>NC_139397.1:96224596-97474596 GCF_054392235.1 Sus scrofa
ATACTCCACAAATGGAAGAATCAAAAATGGACATGTTAATTAGATGGAGGAATTAATTTTGTTGACATTTGTTGTACTACAAACTAAGCCCCCAGCCCTGAGTCGTGTGCATACACTCCCTGTATCTGTGCTGGTGTGTCCTCTACATTACGTATCCATACACACTACTACTAAACACTCTTATCTGTTTAGCCAGCCAATTAACGCTAAACCAATGTTTGGACATACTGCATGTCTCCTATAAACATGAGTAATGTATTTGCTGTAAAAATAATGATTAGAATGAATTAATCCGTCTGATGTGTGTATTATATGGATTTAAATATGTTGTTTTAAGAGATTCTCATAACCCTGGATGCCACAGTTAAAAACAAACACCAGCACGCACCGTTTTGCAATCTCTTAAACAAATAAAATCGCTTTGATTTAAATAACATTTATTTTACATGACCAAACACAATAAATAACGTAATATACAAAGCTTTGTAATTATTGCACATTTGTAAAATATCTTACAGTGAGTTCATACAGCCAGCAATATTTAAAGCACGAAGACTTTATTTACACTTTTGTTTTAATATAATAACCAGATCCAACGGACCTAATGTAAGATGAATTTATGTTAATTTTACCAACCAGCGTTCTCATCAATTATATATATTTTGGAGGGAAATGTAAACATTATTGCCTAAAGTACTTATATACATCTGATAGCTGATCATAAGAAAGGACTTTAACAATCTACAAGGTAAAGCTGATAAAAGGGTACCATATTTTGGTTTATTTTATTTAGCCTTAAATTATATATTAATATTTTAATGTAAACGCAGTAAGAGCTGGTATAATCCATTTTTAACATAAGTAGTCTCATCTCCTTAAAGAAAAAAGAAAACAAAAGTTGAGCTTTAGATCATTGCTATTTCATTGGGAAGTTCTCTAATATTTTACGGGAATATCTTAATAGACCCCAGGGAATTATACCATTTCCCCTTGAAATATTTTCCATTCGATGAAAATAATAATTTCCCCCTGTAAAGTGAATTCTTTCAAAAGTTTCCTGAAAGCCTATTTTTAGGAAATAAATTTTTAAAATCCAGTGTCTTTAACACAAATATGTCAGAACACGAATTTGAAATAAATCACAGAAAAGAGTGCCAATGGATATATACGGATGTGTGTGTATCTCTCACATATGTATATGCTTAAGAGAATATATATACACATATATGTATATATACATATACATACGCACACGGATATGTAGGTGGCACACCTACATTTAAATACACACACATACCCACTTCGCTGGGTCTAAACATGCACTAGCAAGTTATTTTAGAGCTTCAACTCTTCAGAAAAATCTCATTATGTGAGGAGCGAAGTGGCTCTGCGGGGAGCATTATGGAAATATCTGGGCTTGATTTAATGAGGCTGTTCACATTGGTGGAATATCAACTTAACAGAGAAAAGTCTACCCAGGGCGTCCAAGTTACCAAAATGAAAATTGGCAATTGAGATGATAAGAACGTGGCTTTCTTCTGCGAAATCACTTCAGGTAACAGAGATAACATTAAATAACATACATTCTATGCACCAAGAACAATGTTTTATGTACCGAGTCTCTTATCCGTCTCTCCTAATGACTTCCCTTAGCGGGTTGTTAGTACTTGACAGCAGGTCTCCGTGCGGGGAACTTTTCTCCAATTCCACATTCAAAGGAGGTCCATCAGAGAGCATGATTGGCAATTTTCGTCATAATCTGCACATTATTAGCATCAAAATTGACGTGGCACTTAACACTGGTGGGTTTTGATGTGCCTTTCTTCAAGTTCAAGGAAACCCCTCCAGCAGCCAGGGTTGGCAGAGCGGGTCTCAACACCCAGCGGTGGCTTTTTGCAGAGGCGGAGGCGCAATAGACATGCGTGAGAAATAAGCTAAGAACCATTTTACCGGAGGAAAGGAAAGCGAGGAGAGAAGAGGGTGAGGGGAAATAGAGTTCGAACTTAGAAAAGTGTCTAAGAAAATGCTTCAGGACAATATAAATCTAGAAATTCAAGTATTTCCCAGATATAGTGGAAACCCGGTAGTTGGAAAACTGAGCTGCAAACGCTTCTTCAAATACTATGGCGACCTGTCAGTCTTGCCCTCCCCATTCTTTTCGTTTCCCTTTCCTTTCCTGGCCTGACCATGGCAACCTCATTAGTCTTTACTTTTTGCATAAAACACGCAAGACGCCTCCATTCCAAACCGAAAATCAAAAGAGAGAACTGCGTTGGACCGAGAGAGAGGAAGCGAGACCGCCGCCTCTTCCCACCCCGGCTTTGTGACTTCGTTTTTCCCGGGGACGGCGGCCACAGCCCCACCATCCTTGCCCCAGCACACAGTAAACAATTTCACAAACACACCCACAGCCGTCCCCGCTCTCCATCCGCCCTCCTGGCCTTCCTCTCAGACCTCCGTTCCTCCGCTCTTCTTCGACAGGGTCCCTAATAAGCTCAGACTGAGAGAAAAATTCTACCTCCTCTCACCCTCGTTTAAGAAAAGAAGGGATGGAAGAAACAGAGCAGCAGCAGGAACATCGGAGGTGGCTTTCTCTCCCGCATAAAGCACTAGCGCACACCATTCCCTTCTCTCTTTGTTGCGGTTCTCGGTTGATTCCGGCCACGTGGTTCAGCCGAGGAACCAGGCCTGAGGGCTTAAGCCGGGGCCAGAGGACTGGTTTCGGGAGGAAGGGATTGTCTTGGGGAGACCAAGAGCTCGGGACAGAGGCAGGAAGCTGGGTCTGGGCGGCGGGAAACATATTTAGAGGAGGGGAGGTGGCTGGGTAGCAAATATAAAAATAGAAATAATTTGAGGGGACGCCTGCCCGGCTTTCGCACCGGCTCTTTCCCCCCAACTGGGGCAGGTTCCCTTCGGCCTCCCGCGCTGGGGCGCCCCCTGGCGGCAGCTTCAGCAGCGGGCAGCGCGCTGAGGGCACGTGGGCGCACACTGGGCGCGGGGGTCGCTCAGGGGGCTCCCGGGCACACTCTGAGAGGCGGGAACGGCCCCCTGGCGGTGACGACGTAGTTATCTAGTGAGCGGCGCCTCGTCCCTCTGGTCCGGCGGGCTCACCGCGGTCTTGCTAAGCACAGCAGCTGAATAGGGCAGGAAGCCGCTCTCAGAGCGCGGCGCCGCTGCGCTGCAGCCGAAGTCCGAGCCTCCGGCGGCCCCCGCGCCGCCGCCGCCACCCCCGCCGCCCCCGCCGCCACCCCGGGACCCCAGAGCAGCGGCGGCGGCCGCGGCTGCCGCCGCGGCGGATTGACTGCTGTGACAACTGAGGCACGAGCAGGGCGCGGAGCCGCCGCTGGGGGGCGCCCCGGCTGCCGCGGCCGAGGAGGCCGCGGCCGCAGCCGCCGCCGCCGCGGCCGCGGCCGAGGCCGCGCTGTTGAGCCCCGCGGCGGCCGCAGGCGTCTGGTAGAGGCCTGGGTGTCGGAAGCTGCACAGCAGCTCCGGCCGAGAGTAGGGGTGCGAGAGGGCGCGAAAGGTGTCCAGCGGGCGGATAGAAGTGGCGAAGGGCGATGAGGCCGCGGCGGCTGCGCCAGAGGCCGCAGCCGCCGCGGCCGCAGCCGTAACACCCACGTGCGGGTAGTAATGCAGCGGCACGTGCGAGTGGAAGGGGTAGGGCAGGCTTCCGGTGGCGGCCGCGTGCGTCATCATGTAGGTATAGAAGCTGGGGTCGGCCGGGTGCGGCCAGGACATGGCCAGGCGCTGCCGCTTGTCCTTCATGCGTCGGTTCTGGAACCACACCTGCGGGGAGAGCCGCGCCGCGGCCCGAGTTAGGAAGCGTCCCAAGGCCCCAACCCCCACCCCGGGCCTCCCCGCCCCTCCCGGACCTCTGAACGGCCTGGCCTATGTAACCCTCCCCCACAACCGGGCCCAGCCCATAGTCCCCTCTGCTCTACCAGCTGGGACAGTGTCAGCGGCAGAGTGGCGGGCCATGGGCACACCCTCCTCAGCGAAGAGTCTTCTTCCCTGTGTCCTCAGGCTTCTGCTCTCTTACTCTTGGCTGCATTTTTTCGTCCCAACCCAACCTTTCCCGCCACCCACCAGTGCCCAGCCTCGCTGAGCACCGTCTCTCAATCCCAGGATTTGAACGGGGATTCTAGGCCTCCTTTGAAGAAAGGCTCCCGCGGCAGCTTTTCTAAAAAGTCGCCGCGCGAGGTCTTGAGTCCTCTGAGCTGCAAGGAATTGTCTCGAGGGGCACGGGTCCAATTCTGATATTGAAGGGATGATTTTATTGGAATCGTTTGCATCAATTGAGTGGCGGGAGCAACATCCTCTTAAACCGGGAAGGGGATTTTTCTACCCCTCCCAACACAGTATCTAATGAAGACATCATTCGTCACAACTCTAAATTAAAGAAAGCCGGACCAAACCGAAGGGAGACTTCCACACTCCTCCCCTATCCCGTGGAGTTTCCTCTTTTCTTTTTCTAGAGTGCCGGCTCCTCCGTGAAGTGTTCACTAAGGCGCCCAACCTCCCGGCTGTCCCTCCTGGACGTATAATAAAAATTAATCGCCTTAAGATATACAAAGAAGGACAATTTCGTTGCCTTCCCCCCCGAGGGGTTGCTTTTTTTCCTGTTGCCCAGGAGAATAAATGTTTAGAAAACTACTTTCTCAACCCAATCGATTTTTAAAATACAGCATCCTTTTCTCTCTGTTGTAACGATTTATGTGGAAAATAAATCTCCACGATCAAAAGCAAATGAAAAGTTTCGCCTCTGGTTCGTGCCAGAGGAACAAAGACTAGCCGGCTTCGCCGCGGATGGGAAAGAGGGGCCATGGACATGGGCTAGGGGCACCTGGGCAGGCGCTGAGCAGAGGCGAGCGTTTGCCGCATTGGCTTCGCCATTCCGGGGCCTTTCCAGGTCGGTCAGGCCGGGCAACCCTTCGGGTTTGGGAGCTGAGAAATAAATATGCCAATTCCTTTGGTGACTCTCCCCGCGGGTTTTCAGCCCTCAGTTAAATCTAGCCACCCAGAAAAAAGAAAAGAGAAACAAAAATCAACCCAACACCTCGGGGGAGGCTAGAACAGGCGCGTGCTGGACTCAATACCTTGATAGTGGTTTCGGGCAGGTTGAGCGCAGCAGCCAGCTCGCACCGGCGGGGACGCGACACATAGTTCTCCCTGTAGAACTCCTTCTCCAGGCGCGCGATCTGTTCTCGGGTGAACGCCGTGCGGTAGCGCCGCACCTGATCCGCGCCGGAGCCGGAGCCTCCCAGAGCCGGGCCCCCGCCGCTGCCTCCGCTGCCACCGCCTCCATGCAGGCTGCCGAGGCCAGAGCCCGACGCAGACGTCGTGGTGCCCGCAGCTGAGCCACTCTCCGCGTACCCTGACAAACAAATGCCGCCGACAGAGCATGAGTCACTGTGGGACCGAGATCCCGGCACAGGGGCTGCACGCGGATGGGGGACGCCGTGAGAGGAAGGCGAGGCGCTGCCTAAATTGATGGGGTCTGTCATGCTTACAAATTGCTGCCGTTAATGGAATCGATAAAGTTTGGGGAGCCCTTCATAACCAAATAATAGGAACTCAATTAGGGAGGGTTGTTTTGTTTTAATAATCGGAAATTTTCAACTCAGGAGGAAAATTGGCCGAGGGAAAATGCCTACATCTAGAAGCAGTTTGGGAAGCTCTGGATTTGCCGTGATCTGAGGACTGCAGGACAGCTTTCTGCACGGCCTCTAACCTTTCTTTGACAGTCTTTCGGGTTTGGCTTAAAATATTTTAAGATTTGAAAGACAACAGGAGCTCAAACCAGAACTATTTGGGGGTGGCTCTACTTTTCAACTCTTTCTCCCGCTGACCCAAGAAGGTCTCCCAGAGGCGCCCAGCGAGGCTCCCTTAGACTTACATAGAATGCCCCCTCCACTCGGCCTTGGGATTCAGAGGGAGGGAAGTTCAGACCAGCTGCCCGGGGCACCTTTCCCTCAGAGCATGTCAGTAGATGGCTAGAGATCTGTCGACTCGCACGGGTTTTTAGACCCGCGCGCAGAAAACATTTTCTCCGACTCAGGAGCGAGGGCAGGCCCCAGGCCTGCTCCTCTCTGGGAAGCTCAAGGAGCAGAGCCAGAGGGCACGATCCCGGCCTGCGTCCTGTCCCCGCTCGAGCCAGCTCTCTGCAGCTCGCTGCAGAAGATCGGAGAGGGGCGAAGGCACCAGGAAGGGCCCGGAAAAGCACCGGAGGAACAGGGAGGATGGGACCGGAGAGGCGCGGGCGGCGAGATTACCTTTGCCATTGTTTTCCTTGAGCGGCGCGGCGCCGAGGCCGCCGGGGGAGCGCAGCGCGGAGCAGCCCACCTCCACGTCGCTGCTCATGTCCGCCTCAGCGGCACCCTCTGAATAATGGCCCGGCTTTTTGCGGCCCTCCGCGGCGGACGCAATTTCGGAGGAGACGGTGCTTTCGCTGCCCGGGTGCTGCAGGTTGAACAAAGTGTCTATTTCGAATTTGCCCTTGGCAGGGAGGTCTCCCAGAGCGCTGTGCAGGGGGGCGGACGGCAGGCGAGGGCTGAGGCGAGCCGGGTGCTGCGAATTTTCCAGGGCCTCGAGTACAGCATTGCCAGCTGAGTCGGACAAATTGGAGAACCTCTTGCCGGCCGTGGGGCTGTGCAGCCCTCTCTCCATCAGAATCATCTCTTTTCTTATTCTTTCCATCATCTCAGCTTTCTAAAAAATGTCACAGTGGCCCGGCTGTCCCGTCCTAATGATGGGCTGCGCCTAGGGCTAATTCTCATTCAGCCCCAGCGAGCGCCTCTAAATATTATTATCTCTTTTGGAGGGAGGCGGAAAAATTGTGGGATGCCAGAGCGAGGGAATGACTGGTCAAAATGACCCATACATCCTTCCGAGCCCGAGATGTCATTCATCAAAAAGTAGCGCTCGCTCGTCATTAAGGTACGAATGACGCCGTTCGAATAATCATTTATTGTAACAGGTTTATAAGCAAATAAATACACGCTGCTGTCAGTGGGTAATGAAGGCGGCTTCGGAGCAGACAAATAGATCCAGGTAGGAGACGAGAAGAGACAAGAAGTGAGGAGGAAGGCTCCGGTCCTTTGCCCGCTCAGAGCCGGTTCTGCTCGCCCGGGGGTTTGGCCTCGGGGGTGAAATTGACAGTCTGATTAATAGAGCGCGCCGCGGCACATTTCCCCCTTCATTTAGGGGCATCATTACGCTCTCAGTTTGCTGGGTTGCCCCTTAGGTCCTAATCATGCAGCACCTTCCTCATTTTTCCTCGGACACAGATACGTGTTAAATAATAGATAATGCTTTGATTTTCCAGAGAAGATCGTCGAGAAGGGTTGTTTTTTTTAACATTTACAAGCGGGAGGAGGGTAAAGGGGGGGGACAGGGGGAGGGTGTAGGAAGAGTTGCGTAAGGAGAAGACCTTGCGCTCCTGTATGGATTACTTATCTTTCGAATTTCAGAACCAAATATGTATTTTATTTAACAAATAGGACGCCGAGTTCTCTCTCTCTCTCCCCCACTTCTTTGCCTCAGCCTGCCTGCTCTCTCCTCCCATCGAGAGAGAGAGAGAGAGAGAGAGAGAGAGAGAGAGAGAGAGAGAGAGAGAGAGAGGGAGAGAGGGAGAGAGAATGAGAATATGAATGTCATAGAGTTTTGAAAGCACTTTAGTGCTACGTGGCTGGGGAGGTGCGTTGGGCCCGCGCCTCCAAACGGAAATCATTAGATCCTCTCTGATTCTTTAACACTATTTGCAGAGTGTGTTCTGAACTTGAAGTCCCGGGTTTTTTACTTTTATAATCCTGCTGATGGATAGGCTTCTCGCCTACGCATTTTCCCTGGGGGAAATGAACTCGGCTGGACGATTTCACAACAGAATTCAACAGCTAACTTTAAACACAGTCGCAATTTACAGCGCCATATGGGTCGCCCCAAATCCACTTTTTACGGTGCCAGCCTTTCCCCTCCCTCCTCAAATCGAATTATTTGTGAAAAAGTTGCCGGATTTTGAAGGCAAAGGGGGGAAAGAAGAGACTTAGTTTCCTTCCTCTATTTTCCCCTGCCCTCTCTTCCCCACTCTGCTCGTCTTCCAACTCGCCTTCCTCCCTTCCCCAACCCCAGCACCTTACCTGTGGCCCCGGGTATTCCCCGCTCGGAGTCTGGCCGCGAAATATCGCGGACCAGCCGTGCTGCTGCTCCTCCCGGCCTGAGCTTGGCGGCTGAGCCTCTTGGCGATAACTTTGATGGTCATAATGACGCTGGTGGCAACCATTTTAACGAAGATCAATCTTCGCTCAAGGCCGTTGCACGTCTCCTTCCTCGCTTGCGCCCCACCGTGCCCAGACCCCAATGCGCTGTGCGAGTGTACCCGCCAGCAGCCCAAGGGGAGAGATCCGTGGCCTCTGGGAGGGACAAGAGAAGACAGAGATGGGACACGGAGGTCGGCCTGCGAGCTTCCGAAGCAGCCGAGAGACCCTGGCAATCTGGGCGCTGGGCTTGGGTCCTGCATCCCCGCCCCAGCGCCAACCCAGACCCCAACCCAGGCCCCCCCTTTCCTCCCTGCCGCCACACCCAGCACATCGGGGTGTGTTAGGGGCAAACTCCAGATCTATTTGCCCATCTCTCTGTTGGCTCTTTCCTTTTAACCTTAGACCCATTGGGGGCCCGTCAGGAATGTAAGGGGAGGCGAGGTGTGAAGTATATGTATATACATTTATACACATAGTCAATGCCAAAAGTTTCTCTCGTGTTCCCCTTGGCGCCAACTTATTTCAACAACGCGAGGTTTGCTTAGAAAATCAATTCCACCTCTTTAAGGTAATAAACGGAATTCTCCCCCAAGGTGAGAAATGGAAAGCTGGATAGGCACCCAGTGGCTGGAGAGGTGAGAGGTGTAACTGCGAAGTGGGCGTCGGGGGTAGATCGTAGGAGGACATGACCTGTGTTCACCTTCGCCCCTGCCCCAGAGGCCACCCGACTCTGCGTACTATCTGAGCCCTTCTCACGCCTGCTGTCCGGCGATTAACGTGGTCAGAGCTCAGCCTCGAGGGTGCCCCCACCTCTCCTTCCCCGCTCCACAGTCCGAATGCCCAGTTCCACCATCCTTGGCAGGCTGCGCCGGGCGTAGGGGAGTTGCTGTCCCAGGAACTTAAGATGGGTACCCCCTAGTCCCGCTTCGCTTTGGGACACTTTGGTCCAGGTTCTGGTCTTGGCGGGTGGGGGCGCCAAGGCCCTGGTGGGGGGGGGTGAAATGGGCGGAGGCGCGACTTAAGCGGAAGTCGCTGATGCCTTTATTGCTGTCGTTTGGCGCCCCCGTCTGTTTTCCTCGCGGTTTCGGCGGCTGTGAGCTGCTTTCAATGGCAGAAGCCGCCGCTGGGGGCTGGGTTACAGACGGCAGTCCTTTCCTACTTCACCCCGCGGGTGAGTCTCCAACTTCCTCCCTTCCTCTGGGATCCCTCGCTTCTAGACCCAAAGCCTGTGCCAAACCGGACTTCAGTCTGTTGAAAAGGGAAGAACACCAATTCTTGATGATACCTTCATTCATTAGTGGTTTTGAAAACTATTCTGCACCTTTTAAAAAACATTAATTTGCATATTCTAGCATGTTTATTATGAAAAGTGCATTTGAGACAATTTCAGGGAAACTACTCATACTAAAAGACACCTATAATTTTTCACTAAATTGAGTTTAGCAGACAATGTTTTGGGGGAGACCGAGAACATTCCATCACAATATTTAATGTCACTTAATTTTAGATTCCACACCTATAAGTAGTAGTAATGTTGGCCAACTTATATAGAGCTTTTACTCTGAAGTTACAAGTGCTTTTTTACATATATTATCGTCTCTAAAACTCACAGCAAATCTAGGGATCAATTGTATTATTATTCTTTTTTCAGAGAAGAGAAAAATTCCGCACAGAAATTAGAGGACTTGCTTGTGATTTAAGTTATCTCTGATAATATCTAAGCTGTGTTGAATTTAAAAGCTTTGGGTAAGAGATCCCGATTGTGGCTCAGCAGAAACGAATCTGACTAGTATCCATGAGGATGCAGGTTTGATCCCTGGCCTCACTCAGTGGGTTAAGTATTCGGCATTGCCATGAACTTCGGTGTAAGTCGAGAATGTGGCTTAGATGTGGCATAGTTGTGGCAGTGGCATAGGCCAGTAGCCACAGCTCTGATTCGATCCCTAGCCTGGGAACCTCCAGGTGCTGCGGGTGCACCCCCCCAAAAAAAAGCTTTGGACAACATTTTTGGTTGATTCTTTCATTTTACATATTTCTTTTTAAATCCAGGCCTATCTCAGAAATAGTTCTCTGACACAGTTCTGTTGCTGTTTATTAATGAAATGCCCAAAACTTGCACCTCTCCTAGATGTCCAGGCTGAAACTGGGGACTGTCAGAACTTCCTGGATTCAGATGCAGCCTCTGAGTACTACCAAGACCTCCTGCTCACTACCAAGACACAAGATTCACTCAAGAAAAAAGACAAGAATCCAACCCATGCCCGCGTGGTTTGGCAGGAATTTTTAAGATGCGTTGGGAGTGAGGGTGAGGGAAGGGCTTTCCTCCAAAAGGCCTGAAAAGCACTTTTTGCTCCAAAGGAGGAATTACATGAAAGAGGCCTGAGTTTTGTGTTGTTAGGCCTCCAGACTAAATATTTGCTTCTGGAGCAGTGGCGGGTCCTCCGAGGTGAAGTGGTAAACACTTTTGGCCTTCGGGTGAAGGTAATAAAATTGTGTCCAGGCTGCCCGAGGGGAGGTGCGCCGGTAAAGCCAGAGTTGCCAGGAGCCGGACAATCGCCGGAGCCTGGTTCCTGCCTTCGGTGAGGAAGGCTCCGGGCCAACAGGGCGCGAAACCCGCAGGCCGGCATCGGACGCAAGATCGCTGAAGGACTGGGACCGCCGAGTGCGGTGGGACGGCGGAACGGCTAGAGCCTGGCCTGTGAACCCGGTACTTTTTTCTTTAGACTAAGTGCAGTCCCCACGGCTCGGAAGTTTCGGTTTATAAGGGAAGACGCTGGTCTGGAGACTCCAGGGCGGATTCTGTACTGGCAACTTTTTGCTGCCTTTCCTGAGCAGGCCGGCCTCGCGCGATCTCCCCCGGGTCTCTCTGTCTGCTTCTATTTCTCCTCCGCTGTCCTACAATCCCGCGCCCAGCAGGACCGACTTGAGTGGGCGATCGGGTGGAGGGGATGGGTTACTGTCTCCCTGGACTCTGAGGCTACCCTGACTCGCTGCCTGCCTGAAGCTCCTGCACCCTCGGAAGCGACAGGAAAACTTGCAGGGACATCTAGCGCCGGGCCAGGGGAACTGCGCGCCGCCCAGCAGGGAAGCTAAGCCTGACCCTCTTGCTCCTCCGCCTCCTTCCCTTCGCCCCCTCCCTCCCACCCCCGCCCCTCCGCGGTTAAGCATTTCCCTAACCTTCATCCCTTGGTTTTGCCAGTGACCACAAGTGAATTTCCCTTAGAGACAGCGGGGATCTGCGGAATGGGCGGGGCGGGGAGGGTGACAGAGAGAGAGAGACAGAGACAGAAAGACAGAGAGATACCTATTTTTCTTTCATTTCGAAGGGCTGAAAGAGCGAGCACTTACGGACTTCACAATGGTATTGCTAAAGAAGTATTCCCAGGATAAACCTACACCTTGAGCTGTCTGTAGGACAAAAGAGGGAAAGATAGTTTACGGTCCCCTCCTTTGTTTTGCGAAAAAAGCAGCAAGTTACCTGGGTCCTCTTGCTCTGCACCCACCCTCCGGCGCCCCCTTCACAGCGAGATTAGTGCTTCTTTGAGAGGGAAGACTCTTGCTGTGTTTAATTCCCGCCAGGGCTGGCGGAGTTCTCTCCATCAAAAACAAGGGTCCACTGCCCTGCAGGAGGTAAAGCTGGTCTTGCCAAATAACGCTTCGGTTTGGAGACTTTTTTGTTGTTGTTGCAAACAATTTACATTTAATAAAGCTTAATTGTGTTGTTAAATTCAAATGGAATACATCTCAAACACAGTAAGTGCCCAAACTCAGGAGTCTGCTGTCTGGGTTCGGCTAGAGACCCCTTTCTTCATTCCAGTTTTGTTGTTGTTGTTGTTGTTTAGTCCTTTTGATATTTCTAGCCTGAGTAAAACTGAATATTGCCTGCAGAGGGAAAATTAGCTCCAAAGTTGGCAGGGCACAGACTTGGTTAAGAGCACTGTCCAACCAATTCCACTGGATTTAAGACTAAAGTCTTAAAGCCACACTGAAGTTTTGGCTTCTTATGAGTTAATTACAATGGCATCCTGCACTTTCTGGTGTGGCCATCAAGGAAAACATTTTCAAAGGCATCCCATTCTATTAGGACCCAGCTACTGTTGTCCAGATCCTAATGGCCACTGATTAGGTGGTTAATTGAGCTCATTGCTGTCTTGGCAAACAGAGGAAATTATGTTCTTCAGTAAATCTAAATCACAGCCTGCATCTACCCATTCCCCAACCCAGGACAGAGACATGATTTGAAAAATCACCTACGAGGAGGAAAAGGGAGGATGTGACTTCCACAACATCATCAATTCCCAAAAGAGGTTCTTGGGTTGGCAAAGGAAGGAGCAGAACAAGGGATGGGAGAGGAGGGTAGAGCTGCCTTGTCTCTTTCGGGTAGAGTGGGACTTTGGACAATAAAGGGCCATCTTGAGTTTTTCACCAAAATCAGAGAAGATAAGCAAAATTAGTTTCAATGAATAACACATCAGTGTTTTGAGACATTTTTGATTGCACACATTTTTGTTTAACAAAGACTATTTCTGTTGTTAAAGCCCCAACATAATACACCCACAGACATACATATGCTGGGTTCAGTCTGTGCTCCTGGCCAATTAAAGAAAATTATTCCCATTAAGTTTAAACCTAAAATCACTTTGGATATAGGGTATAGAAGCTAAATGAAATATTCCTGCAAATTCAACCTCAAAATTCCTCCACTACCTACCACCCCGCTTGTAAATTATGTGTCTTCTTAGTTCATAAACAGAGCAACCCTGGCTTTCCCTGGTACTAAACCACAGCTCTAGCAGCAGCTGTCCTGGGGTTCTGGGTTTAGGGGACCCTCATAGGGTCCAGTCTGAGGCTCTTTCCTAAGGGGAAGATCCTCCCCCAGAACCAAGACCAGAAGGCTGCCCTGGAAGAAGATTTAGCCACAGAATAGCAAGAGGTTATATGCTCGTTATTGTTCAAAACCTTCCTGAATACCCTCTAGGTCTCTAACTATCCACTAGGATGGGCAGAGAAATCCCAAATCCTGACAGGGTTCCATAGGGAAATTGGAGGCAGGGCCATCCATCATTGAGAAGTGTCTCGATCAGAGTATTAATTCAGACTTTCCTCCCAGTCCTGCACAATTTAATTTGTTTCATGGAAAATTAAGCCAAAAGTTAAGGGCTGTCTGAAAACAGTAAAACTTGACAAGTTCTTCCTTGCTATCTTAATTTCACTTTCTTCATTTGCAAGCATATAATCAGTCATTAAAATGTTATTTATCAGATAGAAAATGGAACAGACAGGGCACAAGATCACAGAGATATCTAGTTTTAAGAGACTGAAAGTTCATTGGTTCCAGTTATGTCTTAGAAATATTTCAACAAAATTGTTTTTTGAGGTCACAGAAAAAAAAATTAAGCATCTCCATGTTTTCCCTCTCTAAGAAAAAGAAAGGGAGATAAAGAAAAAATAAAAGCATTTCAGGACAACATCTCATTAGTTTGGTTCCAAAATCGTTGGCTAAAGAGGATGCAACCAAACTCTTCCAAAATGTCAGTAACTCTGTCACCTGGCTCTTGATGACATTTAAAAAATATGAATTCTGCTTCTCTAACTTCTGCCTTCTCTCAAGTAGTTAAAATTGTTCTCACCAGAAAACTTCTATTCTCTACAATTTTCTGCAGAATCTTAGGCCCCTCCTGTCTTGAATTTGATCATGAACATGTCTAGGACTTCAAAAAGGTCAAACAAATTCTTCTGCTTTTCCTTTCCAGTGCCCTTCTCATAACTTTCCCCTTTATTTGAGCCTTTTATGGTTACTGCGTTTTGCGTGTCAACACTCCCAACACTAGCAGCCCACCCTGTGATGCCGGGCCTGGCCCAAGAGATCCTCCCTGGCTTTTACTTGCCCCATCCAAGTTCTGTCTTGGGTCCAGGAACAGAGGGCTAGGTGATAAGCTGGCCTTACCAATCACAGGCCCAAAGGACCAATTTTTTTGGAGATAGGCTGGCCTGGGGAGTTGATGCTACAGAAAGAAATGGGCTCACTTTGAGGGCTCTTGCTCACCCCTCCTGTACCCTCGGCTCATCGAATCTAATGTTTCTCCAAAGTGGAGCCTTAAATTTGCTGGAGGACTCACATTGACCCCCTGTTCATGGCTTGGATGGAGAATGATGGATTGGGGTTCCATGGCTGAGGAATGGAAGGAAGGGAAGAAGAGGGCTCAGGGCTGTAATCCCTGCACCCTGGCCCAATTGCTTGAAGCCCACCCTAACCCCTCAAAGCCAGACCCAGTTGTTCTGGGCTGCTCTCATTAGGAGCCCCAAATTTGCTTGGAAAAAACACTCTCTTAATTTGCCCTTCTCAGTTTTCTGCAGTAGGCAGCTTGGAAAAGAAAGTGAAACAAAGGTCCCTGGGAAAGTGAAGTTTTCAATTAATTGGTGTGAGTAACTGGCAGGGGTGGGTGGTGGCTGCAAAATGCAAGAGGCAGTTCTTCTGCAAGTGAGGCGCAGAAGTTTCCTGGAGGGCGGCGAAGTGGCTTTCTCCCAGCGCTCTCCACAGGGTCTTTCTGCGGACCCGGGGAGGCCGCGCCAGGGCTGGGGAGCCCAAGTCGGGAGGCGACTCCTGGCTGGGCTGAGTGCAAAGGCGAATATCGTGGTCCAGGCATCCGGACTTTTCTCGCTCGGGTAGATAAATCCTCGGGTTCGCCGCGCCGAAGAAGGGTCTTTTCGTCTGCTTGATTTACTTGTAAGTCTCTGCCCCCGGGCGGCATTTTTTCTGTGGGCATTTTCCGGGTGGACGATGTGTCCGTATAGAAGTCTGCTCCAATTGATCTTATTTCGAGGATCGCCCAGGATCACGTTAAACGCCTTTGCCCCGTAGCATTGCGCAAGGTAGGAAAAATTAGCTCTCTCGGGTTTGGGGTCTGGGTCAGCTAATCCGAAGGATTAAGCAACAGGATCAAAAACCGGTCTGTTTTCATATCATTCTGATCATCTCTGTCCTCTCCTTCATTTAGTTGTGCAGCTCAGAGAGCGAGGAGAGGTGGCAAAACAGCCGTGGCCGAGACAAGGCGCAGGCCTCGGCGCCCGCTTCAGTCGCAGACGGGGCCTAGGATGGGCGGTCGCGCAATCAGCTTGTGGGGGTGGCTGCGGCGCAAACGCCTGGGTCCGAGGGAGGGCGGGAAGGGGCTGTGGGCTGCGCAAGGACTGGGGAGGGGTAGGGGCCGGGGTGGGTGGGTCCACGGGGCCGGGGCCCCGAGCCAGGCTCTCCCGCGCCCCCACCCCCACGTGGCCCCGCGCAGCCAATGGTACGGCCCCGAGCGGGAGCCCTCGGGGAGGGGGGCGGCCCCCCGACCGGCCCAGGCCCCCTCCCAACCTGAACTTCGTTTTTATAAACGTCCTGCGATGAGCTAACCTGTTGGAGGGCGGGCGGGCGGGAGGCGGGAGGCTCGCAGTGGGAGAGAGGGCGAGAGGAAGAGGGCGGGAGCGAGAGAACGAGAGAGAAAGGAGAGGAGGGAGGAGGCGCGCCGCGCCATGGTGTCCTGCACGGGGCCTGGGCCGGGGCCGGGGCCGGGCTGGGCCGGGCCATGAGCCGCGCCGGGAGCTGGGACATGGACGGGCTGCGGGCGGACGGCGGGGCCGCCGGGGCGGCCCCGGCCTCCTCCTCCACCTCCTCCTCTGTGGCAGCAGCGGCGCCGGGCCAGTGTCGCGGCTTCCTCTCGGCGCCAGTGTTCGCCGGGACGCACTCCGGGCGTGCGGCTGCGGCGGCGGCAGCGGCGGCGGCGGCGGCGGCGGCGGCCTCGGGCTTCGCGTACCCGGGGACCTCTGAGCGCGCGGGCTCCGCCTCGTCGTCGTCATCCTCGGCTGTGGTCGCGGCGCGCCCGGAGGCTCCCTCCGCCAAAGAGTGCCCGGCGCCCGGCGCGGCCGCCGCAGCGCCCCCGGGTGCCCCGGCCCTAGGCTACGGCTACCACTTCGGCAACGGCTACTATAGCTGCCGCATGTCGCACGGCGTGGGCTTACAGCAGAATGCTCTCAAGTCGTCCCCGCACGCCTCGCTGGGAGGCTTCCCGGTGGAGAAGTACATGGACGTGTCGGGCCTGGCAAGCAGCAGTGTACCGGCCAACGAAGTGCCCGCGCGAGCCAAGGAGGTGTCCTTCTACCAGGGCTACACGAGCCCCTACCAGCATGTGCCTGGCTATATCGACATGGTGTCTACCTTCGGCTCCGGGGAGCCTCGGCATGAGGCGTACATCTCCATGGAGGGCTACCAGTCCTGGACGCTGGCCAACGGGTGGAACAGCCAGGTGTACTGCGCCAAGGACCAGCCACAGGGCTCCCACTTTTGGAAATCATCCTTTCCAGGTAGGGACATTGGAAAAAAGGGAGGACAAGAGAGAGAGAGAGATGCAGGGAGGGAAGAAGAAGAAGGGAGAAAGAAGGAAAAGAAAGGACTGGGAGTCTACATCCCTACTTAGGAGCTGGGCGCCTGTCCTCCTCCTGGAGTAGGGATAACCCAGTGGAACTAACTGTCTGTCCAGTTTGTAAATAAATAAAAAAAAAATCTGTAAAATAATCCTTTGATTTAAACTGCCTCTCTGAACCCTTTTCTTCCTGTGTATGGGCATAGGCCTATTTTTCTCCTAAGGATGAGGGTCTTTGCTGCCCTTTGCTCAGGCCTTGGCCCCTCCTCCCCAAAAAGGTGTCTCAGAGTTGGGCCCCACTTTTCAAGGACATGAATGTCCCAGAGTGACCACTAAAGCTTCCAAGAGCTGACCAACCCCAAACATAGGAACACAAGAAATCAAAGTTTGAACAAACAGCCTGGATTTTCTTTTTTAAGTGTATGTTTGTACGTTTGCAACCAGCATTTGCAGAAACTGTCCTTATAAGCATCTTCAACAACCACACCATAAAATCACAGGCTTGTTAAGATGCCGGTTTGAGAAACGCTGATGATCTGTCAAATTGGCTTTCACTTTGAAGTGCAAATGATCTTTTTTTAATAACATGTAAATAATATGTCTGCGTAAATAATAATAAAGTGTAAACAACCTGGCTTTCTTCTTTCCCTGTACCCCCTCCAAATATACACACCCAGTCCCCATCTGGGTACTCCAGATATCCTCATCTAATTTTACCTGTGCTGTTTTCCTATATCAGGGGATGTGGCTCTAAATCAGCCAGACATGTGTGTCTACCGTCGGGGGAGGAAGAAGAGGGTGCCCTACACCAAACTGCAGCTCAAAGAACTGGAGAACGAGTATGCCATTAACAAGTTCATTAACAAGGACAAGCGGCGGCGGATCTCGGCTGCCACGAACCTATCCGAGAGACAAGTGACCATTTGGTTTCAGAACCGAAGAGTGAAAGACAAGAAAATTGTCTCCAAGCTCAAAGACACTGTCTCCTGATGTGGGCCAGATTGGCCACAGAGAGTTTAAACGCTTTCAGTTGTCTCCAAAAGACCTTTGGAAAGACTTGAATATGTATTTAATTCCCCCATCCCCCTGCCAATGATGGCAAATTTTGTGAATTGTTTTTCTTTCTTCCCCTTATCTGGCTCTAAAACCTTTTGCTGCCCAACCTGACTTTGTAGTTCTGTTTTGTACTTGTTTATTATTGATTTTGCTCTTGTCTAGGTTTGTTTTTTATGGCTTTTTAATGTTCTGTTTCTCCCTCCAGGCCAGTATAAAGGACTTGAAGTATTTTTGAATACCCCCCCCCAAATGAATTTCAGAAGTGCTATTCTGATTTTAGGGTTTTATTTTTTTAAATCACTTTTTATGCCTGTTTCCAGCACTGATTATCTTCATAATCCATTAGGGCAGAATGATCTGCAGTCATTCACATCCTGTGATTAGGTAATTGAAATTTTAGCTCTCAGCAGTCGCATTGAGGCAAATGGAAACAGCTCTGGGCAAGCAGTTTTCTAGGGTCACTGAGAAAGTCTAAAAACAGAAGGCTGGAGGTTCTGTGATGGCTTTAAAAGCAGCTACCTTATTGTATAGGGTTTGTATCAATACTAGAGTGAAGACAATATTTCCAACTTTAGGTCTTTCACTTACTGTTGTATTTTTTACTACACCTTGTAGATTTGTGCTTTTATAATCTTTAATTTGGAAACAATGTGTCTTCATGTGATGCCTTCATTTCTCCAGCTCTAGATGCAGATATTTAAATGGCTGCAGTTGGGAAAGTGACCCATGAATGGTATACATGCCTCCCCACTCCCTGACCTTTGGTTTGTGGTGTTAGAAATGAGGCCATCTCCTCAGTCCCCTGAAAGAGACTGAGTCAATATGGCCATGGGTGGGAATTTTTATCCAGAACCCAGTGAAGAACTTGACTGTCTGAACAAATGTATTGGGCTCTCCTGGAGCTTTAAAACATCTAACAAGTGTGAAAAAATATGGAGTTCTGAAGTCCAGGAGGGGAAAAAAAAAAGGTGTTTCTGAAAGTGATGATAAATAACTACTTTTAAAGTGCTGCATATTTATACAACTGAGAGATTATTTTTGTAGATGCAATGTCTGTGAGCTGAGATACATGGACAGTGCTTCAGGCATTTAAAAATCACTTTTTACTCCTAGGGAGAGTCAAATAAACAGAACTCACTTATTTCTTCTGAGTCTTTATACATTTGTGGGTTTTTTCCCCCCAAGCTCATGTTGCCTCTAGAAATTTCTTATTTATTATAAAACCTTGTTATCCTGAACACTACAGTGCTCTCTACAGATGAAGGAAACTCAGTATCAGTTCTGGTCTCTGAAACCTCCAGGCTCTCTGCTTCCATCACCCCTTCCCCCTCCCTTTCCCCATGGCTTTAACATAAATAGTGATATCTTTAAATGAGGATATAATTTGTGGTGTCTAAAATTATATTTTTTAACCAGACCACCTCAAAAAAACTCCAATAAAATTCTACTTCTCTTTCAAAAAAAAATTCAGCTCATGCGAATAGTTTCTTTTCTTTTCTTTTTTTTTAACCAATATGTATGTCTGTGCTGGGTATTGGAAAACATGCTCACTTGGAGGTTTTCTTCCTAGAAAGGCCATTGTAAATATCTACTCTAGGAAGGTCTTGAAATTAGTCATATCCATATTTGGAAACTGAAAAAGAAACATTTCAGGCTTATCTATAGAGACTTCTCCCGGCAGCCTGCACACAGCAGCTGCGGACTGAAACCATAATTATACACCCTAAACCTGTAGATGCAATTTTTAGGCACTACGAACTTTCTTTTGAGCGCTTTTTGCCACTCATAGAAATGGCCGCTGAGGAACCGGGTGCCTTGTCCTTGTCAGCGCCCGGGCACAGTGAATTCAACGGCGGCTACCTTTTGGGCATGTGAGTTAAACACAGATGTATTAAAACCTCACACAGTACCTAAACTCTTCTGGCGGGAGGATTCCCTTATGCATCTGCCAGAGAAAGCGCAAAACCCAAGGTTCGGAGCTACTTTCGTTTTCCACCACCTTGGCTTGATTTCGTTCATATCTTACCGACTGTGAGTAAGCGGCTTCGTTTTCATTGAGATAGGCACATAGCGAGACAGAAAACGAAAAGTGACCACGACTCGATCTCTCGAGATGAAATAACCCCTGAAAATGGGGCTAACCGTCCTGACCTTCCACTTTGGGAAGAGTTACTAACATTTTCTCTGTTTTTCTCAAAGATGTGTTTTCTTTTACAATGGGCCTCTTTTCCCATCTCCATCTTAATTTGCCTTCGTCCCCCCCCCCCCACACACACACACTTTTTTTTTTCTTTTTTTTGTAAATTCCAGACTCCAGGGCCGTACCCCATTTCCCAGGTCCATTTCTCAGGTTTCCTGTTGTGGATAGGGAGAATTGCCTCGAGGGTTTCCTTTCATCTGTAGTTTGCCGGTCGGTTTTCCCCGACTAAGAGAAACAGGAGGTTTGCTGAAGATTAAAACTGCGCTCAAATGCTCTCCAGTGGAATTTGAATTGACGGCTAAATCAATAACAGATGAAGACTTTGTTATTTATATGCATTCCTTTTATATTCCGAATTGAGGAGGGAGGAGCGGAGCCAGTCGGTGGCCAAAGGGCTGAACGGAGGCCCGCGAGGCGAAGGGAGCTTCGAGGAGAGGCCTTTGCTTCGAATGTAGACAGAAAGGCCGCGGGGAGAGTGCCTCCAAAACCTGGCCGGTTTCGAGCGCCGCCGGTGGAGAATCAAGGCCCTCGTCTCAACGCGGGATTCAAGAATCGAAGGAAGCTTTGGAGTCGGGACGCAAGGCCAGACAAAGGGGCGGCCACGACGCTTCCCCGTGCCTGGGAGCTCGCCGGGTCCCTCTGGCTCCGCAGTCCGGGCCAGCCTTGCCGCCGCGATCTTCGGCTTTTCGAGACGCTCCGCCGCGCCTGGCAGCGGGCCGTGACCGCACGGGCTGGCGACCCCAGGCCGGCTGCGCCGCCCTTCACTGTTGATCTTGACCGTGCGGCGGCGCCTCCCGAGGCGTGGAGCTCGCTCGCCATCTCCTGGGCAGTCGGTGGCATTGGCAAAGCTCGCTGTTTAGCTCCAAGACCAAATCCTCCTTTCCCATTCTCCAGCTCTCACGAGCAGAGCCTCCTGCCTCCTCCCCCTCGCCGCCCACACTCCCTGTCCCCACCTCCCTGATCGACGGTACTACTTTGTCTGCTGGACCTCGGATATTATAAACCCAGGAGATGAGGTGGGGCGGCTGGGCATCATCTGAGCCAAGGAGAAATGAAAAGGCTGGTTGTTCTAGTCTTTTCTAGTTCTTAGTTCCTTTATATCTCTAGTTCCAGAGGGCAAACCGCAGCCTTGTGGCTGCCTAAGGGTCGGAAGAAGACACGCCCGGACCTAGAAATACCAGGGAATGGCTGTATAGCACTGAGGTGGGAGGAGAGGAGATTTCAAAGACCCGTTGGAGCTGGAGCTTTCAGATTTAGGGAAGCTGTAGCTCTTCGAAAACAGGACAAGTTTCCCAAAATGAGAGTCTGGGTTCCTAGGAACCGAAGTTGCAGCTTGTGCCTACACCATGAAAGGTCAGGGAATGGAATACATCTCTGTTTCTGAGCTCCCAAGGAAACTCAGAGTCCTAGAGGAGCCTGGACTTGCCCACCCCCCACTTCCTACCCCCGCCCTAGAGCAAGAGGAAGAGGCCGATTGCGTTCCCCAGAGCCGCCCAATTGGTCGCCATAACTCACACAATAAAGTCGCAGCGCGGTGGTCAGCCTGGCCCTCCGGCGGCGCCTGTGTGGTCTCAGTGCCTGAGCTGGCGGTCTAACCAATTCCAGCTTGGCTCAGGGACCGCGAGGCGTCTGCAGGTTAGGGCGGGCGCCATTCACGGGGTTCCTGGGGGTCTTGGGACCGAAGGCCGGAAAGGAGGACCCTTAGCCCTCCGGCCACACTAGACCGGAGGAACTGCGGCGAGGGCTGCCACACAGCTCGGGGCGAGGGAGCACTGCCCGCCGCCTCCCTGTTCGCCAGACCTCCGAACCTGCCAGCAGCCCGCGCGCCCCTGGAGGCGCTGAGCAAAGAAACGCTGCTAGCCCGCTGCCTCCGTGCACCCCGCTGTTCCCGACCTGTGGCTCTGGCTCTTCCGTTCTTCCCAACCAGGTCTGGGACGCTCGTCCTGCACGCCATGGAGTGGATGAACACCTTGGAGTTCTGGTTTGCAGGCTGTAGTCGCTAAGGTGGACTCCTGGTGATTAAAGGATTGTAGCCTTTGGCCACCGCAGGCCAATCAATCTGCCTGGGTCAGCATTCTCCATGGACTTGGATGGTGACTTTCTTAGGGGCAGAGGGCTGGGTCATGGATAAGCACACCGGGAGTGGTGTGAAGCCTCCCTTTTGGGCGCCAAACTTGGGCGGACTTTGTGATGCATTCCTCCTTCATCAGCGAACTATGCCCACAGCCTGGGACCCAGGGCTAGGGCAGTGCTGGGTCTTCACTGACAGATCACTCGTGCAGAGTCCAGTCCAGAAAGGTGAGGTGGAGAGGGAGAGGGTAGGAGTAGCTTTATTCAGACGGAGCTGGTGGTCCCACCAGACCAAGAGCTCTCTGGACAAGCTAAGGAATGTGCCTACTGGAAAAGGCCTCAATTGCAATTTAAAGCTGATAGAAGCAAGCCTGGCCCAGGTAGCCAGCAGAAAACAGGAATGCAAAGCCAATCAGACCAAGAAGGGTCCCAAGGGACACTGAGGCAAAGGCACCCGATGGGGATGCCCCCAGCTCCTGAAAGCCTCCAGAAAACTCAAAGAGGCTTTATCTCCGCTCTAAATGCCTTAGCTCTGCCTGGCAGCCTCGTCCTTGGCCATCAAATATTTCGGGTGTTATCATAATACCCTGAAGGGGGGGAAAACGGGTCGGGGGATGTAGGCGGTGCTGAAATGACCGGCTTTGAAGAACCTGCAGGCCAAGTTTCGTCCAATCGTCAGAGCCTGTCCTCTTATTCCCAGTTGTAACTAAATACTGCTGCAAGCGCAGCCCAAGCCCTTTGTTGGAGATGTGTGAGCGCAGTCTCTACAGAGCGGGCTATGTGGGCTCGCTTCTGAATCTGCAGTCGCCAGACTCCTTCTACTTTTCCAACCTGCGGCCGAATGGCGGCCAATTGGCCGCGCTTCCCCCCATCTCATACCCGCGCGGCGCGCTGCCCTGGGCCACCACGCCCGCCTCCTGCGCCCCAGCGCAGACCGCCGGTGCCACGGCCTTCGGCAGCTTTCCCCAGCCCTACCTGGCTGGCTCTGGGCCTCTTGGCCTGCAGCCCCTGGGTGCCAAGGACGGATCCGAAGAACAGGCCAAGTTTTATACTCCCGACGCGGCTGCCGGGCCGGAGGAGCGTGGCCGTGTGCGGCCGCCCTTCATCCCTGAGTCAAGCTTGGCCCCCGCGGCCGCTGCTCTCAAAGCAGCCAAGTACGACTACGCGGGCGTGGGCCGTGTAGCGCCGGGCTCTTCGGCGCTGCTCGAGGGGACACCCTGCTCTGCTGGCTTCAAGGACGACGTCAAGGGCCCGCTCAACTTGAACATGACAGTGCAGGCGGCAGGCGTCGCCTCCTGCCTGCGACCTTCGCTGCCCGACGGTAAACGGTGGCCACGCTCCCCGAGCAACGCTCCCGGGCCGGGGTGGGAGGTGGGGTGCAGGGGAGAGTGTGTAGAGGGAGGGAGCCGCCAGGGGCGGGCAGGCAACAAGGAGCGGGCTGGGCTGACCTAGGTTGGGGCTGTGTTGCAGGCCTGCCGTGGGGGGCGGCCCCGGGGAGGGCTCGCAAGAAGCGGAAACCCTACACTAAGCAGCAGATTGCCGAGTTGGAGAACGAATTCCTTCTCAACGAATTTATCAACCGGCAGAAGCGCAAGGAATTGTCCAACAGGCTGAACCTCAGCGACCAGCAAGTCAAAATCTGGTTCCAGAACCGGCGTATGAAGAAGAAGCGCGTGGTGCTGCGCGAGCAGGCGCTGTCGCTGTACTAGCCCCGGGTGTGGCTTCGGCGGGGCTGGGCCTGCCTTTTTTCACCGAAGCCTGGCTTGCAGGAAGAGAGGGGATAGGGCTTTTCTTCTGCTCCTTCTCTGCTGGTTCAGATACCCTCCTGCTCAAATGGCAGCCCCAGAAGCCAGCATCCTGCCAACTGGGGGGTCCACACTTTCCCCTTTCTGGAAGAAGCCTGTAGAAGCTGCAGCACAACCTTGGCCTTGAGGCTTTCAGAGTAAAGGTCTGGGGTCGCCTGTCCTAATTCTTGGCTGGGGCGTTATACCCAGGGCTCACTCTAGCACTTTGTGCTTGGATTTCTGCTTCCACCTCATTGGTCTCCCCTTCCCTTTCCAGTTGGCTCAGCATCTAGCAGTTACCTAACTAGAGCTCAGAGTGGAACTGAATTTAGGAAGGCCTCCCGGGGCAGGGTTGAAAGGGATAAGGGCACAATTCTGTTTATATGCAGCCAAAGCCCCTTGTGACAAAGCCAAAATTTCAACTCTGAAGGAAAGAAAGGGCACAATCCCTAGTCCTGTCTGTCCTGGCTGGTTTGGGAGGACAATAGCAAACCTAGACCTTCAGACTTCAGGAGAAACGGGGTAAGGGGCGTGGTGTCCAGACAAACTCCAGAGAAACCTCATAGTCTGGGCTGGGCTGGCCCCTCCAGCTGGGCAGAATGGACTGGATACTTCCTTCCCATGGATGGGATGAGGGAGGCTGGGGCTCCACAGCAAACTGCAATCTCCAGACTGGACTGGTAAAATTCCCCTACTCCTGCCACCTCCTCACACATGCCTAGGCCAGAGTCCTGTACTCTGTAACTGGGCCCTCAGAGCTGACCTCTGATGAGGAGAGCTGCTAGTAGGCTTTGAGGTTGGGTTGCACTAGGAGGAGGGGGAAATATTCATGGGAGGAGGGAGTGAGCCAGGAAAGTGGGGAGGGGGGATCCTACATTCAGATGGTAAAAATGGCTTTCTGGTCATCAAAGTGAGCAAAGGTGTCAACTTTTTCTTTCTTCCTCGAATGACAGTAAATGGCCACTACAGGGAGAGGTGAAGTCTTCCCAGCCAGCTAACAGTCAGGAGGGCTAGAAAGGAGCCCTTTCAGATCCTCAGCCCCTTCTCTGCTCTTGACCAAGTAGAGAAGTAGAAGTTCCCCTCTCTACTCCCCACCAACTCCACCAGAGGCCCACCACTGTGCCCTTTCTGAGGCCATGTCTGACCTGCCCCAGCAGAGCTGGAGGTCCAGGGCCCTGCTGGGCTTGCTTGTAGACTGGGGGTGCCAAATGCCAGATAGAGATGTTCTGGGTGTGTAGGGGTGTCCAGCTTTAACCTCAGTGAACCTGAGCCGCCCCCCCAGCTCCTTCTACCACCTCTGCCTCTTTTCCTTCTCCTTCAAAGTAGCAGCACCCCCCCCAACTCCTAGTGAGGTGTGCAACAGCCAAGGAGTTGAAAATTCCTCCCCAAAGTTTGATGATTTCTTTTTAGTGGAGGACCAGGCCCTTGATCTGTAGTGGGCACCTCACAGCGAGCCCTGAGCCTCAGTCCAACTGACCTCAGCTGATGAATTGCATTTTTTCTGCTATCTAATAATTTTTGTGCATGTTTTGTTTTGTTTTGATTTTGTCAAAAATAATAGCCTGTATATATCAGACAGATAGAAATGTTTTGAGTGGAAATAAATATCCAGGTCCCAGCCAAGCTGCCATGGGGCTGATTTTGGTTTTTCAAAATGTTTCAGATTCCCTTCTAATGTTTTTCAGGCCACCAAATTCGTTTTTCTTTCCTGGTTGCGGTTTCACTGCGGGCGTTGACTGTTCATTAAATGAGAAAATGGCTTCCAAGTCAGTCAGAAAATGGTGTATAAAAGCCTGCAAACAAAATGTGTATAAAACATCCAAGGCGAGGGAAACATGAGCAGATTTCAGTGTGTCTCACACACTAAGTGAATCCTCAGCTTATCGCTGGCTGAAGCTTCCACATTTTGCCTAAATTCTCAAACTTTGAAGCTTGCTGTTATCAGGAGGTTGCCAAGATATGAAGCTCCTCAGCTTTCAATACAAAAACATCTCCCCCTGCCATGTTTTTTGGTCAGGCTTCTTGTGAATAGGCTATGCACTGTGGAAATCCTTCACACGGGCACCTCTGCCTAGAGCCCTGCAGGTTCCCTTAGGAAATGTGGCCTCTGCACCCCCAGGCCTTCAGAGCCTCTAGCTCAGGCCGGGAAAACTCGGGGCCTGCTCAGATTCACCAAGCTCTTGTAGACCTCAGCGCCCAGCTAGCTAGAGATAGAAAAGAGAGAATTGCTATCTTTTAGCAAGCAGAATTAGAAATCTGAAATCAAATTCAGAGTATTCAATGGTTCCAACTCCCCTTCCCTGAAGCGAATTTAATGAAGTATATTCTAAACAGCTACTTAAAAAACAAACAAACAGCAAAAACAACAACAAAACAGGGTTTACCCTTCCTTTATGGAAGCAAGAAGCTGCCGAGGCCCTATCATTAGAAATATTTCCCCACTTGGTGAGGCTCAGGGAGGCAGCAATATGAAAGCTGGGTCTCTCTGCTTCTGGGAAGGTTTGCTCCCCCATCCCAATAACCAAACAAAAGCACAGGCCACACTCAGACCTCAGGTCCAGAGGGCTGGGTAAAGGACCAGGGAATCAGACTCAGACCCAGGCCCCAAGACAATACGGGAGACCATTTATTGGCAATATATACCTTTAAATCATCGTTTTCTTTCCCTTTAGCCTAAGATGTAGGGTGGAAAGAGATATTCATGGAGACCACTCCCCAAAGAGAATGAAATTATTTTAAGTGTAAAATCTGGTCTGTCGATTGGGGCTCCAGCAGTATTTTTCAAATCCATCCATTTTACTGATCCTTAAGAATACAAAGGCGGTGGTGTCCTGTCTCTCGTCCTAGCTGAAATCCCAGCAGGGATTTGGAACGACGATGAAATTCGAAAGAAAAAATGCCCCGAAAGAAATGCCAAAATCTGAATGCTCAGCATTCTCTAGCACAAAGACAAATGCGTCCTCGGAAATACTGCAGTCCAGGCAGGCCTCTTGACCAAAGAAAAGGTTTTAAAATGAGAAAAATTGGCTTGCTCTGACATTCAGTCGGCCGTGAGCTCGGAGGGCTAAGAGGCTCTTTTAAGGCCTGGGGGCTCTCCTCACTGGAGGCGGGCTGGGCTAGGGAGGCTTCCGGGAGGCGGGCGGTGCAGGAGAAATCCAGAACCGTTGTAAATATTCATGTCTGGGGGGGTGTGCCCCTTCACCCCGCCTCTCCCAGCTGCATCCACCCCCCCCCTTGGGGGGGGCACGGCGCTTGTCCGATCGTCCTTGGACAAAGGTAATCTCCCCACATTTTTGTTCTTCAGTCACTTGACTTAAGGAGCCCATTCCGAAGGCTCTGCGGGGAAGGGACTGGCTCTGGGTGTTTTCCCCGCGTTTCTCCTCTTCTTTCGTTTCCTAAAAGAGCATAAATAATTAAAGTTTGGCAGGGAGGAAAAGCTTTCTTGCAGAACTGTAGTGGCAATAAATGAAATGACTCAGAATCCCTTCCCCAGTCAGCTTTTACGAGAGCTGCCAGACAGTGTCTGTTCACGTTCTCCAGATACCAGGGGCGCCCTGACAAAGTTAAGGTCAAGTTAGTGTCTTATCTTGGGTAGCTCAAAATTACCGCATCGCGTCCGGGCGCTGCGCGGAAAGCTACCACTCGCGGAGCTGCCGGCAGTGCCCGGAGGGTCTACTGAGCTCCCTGCGCTTCGAGTGGGGCCGCGCCAGCAAGGACAAGGCCACAGCTCTGGGATCTTCACGGTAGGTTCTCGAGCGGGGCGCGCGGGTCGGGAGGCTGCGGTTTTCCTTGGATTTCGGGGTGAGGATGGAGGAGAAAGCTGGGGCCAAAGGGCGAAGAGGGCTGGGCCCAGAAGGAAAGCCTAGGGTTGGGGTGGGTGTGGGGGTAGGGGTGGGGGTCCGCGCTAACGCACAGAGAGGGGCCGGTCGCCCCTTTCCCCTCTGCACCCGCGCGCCGCTGCAGATGGCGCACCCTCCCCCGCCGAAGCACGGCTCCAGCCCGAGCGCCGTCGCCATGTCGTTGAACTTGAATGATTCGTCCTCCCCCATTTCCCTCTTCGGCGGTCAGCAGGCTCCACTTTGGGGGGCAGCTGACTGCCTGCGCCCCACCCGTGCAGAGGGAAGGTGCCAGAATCTTGCCCACTTGCAGACACATAAAGACTCGGCCGGGGCCCCCCGCAGTCCCTGCCCTGGGTCCTGAGCAGCAACAGGGCTAGCTTGCAGTGTCCGGGGAGCCATTTTAGGAGAGATCCAGGGGCGTCGACTACGAGCCCGACAGGGAGAGGCTTGGGCTGGGGATGGAGATGGGGAGGCAGATAAATGCGTCGGCGGTCTGGGCTGAGGAGAAGGGGGCGAGCTGGAATCTGGGCGAGGGTACCAGCTGCGTAGAGGATGCACACTAAGGATGGGCATTTCTGGGCGGGTGGGGTAGGCTTCTTGCCCTCCAGCCCCTCTGACCTGTTTGCGCAGTATTCGGAGGGAAGCAGAGGTGGGAGGAGAGTGGAGGAGAGAGAGTGGGAGGGAGAGAGGGAGGGAGGAGAAAAAGAGGAGGGGGGGAACCTTGGCCAGAAAATAGATTTGAGCTCTGATCACCCGCCTTTTCTCTGTCAGCATGGTGGGCAGAGCTCACTGCTCGGGCACTGCCGCGGCTGAGGCCAAGAAGGGAACCAGCTCCACAACCTATACTGCCTGTCCTAGGCATATGGCTGAGGCCCAGGACCAGTGCTCAAACCGCTTGGCAGAGGAATCCTGGGGAGAGGGGCAACTCTTGCCCTGGGTTCTGGAATTTGGGTTTGGGGAGCTTCTTTCTGAGAGACTGATTTTACCTTTGGAAAATGCTGGGTTATCCGCAGGCGGGAGCCCAGGCCTCTCCTGGACCTCCCGGCTAGAATAAAGGGACGAAATCAGCAGAGGAAGAGAGTGAGGCCTTGGGGAGAGTGGCTGGGAGACCCTCAGAGCCGAGTGGAGCAGAGAGACTTGAGCAAGGAGGCAAGAGCTGCTGAGAGCCCATCCCCCCACCCCACCCCACCCCACCCCAGAGCCTACGGACCTTCAAAAACCCACCACCACTCCAGTGACTGTGCTGGCCCTCGGGTGCCAGGAACCTAAGGGAGACTCAGCAGGGATGTTTAGGCCTTGGCGGGGCTCCGATGCCTGCTGGAAAGGGACTGATTGTGAGACAAGGCCAGAAAGCAAAGAGGGTGAGGAGGGCGGAGGTGCCTGCGGCTTGTCTCCTGCTTGAGTGAAAGCGGAAAGCCAGGCACCCTAAGAGTAGGACTACAGATCCTTTTGTTCACCAGACACCCCGGCTTCTAGAGGGCTATGAGGTATCTCCGCTGGCTGAACGCCCCCTTTGATTTGGCACTGAGAAAAGGCAGAGAAGCGACAGGAAGAGAGATAGGGGCAATGACACATAGCGAGAGGAAAATGGGAGAGAAGATCAGAGGACAGAGTGAGACAGAAGAAAGGAGTAAAGTCAGAGGAAGGAAGAAGAAAAGGGAAACAAGGAAGTGAGAGAAGAGAAGACGGGAAAAAGAAGTGAGACTGAACCCAGTGGGCACCGACCGAGCTTTGGCCCGGGTGAGCTCCTGGCAAGATTTTGGCATGGGTTTTTTGAGGATGGCAGTCTCGCTCCCGGACGTCAGTGGAGAGAGCCAAGTTACTCCGTGGCGAAAGCGCCGGGCAGAGAAATATGTAAATCAGGGCTCCTTGCGCCCCGAGAGCGGCGCAATTACGACCCTTGAACTAAAAGCAACAAGCTCCCGGCGGGCAAGCTGCAGAGGGTGACGGTGTCGCGCGGGAGGGAGCGGCTGTAGTAAGGGGTGTGGGGGGTGGGAACCTCACACCCTCACACCTAGTCCCCTGTGCCCCGAGTCGGGGCTCCCCCCCCCCACCTCCGCTCAACGCTTCTTTCCCTTCCCCCTTCCTCCCCCTCCCTCTCCCTCCCTCCTCCTCCCTGCCGGCCTTGGTCCGCGTACTTAAAGCGGCGCGGGCGGGCGCGGGCGGGCGGCCCAGCCGGGCAGTGGCAGATGCACCCAGCAGTGGCAGCCGCCGGCGGCGCACAGGTGACCGGCCTGCGGCACAGCCCGGTCAGAGGGCGCAGGGGGAGAACTGGCTGGAGAGGGAGGGTGATCCGCCCCCAGCGCGCGCACGTCTCGGCGCCAGGAGCCGTCCCGGGGCGTGTTGGCGAGCACTGATATAGATATAAGGACATTTCTCTCCATGGCGTCACGTGACATAATTACCACCAGAATCAATCAAGATGAATTGCACGTCAGCGCCCGGTGGGGATTTTTGCTTAGTTGATCCTGGCCCAAGCCTCTTGTGCAATCGATGGCTCAGGTTGGCGGCGCGGGGAGCGGCCCGGGGCTCGCCGGCGCGCTCGCCGCGGAGCCATGAACGACTTTGACGAGTGCGGCCCGAGCGCAGCCAGTATGTACCTGCCCGGCTGCGCCTACTATGTGGCCCCGTCGGACTTCGCCAGCAAGCCGTCGTTCCTGTCGCAACCGTCGTCCTGCCAGATGACTTTCCCCTACTCTTCCAACCTGGCGCCGCACGTCCAGCCCGTGCGCGAAGTGGCCTTCCGTGACTACGGCCTGGAGCGCGCCAAGTGGCCGTACCGTGGCGGCGGCGGCGGCGGTGCAGGGGGCGGTGGCGGCGGGGGCGGCCCCGGCGGGGGCGGCAGCGGCGGCGCCGGGGGCTACGCTCCCTACTACGCTGCAGCGGCGGCGGCAGCGGCGGCAGCCGCGGCGGCCGAGGAGGCGGCCATGCAGCGCGAGCTGCTCCCGCCCGCGGGCCGGCGGCCGGACGTGCTCTTCAAGGCGCCCGAGCCGGTGTGCGCCGCGCCTGGGCCGCCGCACGGCCCCGCGGGCGCCGCCTCCAACTTCTACAGCGCTGTGGGCCGCAACGGCATCCTGCCGCAGGGCTTCGACCAGTTCTACGAGGCTGCGCCCGGGCCCCCGTTCGCCGGGCCGCAGCCTGCTCCGCCGCCCGCGCCGCCGCAGCCCGAGGGCGCCGCCGACAAGGGAGACCCCAAGACCGGGGCTGGTGGCGGCGGGGGCAGTCCCTGCACCAAGGCGCTCCCCAGCTCGGAGCTCAAGGGGGCGGCAGAAGGCGGCGGCGACAGCGAGGGGCCCCCGGGGGAGACGGGGGCTGAGAAGAGCGGCAGCGCAGGTAGGCACTGGGCGCGGGGTGGGCGGCGGGGATCAGGGGCCGCCAGCGCGGGGGGGCGGAGGGGGCCTCCCTCTGCTTGCGCCGTTTTATGTGCTACTTTATAAGCGTTCGAAGGGGTTTATACATCCTATAAGATTTCCCGGGCCGTTGTAAAGCGTGTTTACGATAGGAAACCAATTTAGGTGGGCTTAAGGTAGACTTCGAGGAGGACGTTAATCGCTACAGAGAGCTTTTCCCAGTTTTGCGTGTGTGTGTGTATGGGGTGGGAGTCGGTTCTAGAGACCACGGAAGGAGGGAGATTTCAGGCCAATTTGTGAGTGTGGACACTCCAGCCTCCAGCTTTTAAAGGGGTGGGGGTGGGGAGGTGGGGGTGGGAGTTTGATCGTTTAACTGGACTTTTTCCAAGCCGCTGGCTGACGCGCGCTGCTGGCTGGAGTAGAGCAGATGCCCTGCCCGGCGCGCTCGTGTTTCTCTCGCTTCTGGGTCCAGCTCAGAGTCTGCCTCGCCCTCTGCTTCCCCACATCGATGCCAGGCTGTGTGTGTGTGTGTGTGTGTGTGTGTGTGTGGGCGCGCACGCGCGCGCGCGTGTGTGTGTGTGTGTGTGTGTGTGTGTGTGTCCGGACGTGAACACACGTCCACGCCCGCACTCTCCTGTGCCCGCCCATATATCATCCCCCACGACGCAGGCAGGGCCTTTCAGCGGCAGCAGGGGACGTCCCCAACGGGCTGAGGCCTGGCCCTTGCGCGGCCCGGACGGGCAGGGGAGGGTGGGCATACAGCGGCCTCTCTCACCCTTTGGTCTCTTTGCCTTGCAGTGGCCCCCCAACGGTCCCGGAAAAAGCGCTGTCCCTACACGAAGTATCAGATCCGCGAACTGGAACGCGAGTTTTTCTTTAACGTGTACATAAACAAAGAGAAAAGACTCCAACTCTCTCGGATGCTCAACCTCACTGACCGGCAAGTCAAAATCTGGTTCCAGAATCGCAGGATGAAAGAAAAGAAACTGAACAGAGACCGTCTGCAGTATTTCACTGGAAACCCCTTATTTTGAGAGCTCCAGGAAGCACCCCTCTCCCCTGAGCCCCACTCACCCACTGTCCTCCCCACCAGCCTGTCCTGGGCAGGCCCAATGTCCTTGGGTTTAATGACGCCTCTTCTCTGTGGAACTCCACGATTCCTTCCCACGGTCAACTCGGGACCTCCCAGCGACCACTGCAGCCTGCGGACGAGGTCGGGGACTTGGCCGAACGGATCCTAATAAGGGGAAAATGGTAAATGCAAATGTCCCTTTACAATTTTACCGCCAATGCACTGTTGTTCTCCCTTCCTCTCTCTGAGTTCCCGTGGGGACGCTGTGGGATCTGTTGAGCTAGGCCGAGGGGCTGGAAGGCGCTTGTTTTTGTTCTGAGTTTAAGGGACCCCATCCTTTCCCCTTGGTGAACACAGATTATTTAAACTCCTGGAAATGTACCTTTGGTCTGTCATATCAAGGCACGAGTCACTGTCTTTTGTGTGAATAAATGGTTTCTAGTAAAATGGAGGTTACAGCTTTAATACACGGTATGAATTTTCCTCTTTGAAGAAGTTCAGTGTCTGATTAGGATATTTTAGTGACCAGAATCTTCTCCCATATGCAACTGAAAATCAAGTGAAATGCTTTTGAATCCCGCTAAAATAAGAGTGTTCTCCTCCCATCTCGTCTAGGCCACACTGCTTTTAAAAATCGCATTAGGGATGAATCTCTGAATTGAAGACGTGACCCAGTCATGATGGTACTGCCTTCTGCAGGCAATGAGGATGGGGCAGCAGGAACCTAAGAAGCAAATCTGCTCCTCCACCTCACCCCACTTCCAGTGTATTAACATGGAATTCCTGAAAAGACAAAAAAATGTTTTTTTAAAATACTGATTAGGAAATTGAAGTTCACTCTTAACAAGGTGTCAAAGATCCAGGCTCCCTTAAAAGAAGAAATCAAAACTAGAACCTTTCACTGGAAGAAAAAAAAAAAAAAAAAAAAAAGGTTTGCTTAAAGGAAATTATCAGTGAATTGAGAGGGCCTGGGGTCCTTGCTTGTGTCACAGGGGCCTGGAGCAGAGAAGGTAACCCCCCTTTCCCTGGAAATAGGGCCTAGGGCTGCAGACCCACTTCTCACCGCATTTATCGCTTCAAGTTAAAGAATGTGGTGAGGGCTGCTCTGCACTTTATGTTGCAGGGCCAGGCCAGGCTGTTTACAAAACCTTGAACTGTCTAGACAATACCATAAAACCCAAAGTTCTAAACAGCTTAATTAGGTTATATTATACACCTTCTGGTGGGCCCAAAAGAGATTTCCGCAATGTGCAATAAACTGGAAGAGTGAGAAAAGCTTTTCTTTCTCTGAAAAGAGTAAAGTGAGTCTTATGACTCTTAACCTCTCATAAGCCCAAAGTAAAAAATAAATAAATAAATAAATCCATAAGATGTGCAGCACCCCAGGCATCTTCCAAGGAGGCATGCATTTCCAAATGCAAAATTTTTTTAATTACCAAAGCTTTTGGAGGGAAGGAAAAACATAAGTGCATAAGTGTATGCCTTTGAACTTCCAAAATGTCAAGGTCATCACCTTTAACCTTTCTGAATAATTAGGCGCCTAAAGGTTCTTCTGTGATATTCAACTGCCACCCACTCACACACACATGCTCACACATATCCAGACCCCCACACACGTTTATGACCACACAGAATCATATCGTGGCTCACCATAAATCTAAGCAAATTTCTAATTTCAGGATCAATAACCTTAATTTCACTTCAAACATTTGTGTAATTCAATAGCAATTGACTTCTTTATATTTAAAAAAAACTAGTTAGATTAAAATGTCTACCAGCATATTTTTAATACAGCTAGTAAATGATGGGGTTTTTTTTGGGGGGGGGGTGAGGTCATAGATAAGCAGTCCTTTAGCACTAGTGAAGAACCATGGTTTTAAAAGCTGGCATTTGAAAAAGGAAGTTCTGTTACAGACTTACTTGGATATATTTGTCATTTTTTTCAAGCTGTCAAATAAATTATTGTACTTTCTATGATTTGGAACAAAAGAAAACACATTTATATTGTTTCCAAAGGCATCTCTCAACCTTTAGTGAAAGATGCAATAGAAACAAAGCCTACAATTGAATAATTTCGTTCAGAAGGGGATTCCTTTGTTTGAAATTCTGAACATCCGTTACAATGTCAGTGCCCTAGTAGTATGATCGTTCCAGGAGCTTAAAACTGGTTTACTTCTCTCTCCATCTATCTCTCGCTTGCTCTCTGTTGCTCTCTCTCTCTCTCTCTCGTTTTTTAACTGCGTGTAAATGTAGCAAGCTTGTATGTCCACCACCTTAGGCAAGCCGAACCTTGGGATATCATTTCGCGTTTGCATGGCCTTGGAGAGCCACACGGGGGCGTGCTCACGTTCCAGAAGCCGTATTTGTCGGAGAGGCCGTGGTACCCTATCTTTCCAGTACTGGATTCTAATATGCAATCTTAGCCCGTTAGAAACCACTAAGGTGTTTGTTTGTCGTTTGTTTGTTCTAAGCAGCCGTGAGGTTGGGAAGTTGTATAAAGACAGAGGAAAGGGAGCAGATTCCTGAAATAAGAGATCACCTAATCATTGCCTTCTTATAGATAAAACTGTTATCTATAATACCTTAGTATAACCTGGTGGTGTTGAGCAGAGGTTTTTGGAGACAAATACGTGCATTTCGAAATAGGTCATGCCACTGAGAGCTAATTAAATTATGGAAATCAATTTTCTTGTTGGTTTGAGTGTGGAGAGCTGTAGGAAGGTAGGACCACCCCTGCCCAAAACCGCGGTCCGCGGTGCGTGCTCTCTGACCGCCCGGGGTGATTAAAAGGCTTTTGTTTAAGACAGATCGGGGCGCCGGCAACTTAGCAGAGTGTGGTCTCAGAAAAAGAGACGCGTCGGGACTGAGTGGGTCGTTCTGAGCGACGGACGCCCCCTCCCCCGTCGTGCCTGGCGTCTGGGGCTACCCGGAGCGACCGAGAGGCTCGGGCGGGACTGAGTTGGGGCGCCTGGGGTGGATTAGGCTAATGTGGCTGCGAGAGGCGGCAGGAAGTCCTGGGAAACATTTGTGCTTCAAGGCGTCGTGGAGCGGGGAGTGCATTTGAAGCAAGCGGGCTTTGCATTTGACAGAACCCTGGCTATCTTTCCAAGCCGTCTGCTGGCCTTGAGTGCGGTGTTTGATTTTGGCACCAGCTCTTGGAAGCAGTTTTCTCCCCGCGTGCCCGCCTCAACCTACTCTCACCCCAAAACGCCCCTGACCCTGCCGGAGGGTCACCATCCGCAGTCCAAAAAAGGGAAGTTCCAAAATGAAGGATATCAATCCCTTCTTTCCCGAAGATCATTGTGAAGCACATGCAACCCCTGGAATTAGTAAAGACCTCCTTGGCTCCGCCGTCTCTGCCCCCTTCCCTCCAAGCCCTGGACCAAAGTCTCTGTTTGGGTCCACCACTGGGAGCTGGCATCTGTGGAGGCTGGGGGCCATGAGTCTTCCCACCCCACTAGAGGCGCCAGCCAGAGGCATTGATGTTCCTGTTCCCCGTGGGCACCCTGGCTCCTGCCTGTCTGACCATGGGTCCAGCTTAACTATTGTGAAGCTACATTTCCTGGGGCCTAAACTGGGCCCTAATCCAAGTGGGGTGAGAATGCCTCTCCCCAAATGTCGTTGCATTCCTCTTTAGGCAGTTCCAGCTCGGAGGCTCTTGTGGCCTTGCAGGGCCCCTTGGCCTTGGCTGACAGCCTCCCCCAGACCGCGGGTGCTCAACACTCTGCAATTCCTTTCCCCTCGGCAGAGCCCAAGTTGAGCCTGAAAAAGTCCAGGGAATTGGATCAGGACTTCTGGGGGCTGCAGGTCTGAGATCTCTTGATTGTTCAGGGCATGTGGGGCTCATAGAGCATGGCTGAGTATCTTGAGTATCTGAGGTCTCAGATCCTGAAGTGGAGGGGTAAGAGTCTTTTGTGTCTGCAAAGGAAAGAGGCTCCCAGGCCACTGGCCCTTTTGCATGTCTCCTTAGACCCCTCTTCCAAGTTGGTGGTGGCTTCCCTACCCTCCCCAATGGCCCTCTTGATTTCTTTTCACTTCGGCTGGGTGGTGCATGGTGCAACTGAAAGGGCACCCAGGGGGAGCAGCTTTTAAAATTTGTGCCCATCCACTCTGTCCCCCAAGGGTTGCACAACCCTAAGAGGCCACTCAGGCCCCCCAATTCAGGGTGAACCTAGGAGCTCCCAGGTCCACTCAGGCCCAGAGCTGCTGCCCTTCTTCCCAGTGACAGGAGAGCACAGATGCAAGTCACTTCTTGATTACAAATGCTAATTCCTTGCTAAAGCAACCCTTTTAATTTTTCTCTGGAAAGAACTGCACCAGGGAGAAGGGTGTCTTGGTACAAATGTGGATATTCATCTCCTTTATGGTGCAATATTGATTTATTATTAATGGTAACTGCTCCAACTGATCTAAAGATGATCGAAAACAGCGGCTATGCAGCTACATTAAATACTTGTAAGAATAATAAAGCCTAACCTTGAAAGCCACTGCCTTTTTATTCCATTTTCTTTATCTTAGCCTTAGGGTCTTAGGTAAACTTTCTGTCCTCCCAGGAACAGATCATTTTCTTATATCTTTCTATCTTGCTTAATTTTTATAATAAAATCTCTTTGAAATATTGGCAGTCTCTGGCCTCAAGGAGCTGGTGTGAAGACAAATTTGAAAAAGAATAAAAGAGAATTTTGTGATAATAGATTCAAAATTATATCTGAAACACATCCCCCCCCCCAACTGAAGACAACCTATTTAAAACCAAATCCAATGTGGGAGTGACTTTGAGCTTGAAGGCACCAGGAGCTGAAACAGAAAGGCCCCCCAAATTCAGAAGGCAGATTCCCTGGCTCACGGCAGAATCTGCCCGCTCGGTGAGGAATTGCTGGGTTTTAGCCTGGATGTTTTCTTCATGTATAAATAAAAATTATGAAAGGGCATTTGATGGGCATAAAATTCACGATTAGATTTAACCCTCTCGCCTCTCTTGTGGGATAGGGAGAACTGGACAACGGGGTTCTGGGCAGCTCCGTTGGCCAACATGCAAAGGGACGACAGTGCTGGAGCGCCAGGCTGGCGTCAGGGCGCCTGCCGCGAGCGCATGCAGCGGGCACTTTGTCCAGCCGTGGGCATGCTTAGCTGTGGCTGGGATCATGAGCTCTGCCTTGAGAGAAAGTAATTTTCGTGCTAGTCAGTGGCTGTTAGCTGTGAACAGGTCCTTAGCAGACTAGAGTCAAAAGTTGGTTTTTTCCCCCCCTGTCGTCCTCACTCCCCCACCCCCAAGCTTAAAAACAGCCACCCCTGCCGAAGGTAATGTTTAAACCTCTGCTTCGTCGGCCGGCGTCCTGCAACCAGAGCAGTTAGAGGCGCCAGGCTTTTAACCTGACAATGATGTTGTATTTGAACAGCTGCGTAAAGGTTTAAAAGGTCTGTCTCATTGCCACCGCGGAGGGTTTTTTTTTTTTTAAAGGGTTTATTGTTTGGGCGAGGGCACTGCGAGGGGACAGGCGAAATGGTCCCAAGGCGGAAAAGAATGTCCAGTGCCTGTTTCTACCAGGCCAGGGGAGATTCCTTTTGGGGAGGGGGGACAAAGGTTTTGTTGGAAAAGGTTTTTGTGAAGGAGCGAGCGGGCTACGACGTCCCCCAGTAGGCTGAGGCACTTCACTTAGCGACAGGCTCCAAAACAATGTTCTGCAGAGGCAGAAACCCCATTTGCCCACAAGTTCAGTCTCTGGGCCTGAAATCCAAGGCCAGCCCGTGACAGGACGAGTGTGGGGAGAAGAAAATACGGACGCCTTCCCGGACAGAGAACTGGTTTACGAGCAGAGTTTCTGGGGCCCTTTTCCTCTCTTGGATGCAGGAAAGGGGATATGGGAAGCCGGCGGACGACTCCTGCGCCCTGGCCGGGGCCCCTCGCTCAGGGCAAGCCTTTGGAAATCAAGGTTAAAGCTCCCCGCTGCTGCCCCGAGGCTGTGGCTTCCGAAGGACTGCTCACCCGCCTACAGCCAGAGAACGAGGGAGGAAGTTGTTGAAGAAGTTTCTCATAAAACTGAGTTTCCATGGTGGTGGTGATGGTGGTTGTTTTTTTAATGAGCTCGACCACAACCCCAAAGACCAAATCCTCTTTATAGAACTTTCCCTCACCAAAGGAAACAGAGGAGTATGGTTCCCCCACCTCCTTTTTCCCTCCTTTCCCTTACCCAAGCAGAATCGTGTCAAATAATTTTAGGGATTGCTCACAACTATAAAACTCAACTTCTGACAAAAGTATAGCTTTTAATATTTGACAATTTGTGTTAAAACAAAAATTGACCTTCTTGGTTAGTAGCGAAGGGGAAAAATCAATAGTATAATTTTCAATAATTCATAAAGCGAACGCCATTATGCTAAATCTTAACTATTAATCTTATCCTTTACAAAGTCTCGATTGATTTGTTAATAAAATATCTTCCCGTGTGTGGCAACAGCGGGTATAACTCTTTAAAAACCTTCAGAAGCAAGAAAATTACCAAGTAGCCCAAGAATGTAGATGAGAATTTTATTGATCGCCCTGATTCTTCTTAATATGTATTAATAAATTCCACAACCTTTTGTACCTTGCACTTGTCAGAAACCAATGCTTTTACAAAATCCATAAAAGGAAAACATATTTTTCTTTGCAGAAGAACCAAATGACACCTTTGCCTCTCACTCTCTCCTGCTTGGCCCAGTTTTCTAAAACTTCTGGAGTATGAAAGCGAGAGTTCCTTCCTTTCCTTGAAAACGTTTTCTTTCTCTCTCCCTTCCTTCCTCTTTGCCCTCTATTATCAGGGCGCGTGGGGAGGGAAACCTCGGTTTCGTTCTTCCGCTGGGAACCCGAGGGACGCTTTCGCGGATTGTGAACTGCTGGAAAGGGATTGTCTCCGGACTGAAAGCTCCCAGCGGCCCGACCCGCAGAGGTCGGGGTGTGGTTCCTCCGAGAGTCAAAGGCTCGGGTAGCCCACCGGGGCGCAGGCGCCCGGAGCTAGGGTGGCCGGGCGGAGGCAGAGGACAGCGCCGGGGCCGGGCGGGTCCTGGGGCTCCGCGGGGCCGGCCAACTGCGTAGCCTCTCGGCCCTCGCGGTCCTTCTCGCCTCCGCTCCCCAGGATACCTTGGCCGCGTCTTAGGCGCCAGAGCTCTTTCCTGTGGACCCCTGGGGTGGGATGTCTCAGAGCCTGGGGAATCCGACTCACCTTCCCAGGCTGCCCGAGACAAAATGAACTAGGCTGGGCCCCCCACCATCCCCCCCGCCCGGGCCCGGGCCGTCTCGGGCGCCTGCCTGGGTGTGTGCGGGGCATGCTTCTGTGTGCTGGCGCCACGGCGCTCCGACTTCCCTCCCTGCGTGTGTCCGCCTGGAGACCCCCTCGGGGCCGAGTGTTTCCTTCCGCCTGCGGGGCCCAGAGGCCGGAGTGGGGGACGCGAGTGGGGCGGGAGGGCCGAGCGAGCCCCGGGAGGCTGGCGGGCGGCGAAGAGTGCTGGGCCGGCAGTCTCCAGCGCGCACTATCGCAGGCGCGTAGTAGATGTCGCTGTTGTCCGTGCTTACGCGGCTGGCCGGCCGGGCTCTGGAGCACGTGACCTGCGAGGAGGCTGCGGCTCAAGGCCATTTTCAAATCTCATTGGCTTGGTTGTCATGTGGTCGGCAGAGGCATCCACAATTACACGGGGAATGTTTTCCTAGAGATGTCAGCCTACAAAGGACACAATCTCTCTTCTTCAAATTCCTCCCCAAAATGTCCTTTCCCAACAGCTCTCCTGCTGCTAATACTTTTTTAGTAGATTCCTTGATCAGTGCCTGCAGGAGTGACAGTTTTTATTCGAGCAGCGCCAGCATGTACATGCCACCACCTAGCGCAGACATGGGGACCTATGGAATGCAAACCTGTGGACTGCTCCCGTCTCTGGCCAAAAGAGAAGTGAACCACCAAAATATGGGTATGAATGTGCATCCTTATATACCTCAAGTAGACAGTTGGACAGACCCGAACAGATCTTGTCGAATAGAGCAACCTGTTACACAGCAAGTCCCCACTTGCTCCTTCACCACCAACATTAAGGAAGAATCCAATTGCTGCATGTATTCTGATAAGCGCAACAAACTCATTTCTGCTGAGGTCCCTTCGTACCAGAGGCTGGTCCCTGAGTCCTGTCCCGTTGAGAACCCTGAGGTTCCTGTCCCTGGATATTTTAGACTGAGTCAGACCTACGCCACCGGGAAAACCCAAGAGTACAATAACAGCCCCGAAGGCAGCTCCACAGTCATGCTCCAGCTCAACCCTCGCGGCGCGGCCAAGCCGCAGCTCTCGGCCGCCCAGCTGCAGATGGAAAAGAAGATGAACGAGCCCGCGAGTGGCCCGGAGCCCAACAAAGTCTCCCAGGTGGAGAGCCCCGAGGCCAAGGGTGGCCTTCCGGAAGAGAGGAGCTGCCTGGCTGAGGTCTCCGTGTCCAGTCCTGAAGTACAGGAGAAGGAAAGCAAAGGTCGGTATGAGCAGAGTTGCCACCCCAGCGGGGCGAGCAGCCCGGGAACCCGGCAAAGAGCTCCGCCTGGGTGCCCAGTGTCGAGCTCGGCAGTCTGGGGCCCGACAGGGAGGTGCTGCTCCTCCCGGCTTTTAGAGGGGCATTCTTAGTCCTGAGATGGTCTCCGCTTCTCCGGCACTGCCCTGGCCCTCCTGGCTGGTCCTGGCCCCACGCTGAGGGAGCCCAGGCAGAGGAAGGGTTTGCCGGGTTTATTTTTCCTGAGCTAGACTTGAAATGCAACAAAAGAGTGCAAATGAGACCTGCGGCTGGTAAACATGCCCCAGACCCTCCTTTCTCTCGTTCAGATTTGCAGTCCCAGCCCTGCCTTTCACCCAATGATGATTTTAAGGTTGTCTGAGGCACTGTGTTCTTGTTCAAATGTATGCACCCCGCATCCTGCGAGCTTGGGGTTGACAAGGGGGTATGAGATGGCTGGGCCGTTTGGTGCGTGGGCTGGAGAACAGGGATCCCTGCCTCTGCAGGGTGAGATAACCTTGGCTTTGTCTGGGGAAAATGCCGCAAGCTTTGCAGTCCACTAGCAAAGGGGGCAAAGGCAGAAGGGGGGGGGGAATGGAATGTTCATGGCCCACCCGGCGGCGGCAGGGCCAGCCTTAGGGCTGGGCAGGGCAAAGAGCCAGGGGCTCTGGCTTTTCTGCCCCTGATCCTCTTCCCGAGTACTCAGAATTGGGCCACATCAAGGAACTACATTTCTGGGCAAATGCTTTTGTGTGGGGGCAAGAAGCCATTAGAATTCAGGAAATTCTGGGGCATACAACAATGCCCAGGCAAGGCAGAGAAGGTATGCTCGGTTCCTCAGTTGGTGATCTTTTGAAAGAGAATGGGCACCTATAAACCTAGCTGTGGGGCTCCCCTGCCTAGGAGCGGTGGAGAAGAAGTGGCAGAGTTGGGAACCTGAGGGTTTGTAGTCTTGTCAGGTTGTGGTTTATTTCTTCTACTCCAGCCCTGTTGTCAGATGATCACTTAGAATGTTGCTGGTGAGATCCTGAAAGTTTACTATTATACAAATGTTTTGTGCAGGTCCAGAAAGTTAAGAGAGAGAGAGATTGAGAGATAGATAGATAGAGAGAGAGAGAGAGAGAGAGAGAGAGAGAGAGAGAGGGTTCGGGAACCCTGACGCAGAGGGTGAGAGTACCAGCCCATCGTGTCATTGTGAGTATTTAAACTAACATGGCATCATTTACAAATTCCTTCCAGGGCCCACCTCATGTGAGTAATGTCTAATACCAGCATTTCCCAAAGCAGCCTGGCTGCCAGCAGGGTCATGGCCAAGGGTACATTTGAACAGACTGAGAGAAAAAAAAAATTCTTGATTTTTTTTCTTCTTCTCCCTTTAATTTTGTTAGAGGAAATCAAGTCTGATACTCCAACCAGCAATTGGCTCACTGCAAAGAGTGGCAGAAAGAAGAGGTGCCCTTACACTAAGCACCAAACGCTGGAATTAGAAAAAGAATTCTTGTTCAATATGTACCTCACCCGCGAGCGCCGCCTAGAGATCAGTAAGAGCGTTAACCTCACCGACAGGCAGGTCAAGATTTGGTTTCAAAACCGCCGAATGAAACTCAAGAAGATGAGCCGAGAGAACCGGATCCGAGAACTGACCGCCAACCTCACCTTCTCTTAGGTCCAAGGCCCATTAGAGGCCAGGATCAGAGAGGGGGCACCGCATTCCAGGGCCGAGTGCTGGAGGACTGGGAAGGCGGAAACAAAACCTTCATTGCTCTTTGTTTTTTTTTATTTGTTTTGTTTTTGTTTTTGTTTTCCTGCTAGAATGTGACTTTGGGGTCATACTGTTCGTGCTGCAAGTGATCTGTAATCCCTATGAGTATATATATATATATTAAAAAAACTAGCACGTGTAATTTATTATTTTTCTCATCGTAATGCAGGGTAACTATTACTGCGCATTTTCATTTGGATCTTAACTTATTGGAACTGTAGAGCATCCATCAATCCATTCATCCATCCAGAAATGTGACTTTTTCATGTTTTTCCTAACACAAAAGATCTGTGTGTGTGGTTAGTCCATGAGCTCATGGCATTTTGAGTACATCCAGTACTTAAAAGTACTTAAATTACATATATATTTAAAAAAGATTAAGAAAACCCACAAGCTTTGGGGGGGAGGGGGACTAAAAAAGCACATTACAATGTATCTTTTTGCAATTGAATTTAGCAATTGTCCTTGGTGAGATGGAATATTGACGATTTATGCCTTGTAGCCTTTCCCTTGTGGTGCATCTGTGGTTTGGTAGAAGTACAACAGCAACCTGTCCTTTCTGTGCATGTTCTGGTCGCATGTATAATGCAATAAACTCTGGAAACGAGTGCGCTCCCTCTGCTTTCTGAAAGGGAAATATGTTACAGTGGAAATGCTAGCTTTTGTTGAGATTATCTTCCTGTTAAACTGCTTGTTTGGGTTAGTTGGGGGGGTGGCAGAAAACAGGGGAAAGGAGATGGGAGAGAAAAGCTGAAGGGGGACTCTGATGCTGAAATTTGGCAGTAGTGAAGGGAGTGATGACCTGTGTGTGCTGTTTTCATAGCTGGGAAGAAGGAGGGTCCTCTCTCCCCCTTCCCCCATGATAGTAACGTAATTGATTTGTCAGTGGGTGTGAGCTTCCCTCTAGCCTGAGCCGGGTAGTAAGCCTTTGCCCAAACTGCTTTTTCTTTGCAGCGCCCCATTTGTGTGTCTTCCCCCCTTTTTGGGGTGTGTGTGTGTGTGTGTGTTATTTTAATGGTTTCAGTGGGGTCTTGGCAATTTCTGGCTGACGTGCCATCATCAGGAGCTGGGTTGAAACCAGTCTTGCCCACCTGGAAGCCGTCTGGCCTTCATTACAGGAGCAAGGACAAGCAGCAGCTTAGCATTGCATCAGATTCAATTCTGACCCCCCCCTCCTCACCCCCACCCTCATCCCAAGCGCAAGACAGCCAGGCCACAGTGAAGCCGAGGATGGGTGAGTTTCCCCATCCCACTTTGCCCTGGTTTCCTTGTGGAAGGATTTTATGCTCAGTCATTAGCTTTCAGTGGCCCACGTGAAAACAAATTTTAGGGAGATTTCCCCCAGTTAATCCTCCCTTTAATTACAAAATGCTGGTTGGAGCCATTGTATCTGGGAGGCAAGAAAATGTACAAAGAGTAACTGATAGAGAATTTAAAGGTGAACATGACTTCCCATGAAGTCCAATGTTCCAGCTGCCACCATGCCTCAGAAAACTTTAGCCAGGTTTCACCAGTGTGTGTGCGTGTGTGTGTGTGTGTGTGTGTGTGTGTGTGTGTGTGGATAGACAGGTAGGTAGGTAGATTGATTGCCCAAGAGAGTCCAGACTTATTTGGTTCTGCCAGGGAAAAGAGAAGGAGAGGCCTGGGGGAGGGGAGGATGAGCTGACAGAATTTGTTACCCCAGGTCATGCTGTGGTTTCTGAGTGTCTCCAGTAGATTCAAACAGCTTCACAAAATGAGTCCTTTTCATTTTTCCCCTTTCTTTCTCCTAAAAACAATCTCTATGTGGGGTCTAAGCCTTAAAACTCATCCAAGGAGTCTTTGGGAGACTCTGTATTTATTCAGAGTTTTAAATTTCCTCTGGAAAACCAAGATCCTTCTTCAGTTCCAAGACAGAACCGTTTAGGGGAGCCATTTCCTAGGGTGGACGAGAGATGGCTGAGCATCAATGCCAGGTTGGAATAGATCTGCCCAGACCTCCATTGGCTAGGCAAGGGAAGGAAGGCAATTTCTAGCTCCTCAGTTTACCCTCTGCGATATGGGAAGCATCATTGGTGGTTGACAGAGGGCCATGTCTAGGAGGAAAACCCATGCTACAGGCAAAGGCAGCTCCTCTGGAATAAAATCAGAAAGCCGGTGGCAAAGGCAATCAATCAGGCCATAAGTAGCCATTTCCTCCCTTCCTTTCCGGGGCTCGAGGTGGGCTGGGAGCCCTTCAAGGGTGCGCTGGGCGACTTGTAGAATGAGGAATATATCCTCCGCCGCCAGCGCCCAGCTGCTTTTGTCTCGGCGCCCAGCCGGCTCCCGAGGCTTTGTACCATGGATTTGGGAGTGACAATGGGCATTTCCCTCAGATTCAAGGCTACCCAGCCTTACCTCTAGAGGGAAAGAAAGAAAGAAAAGAGAGAAAAAGAAAAGAAAGAAAAGAGTTCGTTAGAGAGTAGCCCAAGGACCAGGCCATTTTTAAGACATCTCGGTAATCCAGCTGGAGGCCTCTAAGTGGGAACCACGGGAAGGGAATCGGCTTTGCCTTGGGAGATGCTGTTCCCGCTGGCCTCTTTGAGGCAGGGTCGGGGCGGCGGGCGGGAGCTGGCCTGTGTTAGTATTTGGGTTCTGCCCTACGGCGTGTTCTCTTCCAGAGCCTTTCCAGAAGTTCCGGAGAAGACAAGGCACCCTGGCCCCCACCGTCAGCTTGGTACCGACTGCCAGCCTGCGAACCCTTCCGAGGGCGGATAGAGCCCTAGAGGTGGCCGCCGCCGCACCCAACCCACGGGCCAGACAGCTCCAACTCCTCGGGCCTCGGCGTGTGCTCAGCCTCACGTCGGGGGTGTGTGTGGCTGCGCGGGCGTGTGTGAGTGTGGTAGGGGGAGGGGGCCCTCCGAGCTGCTCCATCCGTCCGTTTTATTAGGGACACATTAATCTATAATCAAATACACCTCATAAAATTTTTATTGAAAGGCATAATATCATTACAGAGGTCTTCCACCTGTTTTAAACAACACGACAAGCTGTGAGAGAGCGTGTGTGTGGGTATGCATAGGGAGGGGTGGGTTCGGGCCTGAAGTGAGGTACAGGGAGAAGAACTCCCCTCGGGCGCCAGGGGGCCGCCTCGGAAGGCCGGCCAGCCTCGGGCCGCACTGGCTCTACGTTCTCCCCGGCTTCTCCCGGCTCTGGCTAAGTGCCCGATGAGCCCAGGACTCGGGACGGGTAGCTCGGAGCCCAGACATTGGGAAGTCAGCGCCGGATCCGGACTGCAAGACCAAGGGCTGCAAGAGGAGGCGAACAAATAGTCCCCAGCGCCTCCTCCGGCCGCGGTCCGGCGCATGGTCCCAGCCGCCTCCTGGCTGGTTGAGCCAGGCCGGGCCGAGCCCGGCGCACTGGCCCGGGCCCGCGGGCTCTAATTGCGGCGCTTATGTTGATGATGATTTTTTTTTTTTTTTAAATCACAGCAGCCCCCAGTTTAGCGGACTGATTTACTCCCGGTATTGGTAAATATGATCACGTGGGCCGCGCGACCAATGGTGGAGGCTGCAGCCTGCGAACTAGTCGGCGGCTCGGGCGCCGGCTGGGAGCGGCGCCGCGGCGGGCAGTGTAACCTTGGGTGGGAGCGCACGGCGCCTCAAAATGTCCTCCAGTGGCACCCTCAGCAACTACTACGTGGACTCGCTCATAGGCCATGAGGGCGACGAGGTGTTCGCCGCGCGCTTCGGACCTCCAGGGCCTGGCGCGCAGGGCAGGCCCGCAGGTGTGGCCGACAGCCCAGCCGCCGCCGCCGCCGAGTTTGCCTCGTGTAGTTTTGCCCCCAAATCGGCCGTGTTCTCCGCCTCGTGGTCCGCGGTGCCCGCCCAGCCCCCGGCGGCGGCGGCGATGAGCGGCCTCTACCACCCTTACGTGCCCCCGCCGCCCCTGGCTGCCGCTGCTTCCGAGCCCGGCCGCTACATGCGCTCCTGGATGGAGCCGCTGCCCGGCTTTCCGGGCGGCCCGGGCGGCGGCGGCGGAGGCGGCCCGGGTCCCGGTCCCAGCCCTGGCCCCAGCGGCCCACCCAACGGGCGCCACTACGGGATTAAGCCTGAAACCGGAGCGGCCTCGGCCCCTGCCGCCGCCGCCGCCGCTGCCGCCACTTCCACCTCCTCCACTTCTTCGTCTTCCTCTTCTAAACGGACTGAGTGCTCCGCAGCCCGGGAGTCCCAGGGGAGCGGCGGTCCCGAGTTCCCGTGCAACTCGTTCCTACGGGACAAGGCGGCAGCGGCGGCTGGGGGATCCGGGCCCGGGGCAGGGATCGGGTCCGGGTCCGGGTCTGGGGCAGGCGGCTCATCGGAGCCTTCGGCTTGCAGCGACCACCCGAGCCCAGGCTGCCCGCTGAAGGAGGAGGAGAAGCAGCACCCGCAGCCGCCGCAGCAGCAACTTGACCCAAGTAAGTGCAAAAGAAATTGCCCCCTGATTTATTGCTGAAACCTGTAAGGCTCGAATGTGCAAAACTGATAGTTTTACTAACCTATAAAAACGTCTAGACGCCTACCCTAGCCTAGGCGAGCAACACGCACCCATAAAAAAAGCTTCCCATAACCACCTACCCTAGGCGCGCGGTTTGTACGGTAAACAGAGCGCGGGCATTAAGGCTTTTTATGATAATTCCCCCCAAGTTGTGAAAAGCGGCTATCCTTGGTGAAATTAATTTAACGACCTCTCTTCCCCACCCTGTGGTCTCTTCCTGCCTCCCCTCCGCTCCTCGCTCCCCTTTCCTAAACCCCCCTCTTCGTAGACAACCCCGCAGCAAACTGGATCCACGCTCGCTCTACCCGGAAAAAGCGCTGTCCCTACACCAAATACCAGACGCTTGAGCTGGAGAAGGAATTCCTCTTCAATATGTACCTCACCCGGGACCGGCGTTATGAGGTGGCAAGGATTCTGAACCTCACAGAGAGACAGGTCAAAATCTGGTTCCAGAATCGTAGGATGAAAATGAAAAAGATGAGCAAGGAAAAATGCCCCAAAGGAGACTGACTCGGCGAGGCGCCGTTGGGACCACTCTGCTTTGCAATGGCAGTGGGGTTTTTTTCTTTGTGGGTGCTTGATTTCCAGAAATTCTCTAGCGATTCGGACATCTCCCCCACCCCTTTTTTTAGGTAGAAGTGACTGTGTGGTTGGTCTCTGTGCGGTATTTTGGGGGACTCTGTATTTGCTCGCTTATGTCTTGGAGAAACCAAGTGGCTTTGGGGTTTTGCCCTATCACGCTCCCCTGTTTCCTGCCCATTGGTTCCTTAGGAAATGCTATATTTTGTGAGTGCACGACAGCTTGAGGAGCCCTGTCCTGTGTAAATGTTCCCCATGTTTCTGAAAAGTGCTGTAGTTTAGCCCCCAGTGCTGTTCAAGCAGGGGCCGAGCGCACCCCACTTCCAAGAGCGAAGGCAGAGCAAGGAGAGTGAGGAGGCCCTCCCAGGCTGAGCCCCGGGCGGTGTTGCCCACTGGTTATGAAAGCGCCCTTTCCTCAGGGAGCCCACAGACCCTCCCCTGAGACTTGGAATGAGAGAGGAACCCAGGGCCTCCGGTAGGTTGGGGGTTTCTTCTCAGTGTGCTGGGGAAGCCACTCTCCCTGGGAGGCTTGGCTCCTGTGGGCGGCCGCGGGTGTAAGGCTCTCCCGGTTCCTGCCTGAGGACCAGTTGTAAATGTTACCGCTTCCTACCAATAAATGATAACCTGATCAAATGGAGCCCAGATGCTGGCCCTGAACACTGTGTGCTTGCTTTCTCTGTCTCTGCAAGATATCTCCCTCATGGGACTTCATTCCCACCCTTGGGAGGGAAACACTGCTAAAAATTTGTGGCCCTTCCACCTGAGAGGTCTCTCTGATGTGCCTCTGAATGTCCCTTTGTGTGGGCAGACCCAGCCTAAAGCACAGACCTTGGGGGGGTGGTCCTTGGTGGCCCAGTCCCTCCACCAACCTACTTCCAGTGCTTAGGGCAAACCCAGAGTCCCGGGCCCAGAGTCAGCCTCACAGCAGTGCCAGTGGACAGGCTCCAGAAGCCAGGCACCCTCTTGCACCCCCATCTCCCTCTGCTCACAGAGTCCCAGCCATGGATCTCCCTTCTCCAAACCAGGGAAAGGCCAATTCTGCACTCTGGGGCAACACCTCCATTCTGCAAGACTGGCTAGCTCCAGGAGGGCTGAGCCAGTTAGGCTGTGAGCTTCCACCCCTCCCCGCAAAGTGACCTTAGCAGATCAAAATGGTCAAGGCTCTCCTCCACAGCTTCCCCATCCCACTGCCCCCTTCCCACCCCACCCAGTTTCTGTGTGTTTAGGCCCGAGGTTGGACCTCTGAGGGCCGCATTCAGAGGCTAAAATGAAGGTCATTGTAAGTGAGGGCTCGGGCCCAGCATAGCCTTTCCAATCCAAAGAGACGCGGAAGGCGGGGGTGATGATAGAGTTTTGGGGGATCCTGATAGTAGAAGGGGCTTAAAGGAAAGGCAGAGGGGGGCTGGAAGGGAAATCCAAGGCCCAGATCCGGCAGAAGGTGCTGTGTACCCCCGCCCCTGTGGCCAAACCGATACCTAGGGCTCTTTGAAAACAGGAAGAGCCAAGGTGTCATAAAGCCATCTAGCCGGCGAGACGTCTGGAGGTAATGAGTTTACGACAGGCCCGGCGCTTCGCTTTGAAACCATCTCATTTTGATGTTTGTGTTTGTGGGAGGAAAGAAAAAATGCAGACAAAACCAGGTCTTAAAATCTGGACAATAAAATATAAACAAGACTGTGTTGAACTAAGAAGGCAGGGGCTTGGGAGCCCCACATGAGGTGTGAGCACCTAGGAAATAAAAATGTGGGGGGTGCGTAGGAAGGAGACCATGTATTTCTGATTTTTAAATGGGCTGGGTATTAGAATTAGGCTACAGTGTGTGGCTCTCAATAATATTTGACTATGGCCACCATCTAGGTCATTCTTAAAAAAAATTAATTGGCCTGTTATTTGGGGGTGGGAGAGCTCGTGATCTTGGGTCATTTACTTAGGCCAAGTGTCTTCAAGCTGCATGGTCTGCCGGAAATGATGAAGTTACTTAATTGACTTTTCACAAAAATATCTGGCCCTTTACTCCAAACCTTGTAGCAAAAATGCTGTTAGAAATTATATCTATTTGCTTATAGGAAAATAATCATTACAGCTGAATTGGAGGGAAGCATTTTTGAAAATGAGAAAAAGATTAACCTCTCAGGAAACACCTAAAATAATTAAAGTTTTTGCTTTTTTTTTTTAAAGTCAAGTGGAATGCTTAGTAATTTCATTTAACTGTGACTTTTGATATAAATTTAATATCTCATTTATTGTGCATAGGCATTCCAATGAACATAGCCCAATGGGGCCTTTCCAGACAACCATTCAGAGATACAGCAAAAAGCTTTTAATTTGCCTTCTATCCCCTCATTGTCCAGTGAAATGGGCCTGAAGCAATAAAATTGCAAAGTTAAAATAGCGAATATTTGCCATTTAATGCTAAATGTAACCATTTTAAAGAAAACAATTAACAAATTTAACTTCTATAATTTCTTAGTTTTTAAAGTGCCTGGTTCTATTGAAGAAAAAAAGTCCTGTTGCAGTTGATATTTAGAAAGTTGTGATTTTGTTAGATTTAGTCCATTGTAATAATTGTGGGCGATTACAGAATGGGGATTTACTGTATCTGGCAAAAGAAGGGCTGGAAGCTTTTGAAAAAGACACTACTAGAAGCTCTTGGGAGCAAAAATGCTTTTGGCATTCAGGAGCCCCTGTTTGCTGCAGTTGACTTGTCGACAATCAAATGGATGAAGCATTATTAGTGTCAGCGATTCCAGTCTCAGTCAGACTAAAGAACAAGATTGGAATTGGTTTGAGCAGACAAGCTCAGTCGGCTAGAGGTGTCCTTTTGCCACTAGAGAGCGCCGTTGCTCCACTTTGTGATCGTAAAGCTGGTGTTGCAGCGGAAGAAGGTTTTGATTAAAGATACAATCTCATTTTAAATTCCAAATTAGGATAAATTTAAGCAAAAAGAAGCAATGTGCACTATTAAGTTCTCTAGAAGTGTTTGTTATGTATAAAATTTTGGCTTAGTCAGGATTTCAGAAAATGTGGACTACGGCACAGCTGAAACTATAAAATGTTATGTTAATGCACTGTATCAAAATAGAAACGTGCAAAAGCATACATCTTTATTTACGAAGTAATCGCGCTCTTTCCCAGATTGTAAACAAAATGTTTGAAGGGGGAAAAAAAACCCTAAGTGTTTTGTCCCAAGAGGAAATATTAAGTTATGATATTTTCTTAATTAGGCCAGAATGTGTAGAAATGGAATTTGTAGTGTTTGTGTTTATTTCCCCCCCCCCCCCAGGAATCACAAAGTTCTAGAGGGTGCCTTGTGTTATTGAGATCTGGATTCATTCTTCTTTTTCTCCCATTCCATTCCAAAACCCACTAACGACGATTTAAACATGCACACACACACACACACACGCCAAACAGTGAAATAAAAAGGCACAATTACAAAGTTATTTCCAAGGCTTTATTGAAAATAATACTCTTTTAATTGGGTATTTGCAAGATTGGAGTACAAGTCGTTAACTGTTGGAATCAGTTCGTTCGCCTTCGGACTTAAAGGAAGTTTACCTGGCGGTAACTGGCAGGAAACAACAACAAAACCCTTACCCTTCACTACCCCCACAACTAAAGTCTCCTTGCACTCCCTACTAATTTAAAAATTAAGTAAAGCTCGATTTTATCACCTGGAGATTCATTAGCAATTCGTTTACCTTAATCATTTCCAACTAATCCCTGTAGAAACAATTGATTCTTAAACATTATATTGTTATGCCTTTCCATCTCGATCTTATTTCCTCCATTTGCAAAATATGATATTCGGTCTATCCGGACTGACCCCAAGATCTTACTCACAGGCTGGGTCAACCCGCAAGAAGCGAGGGGTAGTTAAACCACTCTCCTGCTGTGCCTTTGGGAGCTGTGTGAAGGTTTTAGACATTTGCATTTGGCGTGAAAAGCTGGCGTGGTGTGTTTTAGCTACAGCGGGAGCCCCTCGGTGGGCTCAGGGAGTGTTTCTGAGGTCCGTTCCCAGGCCGTTGGGCCTGGAGTCCTCACAACAGTGAATTATCCCAAGGAAATGGGTCACCCAAAGACTCTACGAGAAAGGCAGTGTGGGCAAGGGAAAACACACTCAACGGAGACCTATTACTTATATAGGACATTAACGCCAGAGGGGAAGGGGAGGGAGGATGTGGAGGAGAGAAGGCGAATGGTGGTGTAATGGCAAGTGACTTCAGAGCAAGCTTCTAAAACCAGGGATATCATGCCGATTCACACTTGATTTATCCATATGACACAGGACGTTTCTCTTCCTCCTCGCTCATAAACCAGGATGAACCTTCTCTTTCCTTTTAGAAAAATCAGTAACTTTTTAGTCTGAGCCCAGCGCCCGCTCTCAGCAGTAACTTCACAGACTTCTTGGATAAACTAGAATCTTTAGAAGATGGGCGCCGCCTGCAGCTGCTTGGAACCGGCGCGATCCGAATGCCGGCCCGAGGCTCGTTGCGGGGGGACTTGCGGGCGTCAGTCCCCTGTACTCCGCCCGGGGCCACCGCCTGCCCTGGTCCGCTCGGCTCAGGGGCTGAGACCCTGGAGCCACGCGTCCTGCCCGAGGAAATACCACCCACCCCAGCATGAGTCCTCCTTCCCGCCTTGGAACATTTCTGTCCGTTTTTCCATTTACTCCCTCAGCAATGCTAATGCCTCCCCTCACCCCCCGCCCGCCACATTCTTCAGCCTCCCCCCGGCGCCCGGTGCTGACGTCTATCAAGGGTGAAATGATGGAAACTATATTCATGGGCATGATTTCCATTAAATATCAATTAACCTGGGAGCCTCAGCCAGGCGTGCAGTGCGTCAAGGGTAAATGTACATCTCATTTCCACAAGGCCCTCTCGGCTGGAAAAGAAGGGCTTAGATTCGATTTGATAATGCAAGGTATTGGGGTCACCCTTGTGGCTTTTAATCAAACCACTTGCACAGGACCTAACTCAAATATTCGGTTTGGATCATCTACACCACTTGCCCATGTTCCTTGGGCTGCATGCTCGTGTCTAGAGCCGTAAAAGCCAGGGCCAACCTCTGAGGGGCTGCTCTAGGGGCCCAGGAAGGGAGTCATTTGCTCCACAGCCTCCTGGGAGTGGCCTCCCTGCCTCCCCCCAAGTGTAAGGCTCTGCCGCGCCCCCGCCCTGCCGGCTGCGGTCCTCATTCCCTCGGCCCCGAGGGGCAAGACGAGCCCTTGGCAGTGCGGCTTTATGGGCCCCCTTTAAGGCCGGCGGAGGCATCTCCCGTCCGGCGTGAGGCGTCCCGTCGGGAACAGCGGTGTCGCCTCCGCACGGATCCCTCCGCGCGGTTATCTCGCGCCCATCTCGCTCCCTCTCCGCGCAGTGGCGTGGTGCGAAAATGCCTCGCCGGGGCGCACCGGGGCGGAAGCCTCGGCAGCGGCGGCGAGAGCTGTGGGAGGGGGCTACAGGGGGGGCGAGGTGAGAGGTGGCGGCGGGCAGAGGGTGTTTTTTTCCTTTTCCCTCCAGAGCGGGGGTTGTAAACCGAAGCCAAAGAGTGTCCCCGTGGGTCGGGTGCACTTTTTTCTTGTCCCGGTGCGCTCAGGGCCGCCTGGTGCCTGAGAGGAAACAGTGGAGGCAGAGGGACAGGTCACCCGGGGCGTCGGCGATTTTATTGCGGCCGAGCCGGCGCGCGCCGGGAGAGGCTGGGCGGGCGGTGGAACGCGGGGGCTGGGTGAGGCCCCGCGACCCGCGAGGGAGGCGGCGCGAGGCCGAGGAGACGGGCGCGAGAGCGGAGCATGAACGCCCAGTAGCCGAGTGCCCGCGGCTGCCCGGCCTCAGAGGCGACGCGCGGGCGGGCGGGCGGGCGGCGGCACCAAAGTAGCCCGGCGGCCCCAGCGGCGCGAGCAGCCGCCCCAGAGGCCCCCGCGGCAGTGCAGTCGCGCTGAGGCGCGCTCCCTGCCTGCTCGGCGCCGCCCGCCCGCCCGGGGCCGCCCTACCTCGGCCCCCGGCCGCCGCCGCCCCGATGAGCTCGTACTTCGTGAACCCGCTGTACTCCAAGTACAAGGCGGCGGCCGCGGCGGCGGCCGCGGCAGGCGAGGCCATCAATCCCACTTACTACGACTGTCACTTCGCGCCCGAGGTCGGCGGCCGCCACGCCGCAGCCGCCGCCGCCTTGCAGCTCTATGGCAACAGCGCCGCGGGCTTCCCGCACGCGCCCCCGCAGGCGCACGCGCACCCGCACCCTTCGCCGCCGCCCGCCAGGCCGGGTTGCGGTGGTGGGGGCGGTCCGGGCCCCGGCCAAGACTACTTCCACCCCGGCGGGGGCAGCCCAGCCGCAGCCTACCAGGCCGCCCCCCCGCCGCCGCCGCCGCCGCCGCCGCCGCCGCCGCCGCCTCCCCCCTGCGGCGGGATTGCCTGTCACGGGGAGCCCGCGAAGTTTTACGGATACGATAACTTACAGAGACAGCCGATTTTTACGACCCAGCAAGAGGCCGAGCTGGTACAATATCCTGACTGTAAATCGTCCAGTGGTAATATTGGCGAGGACCCAGACCACTTAAATCAGAGCTCGTCTCCTTCTCAAATGTTTCCCTGGATGAGACCACAAGGTTGGGATGCATTTTTTTTTTTTAAGCGGGGAGAGGGGGAGAAATCTGCTTTCATCTCACGTTCTAGCTTTAAAACTCCCCTTTCCTCTCCCTCTCCTTTTCCTTCTTGTGTGGCTTACAGTGACTCTTATTCATAAAGTAATACAGACTTTTTTTTTTTTAAGTAGAAACCATGTAAAGATGATGGGGACAGAATAGTGGCAATCTGCCCCTCATTCCTGCACATCCTGTATATATCTAACCTAAGGAGAGTTGTGTATATTTCACTTCTTAGACCGGTTCCAGAAACCTCCAGCAACCTGCAGATGCACCGTTACATTTTTTAAACATTTATTTTCCTCTTTTTTTTTTTGTTTGTTTGTTTATTTTAATCAGCAGCTCCTGGTAGACGAAGAGGAAGACAAACCTACAGTCGTTTCCAAACCCTAGAGCTGGAAAAGGAATTCCTTTTTAACCCTTATCTGACCAGGAAGAGAAGAATCGAGGTTTCCCACGCCTTAGCCCTCACCGAGAGACAGGTAAAAATCTGGTTCCAGAACAGAAGAATGAAATGGAAGAAGGAGAACAACAAGGACAAATTCCCGGTTTCCCGACAGGAGGCAAAGGATGGGGAAACCAAAAAGGAAGCCCAAGAGCTGGAGGAAGATCGAGCTGAAGGCCCGACAAATTAACTTCTACCTTTAAAGTTTTACCGCAGACTATTAAAACTAATGGTCAGCATATGCTGGTGGACACCACCTATTTTCTTTGTTGGAAAGGACTTTACCTGTATTTCAAGCTACCTTCATGTCACTGCTCTTGAGGTTTCTGCGCTTTGAGAGGGATTTGGGTGTTGCAAAAAAAGTTTCTAGTGTCACATAGAAACAGCGGTTGAGCTGTCCTATGTAAGAGTAATTTGATACTGACCTTGTAGCTATATTTTTATAATGGTAGTTTTTAATGTCTGAGCTGATGATTTTGCCTCAACAACATAAACTTCCTAATGATTAGCACTAAGTAATTGAATATAAAATGCTTTATTAATCAAACAAGTGCACTTGAACATTTTAAATCTTTTCTTTATGGTGAGTAAGTTAAAAGAAGTCTATTAATTTTTTTAAAAAAATTATGCCTGCAGAATATTTACTTTATATTATTTGATTAAAATGTATTATTTATGGTTTTTCTTTCTGCTTTTATAATGAATGGTTCGGGTGCCTTTTGTTTACTCCTAAAAGATTTCTTTGAGTATTTTGTAAATGTAATATCTCTGGGAAAAAGTCTGGGCCAAATATTCGAAAAGCACATGTTAGCTGAAGAGTGTAATGTGTAGTCCTGGCTCTGCAGCTTCCTTAAACTTGGGGGAAAATGTTGGGCCAGTGACAGAAGTTTCAGGACAATGTTAAAGTTGATGTTTAATAATTTTTCTATAGTTTCTACAAATTATGGCAATTTAATCATCTAAAGTGAATGAATACTTGAAAAGCCTATTATAACTTTCACTTATATAGTTTTTACTCTGGCGAATCGCCTTGTGGAAAGCTTTTCATTGCTGAATTTGCTTTCGTTTTGAACCGAGCTTGGTATCGCCTGAAATTGCTAGGTCTCTATGCTGTGGCAGTCGATGTGATTCTGTTTTTTGAGGAGGTGCCATATTTATTTGTATTCCCTTCTCTCTGTTTGCATGCCCATTGTGAGCCAACTTGCTCTGCACATCTCAGATATCGGTTGGTACGTCCTCTGCTGTTCTCCAGGTTGGCCTCACTTATTTGAAACAAGCCCTGAGAGCAAATGCAGAAAAATCTGAGTGTAAACAACTGCTCCAGAACAAAGCTAGCTCCTTAATAAAAGAAATGAATCTTTTTTCTAGAGCTAGTGTTTTTGAGCGCCGCCAATAACACTTTTCCTGAATTAGGAACAATTGCCTGTGCTCACATGAAGGCAACATCCTGCCAAAACTTCTGTTTGATAAAAAGGAGGGTGGGGGTTACATGCACCCTTGCTGTAAAAAAATAAATAATAAATGCAAGGAGTGGAGGGGGCTCTCTTTCATTCCAGAGAGGGCCGGCTAGGCTACCTAAGCTTCATCTTGTTCTGTTTAACCTTGATAAGATATTGGGAAAGCCTTGAACTTCACAAAGGATTGGAGTTGTAGGCCCGGTGGGGAATGACCCAGAGTCCAGGTTACACCGCAGCTTATTCCACTGAGTCGGCGCTGATGCTGAGGTTTGGGATCTGTTCTTAACAAGATATCCATTTTCCATTTGAGGCTGCTCCTGCAGCTGCCATTTTATGAGGGCAGAGGAGGGGGCAGAGGGGCGGGAGAGAAGAGCAAAAATTCAAGTAAATTAACATTTCTTCCCCCGAAAGGGAAAGGACCTTTATCAGGTAGACATTGAAGAAGTCTCTTCTATTTCTAAATGCCTGTGTATTTTAGAAGAGGTACATTTTAATTTCCAGATTTAATGATTGTACAGGTAAGAAAATGAAATCCTCTAGTTTTAGGTCTGGATCACCCCTCAGGCATTGATGGGCTGTATGCCTGCTGCTTCAAGGACCGGTGAAATGTTGGCACTTACTGGGCCAGAAACGAAGCACCACCTGGCTTTCTATCCAGGGAAGAGGTTCTGGCTGTGGCATTTGCTGACCTGAGCCAGGAAAGACAGTTTTAAGTCAGGGGTGGCCCTGAGTTTAAACATTTGCATGAGAGGAGACAGCTGCAAACGTGCATACTGGATTTGGAAACGCCTTGCTCTGAGTGCTGCCTGAGACTGCTGTTGACTGGTTTAGAGCAAGTATGCCAAGTGCCTGAAAGCATGGCTAGGGAACAGCTTGCCTGGGGAGAGGGCGTGAGTAAGCTGGCTAGAGACTGGTGCTGGCTAAACTCCAGCTGCCTTCCGTTTAAGGGATCCTCTGTTAGCAGAATGCACCATCTCCTACATAAGAATGTCCCCCCCAAAAATCACTTTTAGAGCCACTGATTTGTGCAAAATTCTCTGTAAGGAGGGGGACTTGGGTGTGGATAGAGGTGGAAATAAGGGAAGGAAGGGGAGGTAAAAATATTTCCTCTTCATTTTGTGCTACTCTGTTGTGCTGCCTGGCCCCATCAGCCTCCTAACCCATGGTTAATTCACAGCTCATGTACAGAAAAAGACTGTTGCAGTTAACTGGTACATTTGAGAGTATTTGTACATTTTTTTGGTGTGTATATATATGGTGTATTTGTATATACACATTGATATTCATGTGCAGAAAACATTGGTAATAAATGTAGGTATGTAAGTTTCCTTTTGCAGCTGGGAAAAGCATAGATTTGTCTCCAAATAAAGAGCTGTGGAATTACAAACCCTCATCACCACCTTCTTTCTTACAGTGGCTAGAAACTCCCATCATGGTGTTTCATGCAGACAGCTCACAGTGACGAGTGCAGGAGATACCCTTCTAATTGGCTCAAATCTGTAAACATCTGAGGGTTGCAGCAATAAGTGAGCCAACATTTTTGCTGCAGAAATTTGCATGAACCTTTTGCAAACCTGCGCAACGTTCTTTTGCCTTGGACTGCTTAGAGGATCTGCTTAGAGAGGTCTGTAAACTATTTACAGAAAAATAGGACCCTCCAATGTTAACACGGAATGAAATAACCAAGCCTTCGAAGTGAATCAGATTCTCTGTTTTCATGGACCAGAAACACACAAAAGGGGGTGTGGGTCTCAATGGTTCCTAGAGAAAAGTCAGTTCATGGGCTGCCATTTTGTGAAGTTCCACAAAGCCTAGCACATGGCTTACCTCTGCACAAGAGGGGAAAATGCAAATATGGCTGCCTTTTCAAAAGTGCAGTTTTTTTCCTAGCCCTCTTTCCCCGAGCAGAAAAGGACGGTCATAAAGCTGTGCATTTTTTTTAGGTAGAGGAAAAATGACAATTGAGGTTCTTTCTCAGAATATCTTAGAATTAAACAATCTCTGTTCAGTTCCACATGTATAGACCCATATAAAGTGCTCTAGCTTGGAAGGGTCCAACAACATGCTGGATTTTCTTGTATAATTAAAAATATTGTCTAATTATTCTTCAGTGCAGAAGGTGTTGCTCTTTCACATCCAAACTTGTGTCCTCTGCTTCTTCAGTGTTTGCTGAATCCTCAGGCATCTGGTGAAGAGAGGAAGAGAGAGAACATTTTAATGAACCCTGGCTGCTGCTATGGTTACCTCTAGCAAAGTTGGAGTCCACTGACTTTCTCTAGAAAGAATATGATTTTTGCTGAAACATGGCAACAGAAGTACTTTTAGAAAAAAAATTCAAGGTCATCAGAATTTTTTCAAGGGATATAAACGGCCTGCTCCTGAGGGTGTTGTGCACCTCCTGCTTAAGTCCATGTCCACTTAGCTACTTACTGGGTGTGAGGATGTTAATAGCAGAGAACTTACACACAGGCATCCAATGCAAATATTTATAAAAGTATTACTAGAAGTCCAAAGACAGTGTCCTTGAAGGGATGGGGGGAGGGGTTACCTCTTACAGGCTGATTCTGAAGCCTGGCTGGCCATGCCCATGCATTAATGATGAGGAAGGCCAGCCAAGGACATTTACTTTCAGCTGGGGTTCACTGGAGCAGCTTCCGTGAGAGGTGCAAAGGGAATGTGACTCCTGCCTTTGAAGAAAAAGGACCTTTTTTTTTTTTTTTTTTCTTCCAAGCCTGAAACTGGGTAGTTGCCCTTTTCCTGAACAAATGGAGCCCCTCTCCTCTTCAATATTGCATTGAGCAAGCTTTTCAATGGACAAGCATTTGGGGAACAAGGGAAGGCGGGCTAGGATTGATTCCATAGAAATGAAAATTGCAACAACAACAAAAAAAGAAAAAACAATGAGAATTGCACTTCAGGGATACTTAAACAAGGGTTTCAGAGGGGATCCAAAAAGATTGCCTCTCCTCTATCCCAGGACTGTCCAGGAAGTTGTTCCTGCTGAGAGAAAAGGTCAGGCATTGGGAGTTCACACTTATTTTGGACAAGTTGACAAGTACCTAAAACCATTTTCAGCCTTTGAGCTGGTTGGCAACTCTCTACCACAGAAACCCTAAGAAATGGGAGGGACCCCAAATTATGTTGAAGAGGGCTGGTGAGGGAACAACACACTTTCTTGGCCTGCAGAGCCCAGGTTTTCAGCGCAAGATCACTGACTGGGGCTTGCTTGCCCGGAGATGAGAAGGGCCAAAACAGAAAGTGCTTGGCTGCTATTTCAGAACAGCCTTTTGGTGAGGAGAGGGACGGAGAGGCCAAATGAAAGGAGAGTTGGAGGGGTGACCGCCAGGATCACCTCCTCAAGCCGGCGCGGGGCGGTACACAGCACTCATTCTCCCTGTAACACAGAGCCCAATGAGCAGGGGTTTCAAGCCAACCCACCAAAATTAAAAAAAAAAAATTAAAGGAAAAGAATTCCTAGCAAAGGTGAAAGAGAAAGGAATCCTAAAGGCAAAAAAGGCAGAGAGAGCAGATGAGGGAGGAAGGAAGAGGAGACTCAGGAGGGGGAGGAAGAGAAGGAGAGAGAGAAGAGGAAAGAGGAGAGGGAGAGAGAGAGAAAGAGAGGAAAAAACATGGCGCTTGCGAGCTGTATGTGCAAAATCCGCAAGGAATTGCAGTAAATTCCTTTTTGTTTGAAGAAAATTTACAACTTGGTAATAGACCTTTTTATGACCTATTTGCGGTCGTCATTGGCTGCGGCTGGTCATGTGCAGGCTCCGCTCGCCTTCACGGCCTTTTTCCTGATTTCCCAGGCGAATTTCCCCCCGCATTCTGCCTTCCTAGAGCCTCACCCCCTCTTTTTCTAACCTTTGTCTCTGCAGAGGTGGGCTCCAGTCGCCGGCTGCGGGATCGCGGGGTCCGCGGCGGCCTCGTCTCCCGCCCGGCGCTCAACCTGGCCCCACCGCCGCTTCGCCCCGGCAGCGCCGCTGCCGCCTCCGAAGCCGGTAGGGAGCCCGGCGGGCGGGAGAGCCCGGAAGGAGCCCCGGGCACCGAGGCCCCCGCCGGCGCCGGCACCGCCCGCCGGGAGCAGCCGGCCTGCTCCGGGTGACCGAGCCGCGCGGTTCCGACGCGGCTCCTTCTCCAACATGAAGAAGCCCAGAGCGTGCGCAGCCCGGCAGCGCCTAGTGGATTACAGTAGCCTCCAGGGCCCACCGCCGCCTCCTGTTCGGCACCTCCGGGTAAGAGTCTCCCCCGCCCCGCGCCCCCGGCGTGCCACCGCGGGGCTCGAGGCTCCCACCCCTTTGGACCGCTCGGTGAACCCGGCCCGACACCCTACACTTCCCCGGGGCCTGGGAGTGGCTGTCTGCGCCCCCTGCTTCCAAATCACTCCATCTCTGAGCGGACGTCCCCTGGGGCCCCGGGTGGGGTCCAGCTGAGCTCAGAAGTCGAAAGGAAGCCCTGTTTCCTCTCGAGATTCCGAGGGGCGGATAGCAGCAGTCAGGACCCCACTGCCTAGATGGAAAGCCCCCCAATCTCTACCCTGGGAAAAGTGTGTAGATGGTTCCTGGACGTCTCAGCTTTGTTGGGGGTTGCTAAAGGCACTTAGAGTACAGAGCAGTGTTTTGCGGTTTGTCTGTGGTCAGGTATCTGGGAGGCTAACAGGTGCTTTTCGAGGGTGGGAGCTTGGGGTGGGGGGTGGGGTGAATTCCGTGTATTCGGGATGTGCTTGGTTTGTTAACCTAGACTTTGATGAGTGATGCTTATTTCTAAGGTTTATGGTTTATTGGGCCTTGTGTATAAGATGGAATTTTAAGTATTAACTGTTTCTCTAGTCCTTAGACAGTTTTTGTAACAACGCAAGAAAGGTTCCTCACACATGTAATAATCTATCAAATGAATTTGGATTATTCTGTGCCATAAGGTGAATGCATAAGGTATTCTGTGCCATAAGGTGAATACATTTGGGGAGGTAACAGTATCAGAACACCTGGTGCAGGTCTTGGGAAAAAAACCAATAGACATCTCAGAAATTCAAAGCATGTTTAAGTTAAAACATTGCCTGTGTTTATTTGCTAGAGTAGGAAAAAAGTAGATATTTTGCTCTCTAAATGTACTGTCATGGTGTAGGTCATTGTTGTTTTGCTTAGAAACGAATATTATATGGCAACATTTTCAACTCTACTTCAAAATCACTGAACCAAAATATCTATGAGTCAAAAGAAAATTATTTGGAGGAAAAATGCAATTTTCTCCCACGGACTTTGAATGGCACTTGAGGATGCAGTTCTCAAATCCCATTGCCTTTTCCCTCATGGACACATTGTGAAAGAGTAAAACCTTTGGACAATCTGCCGCATTGCGCATGGGGTTGACCTACACATGGCAGAGTATCATTTTTCAAGCACCCAGCGGAAAACTCTAATTTAATGTTCTCCCCAATATTCCAGTGTAACAATGTTGGCCACAAAAGGATTTCTGAACAATAAACGACATCTTTATAGAAAGGCATTTTTAGTAATTCATGATGGAATGATGCTCATTTCAAAATGGAGGGCTAGGAGATTTGTGGCCCATTGACTTCTGCGGAATTGTCGTGGATCACTACGATCCTCCACAAATAAGAAACAATGATTTTTACATTTGGAATGTCTGTATTTTGTAACGATTCCTCTACTAAGGTACTGCTGAGATCATTCTTTCATATTGGCATAGAGCATTACCTACTGAAAAGCAGGCCCCTGGTGGGGGGGCTCCCAAGGCCCTCCCCTGGCAGTTCCAGAGCCTAAGGAGCACCTAAGTTGGCTGGAACCACGATGGGGATGGGGATGAGTTGTGGCCGTGATTACCAAGCTCTTGTGTTCAGAGCTTCAGTAGCCCTTCCCTGAATTTGGTGACTGAGCACGCCCAAGTGACTAGGAACCTGAGCAGGCTGCAGGTCTGATTATGCTGCAGAGGATGATGTCATGGGCAGATATGGAGGACTAAGGAGCTCTTTGTAAGTCCCTGTGGTAGCGTTAAGAGCTTACTGGAACTAAATGGTCACTTGCATCGAAGGGAGTAAATAATCTGCAAATCACATTTGAACTCAGGCCACTTAGACTACTGAGGAGACTAGTTAACACTTTTGCCACTGCCAGAAATGCTCCCACTGTCCCTGTTAACCTAATCTTTTTAAAAGTAAACGAAATAAAAAAAATACTCGGACCCTAAGAGGCCACAAGCCAGGGAGTGTAACTCCCAGCGTCCTTGGCCAAACTTCTATCCGTTTATAGATCAGGGAGCCGATGGCATGTCAGGGTCTTAGAATCTAAGGTCAGGCAGTGAGCTGGGCTTGCGGTCTCCGAGGACCAGGAAAAAGAACGAAGCTCCTTGTTATAAATATGGCCAAGCACCAGGACTGAAAAACCAAACCTATTTTCCTGTTAGATGCTCCTCCAAATAAATGTATTTCGCCAGAATTCTGCTTTCCGAGCTCGAGAAGCAAGAGAAATCGGAACAAAGACAGTATTTCACTCTGGGCTGGCAGGCAGCTGTTAGAGGTATTTACGGCCTTGCCGCAGTGCGGCCGCCGGGCAGGGCACGCGGGGGCACCGGAAGCTGGGGAGAAGACACCAAGAACTCGGAATTCCGATTTAAGTCCAATTTAGGGTCACTTTTCCGGAATTGCTGTGAATAGATACCCTCTTTCTAGGAACTGGTTCCTTAGACTTCGTAGTTGTACAGAATGAGGGAGAAGTTGAGCTCTCTGAACGTAGGGTGGTTCCTCCCTCCCGTTCCCCTTGATGAAAGACTTGGGAGAAGCCGTGTACTAAATGTGAAATTGCTGATCCAAACGACAACCTTCAGAGGGTTCACTGGCAACATGGCGATTTTGTTGATTCGGAGGAACAGCGCTTGCAAATCAGAAGGCATCTTGAGGCTTTTGACATAGGTTTTCCTGAAAAAGAAAAGTATGTTTCCTGCCTCTCTAAGGTGGGGCATGCAAGGTCCTCTGCAAGTACCTGCTAAAGTAGCGCGCGATGCCGCACACCGCCCAGCGCTGCGCACACCTCCCACACAGTTCAGGGCCCCCGAAACGCCTGCCTCGCGCGGTCGCCCGGCGTCAGGCGCATGTGCAATGAAATAGTCCAGCCTGAAGATCCAACCAGCAAAGTACGAGAAGGGGGAGGGGGCGAGTGGACTCGGAGTAGGAAGATATAACCTGATCTCTCCACTCCTCCCTCCCTCTGGATTCGCTACTCATCTTTCCTTTATTCCAACCTTCAGTCTAAATATAGCCAAACATCTTGCCCTTGACTACGTTATTTTCAATCGTCTTGACTCACCACCCCACCCCAATTGAAATCTGTACTTTAGAAACAGGCTGCAAATAAGAGCTAGTGGCCAAAAGAAAACCAAATCTTTCAAGGTGTTAAACACACACATACATTTTTAACACCTTAAAAGAAGACCTTATATGTGACCCTCGGGGGCGTATAGATTTTTTCAGCCTGGTGCTTAGGCTTTGGGAAAAGGCCTTTCCTCTTGGAGCCTGTTCAGACCACCAAACTTCAGGCCGATCCTTCAGCCAGACCACTCCCGGATCTTGTTACGCCAGCGCAGCACGTTTGAGGGCTCCGTGGGGGCCAGCGGCTCAGCGGAGCGGTCAAACAAATAAAAAAATAAACAGACAAACTGGAAGGCTTTTCCGCCTGGGCTCGCCTAATTAAGAGGGGGGGATGCACGCTCCTGGGCAGAGAGCCCGTTGTCGATGCTGGGGGGCTGGGGTGGGAGGCGGCCTCAGGGTCCTCTCGCCTCCTTCTGGCCACCCCAGGGGACCCTAGAGAATCAGCTCACAGCCTCTGGCGCGGGAAGACCTCCGCCGGCGCGAAGAAGCCGGCCCTCGGGTTTCCGGGGCTGGCACAGTCCCCCTGCTCGGCTGTCTGGCGCCTTGTCCAGGAGGAGGCGCTGTAGGACAAGCGTCTTGGCTGCGGAGGCGAGGGAGATGCCCCGGCCGCGAGCGGACCGGGTGGGGTGGGGGGAGGGAAGGACACGTGACCCCGCCCCTCTCTCTCCCCGCCCTCCATCTCCGCTCGCAAAGTGTTTTCCGCCTCTGAGGAGAGTTGGCGCTGGCGACGCTGCGCCCACCCCCAGGAGAGGCTTCGCGAGACGCGCAGCAGAAGGAGCCCCGAGGCCTGGGAGTCTGAAGGCAGGTACCGGGGTGGCGGTCCACCTCACTTCCTCCGCCTTCCTGGAGGGGGCGCGATTTCCGCGCTCTAGGCTTCGAAGCGCAGGAAAAGAGCTAGGGTCCGGTGGTGGGGCAAGCTGCGCACAATCCGCGGGGTCCCAACCAGTCCCCTATTGTTGGGCTACTGTGCTTGCCACTTTCCCTTCCCGCAATCCCTGCTACCTGGAACGGACACCCTTGAAGAGCATTCAGCACGTCCTCCCGTAAGCAGACGGGCCTTGTCCTGGCTTACCCAGGACAAGCCAGGGTGAATCCTGTTGCTCGTGCTGTTAAAGAACTCCGCAGGTGCTCATCTTTCCTCCTTTCCTCACCATCGACACACTCTTCTTTCACCGTTGGGCCCATTTCAGGCCTTTCGTGGGTTCCACGGGGGCATTTCCTGCATCAGTAGTGATACCCAGTTTCAACGACTGGCTCTGATCCAACTCCACTGTTCCTCATTGCCTCCTGGCAACACAGTCTTATGCCTCCTTCTTTACCTTAGGCCAGTGATTCTTAATGAAGGCCTGCATTCAAGTCTCTTGTTTATAATCCAGGTTCCTGGGCCTCACACTAGACTTACAGAATCAGAATGCAGTTTGTAAACATTCTCTACCATAGCAATTAGGATGTATACTTATGTTTGAGAATTACAAGTCAAGGGTGTCTCCTGCTTCTTCTATGGTTCCTTGGTCTCCGGCGCCAAGTTCTCTCTACCACTCAGCACCCCCCTCCCATAGTTCTGGGGGCTCCCTCTTCAATTAGGTTTTCTAATGTCATGACCCCATGGGGTGAGTAATTGCTTCCATATAGGGAAGGGGACATTGGTCCTTTGCTAACTTGGAGATTTTTTTTTCAAAGAGATGAGTAGGTTCTTGGTACAGTCTGCCTTTGTTCAAATCTTTACCTGCTGTGTGACCTTAGGCAAGGAGGGCAAACTCTCTGGGCTTGTTTCCTCATTTGGAAAGTAGAGATAATAAAAGTACCTTCAAGAGCTGTTGTGAGGATTTTTACTTACATAGCACTTCTGTATTCCCAGCACTATTCTAACTGCTTTACATACATTAACTCACCGATTAAGCACTTAAAATAGTTTTTGGCACAAGCCAAACATTCATTACCTGTTTTGACCATGTATTGAATAATAAGCATTCAGTAGGTGTTCCTTATCATCAGTATGCCTTTTCTGTTCAGTAATCAGGCCTAGACTATTAGAACTGAAAGAGACCTGATTCCCGTGCCCAATCTTTGAATAGTACAGAGCAGACAGACCTAGGCTTGGTGACATGGAAAGTGGCAGGCCCAGGAGAACATGGATCTGAGACTTTTCCTGTTGCTGTAGTGAGCCTCATAGACTCTGCTTCCTTGGATCTCAGTGTCTGGCACCTGCCTCCAGGGAGATTTCAGGGCCATGCCTTGGAGGAAAGTGCCTCTGGTTCCTCAGTGGGCAGATATCAGGTAGGGGAAGCCTCACACCCACACAGGACACACATGTGACACCTACAGGGGACACTCATGTGACACCTACAGAAGGCACAGGCTTTACCAGAGAGCAGGCCCCACCATCCACCCCCTGGAGTCACTTTCTCCACCACTGCCTATCAGTCACAAGCACTAGGCCAAGTGCCCTCTTTTACAGCCCCAGGACATCTCTTGAAACCTGGCTCAGGGTGGAAAAGCAAAAGGCCAGAAGACCACGCAAAGGAGGCAAGGAGTGCCCCACTCTTTTATCTGCTTGTGCTCCAACATTTGGGCTCTGGGGCCATGGCTGAGCCACAGCTCCCAACTTGGGCCACAGTGATGTCATGGTGTGTCTTAGAGAGGCCTTCACCGCCACATCTTCCAATTTTTGAGATTCTTTATATCTTTTAAAAAGAATTCTATAAATACTACTTCAGGATATAACCCACACATATGCACACAGCCCCCACCCCCACCCCCGCAACCAGGTTTCACCCCTGAGCCTTGGCTTCCATGACTTCTGACTCTAGATTTTTCCTGAGTGGGCCCCCACAGCCTTTGGCAAGCTGCTTCTCTTGGCTCAACCAGGAGTCACCTGGGTCAGATTTTCTGTCCAAACACACCTAGTCTCTTCTGCTTTCAACCATGGAAGGCAGGATTTGGCCCATGTAATCAGGCAGCACTGCAGCAGCCCAGCCACCCCATCTCCTGTGCCATCTAACCTCTATTTTTGGTTCTCAAAGACTTAGATGACCACCTCAGGCTCTGCTTCTCTTGGGAATAGTGGAGCCTTTTCCAACCTCAGGCCCCAGCATCAGAGATGCTGCCGCAGAGCCTGTTCTTTGACCTCCCATCTCTGACCATCAGGGTTGTTCCCTCTGGGGTCACCTTTCCTTCCCAGAGGACAGCAAGTCAGAGCTCCAGTGGGCAGACGCCATCGTAGCAGGTGGAGGTGGGTGTAGCAGAAATGTTCCTCTCTCAGTGATAGAGTACAGTGCTAGGACTATGGAATCATATTTCTCTTCTGCTTGGGACTCCCCAAGCTCTACCCCCAGCCTGTGTCCCTAAGTGCCAGACCTGGCAGTCTCCTTCCTTTATCTGCCCCGAGCCCAGAGAATTCACCTAAAGTCCCATCCCCACCTATCCTGGGTGTGCAAACACTTAGTTTAAGTGGAGAGTTCCATACCACCTCTGGGCAAGAAGTCTCTTAAAAGTCAAGATTTCCTGGGCCACATGGCAGGGCCCTTGGGGTGGGCAGGTCGTGGACCTCATTACATCAGGAGTGCAGCTGATGCCTCCTGGGACCCCTTAACTCTCTCCTTCTTCCTGGGAGCTACTTGGTGGCATCTGGGTTGGAGGAGTCCTGCAGGGGACCCTACCTCATGGGAGCACTCCAGGCAGGAATTCCCAGGATTGGCTCTTTCCAGCCACATGGGGAAGGACAGTGCCCAGAGCCTCATTTTACCCAGAAACCAATTCCTGACAGGTTTTTAAGAAGGCTTTCCACCTCTTCTCCCTTACCTCTTCTTTCTGTCTACCAGGACTGCCATCAAAAGTCCTTGGGAAAATCCCAACAAATTGGCCCAAGCTAGTCTGCCGCTCCCTCTGGTGCTCCCGTCTTCTTACTAGGCAGAATCTGTTCTTCCCCTTCTCCTCTCTCTCATTCATCTCCAGAAGCCCCACCCTGGGCGATGGGGGCAAGGCAAGATTAGGGGAAGGTGGGCACTTTCTTCTTAATCATGCTTCCTGGCCATCCTAAGATTAGGAGGTAATGGAAGTTGACTGCCTTTCTTTCCTCCTTTCCCCTAAGCATAGCTAGTTCCTTTCCTGTTATTGTCTAAATATAGAGAGGAGGCTGTATAATTGTATTCTTCTTAGGTAAGCCACAGTGAGGACTGCAAACAAGTCCAAATCACCATCCTTCATCACCTTTCATTCAGAAAATATCTATTGAGCCCTGATTAGGTCCCAGACATTGTTTCAAACACTATCTCCTCAGCTTGGTCTTCTCCTTACACCTCCCCCCCCATAAAAAGCTCATCACAATTGCCTAGAATATCAGCATTCTTTGACTAATTCTGTTTTATTCACGTAAGGAAAAATAAAGAAAGCTTTTCCCAGTACCTCAAACATTTATTTATTTTTTTGAGTGGATTAAGAGGGGCTTATTTTGAAGCTGTTCATCTAGTGCTAATAGACTCAAAAATCATTTTTTTAAGGATTGATCTTTATGTTCAAGTTTTAAAAACAGATGCCACCAACTGTAAAAGGAAAAGATACTGCTGAGTGTCTAATGGGGGTGGAGGAGGTGGGGAGAGGCAGGGGAGAAATAGATGCCATATATAGTCCAGCCAATAGCCCTCTACTTTCTGTCCAAGGAAAGTGAAATCAGGACATGGGTTTATAAATGCACAGAGAAAGGGTGGGAAGTAGGGTTTGAAGAGGTTTTTTGTAGAGAGGAGTTTCGTGGATTTGATAGGACTTGCTAAGAACTTCTGCAACTGAATTTGATTTAGAAATCATGTATGTGGATGTGCTCTACAAATCTACGCAGAACATCCATTCTTTGCATCAGAATAGTCAAAATCACACATTTTCATACTGTTTGATAGCAACTCTGACAGGCTAGGGAAGAATGCTGGGGGTCAGTTAGCTTTTATTTACTCCCCTTGGGGGGAGCTGGGAGCATCTTTCCCACCCCCACCTACCCCAAGCAAAGAGTGTCACATTCGCCGCAGGATAGAGCAGCACTCAGGCCCAAGTTCCTTTTCTTGCTTTCTCAGCGGGAGAGCACGGCGGGCCCCCTCCTCTCTTAGGCTCTCCCTCTGGTGGGAGTGGCAGTGTGGGAGTGGAGGCAGAAGAGGGGGAGAGGGATAGGACCCCAGCCAGATTTGGAGCCCCAAGCTCTGTGTGGGGGCACCGTGGGACTGGGGACATCTGACTTCCTGGGCTTGGGTTTCTTGAGAGCCTCATTTGCTTGCTCACACCCTGTCTCCTTCACACCAGGGCTGTTTTATTGTTTTATAACCTTCTTTAGCGCTTCAGTTGCCAAAGATTCAGATGGGGCTATTCTCCACTTTCTCACTTCACCAAACCCCAAATCTTGCTGTTTTAAGCAGTTTGGTCACTTGCAAAGGCTTCCCTTCCAGATCTAAGCAAATTATAGAAACTTCTAGGCATGTGGCTACCTTCAACTTTCGCTGAGCCCATTCACAACAATACAGAGCTGAGTGTTAACTCAACTGCCACCCCCACCCCCAAGCCCACCCCGCCTCTCCCTAACTACTCTTTTCTTATTGAATCTAAAACAAAATCTCCAATAACTTCTGGTGTAAGCAAGTAAGAAGTGGCATTCCGTTCCTCTTTATTTACCACATTTAGAGCTAGAAAATGATCGAAATAAAGGAGTTGATGGTACTCACAGCGAATGTAGCCCAAGAATCATAAGGCATGCCCACCAATCAGCCTTTTCCAAATAGCACTATCTCCCAATCTAAACAGACATCCCTGAAAAGATGCTATTTGAAAAGCTCAGGGTATTGATATGAATATGACCCCCCTTGCATCCCAGATATTTGGAACTATTTAAATGTGAGGGAACAGTTGCAGTGAACCTTTATTTAGTGAATAAAAGTTTAAAGGCGAAGGTTATTTATGGTTCTGCAGAGATGGGACCTGAGTGGCTATTTACGAGCACGTGATTCCAATAAACTTTGTTTTATGGCTTGAGAGTTGACAAGCCAAAATATAATTCCCACCATAAATTAGGTTAAGAGCATACAAGTGCAGATGCTTGGTTCCTGGAGCAGCAATAGGGAAGTGAGAGGCTCCAGCTACCGCCGGGCTCAGAAGGAGACAGTTCTGCTCCCATCTCCCCTGCCCACTAGGAGAGAAAACCAGTAAGTCACTTATTACTTTTTCCAGGACAACTCCAGGGGTGGGGAATTTCTCTGCCCCATTTTTTCTGCCTGGTGGGGAGAAATCCCATGGAAGTGAATTTTAATTTTAACTTACACCTAAATCAACAAATAGAATGGGAATCCTGATTTTCTCCTCTCCCTTCTGAACATAGGAAGTTAAGAATTGAGGGCTCCCACCTCACAAGAGGGATTTTCTGTCCCTCTCCTCCGCATAATGGAGCATCTGCTTCAGAAGTAGAATAAAACCGATAGTCTTGGTGGACAGAGAGAAAGGATAAGGATGGAGATGCCTCTGCCTCTGAGATTTCTCAGGGAAGACTGCTGTCCCAGAAGAAAACTAGAGGAGTCTGAAAACTGAAAGCTGGGCGCCAGTCCCTGTGAGGACTACTGCTCTGTAAGATTGCTTTGGGGGTTCTCCAGAAAAAAATGCTGATGAAATGATGTCATATCCATAGAGCTGGATAACAATCTAAAGCATTGCCATTTACCTTTAAACTCATCGATTTTCCTCTTCCTTGGTTATCACTTGGGTCCTCGTTTCCCTTGGAAATTGCTCTTTGTTTTGAATTAGATCAGAAGTGGGAAGGCAAGTCCCAGCCATGCCTGGTGCTTCTTTGGGAAGGAGAAGACATTTGGGGGTGGGGGGAGCTAGTTGGGGCTGGGGTATTTGAAGCCAATCTGAAACTGGAAAGGGGGCTGAATTGCTCTGAGCGCGAGACAGACGGGGAACTGGGGCAAGGGACAGATGCGGCGGCTGCCCCCTCCCCAGTGGACCTGCGCCCACCCCGCCGATTGTGCGGAAGGAAACACACAAAGGCCCGTTTTCTCCTCGCTTCCCGTTTTCCCACTGGGGAAACCCTGTTACAGCCTGAGTCGGGCCACGCAACCAGTAAGGTTTTGCCCAAGGGGTCCATGGAGTGTGGGAGGTAATGGGGGCCATACTATATTCCCCCCCCCGCCCCGCCCGTGAGTCTGCCCTTGAGCACTGCAGTCTCCCGCTCCGCGGAGAACTTGGCGCAGTTCCTGAGGGCGGGCACCCGAAGCAGGGAGGTCTGGGTATTGGTGGGGTGTCTGGGCCTTGTCATTTTTCTGTGTATCATCTATCTCTGCTTTATTATCCTGTGGAATTTAAGTGACCCCGTTTTCATTGCAACAGGTTTGGGACCGTGAGACAGCGCCGCTGTAAGTACCTTCCCGTTTCTTCCGAATCGCAGAGGGTTGGTATTGATAACTGGGGAGGTGGGGCGGGCGAAGGGCCGCGCCAGGGGAGTGGGCGGGTGGAAGAGCGGCCCTGCCTCCCTAGGCCTGGCTCTGCGAGGGGAGTTCGATTTAAAGGTGGAGGCTCTGAGTTAGACTGCTGCAAAGATTTTCTGGGGCCTAGTTTACAGCCACCTAAGAGAACGTGTCGCGGGCTCTCGTCCTGGTCTCCTTGGGCCTCCCTGGACCTTCCCAGGCCTCTCCAACTCGCACAGGTGCAGCTCCGCCGCAGTGCACGCGACTGTGAAGAGCTTGCAGCTAATTAGCAGCCCGCCCTATTAACAAGTTGCGGCGAGCATCGCCTTCTGCTCCAGCCAACGGGCGGAACACCAAGGCAACGCGGTGCCCCTCCGACGCCCAGCCCAGCTCAACCCGGTCCAGCCTGGCCCAACCTTCTCTTGCTTTTTATAAAAAGAAGGAAGAAAAAAACTTAAGCCTCTACGGCTGCGGGTGTGTTGAGTTGGCCCGCTTCTGGGAAGGGCTGCGTGGAAGACCCTCCTGGCCCCTCCCCCAGCAGTTCGGGCTTTGGGTTGGGGACGAGGGCTGAGCGAGGAGGGAGGGTACGGCCCTTCTTCACCTCTGCTCCTCTGTAACTGCAATTTGAGAATTACTGCGTCAGAGCCGCTGGCAGTTGCAGGCAAACATGGGGTTCAAGTGGGGGAGGTCCGGTGGGGACAGAGATTCTTGGGGTCGGAAGTTTGGATCTTTCTGAGTTGCATTATGTCTCAGAAGACAGGTACATTTCTGAGGAGACCTGTGAAATCTCCAGCTAGGCTATCTTATTTAAGATGATGGTAGTGGGGAGAGAATGGTGGAAAAAACCAGCGGCCCCCTCCCTCGCTGTAAAACAGAGATGACTATTTTAATGGGGGATGGAATGTGCGAAGATGTTGGGAACCAGGCACCCTCTCTCTCTGGTGAGATGTCCTTTCTTAGGCTTGAGGAAGATGGGGCTTGGCTCTGGGCCAGTTTTCTGCCCTCCAGGCTGGGCAGCCTAATCCACTCTCTGGAAGCTGCCCCCCCCCCCAAGTGGAGAGCCCTCTCAGAACTTAGTTCACCTCTACAAATCAGGCTGGCTGAACTGAAAGGGGCTCTGGGCTCCAGGTTAGAAAATCTAGTGTCCCCAGGACCCCCTGGTCTTGTCCCTTCCTGCCACTGCCCTGGTTCTGGGTGCATATCTCTGTGGATGCTCCTTGCTTACAAACCCATGTTCAGCACCCTGTAGCTGAACACAGCACAAAAAGCTGGAGACATCAAAAGCATTTGTATGGGCAGTTGAGCGGGAGGTGAATATTTAACGCTTTTGTTCATCAATAACTCGTTGGCTTTGACCTGTCTGAACAAGTCGAGCAATAAGGTGAAATGCAGGTCACAGCGTCTAACAAATATGAAAATGTGTACCCTCACCCGGGTCCCCACCCGGCCCAGCAGGCTCCCCCAATTTGTCTGGATAAAGCCTAGGCCCATGGTCCCCAGGAAGGTGTGTGTGTGGGGGAGCGTTTGGAATTAAAGGAAGTTGGGGGAACCCCTTCTGGGACAAGGAAGTTGGGTGTGGGGCAGCCTCAGAGCTCTTGTTAGAATTGGCACCCAGGAAATCCCTACAAAATAGCCAAAGCACTCGAACCAGAGGATGGGGTTGGGGGGGGGGGACAGTTCTTGGAGAGTGTGCAAAGGGCAGAGTAGAAGAAACCAGCCTGTTTTGCCAGGCTACTGAGGTGGAGGGAATTTTCCCTTCTACACCCCACCAGGCCCAGGTTGAGGCTTGAAACTAATTTTCGAATCATCAGGGTTCAAAACAATCAAAAAAATTTTAACGCCTCTAGCTTATAGTCAGGGACCCAAAAATCCCACTCGAGCCTGAGCATCCCTTTGCCCCTGAAATCCATCCCAGCCCTGAGTGTTCTTGATGCCCTGAATGGAGGGGCGAGCCCCAGCCTGCGCTGAGGCGCTGGGGCGGGCGCGCGATTCGTGAACTTTTGTACTCTTGTGTGCTGCTGTCGGCAAACAAAAATAATGAAACTTTGTGATATGTTTGTAAATGATTTCGAATGACCCCTCGCCCTGCCCTTCACCATTAGTGCTCCGGCCCCAGCCCAGGGCGGCTCTGTGCCTGCAAGCAGCGCCTGCCTCGGGGTCTGCAGCAGCAGCCGAACGGAGAGGCCAGCCGGGCTCAGGGACCAGTAAGGTAAATGCGGGACTTCTTGGAGAACTAGCTTTGTCAGCCAACCTGGCTTGCCCTGGCAGTGGGCAAAAGAATGGGCAGAGGATATTCCCTCTTGCCTCTTTTTCTTCTGCCACTAAGGGCATTTGCTCCTTTCTGGAAAATACCAGCTGATAAGGGAGGGGGGGGCGTATGTAGATCCAGAGGGGGGGGATAAAGCCGCCATTTCTGGGATGGATTATTTTTCTTCTGTTCTTTTTCTTTCTTTCTTACGAAGAAGACTGTCCTGACTCCTTGGCTGCTTGGTAACCCCGGCCCTGGTACAAGGATGGGGAACTCCTTGCTGCAAATTGCCATCAAGTGCTTCAGGCTACCTGAACCAGCTCTGAAAAGTGAGGGTGGCTGCATCGGCTGGTGGCGGCTCTGAGGAAAAGGCTGGGGCTGGCAACGGTCTGGGTACTCACTCTGGGTGGAACCCGGAGGTAGTAACGTTGTCTATATATACCCTGTAGAACCGAATTTGTGTGGTATCCACATAGTCACAGATTCGATTCTAGGGGAATATATGGTCGATGCAAAAACTTCACATTTCTCCGAAACAGCCAGAATCGGAAGTGGAGGCCAGAGGCAGCCGGCGGGGCAGTCGCCTCTTTCTGTTTTATTACCTTGGACCCTAGGAGGATCATCTGAGTCCAGTGACTCTAGAGCAGCCTTTTCCTGGAGGAGCTCCTCACCTTTAAAGAGAGGCCCCTGTGTAAACTCCTAATTGGTTGCAGGAATGCAAGGCCAAAAGGTTAGGTTTAGGGGGACTGGGGAGCGAGGTAGGAGTCCAGGTACCCCAGCCCCAGCTCTGCCCTCCAGGGGCATAAAGTTGGAGGGTACCCAGTGAAGGGACTCATGGGCTGTTCCTGCCGTGTGGGTAGAAGGTGAGCTGGGAAGAAGGAGCTTAGGGTCCATTTGGGTGAGATGGGGTGCCCTCACCTTCTTCCTGGCCCACCCTTCAGTTGCCCTAGCTGGAGCATCACCAGGGCCCTTGCCATAGCAGCAAGGCCCAGGTTTGGCTAGAAACACCCCTGCCTGGGTATTTGCAGAGAGCTTGGTGGTTACTCATTGCCTAATTTGATTCAAGCCAGCCAGATTGTGGTAACTTTTGGGTGACCCTGATGAAGACAAAGCCGGCATTCGGCCTTTGTATGGCAGAGTCCTCGCTCCCGCGGGCTGGGCGGGCAGGAGTCCTGCCTGCCTGGGGTTCTCTGCCCAACTCAGAAACCACTTCTTCCACCCACTTTTGGTGCCATACACCCTGAAAGATATGTGGATCCATTCCCCCTTGATATGTGCCCATTTGGGGGACTGATTTCAGGCAGGGTGAGTGGAGAGGGCATTGGAGGTTAGCAGAGTCAGTGGCGGACAAAATCTGGGCTTACCTGTGGGGAATGAGGGTGCTGAGATTAGAACTACATTAACATCTGGTAGGGACCCTCAAATGTGCCTCGGCAAGTCACTTGATTACACGTATGTTATTTAGTTAAATTTGCGAAAATTATAAGATGCTCACCAACCCGGTGATAAACTCACTCCCTCGCTATTGGCTGGCGTGGTCACATGGCCGCCAACTTTATTCAGTTGACAGCAAGTAGGAGGGCCCTATGGAAGGAGAAAAAAAGACAACACGAGAAAAATTAGTATTTTCTACCTTCTGAAATTAATGGCCATGAGTTCGTATATGGTGAACTCCAAGTATGTGGACCCCAAGTTCCCTCCGTGCGAGGAATATTTGCAGGGCGGCTACCTAGGCGAGCAGGGCGCCGACTATTACAGCAGCGGCGCTCAGGGGGCCGACTTCCAGCCCCCGGGGCTCTACCCACGGCCCGACTTTAGTGAGCAGACCTTCGGAGGCGGCGGCCCCGGGCCAGGCTCGGCGCTGCCCACGCGGAGTCACGGGCCAGAACCCAGCGGCCCCGGCGGCCACTACGGTGCCCCGGGAGAGCCGTGCCCGGCACCCCCGGCGCCCCCGCCCGCACCGCTGCCCGGCGCCCGGGCCTGCAGCCAGCCGGGCGGCCCCAAGCAGCCGCCCCCTGGGACGGCCCTCAAGCAGCCGGCCGTGGTCTACCCGTGGATGAAGAAGGTGCACGTGAATTCTGGTAAGGCGCGGGCGCAGGACCTCTGAGTCTCCACCCCAGCCTCGCGGCCTGGGCCCCGCGAGGGGGTGCAAATGGGTGGGGGCGTGTGGGGCTTCAATGGGCGCCGCAATTACTCTCTCCATAAATTTTTATAGCCAAGGGAGCAGGCCGGGACCATGTGGCTGGCTGCTTGGCTCTGGGCGCAAAAGGGGGTGGAGATGGGGGTGGGGTGGGGGAGGACTCCATCTTCAGAGCGGAGGGAAGGCGGTGGAGGAGAGGGGCTTTCCAAAATGCTAGGGAATTCCGGAGCTGGCGGCTGGCCGGGGAGCTGGGAGCAGGTTTGGGGACCCCTGCCTGTCCGCCCGGGGAGCAGGTGGGTGCCAGGGGTGGGTGGGAGTGAGAGTGTGCGCCAGGGAGCGAGGGCGGGCTGGAGGAAGGGAGCCAGGAGCGCGCGGGGAGGGCCTGGGCCTCGGGGCGCGCCAGGAAGTGAGCGGCGCTGGCCAGGGGCCTAAGCAGAGGCCGGGCGCTGACCTGACCGTGCGGTCTGTTTTGTCTCGCAGTGAACCCCAACTACACCGGCGGGGAGCCCAAGCGGTCCCGGACGGCCTACACCCGGCAGCAAGTCCTAGAACTGGAAAAGGAATTTCATTTTAACAGGTATCTGACGCGGCGCCGTCGGATTGAAATCGCTCACACCCTCTGTCTGTCCGAGCGCCAGATCAAGATCTGGTTCCAGAACCGGAGGATGAAGTGGAAAAAAGACCACAAGCTGCCCAACACCAAAGGCAGGTCCTCATCCTCGTCCTCGTCCTCCTCCTCCTGCTCCTCCTCAGCTGCCCCCGGCCAACATTTGCAGCCTCTGGCCAAGGACCACCACACGGACCTGACGACCTTATAGAAGTGGGGACCCTGGGCCCATCCCTCCCTGCGCTCCCGGCTGAGCCGAAGCTGCGGGGGCAGGCCGGGCCTGCTGTCACCTCCTTGGGCTCTAAGGTACTGTGGGGTGGACCTGGGACACGCAGGCCGCCCTCGGACTAGGTTAGAATCCTGCCCGAGGGCAGCCCCCTCCCTGGAGCGGGGATGGGGGTGGGAGGGGGGCGGGATTCTCTCTCTAAGTATATTCTCAAATGGCAGGAGCTACTGAAAACAGAAAACCTTGGCGAGTCATTAAACTCCTGAAAATCTCCGCTGTTGGGTTTTGAATTTGCAAATGAAGGTTGGACGCTTTATCCCAGTGTGAATCTGAACATCCTCCCCCACCCCACCCCTCCAGGGATCTTTGTGGTTTAATAACGTGGGGGAGTTGAGGCAGAAGGTTGGCCACCCCTGTGCTAGGTGCTTTCAGTGGAAGCAAGGAAAGCTGGGCCAGGATTTCTGAACTTGCTGGGGTATAATTTCTGGCGTGAAACACATTTTTTCTTTTGCTCCCAGTGGCCCCGTGCCCAAAGAAAATGAGTCTAAGAAGGAAGTGGAAACGGGTTGTTTTATGTTTAGATTATATTTGCTTGAATATTTATTTGTTGGGGAATTGGGGTACAGAAATAACTGACATCTTGTTGCCAAAAAAACTTAACATGGTGAAAGGGGCTGAGTTTCAGGGAGCAAAATCAGAGATATGTGGTCTTACTTCTGGCTATAATCGGCATTTTGAACTCCACCCCCTCCCCACTCCCCGGAAATGTGTGTAGGGGGCCCTTAACCCTTCTAGAGCAAAGCAAAGGAGCCACTCAAAGCTGAGTTCTTGAAAATATATTTCCACATGTGCTTTCTTCAGCTCTGTCCTTACCACCAGTTCTGGGTGATTAAAGGAAAGGGAAAAAAGAAAGAAACAAATGGTCCAACATTTTCCTTCTGGGGAAAGAAAACAAAACCTCTATGTTCTGGGTCATTAGATTATGACTGAATTTTCTGTTCCAACTGGATTCCAAATGTCCCAAATACCCCGTATAGCAAGCAGTATTTTATAGGAACTGGTATATGGCCTATCAGGGAGAGGGGATGTGCAGTGGGGGAGAAAGTGGGAAGGTGAGAAAGTCTTGCTTTTGAAAAATGAAAGAAAGGCTGATTGAATCTAGCAGTCCCCAAAAGTTGGTCTTAGGGTTTTTTCCCTAAGTTTTAATTTTTTAACACAAACCTAAGGAAGTTTTTCTCAACCCATTAATTACAGAATTTATAAAAGTATAAAAGTTTTCAGGCCCCCTTTTCTCTCTTGCCTTGAGAATCGTGGTTTAAAGAACAATCACTTTCAAACAACAGGAGAGATGTTATTTAGTCATTTTTCTTATGCCTTGCCTGGGAAGCGTTCAAAGCTCATTTTTCTAAAATGTTGACCCTTAAGGATAAGGGGAAAGAGTCAAAGGTAATGGCCAGAGTTCATATACTCAAATGAAACAAGGCTTCAGAAGTTTAAATCCCAAAGCCTCAGGCTCCAAAAAGAAACCTCTGGTTGCAGCTACCAAAAAGTGACAGAATGGGGGCGAGGGGGGGGGGGGAGCTTGAAAGGGAGTTTCAGAATTGGGACTAATTTTTTTCCCCCAGTGCTTCAGAACACTTTGGAAGGGTTCAGAGATAAGTTTTAAAATACATTTAAGTATAAGGAGTAAAAAGATTTCCTCTGCAGGCATGTTCTTTGGTTTGGTGTCTCCTGAGAGCTTAGGGCAGGTATTCACTGGAGTCCCTAGACTGAAATTCCACTCCTCTAAAGTATCTTCCAAGCCTAGGTCTTTTGTATTAGACCCTGGGGACAGCTCTTTGTTCCTCCTTGGGGTGAGCCTGGCTCTCAGACTTGCACATGGCAATACTTGAATATCGCCACGTCGGGATATTAAAGATGGATATTCCTGCATTATTCGCATCATTGTTTCTATGACAAAAAGCACAGAGTTCATACATAGTCAAGACGTCTTTTTTCTGATGCCCTCACGTTGAGAAGCTGAAAAGGTATTTTACTGAAGTTCGGCTAAATTACAGAATCAGGTTCATCCAGAGGACAAATTTTCTATTCGATTAGCTGTATTTCAGCCGGGAGGACTGACCTCTAAACCCTTAACCTTTTGGACTCTAACTACCCTTCTCTTCTCTTTTTTTTCTCCCCTCTAACATGGAGAGCAGTCTTTGGATGTAGCATTTGAAAAGAGCCGCTATCCTCATGCAAGTTGGCAAGTTCCTCAGATTCTTTCCTAAAGCCCAAATCTGTGAATACATTGAACCTTCTCCTTGGGGGGGGGATATATATATTTTCACAACTTCCAACTGTGTTATGTATTATAAGGATTATTATATAGATTTCCCCCCTTCCCAGAAGTTCAGGTTACTCACCCTAGCTTCAGACCAAATGCCAGAACTGCTTAACTGCCTTCACCCCTGCCCCAGAGGAAAGCCAGGAGGCATATTTTAAGGAAGAAAACCCAAGCTCCTTCTCAAACATAGCCCCCCTACTTTGGGAAGTAAGTTAATCAGAGCAACAACTTCTTTGTTTATAAGTCTCGGTCCTCCTTCTCAGCTTCTAGGGATTGTCTTTTGAAATGTTAATGGAGCCTGGATGGCTGGGAGGGCAGCCCTCAACCCGAGGTCCCAATGGGACCCCGGTGTCCATTTGGGCCCACCAGAGTGGGACAGGGAAGAAACAGTCTCCCCCCACCCCCCAGCCACCTAGGGCGGGGAAGGAAATGAGTTTCCATCTGGGAACGTGCTCTATCTAGAGAAACCTAGATGTAGAACAGCTCAGTGCCCATTTGCTTTTATTTGTTTCCAGTTTGTTCTCCCAAATATGAGCCAGAAGTGTTTGTTTTGAGATTTTTTAAATGGTGTGTTGGGGTCGTGACTGGGGGGGAGTGAAGTGTTTGCTGAGGACATTGCTCCTCAGACTCCCATCTCACTTTGTCCATTGCAGCCTTTTGTTGGGAGATGACATTGTCAGTCAGCCCCTTGGTGTCTGTTCACACAAGATGCTTTTTAAATAGAATTGACCAATGTTCTGCTGCCACTGATTAAAGTATTATTTATACTAATTGTTGCCTGTAGTTTTGATGTAATTCATTGATCTATATTTGCAATAATAAAAGGTGTAGCGAAATCTCCCTCCTGTTTGGTGCCTCCACAGAAGCTTTCTTCATTAAGTCTTCTAAAAGCTAACATCCAATATAATTTATTTTATTATTTTCTGTAATATACCTGATGAATGAAGTTTAAATTATGTAAGGCTTAGCCATCCTACCATTTGCTCCTCCTCCATACCTACACACTCCCAATTTGGCTATTGTATTTTTGTGAGCATTGGGAAGCCTGAGGCTGGATTCAGGCTGCAGGGTGGTGGGCATTATTTTTTGAAAGGAAAACAAGTAACTTCTCAGACTTAGAAGAGGCTCCTCCTTAGCCCTCTGCATGGCCCAGGTCAGCCCCAGACCCCCTTGGTCTCCCTTTGTGATGTGGTGGGTGAGAGATCTCCTGACCACCGCCACCCCCCCCCACCCCAACTCTCAGAGTGTCCAGTGCTGGGTTCTGAGCCAAGCTGGGCGGGTGGCTGCCCTGATCTGACCCCTCTGACCTCCAATCTTGGGCCGCTCCTACTTCTCCTGTGCTGTTCAGCCCCACTGGGGCCTCCAGCACCTACCCCTCCTCCCCTGAGCGCCCCCTCCGCCCTCCAGATGACAGTAAACACAGTAAACACTCCCCACTGTAAAAAGTGGCGTGCACTATTTTTTTTTCACCAGGCTTTTTCACATCTTGGCCTCGCCTTGAGGAAGGGCCCAGGACAGAGTCCCGAAATAGATGGGGGGGGGGGGGTTGCTTGCAACAGGAAATGAGCAGAATGCATAAAATCAGACATGTGTCCTTAATATATGGAAGGGCTCGCCTCAGACGCGTGGACATGTGTATTTATAAGTGTGCCGACAGAAGTTTAAATATTCAGACACATTTTATGATTGTCCTCTGCCCGTCTTCTGGTTAATGGCTCCTCCCGTGCCCACCAATACATCAATACGGTTGTGTGTATTGAGTCGCGGGCAGGGATGAGGAGGAAGCGAGTGCATAGCCGAGCCCGCCGGAGTACAGTACAGTAAATCGGGCCCCACGGCAGACGGCGCTTCCCGCGCGCCCGCCCGCCCGCCATGTTGGGGAGCCCTCCCTGCCCCCCGCGCCGGGCTGGGCAGCCGGGACTCGCCGGCAGCCGGGGGAGGGCCTTTCATAACCCGGAGAATTTTCAAAGTGCGAGGAAGATGATAAGAATAGATTTCTACAAGTCCCGACCACGTGATTGGCGAAATAATTAATTCAGCACGTCCCTTAAGAAACACGGAGTCGTCATTAATCTGCCACGCAAAGGGCTCTCTCCGACTTGGAAAGTGCAGGGATCCCAAGAATATCACCCGCCGAGGGGGGCCGCGCGGCGCCCCAGCCCTCCACCCTCGGCCCCCGGCGGCGGGCGCGGGAGCGTGGCCGGCAGGTAAATATTTTGGCGACTTTTATTTCTTCGGATTTAAATCCTTAATGAACTTAGCTGTCAGGGCCGCTGACAAATAGTTCCCTTTGCTTCCTGATTTGGAACCGCGCGCCGGCGAGAAGTTGTTAGTGGCTTGGATGGTGACCTTTGGTTCAGCAAAGCTTTGCACTTATGAAAAATTACTGAGAGCGGCCGAGTGTGTGTGTGTGTGTGTGTGTGTGTGTGTGTGTGTGTGTGTCAGAGAGAGAGGGGGTGTGTGAGGGGGTGCGGGGGGCGAGGGGCGAGGGTGTGCGCGGGCTGCTCGGAGGCGACAGGAGTAGTAAAAACCCGCCCGGCTGGGGGACGCGCCTGGCGCACGCGGCTGAGGTTGCCCGGTCGCCTGTGTCTACCGGGAACAATGGTCGCTGTCAGGGCATCTGCCGCCTATTCTTAAACCGGTGAGAAAAGGCCCCGGCCCTCTTTTCAAGCGAGGGTCGTAAATTTTTCTTTGCGTCATAATAGAAGGCTATAAAATCGAGTTGAAATTTTACCCCAGGCAGGTTTTAACCAACAGATAATGATTTCCGAGTTGTTTCTCCCACTCTCCTCCCTCCCCACCCAAGCTCTGCTGCTTCTGTCACCCCAACAAGGAGTTTCTCCCACTTCCCCTCTATTTTTGTCTTTTTAATTTGGGGAGAAGATCTAAAATAAAGGCAGGGAGAAGAAGTCTTTGCCACCCGAGGAGTGGAAGATCTTAGGGTGAGGGGAAGCCTTGGGGGAAGGGAATGCGGGAGAAGCCAGGGTGAGATGCAGGGGCTCTCCTGCTGATTCCTGTTTCAGCCCTTTTTTCTCCAGCACTCCAAGGAGGTGCGAGAGAGGTTCTCACCCTACTGCACCCTACCCCACCCACTCCAACCCCAGTTTGCTGGAGAGCTGGGCTGTGGGCAGCAGCAGGCATTCTCCTCCTCCAGCTCGGCTCCTGCTCCCTGATGCTGGGGAGAAGAGCCTCTTTATTCGGCTCCTTCCCTCTCTTAGGCTTTGAGGATGACATAGAGCTGGAGGCTTGCTGCGTGCAGTGGTTGTTTTGTGATTGTGTGTGTGTTTTGATTTCTTTTTTGGTGTGTGTATATTTCCCCGTCAGGACAGAGACAAAGTTTCCTCCGTTATGAATTATACATTCAAACAATAACACATTAATTCAATTATTCAAAGATGACAAATGTTTATGTGCTTTGCAAGTGACTCTGGCACGGATTCTGGGTGCTTTCTCTGAGCTGCTAGCGTTTTTTTTCTCAATGGGAATTGGCTCTCCTCCCACCCCCAACCCCACCCACTGAACCTACCTCTACATCTCCTGGTAGGCCCAGAGAGGAACCCACAAAAAGCCTCCCCAGCCTCGCTGCCAGCCCGGCAGCCAACAGCCTCCCAAGGCCCAGGCTTGGCGGGCATCGGCCCGGGCTATTTTATCAGTGTGACAATTGCCTGGGTTGGTGTGATAAATCATCGTAAGTAATTCCTGAAAGGGTGCGAGGCTGTTGGGGGCCGGGCGAGGACTGTAAATCTTTCCGGTTTATTGCTCTATGAACATATGCTCCGATTGAAGAAGGCTTAGATCCTTTCCTGGAGACAAATTCCCGCAAAGCGGCCCCCCTCTTTGGCTGGAGATTAACACTTGCTGCGGGCCGGCCGCTTGGCCCCTGGCGGGAGGCAAGGGGGCGGGGTCCTCCGGGTGAGGGTGGACTGGGGGCACCCACCCTTCGGCTCAAAGAGGCACCCTGAGTGGGCTTCCAGCCAGGCCCGGCCAGGTGAACAAAAGGAGAGGCTCGCTGACAGGTCAGGGGACTTGAGCCTGTTCTCTGGGACTTCCCGGTGCTTCTGGAGTGGAGATGCCGAGGATCTTACCCCCTTCTCCCTTGCTCTTCTTCGGCTGCCGGGCATGTTCGCCTTCGCCTGTCTGACACCTTGCAAGCGGCGACAGGGCATCTGCTCCGTGCCTGATGCCGCTGAGAAGCAGAGCTGGCTGGGCAAGCGAGACTTCAGGGATGGAGTGGACACCCCCACATGGTGCGGGATTTCTGCGTGCGGGCCGAGCTGGGGAAGTGCTGTGGGGGCTCACGGCAAGCTGGAGCTGGAGGCCGGCTGACCGCCCTGGCCGGGGAGTTTTTAACCCTTCTCCTCACATCCAGAATTGTTACCGTAAATTCCACCCGACCACTCGGAGAGTGCTGGAAACCTATCCTGATTTAATATTTCTAAAACAGAAGCTCCCTCTTCTCCCAGATAAGCCCAGCCAGGACTGATTCCGCAGCCCCCACCCACCCACCTCGCGTTCTTGGAGGCGCCGCAGGAAGCGGGAAGCCGCGGCCTGGCGGTTGCTCCTCCAGCGAGCTCCGTGGGCCCTCCCCAGATTTAGAGGCTCACAGGTCATGGCAAATGGCTGTGCCTCGGTGGCTCCAGGCCACGCAGGACCAGGGTGGAGTTAGCCAGATGCAGAGACGGGAGAACGCTCCTGGTCTCAGCCCGTGCTTATGTGCCTTTTCTGCTCTGGAAGTGAACGCTCATCGGTCGCATCCGCGCAAAGAGCCAAGGCCCCAAGTAGTGGTGGTGGTGGTAGTAGTGAAGGGGGTTGTTCCGTGGGTGACCAGCCCGGTCTCTGAGTGGGAGGCTCTCATCTTAGAGCGGAAGCCACAATGTAATTGACTCGCCCGGGAAGGGAAGGGTGGGGGGGCATCCTCCCAGGCTGCGCCTTGCCCGGGTCTCTAAGGATGCGGTGTACCGGGTGCAGCCGGGGAACTAGGGGAACTCTGGGCCTCTGATGCTCCTCAGCTGCTCCAGAGACGCCTGCAAAAGAGGCAGCCTCTAAAATTTCCAATCCCCCTACCATCCTGGTGGAAGGCTGAACCAGGGTCAGAGGTCATGGGGGGAGAGGCTCTTAGTGTCCCCTTCCTACTGCCGGCGGCCGTGCTGGGGCTTGGTCGCTCCCAAGCGGAGCCGCGACAAGGGGGCTTTCCTTTCGCTCGGTACCCACCCCTGTCTGCCCCGGGGAAGGGGCCGAGATCCCACGCCTCCTGCCCCTCCTCCCAGCCCCCAGGCCTGGCTGCGCTCCGGGGCTGGATGGCGTGAAAGTTTCAGCCTCAATCAGTACAATCTTCCCTGGGGTCACGTGAACAAATATGCTCGCATTTGAAGGCAGCGTCTGTATTTCCCGACCATGAGGGGGTTTCCGGGGCTCTCTTCAAATCCAGAAAGGACCACATTCCGAAAGCAAAACAAACCCCGAGCTCTGGGGGGCCTAGGAGGGCTGGGCAGGAACCCAGGAGAGGGTGGGGGCGCGGGTGGCCGCCGCTCTGGGCCTGGGAGCGGACAGGCGGGCGGGTAGACCGACAGGCGTGCAGCGCAGGCAAAGCCAGCTCGGGGACTACGAAGTCGTTCCTCCTGCGTTTATTGGTAGTTGAACCTCAGCCTGGTTCCGTTCTACCGGGAATTCCGTGTGCTCGGGTATATGGCCGCGTCTTCGAGCGCGCAAGACCAGGGTTGGGACAGTGTTGTCTGCAGACAAAGGGGGAAGACTAGCTCTGCCCCCCACTGGCGCCCACTCTGAGGCCGAGGACACAAGGTTTATGATAAATTGGGATCCAGGTAAGCAATTGCATGACAAAATGGAAATCTTTGGGCATGGGGCTGCTTGCTGCCCTGAGTGGGATAGTAAATATGATTTATTTTGTGTAATCTGTGATCTTGATTATTGCCAATTGGTGAGGCAGCCCGCGTAGACCTAGATACACTTCTACATATACATCCAGGACGGTGATTAATCTAAGGAGGTGCGCTTTGTGGAGATGCTCCCCGCCTACCCAAAGGTTAGGAGGACACACTACCATACCAGGCTTGAAGGGTGGCCAGTGGCATTGGGTGGTGGTGGGGGAGTGGCAGTTTGAGGAAAGGGTTGGTGAGGGGGCTGGGAGCTGGAGGAAGTATTTTGGGGTAAATGTACATTTATGAGAATGGGCTGGAAATGAAATGAATAAAGAGAAACTTTTTTTTTTTACACTGTCACTGCCAAAGTAAGATGGAGCGTCATATTAATTCTGTGTTTTGGGCTCCCTGGCTGGGCGCAGGCAGGTTGATTTATACGTATTTAAAATAAACTCTGTGGCCAGCCAGCTCCCTGCATTGTTCTGGGAGCTAGCTCCATGCCTTTATCTCTTGCTGTTTGCTTAATATTTTTTAATTGAGAGGTTAAAGTGCCACTCAAGCTTCTCCCCCAAATTCAAGAGAACCTCCAAACTACCCAGAAGAGTTTGAGAGAATCCTCTACACTCTCCCTTGGTAGTCTGGGTTTTGACTGAGATAGTGGTAGAGAAAAGGTTTAGGGCTTCTGGGTCCTTCTCCTCTAAGAACCTGAAATGGAAGCTAAATCATATTTTGGTTCCTACACCCCAACCATCCTTTTGTTTACTTCATCCTGTGGCTTCTAGATGTGGGAGGACAGGTCAGTTCATCCTGGGTCTTTCCCCAGGGCTGCTGCCTGAAAAAGCAGATCCATGAGTCAGAATGAGTGGCTCCCTGCTCCAGGGAAGACCACAGGGCCAAACCAGGCTGGGCCTCTGTTGGGGAGGGACCCAGAAAGCAAGGAGCACTCCCTTAGCCTAGGTTGGGACGAGCCCTAGCTGGAGAGGGACCCATTTCCCAGGGCATTTCCATCAAAGGGGAGCAGTAAAGTTGTTTTGTCAACAGCCTGTGCTTGGCTCCATCAGAACTTAAAGTCGCTGGACATTTTTCTTCTCTCGCTGCCTTGGAGCTGCACGCCTGCCAACTTAGTCAGCTGAATCCAATTACTGCGAGCAGCATTTCATTTGGCCCCATGGAGCACTCACTTATAACTTCCCCGAAAATTTCAATAATCCGCACCAAGGCTCCCTATCCAAAAGACTTTTCCCGGGGTTCTGGTGGAGGATGGTCTGCAGGGGACCCGCTCTTCCTTGACAGGTCTCAGACGGGGCTCCCTCCACTCGCCCGGTTTCTGGCTGTGGAAAGGGTACTTGAGCTGGTGGCCCAGGGCCAGCGGGTAAAGCCTGCGATTCTGAGCAAGCAGACGGCTGAAGTTGGTTGAGCCCCTGCTGGGTGGTGCGTGGGCTGGGGAAAGAGCGCGGGCGAAGACGGTGGGGGCTCTGGACAGCCCAACTCTGGCTATCTAGGGGTGGGTTTCCTCTTTCCTTTCCCCTTCCCAAACCTCCTGCGCCCAGAGCACACCGCGCACCGCAAACCGTGGAATGCCCGGGAGCAAACTTACCCTGTTCCTCCGCGGCTGGGAAAACAAAATCTAGTTACAGGCTTGGGGAAAATCGCGACCTTGAGTGGCCTCCCAATTTAGCCCTTCTTCTGAAATTAGGAAGTTCCTAATTTTAAAGAACTCTCCGCTCCCCTCCACCCCACCCCACAAAAAAATAACCAAGCGCTGAAAGTTGACGTTCGCCCACGAGAGAATGTATCATATAAAGCGGCTTCGGACCCGCCTGTCGGTCGGTCCGAGGGCCCGGGTCCATCTTGCCTCCACCGCATAGCCCTGGGGCCCGCCCGCCCAGCCGAGTGGGCCCCCCTGGGCTTGGGGCTGGCTGGGAAGCTGAAACCCAGGCGCGATGTTAGGAGCCCTACCGGGCCGGAATCTCTCGGAGGCGCTTCCGTTGGGTGTTCATTAAGGGGTGAGTTATTGCTGCGTGAGCCAAAGGTCACTTCAAAGGCTTATGGCTGCGAGCTCTGGTCTTTAGAAGGGCCCTGAACGCTTTGTGTGGGGCTTTCCCGGGCGCAGCTTAGTGTTTGCAAACTACTGAGTCGACAAATTGCACAGGGCAGATGCAAGAGGAGGCATTGTGTCTCTCCTTTCACCTGACCGGGGGGCGGGCACCTGCTGAGTGCAGGCGGAGGTGGGCAGCTAGGTCTGTTTCAGGATGGGGTGGAAGGAATGTTTGTTTCTTAGGCTCTTTGCAGCCTGATCCCCAATAGAACCAGTCGTGGGCAGCCCAGGCCAGGAATGTGGTGGATGCTACTAGAATAAAATAAACTCAGGGAAACAAGTGGAGATATACTGTACAAACCAAGAAATAACACCCAGCTCCCTCTTCACTGGGGCTACTTTGGGAGCCTTGCCTAGGACCCATCCAGGCCCAGCTGTATATCCACCCTCCTTTTCTGGTGCCCTGTGCTGTGGCCTCTCCCTTTTGCTCCTGAGAGGATAGGCTTGGCCTGGAGGTTTGGGGAACCTGGGGGCATTTAGGGCTTGGTTGGAGTAGAAGGAGAGGGAATGGTTTCCCTGTGCATCTGACCCACTTGGCTCACCCACTGTGGAGGGTCTGGCCCTTCCTGGCTCCCCCTTCCTCCATCCAGTCAAGAATTTTTATGTTGAAACCCACCCGCTCTCTACTCAGGAGCCAAAGGAGTCTCTTCTCTGCCAGTAAGAAGGTGCTGGGATGGCTGCGGAAACCATCTACAAGGGTGACATTGATTATGATACTCCTAAAGGGAGCAAAGCCTCTCTGCATCTGTTTGTAAGAAAGAACTGGCTGCCACTGAGAGTTTTCCATTTTTGTTCTAGATTGTCTCAACAGAATATCAAAAGGAACCTGAAGAGCCTGCAAAAAGAGTTAGAGACAAAATTTGATAAAACACGCACGCACATTGTGTCGAGTGGTGTGATTTTTAAAAATAATTTCCACTACATTTCCATTTGTCCTGCAACTCAAGGTAGCCATCTCAGGATTCATACATCAACACATAAAACAAAGGGCGGCTTTGAAGTGGATCACCTCAGTGTGAACTGCCGCCGGTTACATGATAACCGATCATCAGCCTTCAAATTTATGGTGCTTTAATGGGGTGAGCCCAGTGCCTTAAATGCAGGGTGTATTACGTATTGCATTATCTGGGCTAAATAAGAGTGATTTAGAAGCAGAAGAACTCAGGCTGAGAGATCAGGAGAATGTGGGCAGAAAGCTGCCCCAGCTCTACAGTAAATATATCACCTTCTGAACAAACCCGAAAAGGAGTAGTTTCCAAATCCAGAAGTAGTAAACCCAATAGGGAGGGAAGAATCCTTGCTAGGTTTCAGGGAATTAATTGGGGATGCCCAGCAAGGTTGGTGTCCGCCAGAAAGAGATCTGTAGACTTCCAAGGCTCTGATTTAGGCAAAAGAGAGAGAAGAGCGGAAGCTAGCCCAAATCTTAGGGAAAACATTGAGAGGAACAGAAGCAACCTGCACTCCAACGCCTCCTCCTTCTTTTCAAGTTCCGTGGACTAACACTACCCGTCCGTGATTTACGACGATCGCGGAGCTAGTCACAGCCGGCCCAGAGCCGCCGCCTCCATCCATCCCCAAGCCTTTCCGCCGCTCTGCCGCCGAGGCGGGCGGAGCAGCGGGGCTGGCCTCCGCGCGTCCAGCGATCTCCCCTCCCAAGGCCACGGCAGGCAGCAGGTCTTCGTCCCCGGCCAGGCTGCGCTCGTCCCGTCCCGCGTCCGGCCGCTGAGCAGAGCTGCTGCAAGAGGCGGGCACGGGCCACTTTATATAGTAGCCCTGCTCGCCGGGCGCGGGCCGGGAAAAAGTGCGGAGCAGGGAATTCTTTTGCTGCGCTTCCTCCTACGCGGAGCCTGTTTTCCACTTCTGAAAAGTGCTGGGCCTTGGGAAGTGTTTTTCTTTTCATTCCTTACTGAAGCGTTTACTGCCGCCGCGCTCGAAGTCATAAATTTTGCTACAAACCACAATGACAGGTGCATTGATATGCACCGTGAGAGCTCCAGCTGCTTAATAACCCCGTCCCCCGGCCGCTGTGAGCGCCTTTTATTTATTCGGTATCATATTTAGGTATTGATCCTGTGCAGAATTAAGTGCAGGGAGCAAGTATCAGGATTCGGCTGATTTGGAGGCGCGGCGGGTGCGGCGGGACAGCGTGGCCTGGGCAGCGGGCAATGGTCGCTCCGAGGCCGCCTTCTTTCCGGCTGTGGACCGTTTGGCCCTGCATTCCCGGCCTACGGTTGGGCCTCGGAACTTGAGCTAGACGACTTACCCGGACGGCGAGAAAGAACCAGCCAGATCCCCTTTGGTGCCCCTTCCCCAGGAGGAGCAAGGGATGGCGTGGGGTGGGGTATGGTATTTGGGGGAGGATGCCACAGCATCAGATGTTGTCCCTGTCCCTGGCGGGGGTGAGGTGTGTGTGGGTGGGTGGGTGATCGGGTCCAGATTAGGGGGATGGTGGGGAGCGGGTGAGAGAAAAGGGCAGCTGAGGACTTCGAAGACCGCCCCTCCCCCCACACGCGCTCTCGTCTTCACCCCAAGGCATTTGGGTCTGGAGCCCAAACGAGCAGAGCAGTACCAAAGGGCAAGAAAAGAAAGCCTTGGAAAAGGAGGGAGGGTGATGGAAAAGATGAGCCACTGAACAGTTGACCATTGTCCAAGTGATTTATGACCCGTTCCTGCTTTTTAGGTTCAAGCAGAGTTCACGAGGAGTAAGGATTTCTGGAAAGAAATAAGCTTCTTTTTTTAAACCAGTTTTGTAGCAATAGTCTCAGGTTCTGTTTTAGGAAAGGTGACTTCTTGGGACTTTATATTTGGGGGCAGGGGAGAGGCTACAAAGTCCTTCCCAGTGAAGAGAGGGCTGCTTCCCTTGCTTCTGGGGAAATGGACATTTGGGTGGTGGATCATCACTGAGTGGGCCTTAGAATTCCTTAAGACAAGAAAACAGAAGAACAGACTCTATAGTTACTCAGGCAGCTGCCCAGTATTTGCACTTTTGAGGTCTATGCACAGAGCTTTTCTAGGAATATGCCACAAATATATACTGTAAAGCCATCTGTTTCAAAGACCTGATCAGTTCCTAAAGAAGCTATTTTAATGTGACTGGTCTACCTATCAAGATAAACTTGGTCACCCTGGGAGGCAAGAAGGGGGATGTTTTGCTTCCACTGTTGTAAATGGAGTGACAGAAGTAGCAGTGAGTTCTGGTGGTCTGTGACCATTTGACATCCAGAGCACCCAAGGTTTAAGACTGGAAGCAGGATCCTAGAAAAGTCCAGAGATTTAACCAAACTCAGAGTACGTAGTCCTTTGGCCTGGGGGTGAACACAGATAAATACTAGTCACAGGATGAGGATGTAGCTGTCCATTTAACATTCAGTAGCTTTAACAGTCAGAGAATGATACAGAAACAAATGAAAGATAGACACCAGCTTTGTTTGGTAGATAGTCTAACTGCATACATTCAAGAACAATAATAGGAACTGTTCCTAAAACATTACATCCTACTAGTCTGTTATTCCATTGAGAAGAGGCCTGTCTCATTACGGTTAATGGCATATTCATTTATATTGTAAAACAAAATGGGCAACTAAAGTAACAAATAAAGGCTAATATGAAAAAAAGATTTTAATTGAGGTAGGCTGTTTGGTGAAAGTGGAGGGGAAATGAGTAAATAGAGGAGTGGACTTAGTACTAGTGGTCAAATCCATTAGGTCACGTAATTTGTCCAGATAATATGGTTCATCATGATGACCATGATGGAAGCCAAGGAGTTTGGGGCAAGGAAAGTTGCCTGAAAGATGAGATCAAGAATTCAGACCAGGGAGCTGACCTGTGAGTTTTCTTTATCAACCAGAGGAAAGTGGTTGAATGGTATTAGTTATACTTTAACTCATTAGGGGCTTTCAGGAGAAGAGGGGGGTAGGTGAGAAGAGAAACCGCCCCGTCAAGAGTCAGAAGACACAAAAGAGGTAGAATTTTTCTTAGGTTTTTCTTCTTCTAATTCTGGGTCCATTCATCATGCCATGAGAGGTTCTCTCATTGGCTGTAAGTTAGGTGGGAGGTGGGGTGGAATGGAGGTCGATAGTAACATTTATACAATGGAGGCAGGATTAAAATGATAAAGTTTAATATAAAGCATTCTCCATTTGCCCATGCTCCATGCATTGCAAATTCTAAATCTCTTTACTTACTTCCAGTGATATCCATTTAAAAGTAGTAGAGGACAAAGTAAAACATAGAAAAAGGTAGATGAAAGAGAAGAAACTTTTCTAGTCTCAAAATAAGTCTGTGAGTCTTTAAGTACTCTTCTTGGCTTTTGTCTCCTGGTAGATTTCACAGTGCTGACCCACGTACTAACCAGCAGATTTCACCTTGTCACCGGAGTGTGGACTATCTGGGTCTCCATGAAAGATGCTGTGATTTTGAAACCAGGTGGGGGAGATACTTTTTTTGAGAGATCTGGCTGTTCGAGTGGGGGTTTTTTTTGCCCTTCAAAGCCCTGGGATGATCCAATGATTGACTGATTGATCCATTCATTCATTCACTCATTCAGGGAGCATTTACTGCACTTACTACATGTGGGGTGCTGGGCTGGATGTTAGGAATATATTGGTGAATAAGACAGTCCTTACCTGCAAAGAGCTCAAAGTGTAGTGGGAGAATCAGCCATTAAAATGTATCAGGCCTTAAGTGCTTTTCTATGCAATTTCAAAGGGTAAATTGACAATCGTGGAGAAAATTGTACCTGGAAAAAAAAGAAAAGCCCTTTCCCTTGGATGAAGGAAAGCCTTTTCTTATGATTATGGGAAATTCTTTCTGACTCTTTCAAGGGTTCAAAAAAGTTGAACTTCATAAAATCCCAGATCCTTCTACTATGAAGTGGGCGGGGAAGCAGAGAGGCTGGGCTAGTCCTTCTATATTGTCTGGTCTTGCCAACGACAGTCCCTCTGGGACCTCTCACTTTTTTCTTTGCAGGTTATCTGGAGGCTGGGACTGCCCCAGCTCTCTCAGGATTTGGCAGACATTGGAGGTGGTGGTGAAGGAGACAGCAGTGGTCAATGTTATTTGAGCAGGGTCAGCAGGCCCCAGAGCTTCCTGAGTGCACGATGCAGAAGGCTGCTTACTATGAAAACCCAGGACTCTTTGGGGGCTATGGCTACAGCAAAGCCGCTGACACTTATGGCTATAGTGCCCCCCATCAGCCTTATCCACCCCCCGCTGCTGCCAGCTCCCTGGACACTGATTACCCAGGCTCTGCCTGCTCCATCCAGAGCGCTGCACCTCTGAGAGCCCCAGCCCACAAGGGGGCTGAACTTAACGGAAGCTGCATGCGGCCTGGCACTGGGAACAGCCAAGGTGGGGGTGGAGGCAGCCAGCCTCCTGGTCTGAACTCAGAGCAGCAGCCACCACAACCCCCTCCTCCACCACCAACCCTGCCCCCATCCTCACCCACCAACCCTGGAGGTGGAATACCTGCCAAGAAGGCCAAGGGTGGGCCCAATGCTTCTGGCTCCTCTGCCACCATCAGCAAGCAGATCTTTCCCTGGATGAAAGAGTCCCGACAGAACTCCAAACAGAAGAACAGCTGTGCCAGTGCAGGTAGCTCTCTGGGCTAGTGCCCCCAGACTCACCCCAGGAAGCTAGCTTGCATAGGAATCAAGAGGCTTAGGACTGGGAGTAGAACTTTGTGGAGACCATGTGTCTAAACTCCTCCTCATGCAGAAATGTTCTTTCCTTTTAATGTCTCTGATTGGGGTCATATCCTTACAGTGACAGGATGCTGAGTTCCATTCCAGACGGCTGGCACCATTGCTAGGCAAGTCTCATAGTCATTCATAGGCAGCTTGTCCTTATGCTGCCCTCGAATCTGCTTTCCTGGGCTGCTGGTTCAACTCCTGGGCTCCTACTCAACTCCTTCTTCCAGCCAATAGCTCTTTAAAACTTGAGGATGGGTAATATGATCCTTAAGCCCAGGTGGTTACACAACCCATATCACAAGACTCCCACTTCCTTAAATCAATAAGAACTAAAGTCTGTGGAATGCTGTTTAAGAACCATGTCAAGTGCTTTACAGGCATTATCTAATTTAATTTTCCAAAGGTCCTTTTGAGGTAGGTATATGATAAAACACCCATTTTACAGATAAAGGAACTGTTACGGGTGATAAGTCACTCGCTCAAGATCATAAGAGGACAAATTGGCACACCCGAGTCCAACCACGGCCTGCAAGGAATAACCATGGGACTCTACTTGGCCCATCCCAGCTCAGTTCTCCCCATCACAGCAAATCCCTAATGTGGAGGGACATATCCTAGGGGAAGAGGATGTACTCTGAAACAGGAGAAAGCTTGGGTTTTTCTCCCTGGAAAGTGAGACCCTGGAGTTGAGAAGGTTTTCCGTAGGTCCATTCAGTGCATGTGTGGAAGAAAACCAGGCAGGGTCAGGAACTCTGAGGCCATCTGCCTCTCTGCTCAGCCTGCTTGGCTCCTGAACTTTTCTGGCCTTGTGTTCTCTGATGTACTTTAGCTCCAGGTAGATGAACTTGCTCCCAGGTCCAGGGCTAGCTTGAGGCTTGGGATGTAGTTTGTTATCAGACCTACGGTTTGCCTGCTGCTCTCTTGGGCGGCTGCTCCTGGGGGTTGGGTGGGGGAGTGTCTTCAAGCCTCTGAGCTCCTTCTCCTCCTGCCCCTCCTTCCCAGCTGCAGGCCCAGGCCCTCCCTCCCAGGAGAAATCCATTTGTCTTCCCAGGGAGGGAGTGGACAAGCTGCTGAGAGGTGGCAGGGGTGATGGAAACCAGTGTTGAGGCTGCTGCTCCTAGCATTGCAATACTCAAAATATGCCCAGCCTGGCCTTGGATCCCCTACAACTCCCTGGCAGTATTTTTATGGTTTGTCACCCCTCCCGACTTTTGGATACAGGGCCCTTGGGTGCACCTGGGCTGGAGGGAGGTGCCAAGATCATCGCCACCCTTATTCCATGCTTCCTGGGGTGCTTTGCCCAGAAGCCAGCCTCTGAGCAAGGCAGTTTGAGGCTGCCTCCTGCCCCTCACCCCTACCCCAGCAGCAGAGGCAGGAAGAAGGGGTGTTCAGAGAAGTCTGGCCCTTCTTTGGGGGAGGCCTTACTAGCTGCTCCTACTCTCTTATTAAACTCCTCCTCAGCCTTTGGGACAGGATGGTGGACTAGGCTGAAGGGGAGGGAGTGGGTAGAATGAGCTGGACTTCAGAAGGCAGAAGGGAGTTTCAGGTGCTACTGATAGGTAGGCCTGGGGCCTTTGAGTCCCCTTCTTGGACTCTCACCTCTCAAAGCCCCTCCCCTGCTGCAGCCGGGATTAAAGTGGGGGGCGGGGGGGGGGGAGGAGGAAGAGGCAGGAGCCAGGGAAGCACCCAACTCCAGTGTGGGTGTCCCCATCTCTCCCGCTCAGCGTCTCCTCTCTCTGCCTCCTTGCCCAGGAGAGAGCTGCGAAGACAAGAGCCCGCCGGGCCCAGCGTCCAAGCGGGTACGCACAGCTTACACGAGTGCCCAGCTGGTGGAGTTGGAGAAGGAATTCCATTTCAACCGCTACTTGTGCCGGCCACGCCGCGTGGAGATGGCTAATCTGCTGAACCTCACCGAGCGTCAGATCAAGATCTGGTTCCAGAACCGGCGCATGAAGTACAAGAAGGACCAGAAGGCCAAGGGCATCCTGCACTCGCCGGCGGGTCAGTCCCCAGAACGCAGCCCGCCGCTCGGCGGCGCCGCGGGCCACGTGGCCTACTCAGGCCAGCTGCCACCCGTGCCCGGCCTAGCCTACGACGCGCCCTCGCCGCCCGCTTTCGCCAAATCTCAGCCCAACATGTACGGCCTGGCCGCTTACACGGCGCCGCTCAGCAGCTGCCTGCCGCAGCAGAAGCGCTACGCGGCGCCGGAGTTCGAGCCCCACCCCATGGCGAGCAACGGCGGCGGCTTTGCCAGCGCCAACCTGCAGGGCAGCCCGGTGTACGTGGGCGGCAACTTCGTCGACTCCATGGCGCCGGCGTCCGGGCCCGTCTTCAACCTGGGCCACCTCTCGCACCCATCTTCAGCCAGCGTGGACTACAGTTGCGCCGCGCAGATTCCCGGCAACCATCACCACGGACCGTGTGACCCTCATCCCACCTACACAGATCTCTCGGCCCACCACTCGTCTCAGGGACGCCTGCCCGAGGCCCCCAAACTGACGCATCTGTAGCGGCGCGTTTACCTCTTTCGCTTTGGCGGCGGGGGGTGGCGGGCGGGGCCCGCGGGGCAGCTCAGTGACCCCCCCCCCCTTCGCTCTGGCTGGTCGCTGCCTCCTGGTCTCCGGCCAACAACGGCCAAGGATCAGGCGACTGGGCCTCCTCTCCAGGCGCGCCCTTCTTTGGGTTACTCTGGGTTACTCGCTCTAACTCAGCCGCAAAGATTCTCCTCTGTAAGCCTGACAGTGCCATACACTTCGGACCGAGGGACTCTGATCTGGTTATGGTGTCCCGAAGGTAAGTCTGAGATCCATCGTCGGCGCGCCCTGCAGAAGGTCCAGGGCCCGGGCCTTGCCCGCCTCTAGTTTAGTTGCAGAGACCTTAATTTATATACTTCCCTGCCGGTAAGGATTGCATCGGACACAACGATCTGTATTTATTATTTGAAGCGAGTCATTTCGTTTCCCTGATTATTTATCCTCGTCTTAATGTATTTATGTGTATATTTGTAGAATTCTCCAGCCGACTTTAGGAACGCCCTCCCAGGCCGCGGGGGCCACATTTCAGCTCTTTAGTCCCCTTGGTCTGAACTAGTTGAGAAAGTAGTTTTGAACAGTTGTAACCGTGGCTGGTGTTTGTAGTTGATGTAAAGGATTAAGACCGCAAATTGTCCTTCATGGGTAGAGTCAGGCGGCCCCGTGGCATGGCAGGACACCCGTTACTTGTTTCTCAACACCGCAGCCCTCGCCACTAGACACAGTTTATTGATTCAAATTGTCTGGTACTATTTGAACAAATATTTAGAATAAAAAAATTTCTCAGTCAGAAGTGTATCTGTGTTCATCATGCACACCTGCAAGTAGATCGCCCTGCCTTTATCTTGTGCACAATCTTGGTGGAAGGCACCCCAATAGGCTGACCCTTTGAACTATTTTTTTTTCCATTTATTTGGAATCCAGTACGCAAATTGGTTCCTGGGATACTTGACTACATTCCAGCTACTGACATTGGGGGGGGGGGGAAATATCTGAGGATGCAAGACTAGGAATGATTTGGGTGAGATGATCTAGATAGGGTTTTTTGTTTGTCTTTTTTTTTTTTTTTTTGCTTCTGCTACTGCCTGTTTTGCTCTCTTTCTAGACACTAATTGACTTTTTTAGACTGTATTTACATTGGGGAGGCCTGAGCTCACTTTTCTGTGTTAAGTAGTAAAAAATAAACTTTGAAAGAAAACTGACAATCAAAGAAAAGACACAAGAGAAGTCATAAGAAGAATTGAGCTGTGAAAAAAGTTAAGGTGCAGAAAAAGAATGATCATTTGAAGCCATGCACCTAAGCTTTTCCTATAGGAAATGCTATCACGACTTTTTCTTTTATAGCAATCGGTGGTTCATTTCTAAAGAAAACAAACGTTCCCCAAGATGTAAAGTAATAAAAGTTTCATTAATGGAACATAACAAGTATAAACACCTGTTTATTCTTGTTTCTTTGTACAAAATGGGCAAAAATGTCTTCAAAGATTTATAACCATTTTGTAAATATTAGCGTGGCTTTAGCTGGGGAGGACTACTTACACCCACTTCTCTAGGAGGAGGCACTTGGAAAACGCCTTCAGATAAGGTTCAGTTCTTTTGTATTTCAGCAAAGTCGGCCCACGCATCTCTATTTGGTTTGACAAATAATACAACTCCTACTACATGCCCGTGACTCGGGGTGAAATCCCTACCGTGTGGAAATAATTCAACTTCTAATCTTCTGGTGGAGCAACAATCGTTTCTATTTGGATGTTTGTGTTTTGCTAAATAATGATGGCTCAAAATAATATTTGGTTTCCTCATTCCTTTGTGCTGTTTTTAAAATAGCATGTTAGATTGGGGGTGGGAGGGGATTATCCTTTTGCTAAATTTCACTTTATCCGAGCAGGTTTAAAGTATACATGTTGTAGAAGTGTATCAACAGAATAAATGACTTCAAGTGAAGGGATATTTTACCCACTTCGAAGGCTTAAAATTGTTTTTCTACGAGATTTGCATCCATGGGCAGAATTTCTAATTGTAAGAAATTATTTTTTAAGCTATTAGGGAAATCAAAGAGCTTGCTGCCTTGCAGGGATTACAAAAACCTTTCTTAACTGGCTAAATATTAAATAGATGAATTGTCAGGCTGTTTAGATTGAGCCCGATTTTCCCTCATCTCCTCTTCCTACCATAAATAATAATAAAAATACATAATGCATCACGGCTCCAGGCGTTTTCCAGCGCGGTGTGTTACCGCAGGAGTATCTGCTGAGTCTGCGGGTGTCTGCAAGGCCCCAAGTGTCATCTGCGGCTTAGGGTTTCACGGATTAGATTTTAAATGGTGTCTAGCCCGGCTGACATCAGCTCCCTCTCACACTCAGGCTCCAAAGAAATGTGGGGTTAGGGGGCTCCCTCTCCAGGCAGCCGCCCCGAGGCAGCTCTCGATAGTGGGGTGGGAGTTCGCTTGGGACAAACCTGCGGTTCTCTCACCTCCAGAGGAAGGTTCCCCGAGGCTTCTAAGAACGAACGGCTCAGATCCGTTCCTGCCACTGGCGTGAGCGTCACATGACGGGCACACTCGGTAGCTCCCGGCGCGAGTGGGGGCGGCGGCGAATCCCGCGCGGCCACCGGCGAGGGCGAGAGTCGGGGCCCACGTACAGCTATTTAAAACTTCATAAATTATAAACAAGCCGCCCTAGCCTTCGCCATAAATTCTGCTCTTTTTGAGCCTGCAATTAGTGTTAGGAAGCGCAGGAGTCTAAACACAACCAAACACCCTCTGAAGGGCCCAACTGCCCGAGGTTGCAAACGTTTATTTCCCGGTGCCACCCCCTCCGGACCCGAGGTCTGCACAAAGTCGCCTCCTCTCCCGCCACCGCCGGCGGTACACACCCGGCTGGGTTCCCGCTCTGCGAGGGCAGGTCACAATAGCTGCTCTATCGGCGGAGGCGCCCGCCTCCTCCCTCCCGGGTCTCGGAGAAGCAGAGAAAGAAGAGTGGGGGAGGGGAGCCCGGCCCGGCAATGGCGCCCCGGGCCCTGGCCTCTCCTTCTCCCGGGGAGAACCTGCAGCGGGAAGCGGCAAGCCGGCAGCGGAAGGAAACCGCCACCACTGCCTAAGGCTTCTTCACGGGAGCGGCGCGCGGGGGACCGTGGGGAGCGCATCATGGCCTGGAGGCTGCTGGCCCCTCACCGCCCGGCGCTGGGTCGAAGGCGCCGGGAGCAGCGGGTCTTCCGGCAGCGGCGGCGCCATTGTGCGCGCGGCTTCCCACGGGCCCCGCGGCGAGGAGGCCGCACAAAGGCTGCGCGGGGCCGACGCCGGCAGGTGGGAGGGGCCGGCCCTGCTCCTGGCGCTGGGCTCTGGGAGGTTTACTTCGCTGGCCCTAGGGGAGGAAAAGGCTCTTTGGCTCCGGCCTGGGCCAGCTCTGCCTTTTTCCCACAGGGAGGCTGTAGGGGATCCGCCTGGGTCCTTAAGGGGTCAGGGCCTCAAGCCCAGGCCCAAGGATGAGAGGTGGCATCCCTCATTTGGGAGCCCCTGGTTGTTCGGTGGAGACAATCAGACTTGAATTAAAGCAGGGTAGAGGGGAGATAGCTGGAACGGCCTGCTGGAAGATGGGAGGCGGGGTGGAGGGGGAGGGAGATTCAGGCAGAGGGAAGCTTGCCCTGGCTACCAGGAGAAACTCAGGACTCAGCCTGGAGTGGAAGGAGGAGTTGCAGCTGAGCTAGCCAGGGGCATGGGGAAGTTGCAGAGCAAAAGGGCTTAAGTGTAGTCCTGGCCCCTGGAAAAGTGGCAAGAAAGGGCGATTACACATTCCTACCTTCTGGCTCTCAGACCTCAGCCTCATCCAGGGACCTGACAGAGAAAAATCCACCTCTGATGGAATCATTAAGTTAACCATCCATTTGTACCATTTCTTTGTACAGTCTTTCAAATGAGAGAGAGGGAGAGAATACAGAGCCAGTACTTTCCCCTTGGTGCAACCCCATGCCTACTCCCTATCAGAGGCACATCAGCCAAATTGGTTTCCCAGGCCCCAGAGTCTGCTAACCTTGCTGAAGAGGATTTTTTTTTTAATTTCTATTTGTAAGGAGTATTAAAAGATAGTGATTACCTGTACTAGCTACTCATTCCTCCTCCCTCCCCCATTCTGTACCAGCCAACTGACTAGTGAAGTGATCTTCTCAGCCAGCAGGCTTGGGAGCCTAGGCTTTCCATCTGTTGAGGTTTTTCATTAGGGAGGATGTGTGTGGGTGTAAGTTTGAATAACAAAGAGGAAACCCAACATTCTAATAAGTGTTTCTCTGCTTGACCTGGGGAAGCCAGAAGCTTGTTTGTCCCATTTCAAGGGAGAGTCACGGGCCTGTTTTGACATTATCTTCAGGAATAGTTGAAACTTCCTCCTGAAGTCAAGAATTGGTTAATCCCAGTTACAGATCCAGGAAGGTCCTCTTCATGTGGCAATTCCTGGCATTACTCTGGTCCTTCTTTCAGAAACTGTAAGAATAGGAAGAACAGAAGTTTGTATTAAATAAAAACAAAAAGAGATGCACAAGGCACCAGTCCCCACTGGCCGATAGCCTGATTACTTCAGGGCACTGCAACCTCCTAGAGAGGGTTTAGCTGAAGTCTGGGTGAGCAGACCCATCTCTAGACACTTTGGGAACAGGGAGCTGAGACTGAGTAACCCGCCAAATACTCTCCACCTCTGAGCATTGGCTCACCTAGATCTTTCTTGCGGAAGGTCTGGATGGAGACAAAAAAGAGGGTAGATGGAGCATCCACACTTACTGTATTGCTGGTGGAGAGGATCATCATAGAGGATGAAATCTTAGTTATCACTGTTCTCTCATCTTCTCCTCTAGCTACAAATGCCCTTATTGGGGGGGGGGGGGAGGACCTAAAGTTGGTGCCAAGTGGATTTATACACCTGGCCCAAAGCCCATGGCCTAAATAATCCCCTCAGGTCTCATACCCACCCTGGTAAGTTGGGAAAGTACAGAGACAATTCAAAGACCCACTTTCAGGCCAGGTCCAGCCTGAAACAGTGAACAAAAGGTTTCCACACATGAAAAGCCAGGGTAAATGGATGTCCAATCATTTGCAGTAGCAGAAGCAAGTGAGGGGTCCCCAGGAGATCAACACGGTGGGGGTACTACATAAGTCTTCCTGTCCTAGATCTTAAGGTAATATATCTCGACTGGCTGCTATATCTAGTCTGGATCATTTTATGGAAGAATAATCTCTGGAAAATGACAAGAATAGGATTTTAATATTAGTCAGAGCCCAAGGAGGAGATCTTAATTTCAATCAGAATCCATAGAGAACCCTGGTATAGATGAAGTGTTTTTGCGGGGAAGTGGGCCTAAAATCAGGCCAAGAACCTGTTGGGCCAGGGCCTTTTTGAAGGAGGGGGGAAGAATGTCCCTGACTTATGAGACAGGGAGAAGGCCTTTCGATGGCTCTATTGTTCAGAACGCGGCCCTACAAGTACCGCACCCCTCTCCACCTCCTCCTCCTCCTCCTCCTCCGCAAGGACCCAAGGGCCCAGCGAGCTGGAAACTGGGTCGGTTGAGCTGAGCTCGAGGCAGTGGCAGAGCCAAGACCGACCTCCCTCACCCTCGTCTGCTACCCCCTAGTGCCATCCCCGCCGCCGGCAGAAAACACACAAAGGACTCCTCCCACCCGTTCTCGAACCTGAGGACGCTCTGGGGAGGGGGCTGGCGTGGACCTCGAGTCTGAGCACCTCCCTCCCCCGCGGGGAACAATAGCCATCGCCTCCCAGTGGCGGTGGGGCGGTCGCGCGGCACAAAAGCCGGCTCGGCCCGCGCCATGTGACGCGCGCTCGGCCCGCTCTCCCGGCGGCGGCGGCGGCGGCGGCCGCAGGCTGCTCAGCGCGCGGCGGCGGCGGCGGGCGGGCGGGTGTTCCTGATCCACCTGGAACACTTTCGGGAAGACAAACGGTGAGTTAATCACCCAACCGGCTGGCGGCCGCGTCCCCCTGGCCCGCGGGGAGGCCGGGGGAGGGGCGGGGTGAAGGCCCGCTCTGCGTGTGTGTCTGGGGTGGGGGCGGGAGAGGTTAGTCCTATTAAGAGTCCATCAATCACCCGTGTGCACTTTTCGCTCGACAGCGGCTCTTCCTACTTCGGAGCAAGTCCGGGCCAGCTGGGATTCGACCAGAAACCGCAGGCGGAGGAGACGCGGGCACGCAGGCTAAGGGCTCACGGAGGGCGCGACCCGCCGCCTCGCGCTCGGCGGGTCACCTCCTCGTCCCGGGGCCGCGCTGCCTCCCGCCGGCCCGGCCCGCAGGCCACGCAGGGCGCCCACACGCCCCCGACGTGCGGGCCCCCACGCCGCCCGGACCCACAGTGATTCTGCCTTCCCGCCCCCTGAGCACCTTCCGCTCGCCCCAGTGACACCCTTAAACGCTGCACTCCCCTCACAAAGGGGCAGATCCATCTCTGAAAGCGCCGACAAGAAAAATTTCAGAGGGTCGGAAGATTCTTGCAAACACTTTTATTTAAGCGTTTTATAAAAGCTGTCCGGGGGATTAGAATTCAGGGGAGAGGCTGAACTAGTTTAGTTCCCTCATTTACCTGCAGGAGTATTTGTAGGGGAGGAAGCAAGATTAGACTCCTATTGAACTTGGAACTAAACTTGAATGCCATTTAAAATAATAATAAAAATATACCTAAGACACCAACCACAGTGATATACCTCTTCTCTCTTCTATGAGGGCAGGGAAGAATTGGAGTATTTTTACTTCAGCTCTTTGGGGTTCATTTTAGAAACACTATAAAGGGATAGACAACAAGCTGGGGGGGAGGCAGTCTTCAGCCTCAGAGCTTTTCAGAGTAGGAGGGCCTGGGTGAGTGGGTGGGGGAGAATTCTTATACCCACTCTTGAGTGGTACCTGTTGTCCACTGTAAATTCTAGAGAGTTCTGGGCTACCCTCTCTTTTAACCTTCTTTCTGAGTAATATCAACTGAGAAGTTTCTGAAGTTAAATGTGGTGCCTCAGCCCATGGGAAATGGCCCCTGAAGGGTAGAAAATCCCAACTTTTTCCCACTCCCCTCAGTCCTCTTCTCTCTCACCATCCTCTTGGGTGGAAATAACATGCTCTGGAGAAATATTCTACTATCATTTTTCCTCAGATAGATATAAACTGAAGCATTAAGCCTTGCACAGTGTCCTATACTCCTCTGGCAATTAAAATACTGGTCCCCTTGTCCTTGATTCAGAGTCCTCTCTCCTTTCACCAAATGTACTGAAACAGCTCTTTTGTGCACTGTGCTGGACTCTGCGATACAACATTTAGTCACCACTGGTGTGTGCCCTTTGATCTACTGGGGGAGAAAAAGAATCCTAAAGCAGTGTGACAGATGCTATAACAGAGGTATGGCCAAACTGTTCCTGGAATACAGAGAAGGAACCACTATCAGTATTGCAGTGTCAAGAAAGGCTTCTCAGAGGAGGTGAATTGGGGTCTCTGAGGTATAGGAGTTATTTTAGGCCCAGGAAGAAGGCACATACCATATGTGCTGAAGAGAACAGCATATACAAAGCAGGGAGGGAAGAAAGAGCAAGGTCTGGACCTGGAACAGAGACAGGAGCTCAGCGTGGGCATCGGGCTGGACAGAGAGACCATGGTAAGAAATCTAGACTTAACATGTAGGCAGTGGAGAGCCACTGAAGGTTTTAAGCTGGGACATGAGGTTATCTATTTGGAAAGCTAGCTTTTGGGAGTCCTGTGTCTGCCTGAAGAAAGGAGTTAGAAAACAAGAAGAACAGAGGCGGAGGAGTTCCTGTTGTGGTTCAGCGGTTAATGAACCCATCAAGCTAGTATCCACGAGAATGCAGGTTCAATCCCTGGCCTTGCTCAGTGGGTTAAGGATCCCGCATTGCTGTTGCCGTGACGTGTGGTGTAGGTCACAGACATGGCTTGGATCCCATGTTGGCTATGGCTCTGGCGTAGGCTCAGATTCGATCCTACCTGGGAACCTCCATATGCCTTGGATGTGGCCCCAAAAAGACAAAAAAAAAAAAAAAAATCAGAGGGGAAGGCTAGAGAGGAAGTAATAAGGATAAAGAAGATAGGATAGGCCTTTAGGAGGAAGAATTCACAGGGCTTGGTAATCAGTTGGATGAGTGAAAGAGGAGCCATGGATGTAAATCCCTAGGTTTTGATTTTGAGGGCCTGAGGGGGCAGTCAGGCCATCCACCAAAATGAATAGCTGAGGGGGAAGAAAAGACTCTGTGCAAGGGAAATGCATGCGTTCAGGTCTTCTCTTTAGGTCTATGTACATTGTCTTCTGCTTTCTGCTTTGCTAACTGGTACAATGTGTGACCCTAAGAAATGTACCTCATCTTTCTGGCCTTCAATTTCATTAGCAATGAAACAGTCAATAAAGATATCCACCTCATAAGTTTATCATTAGAGCTGTGTGTGTGTGTGTGTGTGTGTGTAGGTATTTTCTTCACCAGCTCAAAGGATCCTATATAAAGCTAAAAGCTAGGGAAAACATCCTCTTATCCACATCATGCTGATCAATACTTATATCCTGGGTGGCCAGTGAGGAATAAGTCTCAGGGAAACTAAAAACAACACCCTACTGCTTCCCAGATATTGAGTCCAAGTTAATGCTTAGGACTAGGTCAGATCAGATTGCTAATCACAGCCCCCAGCATTTCCGGAGGGTACTCTCCAGGGGAACATGCAGAAATGTGGTCTCAGTATCAGACCCCAAAGAGGAGGCCTCTTAGCAGATGTCTGAAAGCTTCTGTGCATTTTTATACCATGTGCCTTTCAGGGGATGCACGTGGCCACCCATTCTCTTGTTCAAAGAGAAGCTCCTTAACCTTCCTTGTGGCACAGTGTAGTGGGAAAGAGTGCTGGACATCTGACCTTGGCCATTTACACTGGATGTGACTACAGTGAGTTGTTTTATCTTTTTTCAGTGTCAGTATTAGCATTAGCATTTGTGAAAGAGAATTATGATAGGATCAAGTAAGATAATGAAAAGTGACATTTTTGGAGATGCTGTAGGGTAAATAAAAGGTATTATTTTTCACTTATAAGATTGGCAAAAATAAAAACTCACGGACTTGGTACGGATGTGAGGAAATATGAGTTCTCATATGTTGCTGGTATAAATATAAATTGATTCACCTCCAAGGAGTGCAATTTAGCAATATATATCACAATAGCCAGTGCACATACTTTGGACCAAGTAATTTCACATTGAGGAAATTTTCTAAAAGGCAAAATGTGTTTGTAACACCGAAAGACTGAAAAGAAGCTAACGCCCATTAATAAGGGCCTGGCTAAATAAACTGTGGTAGGTGTACACAATAAACCATAAAGGTATCAAGATAAACTAGGAAGTTCTGTATGCATTTCTGTGAAATGACCTTCAAAGATACAATGAGGGGAAAGCACGGTGCAGCAGGGCCTTGTATTACGCTATCATTTATGTAAATGTGGGGAGATTATATCCATATCTACCTATAATTATAGAGATATATAGTATTTCTGGAAAGATACACTCATAAAATTGGTGAAGAAACTCATAAATTGGTGTCCATGTGAAGGGGAACTTAGTGGCTAGGGACGGGGTGGGAGAAAGACTTTCTCGGTGCATGCCCTTTTGTACTTTTTGCATCTTGAACCATGTAAATTTAAATTTATTACCTATTATAAAAGAGGGGGGAAAAAAGATCAGGACAAGTATAACTGACCTGGGGTACCTGTGTGTGTTCACATTTGTCTGTATCTGTACTTGCCTATCCAACTACGTTAATCTAGGGACACCTCTTGTTTTGCCCTCCCAGGGCCTGATGCTGATCAAGCTCAAGAGGAAATGAGGGGATCCTCTACCCTTGCTTGGTGGAGGAGGGGTGGGGACCCCAGCTCAGCTCTGCCCTTTCTTGCAGGAGCAGCTCAAGGTGGGGCCTCAGAAGTCTGGGGCACAAGTTTAGCAAACAAATGGCCAGTTGAGGGCTGCAGGCCTCCCAGTCAGCCCTTGGGGGGGGGGCAGAGAACTGTGGTCCCCATGAACACCGCTCTGTTGCTCAGCATGGAGGCTGCCACCAGGCAGAAGGGAGGCCGCCTGACTCCCTGCTCTTTGCAGACTGTGGAGACCCAAGTTGGTTCCCTCATTTTTTGTAGTATGGCTCTGCCTTTTAACTTCTGAGTAAAAAATGTAACTTCCCCACTAAAAGGAGGGGTTTGAGGTCGCTTATCTCGATGGGGCCTTCTAGCATTGACATTTTAGGCTGTGAAAGGTCAATCTTTAGCCAGAGGAAGAGTTACAACTTGGCCAAAGGGCTGCTGGCCTCCTCTGGATCCTGAGGGTGCAAACGCTCATTCCAGACAATTCGAGAGAGAGAGAGAGAGAGAGAGAGAGAGAGAGAGAGAGGAAGTGAGAGTTGGCTCCTCTCTCTGGAGACTCTCATTCCTGCTCCTTCCTTCTTCCCATTGCCTCAGAACCACTCAGTTTTCTCTGAAGGGATTGCGAGAGACAAGTCTCTTTCTTTTATTCCCCCCCCTCAATATTCTCAAAGCCAAATTAGGGAAGCAGCAAGGAAAAGTGAGCTGAGTCCCTGTGAAGCACTATTTTGTCAGCAAAACTTGGAAAACTCCTATTGACTACTTTTAAATTATATTTTCTGGAAAGTCAATCCAAGGACGTAAGTTTGACCTTGACCTTGACCCCTCTGCCCCTACCACCCAACAGGCTTCTGGACACTTTTCAGGTATAATCCTGCTCTAGGAGCTGTGAGCTCTTATTATGCAGGTCAAGGATCACCCCTCTCTCCCCACACTGCCCCCCACCCAGAAATTTTCAAAGTGTGATTCTTGAGAACCCTGCTTTAGAGTCACCCAACAGGCTTATTAAAAAAAAAAAGACTCCTGGACCTACTGGATTAGAATCTTGGGGGATGGGGAGTGAGTGGGGGCTGAGGAACCTGTGCATTTAAACAAGCTTCTCTGGTGATTTCCACCCACATGAAGTGGTACTGGGAGCCAATAATCTAAGGATATCCTTTAGCCAACATTAGTCATGGTGATGACACACCATTCTGTCCATTTTTATTTCTGCCCAATAAACATTTTTCGAATGCCTCCCGGGTGCTAGGCATGAGCTTGACCCATGAGCCTTTCATTCACAGAGCTCTCAGGGAAAGGCACAGCATACTCAGCTGTTTTCCTCAGGGAGGGTCCTGTTATCAGACTTCTGAAAGGTTTAGAACTCCTGTCCTTAGGATCCCTTTCATCCCTACCTCTATCTTGGGCCAGAAGGATGCTGCAGAGGACTGCAAATCTTGCTTAAGCAAAAAGCACCCCTCCTTTTCTTTCTTTCTTCCTTCCTTCCTTCCTTCCTTCCTTTCTTTCTTTCTTTCTTTCTTTCTTTCTTTCTTTCTTTTTCTTTCTTTTTTTCCACTTTTTTAGGGCCACACCCGTGGCATATGAAAGTTCCCAGGCTAGGGGTCAAATTGGAGCTAGAGCTGCCGGCCTATACCACAGCCTCAGCAATGCCAGATCCAAGCCCTGCCTGCGACCTACACAAGAGGTCATGGCAGTGCTATATCCTTAACCCACTGACTGAGGCCAGGGATCAAACCTGCATCTTCATGGATGCCAGTCAGATTCGGTTCTGCTGAGCCATGACAGCAACTCCAAAAGAACCCCTCTTTTTAACCAAACAAGTGAGAATCTTTCTATCCTTTGGGGCTGTGGAGCCAAGAGTTTGCGTGTGCTCAAGCATCTCCAAGGGCTAAAACCGGCTTGTGGAGGGGCGTTGTAAGAAGCTTCTTATGAACAACTGTAAATACACAGAAGACCAGACTGCCACCCTCCAGCACTGGTGTGTGCAAAAAAAGAAGCTTGTTTAAATGAGAGAGAAAGGTAGTCATGGGGGTGGGTAGGAGGATGACTGCCTCTTGAGCAGGGTGGGAGAGATTTCAAAGCATTCCTACATCAAACACAACCTGGCAATCAGGCCCCTTGGCTGTCACCTCCTGCTGAGAACTCACAGCACCAGGACCCAGCAGGGCAAGTGGCCCTGAGGAATCTACGACTTGAACAAGCAATAAAATCGGTAAGACATTTCTCCCATACTCTGTGAACTTCTAGAAGACAAACTTTAAAGTCAAAATATCCTATGGACATATACTTTATACACATGCTTGCTCCTAATACTATAGTCCAATAACTTCTTAGAAAATTATAGATTCATATTTACCTAGAGTAGATTAGTAGTATAGCTAAGACCTGTGCCAAAAATGAATCATTCATTTGTTCTCATGGTTTGAGAATATATATATATATATATATATATATTTTTTTTTTTTTTTTTTTACTCAGCCTAACCCTCCCCTAACAAAAGTTCTTACATAGTCGGTTCTTGGCAAATGTTTATTGAATCTGAGTCTGAGATGATCAGAGTCCTGACTTTCAGTCTGAACAAGAACCAGCTCAGGACTGGAGATGGCAACTCTAAGCTCCAAGGAGTAGAATATGCCAAAGGCTGGGAGATTGATTGGAGCAGAGAGAAGGGTGAACAGAATGTAGCTCCCTGTATACAATTATCAGGCAACTGTTAATGGGTCTGAACCAAGATTGAACACCCCACCTACACACTCAGCTACGGTTGTGAAAATAACACAATTAAAAATAAAAAAAATCTCATTCTCTTTCAGGACACTTTCTTCTCTCTGCAAAAGCTCAATCTCCAAAATTTTGCTTGGATAGATAGCGTGGGACAGCTCATGGGTACTTCGAAGTCAATGCTTAATGGCGACAGTAAGGACCCAGCCTTTGTTCCAAATGCTTAGCAGCAAAAACCGGGTCCTTGTTGCAATGAAGCTTGTCAAGGTGCACCTAGGCCGACTGTTTTCCCTGAAACCTCAGAGAAAAGGCCCTTAATGTGATAGGTTTTGGTCAGATTTGCCAGAAAATCAGGCTGAGTTTTCTGTCTGACATCTTTCTCTAGAAAAGTTTACAAGGCCACCCTTCTTTCGTGACCTCCTGGGGCCTCTGGATCTAGATGTTGCCATCAGATGAGTACGTTTGGAGAGCGAGTCTTATAGTTTTGAGACAGGAGTGTGAGAGCTGAGACATTATGCTGGGGCAATGAGTCTAGCCAGTGGGGGGGATGATGGGGCATTGTGAACTCAGGAGCATCTGACCTGCTGATACTTTTGCATTAAGGGCACAGAAGGAGGACAGTGAAGAAATGCATCCACATTTGGAGCCTGAGCTAGCTCTGCAGAGGTCTGTCATTTCCCAACCAAGGTGCTAGAGAAGAGCCTTTATTTTTCTCTTTTTCAAAACCATTTAAGACCTTTGTCATGTGACAAGCTACAGAAGATAACTGAAGTATCACTATCAAGTCTGAAGGGCTATTTTCAGCAGAGGATTTTATTTCCCAATTCAATCTAAGAACTTCGGCAGTGCAGGAACACCAGATCCCTTCAGCTTTGTGCTCACTCCTTTGTGCTGCCTCTACCTACCGCCTCCCCTCCTGGCTCAACCCTCCTCCATCTTGGCTCAACTTCAGCATCACCACTGGTAATACTTTTGGTGCAGCTTTGTTTATGCACAAGTTCACATCACTGTAAGGAACTGGCTCCCTGGACTGTGATGGCTCCTATTTTCCAGACTTCCTCAGAGTGGAAATTTAGGCAAGGGCTCAATCGCTCTTTCATGACAAGTGGATCAGTAAAACAATAATAAAACCTCGGTCATCATAACTCAGCGGCTGTAATAGATCAAGTTTTCAAGAGCACTTGAATAAGCTAAGAGTAGACTCTTTATTCACACAGAGTTTTAGGAAACCACCCTCTTTCTTTACTGCTGTGTGTAAATAACATTTATTGAATTTGTTATTTCTTTCTACAGCCCCAAAGAGGGAAACTTTTTTTTTAATGCTCAAGGAAGTTGCAAAGTCTGTCAATGTAAAGCTTGTCTTTGTAACCCTTCTACTGTTCATTTCCTGTGCCAACTGCATTTTTTATTTCCCGTCTCTCTACACTCAGTAAACAAAACCATATTATCAAGGGAAAGATGTGAGCCCATTAACATTGTGAGCCCTCAGATTTCACTCGCAAGAGACGACGCAGCACTTATCTGATGGAACAGAAGCTTTAATTGCTTCGAGGTACAAGCCCGTCCAAACCTCTGAGATCTGACTGGTCCCTGGGAAAGCTTTGCACCCTGGAGCCAAGCGCCTCGGAGGAAGCGTGCGTAGCACGGGTGCGTGCGCCAGCCTCCCGGGGAGGAGCACAACAAGCATTCCACTCCTAGGACAGATTCTTTATTTTGACAACCCCTAGTCAGAAGAAGAAATCTGCTAAACGTCTCACAAGGCAGAAACTTTATCTTCAGTTCAAATGGAAACCTGGCACTCCAACACTAGCCTTTATCACGCCGCCACAGATATAAGGAGTGGAAGAGACTGGAGGGAATGCTGCGAAGTAATGTGAAAATCCAGTCTAAAAGTGAAGGTTTTGTGCCGCCCCAGGTACACAGCACTTACAGAAGAAAAATTTGTCTCAAGAGTCGGAGAGAAGGGGGAAAAGGAGGGAAAATTAAACATATACTCAGGTTTAGGAGAGCGATCATATCAGTGCCAAGAAAACTGAAAGCGCATAGGGCTCAGAGAAAAGGGGAGAAACTTTACCTTCTCTGGAAGAGGGCTAGGAGCGACCCCCAAGGGCTGAGCGCCACGCACTCTTTTAACCCTTTCCACGTCATGGTGCCCACATCCGCAACCGAGGGACCAGCCACCCAAGATGCAGAAGAAAAGGCTCTCTCCCCCCCGCCAGCCTCTCGTCCTCACTGGAGCGGTCAGTCCTGCGTTTCTGCCCCGCCCCGCCCCCAACCTGGTCCAATACCTGTCCGGGGAGCAGGCATCCCACGTTCTCGTCCCGCCCTTCTCTAGGTAGCTTGTGGGCCGTACGGCTCTCCTCCCGGCCTGGGTGCTCAGGGCGGCGGCCACCCGCGGGTTTGGCAAAGTTGGCAGCGGGGCAGGCGCGTGGAGCCGCGCGCCAGTCGGGACCGGCGCCGTGCGGGGACGGCGCCCATTGGCCGGCCAGCGCCACGTGGCCACCCTCGCCGCTATATTAAGCCACTATTTACCCCCAGTTCGCTTGCCATGGCTCGGCGAGGGCCGCTCGGCTAGTGAGCGAAGGCTGAGTGACGCAGACCACGGCAGTCCTGCCGGCCCCGAATCCCGGCCGGCGCGCTCAGGTGGGTGGGCTGGAGCCATGAGCTCCTACCTGGACTACGTGTCGTGCGGCCGCGGCAGGGGCGGCGGCGGCGACGTGCTGAGCTTCGCTCCCAAGTTCTGCCGCGCCGACGCCCGGCCCGTGGTCTTGCAGCCCGCTTTACCCCTGGGCAGCGGCGACGGCGCCTTCGTCAGCTGTCTGCCCCTGGCCGCGGCCAGAGCGGCGCCCTCGCCCCCGACTGCCCCAGCGCAGCCTCCCGCGCCGGCTCCGGCCCCGCCCGCGTACGCGCCGTGCCCCCTGGAGGGGGCCTACGAGCCGGGCGCCGCACCTGCCGCGGCTGGGGGCACGGACTTTGGCCTCCCGGGGCCCGGGCCCGCGTACGACTTCCCGTGCGCTCTCGGGCGGCCGGCCGACGACGGCGGGGCGCACGTCCACTATGCCACCTCGGCCGTCTTCTCGGGCGGCGGCTCCTTCCTCCTCAGCGGCCAGGGGGATTACGTGGCCTTCGGCGAGCCCGGCCCCTTCCCCGCGTGTCTCAAAGAGCCGGCCGACGGCCACTCCGGGGCCTTCCAGACCGCGTCCCCAGCCCTCGGCGCCTACCCCACATCTGCGTCCCCGGCCTCTGGCCTCCCCGCCGCCTTCAGCACGTTCGAGTGGATGAAAGTGAAGAGGAACGCCCCGAAGAAAAGTAAGTACTTGGGCTCTCGACGGACAGGACGCGACTGGGGTTGGGGACGGAGGCTGCCCCGCGGAATTGCCCCGGGGGTGTTTTGCAGCTGTCCCTCTGGACCGCGGTTTGGGCGCGGTCCGAGGCAACACTAAAGTAGGAGAATTCCATTGAGCGTGCCCAGAGTGCCAGGCGTTGAGAAAATTGCAGGAAGGAGCGCTTCTCTCTTGGCTCAACTGAGACCCAGGAGGATCTCGCGCTGTGGCTTTGATTCTCATGTAGCCCCAAGCCTCTCCCTAGTTGCGTCTCCGCGTCCTCTGACGCCCTGCCCTGTCTTTACGTTGCAGGCAAACTCGCCGAGTATGGAGCAGCCAGCCCCCCCAGCGCGATCCGCACGAATTTCAGCACCAAGCAACTGACAGAACTGGAGAAGGAGTTTCATTTCAATAAGTACTTAACTCGGGCCCGACGCATCGAGATAGCCAACTCATTGCAGCTGAATGATACCCAAGTCAAAATCTGGTTCCAGAACCGCAGGATGAAACAGAAGAAAAGGGAACGAGAAGGGCTTTTGCTGTCAGCCACCCCCGTGGCTTCCCTCCAACTTCCCCTCTCAGGAACGAGCCCCATCAAATCTGGCAAGAACCCGGGGAGCCCTTCTCAGGCCCACGAACCTTCATAAAGTTTAGTCATGAGGCCGAAGAACCATGGCCTGCAGAATTCATAGGCCACCCCACCACTACCTGGACTTATTAGCTCAGTTTGAGATGGTGGTGGGCATGGGCAGAAATAATAGAGGTTTCACTTGGGAGAACTATCTTAAGTGGCTTCTGAGTTCCAGGCTGTGGGTATACAGATGCTAATTTAAAGTCTCTAAAGTCACTTATTTGTGTCTTATCAGGGAAATGGTGCCCAGCCCTGCTGCTATGTTGTCTTAGTTGTATGCAATTCTCGGTGCAGAGTGGCAGAGCATTCCTTGCTGAGCTCTGCCAAGCCTCTGGTGTGCTCAGAAGAAGCATCTACTCAAAGTTTTATCTGGTTTTAATTTAAAAGACTAGGCGACATGTATTCAGCTTCTAGAGATGCCTAAAGCTAGTTATAGGTAGGGCCTCCCTAATGTAGCTAAGCTGCTTCAACAATGGTCTTCACATTTGCACTGCAGCCTTTTCCCCCCTTTTCTTTAAAAAGCAGTTTCTACCTCTTCATGTGCCTGAGTGAAGATACAATCGCTGTTTAGTTGGTAGCTGAAGAAATCCACAGGGTGGATTAAGATCCTAAGCTATACGTTGACACCAGTTACTCAAACTTGAATGTAAATATATACAGTATGTATATTTTTTAAAAGGTTTGCTTGCAATGAACTTATATGTGACATTTAATGTCATAGCATGTGAAGGGTTTGAACTTTTTTTTGTAATAAAAATTACAGAATCTGCTACTCTTTGCTTTTCTTTATGCTCCTTTATTTTGATTATCTTTCTCTAAAGCTGATTCAGTTTCTTCTTTTTGGAATTTCTTGATTCTGCTCTGGGATTTGTTACATTGATAACAACCTTCTGACAGGTTGTGTATGTGAAACAGGGACAATTATCTGAGCAGTTTAAGAGAGAAAAAAGCCCTATTCTTCCCAATATCCAAGTCAGTATGAAAGTATTTCCTTCCTTAAATGCAGGTTATGTAGACTGCATATTAAGTTTAGATGTCCACTGCAGGATGTTGTAAAGCCAAGGAGACACTGCAGAGAGATCTCCTTTTGTCTCCTGCTCTCACAAAAGGAAGAAGAAAGGCACCTTGAAAACTTTGTTAGTTGATTAGTGTTTTCTGAGAAAGGCAGCTACACATCAGAAAGTCTCAGTGGCTGAATTCCCTTTTCCAAAGTCAAGAATTACTGAGTCTAGGAGAGGCCAGTAGTCACAACTTTCCACTTCCTATAACCCAGACTGAGCATCAAAGCCTTATAGAGCACACAGGTGCCTTTCTTTTTTTAAAAAAATATATGTTTAGGCATTCCCGCTGTGGTGCAGTGGGTTAACAATCTGACTGGCCTTCCATATGCTGTGGGTACAGCCATTAAAAAATTTATGTATGTATAATATATATATTTTATGCAGCCATTTAAAAATTATATATATTCAAATGAACTCTTTGGAAGAAGTACAAGCACAAAATTTGAAAGTTGTCAAGAAGCTTGGTGATAAAAAACTAAACTTATTTCCACCCAGCCCCCCAGTTCCCAATCCTGAAAGCACCTGTGGTTGAGAAGCCTTTTATGTAACTTTATATAAATGTTACTTGAAAAACTGTGTGCTAATACACAAAATCAAGTGGATATTTGGGGCAGTTGTTGGGGGGCAAGTCATTTTCCCCACTTTATAGATAGCTCTAGCCATATGAAAGGCTTAAATGCCCCAAATTATCCAGACAAGAGCCTCAGCTCTCCTTTTAACTTTATTTCAAGGTTCTGGTGTAGTACTTCAACCCAGCAATTCAGAAGTCTACTAATTGTGGAGGAATACTTTTCTTATAAAACAGTAGTGCGATTCATTGTCTTAGAAGATTGAAATTACACTTTGATTCCTGTCCTTTGCACCCACAGTTTAATGGAATTGAAGAAATAAAATTAGCAGCTCTAACAAACTCAGCTGATTAGGAGGGAAAGATATCACTTACAAAGCAGGTCTGTCAATATTATTCTTATCTGCCCTTCACTAACTTGAGGTTAATCTGATCTTGTTTGAGACAACAGCCACCCCCTCCCCCAAAAGTCCCCCCCCCCAACTCTGTGGCTAATTGAAAGGACTTGTTACAGAGTTGTGATCTGCTGGCTCACAGCTGTCTCCAGGCTTCCCCTGCAGTGGTGTTTGATAAGAATGTTTCCTTCTTGATAAGCATTCAAATGTATACCTAAACAACAACAACAACAAAATACCAACACTGCTTGGTCATTTCCTTAATCTACCACTCTTTTCTCTGAGAAAATAAAGCTTTTCCTTTTGAAGCTACTACTAGCACTTAGCCCTGATGGATGTCTTCCCTGATGAAGGTGGCTGTTTTGACATAGTATGACGCTGTTCTATGAATCAGGCCAATATTAACTATTTTTTTTTCCCAACCCCAGGGATCTTTAAAAGCTTTCTTAATGCAGATCACTATACAGCTATATTCAGTATTAGGGAGAGTCCTGGCTGGAGATGGGGACAAACTATGTAACTTCCGAGGTCCCTTCTAGTGATGAAAATGCACCAGAAAACAATTCAGTGACTTCTGCCCATTTAAGGCCTATCACTGGAAGAGAGTTCTGTTCTAAGAAAGCAAATGCAGCCCCTAGGATTACAGTGATACTGTGTTTACATAGGAAAAGTGGATTTTAGACATTATTATAGAGCTCATCAGTGGGGGTGCTTTGCCCATGTGGATGTTTGTAGAATACTCCCCTTCCCATTATTCAATATTGTGTTATTTTGAATCAGATCTTCCGTGAAGTATGACAGTAATCACACAAACTGTGAAAATGCTAAAACAATCCATCCCATTTCTATTTTATAAGATTGCGAACTAAATATGCTAATTTACCCTCTAGCAACTTGTTACGAGGATGAATACACAGTGGACAGTTCTGTCTGTTATATAATTAACTATTCACTGTTCCTTTGTCTTCACAAAAATGACCATGTGTCTATTTTTCTGGATTCAGGATAGTTGGGAGTGAGGAAGAAGAAATAAAGCATTTAATAATACAAAAAAATTTCCACTACTTAACTACTAGCAAACAAAGGACTTGCCAATGTAAAAAATTAAAGCAATGTCACCTAGATCCTCAAAAGATGAATTGTATGGATTTATTCTGCCTCACTAAGACCAGAAGAGTTTATGTCTGATTATCATGTCATCAAAAAAGAGGAGCAGGTTCAGAAGAGTTGCTTTAACTCTGAAGTTCTTAATTATTTCTTATGGCCAAACAAGTGCTCTATATTTGTTGAATATTGAATTTGGAAACCTCAGAACCTAATCAGGTTCAGAGAGATGTTTGGTTTGACCACAGACCTCTCAACAAGAAAAATGCCCATTGTTAAAAGTTTATTTGTGGTTTTAAAGTGAAACCCATACTGGACATATCTCACAAATAATGATAAATCTCCATCTAAATAGCAATCAAGATTTTCATGGTTTTGATTTCTATAGCATATTTCCAGGACATGAACATGTAATAAATAGTTCTATTTAATATTAGTACTATTAGATCAAATAGTTCTATTTAACATCTCACAACTGCTTCTGAAGTTATACTTACTATGCAAAAATATGATTTCAATAGAATCTAACTAAATTCAATAATTACCAAGAAGAAAGAAATCCTAAATATTGGTATGAAAGGAAGTTCTGTTACTTACATTGAAAAGTTTTATTATCTCTTCTATTTTTTTAGGGCTGCACCTGTTGCACATGGAGGGTCCCAGGCTAGGGGTCGAATCAGAGCTACAGCTGCCAGCCTACATCACAGCCACAGCAACGCCAGAGCAGTATTGAGTGAATTTTCCAGTAGGTCTTTGTTCCAGGTCTGTTTTATATGTAGTAGTGAGTACATGTCAATCCCGCCCCCTAATTTATCTTTCTCCCCACTCCGCATTTCCCCTTTGGTAAACATAAGTTTGTTTTTGTTTTTTGTCTTTTTGCCTTTTCTGGGGCCGTACCCAAAGCATATGGAGGTTCCCAGGCTAGGCGTTGATTTGGAGCTGTAGCTGCCAGCCTACGCTACAGCCACAGCAACGCAGGATCCAAGCCGCGTCTGCGACCTACACCACAGCTCACAGCAACGCCAGATCCTTAACCTGCCGAGTGAGGCCAGGGATCGAAACCACAACCTCATGGTTTCTAGTCAGATTTGTTAACCACTGAGCCACAATGGGCACTCTAAGTTTGGTTTTGAAATCTTTGTTTCTGTTTTGTTCTGATGGTCTTACTGATATAGGTGATAAATGTAAAGGACATCAAAATAGTGGTCATTGTAATAGTTAATAGCGGGTTTGTGATAGCTAATAAAGCAGGTCACTGACATTTTTGAGGCATTTCTAGACGGCCCTAGACTACTCAGCAGATTCCATTCTTAGGAGTTTTATACAGCCTGAACTATAATTTGAGGGAAATCCTTTAAGAAAACAACCCTCAAAATCCTAAATACGTGGAGTTCCCGTCGTGGCTCAGTGGTTAGCGAACCTGACTAGCATCCATGAGGACAACGGTTTGATTCCTAGCCTCACTCAGTGGGTTAAGGATCCCATGTTGCTGGGAGCTGTGGTGCAGGTCCCAGATGCGCCTCGGATCCTGTGTTGCTGTGGCTGTGGTGTAGGCCGGCAGCTACAGCTGGGATTTGACCCCTAGCCTGGGAACCTCCATATGCCACAGCGTAGCCCTAAAAAGGACAAAAGAAAAAAAAAATCCTAAATACAAAATTTCTAGGTCACCTATCTGGACCCGGAAGGGCCCAAGTTAGCGAAGCTTAAGTTTCCTTGAGCGCATGGTAAATCCATCTCTGTCCCTTACTGAAACAGTCGCTCCATTCCCACTATCCAGCCATTGCCTGTAAAATGATGGAAATAATTGCTTTTCTCCAACATCTTGGAGCCAGAATTACTGTTTGCTCCTCTTCAAGGGCATCAAATACTAGATCTTGTCAACAATGGCAGGTTGGGGCTTTGTTCTGCAATTCTGGGCTGCAGACTGGCTGAATTACTTCACTGCCTTGGAAGAGGAACTCTGTCTCATCCTGGAGATCCTTTCCTGGTGTGTTTCTTTCTCAGTGATACAAACAGAAGAGCAATCTAGAGCTAGAGAGGCTGCATTTCTAAGCATTTCCTGGAAGAATGGAATCACTGAGGCTGAGGAAAAAGACTTCGAAAATAAGAACTCTGGGAGTTCCCGTCGTGGCTCAGTGGTTAACGAATCTGACTAGGAACCATGAGGTTGTGGGTTTGATCCCTGGCCTTGCTCAGTGGGTTAAGGATCCGGCATTGTCATGAGCTGTGGTGTAGGTCGCAGACGAGGCTTGGATCCTGTGTTGCTGTAGCTGTGGTGTAGGCTGGCGGCTACAGCTCCAATTAGACGCCTAGCTTGGGACCCTCCATATGCCATGGGAGTGGCCCTAGAAAAAAGGCCAAAAAAAAAAAAAAATTTAAGAACTCTGTTCTTAAGGTGGGAGACCTGGGTTTTAGCACTAGTTGTGTTTTCTGATTAAAAGGGAAAATAACTTCCCTGGTCTCAGTTTCTCCTATAAAACAGAGGGGGTTGGTCTGGAAGATCATTATGTTCCCTTATCACTTTAGTGTTCTCCCATAATCCTTTACTCTGCTGGTTATTACTAAAAAGTTAATTTAACAATAATGTAGCTCTGTAAGATTAGCATCAACAAGAGGCTGTTATTGAAGTAATATCTGAAGCCTTGAAAATTTAATCTATCTAGCTCTAGAATATGTGTGTGTGTGTGTGTGTGTGTGTGTGTGCGTGTGTGAACTGGATAATGTTTCTCACTGGTCCTGACTTGATGAACAAAAAAGCTAACAATGAACAATGATGATAAAACTTTTCAGGAGTTCCCACTGTAGTGTAGCAGAAACAAATCTGACTAGCATCCATGGGGACGCAGGTTGGATCCCTGGCCTTGCTCGGTGGGTTAAGGATCTGGCGTTGCCGTGAGCTGTGGTGTAGGTCACAGATGAGGATGCTCGGATCCTGTGGTGCTGTGGCTGTGGCTGGCAGGCTGGCAGCTGTAGCTCTGATTAGACCCCTAGCCTGGGAACTTCCATATGTGACAGGTACGGCCCTAAAACAAACAAGCAGACAAGCAAAAAAACCTTTTCAAATGGGATATCAGCACTTCACATTCAGATTCTTAATTTCCTTGTTCTCAATTCCATATTTCAAAATTTTAGAATAAAAGTAGGGCTTTTAATTTCTCTCCTTTTAAGATACTTGGGACTCGAAAGCAAATGCCCTGTTCTGTTGAAGTCAAGAGATGTAGATAACCAACTGGCTCCTGCTTTTCCATTAGTCACCAAGTTCTGCCTGTTTTTCCTCTGTCTCCTGCCTGTTTTCCTTCTCCACTGGCTCGCGCTTTATCATCCCTCATCCAGCTGTGCAATAGATGCTTTCCTGGTCTCCTTGCCCCCTCTCTCCTTGCCAATTTGTTTTAAAGCCATGCCTTCACCATTTTGTCCCACTTTTTAATTCTTGGTAGTTCCTGGCTGGTTGCCAGTGGGAGAAACTCAAATGTTTTTAGCCTGAGACTCAAGTCCTCCAACATCTGTATTCATCCATGTTAATCTTACACCGTTGCCTGACTCAAAACTTCATTCATAGTGTTATCTGTTCATTCATTCCCCAAGGAAATGTATGCTTTTCTGCCTCTGAACCACTTCTCATGCTAGTCCTCTCTTGTAATTATCCCTCACCTTCTCTTTGACTATCCTACATCATCCTTTACAGGATAGCTCAAGTCTGATCACCTCTGAAATCCTTTGCACCATCCTAGTTAAAAGTGAGCTCCTCTGAGCTTCTGTAGCATTTATTGTGTCTGACTCCTATGGCACTTACACTCTCCTGCCCTATTACACTAGATCTCTCTCTTTCACTCTCTCTTTCCTTCTTCGTTTCCCTCCCTGCAACTGTTTCCCACTTCTCTCTCCCTCATTTGTTCTCTCTCTATACTATTTGCTGTATGTTGAATGAAGTTTCAGTAGATCAGAGCGTACCGTGCTACTCGTTAAGCACCTCTTCTACCATATAACAGCTTATTTGCTAAGTATTCTCTTTCTTTCCCTTTCTTCCTTCCTTCTTTCCTTCCTTCCTCTCTCTTTCTCTCTCTCTCTTTCTTTCTTTCTTTCTTTCTTTCCATTTCCCTCTCTCTCTCCCTCTCTTTCTTTCTTTCTTTCTTTTTTTTTTTTTTGTCTTTTTGCCATTTCTTGGGCTGCTCCCTCGGCATATGGAGGTTCCCAGGCTAGGGGTCCAATCGGAGCTGGGCTGCCAGCCTACGCCAGAGCCACAGCAATGCAGGATCCGAGCCACATCTGCAACCTACACCACAGCTCACGGCCACGCTGGATCCTTAACCCACTGAGCAAGGCCAGGGATCAAACCCGCAACCTCATGGTTCCTAGTCGGCTTTGTTAACTGCTGAGCCATGATGGCAACTCCCTTTATTTATTTATTTCATTTTTTGGCTGTGCCCTGCAGCATGCAGATGTTCCTCAGGCCAGGGATCAAACCCACACCACAGCAGTGACATTAACCTTAACCACCATACGACCAGGGAACTCCTGCTAAGTATTCTTTATAGTTCATTGTTTATAGTAGAACACAAGCCATTCTTGACCATGGGATAAAATACCAATAGGAGGTTAGCAGGTGAAGGAGGGAGAACTATATAGACTTCTCTCCCTGTGCCTCAAGCCTCATTCTTTTGGCCGAATACATTGTAAGCCAACAGAGTGTGAATGTTATCTAAACAAATGATCGCCTGCATCCTTGTAGAATGTAATTTATAATGCACTTTGGTTCTTGTTTGAGGCTTTCTAATATATTGCATTAATTACTTGCTACAGTCACTTGAGTACCTCATGGGAACAGAACCATTGGAGAAGCACTGTTGAAACCAAACAAGGTCTAGTGTGGGGTTTATCAAGAAAGGTCTGGAAACAATTAAATGTAGTGGTTACAAGAGTGCATCTTGGAGGCAGACAGGCTTGGGAGCAAAGGCTGGGACAGATAACTCAGTGTCACTTAGCTTCTACATTCTTCCCTTAAGAGGGGCAATAATAATATCCTTACTTCACTGACTTTTGAGGATGACCAGAGATGATACATGCAGATTTCTTAGTGCAATGTCTGATGCTTAATAAGCATTCAAAAATTATTAATACAGGATGGATTATGAGAGTTGCAATATGCAGGCAGAATGGGAAGATGTGGGCTAAAGAAGAGAAATAGCATATATACAGTACATATTTATTAAGCTCCTGGGTGCCAGGCACAGATTATTAACAACTAGAAACGAGATATGGAGAAGAAAATAAGGATTGCAGAGAATCAGTTTGGAGAGAATAAATAAAGGTCTAAGGTTATTGATAAAATTAGCAAACATTGATCATACCTGATAACAGACTAAGGTAAAATAGCAGTTAATGGATAGTGCTTGAGAGCAATGACCGAACACTCACTGAATTAAGAAAAAGCCCAAGACTTTAGAAGAACCCAGCAGTGGAGGGTAGGGGCAGGAATAAAAAATGAAAGGGGCATTAGACCATTAAACACTGCTTCCAATGCAGAAAACTTAAATCCATCACACTTCTGCTGCTTAATTTTTCCCTTATCCAAAGGACATGTGTATTCACATGCATGGTATTTTAAGGGTCAGGTGTCATAATTTAGAACACAGTGATGATTTATATGAATTTTCTACAGTGCAACACCTCCTCGTGTTGAATGGATCATCCTCGAAAATAGAGACTCTGTTGACATCAAAGTTAAAATAGGATCAACTGCAGTTTTTACTTTCTTGCTGCAGAAAGAAGAAGTTCCTCTCTCTACCTCTTCTGGCAGTGGGGAATCGTGAATTTTCTCAAATGTGCATAAACCTGTAACTATTTCCATCGTGGGTTATGAAAGCATGCTCTTAAACTAAAACAACAACAATAAACGAAAAAACTTGCTGCAAAAAGGACACTTTGAGGTCCTATATAAACAGAAAGCATTTCATTTTTTCCAAATGCCTATGACCTGTCAAAATAGTGTTGGTATTCAAAACTGCTTATGTGGTTTTTTACTGTACTATATATAAATGTTTATATCTCCTCTTAAATTTGAAACCTGAGTTACATTTCAAATTCAAAGTGTGTTGGCTTCACTATCGGGGGCAAGAAAAGAAATTATTAGCTTATGAAAGAACTGTAGAAAAATTAGATTCAATGTAAATAAATAAAATGAGCTCCAAAGGACAAATTAAAACTATAATATTTCTAATTCAGACTAAGATAGCATACTATTTGTCCCTAAAATCCTCAATCAACTTTAAAAGCAATTAAAACCTTTCTTGGGTTCACCTGCCAAAAAGCTCAATTTATTCTTCTGTTTTGACTGCAAATAAAAACCCACATGCAACCAGAATAATCTATTTTTCTAGCAGCATATGGTTCCTTTGCAAACTTCAAAAACAGCTGTGTTTGTGTCTCTGAAGATGCTTTGGAATTTGTCACATGGTGATGCTATCTAAGAACTAAGTCCACTTTTATTGAATGTTTGTGATTTTTTTTGCCTTAGCCCTAGATTTTCAAAACGTATGTCTTTTATAAGAAAATATTACAAGTTTGTTAACTCATCCCATATAAACACAGGCTATTGCAAGGTACATTTTTTTTGTTTGTTTTGGCCGCACATGAGGTATATGAAAGTTTTTGGCCCAGGGATCAAACCTGCACCACACCAGTGACCGCAGCCACAGCAGTGACAGTGCTGGATCCTTAACCAGCTGTGCCACAAGAGAATCTGGTAAGGTACATATTTTATTACACCGAAGAACTGAATAATCTTCATTCTGAATGATCAAAGATAATAAAAGTATTGCCTTACACTTGTCCCTAAGTCAGTATGAATCAAAAGGACAAATGCAAGCTAGCCCTACATTATTTGTAAACACAGTTTCATGGTTTCCAATTCTGTCCTCTTTCAGTTTTAGCTATAAAACAATTATCAGTTGAATTCAGGACAAATAGAATTAACGTAAATCTTTCTCAGTTAAGATTATGTAGTATTGGGACACTTTTTATTTATTTATTTTTTTTGGTCTTTTTTTTGTTATTTCTTTGGGCCGCTCCCACGGCATATGGAGGTTCCCAGGCTAGGGGTCCAATCGGAGCTGTAGCCACCAGCCTACGCCAGAGCCACAGCAATGCGGGATCCGAGCCGGGTCTGCAACCTACACCACAGCTCACGGCAACGCTGGATCATTAACCCACTGAGCAAGGGCAGGGATTGAACCCGCAACCTCATGGTTCCTAGTCGGATTCGTTAACCACTGCGCCACGACGGGAACTCCAGTATTGGGACACTTTAATGAAATTCAAAGACACATTTGGGTTGCTAGAAAATCCAAACTTTTCAATATTTTCCTTCCCTTAATGGCAGAAGGCTATTTTAGAGGCTGCTCTCAGTGAAGAAGAAACAGTTATCTGCTAGTTTTAACTGTTTCTCTCTCTCTCTTTTTTTTTTTTTTTTGTCTTTTTGCCATTTCTTGGGCTGCTCTCGCGGCATGTGGAGGTTCCCAGGCTAGGGGTCCAATCGGAGCTGCAGCCACCGGCCTACGCCAGAGCCACAGTAACTCAGGATCCGAGCCGCGTCTGCAACCTACACCACAGCTCACGGCAACGCCGGATCGTTAACCCACTGTGCAAGGGCAGGGATCGAACCCGCACCCGCAGTGATTCGTTAACCACTGCGCCACGACGGGAACTCCTTTTTTTTTTTTGTCTGTTTCTCCCTTTTGTGAAATTTAATATTTTTATTTAAAAAATGGTATGCATGGTATGTAACCAGGTTTATAAAATTATAGCTGTGTACCAAACCATCTCTGCGTGTGTTCTCTATCACTCCTCACATCTATGTATAGAGAGAGAGGTTGATGTTAGTGATCATTATTTCTACATAGTAGAATTTTGTTGATTTGGTTTTTTTTTTTTGTAAGTACAATTCTTTCTTGCTCGAAATTTTCAAATAATGAATCATTAAATGCAGAGGTAATAAAGTCCTTACTGTAAAGTACATGAAAAAGGGAAAAATGCATTTGGTAGCCATAGTCTTCGCATTTTTTTTTTTTTTTTTTTGCCAGTGGAGGACCCCAGAGGAATCAGATAATGCATCTCATGTGCCAATTCCTGAATAATTAAATAAAAATGTCTGTAATATACATGGGTATACACATGAGTCAAATAAATGATAAATAAGGTCTATCATTCATTTCTTCAACAGGGAATTCAGCACTTGGGTGTCACATATGTTCAATTTACATCCTACCAGTTGGAAATAAGCTCTGAATTGTGCTGATAAAAGCAGAATTCAAGATTAGCAAAAGAATAAGAATACCTTTAGCTTAAGTACAATGGAGAACTAAGATGGAAAACTATACTTCTGATTATGATTTTTCCATACTTATAAATCAAAACTAAAGAGATGCTTCCTTCGATGTGAAAGGCAAGTTTATAAAGGTACAGGCAAACTTTTTATAAGAATGCATATTCATAATAAGCTTTGCATTTTCCTTGGAGAGCAATACCAAACTATTCTTCCATTTCTTTCTTGCATTTCTGTTGTGGAAAGACAACATTTCACAGTGGTCTGTGAGACAAACACACAAAAGAACAGGTGTAGTCAAGCCTCTGGGAGGGGAGTGAAGCATTAGAGAACCAGGATGGAAAAATGCTAGTTCTTTTTATGTCCTTATTTCAAATTTGGCTTCCTTCATGAGCAACTTGATACCTCTAACTATGTGTGTGAAACTCCAAAGTATACAAGTATGTAACTTAAAAGTGAGTTTCTAAGTATGAGAAAACTTAAAATCGTTATCTATTTTCTCTACTTGTTTCAGGTATCTCCGTTTGGCTGAAATTTTTAAAATTCTATGGCGCATCCATTCTCCGATGGCTGCCCCCGCTTGGTTGTTTTAGGGTTGCCACTCTCCACGCCTCCTTCCTCTAATAGCCCTTTTCTTTTCCAGGGGGTGATGCCAGCTCTGGGGCCCAAGCCTGACTTATTTTCAGGGTGTTCTCTGCTGCCTGTGGAGCCACCTCCAAGCCTAGTTCCATGGCCCTCCTGGAGATGACAAAAGGTAGTCCTTTTTGGTTTGTTTCTTGTTTACACTGGGTTGAATGGGTGCAATGTTTGTCTCTCTGAGCCCTGCGTGAGGCACTGCCCTCAAGGAACTTATAAACTCAGGAGTAAGGGAGATCAGACGAGTCCAAAAATAACATTAAGTGCTTTAGGGGATCTTCACATGCTGAGGACGGTGTCTACACAGCACAAAAGGAAGTGGCAGTCGGGCTCGGATCCAGTTGCTTTAACAATTTGGCAGCCCGGTGAATATGTAAGGCTGCAAAGTCAATTGCGACATCTCTGGAGGAGGGGAGTCCACAACTTCCACTGGGAACTCGCTGGGAGTTGCTTCATAGACTCTGGCAATGGAGGAGAAGAGTAGGGAACTTTTTCAGCTCAAAGTGGGAATTTTGGACTAAATGGTGACAAATGTCTCATTACCAATTGCTTCTTGCTTGATTTCATGGTTTGCTTTATTTTACTTTATTTTATTATTTTTTTCTGTTTCTGCAGCACCCCAGGGCACACAAAGTTCCCCAGCGAGGGATCGAATCTGAGCCAGAGCTGTGACCTATGCTGCAGCTGCAGCAACACTGGTTCCTTAAGCCACTGCACCTCAGCAGGAACTCCAGTTTTCCAATTTTTAATTCCTTCTGTTTTCACACTCTTCTGTGCTCCACACTGTACTTTGTACTCACCTTTATTTATTTATTTGTCTTTTTGTCTTTTTAGGGCCGCAGCCGTGGCATATGAGGTTCCCAGGCTAGGGGTCTAATTGGAGCTACAGCTGCCGGCCTACACCACAGCCACAGCAATGCCAGGTCTGAGCCATGTCTGCAACCTACACCACAGCTCACAGCCACGCCGGATCCTTAACCCACTGAGCAAGGCCAGGAATCGAACCCGCAACCTCATGGTTCCTAATTGGATTCGTTTCTGCTGTGCCACGATGGGAACTCCTGTACTCACCTTTATTGTAGAACTATTGCTGGTTATCACAATCATCTTTGTCCATACCTCCTCCAGGGCAGGAACTGCAATATGTTCATCCTTCTAACTCTGGATTCCCTACCATGTCCATTTTTGTTCTGTTTAGTGCTGTACTGGTTTTATATACTATAACCACTGAAGAGTTGTTTGTTTGTTTGTTTTTAAAAGAATTGTCCATGTGCTTCATTCTGGTCCTTTTAGAAGGTGCTGTCTCCTGTGCCTGGTTAGAATGAGAAAGTCAGACAAGTTTGTCTCTATATCTTCTTTCTCTGAGGCTCCTTCTGCCATTCCTCCCCTTAGGTCTACTCATACCTTCCAGTCGGTACTGGATTAAGTCAGCTCTACCGCACCATCTGGCTTTGTTCTGTCTTCACCTGGTTACATGAGTGGTCTCTTTTGATGGCTTTTAAAAACTGTGCTCAGAAGTTAGAGGCACTCTTGTGCATGTATGCTATATGTCACAATCCAAATAAGTGACATAGTGCTCACAAAAAACAAGTGCTTGCCACTACATATACTGGGTTTCCTCTGAATGGGAAATAAGACCATTTTAATACATTTTAAGCTTCTTCTAGAGGCAAGAATGAGACACTGAGAGTATTAAACACTGAGATGACATGGAAAGCGATGTTGGAAGATGGATGAGACGGGAAGAGGTGGAAGTCAGCTAGGCCATTTCAGGGTTCCTTTCAATAGCCTTAATGAGAGATGTTGAAGGCTTGAGGCAAAGTTGAAGACAGAACAACATAAAACAGACACTTTGGAGGAAAAATGGGAAGGCGCTAGTGACTGATACAGAAGAGGAGAGAGAAAACCAGATACAGACCTTAGAGCTCTAGAAACAGAAATGACTAAAACAATTTTTTTAATCAGGTAAAATGTACATAAATTAAAATTGACCACTTTATTCATTTGTAAACATTTAGGGGCATGAAGTACATTCACATTATTGTGCAGTCATAACCACTTTCCGCCACCAGAACGTGGTCATCATTCCGAACTAGAACGCTGTACCCATGAAAAACAAACTCTTGAGAGTTCCCGTTGTGGCGCAGTGGTTAACGAATCCAACTAAGAACCATAAGGTTGCGGGTTCGATCCCTGGCCTTGCTCAGTAGGTTAAGGATCTGGCGTTGCTGTGAGCTGTGGTGTAGGCTGCAGACGTGGCTCAGATCTGGAGTTGCTGCGGCTGTGGCGGAGGCCAGTGGCTACAGCTCCGATCAGACCCCTAGCCTGGTAACCTCCATATGCCTTGGGAGCAGCCCTAGAAAGGACAAAAAAAAAAAAAAAAAAAAGAACTCCCCCTTCCCCTCCCCGCAGACCCTGGTAATCTCTACTTTCTGTTTCTATGAATTTGCCTCTTCTAGGCACCTGACGTAAGTGGAATCATATAATACTGGTCCATTTGTGTCTGGCTAATTTAAATTAGCATAATGTTTTCAAAACGATTTTGCCGTGCCTGGCCTCCATCATAAGTCACTCAAGATAAAGTTGTACTTTTCAAAATGACATCAATTATGTAATGCTTACATTTAAAAAGCATATTTCTGAGTTTTCTGAAGTCAAACTTCTCTCTCTCTGCAGGCCTGGGGTGTGAGTGGTGTGTGTGTGTTGGGGGGCACCCTTTGCTCACCCAGTGGGTGCTCCTTCACTGCTCAGAAGGCTTTCCAACACCTGGAGATGTTACGTTTTAAGATCCTTTTCGGATTACCCAGATTCAAACGTATCTGGCCAGTTTCCTCTTCCGTTTGGGCTCTGTTCTCGGCTAATAGGTCAAGGAGGGTGATAACAGGTTGGTGTGCATTTCCCAGATTCAAGATTTACATTTTAACCAGGAATTTTTTTTTTAATAGACTCTAACGAATCCTAGAGACAGTGTGGAAATGGAAACTTTCAGGAGAGCAGCAAGCCAATGGAGGAGGAGGAGGAGGTGAAACTTGGGTGGCCAGGGCAGGCATGGGGCTCTCCCAAACCTCCCGTGCAGACGAGCCCTCAGGATGGCTACATGGCTCCAGCACATGTGGCTAACGGTGGAGGTGCTTTAGGTGGCATGCGGCAGGATAGAGGCGGAGCTCCCCACAGCACAGAATCCTAACTGCTTGGTCTGGAAAGAGCCTTAGTCCAGTCCTGGAACATGGGCTTGGAAATCAGAGGGCCTGGGTTTGAATTCTGGCCACTCCTTATTGTTTGACCTTGGGTGGCTCATTTGACCTCTTTTGTGCTTCACTTGCCTTATGGGGAAATGAACACAATGGTATCTCCCTTATCAACTTGTCACAAGTATGAAATGAAGAAACATACTACAAATATACAAGGATGGGTTTAGGTATATAGTAAGCACTGTATGTTAGCCACCCTTCGCTTTACCTTTTTTTTTTTTTTTCTCTTTAGGGCTGTTCCTGTGGCATATGGAAGTTCTCAGGCTAGGGGTTGAATGGGAGCTGTAGCCACCGGCCACGGCAATGCACAGCCACAGCCACAGCCACATCCACTTAGGATCCAAGCTGAGTCTGCAACCTATACTGCAGCTCACAGCAATGCCTGATCCCTAACCCACTGAGTGAGACCAGGGATGGAACTCGCATCCTCATGGATATTAGTTGGGTTTATTAACTTCTGAGCCACAACAGGAACTCCCCTTCACTTTACTCTGTTTTTCTTTTCCTTTTTTTTTTTTTTTTGTCTTTTTGTTTTTTCCAGGGCCGCACCTGCGGCATACGGAGGTTCCCAGGCTAGGGGTCCAATTGGAGCTACAGCTGCTGGCCTACACCACAGCCACAGCAACGTGGGATCCGAGCTGCATCTGAGACCTACACCACAGCTCCAGGCAACACCGGATCCTTAACCCACTGAGCAAGGCCAGGGATTGAACCCACAACCTTCTGGTTCCTTGTCGGATTTGCTAACCACTGAGCCATGACAGGAACTCCCCCTTCAGTTTACTCTTGAAAAAGAATGCGGCCTGGAGATATCACCCTGATGGCTCAGGATGAAGTTAGGGTTGGAGCCACAGTAATGGGAAGCTTTATATGCCCATTAGCTCTCTGGGCTTCTTTATTTTTTTCAACCAAAATATAGTTGATTTACAATGTTTTATTAGTTTCAGGTGTACAGCAGAGTGATTCAGTATTTTTACGTCTCTGGGTTTCTTAAAGCCAGGAGGAGGGAGAATACCAGGTCATAATCAAGAATCTTTCTATCCAAGTCTGAGGGAGATGTAACCTAATGCCCAAAGCATTATATTTTATTTTCCCACAATAGAAAGACAGCAGAGTGGAGGAGGGGCTGACTGCTAGTGAGCCTCCTTCTCTCTCTCACACACACACACCCCTGCCATTTCACTTTTTTTTTTTTTTTCCCCGAGTGAAAGATTCTGGTTAAAATATAAATGCCCCGCAAGAGGGGTTATATATTAACCTCCTGCATTAGTTATCCACTGTGGTGTAACAAATCACCCCTGAACTTAGTGGCTTAAAGCAACAGTAATCATTCATTAAACCTCCCGGTTTCTGGGGGTCAGGAATTCTGGAGTGGCATGGCTGGGTGGTTCTGGTTCAAGATCTCTTACCAGGTTACAGCCAGACGTCAGCTGGGCTGCATCAGTCGGAGGGTCTGTTGGGTCTGAGGATTCACTTTCCATGCAGCTGGCTCATGGGGCTGGCAACTTGGTCCTCTCTGTGGGGCTGCTTGAGGGGCCTCCTCACATGGCTAGTGGCTCCCTCCAAAGCAAATGATCCAAGAAGCCACGGCCTTTCTGATCTAGTCCCTGAACTGCCACACGCTCACTTTGGAATGTTCTATCAGTCATAAGGGCAGCTTGAGTCAGAGTAGGCAGGGGTAGGTGGGGAATTAACAAGCTGGGAAGACCTGGAGGTGAGGGTGGCGGCGGCTGGCTATGGCTGCAGCTCCAATCCTAATTGAGAATTAACCCAGGAAGAGGAGAAACGTGGAGGCTGGGTGGGGTCTGCAAGGAGGCCTCATGTTGGCCCTGATGAGGAGGCAGGAAGGCAGGAGAGCAAGGCTCATCCCCGTTTCTCTGCCCTAACAGAAGCCATGAAAGGCAGTTTGAATCAGGAAGATGCAGTCCCTGAAGGAAGTGACAGATCTTGGAATCAGACTCTTGCCTGGAAAATATTGATAAAATGATTCCTCTTTGAAGCAAAGTAGGTACAACTTTGAAACTTTCGGCAAATGTCCTGGTACTCGCTGTCACCTTCTGGCCAGCAGTTTGAGACAGCTGCTGCTGCTCCTGCCAATCTAATGTGTGTGACAAGTGGGTCTCTTCATGTCTCGCTGTCACCATCTCTAGAACGGGTCTGTCAATTTTAATGCACTGGTGGTGGTTTTGAAGAATTGGTTCATCATTATCAATAAAAGTATATTTATTTTCATGTTATGATGTTGCTTTAAAATAGTCATTAGTCTGTTTAAAAGATAGTACCAAGATTCTCATGGATGCATTAATCAACACATTTACTTGCTCATTTTTCTTTTAATTTCAGTTTTCAAAAATGCCCAAAGGCACATCCATTACAGGGTAATGGGCTGCAAAATCTTATTTAATTGCAATGAACATATTTACTGGAGTTACAGAAAAGGAAAAATATATAATTCTGTGAACTTCTATCCATTTCAAGAAGTCAAAACAACCTCTGGCAATGGGTAAGAGAGCCTTCCTCGCGTTCCCCTCTCCCTCTCGCTCCCGCCTCTCCTCATTCACTTTAGCTCCACTGACCTTGAGAGAGCAGGAGACTCTCTCTGGGCCAGAGCATCTTCTACACTCGGAAGGCCTTAGAGCTCTCAGGAGGTGGATGTATCTAGTAGGGCTTTAGGGTGACTCCTCACCAGCACTTTCCCAGAGCCTTCCTCCCCTGCAGAGAGTGTGGGGCAGGGACGGGGGGCCCTCAGGCCCCGAGCAGTCCCACTGTCTGTGAATTATTCTCGTGCACACCCTGCTTACCTCAAAGATAGTCTGAGCAGTCTTTGAGGTGATTAACTATGGCCTTATGCCAGCAAGCTTATTTATGATTCTTGAAGTATAAAATATTTTAATGGATCATTTTCCCCATACATTTAAATCTGACAATTAAGAATAGCAAAACACACATGTTCGAGAATACTTAAGGGCGTTCCTGCCGTGGCTCGGCAGTAATGAGCCTGACTAGCATCCAGGAGGATGCGGGTTTGATCCCTGGCCTTGTTCACTGGGTCAAGGATCCCGCGTTGCCTTGAGCTGTGCTGTAGGTTGCAGACACTGCTTGGATCCTGTGTTGCTGTGGCGTGGCTGACGGCTACAGCACTGATTCAACCCCCAGTCTGGGAACTTCCATATGCTTCGAGTGCAGCTCTTAAAAAAAAAAAAAAAAAAAAAAAAGAATACTTAATACACCCACATTTTTTCTGGCAGAACCTGGTACCGTTACATATACGATTATATTTAATTCAATCTAAGATGATTACTTCGAACTGGACTTGCTGGCTGTCTCCTTTTGGTTCCTCAGGAATCCTACGAAAAATCCAAGGAAATTCCTTGCTGATTGGGGAGATATTAGACTGCAACATATGGCCCGCACATGTGATTAGCATTCCTCCAAGGAAAAATGCAAAGGCTTATATTTAGAATACGGGGTATGTGTTCAGTGGTTCTGGATGACTCAGGGGATTATTCGCATCTTCGTGTGGAATTTTCTATAGTTAAAAGATGAATTTGGAATCCTGCCTGTTTGGTGTGGACACTGGAGCCCATCTGCAAGTCTTCTCAGGTGTAAGGCCTGCCGCATTTTCACTATTGTATAGTTTCTCGAAAGCTATTCCTATGGCTCTTCAGAGATTTTTCTGAATTTCAGGGTTTCTACAATATATTTTAGAGTCTTTTGACACAAGTACTCCCTAAAAGTAGAAGTTAATAATTTGCGAACTATATATTGTTGGCCCTCAAATAAAATGGGTTGAGCCCAGAACAGCATTGCCAGTTTTGCACCCACCTTAAATGAAATAATTCCACATTTTATTTTTTTGGTCCCCATGTTTTGCCACAGTTGTGTTTTACCATGTATTTGATCGTGGAGCTAGAGCATAGGATGCGATTTCTGAATGAATTCCGATGCTCATGCCATGGTCCTGGGAGGCTACAGGGTAAGAAGTCAGAGTTATTTGTTGCCCTGGCCCACGGCCTTGGCTCATTGCTATGAACTCCTCTTTTTTGGTGCACCCACCTTAAGCCACTAAAAGTCCTGGAGAGTGTCAGGGCTTTCAACTGCCTACACTTGGCTTTTCCACCTGAGTACCCTACTCTCAACTCTAAATCGGTGCGCCTGCTCAATTTACTCCCCGGGCCCTGAAGGTTCCCTTTTGCAGTCACCCGACTGCTACCACTGTAGTGAGTGATACCTACTTCACTTCCAGTCCGTCAGGTGAGAACACTTGGGAGGTACAAGTGTCTTCATTGTTATACACGAATTGTCCCTTTTTTCATTTTTCTCTTCAAGGGTTTGGACGCCCTTTCTGTGTTCTCCTTTGACATTACACGGGAAGCTTTGATTCCAGCTCTTTTCCATGACTCCTGTGTCCTTCCCTCCAGTTTAACCTCAAACCTGCTGCCAGTGATTCTTCATGAATCACCTCCCCACCCCTATCTTGATTGTGCTGCTGTCCTGGGTTCTAGGCAAATGGTAGCAAAGTTAACCATTTTCTCTCCCTCTCAAGGTGCCTCTAATGAGACTGTGCTTAACTCATCTGGCCTGATTTTCCACTACTGCCAAAAAAAAAAAAGCCTTCACTTTAGTTCATTTCCTTTTGTCTTTTATTCATATGAAGCTCTTACTTGCTTCTGTTTATTTTTTCAGGCACTTTTTTGCTTCCTGAAGTATGTCTCTTCCCAGTTTTCAATTCTCCATATTCAGACCTCTGATAACCCTACCTCACAATAGCTTCTTCTTTTCCTGCACTTAAAATGAAAGCAGATCAAAACCATAAATGTGTTCATACTCTTTGATCTAGTAGTACAATTTTTAGAACAACAGCCTAAGTTAAACAAGGAACACATTAGAAAAAGCTCTTGGAATTCTCTCTGTGGTGCAAGGAGATCAGTGGTGTCTCTGGAGCACTGGGATGTAGGTTCGATCTCCAGCCTGGCACAGTGGGTTGAGCATCCAGTGTTGCTGCTGCAGCAGTTGGTGTAGCCTAGCCGGGGAACTCCATATGCTGTGGGATGGCCAAAAAAAAAAGAAAAGAAAAAGCTCTAGTGCAAAAAGTTTCCTCTCCATACAATATTATTGATGATAGTATTGAAGAATTGGAAACAAATTATATATCCAATAATAGAACTAAATAATTATCATATATCACTCTATGGAAATTTTGCATGCATAAAGTGAATACTATAAAGACTATAATTACATGAAATGTTTTTTAAATATCAAGCTAACAGTAGAAACAGAATGTAATATTGTACATATGTGAACATTTTTAATCAGCACTTAATATGCAAATTTTAAACAAGCTTTGTTATTCCCCTTTTGTTAAATGGTGAAAAGAGACACTTTAATGCTGAACAAAAACACATCCATTTACAAGTTTCCATGTAAATAAATTTGAATTTTTGTTAAAAAGAGTCTAACATCGCCTATATGCCTATGGCATTTTAATTACTTAATAATCACTTAATCCTTACAACATACCCAGTAAGGCAGGAATCCTTAGCTCCATTCTACAGGTTTAAAAAGCCAGGAGAGGTTAAATGATTTTCCTAGGATCACACAGCTGGGAAATAGTAGGTTCAGAATTTTCACCTAATTCTGCTGCATGATAATCTGAAACAAAATGCTCATCACTGAGTACTTGACTTGAATATTAGATAATGTGACAATTACAATCCTTAAAAAGTAGAAGACAGGAGCAAGAGAGAAGGAGAGTTTTGGAATTATTTGCATGGATTTCTTCCTGAGAAGTAGTCAAACATCACAGAAGTTAATGACAGACAGAGGTCATGCTGGTGGACAGGGTGCCTTCTGGGAGTCCTGGTGCCATTTTTAAAAAATTTAATTCATTTCTTTTTATGGCTGCACCTGTGGCATAGGGAAGTTCCCCAGGCTAGGGGTTGAACTGGAGCTGCAGTGAGGCCTATGCCATAGCCACAGCAATACCAGATCCGAGCCAGATCTGTGAACTATGCCGCAGCTTGCTGCAACACCAGCTCCTTAACCCATGAGTGAGGCCAGGAGTGAGGCCAGTGAGGCCCATGAGTGAGGCCATCCTTATGGATACTAGTCAGGGAATTTGCTGAACCAAAATGGAAACTCCTTAGTTCACCATTTTTAGCTTAAGGCTTAGGGTTCAGAAGTGACAATGATAAAACTGTGCAAGCATTTGAATGTTTTGTTTGTTTGTTTGTTTTGTCTTTTTGTCTTTCTAGGGCCTCACCCACAGCATATAGAGGTTCCCAGTCTAGGGGGCCAATCGGAGCTGTAGCCACCAGCCTACACCAGAGCCACAGCAAGGTGATCGAGGCCAGGGATTGAACCCATGTCCTCATGGATGCTAGTTGGGTTCGTTAACCTCTGAGCCACGACAGGAACTCCTGAATGGTTTGATTAGGATGCAACCCGCCCTCAAAATTAGGTAGAAGATTGGATGCTACCATCTTTCTATTGATCAGCAATACAGCTTGGCACCTCCTGACATGTTGGTTTCAAGTAATCTTTCAGTTTTCTGGGTAGTTGGAGCTCTGCACTCAGGGCTGTTTCTGGGGAGAGGATCCTGTGGTATCTCCCCTATATGAATCCTAAGAAGCAGGGAGGTTTTGGCAATCCTTGGCTACAAGTGATACCTTCATCTGCAGAGAATCTTGCAAAAATAGCATTGGCAAAAAGCTAATTTTACTGAATTCATGAAGCTGGTAGTCACCTGGGAAAGGGCATTTCAAGATTCATATGATTTTCTTTGGGACTTAAAAGTGGGGATTCCTGATTGAAGAGGACAGGTAAGATGTTATTTTTGAGCTTCTTCCATGCTCTTCAAGCTGTCTGAGGGTGGCCTAGACACCATGAATAAAGTCCTGGTGAGAATTTAAATCTCACAGTGATTTGGTTACTAGGCAACTTTTGATTTCTACCCAAACTGTACTCTACTTGTCAGAGCCTATGGATAAATAATGCCATTAGTCAAAAAGAATGAAGCTGTTGATAACTATGAAAACTCAAAGTTTATTTCACATGGCTGTGGGTAGAAAAAGGTTTGATGGTTACTTTAGATACACACAAGCACCAGCAGATAATTTTCAGAACAGCCTACAGGGATAGCATGAATTGGGACAGTACTGCTTGGAGAGCCTTTGTTGCTAGAGTGACCAAGACAGGCAAGGATGAAGTGTACCTTTGTTGTGTGGGAGGAGAGTCAAGGTAGGAAGACTGAAGCTCAAGTACAGCCAACTCTTATCAAGGTAAAAGGGAATGGAACTGCCTTTCCCTGCATACAGTTCAAGCTTCATATTATTCATATTGCATTCACATATTATTATTCATCATATTCATTTGTATTTGTCTATTCATGTTGCATTGTTTTGACTTTTGTTTGCTTTCAAGACTGCCCACACTGTGTGTTTTAGGTTGAACTTCACTGTGCAAAAATTCTGAGGTGGGGAGGTAGTGAAGAAATTTTAACTTTCCCAAACATGGCGCTAGGTTTTGTATCTCCTTTTGGGTGGCACTGCATTGGTTAAAATGTGCAGTTTTGTGAAATCTTTGCCTTGGCGAAGAGTGAGGAGTCCAAAGTTTGGAAGTGCTTCATGTCCACTAGTAGCCTTAGCATTGTTACCAACACACTGTTAAATAACTCAGTTGTGTTTTGCTAATGTGGGTATTAAAATCCCAAACAATTAAAAAAATGAAAATTCTCAATGTGAGCAGTTTCGGGGAAAGGAAATTCTTAAATTAGCAGAGGTGCCTGGAATGACTAAGAAGATCCACCAACGCTTCCATCTGAAAACCATGTAACTCCAAAGTAGAGAAGAGAGGCCCATTGGATCTTTTTCTTTATTTCTTTTAAACAATTTCTTTTCTTCATACTTTTTAAGCCTAACTAGAATCTCTTTTTATTATGGAAATTTAAAAAACATGGAATCTAAACTTATCTTGAGAATTATATTCATTTGGGTGATTTTAAAGCTAGATAATTAATGATGCAAATTAGATATTTTCTTAGCTTATTATTATTATTATTATTATTTTTGTCTTTTTTAGCTATTTCTTGGGCCGCTCCCTCGGCATATGGAGGTTCCCAGGCTAGGGGTCCACAGGCTAGGGGTCCAATCGGAGCTACAGCCACTGGCCTACGCCAGAGCCACAACAACAGGGGATCCGAGTCACATCTGTAACCTACACCACAGCTCATGGCAACGTCGGATCGTTAACCCACTGAGCAAGGGCAGGGACTGAATCCGCAACCTCATGGTTCCTAGTCGGATTCGTTAACCACTGCGCCACGACGGGAACTCCCCCCTTAGCTTATGTTTTCTGAACGACGGTCCAGTATTTTACTTTTGATGTACATCAGATAAGCAAAGAACAGATTTTTATGCTTAAGTGTGTTATTTAGGGATTCTGTTATAAAGAAATTTTGGAGTTGCCAAACTAGTTGTTACATGAATGGTATTATTTTTAATAAAAGTATGGCTTTTGGCCATCATTTTATTCCCCTCTCACTGGGATATAAGCAGCATCAGATGACTTCCTTAAGATTGCGAAGAAAAAACCCTATTATTCCATCAGTGACCTTTGGCAAGCAACTGCTCTCTTGAACTGCTCGTGTCTCTGGAGTGTCTGACTAAGGTTTCTTCTAGTCAAGCCATCGACAATCCAAATGTCAAACAACAGTGTGGCCATTTTTCATCTGGAGATAAGTGTTTCTCCAATAAGATGATCAATTAGTCTCATTCACATTTCAACACACCTCCACATGTATTTTTATGCTATACAGGGATTTCTATAGTACTATTACCTTCTTATTAGAAAACCTCTTCATTTAGATTTCAGGCTATTAGAACATGTAATCAATCCATGAGGTATCAATCCATACCTTATGAATGACCTATGTGTATTGACAATTTCATTATATCAATACATCCTCCAAAGGTGGTATTATGGAAAACAAAAACAAAAACAAAAACCAAAAACCTCTTCTTAAGGATATGAACTAAAGTCTTTCTTAAGAAATATCCTACTTTATTCACTTTATTTCAAGTTCTGGAATTTTTTTTTTCTGAAGCAAAACATAATGAATTACAATTAGAATTTTTTTCACTTGGAAACAAGGCATTTCATGGAAAGCTATGTAAGAAAAATTCCAAAATTTTTTGCTTTTTTGCTGGAAAGACACTTAAGATGCCGTGTTTTCTTCTAAAGGAAAGTATAATGTGGGAAACAGGTGTACATTTTGTGGAGAATTCTTAGAGCATCAGTACATATTATTTTGGAAAGTTTGGCTGCCATCTGGGATTGTGTAGATATAGCTATATAACCACTGCTTCAAATGCAGCCAGATTTCAACTATGAACTACTGTTTTTTCCTTAATTTCTTGTTAATTGTGCATCCCACATATACCCAAGTTTTTGAAACTATTTTATATTGGACAATTTATAAATCCTGCCCATTTTAGACAGACTTATCAATGCTCTCATTTTTAGAGTGCTTATTTTTTTTTTTATTTCTCCAATACATTATTTATTTTTAGTTAATGTAATTTTAAAAGGCCCTTTTAGAGAATGCTACTTGGGAGCTCAGAGTCTTTATACCTCTGAATATTGTTTCAAATCATTTTAGAAGCACAATAAAAATATAGTACTAAGTATATATGTGTATGTGTGTCTGAGTATAGAGGGGAGAAAAATAGTTCCATGCCCAGAATTAGTTTGTAGTAACACACTTCGGAAATTTGCAATATTTAACATGTTCAAAAGAGCAGGCTTAAAATAATAACAAAATGCTTTTCGACATTTGAACGTGAAACAGCAGGTCTAATAGGCCTTATAAATAGAATGGTCTTCATTGGCTCATTAATTCACACTTTCTTTCCTTTGACAAGCCAGTGACAAGCACCTAATCTGGGTCAGGTAATGTACAAGGCACCAGAGATACAAAGATAAATGACAATCTGTGCCCTCCTGGAGATCTTTTTTCCTCCTGGAGTTTTAATGTTTAATTTCTTTTGTGCTTTTATTAGGAAGGAAAGGCAGAAGAGGAAAATGATTGTCTAAAAAAAGGAATGGATGCTTGAGTCAGAAGCTATTATTCAGCTTTTCTTGGGAGATTCTGAACCCATTCCATTATTAGAAGGGTTTCACTTACTTCTCCAACTGAAATGAAAGATACACACTCCTCTCATATGAAGCTGGGATGAATAGTAGCAAGAAAAGGGCATGGGGGAATGGAGTCAGGAAGGCATGGGCTGGACTATTAATCCTGCTACCAATTAGATCATACTTTTTTGTAATTTATTTTACTGGTCTCTTTGTGGTTTGTTTTCTGCATTGCAGAATGGGAATGGAAATATCTGTTGGTCCTTGCTAAAGGCTAATTCTTTCCCCTCTAGTCCCTTCCTTTCCCCCAAGCCCTGAATATCACTGATCTGAAATTGAGGCTCCAAACAAAAAATTTAAAAGAATTCAAAACACGGGACTTGTAACTTTCAAAAGATGTAATGTAATTGCTAACCTTGATGTTTTATAAGATGCTGCAGTGAAAATGATGTCAGCCCCCCCTAATTTCTTGGTCTGGCTGTGCAGGTTTGGCACTGGTCCCAGACTAAATATAGCAAGTCTTGTTCCTTGGGTCAATATAATTTCTAATCCCTAGGTTTAATGAGCAAGCTTTCCCAGACAAGATTTAATTCACAAGCGCATTTAGGTAGACGCTGGGTGTATCATCACAGTGCACCACCAAGTGAAAACAGGTCATTAGCATTAGCCCAGCTAACGGAAAAGAAACTTGCATTAGGGAGCCAGCAATCCACCAACAAATCCTGCTGGGGATTGGCTAAACATAACTGTTAATTGGAAAGAAATTAAACATAGAGTATTAGGGATATAGTCTCCCACTGATAGTTGCACATAATTCCCACAAGTGTTAATGGAAGCTCAGTAAGTGCATCATCGGAAGAATCTACCTCTTAACATCCATGGTCATCTGCCAGGCCCCATTCACAGGCTCTTAAAGGGGGGTGGTAAAGGAAAGAAAATCCCATGGAATTTTCAAGTAAGAGGAGCTCACCTTTTTACACTCACCAGTGCAGCACAACACAGCCTTAGTTTTAAAATGGCTAAATTGTTTGGAATCATGTGTTCCCATCTCCGGAGGATGGACCTGGCTCTTTATCTTTCTGGAATACATTAATGGGATTTCTTCTCATTACCCCAATGAAGGACAAAGTTTAAAATGCCAGGCCCCTCTGATTTAGATGGGCAGACAGTAAAGAGCTTTTTTTTTTTTTTTGGCCTTGGTCAAAATGTCTCTGAGGAGTTCCCGTCATGGTGCAGTGGAAACGAATCCAACTAGGAACCATGAAATTTCGGGTTCTATCCCTGGCCTCGCTCAGTGGGTTAAGGAGCCAGCATTGCCATGAGCTGTGGTGTAGGTCGAAGATGTGGCTCGGATCTGGTGTTGCTGTGGCTGTGGTGGAGGCTAGCAACTGTGGCTCTGATTGGACCCCTAGCCTGGGAACCTCCATGTGCCGCAGGTGCAGCCCTAAACAAAACAAAACAAAACAAACCCATCAAAATGTCTCTGAATTATTGGACTTGAAGCTGAGCACAGGCTTTATGCTTTCAGAGTAGCACTAGAAGTTAAATGTCTTTATTTTTCCATTCATTTCCATTGAATTCACAAGCCTAGGTTTTCCAATTTTTTCACTAACTGAAATCAATTTCTTCAGTGGATGAAAGTTACCATCACAACTCAGTGTGATAAGTCAATGAGACATTTAAGACTGCTGTTTCTGCTACCACTTGTAATGATTACAATCGCAGGCTTAGACTGCCTGCACCGTAGTCCTAGAAGCCAGGCCCCAAAGAATCCTTATATCTCCGTGGAGTTCTTCCTAGTAAAACAACCATTCAATCTAAATGGCACTGAAAAAGCTATCCTTTAGCAATTTGTTGTTTGGCTCGTGGCTTGTATTTGTTTTCTGTAACAATTAGCAAATTAGCACAAATTGGGTGGTTTAAAACAATCCAAATTTCTTCTCTTATAGTGCTCGAGGTCTCACTGGCCTAAAATCAAGGTATTGGCAGAGCTAAATTCCTTTCCAGAGGCCTCTGGGGAGACCCTGTGTCCTGGCCTGTCCAGCTTCCAGAGGTACTGTATTTCCTTGGTTCGAGATCTTCAAAGCCAGCAGTTGCCAGGTGAGTCTTTGTCACATCACATCATTCTGACACTGATTCTTCTTCTGCTTCCTGCTTCCACTTTTAAGGAACCAGGTGAATACTGGTTAATCCGGGATGATCTCCTTGTTTTAAGATCAGTTGACTAGCGACCTTAACTCCATCCGTAACCTGAATTCTTCTTTGCTCTGTAACATGACGTAGTCACAGCTTCCGGAAATGTGGACATAGACATCTTTGCCTACCACAGGCTGAATAAAACCTCCTCCTCAAACACAAACAAACAACAACAACAAAAGGCAACACATGTCCCTTGTTCAGAAGGGTAAAATAAAAATCCTTCTCAGATGGAGACATCTATCATCTGGTTGGAGGTTTGGGAGCCACATTTTTTGTTTGTTTTTTAGAGCCATAGCTGTGGCATATGGAAGTTCCCAGGCTAGAGGTCGAATTGGAGCTGCAGCCTCTGGCCTATGCCACAGCCACAGCAAAGCAGGATCTGAGCTGCATCTGCAACCTATGCCACAACTTGTGGCAACGCCATATCCCTAACCCACTCAGTGAGGCCAAGGATCCAACCTGTGTCCTCATGGATACTAGTCATGTTCATTACCACTGAGCCACAACAGTAACTCCGGGAGCAACTATTTTTGAATCACAAATTGTAAATGAGCCTTGCCAAGCTGGAGGAGTTCCCAGACTAGTGACAGTCACAGCTAAACCAAAGTTCGGAGCCCTGCCAGGGCCGGGGGGAGGTTTCACGTCATATTTCAAACAGTAAACTGGGGTTCACCTCATGGTTTCAAACAGTAAACAGCTGCTACTCCTGCTGATAGTGGTGCTGAAAGACGCCACTGAATCCTAGTCCTCAAGAATAAATGAGTCACCCATCAATTTTAGAAGTGCTGGATAATAAAAAGAAAATAATTGCACTTATTTCATATGCCTTGGTTTTTTTGTTTTTTTGTTTTTTGTCTTTTTATAGTCGCACCAGCAGCATATGGAGGTCCCCAGGCTAGGGATTGAATCAGAGCTGTAGCTACCAGCCTACGCCACAGCCACAGCAATACCAGATCTGAGCCACGTCTGCGACCTACACCACAGCTCACGGCAACGCTGGATCTTTAACCCACTTGAGTGAGGCTGGGGATCAAACCCGCAACACCATGGTTCCTAGTTGGATTCGTTTCTGCTGCACCAAGACAGGAACTCCATCATAGGCCTTAGATTTTAATGACCGCTGTTCTGGCATCCTTTAAGATGGCCACAGTGGAGTTCCTGTTGTGGGGTAGTGGAAAGGAATCCGACTAGGAACCAAGAGGTTGTGGGTTTGATCCCTGAACTCACTCAGTGGGTTAAGGATCTGGTATTGCTGTGGCTGTGGTGTAGGCTGGCAGCTGTAGCTCTGATTAGACCCTTAGCCTGGGAACCTCCATATGCTGTGGGTGCAGCCCTAACCTAAAAAGCAAAAAAAAAAAAAGGCTGGGGAAAAAAAAAAAAGATGGCCACAGTGACCTTCCATTCCTTGACTGAGGGCTGAAAAGAGTGACTTGCTTCCAACCCACAGAATGTGACAAAGGTGATGAGATTTCAATTTTGAGATTAGGCTATGTATGCAAAGACTTGGGCTTCCATCATGCTTGCCTTCCCAATGTTTGCCCTGGTGAAAATGAGCTGCCAGGTTTTGAGCTACCTGTGAGCAGCCACGTGATGAGAAACTGAGGTAGGCCTGGAGCGACAACCAGGGAGTTGGAATCCAGACCCTCAAAGTGATACCAACATGGGTCCTTTGACTCTTTAATCAATAGAAATTGATAAGAGGCCAGAGGAGGAATTCAGGCAAGGCTTTATTTGGACCCATTTATTACCGCAGCGTGAAGGAGTGGAAACAAGAAACAGGTGCCTTTGCTCGCCCTCCCAGGGCGGTGGGCTGTTTCCTTAAATGGAGTGAAGGTCAGGGAGGTGAGGCTAGAGGGGTGACTCAGGTGATCTGCCTACCCCCTTGGTGTTGCAGAGTATAGGGGTCATGTGCATGACTCTGCTTTTGCTCTGGGCATCTCAGAAATGCAGTTGATTTGTGGCCTTTTGTATCTTATTGTTCCTACCTGCCACAAATGTGCATGCGTGCAGTAATTTTTCATCCTGTATGGTTTCTTTGTATTCTGTTGCGAGGGGAGGCATTTGTCCAGGTGCAAGTGTAAACACTCTGGGAGAGGGTCCCAGGTCCCAGCCTATCTCAAATGCAACAACCTCAGAGGAACTGAATCCTATGACAACCACCTGACTGTCTTGGAAGTGGATCTTTTCTTGGTCAAGCCTTGAGCCGACTGTTGTCCTTGAGGCTGAGGCATCTGGCAGACCTAGATTCTTGACCCACAAAAACTGTGGGAAAATAAATGCTTGTTGTCCTAAGCCTCTAAATATTGAAGTATCTTGTTCTACAACAATAGATAACCAATACAATGATGAAATGGCAGTACAGAAAGTTTGGAGAGTAGAGGGGAGAATGAATCACTCATAATTCTACCACTCAATCTAAACTATGGCTTTAATGTTTTATTTCAACCTGCATATATATGTACACATATATTTATATTGTTCATAAGCATAATAGGAATAAAATTCTGCATCTTATTTTTTATTTAACATAAAGTCATAAGTATTTCCACATTGCTATAAAAGTCTTTGTACTTATAATTTTTAATGGCAGCATGATATTCTCTCAAGTGGAAGTACAATAATTTAGCTGATTTCCTCATTCTCTTTGGGCATGCTGATTACTTCCTCTTTTATTTGCAGTTGAAAATAACATAGCAACAATCATCTTCTTTTTTCCTCTAGCCACTTAAATTTTCCCCATTTCATTCTCTTCCTCTGTGCAGTCCTTAATTTGCTAGAGTAACTCCTCAGATAGTCCTCAGTGGCTTATGGATGGTAAAATTTCTGAGTCACTTCATGTCCAAAGCAATCTTTGTGTTTCTCTCCTCATTAAGTATTAATTTAGATGGCTATTGATTTGGGCTTGAAAATTGCCATGCCCAAATACATGGCAACATCAAACTTAAGAAATATTCCATTTCCCCATTAAGAAGATAGACTAAAAGTTTTCAGCTAATTTGAATATACCATTTTATATCTGGAAACAAAATAGGTAATGTATATTTGTAATATTTAATTTTGTCTTTAATTTTGTAACACAAACATTTAAAGCAACATATTATAAAAACCCCTTTTTTTCATTTATAACGATTTTTATTTTTTCCATTATAGCTGGTTTACAGTGTTCTGTCAATTTTCTACTGTACAGCAAGGTGACCCAGTTACCCATATATGTATACATTCTTTTTCCTCACATTATCATGCTCTATCATAAGTGACCAGATATAGTTCTCAGTGCTGTACAGCAGGATCTCATTGCTAATTCATTCCAAAGGCAATAGTTTGCATCTATTAACCCCAAATTCCCAATCCACCCTCCTCCATCCCCTTTTTTTTTAGTTTGAAATACTGCTTTCTTTTTTCTTGTTGAATACTTAAAAGTTTTTTGTTGTTGTGGTAGCATATACGTAACATAAAATTTACAATTAACGAGTTTAAAGTGTATAGTTCGGTGGCATTAAGTACATTCGCATTGTCATGCAACCACCACTACCATCCATTTCCAGATCAGTATTACCATTCTTTTGGATTGGGAAATTTTTTATAGGTGTGATTATGGAATTAGAGGGTTTGAATCATGTAGCCTCTTTGAAATTCAAAAATATTGTAGAATGTCTAAGAGCATGGCTCATCGAATGAGAGAGACCTGGGTTTGAGTCCTGAATCTGAGTGATATTTTACAACTTCACTAAATCTCATGTACCTATTACACATAATAAGACCTAATAATAATTGGTATGAAATTATATGTATACAGTACTTAGTATGGTGCCTGGTACATAGTAAATACCCATAATTTATTTAATAATAGGTAAACATATATACGTATGTAAACATATTATTTATCATCATCATCATTATCATTGTCACAAACTTGTAGAACCAGCTGTTCTTTGAATACTTGGCTTCTGGCATTCTACTGCTTCTGTCATATACTTACTGTAAGGCGATTTTAAACCATATTTGTATTTCGGACAAGTTGTGATAGTATCAGGATTGTATAAGGTGCCATAGGGGGTGATTCTCTTTAAACTTAAAGGATCGCCTTTTTACTTGAGCTCAGCAATAGATACAATGAATATGGAATTAAACCACAACAGTATTCACAGCCCATCACAAGGCAGATTTTAGTATAAGATGAAGTGCAGTGAGAAAGAATATAAAACAATGAGATAGAGAGATAGATGAAAGGAAGAGAGAGAGATTTTGAAGAAATCTGTAGAAAGAGAACCAGGGAAGCTCCCAGTTTTTAAGCTATTAAGAAAAGAAATGATAGAAAAAGAGGGGATCAACATATAATCAATTCCTGCAGATATCCCCGCAATACACTCATGAGACTGTGAAGAGTGACTAAGCCTCAGTCTAGAGAGGCTTACTTTGCCCATTATCACACAGCCATTGGCAGAAGTATGATTAGAATTTAGGCTCCCAATCCCATGACCCCATTTGCTTGTGGCTCACTGACTAAGGACTAGTTTTAGAAGGGGGTCCTTTTTCACTTGGAATGAGTGGGTCTTTCCTCAGGCACAGATTCATGGAGGATGGACAGAGCAGGACTGTGCCGGAGAGCTGCCCTTTGCCCCTGAGATCCCTGCCTATCCTTCTCCGTCATGCTCCCTGCATCAGAATGACACCCAGAGGTTGAAATAAAGGGCTCCCTTGCCCTTCAACTTCCTATCAGTTTTGGCCACAGAGATTGGAGGGAGGAAGGTATTATCCTTCTGGTTTCCTCCCTGAGGGATGTCATCTGGCTGCCTGTGTCCTGGCTCCTGTCTGGCATCCCTCCGAGCACAACCTCTCAGTCTTCAGGATCCAACAACTTCTCTATGCCCTTGTTATTCCACGGTGAAAACAGCCCCAGGGTACCATCCTCCTATTCCTTGTTGATTCCCTATACCCTGATCATACTTGTAAATAATCATATTTGTAAATAATTCTTTTACCAAAATCTCCTCAAATTATCCCATATTTTCAGTTTTCTGCTCAGGTTCAAACTGATACACAAGCTTTATTGCTACTAACCAGAACTTTGGGGGAGAAAGAGATGACCTAGCCTAGGCGACCTAGGGATCTGGCTTCCTACCACTCCAGTCTGGGTTTGGCACATGCTGACGGAAAAGGAAGGTGGAGTGGAGTTATGCCAATAAGTCCTCAAGAAAGTCAACCAGTGGAGTATCTTCAGGTCAAGAAGAGAGGCCTGGACTGAGTGGTGTCCTGGACCATTCTGGAGAGATGGCCATTAGGTCCCTCCTCTGGGTACAGACTCCTATCTTGAGTGGCCAGGAAACCTGGGCTGTGCTGTCCAGGCTACTACTAATTCTTAAAAGTCATAGAGCTAGGAGTTCCTGTTGTAGCTCAGTGGAAACAACCTGATGAATAGCCATGAAAATGAAGGTTTGATCTCTGGCCTCGCTCAGCGGGTTAAGGATCCAGCATTGCTGTGAGCTGCAGTATAGGTCGCAGATATGGCTCAGATCCCATGTTGCTGTGGCTGTGGCTGTGGTGTAGGCTGGCAGCTACAGCTCTGATTTGACCCCTAGCCTGGGAATTTCCATATGCCTCAGGTGTGGCTCTTAAAAAAAAAAAAAAATGTCACAGAGCTGAAAGGCAGCCAAATCCTCCATCGCAAACCTATCATTGGCACCTAAATTACAGTATTATAATCAAGCTTTATATCTAAGGCTTTCAGGCTTTGGGTACTTGAAGGGACAGTCTAGTGACCAAAGAAAGTCTTTTTTTAGAGGTCTTTGGACTCTAGAGAAGAGATTATCCCATGAACCCCTACCACAATACCACTGCTGTCCCACATGAGGTCAACAGCTTTGACATTGGAGTTGCTGCTTCTGCCCTCTCTTGGGAATACTTTCTACCTTTGATAGGACAGAGGACCCGAAAGCTGCCAGGCTCTAGCCAGCCAGGAGAGCTTCTTTTATTCTGTCTGAAATGAGAAGGTCCAATTCTAACCTTCAAACCCATTGAGTGGCATTTAGCTCTCTGCTTTCTCTAACTGCTTCAAGCTTTAATTCTCCACCCCTCACTTTGGTACCTGACTATGCAGAGGCTACCTTTTGTTGTTATTTTGATGGTGTATGTTCATTCATTGATTTAAGTATTTATTGAGTGGGCAGAGACTGGGCTATAATGGGCAGCTGTGAATATGATGCATATAGTCTCTCCTGCCCACAGTCTAGTAGAGGATACAAATACTCGAAAAGGTAATTACGCATGTTTGTTCCTTGTTCTGCCAAGTTATTGTAAGCAGAAGGCAGATATGTTTTGTATCCATCAAGTACCAGGTACATAGTGACATTCAGTAAAAGGTTTGTTTTATACCTTTCCTGCCAATAGTTCAAAGTTTGTTACTCTGTATGCTTTGTTGTCAAAGGCATCAGATCTGGCCTGGAGGCAAAGAAGGAGATCAGGCTGGAAACTGATGCTTGCTCAGCTCTCTCTCTGGATATTCTGGGACAGCCGTCAAATCAGACTAGCTCTCTCAGGTGTCTACTGGATGGGGCCAGCTCCCCCATCCTCGGTCGTCTTCCTGGAGGTACAGGCACTCATCTCACTGATAAGTCTCCCCAGCCCATTGTGAAGAGAAAAGAAAAAGAGGAAGGAACAGCAAGCTCTGTGGCTAAACCAGTTTCTTTTCTCAGGGATAATAAGCCCTTTTCCAAACCATTTCATTGTAAGCCACAGGCAAAGGGAAGACTCTATCTGAGGCTCACTGGTGTTCAGTTCCTACCTATCACTTTAGTCCTCTTGCTAAATTCTGGATATTTATTGCCACAGCTTGATATATTTTACTATTGCTCCTTTAGAAACTAAAACCCAGTTATTCAAACTAATATATTCTAAGATTGTTTGGGAATGGTTTGTTTCAAATATTAATTTAATTTCCAATATTCTTGGTATGTTTAAACTTTGAATTCAAATGAATCTGTTAAATGCATCAGGATTTGCATGATAGAAACGCTTTTTTGCAAGGAAACTGAGTGGTTTAAAATAGACAAGTAGCCCTTACATTGGTCACTATCATTTGGTATTAACACCACTCCTTCCATTTAGGTCAAATTAAAGGGTTAAATCAATTACGGTTATAATCACATTCATGCATTTCTTCAAAATTTTGTTTTTATGTAGTTTCCCACTTATGCAACTTAATTTTCATTCATCATAACCAGTTATGATTTTTCTTTAAGATTGTTACTTTAACCTGCCAGCATGTCCATCTTATACCTGTAGTAATTTACTCATGATCTTAGGCTTTATCATGTATTTATTTCTTTCTTTCCAGTTTTACAGAGAAATAATTGACATATTTCACTGTATGAGGTGTACAGAGTGATGGTTATATTTACAAATATTGTGAAGTGATTAGCATAATAGATTCAGCATCCATCTTAAATAAACACAATAAAAAGAAAAGAAAGAAGAAAAGAATAAAGGAAAAGAATTTTTTCTCCTTGCGATGAGAACTCAGGATTTACTCTCTTAAATTTTCTGTATAACATCCAGCTGTGTTTGCTACAGTCACTGTGGTGTTACACCCCTAGTACTTCTTTATAATTGGAAGTTTGTACCTTTTGAACACCTTCTTTCAATTTCCCTTCACAAATATTATCTCTTTTCTACCAATGTTTTTTTCTTTTTTTGGATTTCACATATAAGTGAGATCCTATGATATTTTTCTTTCTCTGTCTGAATTATTTCACTTAACTGTAATGCCTTCAAGATCCATCATGTTTTTTGCAGATGGCAAAATTTAATTCCTTTTTTGTGGCTGAATAATATTCCACTGTGTGGAATGGCATCCACACAAAGGAACACACACACACACACACACACACACACACACACACACACACACACACACATCTTCTTTATCCATTCATCTGTTGATGGACACTTGCGTTGCTTCCATACCTCGGCTAGTTTAAATAATGCTGCTATGAATATTGGGGCACATTATCTTTTTGAATTAGTATTTTTGTTTTCTTTGGGTTTATACCCAGGAGTGGAATTGCTGGACCATATGATAGTTTTATTTTTAAGTTTTTGAGGAACTTCCATATTGTTTTCCACAGTGGCTGCACCATTTACATTCCCATCAAGAGTGTACAAGGGTTCTCTTTTATCCACCTCTGGCCAACATTTGTTATTTGTGGTCTTTTTGATGATAGCTACTCTGACAGGTATGAGGTGATGTTTCATGGTTTTGATTTGCATTTTACTGATGAATAGTAATGTTGACCATTTTTTCATGTGCCTGCTGGCCATCTGTATTGTCTTCTTTGGAAGAATGCCTCTTCAGGTCTTCTGGATTAGACTTTTTTTTAAATTTTGAATCCACTGGGACTTCATCTGTCACTGTGTCTTCTGGGAACTAGGTAAAGGGATCCTCTGCTGTTTACTCTGCTGCTGGACTAAAGCCGAAACTGCTCTTCTAGAACCAGTCTGGTGCTCCCCCAACCCAGTGAGATTTTCTCCATTATGACTCATATATCCATATTGTTCAATATCCATCTGGTTCTCACCCTGCCCTTCAGATTGGAAGTGCTCCAGTTGTCTTCTCGCTTACAACTTTGGCATCTCCTAACTTTCCCATTCCAGCAACAACTTCAGTGGCTACCACAGGAAATGCTCTCTCAGCGTCTATATAGGAAGGGAAATCATGCTTCCATTAGGTTTGAGGGGGAACCCGGATGTCCTGTTCCTTTTTTTTTTTTTTTTTTTCCTAATTAAATGTTGAAATGTGGAAGTTGGTGAAATGGATAGGATCAGAAACCAACCTAGTGATGGGATTAGAGGAAAATGCTTTCGGTAGAATTAAAATATTGCCTACTTTAGCAGAATTGGAATGTGGCAGAAAGCCAATAACTGATATTTGCAGCTATTACTTTAACATTCACAGCAATTTTGCTGTTGAAATCTTTTTTATAACTAGGATGAATTAATTAGAGCTGTGAAAGGCATAACTTTCCTTAAGGAATCTCTTTCAGAAGGGATAATAATTTTCAAGGTACAGAAAAAAAGTAAAAGTATTAAGACTGAATTCACCTAAGATAAAATAAATCAGGAATCTATAAGAAAATGTTTCAGTTAGGATTAGATCTTCCCCAATGACAGAAACCCCAAATGATAGTGGCTTTAACAAAATGGAGCTTTATTTCTTGCCATGTAAAAATATTTCTAGATTTCTACTTCTGTACAAGCAGTCCTTGAAGTCACCAGGGATTCAGGATCTGTCTTTCTCTTTTCCTCTTTCTAGTGTTCCATCTCCTGGCCCAAAGTGGCTGCTAAAGCTCCAGTGGTCACATTTGCATTCCAGCCAACAGGAAAGAAGGATATTATATACATATATCTTACTTATATCATGTTAGATAAAACTTAGTCATATGACCATACCTAGCTGCTAGGGAAGCTGGGAAATGTATTTTACCAGGTGGCCACATACCCAGCTAAAATCAAAAGCTATTGCAAGGAAGAAGCAAAGGATAGATGTAGAGGAGTAGATAAGTATGAAGTAACTGGGGACCGTTGAGGCTAAAGTGATCCACGAGGATTTAATGAAAACAAGTCCCAAAGACTTTCTGCCACCCGACATTAAACAAATAATTTAAAATATATGTTAAGACATTTTCGGGAACATTTAAAAAATAGAACTGCTGTGGATCTCTCAAGAGCCTGATACTGGAAGCACATCACATGCTATGACTCTCAATGTAGGTGCTGAGAATGAAAAGGAGTGAGTGAATGTTGACAATAAAGACTTCAGAGACTTCGAGATAAAGGGTCTCCAGGAGTGTAACAGCAGCCCTGTCACAACTTGAGGAATGATTTTGATCACTGTCAGTGGAGTTCCTCTGAATTACAGATTTGGGACTTGGGGAATTTTATTTCGGACAGGTTCTCCTAGGCATCATTTCTAGACGCAGATTTCCAAATCAGAGAAACTGAAATCTCAACTCTAAAGGATACCAGTTTTTTGTCAAGGGAGTATTTGTCCCTCCTAAATGAGTCCATTTCCGTCCTTTCTTGCCATTTTCCGAAGCAATAGTATATTTAACCGGAGGTCCTCTGAGTTCATTTAATGTGTGTAACTTGTTATGAAGGATTGATTTATGTACCTCAAAAAATAGAGCTCCTTCCTTTGTGTGCAGGGGGTTGGGGAGAACCCCAAAGAATGTTCCCTCTGAACCACCAGATCCCTGTCACCACCACATTCAGGCCTCCCTTGTTTCCTCTGGAGGACTTTTACGTGGAAATCACTTGAGGCTGGGGAATCTTTCTGTCCCACTTGGTGTGACTAAGTGCCTTGCCTAGCACAGCAGCTCTCACAGAGCCAGCTCTCCATACATATTTGCTGAAATACGCTGAAGATGGTTCATCAGAGACATTGACAGAAAGGCACGCAGTAAAAATGAACAGCACAGCTCTTGCTTAGTCTTGGGTCATTTTCAGTAGTTCTGAGAAAAGAAAACTCACAGTAAGAGGGCACTGGGAAGTCCTGAGCTTTTGCAAAGAAGTGATGAAGGAAAAATATTTATTTGACAACTGCTCTTCAGTGTGAAAAATCCACAGCTGTAAACTGCAAGGAAGCAAAGAAAACCTAATCTAGAAGAGCTTAAGCATTTTACCATACTAGATTTGAGGACACGTGATTATTCCTTTTGCTACTTCTGTTTGCCAGTTCTGCCCATTTGCCAAAATAAAGATGTCCTTTCTCCAGCCAGACCTCAGCTGTGAGAGTGAACTAATGACTTCAGAATGGAAGACAGATGCTTCCTGCAGGATGATTCCCCGGGCAGACAAAGAACATGTAGCTGGGGCTGGTTACAGGGTTTTTGAGGCCTGGTGCAAAACAAAAACGTGGGGGCCCTTTGTTCAAAAATCGGGAAAAAAATGCCATTAAAGGTACTAAAATATAAAACTTTTTTCTTTCTTCTCTTGCCTCTCTCTTGACTTGGTCATACTGTTTTTTATTTGTTATTTAACTCTGCTCCAAGGAAAGAAAAATTAGACGTTTAAAATTACTGGCATGATTTTCATCGTTCATGTTTTTATGGTGGAATTCTGGTTTTAAATGTAAATATTTGATTTGCATGCGGGATCACCAAAATGACACAATTTGTATTGTGTAGACACTATGTGCATGTGTAGTTTGTTCTTACTACATCACTGGAAATGCTGCAAAACAATGGAAACCCTGTGAAATCAGATTGTTATGATCATTATACAACTACAGATGTGATAAATTCATTTGAGTAATAAAAAAAATGGAAAAAAACAAAAAAAAACCACACAAAAAATCAATGACCTCAGCATTTTTTTTATTTCACTTTTTGATACATGCACATTCTCTCAACACTCCAGGGAGGCCAAAGGCTTCCATGAAATGCTTACCCTGCACTTGCTTTGAGTCGTGCTGACTGCCCTGCCGGGGCCCCTGGAATTCTGTGCTCGCTTGGGAATGCTCAATGCAAATGGGGTGACAAGAAATGAGGGGCACCCACATATTGTGCATATCTGCTCATGCCGTGCTATATTGTGCCTTTGGACTTCACTTATAAAACACAAGTTCAAAGAAAATGATTATGAATTTCAATGCAGTGACAGAGCATTAAATCAAGTGAGGGGCCCTTCTGCATGTGGCGTCTTGTGTGACTGCCCAGGCCATACAACCATGAAGCCAGCCCTGCATGTGACCAATGTAAGTGGTACTCTTTCTTTTCTTTTTTTTTTTTGGCTTTTTAGGGCTGCACCCGCGGCACATGGAGGTTCACAGGCTAGGGGTCAATCGGAGCTACAGCTGCCAGCCTACACCACAGCCACAGCAATACCAGATCCGAGCCACGTCTGTGACCTACACCACAGCTCACAGCAACGCTAGATCCTTAACCCACTGAGCAAGGCCAGGGATCAAACCCGCAACCTCATGGTTCCTAATTGGATTTGTTTCCGCTGCGCCACGAATGGGAACTCCTCTTTCTTTTTCATTACTTTGGAAAATCAGTGATCAGAGGAAGAGCATAAACAAAACGAGCATGTGCCAATAGTGGCAATATTAAAAAATAGTATAGTAATGAGTAGCTCAAGCCTGAGGGGAATCTTGAAATGCTGTAAAAGAGTTAATAGGAAAGAAAAGAACTTGAAGGTGAGTTCAATTGGGAGGCATCTGAAGTACAACTGTTAGATGGTTGGGTGGAAAATTGGTGGATTAAAATTTTTTAAAGGATGAAACATTTTTGTTTATTGCTACCCACCTTACAATTTTAAGAAATAAACTTTAAAAGTTTACAGAGTGGTAGTATAACTCTCACAAGGTTTTTGCCTATATCTACAATATAACCATTTTTACTCCCAATTGAGGCAGATGACTTAAGAACAAGCAAAGAGACAAATATATTGTTCTTTTAATGCACTAAAATTTTGTATAACTTTTTTGATGAGAGTCAGCACCATAATAGCCCCAAAGGAAAAATCCATCTAAACATTTTCAACTCAAAGGGTTTAAAGAAACAATGATAAATAAGCCATTAATTTGTTTTCATTTTGATGTATCTCTTTTATATGAGGGTGAAAAATTCAGCTATATTTTCAAACGATCAATACAAATATAAATAACTATATTAGGATGATACGGAAAATCACGTGACAAGATTATGATTAAGTTGTATGAATATACAGCTTTGTATTAAAGTGTTGCTGCAAAATAAAGATGTATTATATACTCACTAAGAAAGTTTTATAATAAAATTCACCAAAAGTCAGATCATTCTTGTGCTTAATCAAATATTTCTTAGAAATAACATTTCCATACACACACACACACACACACACACACACACACACATGACTATGCATTAAATATTTCTGGAAGGACATTCAAAAATGTGTTAATTAGGTGGTCTGCACCTCTGGGAGTGAGATTGGGTGTTGAGAGGGAGACTTTTACTTTTTATCTTTCCCCCATCTTTTGTGCTACTTGGATTTTTTTGCTATGAACTTGATTTTATTTTAAATTAATTTAAAATCTGGCTAATTAACAAAGGTGGTCATTCAGTGCACATGCACTAAAACACATACGGCACATATGACACATATGTGTCTCTACCAAACCTTCATTTCTTTCTTAAGTTGGTTGCAGCCAGTCTCTAGCCTGGGGAGATCTTTGCATTAATAATGCCATTGGGGGTTCCCAGAGGAATGAGCGTCTGCAAAGGAAAGGGATGTTTTGCAATAGAAGGGCTTAATTGTCAATCATGAGCAAGAGCAGTATCTACCAACATTTTTCTGTCATATGTTGCTTGTAAATGATATTCTTTCATACTTGTAAAACATTTTCTCAAAATGGAAACATTCAGATATATACAAAGGTAGAGAGAAATGATCCCTCATGTATTTATCACCCAACTTCAGCAATTATCAACTTATGCACAGTGTTGTTTTGTTTATCCCCTACTCACCCATGCCGAATCCCAACTGAATTATTTTGGAGCACATCCAAATATTATATCTTTTCATCCATAAATATTTCAGTATGTATTCCCAGGAAGACTTTAAAAAAGAAGTAACCACAATACCATTATTATATTTAAAAAATTTCTCAGAAATACCTTATTGGGTTTTTAAAAAATTTTGTTGAAGTATATTTGATTTACAACGCTGTGTTAATTTCTGCTGTACAATAAAGTGATTCAGTTAGACATATATTATTTTTCATATTCTTTTCCATTATGATTTATCACAGGAGGCTTATTATTATTAAATATCTGGTTATTGTTAAAATTCCCCTGATTGTCTCATAAGTGTGTTTTCTACAGTTGACTTGTGAACTAATTTTTTTTCTTACCCTTCAATTGTTGAAGAAACAAAGTATTTTGTTCCACATTTTCCATGGTCTAGATTTTGCTCACTGCACCTTCTTTTTATTGTCTAACATGTTTTCTGTCCCCTGTATTTCTTGTAAATTTGTAGTTAGATCTGGATGCTTGGTCAGAGAACTTTCTATTGGTTGGGAAGACCGCTTCCTAAGTCGTGTTGTGTACTCCCTGCTGTATCACCTCAGAAGGCACATAATACCTGTGTGTCGCTCTGGGTGATGATCAGCAGTTTAGGGCTCTTAGTAGAGTCAACCGCGCTAACCTTCCCACAGGTCTTCTAACTTGGCCCTTGCTCCCACCCTATAAGAGATATTTTTCATGGAGAAACTGAGCTGTGGTTGGCTGGGTGATTCTGCTGATCTTGGCTGGGCTCTGCTGTGTGATTTTTCTGGGTTCATCAAGAGCTCACACAGTAGTTGGCCAACTAGCTGTCTGATCTAAGTTGGCCTCCAGTAGGATGGCTCATCTGTTCTTTGTGTCTCAAGGATGAGCCCAAGCATGTTCCCATAGTAATTACAAGGGTCCAAGAGCTTTCCATATTTGATACAATCTGACTCATTTAAAAGATCATTCTTTCTGTACTAAGCTTCTTCATGAAGCTTCCAATTAGTTTTCAAGATGAGCATTCAATACAGATATGCTATATGATAGATCTGACTTTTCTAAAGTTTTGGTAGTTCATCATTATAACAGGAAAAGTTTTATTACTAATGTTTTCTAGTTCTTGTACTTACATAGTTTTATAGACTTTCTGGTGTGATTAAAGGTTTTTATCATTTTATTCTTGAGTTTGTCAGTTCAGTCTACACCAGAATTCTTCATTTCCTTTAATTTGTCTCATTGACTCTTTTACTTCCTGCACAATTCTCTTTCTTTTGACAGCCCAAGCAGATTCATAGACAGTCCTGTTTTAGCTATGCTGGTCTGTCTATTCAGTTTATCCTTGGGAGGTTCAGGAGAAACCTGTTGCAGTTAACATTTATAAGCTTCTGAGACATTTGCTTAACAAATGTGGCCTTTAGGAGATCAAGGTAGGCACTGACTGAGTTGGCAAATAAGAAAGATAGTAGGATGGCCAACTCAGGCACAGGTGAGAGTCACTTTGGAATGGTGCCTATATGAGATGAGGGATAGTTCCCCCAATGTTAGAAGCAGCTCTGCCAAATCAATCATTTCTTCAATAATTTATAGCATCGTGGGTCTCAAAGTATACAAACTATATATATCTATCAACTATCTTATCTATCTGTCTGCCTGTCTGACTATCTATCTACATCTATTTTCACCTCCTTGGCTTGACCAACTATGACTTATTTCTTGGTTCATACTCTTCAAACTATTTTAAAAGTAATAATTCCCTATGTCATACTTTAGGAAGTATTAATTCATAGGCAAAACCTCCTAAAGCTCAGAAATAGGGTTTTCCTCTAACTCATGGCAGAGGTGAAAACACACAGGTCTAACTCTATGCTGATAGATGAACGTTCACTCACCCCAGATGCAGAGGCAAGATAACTTATAGCCTGACTTGAAGCATGTTACATAAGCAAGTATTTTGCTGGAAATTAAGACTTGAAAGCCTTGGATGGATTCTGCTAAATACCACAGTGATCTGTGAATGTCAAAGAAGTAGAAGAGAAAAAGAAATGCAGCTCCTTTTCCAGAGCTTAGCCTTCTTTAGGTGGGTCTCTAAGGGATAAATTTAACAATAATTAAAAATGATAAAGGGCTTGAGTGTCTTACATTATAAACAGCCTTGCAGTTTGGGAATTACAAAAAAGCCTTCTTGAATACCATTATCACCAATCAGTTTAAAAAAATTATCAGTTTAACACTGATCATCAATAAAACACCACCAGTTTAAAAATATTTCTTGAATGTCTTAACACTGTACTTCCAAGGAATGCAGATGAGAAGAGATATGCCCTGGTAACTTTTAGAGACAGTAACCTCTTCTGGGCCTGATGACTTAAGGATCATTTGAAAGCTGTGAATTTTCTCCTCAGAAAATGCATATCAGAACATACACTCAAAATTTTACTTTCAGTTTTGAAGGGGGTTATGCGCCTTCCAGAGGCCCTTCCATGGATCCTCTTGGGGTCCTTTCCCTCTTGGGATGAATTATGGACTTCAGTTGTCCCTAGTGTATAGGGAAGAAACTTAATAGAGGTGGGGAAAAAACTAGTGTATGTCCCTAACTTGTCATCCGATCTTGACGAAGTCCTTTAGCATCTTCAGGACTCAGTTTCTCCATCTGTGGAGAAAAGAAGCATAGGCCCTATGACTTTCTTCATATAATTGCCTTTGTCCTTTGGGGACCAATAATCTGGCTGGGAAGATAAAATGAATGATCACAAAAAAATTCAAGGCAATATTTTCCCAATATTTATTATGAAAAATGTCAAACAGCAAAATGGGAAAAATTTTACAGTGATCACCCATATCTCCATCACTTGAATTCTACCATTAAGTTTTATCACGTATTTATCTACTTAGCCATTATTCTATTCATCTATCACTTCATCTCTTAAAAAATGTATTTCTGAATGGGCAAAAGATCTGAATAGACATTTCTCCAAAGAAGATATACAGATGGCCAATAGGCACAAGAAAAAATGTGCGGCATCACGAATTATTAGAGAAATGCAAATCAAAACTACTATAAGGCACCACCTCACACCTGTCAGAGTGGCCATCACTAACAAGTCAACAAATAACAAATGCTGGAGAAGGTATGGAGAAAAGGGTAAACCTCCTACACTGTTGGTGGGAATGTAAATTGGTATAACCACCATGGAAAACATTATGGAGGTACCTCAGAAACCTAAATATAGAACTACCAAATGACCCAGAAATCCCACTCTTGGGCATATATCCAGACAAAACTTTCCTCAAAAAAGATACATGCACCTGTATGTTCATTGCAGCACTATTTGCAATAGCCAAGACATGGAAACAACCTAAATGTCCATCACCAGATAATGGTTAAGAAGATGTGGTGTATATAGACACAATGGAATACTACTCAGCCATAAAAAAGAACAAAATAATGCCATTTGCAGCAATATGGATGGAATTAGAGACTCTCATACTGAGTGAAGTAAGTCAGAAAGACAAATACCATATGATATCACGTGTATCTGGAATCTAATATACAGCACAAATAAACCTTTCCACAGAAAAGAAACTCATGGAATTAGAGAACAGACTTGTGGCTGCCAAGGGGAAAGGGGAAGGATTGGGATGGAATGGGAATCTGGGGTTAATAGATGCAAACTATTCCATTTGGAGTGGATAAATAAGCAATGAGATCCTGCTGTATAGCTCAGGGAACTATATCTAGTCACTTATGATGCAACATGATGGAAGATAATGTGAGAAAAATAATGTATAGTGTGTGTGTGTGTGTGCTCATGCGTGACTGGGTCATTTTGCTGTACAGTAGAAAATTGACAGAACATTGTCAACCAACTATAACAGAAAAAATAAAAATCATTAATTAAAAAAATGCATTTCTGGAAGTTCCCTTGTGGCAGAGGGGGTTAAGGATCTGGCATTGCTGCTGCAGCTATGGTGCAGGCTGCACCTGTGGCACATGCTTCAACTGTGGCATGGGTTGGATCCCTGGTTCAGGGATTGAACACATGCTGAGGGTGCAGTAAAAAAAAAATGTATTTTTAAGTAAATCAGATGCCCCTACTTTCTAAGTTCTTCAGCATGCATATCATTAAGTTGAGTTCAACATTTGTTTGCAGTTTTCTTCTTTTGCTGTCAAAATGTTCTACCCCTGAGCTATACCCACAAGTTTTCTTTTGATGTAAAATTTACATATAAAGGAATGCACATCTCTTAAGTTTAAGTTTAGTTTTGATAAACTAAATAGTCACTCTATAATCAATCCCCTGCTATGCCCCAACTCTTATCCTTTCTTTGTTGTAGTCACCTGGAGAAACCAAAACTCTGCTTAAATCCAACTCTTCAACCAGTAAAAATTCATCTGTGCCGTTTAGTCAGATGAGACAGAAACAGCTTGTTGACTGTGTATATTTTAAATTCATGATTACTAATCTCATGTGGGTGCTTCAGGCTTTGTAGCAGTTATACTATATTTGCTTAGTCCAGTCTCTCCCACACTTTAAACAACTCTTTCCCAAACGACCTGTGGTGAAGGGCCAGCTTCTTATAATTTAAAATCCATCTTAGGGAATGTAGCAGGTTAAAGATCCAGCATTTTTGGTGCAGCTGCTTGGGTTGCTGCTGTGGCACAGGTTTGATCCCTGGCCCGAGAACTTTCACATGCTGTGAGCTTGACCAAAAAAATTTAAAAATTAAAAAAAAATAAAATCCATCCTAGAGCATTACTTTTATTGAATACAACCGAAATGAGTTATAAGAAAAATAAAATGGACATACAAAATGCAAACCCCAAATTTTATTATTAAGTATAAGTCTAAAAATTACTCTGTCAAATTGCTTTAAAGGGTTCTAAATGCGTTCTCTTAATTTCTGTGCTTATCTTTTCATGGACCATGGACAGGTAACAGAGTTTGCAAGAAAGCACATGGTCGGCCATCTCTGCAAACACAGGCAATAATGGCCATCACGCAGCATCACCCTCTGGATAATGCGCAGCCAAACCATGATGTGCTCAGAGGTAAAATTAAAATTTTATATCTCTCTGTTAGAAATATGCGTGTTTCATAAATACAAGGCATTAAAATGATTTAGATTCCCCGAAGCAGTCTGGGAACGGGAATAGTTTTATCAGATGGGTGTCATAAAGCCCCTGAACTGCCAGAATCACAGTGCCCGAAAGGAATTAGGTACAGACCACTCAGGGAAGCTTTGTATAATGCCAGCTTGAACTTTTTTCTGTTTCCCACCAATGCATGTTTTGGAAAATCTATGTATGTATCCTTTGTATAGAGAACTTCAAAAGACTAGAGTGGACTGCTGCAGAAACCTCAGAATACTGTCTTGAGAATACTTCAAATATTTCCAAAACACATCAGTATAAAACATCTGCACTGTAAATTAAAGATGCCAATTGGGTTGCCAGTAAAGGCAAAGTTTAATATTCCCAGATGTTATTATACAGTATCTATGATATGTTGACTGAGTAGGGTATGCACATTTGTACATTGTGGTATTTTTTCAAAATGCAAATCTAGTCCCAGGAGATATAACAATAGCAAGACTGAATAAATTGTCTGAAAAGTGAAATTCAATTTCTTTTTTTTTTTTAATTGTTAGCTTAAAAGATGGGGGAAGGGAAAAAGCAAGAAAGATAATTCCTCTATTCAATTATATTTTTTCTTATCAAGGTTATAAGCAAATTCTTAATAAGCATAGATATAAAATGAATTTTTTCAATTTTTAGGCTCTCACCCACGGCATATGGAAGCTCCCAGGCGAGGGGTGGAATTGGAGCTGGAGCTGCCGGCCTACACCACAGGCACAGCAGCATAGGATTGGAGCCACGTCTGTGACTTACACCACAGCTCACGGCAACGCCAGATCCTTAACCCACTGAGCAGGGCCAGGGATTGAAGTCACATCGTCATGAATACTTGTCTGGTTGGTTTCCGCTGAGCCACAATGCGAACTGCAAAATGACTTTTTTTTTTTAGTTTGGCATTGATTATTCCTATGACAGATCTTGGAGAGGAAGCAATGGAAACTAAATACACTCTTTTACTTAACTCTCTTGTTGAGGTAGTGGCCCTGTTATAGTTTACTCCATTTTTAAATCTTCCTATATTTTAAGACAATTGACTGAACTCTAAGATGTTTAAAACAAAACAAAGCACGGTGATTTCACAACATCAAAAAGCCATACCTACATTATGGATGTATTTTGGAGGATCCAGCAATTCATAGCAACCTTGTCCTTGTGGGAGTTGGTGGCAAGGATAGAATAGTAGAAGCAGTTTCATCCTGGATGCTCTTTCCCACTGTACTCCATTTGGAGTTGTGCTTCAGGCTAATAACCATAAAGAACATTTTTTTAAGTGCAAAGTTATTTGGTTAACCCCAAGGACCATTTTTATCCAGTCATTGTCTCATTCAATTATTCAGTAGATTTTGAACTCAAAATATTACAGAAAGCAGAGAGGGGAAGTTGTCAAGTATGTGTTTCCTTTACAAAAGTAACACAGCCAAGGTACCTGTCTCTAAATACTTTGGTATTATGCAACAACCTTCAAGGTGTGGAGGTGGGGGGTGGGCAGTAAATGAGGTTTCTAGATTCTATCACTAGCCAGTTGTGTGACCTTGAAGAAATAATTTCAGCTCTTCGGAACTATGTTTCTTTATTTTCAAAATAAGAAAGTTGAGTTAGATTAGTTTTTCTTTTTTCTTTTTCTTTTTTGCCTTTTCTAGGGCCTCTCCTGCAGCATATGGAGGTTCCCAGGCTAGGGGTCTAGTCAGAGCTGTAGCTACAGCTACATGGGATCTGAACCACATCTGCGACCTACACCACAGCTCACGGCAACCTTAACCCACTGAGCAAGGTCAGGGATTGAACCCACAACCTCATGGTTGGTTCCTAGTCAGATTCGTTAACCACTGCGCCACGACGGGAACTCCCTAGATTAGTTTTTCTGACCTGCTTCACCACCCCGTCCCCTCATTTCAGCGATTGTCAGGGGAGTCCTGGTTGGGAACCTCCGTTTAGCTTACATAGTCAATGAGAACGAATGCACAATATCTATTAGATGGTAGGCTAGGATGGTGGGGTGTTCAAAGTTTCCTTCCAATTCTAACAGTCCAGGATGGTATGACCTATTTGGTGGCTACCCTTCGGTCATCATCAACAACACTGTGTCAGCGGTGTCTATTATTTTACCATTTTGGGCTAGGCAAGGGGGATACTAAAAATGTAAAAGATTCCTCTTAGTCTGGTTGGAAAGATGGGTGAGAGAGATGAAATTAAGCAAATGGGGTAATGTGTACTGAGTAGGAATGATACCCCGGGGCCAGAGTTTTTAGGAAGGACTTCACAGATGAACTTTGAGAGAGATTAACAGGGGAAAAGAGGGGGGACCTGTGGAAAGGAGTGATAAGGTCTGTCTAGGTGGGATAAATGGAGTCGTTGGGAACAGGGGAGCAGGAATATTTAATGCCTGTCTTGGAATAATGAGTAGGCCAGTTCACCTGGAAAGAATTGTGTTGTTATTTAATGAGTCTTTAATCCCAAATTTTGTATAGCAGTTTAGCTGTTATTTTAGCAAGTATGGTAGCTATTATTGCCGTATTTAGTCAGCCTGTGGTACATCAGACTGTCCAACTGTTTACAATTACTTTTATTAACCCTAGGGAAATTATTGATGTGTCTTAGAATCTAACATTGAGACAGTGGAACAAATATTTATTGAGTCCATATAGAGTGCACGTCTTTAGGGGGCCTAAAGCTGGATTGGAGAGGTTCTTGCCCTAAGGGAGCAGACTAGTTGCTGTTATAAAATGCCCTCAAGGTAAAAGCAAAATAAAAGACCACACAGCCAGTTTAGCACCTCAGAACATAAACCTTCAAGCAGCCTGTCCCTACAAAGATAACCTTACTCCTAGCCATGAGTCTAAGCCTCTAGCTCTGGTCCAAGTCGTTTCTTACCCTCACAAGCGCTGAAACAGTCTTTTCTTTATATTTTCATGCTGCAGATCTCTACCTGGTATCTCACAAGCATGACAAACTTTGTTTCAATAGACTATGTAATCTTCTCTCCCTAACACACCCATCTCTCTCCCCCCAAAAAATAACAAAAGCAGAAACCACTTCCATTGCCATTATCATCACAAAAAGGCCAGCCACCAAAAACCTCCACACCAAACCAAAACACCCCATCCTTTGCTGGCAATTCCCACTTTGGTGAATGGCACTACATCCGATAATCCAGTCACAATGTCAGAAATTTTGGACCTTGGAAGAAGGGCACAAGAAGATGAGGGACCATTGTACACACCAAGGGTGTAAGGATAAGGAACCATTATGAGGCCACAGGATGAGTCTGTCTTAATCACTGTATTTCTATAGTACTTGTCACTTAGTAATTGTCCAGTAAATGTTTGTTAAATTAAATAAATTTTTGCTCAAAAGTGGAAATTATTGCTTTACCAAAAGGAGGACTAAATTAATATTCACCCTTTTGCTTTTTCTGGACAGCATAAAATTTGACCCACAGATTCTTGAACTTGTACTGAGCGCTTGGTTTCAGTTTCCTCAAGGGCTGAATAGATGCCTGCGAGTTAGTATCAAAATCTAACTAGCACTTACAATCTGAGTTCTTTTTTTTTTTTTTTTTTTTGTCTTTTTGTATTTTTCAGGGCCACACCTGTGGCATATGGAGGTTCCCAGGCTAGGGGTCCAACCCCAGCTGTAGCTGCTGGCCTCCCTCACAGCCAGAGCAACGCTGGATCCGAGCTGCATCTGCAGCCTACACCACAGCTCACAGCAACGCCTGATCCTTGACCAATTGAGCAAGGCCAGGGATCGAACCTGTGTCCTGATGGATGTAGTCAGGTTCGTTAACTGCTGAGCCATGATGGGAACTCCTACAATCTGACTTCTGAGGGAGATCCGGATTCAATCTTTCAAGCAGGCAGTTTACAAAGGTACCACTGGACAGACAATTTGCTTGGAAATTGGAGATTCTCTGTATTCTATGTGACAAATGAATAGGCGAATATTTCATTCAGATGCTAGCCACTAATGGTGTATTCAAAAAGGGCAAGTTTAGTTCCAGGGGGTAGGTGAGAGAATTTTTCAAAATGAATACTTTAAATAGAAACTTTAGAAATGGGCAGGGGTTGAAAAGAAATAGAGAAGGAAGAAGGGCATTCTAGATGAGAGTGTAATTACAAATGAAAGCAAGAATTAACAAGGAGTATGGGTGGATAGTGAGAGTGAGTAAATGTCTAATTTGGGTAAGGAAGTATGAGAGATATGTAGAAAGTATGTTACTGCAAGAGCAGCATTTTAGGAAGATTAATCCGGTGGTTATCTGTGGCATGATTTGAAATTGAGAGGACTGGGAATGGTAAAATCAGTTAAGAGGCTGTTTCATAAATCCCAGCATGAGATACTGACCTAAACCAGGGTGGTAGTGGATGTATAGGGCATATGGAAAAAGGTACTAGGAAATAAAATATTTTGTTATTTATCAGAGTAGAAATTGTATTCTAAGCCTTCTGATTCATAACAAATATATAAACTAGAGTGAGACAGTCTCTGAAATATGTCACTGTAAAATTTTTCTTTTTTTGTCTTTTTAGGGCCACACACATGGCATGTGGAGGTTCCCAGGCTAGGGGTCAAATCAGATCTGTAGCTGCTGGCCTATACCACAGCCACAGCAAGAGGGATCTGAGCGGTGTCTGCGACCTACGCCATAGCTCCTGGCAATGCCGGATCCTTAACCCACTGAGCGAGGCCAGGGATCAAACCCGTGTCCTCAGGATACTAGTCAGATTTGTTTCTGCTGAGCCATGATGGGAACTCCTGTAAAATCTTTTATTATTTTTCTTTTTTCCGTATGAGTAATTACCTTTTTGATCTTTAAAATTTTAAAAATTATAGTTGATTTACAACATTGTATAATTTCAGGTATACAGCAAATTGATTCAGTTATACATATATACATACATCTTTTTTCAGATTTTTTTTTTTTCTTTCTTTCTTTTTTTTTTTTTTTTTTTTTGTCTTTTTGCTATTTCTTGGGCCGCTCCCACGGCATATGGAGATTCCCAGGCTAGGGGTCTAATCAGAGCTGTAGTCACCAGCCTACGCCACAGCCACAGCAACGCAGGATCCGAGCCGTGTCTGCAACCTACACCACAGCTCATGGCAATGCCGGATCGTCAACCCACTGAGCAAGGACAGGAATCGAACCCGCAACCTCATGGTTCCTAGTCGGATTCGTTAACCACTGCGCCATGACAGGAACTCCTAGATTGTTTTTCTTGAAGGTACTCTTTGTTTATGTAAAAGTCGTGTTAAATGATATATAAGTACACTCTTAAGAGTTGCCAGTTGAATTTTTCATTATTAAAAAGGCACACCAAATCTTCTATTCCCAGCAAAATTGTGAATTAGATAATCTGAAAACCACTTGGAAATCAGAGTAGAATACAATATCCCCATACACCAAAAGTGAAGAGTGAATTGGAAACGAAAATGATGCGGTTGAAGATGCTGTTACGGCATCCTGGGGAGTTTTGTTGGTCTTGTTCGTCTAGAGCCCTGGGCTTACTATCCCATGTATGAACACAAGAGGCCTTGGATCAGTGTCAGATTAGATGTCCCCATAATGCTGAGCCCCCCAAAGGTTGTATCCTCAGAGAAAGGACAAAAGAATCTGCTGACCCACCCATGGCGGCAACCAGGAGCATTATGCTTTCCACCTGTGCCACCGGGTGGACCAAAATAGTATCCACTTAAAGTTAATAACCATGAGCCCTTATACGCATTTGTCATTTGCATTTACACCATCTGTAGGAGTCCAGGAACTCCCCCACACTGAGAAATCAACCAAAAAAAAAAGAAGTGGGCTAGGCTAGGTGGGTATTACTCCTGGAGTGCTTGGTAGAAGCCAATGAAAAACCTTTCTGGGTGGGGGGGGCGTGGTTACATCCTAACTCTAGTTGCACAAAATTGTCACAGAGGAAGCTACACTGATTAAAATTACAAAATACACAAGGATACAATCTACTGTGAGAGAGGGTCTACAAATACATACATCAAATAGTCTGAGTAGACCCCAAGAACTTCAATTAATGAAAGCATGGGTTATATCACAAAATATCTGGTTTATACAACTGTAGACCTCAAAGAAGAAATTAAGAGCATACAAAAAAATTATTAAAATAAAAAAAACTATTTTGGAGCATCATCCTGGGCATATTGCTTGGGAAAGGGGAGGGATTGGGGCATAAGCAGGACTAAGAATGATGGTTGGGAGATGTTAGCATTGCAAATCATAATGCCCTTGGGACTGGTGTGAATCCTATTCATTTCAGGATGATATTTATTTATTTATTACTATTAAAATGATTTATTGGCTGTAGAAAGATGGACCTTACAAAATTTTAGTCAGATGAGGCAAATGACCATTTTCCACTGTAAAAACAAAAAGGTGGCTAATATGGCTGTTTAGTGGGCATGAAAAATAGAAATAAGTTGCACAGATACTTCGGTAGGACTATACTAAGCATTCAATAATTATCTGAGTGCCAAGCACTGTGCAAGGTTATACAGTAGCAAACAAAACATTACTAAACTTGTAGATATTTACAATTGCATTATGACAAGTCTTTAGGAAAATTCCTATACTAATATAAAAATAACATGTTCTTTATCATGATGATATTTTAAATGTCAGACATTTTGGGTGCATTTTCAGGGATCGCCCTGAAGTAGTGAGAATTTAAATCAAGTGATGAAAACATAGTGGTCGTGAGATTTCTGACCAGCTGGAAGCAAGACCCGAGCTGTCAGAGGAAAGGGGTGGTGGTGATGGTGATGGTGGTGGTTCTGAGGTGTGGGAGGCGGTGGAGGATGGTGGCTGATACTAGCGTGATTGTCAAGACCTCGTCAAGAGGGCTTGAGTTTAGGGTAGATGTATATATATTCTGGGAGAGAAATGGGTTACAAAACAAATTGTCCTGTAATGCATAGGTATGTACAAAGAAGAGAGGGAGCAGGGAAGACATTCAGGGTTTAAACTACAGGTGCCCTGGGTACCAGACTTAGAATAACAAGACTAATCCCAGACCCTACATACTGATGGGAATGGGGTTTCCAAAATGTTGCCAGGCTTGGTTAGGACTTGCTCAGACCTTGAGCAAATTTAAGACCTAAAGTTGGGGAGTTCCCGTCGTGGCGCAGTGGTTAACGAATCCGATTAGGAACCATGAGGTTGCGGGTTCGGTCCCTGCCCTTGCTCAGTGGGTTAATGATCCGGCGTTGCCGTAAGCTGTGGTGTAGGTTGCAGACACGGCTTGGATCTTGCGTTGCTGTGGCTCTGGCGTAGGCCGGTGGCTACAGCTCCAATTCAACCCCTAGCCTGGGAACCTCCATATGCCGAGGGAGCGGCCCCCCCCAAAAAAAAAAAGACCTAAAGTTGGGTGAATTTTCATGAGGCAGGCAGATACATCTGACTCTACTTATGTATTCACTTATCTCTAGACTGTGAATGCCTTTAGGACTTAAAAAATGAATGCTCTGACATTAGCATTGAGTAATAAACCAATTCTTGTCCTCCTTAATTTACTACAAAATAGCATGTGAAATATTTCCTTTTGCACCCAGTATGACCTCTATTTAAATGAATAGAAGTCAAGGAACAGATTGAGGATAAATCCATCCAACTCTTTGTTGTCTGACTTCCATTGTCGCAAGAATTTCTTTTAAGGTGTTTATTAAGTTAAGCACTTTTTCCTTTGCTGATAAAATATCTTTTGAGGAGTACATTTTAGAAAATTTTAAATAAAATTTCCCCTTCAACTGGCAAATTCTACCAAACATTTATTTATTTATTTATTTTCATTTTGGTCTTTTTTTTTTTTCTTGAATCGAAGTACAGTTGATTTACAATGTTGTGTTAGTTTCAGGTGCACAGAAAAGTGATTCAGTTATACATATATATATATATATATATATATATATATATATATATATATATATTCTTTTTTAGATTCTTTCCCCTTGTAGGTTATTGCAAGATACTGAGGATAGTTCCCTGTGCCATACAGTAGGTCCGCGTTGGTTATCTATTTTATACATAGCAGTGTGTATGAATGTTAATCCCAAGCTTCTGATTTATCCCTCCCCCCCTTATCCCTTTGGTAACCGTAAGTTTGTTTTCTATGTCTGTGAGTCTGTTTCTGTTTTGTAAATAAGCCCATTTGTATCATTCTTTTAAATTCCACATATAAGTGGTATCATACAGTATTTGTCTCACTCTGTCTGGCCTACTTTACCTTTAAAAAATTGAGAAAAATTTGAGAAAATTTTAAATAAAATTTTGAATAACTGAATTTAGAATATTTTCGGTTTGAGAGGGGGGATCCCAGTAGCCCTGTCCCCACCCTAACTGCCTGCCATGTTGGTGTCCATCTCTAGGTTCTGCCTGGACAGGCCCTGTCAGAAGCTTCTCCATTCTGGAAAAAGCCTGGAGCTGCTGGGCTCCCAGGGCTGAGGATCTGCTTCTGAGAACCATGGAGTCTTTCCGACCCTCCTGGGTCAGACCTCTTGGGAACTGTGCTGCCAAATTGCACGTGAGTTTCCAGATACTCCTGGGCATTTGGGCTCCCTGAGCTCTGTGTTCTTCCTGCCCTCAGGGGAGCCCCTCTCTTCCTCAGTGAGCCCTCTGGGCCACCCCCCAGCTCACAGGTCCCTGCTTTAGCATAATAGTCAGCATGCTGTTCAGCTGGGGCTTCAGGGTGACAACACTAGCAGTGCCCCGTGGCAATCTTCCCGAGTTGGAGAGTTCTTGTTTCCTGTAAAATAAAAATAAAATTCCTAGATTCTGTGTTTGACTTTGAGGGCAGAGAGGAGGCTGAGGAAGATTAGTTTACAGTGTGCTCTAAAATTTCCAAAATGAATTCCAAGACACAGCTTGTCCTCAGAATTCCTTTGGAAAAAAAAGTTGGTTAAGATATCATTAGGTTAGTTTACGATGAAACATTATGCAAAATATTTCTTTTTTGCACATAGTGCGATTTCTATTTTTTTTTTTTTTTGGTCTTTTTTTGTCTTCATAGGGCCACACCCACAGCATATGGAGAATCCCAGGCCAGGGGTCTAATCGGAGCTGTTGCTGCTGGCCTACACCAGAGCCACAGCAATGCTAGATCTGAGCTGTGTCTGCGACCTACACCACAGCTCACAGCAACCCCAGATCCTTAACCCACTGAGCAAGGCCAGGGATCGAACCTGCAACCTCATGGTTCCTAGTCAGATTCATTTCCACTGCGCCACTATGGGAACTCCTGATTTCTATTTAAATGAGTGCTACATCTTAATGAGTAGATTTATAATAAATCTATCCAACTCTTTGTTATCAGGCTTCTACTGTTACTATAATTCCTTTAACATTTAGTTGGTTAAATAAAATTGTAGAGGAGTTCTCTCTGTGGCATAACAGTGTCTTGGGAGGGCCAGGACACAGGTTTGATACCTAGCCTGGCACAATGGGTTAAGGATCCAGTGTTACTGCAGCTGCAGCTTAGGTCACAACTGTGGCTCGGGTATGATCCCTGGCCCCAGGGAACTCCATATGCTGCAGGGTGGCCAAAAAAAATAGTACAGAAATCTGCATGCAGTTCTCTTATGGAAATTCATAATCCATAAGAACATGATAAGAGCTTAGAGAAGTCCTGTTTAATTTTGATTAATCCAACATTTTTCAAACTTTTTGACATCCATAACATTTTTGAATAATACATATCATCATCCTGAAGGAACTAGAATTCTCACACTAAGCTTTGGGAAACACTAGAGTTACCTGCCATTAATGGTATTTGCTCAGGCCTCATTGACTTTGCAGCTTTTGCCATAGAGGCCCATTTCTATTCTCTGGACTTTCCTTTCTTGGCCTCTGTGACCTCCCTTACTCTCATGTTCTTCCTACCTCTACTCCGTGTCCTAAGCCTGGGTTTCTTCAAGGTTCAGGCCTCAGCTCCCAGTTCTTTTTTTTCTTTCTTTTTTTTTTTTAAAAAATAACTCTTTTCCTTTGGGATTATATTCCCTCTCCTGGTTTCAAACATCACCCATATATGGATTAAAAAAAAAATCAATCCCTAGTATGTCTCCTAGCTTGAATCCTGCATCTCAAAGTGCCTCTGGAACATTTTCACTTGTATATATTGTTCTGCCACCTCAAATCCAACACTGTCTACATTTCTCTTCCCACAATATGTGCCGCTATCTGTATATATACATAAACAATAACCAGTTACAATCTATAAAGAAAATGCCATTTTAATAGCAATAAGGAAAATTGAATACTCAGGAATAAACATAGTAATAAATGTGCAAGGAGTTCCTGTCGTGGCTCAGCAGAAACAATCTGACTAGTATCCATGAGGATGTGGGTTTGATCCCTGGCCTCGCTTAGTGGGTTGGGGATCCAGCATTGCTGTGAGTTGCGGTGTAGGTCACTGAGGGTGTGGACCTAAAAGGCAAAAAAAAAAAAAAAAAGTAGAAAACTTAGATGTGATAAATTTAAAGCACCCTTGAAAGCCAAAAATGTAGGCGAACAAATGGAAAGACATTCTCTATTCTTGGACAGGATGAGTCAACTTTATAAAAGACATCGGTTCTCCTGGATTCTATAGATATAGTGCAATTCCAATAAAACTACCAACAAGCTTTTTTTCTTTTTTTCTTTTTTAAGGGCCACACCTGTAGCATATGGAGGTTCCCAGGCTAGGGGTTGAATTGGAGCTGCAGCTGCTGGCCTACACCACAGCCACAGCAACGCCAGATCCATGCCACGTCTGCAGCCTACACCACAGCTCACTGCAATGCCAGATCCTTAACCCAATGAGCAAGACCCGGGATCAAACCTCCCTCCTTGTAGATACTAGTGGAGTTCTTGACCCGCTGAACTGTAACAAGATCTCCCAACAAGTATTTTTTTTTTTAATATTTTTTATGGATCAATATAAGTTGACACTAAGGGTCATGTGGAAAAATAAACATGCAAGAATATACAGGATAACATTAAAATTATGAGACAAGAAAGACATTGAAGAAGAGAAACCATTTCATGTAAAAAGGAAGGAGATTTTACGAAAATAAGCAGTTATCTGTTCACATTACGAAAGAAATGCAGTAAGGATAAAGCAGAAGTAAGCAGTTATCTGTTCACATTACGAAAGAAATGCAGTAAGGATAAAGCAGAAGTAACGAGATTGATTACTTACAGGGAGTAGATGGGAATGGGTAGAAAGACTGTGTAATAAGAGGGGACTGACATTTCTCTGTGACTGTCTTTTTATATTGCTTTGATTCTTAGAAATACGATAATGTTTCACATGCTCCCACCTCCCCAAAACAAATAATTGCAATAAGCCAGGATTTGGAGCTAACCTCAAATAGAACATGAAGAGTAATAAATGAACCTAAGTGTATTAAATGAATAACATAATCATACTGAAATGGATGGGGAAGGAAAGAACTAACCTAACTAACCTTAGAAAAAAAACAGTTTTTTTGGCTCTAAACTATAAGGCTAAAGCCAAAAATCCTGCACAGAAATATTGTACTCAGTAAATTTGTTTCCCACGGTGATATGGGTTTGCGATTCTGAAACTATGTGTACACTAGGAGCCAATAAGAAAATATATTGTGGATGAGGAGAGCCAGGCTTTTCACTGTCAGAGAAAGAAGTTACAAATAAGTGAAGGGGAAGGCTAAAATAAATTTTGTGTGGTTGAATTAAAATTGAAGGTATCAGGCATCCCCCATTGGCACAGTGGGTTAAGGATCTGGCATTGGCACTTGCAGTGGCCTGGGTTGCTGGTGTGGCATGAATTCAGCCCCTGGCCTGGGAATTTCCACATGCCACAAGTGTGGCCAAAATGAAATAAAATAAAGTAAAATTGAAGGTATCAGTATGAACTCATGGTTATATGTTTATTTATATGTATGTAACATAGACATATATGTATTGCAAACATTAAGCAAACCTCATTTAAATAGAGTGGGTAAATCCTGAAGATGGTGCTGTCACACACTACCATTTGCCACTGCTTGCAGACCCCAGCAGGAAGAAGCTTGCTTTACATATCTCAGAAGGTAGAAAGGTTTTTCTCTTTGCCTAGCAACAGCCCAGCCAATGAGAAGATGCCACCACCCTGAATTCCTTCTCTCTTCCAATAAACATTGGCAGAAGGCCCCTTCTAACTTCCCAGTTTTCTTTTATAAGATGGCCTCTCTTCTGTTCTCTATACTTGGTTATGGTTCACCATGGTTTGCATGTCCTGAGTTGCAATTCCCCTGCTATTCCTGAAAACTTGATTTTGCTGGCTAAACCACTTAACCTGTTTGTTTTAAAGGTTGAAAAAAAATTTATATATTCATATATATATGAATAGTTTTAGAAATAAATATAGGTAGCATATGCATGTGTTACTGTATGCATTTATTTCCTACCTTTGTCTACTGAGTGGGTCTGAAAGCAGTGACACACCAGTGGCATTGGGCATACCTAGCAACCAGATCGTGGTTTCTAACTCTCACTCCACTAAAAGAAATGACGTTCCTTGGGAAATGATTGATTCTATGGTTGGAGAAGGGAAAATACAAAATGAGCTTAGACCATCTAGTGCCAGAAAATAAGGAAATGCTCAAAAATGAATAGCGACATTTTGAAAAGACACAGGAATCAACTTGAAAGATCTACTATGGCTGAATCTGGGGAAATTTGAGCACCAAAATAAACAGTGATAACTGGCCTATGACCTATAGAATCCATACTGATATAAACAAAAAATTAGATAAATAAATGAAAGAAGGCACAGCTTTTTCTTGAAGTAAGATTCTCTTTATAAATGTGGGAGAAAAGATTAAAGTAGAAAATCACTATGAGGCAAACATCAAAGTATTAATTGTTGCAGGCAACAACCATCAATGGATACCAAAATGAGTGGACGAAAGTATGTCGAAGATAGGATTTTGTATAGTCTCCACGTAATTTCCACAATGTACCCATTAACTACAAAGGAAAAATAAGTGACTATGTAGGAGAGAAAACTCACTGATGTCTCTTAACCAAGTGATCAAACTGAACACAACCAGTAAGAAGATATATTGATGAGTACCCCTGATATGATGTACTGAAAAAGACACAAGATCCTTCTATGAAACTCTTGCCAAAACACATAACCTCAATTTATCAGGGAAATATCAGAGAAACTGAAATTGAGAGACATTCTACAAGATAACTGACCAATATTTTTCAAAAGTGTCAATGTCATGGACGACAAAGAAAAAGAAAAATGGAGAAACTGTCACATATTGGAAGAGCCTAGAGACATGACAAATAAGTGCATGTGAGAACCTGCACCAGAAAAAGAAAGTTAGTAGGAAAACTGGAGAAATTAGTATAATATCTGTAGATTAGTTAGTGGTATTGTATTACTGTTAATTTCTTGGTTTCAGTAATTTTGCTGTATTTTTATTTTACATTTACAGATATATTTGCAAATAAAATTTTGTATTTACATAAAATACAAAATTATATTTTACTCTATTAAAATTTGGTAGAACTGAGTGAAAGATATATGGGAACTCTACAATTTTTGTCACTTTTCTATAAGTCTAAAATACTTTTGAATAAGCAAAAATTAAAAACAATTAGATAAAAGGACACAACTTCAGCTATGATGATATACTGTAATACTCAAGAACTGAAATTTTAAAAATACTAGGAAGACTATGACATTAATTTTTTTTGTCTTTTTAGGGCCATACCTGTGACACATGGAGGTTCCCAGACTAGGGGTTGAATGGGAGCTGTAGCCACTAGATCCGAGCCACATCTTATAGCACAGCCCACGGCAACACCAGATCCTTAACCAGGGATCAAACCTGCATCCTCATGGATGCTAGTCAGATTCATTTCCACCGAGCCACAGCGGGAACTCCTGACATTAATTTTTATTTTAGGCCTGTTATTTTGTGTTTTAATCCAATTTACAACTTTCCGTAATATGCGTTCTTAACACAACATGATCAGGCAGTGCTGGTAAGCTTAAAGTGCTTTCCAGTATGCCATTCTTTTCCTAAAAGCTTTATATCTTGCTGGTAACATGTACTTCAACATAATGGACATTAAAGAAAAGTTGGAAAGACATATATATATGTCTTTAGGGCTCTACCCACAGCATATGGAAGTTCCCAGGCTACGGGAAGAATTGGAGGTGTAGCTGCTGGCCTACACCACAGCCACAGCAACGCAGGATCCAAGCTGTGTCTGTGACCGACACCACAGCTCATGGCAATGCTGGATCCTTAACCCACTAAGCAAGGCCAGGGTTTGAACCAGCGTCCTCATGGATACTAGTCAGGTTTGTTACCGCTCAGCCACGATGGGAACTCCCCAAAAGATATATTTTTAGTTTATCATAAGAAAGATAGATAGGCTACTAATATGACTTTTAATTTGTTAGATACCAAACTAAGTTTATTATTAAAATTTTTTCTCTCAGATGTCATTTTGTTCGTTCTGTCTCCATCTCATTTTAAGATACTGAGATTCTTTGTTTTTCATACTTGCATTTATGTATGTGTGAAACTGTACCTATATAGATAAATTATATATGCAGGTTTTCTTTTCTTAGGTGTGGAGGAGTTTAGTTACAAACCCTCTGGAGAAGACTGGATGAGGGAGTCCTGTGTGAAGAAACAGACTTCTCTTATCCCTCCTTAACTTAGCAAAAGGCCTTGTTTGAGTTTTTTTTTTTTTTTTTTAATCATTGCCTTGTCTTTAATTAGACTTAACCTTTATGCTTTTACAAGTGGAATCAGTCAGAAGGCAAAAGTGTAGGGGAATAATTTTCCAGTATTTTTCTCATAAACTCAAATTCTTCTCTGGAGTAAAGCAGGTTTTGCTGTTCAGAGGGTTATTTGTGTGCTCCAAAATATGTTTTTCTGGTGTTTCCCCCATTCAGTCTGGGCTGCCACAATCAGACAGAAAGTGTGAGGACACTTTTTTGTTGCATCTGTAGTGGAAACCTTAGCAAGTTTCCACTTGATAGTAAGTGTTCCAGATAGTAAGATAGTAAGTGCTCCAGGCCTGTCAATAGCTGCATTTACTTGAGTTTTTAGTACTTCAGCCTTAGATTACAATTTAGATGCATCTAATGAGCTTTGAGAGCTCCCCATGCAATATAATTTCCCCCCTCGTTTTGGAGTAGTAGCCTGAGAACCCTAGTGTTATAAATACCACTTAAAGCAAAGGCAGATGTTCTTTGCAATTTTTGTATTTGGAATTAGGCTCTTTACCCACAGTAAAATACAGACAGAACTAAATAGATCTTACTAAATTTCCTGTGGATTCATGTGAATGTCTGGGTTCAACAACAAAGACAGAAATACTTAGTCACTTATAAAAACACTCTCCAGAGACAAAATGCCAAGCGTTGCTGTGATTGGTGAGAAGTGCTGCTTCCAATATTAGTTGCTTTTATTCCTTTTGAGTTCTTATGTTTTATTTTTGGGATACTGTTTAAAAGAAAAAAAAAAAAAAAAGGTCAGGTGGGGGGTGGGAAGCTGATAAGATACCAAATAGTCTATGCTGACTTTTTTTTTTTTTTTTTGGTCTTTTTGCTTTTTCTTGAGCCACTCCCACGGTGTATGGAGGTTCCCAGGCTAGGGGTCGAATCCGGCCTACACCAGAGCCACAGCAACTCGGGATCTGAGCCACGTCTGCGACCCACACCACAGCTCACGGCAGCGCGGATCCTTAACCCACTGAGCAAGGCCAGGGATCAAACCCGAAACCTCATGGTTCCTAGTCAGATTCGTTAACCACTGCGCCACGACGGGAACTCCTCTATGCTGAAATCTGAACTGACCAACAGCTTAAAACGGTTGCTTTTAATTTTGGGGAATTATATAGTGAGATGTTTTCATTTTATCTAGAAAGGGAATAATTAAAGAATTACCATGAGCAGAAGCATGTCGTGCCCCTGAGAGACTGTGAGCTTCAAACATGTCCCAAAGGTTGTTCATTACCCCTGCAAAGGCTAAGGTACTTGATGAGCTTTCAGGTTACTGAAGGTGCACTTCAGACCAGCCTAAGCAGTTATTCTCCAGACATCTAATTTCAGAAAGCCATTTGGTGTCCTGGCAAGGGCATTTCATTTGCCCTGAAGAGTTATAGTAGCTATGGCAACACAGCCGCTTCACACATTTCTTAGGTAACATTGCCTATGACTTTGAATGGGTTTGGATACACATAACACTTATTACACTGTGTTGAAATGGCTTGTTTGAGTGTCCATCGTCTCATTTGGGTCCATCTCAATTGGATTATAATTCAGAGCAGACACTGAATTTTGTTCACCATGGTGTCTCCATGATTTTGTTGAGGGTCCAGCATTGCAAAATTACCTGATGAATGAATGAAGGAGTGCATGAAGCTCACGCTCTAACATAGATTCTAATTTGAAAAAAAGGCAAAGGAAAATAGGGGTGGCCATGTCATTTGGATGCTGACTTTATATCACAGGTGACCTATACTTTCTTTCTTTTTTTTTTTTTTTTTTTTTTTTTTGTCTTTTTGCCATTTCTTAGGCTGCTTCCTGTGGCATACGGAAGTTCCCAGGCTAGGAGTCTAATCAGAGCTGTAGCTGCCAGCCTACTCCAGAGCCACAGCAGCTGGATCCGAGCCGCGTCTGCAACGCCGGATCCTTAACCCACTGAGCAAGGTCAGGGATCGAACCCACAACCTCATGGCTCCTAGTCGGATTTGTTAACCACTGAGCTACAACGGGAACTCCAACCTATGCTTTCATTGCAGGAACCTTCTCAAAACATCTCCAAGTGCTCAGGGGTCCTTTCAAATTTCTGCTGTTGTAGGCTCATCTCTTTACCATTTGTTTGTGCCACACATGTTGTAGACACTTTTGCTTAGGACTCCTTAGGCACCATTACCAACACTTTGATTTTGTTTAAGGGTTATAAGGTAAAATATAGAAACTCAGATAAAATTTAAAATCAATGCCAAACTGGAGTTCCTGTCATGGCTCAGCGGTCACAAACCTGACTATTATCCATGAGGACATGGGCTTGATCCCTGGCCTTGCTCAGTGGGTTAAGGATCTGGCCTTGCTGTGAGCTGTGGTGTAGGTTGCAGACGCGGCTCGGATCCTGCATTGCTCTGGCTCTGGCGTAGGCCAGTGGCTACAGCTCCGATTAGACCTCTAGCCTGGGAACCTGCACATGCCATGGGAGCGGCACCAGGAAAGGCAAAAAGACAAACAAACAAACAAAACCACATTCTTTCAAAGTGGTAAAAGCGGCATTAAAATATTATAGAAAGTTTAGAAGACAGCAAAAAGAAAAACAAATCAAAATTCCATTCACTTGTTACAATAGCTTTATAACACTTGAGAAATCCCACCCAGTTTTTTTTTTAATATACATATTTTTACATAGTGGTACTCACAATAAAATACATTTTGCATTCTATTGCTGTTACTTAGCATTACATCATTCATGTTTTCTATGTTGTTATATTCATACATATTATTTATAGCTTCAGAGAGTGTATATCCTTGCTAGCCAGCTCTGGAAGGGTAATATAAGCACTAAGGGATGAGACAATTGTGTGTGATTTTTTTGTCTTGTTTTGCAAACCTGTAAGTTTACTGCTACAGTGATTTAGGACTGAGTTAACTAATTACATTTATGTAAAAGTAATAATTTTAGTTAAATAGTTACTTTCACCTAACTATAATAACATAATAATAGGGGAGTTCCCACTGTGGCACAGTGGGTTAAGGATCTAGCATTGCCACAAGTGTAGTTATAGGTCACAGATGTGGCTCAGATTCAATCCCTGGCCCTGGGAACTTCCATATGCTGTGGGTGCGGCTGAAAAAGAGAAAAAAATAATATAATATTTCAACAAATATAATATTTCAATAAATATAATATAATATTTCAATAAATATAATTTGTTGAAAGTATCCTCAACTCTTCCTTTTAGTTAACACAATCATGTGACTTTCTCTCCCCTCCCCCAGCCCAAGGGCTGTAGTTAGGCATCATTACATTTTATGACCTGCTTTATGGAAATGAAAAATACCACAGAGCTTAAATGGCTTTTCTAGTTTTCAAACAAGTGGCAGCCACAGTATAGCACTCTTGAGTCTTACTGTAGACTGTGATTTTATGGGTTTGGCTCCTAGCATTTTTCCTTCCATTTTCTTTCTTGGAACAGGTCCCCATTTCTCCCTGGCCTGGTTAATCATTGAACCCATTCATCTGGACAAAGTATTTAATCCAGAGGTGAGAACATCCAAGCAATTATAATTCTTCCCTGGGGTTACTATATAGAAGTTGGGGTTGCCAAGCTAGGAAGATGTTAAGTTGGTGCTGCTGGCAGCTGTTTTTTTCCTGCCACCTGGGAGAAGACATATCTTCAGTTAAAAAGAAGAAAGCTGAACAGGGATGAGCAGTGGAAAGACAAGAGAGCTGAAGCACTAAGGTCCTGGTTCCTAGAGCTCTTCCCGCAGTTCTGGAAATTACCCTGATGTCTTTTCTGCCACTATGAGGCAAAAACTCAAACTTTCTCAAGTTAGGTTTAGTTGCATTTTTATAACTTGCAACCAGAAAAGCCCTAGTTAATTGAGTTCCTGTAACTGTAGATATTTATCAGCCTCCAGTCATGAGCACCCTCAATGGATAGGGTTCAAAGACTCAGCTCCCAATAATAACACAAAGCTAAGAAAGTAAGGCAATGTACATATTCTTCAGAATATTTTGGAAATTAAGCATTTTAATTTCTTCAATTAATATTTGAAGAATCTAGGTCCACTAGAATCATAAAGTAGATATTTCTGAAAGTGTAGGCCAATATACTTGTAGTTCATGTGAGGGTGTGGTAGCCTAAAATACAAGAGGGTGGGATCAGAAAGTGAGAAAAAGGTAAGAACTTAGTAGCCCTGGATTGATCATGATTTCTTAGGGGGAAAGAGGAGTTGAGAGATATAAGAACTAATGGCTGTCACATTTCTGTGTCCTTTAGAACTATGTTTGTAATATATTAGATTGTTTATAGTTGTCTACAGTTCCCTTGGCCATGCCCATGACTGTAGAAGTTCTTTGGGCCAGGGGTTGACCCAAGCCACGGAAGTGACTTGAGCCACTGACAACACCAGATCCTTAACCACTGAGCCACCAGGGAACTTCATCCAGTTCCATTGTTTTTAAAGAAGTAAAAACAGATGAACAGAAAAGCTCTGGGGCATAACATGGTTACCTTAATGTTTTTAATTGTATTAACTCTCTCTTTAGATTGATCGAATTAATCATATTTAATTCTGTTGATGGGAGTTGGGGGGGGGGACTAACTTGATAAAAAGGGCCTGAATTTATTATATCACTATCAAGTAAATAATATAATTCTGAAGGAATCCAAGCCCCAAATTTTCTCTTGTAGGCATTTTTGAAAAAAGAAAATACTTATACTTAAAATATTAACATTCTGTTGGAGAAAAATGAAATGAAGATAAAATGCCTTAGCACGTTAATCTTAATAAAGCATATATTCATCATGATAGCTGTATTTTTTACTTAATATAGTAATATAAAATCTAGATTAGAGACATGAAAATGACATGACAGAACAGTTTTGCAAGAAAAGTGATTTTATTAGGGCAAACAATAAGGCTGTTAACGTCATGCATTAATATTTAATTTTAAATAATTATGTGGTTATCCTTTTAGTAACATATGAATTCCCTAGCACTTTTGTTTTATAATCTCATTCTTAAAAATTCCAGTGGCTTGTTTTCTTGTATTTTCCTTAGTTGTGGTGATCTTAAACAGATCTTCAGTTTTAAATCTGCCAGTTGTTCTAATGCAGATGCATAAATATATTTTCTCCAGTTGGCTATTTATTACAAAGACAGCTTGTTTGTGAGCACCGTCAGGACATCTGCATTTTGTTGGATTTAATTTTTAGTAATAAAGACCTCCCACATTATAGATTCTTTCCAGCCCAAATTAGCCTGTGTGGGAAGCAAAGAACTCAGTCGGGGAGAAAAAGTGAATCCATATGGTGCTGATGATTCTGTTTCCCTGGCTGCAATGAAGAAATGGTTGAGGATAGACAGTTTCCTCCAGCACATCCCAGTTTTTTTGTTTGGTTTGTTTTGTTTTCTCAAAAGCTTGCTAGAACAGGATTGGTGTCATCCCAGTCTCATCCCAGTCCCTTTCAGCTAGCCCAGCTCATCCATGTGCCACACACCAAGTCCTAGAGGCTTCACTGAAATTTTGAAGGCAAGTTCTCCTTTCCCTCTAGAATTTCTCTTACACGTTGCCCAGTCCCTGCATCTTGCTATTCTCTTCCGTTGTGTGGTTGTGTGGCTCACCTCTGCCCTGTGGGCTTTTGTTTTACTTTGTTTTCACCAGCTCAGATGGATCCTCAGCACTCTCTTAGGGCTTTGGTTCAGGTTCCCACACAGGGTCTATAATATGGAGACGTCTTAAACAACAACAACAACAACAACAAAAACCCCAGAAAACTGCTTGTGTCAAAAAGCAATCGAAACATTCCATCTTCAGCTTTTTTTTTTGTCTTTTTAGGGCCGACCCTCAGTATATGGAAGTTCCCAGGCACTGGGTGGAATCGGAGCTGTTGGAGCTGCAGTTGCCGGCCTAGGCCACAGCCACAGCAATGCTAGATTCTAGCTTCATCTGGTGTAGTGGGTAGAACTGTGTTCCTTTAATAAGATATGTACAAATTTCTAACCCTGGTACCTATGAATGTGACCTTATTTGGAATAGGGTCTTTGCAGATGAAATCAATTTAAGATGAGGTTATACTGGATTAGGATGGGCCCTAATCCAGTGACTGGTACCCTTATAAAAAGAGGAAAATGTGGACACATAGACACAGGGAGAATGTCATGTGATGATGACGGAGGCAGAGATTTGAGTGGTGTGTCTAAGCCAAAGAAGGCCAAGGATTGCTGGAAACCTCCCCAAACTACAAAGAGGCAGGGAAGAATTCTTCCTTGCAGCCTAGAGAGGAAGCATGTCTTTGTTGACCCCTTGATTTCAGACTTCTAGCCTCCACGTTTTTTTTAAGTCTCCATATTTTTGAGAGAATACATTTCTATTGTTTTTAGCCACCCAGTGTGTGGTTATCTGTTATAAAACGAATGCACTAGTTAAGTAGCCAGAAATATGAACAGTAAGCTCTAATAGAGATTTAGAGAGCTATGGAAGCATGAAGAAAGGAAACACTGCTTTCTAAATGTCATGGACAATAATTCTTAGAACAGCAGGTTTCTTTGCAAAAACTTAATAAGCTATCTGACTTTTAAATTTACTGTGTGAATCTTTTTTTTATTGAGGTATGGTCGACATACATTTTATCAGTTCCAGATGTACAGCATAATGATTCAATATTTGTATATATATTGAAATGATCACCACAATGAGTCTAGTTAATGTGTTACTGTAGATAGTTGTAGAATTTTTTCCTCATGATGTGAACTTCTAAGATTTACTCCCATGGCAACTTTTAAATATGCAATACAGTATTATTAACCAGAGTTGTAATGCTGTACATTATATCCCCATGGCTTATTTTGTAACTGGAATTTTGTACCTTTTGACTCCCTTCTCCCATTTCATCCAACCCTTACACTCTGCATCTGGCAATCACCAATCTGTCCTCTGTGTCTGTGAGCTTTTTTCCTTTTTCTTTTTTTTTAGATTTCACACATAACTGGTATTTGTCTTTCTCTGACTTATTTCAGTTAGCATAATGCCCTCGAGGTTCATGCATATTGTTGCAAATAGCAAGATTTCATTTTTTTCTATGGCTGAATAATATTCCATTCTATGTATTTAAACTACATCTTCTTTATCCATTCAGCTATTGATAGACACTTAGGTTGTTTCCATATCTTGGCTATTGTAAATAAGGCTATGAACAAAATAACTTTTGGAGTTATTATTTAATTTTCTTCAGATAAATACCCAGGAATGGAACTGCTGGATTGTATGGTAGTTCTATTTTTAATTTTTTTTTTTTTTGAGGAAACTCCATACTGTTTCCCACAGTGGCTACACCAATTTACATTCCCATCTACAGAGCACAATGCTCCCTTTTCTCCAAATCTTTGTCAACCCTTGTTATCTCCTGTCTTTTTGGTGATAGCCATTCACACAGGTGTGAGGTATATTTCATAGTGGTTTTGATTTGCATTTCCCTGAGAATTAGTAATGTCGCGCATCTTTTCATGTTGGCCATCTGTATTTCTTCTTTGGAAAAAAGCCTGTTCAAGTTGTCTGCCCATTTTAAAACCAGATTGTTTTTGACATTGAGTTGTACAAGTTCTTTACGAATTGTAGATATGTGATTTGCAAATCTTTTCTCCCATTCAGTAGGGTGCCCTTTCATTTTTTTGATGTTTCCTTTACTGTGCAGAAGCTTCTTAGTTCTCTTTCTTTCTTTCTTTTTCTTTCTTTCTTTCTTCTTTTTTAAGGGCCGCACCGCACCTGTGGCACATGGAAATTCCCAGGCTAGGGGTCAAATCAGAGCTACAGCTGCCAGCCTATACTAGAGCCACAGCAGTGCCAGATCTGAGTTGCATCTGTGATCTACATACACCACAGCTCATGGCACTGCTGGATCCTTAACCCACTGAGCGAGGCCAAGGATGGAACCTGAATCCTCATGGATGCTAGTCAGATGTGTTTCTGCTGAGCCATGATGGGAACTCCTAGAAGCTTCTTAGTTTGATGTAGTCCTACTTGTTTATTTTTGCTTTTGGTATTAAATCCAAAAAAATCATTGCCAAGATCTCTGTTTTCTTTTAGCAGATTTGTGGTTTAAGTTCTTATAGTCAAGTTTTAACCCATTTCGAGTTAATCTTTGTACAGGGTGTAAAGTAGTACTCTGGTTTCATCTTTTGCATATAGCTGTCTAGTTTTCCCAATATCATTTATTGAAGAGACTTTCCTTTCCCCACTGTATATTTTTTGGCTCCTTTATTATAAGTTAATTGACCATATATATATTTATGAATTCTCTATCCTGTTTCATTAATCCATGTGTCTGTTTTTATGCTAATACCATTCTCTTTTTATTACTATAGCTTTGTGATATTGTTTAAAATCAGGGAGCATGATGCCTCCAGCTTTGTTCTTCCTTCTCAAGATTATATTGGCTTTTGTGATTTCCATACAAATTTTAGAATTGTTTGTTCTATTTCTGGGAAAAATGCCATTGGGATTTTCACAGGGATTGCACTGAATCTGTATATTGGTTTGGGCAGTATAGACATTTAAAAAATACAAATCTTCCAATCCACAAGCACAGAATATTTTCCATTTATTTACGTCTTCAATTTTTTAAATCAATATTATAGTTTTCAGTGTACAGATCTTTTACCTTCTTGATTAAATTTATTCTTAGGTATTTTATTATTTTTGATGCAATTTTAAATGGGATTGTTTTCTTTCTTTTTTTTTTTTTTTTTTTTGGTCTTTTTAGGGCCGCACCTGTGGCATATGGAGGTTCCCAGGCCAGGAGTCTAATCAGAGCTGTAGCTGCTGGCCTATGCCACAGCCACAACAACTCAGGATCTGAGCCACATTTGCAACCTACACTACAGCTCACAGCAACACCAGATCCCTAACCGACTGATCGAGGCCAGGGATTGAACCAGCAACCTCATGGTTCCTAGTTGGATTCGTTTCAGCTGGGCCATGACTGCTGGGCTATGATAGGAACTCCTGGGATTGTTTTCTTAATTTCTCTTTCTGATATTTTCTTTCTTTCTTTCTTTTTTTTTTTTTTTTTTGTCTTTTTGCCTTTTCTAGGGCCGCTCCCTCAGCATATGGAGGTTCCTAGGCTAGGGGTCGAGTCGGAGCTGTAGCCACCGGCCTACGCCAGAGCCACAGCAACGCAGGATCTGAGCCTTGTCTGCAACCTATACCACAGTTCACGGCAACGCCGGATTGTCAACCCACTGAGCAAGGCCAGGGATCGAACCTGCAACCTCATGGTTCCTAGTCGGATTCCTTAACCACTGAGCCATGATGGGAACTCCTTCTGATATTTTCTTGTTGCTATATAGAAATACAACAAAATTTTCTATATTGATTTTGCATCCTGCAGCTTCACTGAATTCAGTGATTAGCTCTTAACAGTTTTTTGGTGGCCTTTAGTGTTTTCTACATGTAGTATCCTCTTGCCTACAAATAATGACAGTTTTACTTCTTCCTTTCTAGTTTGGATTCCTATTATTTCGTTTTCTTGCCTAATTGCTATGTCTTGACTTCCAATTACCATGTGATTTAAAATGTGTCACCTCATCATTCTGAACCCTTTTCTCATCAGTGAAAGGCGGTTTTGGCCCTCCAGATGATCTCTGAAGTCTGTTTCACCCATCATATTTTATGCCTCTAAATCTGTACTATAATCTGATTTTTCTTTTATTGTCTATGTATAATTTTATTTATTTTATTTTTTTTGTCTTTTTGCCATTTCTTGGGCCGCTCCAGCGGCATATGGAGGTTCCCAGGCTAGGGGTCGAATCGGAGCTGGAGCCGCCGGCCTACGCCAGAGCCACAGCAACGCAAGATCCGAGGCATGTCTGCAACCTACACCACAGCTCACGGCAACGCCTGATCCTTAACCCACTGAGCAAGGGCAGGGATCGAACCTGCAACCACATGGTTCCTAGTCGGATTCGTTAACCACTGTGCCACGACGGGAACTCCTATGTATAATTTTAAAAGTAGGTCAAGAGGTAAAAAGTCACTTATGGAACTTAGATGTCTCCTCTTCCTGCCCCTTTTACCCCTAAAAGGGATGAAATGAAGTGTGTGAAACCACAGTATATTAATCTCTAAGATAAGCTTCATTTCAGGTGTACAAGAGTTGAAAGGCAAACTCTTAGCTTAGGAGCTGTTTAAGCTGCCTTCTCTCTGGCAAGCATGTTTGAATAAAGAAATAATTAAATACTAACATCTGTCCATGGACTAATCAACCTAGGAGTATAGTTGAATAGAGAAAATGAATGTGGGTTTGAAACTGGGCCTGAGTGCACTCCCTAAACAGTCAGTTTAAACTCCCTAAGCCTGTTTCTTTATTTGTAAAATGGCAATAACAACATAACCTTGTTGGGTCGTTGAGAGGATTAACTAGAATACTGTGTATACTGTGCATGTGTAACAGTAAATACATATATTGAAGTGCTTAGTATCCAGTGGATGCTTAAAAATGTTACTTGCCTTGATGAGATCACCTATAGGTGGAATCTAAAAAATTCAACTATCTGGTGAATAAAACAAAAAGAAACAGACTCAAGGATATAGATAACTAGTGGTTACCAGTGGGGGTGGGAGGTGCAATATAGGGGTGGAGGAATGGGAGGTACAAACTACTGGGTGTAAGATAAACTACAGGGAAGGGTTGTGCAGCATGGGAAATATAGCTAGTATTTTATAGTAACTGGAAATGGAGTGTAACCTTTACAAATTGTATTAAAAATGTAAAAAAAAAAATTGAAAAAAACCCCAACCTATAGAAAATAAATGCTTATTGTTTGAAACCACTAAAAAAAAAAAAAAAAGAAAAAAAGAAAAAAGTTCCTTGCTCACAAAGTACTCGCTTGGAAAGGAAACCGAAAAGCTCTGGTGTACCCCGACCCGCCCCCGAGGCTGGCGTCTAGCGTCCGAAATCAAACACCTTTCTCCTCTCCCTTCCCCCTACTTCGTAGCCCCCAGCGGCCGGGAGTCGGGGCCTGGATTGCCCGGAGGACACGGAGGCGGGGCGGCGGAAGTGCTCTCGCGCCGCTGTCAGCTGCGCCGGAAGTTCCTGGCCAGGGCCTGGCGGTAACCTTGGGGTCTTCGCTGCCACTGCTGCCGCTACCGCCTCCGCGGGGGTGGGCTTTGCGAGTCCGAGCGTTAGCCCGGCCCAGAACTGTTAGGTGCCGGGAGTCGCAAACGTTGAGCAGGAGTTCGTTGAGGATCCCGGGGAGGAGGAACCGCGGGCGCAGCCGCCCGGCCGACATGTCTCTAGTGGCGGAAGCCTTCGTCTCTCAGATCGCAGGTAGCGTGCGTGGTGGTGGACCCGGACGGAGGCGGGGATAGGCGTGGGGGCAGTCGTGGGGAGCAGTGTGGGCTTTAGCACTGCGGCTTTCCTCCAGCCTTGCAGCATTAGACGCTGAACCCAAGTCCGGGGAGGGAGGCGGGCACTGACTACCAGCCTTATCTCATGGATGAGAAAACTGAGGAGAAACTTGGCCAAGGTCACCCCCTTGGGGCAGGAGTCCCATCTCCTTTTCCTGGGCAGTGCTTTGTCCAGAGGTCCATTCGGTCGGGAGGTGTTGGGGTGCGTGGAGAAGGCGGTGGGTTGGGATGGAAATGGGGGCGTGGCCTCAGTGGCCAAGCCTCGAAAGGCTTCAGTGTTAAATGTGGGGGCAGCGTTGGTGTGGGACCCGAAGTTTAAGGAGATTGTCACTAGTGAGTCACCATTGTCATGAGAGGCCACCGAAGTTTTCTCTCCAAGAGACACAACATTGTCATTTGCTGGGGCTCAAGGATTCACTGACACATCTTTAAGTCTACGTGAATTTTTTGAAACAGCTTTGATTTGGGTGGAGTAAAGGTGATTGATGTAAATGGATTTATATTTTCTGTTATTGAGGCTCTTATTTAGAGAAATTAAATATTGTTGAGGAAGCGAGGAAACTAGATATAGCTATTGTAGGTGCAGGTTAATGGGTAATAGTTAATCTTTAAATGGAGTTAATCTTAAATGTCCTAGTTGTATTTTCCTTGTGGGTAAACAGTCTCTGAGATAAACAGGTACATTCGCACTAAGGTGGTATTGTTGAAATGGAAAGTACTGAATGTGTCATAGAATTTGCCAAAATGCTTTTCATTGCATTTGTGTGGACATACATTTCTTTTTTTACTTAAAATATTGTTTTCTAAAAGAGAGGGAAGTTCCCGCTAGATTGCAAGCTTCTTGAGAGCAGGGATCATGCCTTATTTTGTCTCTTGTTATCCTGAGGACCTGTGACTTGGTGCTCAATAAATATGTGTGACCTGAATCAATGAATAATCTTGAGATTTCAAACAATGATTATCTTTGTTTTTTACTATTTTTGTTTTTTAAAAAGTTAGATCATTAGATTGCTGCTATACTAAAAAGTTTCGCAGTGTATGCTGATACTGGTATACTCTGCATGTTCCCTAATGTGATTTCTTTTAAAGAAAAAAATGATGAATGTCTTTTAATGAGTTTGGATCTTTTGTTTCAGTTAGTGAAATTTAAGAATTTCTAGAAATTTTATCAGTCTACCATCTTAGCTATTTGGAGTGATCTATTACTTTACGAGGAGGTGTTTAAAGATGGATAATTCAATAAATGGTGTTGGGACATATAAGTCATAACACAGCAGGAGTAAATTCCAGAAGAATTAAAGATTTAGCTGTAAAATAAGAACAAAAACCAAATTGTTTAATTAGGAGAAAATATAGGTGAGGTAGCATAGGAGGCCTGTGCAAGACACAGAATTCAGAATTCATGGTAGAAAAATTTGGCAGATTTGATTACAGATAAATTTAGAAAGCTTTGTATGATAAGAGACATAAGTTTCTACAAATTAATAATAAGAAAACCCAACAGTCAAAAATAAAGGATAGGAACAGGCAGTTCACAAAAGGGGTAGTGCACATTGGCAGTGAGCATATGAGAAAATGCCCTCCATCACTAATTTCAACCCAGTCAGATGGTCAGTATTGAATACTATAATTTCTAGTGCTGACCCTGGCGTGGGGAAGACAGTTACTCTCAAGGTATTAGTGAGTTTGTAAGAAATCACTACTTTTTAGGAATTTAATATAGTAATATTTATTTAAATGGTATTAATTGACCTAGAAATTCTTCTTCATGAGTTTTATCTGACAGAAATATAAATACCAGTATATTAAGAAATATATAATAATGATAATTGTAGTATTCTTTGTAATGGCAAATAAAGAGATATATTGGCTTGAAAACTGATTATCTTAAGTAAAAACAATTATCAAATAATACATATATATTGTATGAATGCATTGTTAAATAAACCCTTTATAAATGTATATATGTTTATGTAAGCATAGAAAAATGTAGAAGAATATTCTCACTAATTTTAACTAGTAATTTCAGGGTAACAAACAAGGTTAGGGTGTTGGTAGAGTGAGACTATTTTACTTTTGAATGTAAAGGATTGTAATTTTTAACATGTAAAAGATTATGGTTTGGCTACGGCGAAAACAGGATGGCTAAAAACTTGGTTTATATGAAACCCTGTATTTGACTTGTAAGTGACTTGGTGTGACTCAAATCCAACAGCTTCGGGCAGTAAAATTTTTTTTTTTTTCCTTTTTTCATTTTGGAAGAGATCAACCTCAAGAGATCAGAGATCTATATCTACATAGTCCTGTTATAACTTAATAAGTAAATGTAAATCTGTTTTTGTAGTGAGAGCTATTTTTTAAAAAAATGTATATAAATAACACTTTGCATATTATTTTTTCTTTCGGTGGGCCAACACACTGATACTTCTTTTGGAAACTTTTTTTTTGTCTTTTTCTAGAGCCGCACCCTCGGCATATGGAGGTTCCCAGGCTAGGGGTTCAATTGGAGCTACAGCCGGAGCTATAGCCGACAGCCTACACCACAGCCATAGCAACTCGGGATCCGGCCTACACCACAGCTCATGTCAACGCCAGAGCCTTAACCCACTGACTGAGACCAGTGATCTAACCAGCAACCTCTTGGTTCCTAGTCGGATTTGTTAACCACTGAGCCATGAATGGGAACTCCATCTTTTGGAAACATTTAGAAGCATCTTACCTCTCTCTCATCTTACCCTCCTTGAGAACCTCATTCATAAGGACATCTTTTTGGAAGCCTTCTCTAACCCCTCCTCCCCCCAGTTTAAACGAACCACTTCTGTCTCTTTATTACCGGTGTATCCCCCACCAAGTTTTCTCAGTTCTTACTCCTTATATGACTCAGTTGCTATTCTTTCCATCTCCTCGGCTATATTATTACCTTAGTTTAGGCTTTGTTATTTCTTGCTTAGCTTACTGAATAGCTTTCCCTGCTTTCAGTCTGAACCCCTAATACAGTCTGTACTGCAAGCCTCAGTGGGTTTTTGTGTTGTTTTATTTTTATTTTCCTAAATGCAGATATAACTCCTCTTGTTTTAACACCATCATTGGTTCCCCATTGTCAGTAGTGTGGAGTGAGGCCAGTAAGACCCTCCATAAGTTGGTCCTTGAACTTTTGCCTTTCTAAACTATTTGTAGTGTCTGTCTTTGGTAAATGTTGCCTTCTGCCTGAACTGTCCACTTTGTTTTGATAACTCCTGTATGTCCTTTAAGAATCTGAGCACATTTTAGCCTGTAAGTCTATCTGGCATTTTTTTCCTCATAATAAAAGTGATATATTGCTGTTGTAGAAAATGAAAACAATTCAAAGAATAGAAGGTAAAAATCACCTAAAATCATACATTTAAGATCTCATGATTAAAACTCTGGTTAACAAAGCTATCTTGTTCACTTTTCCTGAAAATGTAAAAATTGACATAACTAATATATAATATATATACTCTTCCCATGTCTGTGAATGGAATTACATATACATCAGCATTGTTAAATGGTTGCGTAGAATTTCATTGTAATGAAGAAATCGTAATTAGCTTCTCTAGTTTCATTCTGAACGGTATTTGGGGGGTGTTGCATTATTTCAGTCTGAGAAGCAGAAGTGGTAGGAACTTTAGCTCTAGTTCTAGCTCTCTTTGTGTACACACACATACACACACATACACGCATACGCATGCATGCACGCACATACACATATAAACACACAAAACTGGCTTATGATGTTCTGCTAAATCCACAAGGCAGACAGCCATGAAGAGGGGATCCAGGAGGAGAAGAGAGCTGAAGTAGCAGGCATGAGTAGTAGTAAGTAGCTAGCTTGCAGAGCCTGAATTTGGCGAGGATGTAGGTCCTCAGTCAATAAGTCAGGCCCACCCAGGATAATCTCCCTTTTGATTAACATACAGTCTAGGGAGTCAGGACATCACATCAGCAAAATTCCTTCAAGCAGTGCCTGGATTAGCATTTGAATGACTGGGAATTTGTTGCAAACTGGCTGTTTCCTCTCTTCTGTCTTCCCAGTGTCTGCTGGAGAATATTCCTTGTAGCTCACCCGGGTCAGAAACAGAGCAGAAAGGGAATTCTGGCAACTGTAGTTCAGTCTAGTTAGTTTAATGTGCCTCAAAGCCATCACAAGTGTATATGATTTTTCTGGTGTAAACAGCACTTACATATGCATATTTATGTATATAACTTAGTAGTTTCTTTGGATAAATTTCTCAAAGCGGGAGAGAATTTTGAATTTTTCTTTTAATTCAGTAATATGGAAATGATTTTGAATTAATAGCTTGGGTCTCTGGATAATGATATGCTAGACTGAGAAGTTTAAAAGGAGGAGGAGGAGTTCCCACCGTGACTCAGTGGTTAACAAATCCGACTAGGAACCATGAGGTTGTGGGTTCAATCCCTGGCCTTGTTCAGTGGGTTAAGGATCTGGCATTGTCATGAGCTGTGGTGTAGGTTGCAGATGTGGCTTGGATCCCAAGTTGCTGTGGTGCAGGCTGGTGGCTACAGCTCCGATTAGACCCCTAGCCTGGGAACCTCCATATGCCGTGGGAGCAGCCCTTAGAAAAGGCAAAAAGACAAAAAAAAAAAAAGTAAATAAAAGGAGGAGGAAAATAGTCCCGGATATTGAGTGGCTTTCAAAATCTTTTATAGCAGCCTGTGTATTTAAAATTTTTACTTGCTTGTTTTTTTAACTGTCAAGGTTTTCCAATACATTACTTGAGTTTCAGGTTAAAATTATTATTACTATTTTTTTAACAGTCAATCGAATATGAACATATCCTGGGGTTTGGGAGGATTGAATATTCCCATTTGGGTTGTGTGACCACATTTTCAGTCGTCACTAGTCAAAAGGATGGAATACTGTGATGGAAAGGCCTGACTCACTTGCCCATCCCTTTACCAAGAGTGGCTCCAGCCTTTAGGGCTCCACGGTGCCACAGAGGTGCTGTGTGCTGAACTGTAGGAATCTCCTACTGTGTTGATCATGTCCTTCATCTCAACTTGCTTTTACACTTCCTGTGAACTTTGAAGTGAGAGTCAGACCTGGGTTCTTTATTATTATTATTATTATTATTACTATTTTTGTCTTTTTATGGCCGCTCCCACGGCATATGAACGTTCCCAGGCTAGGGGTTGAATTGGACCTGTAGCCGCTGGCCTCCGCCACAGCCATAGCTACGTCAGATCTGAGCTGTGTCTGCAACCTGCACCACAGCTCACGGCAATGCTGGATCCTTAACCCACTGAGTGAGGCCATGGATACTAGGCAGATTTGTTTCTGCTGAGCTACAACAGGAACTCCCCAGACCTGGGTTCTTACTCAGCTATTTGCTAAATGTGTGATCTTGGGCAGATTACCTGCCTTTTTAAGCTTCAGGTTTATTTGCAAAACGGTAAAGATAATTATAGATTAATTATGGATTAGATGAGAAAATATAGAAACTGCTTGGCATTGTGTCGGCGCAGTAAACACTCAAAAAGTGTTTATTAATATTATTTTTAACTCATTTACCTATCAGTTTTTCTCTTTTGCTGGGTTTTGCCTCTAACTTCCTGTGTGAAGATACAAGTTTGATAAAGCTTTTTTTTTTTTGTCTTTTGTCCTTCTTAAGGCCATGCCCACGGCGTGTGGAGGTTCCCAGCCTAGGGGTCGAATCAGCGGCTACAGCAACACCAGATCTGAGCCTCATCTGTGACCTATACCACAGCTCATGGCAATGCTGGATCCTTAACCCACTGAGCAAGGCCAGGGATCGAACCTGCAACCTCACGGTTCCTAGTCGGATTCGTTTCTGCTGTGCCACTACAGGAACTCCTGATAAAGCTTTTTAAAAGTTACTTATAAATAGAACACATAATTTATTTTGATAATAGAAAAATTTATAAACAGTTATTGTAAGTGTTCCATGGTTAAGGATCATGATGTTGTCACTGCAACAGCTTGGGTTGCTGCTGTGGCATGGGTTCGATCCATATCCTGAGAACTTCTGCATGCCTCGGTCGTGGCCGTTAAAGCAGTCATTACAGTTATTAAAAATATTCCTAGGGGTTCCCGTTGTGGCTAAGTGGGTTAAAGACCTGATATTGTCTCTGTGAGAATTCAGGTTAAGGATCTGGTATTGCTGCAAGCTGCAGTGTAGGTTGCAGATGTGGCTGCGATCCGGTGTTGTCATGGCTGTGGCATAGGCTCCAATTTGCCCCGTTGCCTTGGAACTTCCATATGCTGGACAGGTGTGGCTGTTAAAAAGAAATTATTCCTATAACAATTTTTTTTAAATATAAGATTTTTATTTTTTCTATTATAGTTGATTTACAGTGTTCTGTCAATTCCTGCTGTTCATCAAAGTGACCCAGTCATACATATATATATATATATATACATTTTTTATCACATTATCCTCCATCATGTTCTATCACAAGTGAATATATATCGTCCCCTGTGCTGTATAGCATGATCTTATTACTTATCCATCCTATAATAAATTATTCTAAGGTATTTGTTTCAAGATTATCTTTGATAAATTCCAGCCATGTTTATCTACGATCATAGGTATAATTACTCAGACTTTTTCATTGGTGGTCTGTTTGCTAGACATTGCCAAAAAGTTTTAGCCTTAAAAACGTAGCTCCTAAGTTAAATGGTTAATGGTAAGAGTAAGTCTCCATTTTTTTTTTTTTTTCTTTTTGTCTTTTTAGGCCGTACCTGCGACATATGGAGGTTCCCAGGCTAGGAGTCTAATCAGAGCTACAGCTGCTGGCCTACACCACAGCCATAGAAGTGCCAGATCCGAGCTGTGTCTGCAGCTTACACCACAGCTCATGGCAACGCTGGATCCTTAACCCACTGAGCGAGACCAGGGATTGAACCCACAATCTCATGGTTCCTAGTCGGATTTGTTTCCACTGCGCCATGACGGGAACACCCAGGTCTCCATTTTTGACCCACTGTACTGGATGATACACATAATTGCTAATATTAACAATTAGATCTTGTCAGGTTTTTGTCTTATTTTATGGATGAGGAAATTGAAGCCCTGGTAGATAATAGAGTTTAAAGGTTAGGAACAAGACCATTGGAGTAAGAGAGAACTGAGTTCTAAGTTCAGTTCTGCCTTTTGTTCATTGATCTTGGGCAGACCTTTCTAGGCCACAGTTTCCTTATTTGTGAAAAAGGGGATAATATATTTCATAATGTATTCTAAGTACCTCATATAGGGTGGTATATGGGATATTCAGTACATGGTAGTTTCAGTTACTAGTTATGTTTCCCAAGTGCCTTTGAGGGACTACAGATACTACAGATACTGTATTTGTAGTATTACCCCATTACCATTTTGGACAGCAAAAAATGTCCAAAGTGTCTTTATTTTTATTAACTTCTATGCCATCTTTTCTGAATGATCTTATTACTTCACTAATGCTTTGATATATTTTAAGAGTATCAGTTCATTTTATCATACTGTATATGATTATTAATCTTTTGAAATTAGGACAATATCTGTTCTGTTCTTTATTTAGAAGATATGTAAACTATATAAAGGATGAAAAAGAAGACTTGGAATATTTCATTTATCTTATCGTGGGTATTCAGGTGCTTAATTATTTAACTTTATTAATAATTTCATTCTAACAGTAGCATTAATTTATGGTAGGGTCTTAAAAAAGTAGTTTTACAGGGTTCCTTGGCACCCATGTGTAAGCATCTTGAAGTAAGTATAATCAATATAGGCATGTTTAGAAATTTTATTTTTATGTCAATAACAAAGTACTTTTTATCTCTTTTCCACATGAATACTGGAAAATCTGGACTTTGAAAGCATTTCAGAAGGGTCCTAGAGGCTCAAAGAAGTGTAAACTATAGATTAGAAGCTCTTTGTAAAATAGAAGTGATGCTGTTGCCCACAAGGTTTATTGATTGTGAAGAAAATGATAGTCCAGGCTCTTACATCTGTATATTGAGTATCTAATGATGGTCACTACAAAAATACAATGTGCTCAATTCTTTTGTTCTTGAAAATAAGGATATTTTGTCAATTGTTTATAGTCTGCAATCTGAGGATTCTCCTTATTGAGGAAGGCACTGAGAAATTACTGAGAAGTTATTGAACTGGCCATAACATTTCAGAGAGTGCTTATCACCTTGGCACATGTGAAGTTGATAGTGAATGGGCAGATGAAGAAGCAAAGCAAAGACAAAATAGATTTTACTTCAAAGGTAAAATACTATTTATTGACAGCAGTGTGGCCTGTTTTCTTTTATCATACTTGTATTCATGAATAGGCTGGAAAACAAATTCTTTTTTTTTTGTTTTTGTTTTTGTTTTTGTTTTTGTTTTTGTTGTGGAAAACAAATTCTTAAAGGCAGTGTTTTGTTCCCTTTTAGTAAACTTTGGCATGGTGTTAAGATCACTCAAAAGGCTTGTTTTTGATCTTGGAATAGTCCATATTAAGCATGATGTGAGTTTTGGTTTTCATGTATGCTTTATTAACATTCCATACTCTGAAATTACATGATTTTTAGTTGTTTGTTCGTTTGTTTGGCTATGCCCACAGCTTGTGGAAGTTCCTGGGCCAAGGACTGAACCTGTGTCACAGCAGCAACCCAAGTTGCTGTGGTGAAAGAACCAGATCCTTAACCTGCTGCACCACAAGAGAACTCCTGATTTTTAATTTTTAACTTGAAATATTTCGGTGATGTGTGCCACATAAAATTTGTCAGTCTTTCTTCTGTGAAGACTTTTGAGTTATTAATGTTAGCTCAAGCCTTCCATATTTGAGTGAAAATTGAAAGAAAACATCATCAAACTTCTTAACATTTTTTAAACATTTTTGATATTTCTTGGTAAGTACTTATCAGATGGACTGAAGATGTCAAATGGAGATGAGATATTAAATTTAGGCTTCTCATTTTTTGTTCAAAGACAGAAGTTATAATGTTCAGCAAATCCAGTTACAGACATTTTTATGTAGAATTATTTGCCTTGCCAGTAAGAGAAATGCATGTTTTAATTTTTTATTGCTTTGTAAATGATCCTGTACTCTATTCTTGAACACTTTCCTTATTTTTGTACGCTCTATAAATGAATCATGGTTTTGAACTTTTCTACATCAGTAATAAAAATGAAATTTGATTGGTTAGTAATAAAGAAGGTACTTTTCATAAAAACAATCATTTTGTCATGGCAATTCCCATTAACTCTAACTGCGCTAGCAAAATAGAAACCATAAAAAGCATTTCATTATGCTTATACATTTAGCTATGTTTCTGTGCTGATTATATATCTTTATCTCCAAGAACTTAAGAACTTTTATAAACCAAAGAAGTTTCTTCATGACTTAAGCTTTGGGTTAAAAAAAAAAAAGATTTCTGATGTGTATAATTTTCCCAGTGGATAGTGTATCATTAGATATCATAGTGGAATTTCCCCTTACATGTCATATTTCATTACCTTGTCAACCTAGAGTACTGACTAGAACTTTGTACAAGTAAATTGTATCATCTGTTAAACATGAGGAACCCATCATTACTCCAGTGTTTATTTCTATAAGGTAGTATTGGCAGCTGATGCTTTAATGATCTGGCCTTTTCTTGACCTCCCTTTCTTTTGATTGTTAGCCTTTTCATTATAGGAAATGTTGCAGCATTGTGAATTATAAATAATGTTCCTAATTTTCTTATTTTATAAATTTAAGATATCAGTAAGAAATAGTGTAAAAATATGTTACTGTTTTTTCATTCTACTGTTATTTTTACTTACCATCAATTTAACATTTTGGTTTGACTAGTAGATGGGACTATTTGTGTAATGTTAACTCTTTCAGTGGTAACTGATATTCTTTAGTTGTGTCACGTTTAATAATATAATAGCCAGTTTTTCATTCTACTGTTATTTTTACTTACCATCAACTTAACATTTTGGTTTGACTAGTAGATGAGACTAGTTGTGTAATGTTAACTCTTTCAGTGGTAATTGATATTCTTTAGTTGTGTCAAGTTTAATAATGTAACAGCCAGTTATTTTACCAGCAAAGACCAGTTTATTCAAGAATGGCTAGAGGAATTGCAGTTCAGGATATGTGAACCATGGTAGACCATAGGCAAATCCAGAGAACAAGATAGGGGATACTGCTTGTATAGGGAAAGGGTGGGTGGTGGTTGGAAAGGGGGTATAATAGCCAAAAGAGCTTGGAGGAAGTATGGAAGCTTCTCATTGATGGGCTTCTACAGTCTCCGGTTGGCAGAGCTATCATCCTCTACAGAGAAGTAGGCAAGCACCTTCCTGTAGGAGATGTAGGCCTATTGGGCTTGCTGATGGGTTGACAGTGCATGACCTGGGGGCAAGAGAGCTCCCCCTGCAGGCCTGTCCTGACTCTTAATTTTAGCTGAGGCTTCTTTAATTCCACAGTTGAGATTGTGAATTATTCTTGTATTTTCTCCTCAAACAGATGTCTCCTTCTTACCATATACTGATTTTCCCATATTGTCATTTGATGGTTGTTTGGAGAAAGTAAAATAATTTTAATATTAAAATAAACAGATGTGTTTTAGAAATCATGGAGTACAGTTTAAAAAACAAAAAGTTCATTACTGATTCGCTTTTCTTTGTATCATTGTTAAATGACTTTAGTGGTCTCCTTTTTATAAAAAGGTTTATGGTGAAATTTGAGCTTATCTAGCAAGTTGTGTCATTTATCTCTTGGATTTGCTTTTTTCTCATTTCCTGAATAATGTAGTGACTGCCATCAGACCAGAATTTTAAATGATAGAATTAAGCCGTTTTGGTTACTGGGTTCCAAATTCTCAGGACCAGAGGCTAGAGAGCAGTGATGTGGTCAGGAAGTTAGAGAGTGAGATTTTAGGAGCATAAGACTTTCAAAAAGTGGGTAAATAAAGTAGAACTGACTGGAGGGAAGGTGGAAATGTCAAAATCTATGCTTAAAAACAGTAAAGTGGAATTTATAAATGTAACGTGGTAGGAGTCAGGTTGTAATGGATTTAGATTGAACAGAGGGAATTCTGAGGCTTCAGATGAACAATATTTAGTTCTTTCTTTAATAATAAACCTGTGACTTATACTATAACTGTTCAGTTACTGTTGTAGTGTAACAAACCACCCCACAACTTGGGGGTCTAGAATAGCCATTTTATTATGTTCATGGATGCTGCAAGTCAGTAACTGAGACAGGCCACAGGAGAGACGTCTTTATCTCATTATGTCTGGATCCTTACCTGGAAATACCCAAAGGCTAGGGATGATCCAACAGTTGAAGGCTGAGGACATCCAAAAGCATCTTTACTCACATGCCTGACAAATGATGCCAAGAACTGGTGTTTTAAGCTTGGGTTGTCTTCTGGAATACTTAACACGGGTCCTCTCCATGAGACCTGGACTTTAGAGTATACTGGCCTCGTGGTAGTCAGACCTTTTACATGGTGGGTCAATTCTCCAAAGACATGTCCAAGTTATCAAGGGAGAAGTTGCATCAACTTTTATGCCCTCACCTTGGAAGTCTCACAGCATCACTCCCACCTTATTCTGTTGGTCACAATACTACAAGTCTGTCTGATTTTAGGGGAGGGGAATTGGACTTCACTTCTTGATGGGGGGAGGGGAGGGAGAATTCCTAGAAGAACTTCTGGGACAGGAAATATTATCGTGTCCGTCTTTAAGAAATATACTCTACCATGGTGGTAATAAAGTGGTGCAGAGGGCTCAGCTGAGTCTGTTTTAATTAGAACTGGGACCTGACTAGTCCCACTCATGATCCAATAGAAGTTCTAAAACAGGATAAGGGTGGATAGGAGGTAGGGGGTGGATAGAGGAGTGTGCATGGCAGATAGAATGGTTTTGCACATTCCTGTCAGTTTTCTGTGGAGCTCTCTAAAATGAGCCAGGTTTGTCTCTTTTGCTCTTTCCTGCCTGCAGGCAGGCACTTGCACATCGATGCCCTTTTTTTGCTCACCAAAGCCCTGTTATATGTGAAGGTTGAGGGTTGCTCCAGGGCAGGTATATATTTCTTTGAACATTTTATTTTATTATTATTTTTTTTTTTGGTCTTTTTGCCATTTCTTGGGCCGCTCCCGCGGCATATGGAGATTCCCAGACTAGGGGTCAAATCGGAGCTGTAGCCACTGGCCTACGCCAGAGCCACAGCGATGTGGGATCAGAGCCGCGTCTGCAACCTACACTACAGCTCACGGGAACGCCGGATCCTTAACCCACTGAGCAAGGCCAGGGATCGAACCCGCAACCTCATGGTCCTTAGTCGGATTCATTAACCACTGCGCCACGACGGGAACTCCTCTTTGAACATTTTAAAGATGATCAGGCTGGGTGTCCGTGGTTAGGAATCATCAAAGGATTTGGAGAGAAAGTGAGTTCCTGAGTTTACACTGTTTAGTACATGTTGTTGAGATACTGTCATCATTAATTTGGTTGAACGGTTTTACTTCCAGACTTAACAGTGGTTTTTTGCTGTCCGTTGTCTTTTAGGCTTTAGGTAGCAAGAGACCTGCTTGTGTTTTCCTCAGAATATATCTTGGGCTTGAGTATCTAATTTTCACTAGGTGCCCTGCTAGGTGCTGGAGTACAAAAATGAGTAACCCAATTCTCGCCTTTGATGAACTTCCATTCTTGTTTAGTGCATATCCATTGAGACAGATGATTTCAATGCAAAGTGATGTATCTTATCATAGAGATGCTAATTAAGGAAGCCTTTTTTTTTTTTTTTTTTTGGTCTTTTCTGGGGCCACTCCTGTGGCATGTGAAGATTCCCAGGCTAGGGGTCTAATTGGAGCTGGAGCCACTGGCCTACACCAGAGCCTCAGCAACGCAGGATCTGAGCCACGTCTGCAACCTACACCACAGCTCACGGCAACACTGGATCCTTAACCCGCTGAGCAAGGCCAGGGATCAAACCTGCAACCTCGTGGTTCCTAGTTGGATTCGTTAACCACTGAGCCACGACTGGAACTCCTAAGGAAGCCTTTACTGAATCTTTTGCCTCCCTTCTCTCAAACTGAATTAGGGGTGTTAGATTTTTAGTGAACTTCTCAACTCTTCCCCCTCTCCCTGCCCCTCACCTTATGTCTGGCACACTTGAGAGTATTATTATTATTATTATTTTTATCCAGTTCAGATTTCATTTCCTCTTGTGAATTCTTTCCTGTTTTCCTCAAGCAGATTGTTATTTCTTCAAGAGGATTCCTGTAGTGTGTTATACATACCTCTGGTCTGACGCTTATATTAATAATTTTATCGAGACCATCCTGTGAACTTAAGAGACTTATATATATGGTATTTACAAAGTTTATCTAATTTTAGTCTCTCGGCAACCTTACAAGGTAGATAATATTTCCCCTTTTTACAGATGAAGTAAATGAGGCAAAAAGAGGTTATACTTCTTGGCTAAGGTGGAGGGGAATCCAGACATGTCTCACTTTAAGACCTGTGTTTTTTCTCTGCACCACCTGTATTCATTTATTGTATTGGAAATGGTTATGTCTGTCTCTGTCACCTTTTCTCACTCCCCCTGCTCTGTGTCCCCTACTCACTCAACAAAATTAGATCCTAGAGAGCAGTGGCAGTTTTATATTCATTTTTGTCTTTTTAATCATAGTTCCTGATATATTTTGCAAGGTTAATAGCCTGTGGTTGTCAGGTAAATGGTTTAATTTTTTTTTCCACCTCTCAGAATTTTCTATCCCTGTGCTCATGTTCTTGAAGGGATTCTGTAATGGTTAGGCCATGTGAATTTCTCTTTTTGTTATATTTTGTTTTGATTTTTGTTGTTCTTAGGGAATTTTGCAGTTCTGCCAAGATTTCTGGAGGTATAACAATAGATCAGATCCTCTGTAGAGAATCATTTGTTTCATGGCTAAGAGGAGTGAGGGAGCAGGAATGGAGGTTCTCTGGTTACTTAGTTTGATATAGAGTGACTCTATGTAGTACTAGAACATAGTAGTACTTGAAATATAGGTACTATTATTACAATGATTGTAATTGGTTTAGAGTAATGGGGAGAATTACTTCTTAGTCAGAGGGACATTTATTTCCCATTGTCTAGGATTAGATTCAGAGAACCGTTGAATCTTGAAGGTTAACTTTGTTAACAGTGCTGAGTGAGGTATGATACTTGTGTGGGACTGTTTGTCTTCTCTCTGTTTTTTGGCCAGATATTGAACTTTAAATCTTTTTTTTTTTTGTCTTTTTTTTTGCCATTTCTTGGGCTTATAAGCAACAGAAATTTATTTCCCACAGTTCTGGAGGCTCAAAGTCCAACATCAGGGTACCAGCATGGTTGAGTTCTGGTGAGAGACCTCTTCCAGGTTGCTGACTGCTAACTTTTTGGTGGGCCATCATATCACAGCTAGGGAGTAGCTAGGGAGCTCTCTGGAATCTCTTTTTTTTTTTTTTTTTTGTCTTTTTGCCATTTCTTGGGCCGCTCCCTCGGCATATGGAGGTTCCCAGGCTAGGGGTCTAGTTGGAGCTGTAGCTGCCGGCCTACGCCAGAGCCACAGCAACACAGGATCCGAGCCGTGTCTGCAGCCTACACCACAGCTCTTGGCAGCGCCGGATCCTTAACCCACTGAGCAAGGCCAGGGATCGAACCCGCAACCTCATGGATCCTAGTCGGATTCGTTAACCACTGCGCCACGACGGGAACTCCGAACTTTAAATCTTAACCAGCTGTTTTTGTATAGTTCTACTATTGATCTCATATTAATCTCTGTTTCTGAGAAGTGCTCAGACATGGTGTCAGTGCCTCTTTTATAAATTACAGATTACCTTGCTTAAGAAGAGAGCTCACATTTTGAGTTCTACCTACAAGGTTCTTATCTATTCATAATTGCCTGGAGTTGGCCTGTTTTGTATTGGAAATTAATGAAAAATGGTAGGTCATTTTTATAATCAGACGAAGTCTAAACATAACCACTTGAGAAGATGACACATGAATTCCTACTAAGAGTGGAAGGTTTTCATTTTAATTTGTGTTCACTTTAGCCTGAGTTACTGGCCTTTGATGCTGTGAATTTTTCTTGATCCTTGTTAACCTCCAGAAGTTTGTCAGTTTTATAAAGTTGATCCTTGAATACTATTTTGAAGTTGATCTCTAGTTTCACATAGATAGGCTCAGATGGCTCATGTTCAAGTCTCATATAACTACTAACTTAATTTTCCTTTTCTTATTGATTACATCTAGTGGAAAAAAATTATCATTTAACCACTTTTTGGTTCCAAAATAAGTGTGGCCTCAGTTCATTAATCTTAAAAGCTTATTCTGGAACACGAAAATTGCAACATGTTACTAAAGCATGTTTTAAAACATGGCTTTATGCCATATCCACAAATACTTAAGTAGAATAAGATGGGCAAAAATCTTCTTCAATAAAATTAATCTGTAAAAAGATCCATACTACCACATTCTCTGAGGCAAATGAATGAAAGGGGTGAAAGAACTTAATCTTATTTCAAGTGTACTCTATGTCCTGGGGACAGTCCTTTTTTTTTTTTTTTTTTTTTTTTTTTTTTTTTTTTCTTTTTCTCTTTTGGTGCTATTTACAGACCATCTGCATCAGATTTACTGGGAGGGCTTGTGGCAAGTTTGGATTCTTGGCTCTTGTTTCTATAGTATCAAAGTCTGGGTTTAGGGTTTGGTGGAAATACACAATTTTGTGAAGTTCCTTAGCTGATTTTTATACATTAAATGTTGGGAAGCATTGTTACAGGATGATTACAATTGCTTAATTTTAGTAATTATTACCCAAGAATGTCTATTCGTGGGCTCTGTAAGAGGTTAGCTAACATGGTTGTGTCTTCATTGACTCTGGAGCCAGACTACCTGTGTTCAAACCCTGGCTCTTGTCACTTACTAGCACTATGACTTTGGGCAAATTACTTATAGTTGTGCCTCAGTTTACTTATTGTAAAATAGAGATAATAATATTGGTGTCTACCTCATAAAGTTGTTATGGTATAGTTACTATGTCAAGCACCTAAGTGTACAATAAATGCAGTAAGAGTCTTTTAAAACCTTCTATTTACTTCGGCTTTACTGAGGTATAATTTATATACCCTTTTAAAGTGTACAATTAAATCATTTTTAGGAGTTCCTGTCGTGGCGCAGTGGTTAACGAATCCGACTAGGAACCATGAGGTTGCGGGTTCGGTCCCTGCCCTTGCTCAGTGGGTTAACGATCCGGCGTTGCCGTGAGCTGTGGTGTAGGTTGCAGACGCGGCTCGGATCCCGCGTTGCTGTGGCTCTGGCGTAGGCCGGTGGCTACAGCTCCAATTCAACCCCTAGCCTGGGAACCTCCATATGCCGCGGGAGCGGCCCAAGAAATAGCAACAACAACAACAACAAAAGACAAAAAAAAAAAAAAAAAAAAAATCATTTTTAAGTGGAGTTCCCATCGTGGTGCAGCGGAAACAGATCTGACTAGGAATCATGAGGTTGCGGGTTCTATCCCTGGCCTCAGTGGGTTAAGGATCCGGCGTTGCCATGAACTGTGGTGTAGGTCGCAGATGTGGCTTGAATCTGGCGTTGCTGCGGCTGTGGTGTAGGCTGGCGGGTACAGCTCCTATTAGACCCCTAGCCTGGGAACCTCCATGTGCTGTGGTTGTGGCCCTAATAAGACAAAAGCCAAAAAAAATTTATTTTTAAGTATATTTGCAGTTGTAATATAGTTGTAATTCTACAATCTAGTTGTAGAAAACATTTTTATCACCCCAAAAAGAAAATTCTTGCGCAGTTACAGTCATTTCTCGTTTCTGTCCTAGCCTAAGTCAACCACTAACCTGCTTTCTATCTCTATAGATTTGCCTATTCTGAATATTTCATGTAAGTGGAATTATAGAATGTATTTTCTTTAGTGACTGTCTTTTTTTCACTGGGAGTAGTGCTTTTGAAGTTCATCTATGTGGTAACAGGTATCAATACTTGGTTCTTTTTATTGCCACATAGTATTCTGTTGTATGGATATATCACATTTTATTTATCCATTTATGGGTTGATGGTCATTTAGGTTGTTTCCACGTTTTGATTATTGTGAATAACACTGTTGTGATCATTTTGTACAAATCTTTGAGTGGATATGTTTTTTTTTCATTTCTCCTGGGTGAATACCAAGGAGTGGAATTGCTGAGTCATAATAGTAATTCTATGTTTAACATTTTGGAAAGAACTGCCAAACTTTTTATATTCCCACGGGCAGTGTGTGAGTTCTAAATTCTCCACATCCTCTAAACATTTGTTATTGTCTGTCTCCTTAATAATAGCCATTCTAGTGGGTGTGAGGTGGCATCTCACTGTGGTTTTGATTTGTATTTCCCTGACGACTAATGGTACTGAGTATCTTTTCATGTGTTTGTTGACCATTCATGTGTCTCCTTTGGGGAATTGTCTGCTCATATCCTATGCCTATTAAATAGATTGTTATTTATTATTGACTTGTAAGATGTCCTTTATGTATTCTATATATTCGCAGTAGGAGTCTTGGGGAATCTTAACTGCTGTCCCCATCACTTCCACCACCACAATTATCATCATCATCATCTACCTAGATAGAAGTCTACATAGTTTTTGACCAGAAAGAAATAGATTATCATTATTCTCTAGTTTTATTTGGGCTCCAACTTTGGTTGTAAGGGGAAGTTCTGCCCTGTACTAGTTCTCCTAGAATTTTCAATCTGTTTTGCTTTCCTTCCTTTGCTTCCTGAATGGCAGGACATGGTCTTAGCAAATTGGCATTTGTTTGGTATTTTGGAGATTGTACACTGTTGTATGTAATTTTTTCTTCTGTGTAACATGTAAACAGAATTAAGCCTTGTTATGGGGGTATCAGATAATCTTTATTGCTATCTTCAGATAGGCTCCAGTATTTGTCAGAGTTTTAAGCTTGAAAATAAAGATAGCAAATATGGAGATAGGCCACATGGTACCACTAAAATCTTAAATGCCTTAAAGGCAGTTACTTGATTTTCTGTATAATTTTATCTTTAGTGCTTAGAATGTTGCCTGGCATATTATATTTTGGATATATTTGTGTATGTTCTGTGAATATTTATTGAATGGCTGATAAAATAGATTTGTAGAGTGTGACTAAATTTACTTTCTAAAATGAGAGCTACAAACAGTTTACTATACATATTTATATACAGCAAGCAATAAAGACTCTACAGTGGATTCTGATGTCAAGTTTTTTCTTAGTAAGGACTGATAACTTGTAGACAAGGGAATAGTTCTAGTGCGACTCTTCTTTTAATGTCTGGAAATCCTTTTGTATTTGTGTCTTACACTTCTCCAGTCTGTCTTAGAATGTCTACTTCTTGTTTCAGCACCCTTTATTTCAACCTAAGGTAGTTTTTCATCTTTTCTGTCGGAACTTCCTTGCAGTATATTCTTTAAGTGGCCGCTATGATCTGAATGTTTGTGATTTCCCCCAAATTCATGTATTTAAATTCTAATCCCAGAAGGTAATGGTATTAGAAGGTGGGGCAATTGTGAGATGATTAGGTCTTGAAGGAAGAGCCCTCATGATTGGGATTAGTGCCTTTATAAAAGAGATTCCAGGAGTTCCTGTCCTGTGGCCAGTGGTTAACGAATCCGACTAGGAACCATGAGGTTGCCGGTTCGATCCCTGGCCTCGCTCAGTAGGTTAAGATCTGGCGTTGCCGTGAGCTGTGGTGTAGGTTGCAGACACGGCTCGGATCCCGTGTTGCTGTGGCTCTGGCGTAGGCCGGCAGCTACAGCTCCAACTAGACCCCTAGCCTGGGAACCTCCATATGCCGAGGGAGCGGCCCAAGAAATGGCAAAAAGACAAAAAAAAAAAAAAAAAAGAGATTCCAGAGAGCTCCCTAGCTACTCCCTAGCTGTGATATGATGGCCCACCAAAAAGTTAGCAGTCAGCAACCTGGAAGAGGTCTCTCACCAGAACTCAACCATGCTGGTACCCTGATGTTGGACTTTGAGCCTCCAGAACTGTGGGAAATAAATTTCTGTTGCTTATAAGCCACCCAGTCTGTGGTATTTTGTTGTAGAAGCCCAAATGGACAAAGGCAGAGAGTAGCCTTACTGATCTGTTACAAAGTACTACCTGTCAGTATTTTAGGTTTATGAAATGACAGCATGACACTGCACCTCTCCATTCTCTAACACAAGTCAGTTTCTTTTATTTTTTTGACATATAGTTAATGTGAAATATTATGTAAGTTACCAGTGTACAACAATAGTGATTCACAATTTTAAATGTTATATTCCATTTATAGCTGTTATAAAATATTGGTTATAATCCTTGTGTTGTATATTATGTGAGCCACTTTTTGAGTGAACATTTATCTCTGACTGTTAAGGTGATGGGAGAATGGTTTTAAACTCCGTTGTGGGAAGAGTCACTTCCTGCTTCTTTGTGGTATCATTAAATATCCCCTATGAAACAGTAGCTCCGGGCATCATCACTATTTAATCATTTCATGATCAGTGTTATCTGGGATATAGTGTTATCTTTGAATTGTACTATAGTTTGCAGGTTGAATTGTTGTTGAATCTTATACATAGTTCTTAAAATTCTAGTTTTGATGAAGCCATGTCATATTTTAAATCTAAACATCTTAAAATTTATTTTAAATGAAGGCTTCATATCATAACTGCATAAAACTTAACAGGTTTTGAACTTAGTGTCTATATTGATATCCCTGAGATCATTAGTATGGTATTTATATCAAACTAGTAAATTTATTTCCATTTCTCTGTGTGTCTTGCAGTAACTTGTCCATGTTTAAGAGCTGCCAAATGTTCTTTGAGCCTTTTGTTATATTGTATTTGCATTTATACCTTTGACAGAAAGACATTTAAATTTGGAGATAGGTTACATATGTTTTTTACTCCTTTTGTGTAACACTGTCTAAATAGTCTTTGAAAGCTGAAGAGCTGACATCTATGAGCTTTTGGAATCCAGTTGCCTAAGGATAAACTGGGTTTGACTTCATTAGTGTACAAATGATAGGTTTGTGTAGAGTTATTGTAGCATTAATCAATTTGATGGATTGGAAATATGACAGTACTGAAGCAGCATGTAATATTAGTACCCATTATTCTACAAATTATGTCTTCACCTACATTCATATGCCAGAGGAGTCATGTTGTACATTAAGAATGCAGAATTTAAAGAGAAAAAAAAAAAAAACAACCCTGACAACAGAGGGCATCTCTTACCATGGCCTTTCTCTTGTCCTTTTTAGATTAGGTCATGGAGAGATGGACTTTGAAATTAAACTTGTTTATTAGGTCATAGCACTTTCATAATGTGAAATACCTTGAATTGAATGGAATAGATAGATCATCTGCCACCAGAATGACTTATCACCTAACTTAATACTTTTAAGTTAGAGAGTTAGAGAGAATCCTGCTGGTAAAATGGAGTCTTTAAGAAACCTGTGTGTGTGTATATGTACATATGAATTTGTTGACCAGTAGTCATTTCTCCAAAAATTATAATGGATTAGTAGTAAAGAATGTTGATGTTTTTGTTGTATTTGTTGGTAAAGCCCCCAAATAGTAGGTACCTTAGTGATAATGAAATGAGAATCAAGTATGTATTTTGGGGGCTATGGATGTTGCTTTACCATGTGTGCATTTCTAGTATAGATTTATTTATTTTATCTTCTGGCTTTCAAAAGTCCAGGAGTTTATATTCTCTCTCTTTTTAATCTTTGTCTCTTCCAACTTAAATACTTATAGTAATAATGAAAAAGAAATGCTTATAGGAGGTAGAAAATGTCTTTGAAAAATTTAAAAATACTCATTTGCATAAAAATGCTATCTCACTAAAGGCTGAAACTTTAAGAGGAACTGCCTTTGCTCCTGGTGAAAGAAATACTGGTGTAAAATACTCAGGGCAATTTTGCCCAGGTAAGACTGGAAAGAAAGTAAAGGACAAATGGGGTAAAAGACTTAATAATATTAATTGGATAGAAAGTTATGAGGTGCTATGATGTTTGCTTTATTTCTAGAGTTTATAATTTATATCTATAAAATAGGAATTATTCTTTATAAAAATGGTAACTTTTATGTATCTTGCTTGGGAATAAGAAGGCATTCTAATTTTCAAGAATGAATGAATGTAGGTTAAGAGAACCTTAGAGTAAGTTATTGCTTTGGTTTGAAAATGATATAGTAGTTTCTGATTGTGAAAGAATTAATTTATGAAATGTGGGTAGTTTTGCTTTGAAACTCTTGTGATAAAGATATTAGCTTTAAATGCTACTTAGATAAAAAAATTTAAATCTTAATTTGAATTTCATATTTTGGCATATATTATTCAGTTTTGAGCAGTTGAGAAGCTGAGTCTTTAATAATCTTAGGACCATAGGAATTTTCACATTCTAGGAACTTACTGCGGAGATAAGATACTGACATAATAATAGAATAGAGTAGAAAGCAATATGATATAAGACAAGTACAAACTGCTGTGAGCAGTATAGATAAATGAGAAATTAGGTTTGTTTAGATACAAAAGCCTTCTTGATGGAGGTAGCATTTAAGCCTAGTCTTGAAAAAGGTGTAGGATTTGGGTATGTGGTAAGGAAGAAATATTTTGGGGAACAGTTTGAACATGGTCATTAGGTAAGGAGGTATGAAGTATATGGAGACATTTTAGGTAATCTGGTGGGATACGAAGTTTCTGTTATTAGGTAAATTGCATCATAGGCAAGTATCCCCCTTCTTCATTAATTCATGTGTGTTATTTCCAAGCTTTTTTTATGGTCAAAAAAGATGATTTCAGGAGTTCCTCCTCTGGCGCAGTGGTTTAATGATCCAGCTTGTCTCTGTGGTGGCACCAGTTCGGTCTCTGGCACAGCTCAGTTAAGGATCTGGTGTTGCTGCAGCTGTGATGTAGGTCACAGCTCTGGCTCAGGGGCTGTCCCTGGTCCAGGAACTTCCAAATGCTGTGGGGGGCCAAAAAAGGAAGAAAAAAAAAGGACAATTTCACTCGAATAGTGGAGGACTCTTCTTTGTTTAAAGGTATGTGAATGGCTGGGTTCCCTGCTGAAACTTCACATAAATAGTTAATTAGAACAGTGTTTTCCAAAGTGGAATGAGGTGTATACACCGTTTTATGCAAGGCAGTCTTTTGAAGTACAGGAAGAAAATATTGGAACTTTGGTTTCCATTTTTTTTTTGGCTGTACCCATGGCATGTGCAAGTTCCCAGGCTAGGGGTCAAATCAGAGCTGCAGCTGCTGGCCTAAGGCACAGCAGTGCAGGATCTGAGCTGTGTGTATGTGACCTACACCACGGCTCACGGCAACACTGGATCCTTAAGCCACTGAGTGAGACCAGGGATCAAATCTGTGTCCTCATGTGTACTAGTTGAGTTTGTTTCTGCTGAGCCAAAATGGGAGGACCGCAATTTATTTTTTAACCGTTTTCTTGTGTATGTTTTATAATGTACATGATTCATTAGCTTAGAAATATCAGCCATATGGTTTCCAAATCTGTTTGAGTCTGCATACTCAAATATTTTATTGATGGGGACATGAGATTTTAAAAAATGGTGGTCCCAAGGTTAGAATTACAAAAAAAAAAAAAAAAAAATGTGTAAAGAGGACTAGTGAGATCACTTGTTAGATGGTTGTGGGACTTGTGTTATCTTAGTGGTGTTACAACAGTAATATTCAATGAAAATTATGTATTTGATATAAAACATAGAAACAAATTTCCAGTTTTAGGGTCAGTGCCTGGGTAAACTTACAGGATTAGAGTCTGCCAGCTATTTTAGGCCACTGTTTAATATTTTTATAGTTGTGTTTTTGGTTGTAGTATTGGAATTCTCTGGGTGAAAGTTTCCCTTTTTTTGTGATGTTGTGTAATTTTCTTATGTTCCCTGATGCATTCTTAGCCTAAGAGTACAAAAATCATAACAGTAATGTCGGTGGTAAGAATAAACACAAACGTTTATTCACCCAGCATTTACTGATTGCCGGTTTGGTGCTAAGTTTAGGAATTAAGTGGTAAGCAAAAATCAGACCTGAACACTGGATTCATGGTGCTTATGTTCTAGTAGGAGAGATAAATAATCCTCAAATCCATGCAAAATGTGGACTGTGGTTAGTGGTACAAAGGAGTGTGCCAGTGCTCCTCCTTGAAAAGAGAAGCTTGAAAAGAGAGGGTTTAGTTCCCTTCAGAGAGGTCACCAAAGTCTTCCCTGAGGACAGGACCAGCTACACAATTGGTAGGGCCCAGTGCATTATGAAAGTGTGAGGGTTCTTGTTTAAAAGAATTCCAAGACTGCCACAACAGAACATTAACCAAGCATGGGGCCCTTCTAAGTACAGGCTCTGTGCACCCACTCAGGTTGTATGTCTGCGAAGCTGGCCCAATATGAGGAAGTGATATTTTTGCTGAAATGTGAGAATATGTACGATAGGAGGGGAAGATGGCTCCAAGGTAGAGGACACAGCTCAGATGAATCTCTGGGGTAGGAAGGAAGGTGATGCATCAGAAGCTGGGTGAAGGCCAATGTTGCTGGTGTACAGAGTGGGTGGGGAGGAATGATGAGGCCAGGGAGGTAGAACAGATGATATGCAAGGCCAAGTTGATCTTTATTCCAAGAGCCACACAAACTATTGATGTGACTGGAGTTCCCATCATGGCGCAGTGCAAATGAATCTGACTAGGAACCATGAGGTTGCCAGGTCAATCCCTGGCCTCAATCAGTGGGTTAAGGATCTGGCGTTGCTGTGGCTATGGCGTAGGCCAGCAGCTGTAGCTCCTATTCGACGCCTATCCTGGGAAACTTCACATGCCACAAGTGCAGACAAAAACCAAAAGCTATTGATGTGACTTAAGCATAAAATTTACTTTTGATATACGCTAATAATACCAATAACTTGCACCTTGAAAGCTTTGGACAACGTTCTCCCTCAATCCCCATTTTCTGTCGGCCTCCTTTTCAGAAACGTTTAGTCTAACCTTCTATATTTATTCTAAGGCTGGCCCTCCCCTAAGGTAAGTTTAAAAAGGCTTTTCACATCAGGAAGTGCTTTTGGTGGTAGAAATTGAAAATAAGATAAGTGAGTTATGAAATTTTATTCACTATTGAATTAGTCTATGATCTAAAATTTTAGGTTGAAGTAAAACTAGTAAGAAATAAAAAATGTTTTATTATTTTAAAAAGTTTTTCTTTTTAAATGCTGCAGATTCGTAAGTTCAGTAAGCGTATTTTATTTTTAATTCTGTGGGCTTCAGTGAATTTTTTTTTTTAGAACTGTATTATTTAATTGTACAGTTGCATTATTTAATTATAATTATCATAAGTTCTTTGATGGAGAGGAAATCAGAATCAGATGTAAGAAGACTTCAGCATTCCAAGAATGATGTCAGATGACCCCCTTCATGGTGGATTATGCACTTATTTACTGTGAGATATATTTCTTCTCCAGAGATTCCTTGTTTGCATATCAGTTGTAGATTTTTGGTTTGCAGTTATTCTGAAGTTTTGCTGTAAGAGTCTATATGTATATGAGATTGCTTTAAGTTGTTGGTCTCTTAATTGCAAGTTCATCTCCAGTGTCCTGCATCTGCACCCACCTCTTCTCATGATTTCTGATTTTGGTGGTGTGATTGTGCATGGATGATTTCATACCTTTACTGGTGAGCCTTGTCATTTGTGGAATTTTTGTTTCCTGTTGCGGCCTTTTCTTTTCTGCCTAGAGAAGTTCCTTTAGTATTTGTTATGAGGCTGGTTTAGTGTTGCTGAATTCTCTCAACGGGTTTGCTTATCTGTGAAGGTTTTGATTTCTCCTTCAAATCTGAATGAGAGCCTTGCTGGGTAGAGTAATCTTGGTTGGAGGTTTTTTCCTTTCATCACGTTAAGTATATCATGCCACTCCCTTCTGGCCAGCAGAGTTTCTGCTGAAAAATCTGCTGATAACCTTATTGGGGTTCCCTTGTATGTTACTTGTTTCTTTCCCCTAGCTGCTTTTGAGATTTTCTCTTTGTCTTTAATTTTGGTCAGTTCGATTAACATGTGTCTCGGTGTGTTCCTCCTTGGGTTTATTTTATATGGTACTCGTTGTGCTTCCTGGATTTGAGGGAGTGGTTCCTTTCCCATGTGAGGGAAGTTTTCGGCTATGACCTCTTGGACTGTTTTTTTCTGTCCCCTTCTCTCTCTCTTCTCCTTCTGGCACCCCTATAATACGGGTGTTGTTGCGTTTCACGTTGTCGCAGAGTTCTCTGAGACGCTCTTCATTTCTTTTCAATCTTTTTTCTCTTTTCTGTTCCACATCCGTAATTTCCACTAATCTGTCCTCCACCTCGCTTATTCGTTCTTCTGCCTCCTGTGTTCTGCTGTTGGCTGCCTCTAGTGAATGTTTTATTTTGGTTATTGTATTTTGCATCTCTTCTTGTTTAAGTTTTATATCTTGTATCTCTTTGGTCATTGTTTCCTGTAAGTTATCCATCTTTGCCTCCAGTTTATTTCCAGTGTCTTGCATCATCTTCAGCATCAACAATCTAAAGTCTTTTTCCTGGAGGCTGAGAATCTCCTCATCACTTAGCTGATGTTCTGGGGTTTTTCCTTTCTCCCTCATCTGAGTTATAGTTCTCTGTCTTTTCATTGTTATAGGTTTTTGGTGTGGTGGCCTTTTTGCAGATACTAGAGTTGTCGCCTCTCTTACTTCTGGTGTCTGCCCCCCTTGTGGCTGAAGTCAGTGTGGGGGCTTGCTGTAGGCTTCCTGATGGGGGGGGGCGGGGGCTGATGCCTGCCCACTGGTGGGTGGAGCTGATTCTAATCCCTCTGGTGGGTGGGGCTTGGTCTCTGGATGGGATTAGAGGCAGCTGTGTGCCTGAGGGGTCTTTAGGCAGCCTGTTTCCTGAGGGGTGGGGCTGTGATCCCACCTGGATTGTTGTTTGCCCTGGGGCTTCTCAGGGCTGACTGACAGGTGGGGCCAGATTTTCCCAAAATGGCCCCTCCAGAGAAAGGCATCTGCTGAATATTCCCGAGAGCTTTGCCTTCAATGTCCTTCCCTCACAACAGGCCACATTCACCCCTGTTTCCCCAGGATGTCCTCCCAGAACTGCAGTCAGGTTTGACCCAGATTCCTATGGAGACCTCGCTCTGCCCTGGGACCCAGTGCACGTGAAAGTCCGTGTGCGCCTTTTAAGAATGGGGTCTCCGTTTCCCCCAGTCCTGTGGAGCTCCTGTGCACAAGCCCCACTGGCCTTCCATGCCAGATGCTCCAGGGGCTCTTTCTCCCAGTGCCGGATCCCCGCACGTGAGGGTTTGATGTGGGTCTCAGAACTCTCACTCCTGTAGGTGAGTCTCTGTGAACCAGTTAGTTTTCAGTCTGTGGAGCGTCCCACCCCGGAGGTATGGGGTTGTTTATATCACGAAATCACCCCTCCTATCTCTTGATGTGGCCTCCTCTCCTGGAGTAGCTTCAGTGAATTTTTCAAAATAAAGTATAGTTGATTTACAACCACGAAGTTGCGGGTTCAATCTCTGGCCTTACTCAGTGGGTTAAGGATCTGGTGTTGCCATGTTTGTGTTGTGTTGTGTTGTGTAGTTTGAAGGTGCGGCTCAGATCTGGTGTTGCTGTAGCTGTGGCATAGGCTCTTTTCTCACATTTGCTATTTGTAGACGTTTTAATAATGTTTATTCAGACCAGTGTGAGGTTGTACCTCATAGTAGTTTTGATTTGCATTTCTCTAATAATTAGTGATGTTGAGCATTTTTTCGTGTGCCTACTGGCCATCTGTGTGTGTTCTTTTTTTTTTTTTCCTTTGGTCATGCCTGTGGCATGTGAAAGTTCCCAGGCCAGGGATTGAAGCCACATCACAGCATCAACCCAAGCCACTGTAGTGACAATGCTAGATTATTAACCCGCTGCATCACAAGGGAGCTTTCTGTATGTCTTCCTTGGAGAAATTTCTGTTTAGATCTTCTGTCTATTTTTTTGCTTGGATTGTTTTTGTTGTTGTTGAATTGTAAGAGCTGTTTGTATATTTTGCAGATTAAGCTATTGTTAGTTGCATTGTTTGCAAATATTTTCTCCCACTCGGTAGCTTGTCTTTTCTTTCCTTTAAAAAGTGGTTTCCTTTGCTGTGCAGAAGCTTGTAAGTTTGATCAGGTCCCATTTGTTTATTTTTGTTTTTATGTCTTTTGCCTTAGGAGACTGATGTAAGAAACATTGGGACAATTTATGTCAGAGAATGTTTTGCCTGTGATGTCTTCGAGGAGTTTTATGGTGTCATGTCTTATATTTAAATCTTTAAGTCATTTTGAGTTTATTTTTGTGCATGGTGTGGGAGTATGTTCTAGTTTCATTGATTTTTAGGGACCTATCCACCGGTTTTCGTACCCCTTGCTGAGAATTTTTTTTCTCATTTTGTATATTCTTTCCTCTTTTGTTGAAGATTGACTGGGTGTTTGGGTTTATTTCTAGGCTCTCTATTCTGTGCTGGCCATCCGTATGCTAAATGTTGGTTTTTGTACCAGTACCACACTGTTTTGATTTCTGTAGTTTTGTAATATTGTGTGAAGTCTGGGAGAGTTATGCCTCCTGCTTTGTGTTTTTTTTTTTTTTTTTTCCAGAATTGTTTTGGCCATTCTGGATCTTTTATGGTTCCATATAAATTTTTGGATTATTCTAGTTCTGTGAAAAATGTCATGGGTAATTTGATGACGATTAAATGGTACAAATTTTTTTTTTTTTTTTTTTTTTTTTGTCTTTTTAGGGCCATACCCATGGCATATGGAGGTTCCCAGGCTAGGGCTTCAGCTGGAGCTATAGCTGCTGGCCTACACCACAGCCACAGCAATGCCAGATTCAAGCCGCATCTTTGACCTACACCATAGTTCATGGCAACGCCAGATCCTTAACCCACTGTGAGTGAGGCCAGGGATTGAACTTGCGACCCCATGGATACTAGTCAGATTTGTTTCCACTGAGCCACGACGGGAACTCCTAAATGCTACAGATTTTTAAGGTCTATTGTTAATACTATCATTTTGAATTCTTAATATTCCTCCCTTTTACATATGATCAGGACAAGGGTGGGTATTGATTTTCTTGACCTTGGCAAAGAGGAGTGGAGAGAAATTTTATTTTTGGAGTCCTTCTTCCCCCTGAGAGGCATATTCTCAATGAAAAGGCATTAATATTACCCAAACCAAGGAATAGGCTTTTACTTTGTTATGTGTGGATAATGTTCATGATTCATGGACTTATAAATGCTCATTTCCTAGAAAGATACCTGCATGGTTGATTTGTAGATACATTGCCATGCCACACAACTTAGGATTTTCACTGTAGTCTGTATTGAATAACATGCCAACCATTTCTTCTCCAATGTCATGCTTAAATGTAATTATTTAAGCTGGTTCATATAGGTGACATACTTAAATCAGTGATGTTTATATACTCTGAGCTGCTCCTGGGTGAAATAGGCAGCCAGGCATTCCCTGCATACTCTGCCATTTCTTGCTTCCTGGTCTATGGATGCAGTGGAAATCTAGAAGGCAGCTAAAATAGCATGGTTATATAGTTTATATCAGCCTACTTGCTTTCTCTCCACCCCTCCCCCGCTTTTGGCTATGCTTGTGGCATGTGGGAGTTCCCAGGCCAGGGATTGAACCTGCACCCTGGCAGTAACCAGAGCCATAGCAGTGACAGTATGGGATCTTTAGCCCACTGGGCCACCAGGGAACTGCTTTCTTTTTAAACAATAGATTCTGTTTGTGAAGATAACATCAAATGTTTTGGCAGTTACTTTCTGAGAATTTATTGTTAATAATACTTTCTGACTGCGGGGGAGTTCCCTTCATGGCTCAGTGGTTAATGAACCCGACTAGGATCCATGAGGATGTGGGTTCAATTCCTGACATCACTCAGTGGGTTAAGTGTTGCTGTGAGCTGTGGTGTAGGCCACAGACGTGGCTTGGATCTGGCATCGCTGTGGTGTAGGCTGGCAGCTGTAGCTCTGATTTGACCCCCAGCCTGGGAACTTCCATATGCCACAGGTGCGGCCCTAAAAAGCAAAAAAAAAAAAAAAAAAAAAAAATTCTGAGTTGGAACATGGTTTGTATCTTTTTTCTTTCTTTCTTTTTTCTTTTTTCTTTTTTTTTTTTTTTTGGTTGCACCCATAGCATGTGAAAGTTCCTGGGTCAAGGATTGACTCTGCCACAGTGGTGACAACACCAGATCATCCTTAAATACTAGATCACCAGGGAACTCTTATAGTTTGTATCTTGGATCAAGGAGAATACACTCTGTGTCACATCTACTTCTAGCTTTAGGTTCTTAATAACAGAGCTTTTAGTATTTGTAGGTAACTTCTATATTCTTATTTACAGTCAGGTAATATGTTGTAAGATTTGTTTTGCATATGTCATGTTAGATCAGGAAAATCCATGGAGATGATGATAACTGAACTTTTGACTGGAATTACAGAACACTTAAGTTCTTATTCATGTGAGAACTCTGTGACATTGCAGAAGAGTGATGTAGATTCTAATTTAACAAAGAACACTTACATTATATTCAGCATATATTTAATGCTAAATATGTTATTCTCTTTAAAATTTGTAATTCTTGTCTAGTATGTACACAAAATAGTTAACTAAAAGTTAAAATCACCAGAATATTTAATTAGAACACCCTATTACTTTAACATAATTGATAGTATTAGGTTCAGTAAAACTGATTAGTCAGAATGTTTAAGGAATTGAGTGGTAGGTTTAATTAAATATCTCTTTTCTTTCTTTCCATTCACAATTAATGAACACCAGCTGTATGCAAAACATGGCGCAGTGTGGTATACACGGTTGCATATGACACACTTGTACCCTCAAGGAACTTTATTTCAGTATCTTTAAAACTTTTGTAAATTTTATTCCTATGCTTTGTTGCTTTAATAAGATTAATATAATGCATATAATTGAATCTCTGATGATATAGGATCTTAACAGAATGAGTCTCATTGTGTTGTTTCTCATGTAAACAGTGTAGGTGTGCTGACCAGTTTTTCCTAAACGGTTAGTTTTGAGAAATTTGCTGATGTCAGCTTGTTTTTGTTTCCTTGATTTTTATTTGAAAAATGCTAAGCAGGATAAATGGGTTCTTACTGAAATTTTACTTAGTTAAAAAGTTTACAGTGACATATAGATACTTAGTTGCACTACCTTTTTGGTGTTCAAGTTGAAATTTGGTAACCTTTACGTATATGTATGTAGACGACATATGTATGTAGACGTATATGTATGTAGACGATATATGTATGTAGACGATCTCTATCTCAATGGTTTGACTTGCAATTTTCCAACTTTACGATGGTGCAAGAGTGATACACATTCAATGGAAACTGGAAATTGCGAATTTTTATCTGTACCTGGGCTGGTGATATATGGTGAGATACTCTTGATGCTGGGCAGTAGCAGGGAGCTACAGCTCCCAGTCAGTCAGGAAGTTAGTTACGAAATCACAAGGGTAAACAACCGATATACTTAACAACTATCCTGTACCCAGAAAACCATTGTTTTTCACATCCAGTACAGTATTCAAAAAATTTCTTGAGATATTCAGCACTTTATTATAAAATAGGCTTTGTGTTAGATGACTTTGCCCATTGGTAAGCTAACATAAGTTCTCTGAGCACATTTAAGGTAGGTGAGGCCAGGCTGTGATGCTCGGTAGGTAAGATGTATGCAGTGCATTTTCAACTTAAAATATTTTCAGTTTACAGTGTGTTTATCAGGATGTAGCTCCACAGTAAGTCGAGGGAGGTTCTGTAATATTGTGGGTAACAGTGTACAGAACTATGTATGGTCCATTATTTGCTTGATAATTTCATGGTATTATCCCTAAGTATGAGTTTGTTTAATTTAGTGTATCCCAAACCAAACCAAAAGTGGCATTTATAATTCATAATAATGCTAACGTTTTTTTTTTTTTTTACATTCTAAAGTGGAAGTAAAAACAAATTAAGGGATCCACCCCTCCTTCCCACACCTAAGACTATTTTAGTTCATCTTAAACTGTCTTAAGAAAAAAAAAATTCATGTATATAAATTTTTTTTAAAAAACCACATAGAAGTGTATATTAAAATAATCTGTTGCTCTGTCACAGAGACTGTATTAGTTTAAACACAGTAAGAAAAATACCAATTATTATCAAATTGATATATTTGACATTCTTGCTGAGAGTAGATTCAGTTAGAGTGTTAGAATTGCTGATGCTGATGTTTTATTTTATGGCTTTCACAAAGAAGAATTCAGCAGATGATTTCCTGTGTGTTGTGGCAGTGGAGGCATTGCTTCTTAAGTGCAGTTGATTAGACAGAATTCAGATCTAGTACTTTTTCCAAGCACTGGTAGGTTGCTGGTATTCTCTTTGTAGCTGGAGTCTTCTCTCGATGAGAGGTTAAGAGTCAAGGTCAAGCCTGGCTTCAGGCCTAAAGTTAGCTTTACTAGCTTTATTTCACTTTGTAGATACTTACTGCTTCATCATGTTACTTCCCTTTGTTTTTGTGAGATGGTATTCTTGAGGTCAAGGCAATGAAATACAGACTACAACAGGATTCCTCTGTTTAAATACTACCAGCTTGTAAGGAAAGATGCATAGCCTGATACATATATATTTGATTCTTTCATATACAGTGTTGTGTTTTGAAAATTCACTTTATTAAATGCTTACAGTAAAATATAAATATTGTTTCACTTTTATTTTTGATAGTGAACCTAAATTCAGTATCTTTTTATATGTGTGAGTAGCATTTTGGATATTTCTGTGTTTGAAGGAGACTAAAGTAATAATAGCACATATGCTGTTTTATGTTTAAAATTTTCACTTTTAATTGGGTGAGATGTCTTCCACATCCTCCCCATGAAAAAAATCAGATTGCCATCAGGCATTCCTTTAAAATAAGTTTTCTAGCCTGTTCCTAGAAAATCTAAAGTAGTGTGACTAGTTGCCATATTTAAGGTGTATTTGACATTGGCTTTAAATGTTCTAGACAAATATATGTGATTATTAATTTGCTTGGTTATTGGTATGTTTTTGCCTCATGTGCCTAATGTCATGGCTGTATTTCCACAGCTGCAGAACCTTGGCCTGAAAATGCTACATTATATCAGCAGCTGAAAGGTAGGTACTTTTCTCAGTTAAAAATGGCTTTGTATCAAAATATATTTATTGCCCAAAACACCCTTCAATAACATAATTTACTGCAAAGAGAACATAAAACATAAAAAAGGGATTTTCTTCTGTAATTTGTCTAGAAGGTTTTACCTAAACTTGTATCTGCCAGTATAAACCAACTATTCATGGCCAATAAGGTCCTTAGTTTATTATTGACTCATTATATTGGCTGCTGTAGGCAGTGTAAAATGATGTGGTTGCAGGAGCAGTTGGCAGATTTACTGCACCAATAGCTGACACAGCAGATTTTTGAAGTCCTGTGGTAAAGTGGGCTCTCAGTAAAAAGGAACTGTTAAAATGTATAGGCTAGGATGGTTCAGGCTCCCTTTAGCAGCTCTTCATATATCATCAGATCACATTATGGACCCCATTTGGGGCTCAGCAGCCTGCTACAGTTGTCAGAAGACTGCAAAGTAATGAAGACTAATAGGCAGCAGCCCTAGTCTTCTAAGCATGGAATTTTTATTGCAGCGAACTTGTCATCTTTCTTTTGTGTGACAGACCTAGACACACTGTGCAATATTAACTGTAAGCTGCCTTTATATGATTTTGAATGCTTTTACTTTTAACTAGAGAGGTTTGGGCAGAGATACTATTTTACTTAATTTTAATGGAAAGAAGAGGACTATTTCTTGAAAACTTGAATGATGAATTTGTTTTTCAGTGAGCGATTTTAATTATATATTGCTGATCAAATAGTTTTAGAGCAAACAGTCTTGTTTCATTGTTATTTACATACTGTGATAATTTAATCAAAATTAGACGCACAGGGGAATTATATAGAACTTCATGATTACATTTTCTTTTTTAGAAATAGGAATAGTTTTTTTTTTTAATAAAAACATTTATAAATGTATTTTACTTGTTTAGCAGCCATGCTTTTGACGAAGACTTTTCATTGTATTTCCACAGGGGAGCAAATTTTGCTTTCTGATAATGCAGCTTCTCTTGCTGTGCAGGTAAATATATAAATAATGTAATATTTTTAAATTTTGAGTTGCAGTTTTTTTCCTCTCCAGCCTGATACTGTATGTTGAAAATTTTTATGTGATTTATCATTATCAATATGACATCTCTTCTGTGAAGTGTAATTTTGTTATGTAATATTATTCAGATAATTGTTGTCTGTATAAAATAGATACAAAAATCTTCATTATTCATTCTTTTTGTAAATATCACTTTTAGGTGCATTCTCAATTAGTTATTTTGCTTTTGGCTTGATATGATGGTATTGATTATTTGGGATGATACATTCATTTATAGGTACAAAATTATTTTCTGACTTATTTATAAAGATTTACTCACCATATAGTTTTAACCATCATTCTCTCATTGTACTTATTCTAGCCTTAATCCATTTGATAATCATAAAATAGACATATTCTTCTCCAGCCATTCCTTATATAAATATTGATTACATTAGTGTCTATTATCCCCAGATCACTTATTGAATGTAATAGCTCTTCAAGTTATATATCACAGTACTGTAATCCAAAAGATTAGTGGCCCTGTAAAGTTTCTTCACTGTAAGAATAGGATACTTGGATTGTTTGCTTTAAAAAGAGAGAAGTGTTTTTGTAGGCTATGGAATTTATTCAGACATTCTGCATATTTAGCGTCTGTTTACTTGGTTAGCTAACATAGTTTGAATCACGAAGAGGATTTTATGGTGCAGCACCTAAAATATAACTTAAAAGAGAAATCTAAAACGTGACATTTGTTGAAGATAAGATTGTGAACTTCTTGAGAACAGAAAGAAAAGGAAGAAAAGGGACTACTTTTGCTGCATTTCTAAGCACGATGCTAGGCACTCGGTCATCTTTTTTTATTTAATTCAACTTGGTGTCCTCTGGGCTTAATAACTGTGTCTGATACACATAGTATGTCATTCAGTACATTTTAATTTTGTTTAAGGCAAGGCAAGAAGGAAAAGATGGAAAGAAATGTGTTTGGACAATAATTTATTTGTATGAGTATGTTTAAGTTTCTTTATATAGAAGATTTATTTTATATATTTTTACCAACAATATATTTACTATATCTTTAGACAGTAGTATTATAGCTAGTATATTTTCTTTCTTAGGTTAACTTTTGAGAAGCAGAAATTCTCAGTTGGTTATATTTAATAAATGCTGCCTTTTTTTTTTTTTTTTTGGTCAGGGTAAGGGACATGGAATTTAAGTTTAGTTTTCAAATATTGATGATATAGTGCCTAGTGTAAAAATGTACTCAGTAAATATTTGTTGAATGAAGGGTTTGTAAGTGTGGTAAAAGCAATTTTGCTTGATAACTGATAGCACAAGTAAATTGTTTGCTGTGTATGAAATAGTATCTTAAATCTTTATGTTTTTGAAAAGATGGCTTCAGGGAACAGTGAATATTTTAGTTAAGCACTAATTCTTAGCCCTTTTTTAGTTACCATTTTTGGGATAACTTTTTTAGGCTCCCATAAAAGCTATGGAATATTTCTCCAGAAAATATTTTAGTGCACACGTAAGTAAAAATGTACCCAGGTCACTCTGTATAATGTTTGTGTAATGTTTGTTTGTGCTATTCGGGATCCCCTGTGAAGAGCCTCTAAAACTAAAGAATAGTAGTTTAGGAAGTACTGAAGTAATTTTCACCAAATAGGAGGGTTATTTCAGGTAGGAATAGACCAGTGGTTCTTAATTGAGGGAGGATTACCCCACAGTGGACACTGGACGGTGTTTAGATTTCTTTTTTTTTTTTCTTTTTTTTTTTTTTTGTCTTTGGTCTTTTTAGGGCTGTACCCACAGCATATGGAGGTTCCCAGGCTAGGGGTCTAATCAGAGCTGTTGCTGCTGGCCTACGCCAGAGCCACAGCAAAGCCAGATCCGAGCTGAGTCTGTGACCTACACCACAGCTCACGGCAACGCCAGATCTTTAACCCACTGAGCGAGGCCAGGGATCGAACCTGCAACCTCATGGTTCCTAGTCGGATTCATTTCCGCTGTGCCACGATGGGAACTCCTAGACATTTTTGATTCTCACAACAATTGGGGAGGCTGCTTTTGGTGTCTCTTGAGTAGATGCCAGAGATGCTGTTAAACATCTTACAGTGCCCCAACATACCCTTCACAGCAAAGAATTATCCAGCCCCCAATGTAAATGGTGTCAACCCTAGAATAGATGGTTTAACTAGTTTTCAGCACAAACCAAGATATTAGTTTACTACCATTAAAAAAAAAGTTAACATTTTAAATAATCTGGGGAAGGAAAGAAAAAAGAAACCTAAGTGTATATCTTATTTAGTAATCTGTTTTTATAATTCCTATTAATTTACTTTCTTACCATGGCATCTCAAATCATAGTTGCAATTAAAAATAAAACCAGGAAATAACCTTTTAAAATGCAGAATTTTGCCTAACCGTTTTAATTTTTTTGTTATCCACATATGTCACTTAGATGATAAATTAACCAGTATATATTAAAATTTCTTGGTTTTCTTCAATATTCTTTGACTTGACAGCTGATAGTAGCCATGACTATAAATGTGACTTTTCTAGATATCTGATGTAAACTTTATGGAGTAATTTTCTTCTGTATAGTGGACCAGTATCCATTTAGAAGAATCAGTTAAATGTATAAAATTGATCAAAACAATGTGACAGGTATCCATAAACTGGATATTTTCTAGAAGATACCAGATACCAAGCATCAGATATTTTAATAGTCTGTCAGTTAAACCATCAGGAAATTTAAATTTTACTTACCCCATGGACTTAACATTTATTATATTCCTGAAACTAAGTGATTAGATTTTCAGGGGTGGGAGGGAAGGGGGTTAAAGGAACCTTTATGATTTCAGTTTAAAAGAAAATAAATTTTTCTCTTCATGGCTATTATTTCCTCTTATATTTACTTTCCTTCTCTCATGCACACAGTATTGGTATTACCTGAAATGTTTGCCTAGTTATAAAGTAGTCTCGTTATGTTGGATGTCGTGAAGTAATAGAGTAGTGTGTTCCTCTGGTTCTCATGAGCAATGTGTTTGTATATATATACACGATATGCACACACAGTATTATACATACACAAGCACAGGGAAGAGAAATCTTCTATTTCATAATGATACTTCCACTTTGAATCTTGTATTGATTGTGAAAAGAAGTTTGATAACAATTCTGTTACTAGCTCTCATCCCCTAAACCTAAACCAACTGTCTGACATATATACAATGTCTATAATGTTGCCCACATATGTAGTTTAAAATTTTCTAGTAGCTCCACTGAAAGAAGTAAAAAGAAACAGGTGAAATTAATATATTTTATATTATCAAATATTATCATTTTAACATGTGATCAATAGAGAATTTATTAATGGGATGTCTTTTTTTTATATTGAGTTCATGATCTTTTTTTTTGTCTTTTCTAAAGCCACTCCTGCGGCATATTGAGGTTCCCGGGCCAGGGGTCCAATTGGAGCTGTTGCTGCTGGCCTACGCCACAGCTCACGGCAACACCAGATCCTTAACCCACTGAGCAAGACCAGGGATCGAACCCGAAACCTCGTGGTTCCTAGTCGGATTCGTTAACCACTGAGCCACGACAGGAACTCCCTGAGTTCAAAATCTGATATGTATTTTACACTTACAGCACATCTCAGTTTGTGCCTGTCACATTTCAGGTACTCAGTAGCCATGTGTAGCTTATATTGGATATCACATGTCTAGAAATATAGTATGAGCTGTATATATGAACTTCAGTGTTTTCTGTAGAAAATGTTTTATTTGACTTTTCTTCAAGAAGTTTATGTCTTTACAGTATATGTTGTCTTTTATAGCAGATTCCACAAATGAATTGGGTAGTTGGTCTCTGTTCCTAGTACCTTAAACGTTACTCTTTGTTTCAAGTTTCCTGATCTGTAACACGAAGATGTAAGTTATCCTACTGGGTTTCATGAGGATTGAGTGTATTAAAAAATAATATCACACACACATATATAAAAGCATTTAGAAATCATCTGGCATATTGTAAATATGCAGTAAATGTTGATTACTATTTCCTTCTCTCCTGATTCTTTGACAGAAGGACACAATCAGTGTCAGCAGGAACAGTGGAGGCTTGTAGGCTTTATATTGCCTAAAAACACCAAATTAAAGTTAGGTGTAAGAATTATTTTTGGACACATTTGAATTTGTATAAGCATTAAGAGTTTATAATCATTCTTTCATTCCATACCTAAAATTTGTTAATATAGAATGCTTTAATTCAAACAACATTTATTTTAATAATAATGAATAAGGTTTGTTTTAAAATTCAGCATGTAGGAGTTCCTACTCTGGGATCCTACAATAGGATTGGTGGCATCTCTGGAGCACTGTGATGCAGGTTCAATCCCAGCCTGGCATAGTGGGTTGGGGATCTGGCATTGGCACATCTGCGGCATAGGTCGGATAGGGAACTCCATATGCTGTGGGGTGGCTGAAAACGAAAAAAAAAATTGAGTTCTATTGAATGTGTTTATTGTGTAAGTCACTCAGTTGAGAGCTTATGGGTAATTATGAAGTTGGAGTTAGGTAATAAATGGGAAATTCTTTTGAAAGAAGTCAAAGCAGTAGAACTCCAAGATGATGTTGAATGCTAAATTAATGACAGTTTTTACTTCAAAGATTTATATACATTTTTTTAAATGTCTTTCTAGTAGATTTTAGAAAGGATTTTGTTTAGTATTTATGAAGCCAACTTAAAAAGAAACCTATTTCCTTTTTTTTGTATGGCCTAATCTAAATATTGTAAAAGTTATTGGAGAGTCTTGAATTGATGATTATTAGAATGCAGCATGGAAGAATCTTTTTTTTTTTTTTTTCCAGTAATCTTACTTTTTACTTCTTCAGTTTTTACTTCAAGTACAAATAACGTTTAAGGTCAGGTTAAAGGAAATATCCCTATTTTATTTAATATTCTTATTTTTTTCTTACCCTTTGTGAATAAATATTTAATCCCTAAAAATGGAAGGGAACACAGCAGAAAAAAAACTATTTTCTTTCTGTTGAATATGTTTTAATCATTAAAAAAGTCAGCATGTTTATAGGCCCCATTAATTCTGGGCTATGAACACTAACATGTCAGATCTGTTGATAAACAGTTAGCTGACCCTTGCTTTTTCCTTTTCGCAAATGATGCTTTTTAGGTGAACATGTTAATTTGAGGTTAAATGGTAACATTCTAATGTAGTGATTGGGGAAGAGCAGGAGAGAGGAGTATCTCTCCTTTGGGACTGCAGGTCAGCTATTGCATTAGAGAAACAGTAGTGTTTATGAAATTATAGCTGTCATAAACTTGTGTCATTCAGATGGTCGCTCTGGACAGGTAACCTGAACAATTTTAGAAGAAATGGTTTTGAATTTTCACTTTGGCTTGATACATGTTTTTTGCTTTAAACATCTTGTTTCTGGTTATATGCAGTTTCTAAGTGCCAGTTTAAACCAGATATAAATACAATAGATAGGAATGCACCTATCTATTTTCAATTTTTTTCGGCAGGATTTCTTTTTCTTTTTTCTTTTTTTGGCTGTGCCTGCACATGTGGAGGTTCCCAGACCAGGGATCAAGACCGCACAACAGCAGTGACCTGAGCCACTGCAGCGACAATGCCTGATCCTTAACCCGCTGAACCACAGCAGGAACTCCAATTTTAGTGTTTTTAAGTATGTTCATCCCTTCCACTTTGATCATTTTCTGCAAAATGAGGCTTCTGTGTTCACTTTCAGGATTAGGAGAAGGAAAGCTAAGGGGTAGAGAGAATTTAGTGAATCCTTTTCAGTATTCTAAAATGAGCAAAGTGGAGGCTGCAGAGGTTTCCTTGATATCACTGAATGTAAATCTTCTGCTTGAATGTGTTATTTTACATTACCTTTTTTATACTAGGAGTATTATAAAGCATTTTGGTGATAAATGCTTATAAGACCTGGGATGATTTAAATGTATAAAATGTCATCTTTAGAAAAGATAACAGTGAACTTAAGTTGACAGTAGAATTTATCAGATTAGAAAACTTCTCAGGGAGTTCCCGTTGTGGCACAGTGGTTAACGAATCCGACTAGGAACCATGAGGTTGCGGGTTCGGTCCCTGCCCTTGCTCAGTGGGTTAATGATCCGGCTTTGCCGTGAGCTGTGGTGTAGGATGCAGACGTGGCTCGGATCCCGCGTTGTTGTGGCTCTGGCGTAGGCCGGGGGCTACAGCTCCAATTCAACGCCTAGCCTGGGAACCTCCATATGCCGCAGAAGCGGCCCAAAGAAACAGCAAAGAGACAAAAAAAGGAAAAAAAGAAAACTTCTGAGTATTAATATTTATCCCTCAACACATAAATGGTATGGTGTGTAGAAAACATTTAAATTAGTCTTAGGTGATTTGTGAAGATGAAGTATGTTCAAAATAGAATTAAGTGGCTAGTAGAGTTGTCAGTTTTAGTAATTAGTGACATAATGTAAAATGGTTTTATAGGGTAATGGTTTGCTAGTATAAATATATCTATTTAACTTACTAAAATTTCACACCTGTAGTTCTGAGAGATTCCAGGTTAGAATATCAACTGTAAGTAAATAGCAGTCAGGATTTTAAAATTTGTTGCTGTTAAACAGAAAATAAAGACATAGCAGTAAGAGGGAAAAAATTGACAGTCTATTTTTTAAACAGAAAAAGGCTAGAATTCTTCATTATTAGATATACAGTATCAACATAATCGATCTAGTAGCATTATATTTGAGCTGAAAATACACTTAAATTTGAGGCTATACACTATCCTGTGTGAGCGAAACATCTTTCATATAGTTCTAAGATGAAATTACCCTTGAATGAATAGCATCTTCATTTATCTTCAAACCTCTTCTGTGCTTTTAGTGAATCTCCTCTTTCAACATTCTACAAGAATTACATTATACTGTTATACCAGAGTATTTCTGCAGTGTGAAATAGATTGGTTTGGAAAATGAACCTGGCTATGCTATAAATTACATTCCCAGGTACAAAGGAATTTATTATTTTGTTTAAAATAGTCACAATATAATTAAGGTCTTAATTTATGTTAAACTACAAATATGGCTATTACTTTAACTGAATTAGGAACTTAATCTGTCACTTCAAGAATGATACCTAACACTTTTCATTTGTAACCTTAGATACATTATTTCAATTACGGGGTCTGCAGCTGTTTGATATAAAAAATGAATTATTTTGTAGATAGATTTGTTCATGGTTTTTAATTTTACGACATGTCTCTTCAGTAAGGTGGAAAATAATTCTTTAGTTGTTGTCACTGGTTTTTCTTTGTGTCCTGGTAAAACAAGATATGAATTAAAATTCAGAACCATTTTTATTTTGTGCCCTGAAAATGGCAATTGCATGCTTTAGAATAGTCCTTAGTGAGTTCTTACCTAAAATATTTCAAATTTAATTATAAAATGAATGGAGCTTTGTTCTGAAGAAGAAAACCTGAGGTCTGCTGTCTAAGGATAGCTGGTAATAGCTGGACTGAAAATGGACTGTTCTCTATCTAGAATTTAGATAATTTTGTTAATGTTAAATTTACATACATTTAGAAGCTACATTTATAATCCCTTAAATTCCACAGCCCTAATCAATGTAAAGCACTCAATCTTTTAAAAACTTAAGGAAAAATCTTTGAAATTTTGAGTTATTTTAATACTTTTAATGGTGAGCAATGTCGATTTTATTGCTTAAGTGCAATTGAAGAGTATTGTTCCATATTTAACTTAACATGACAAATAGTTGTTCATTTTGTTTTTGGAATAAAGAAGAGGAAAGTAGTTTATGTTGCTCATTGGTAAATGATTTAATATTGCATTGCCATTAGTTTATTAAAATGAAATGGATACATTTGAATCTTAAATTTAGTGGTTTTTTGTAATTGTTATTATTTTTCTCAATTGGGAATATTTATTTTATCTATAAATCACAAAACTTTATAACATTCATTGTGAGAACTCAGAAAAAAGGAGTTCCCATCGTGGCACAGCCGAAACGAATCTGACTAGGAACCATGAGGTTGCAGGTTCGATCCCTGGCTTCTGCTCAGTGGGTTAAGGATCTGGTGTTGCTATGAGCTGTGGTGTAGGTCATAGACTTGGCTCAGATCTGGTGTTGCTGTGGCTGTGGTGTAGGCCAGCAGCTGTGACTCTGATTCGACCCCTAGACTGCGCACCTCCCGTATGTTGAGGGTGTGGCCCTAAAAAGCAAAAAAAAAGAACTCAGAGAAGAAAAGTAGTTTCCTGTCATTACTCCCAAATTGTTTGTTGAGTGAATGTTGTTATAGTAGGTTCTTGGGTTACAAGAAATATTCTTTCTGTGCCTTGGCTATTTTATAACTTTTACTTAATTTTAACCCTAGAATTTACTTTTATTTACATTTAATTCTAACAGGAAAAGTTTGTATCTTTTCCCATTCTGGTTATCTTTTTTGCTACTTTCTTTCTGAACTTAATTTTTTTCTACAGCTGTCAGATGTTGTTGATATATCTAAAATTGAGTCAGTCCAAAAGTGGTATTCAGGTGAGGGTTGTGTTCATAAGGAAGGTCTTGTTCCTCTGATGTAATCTGTTTCATATGTGCTCTTAATAGCATTTCATGTTTTTGCTAACAAATTTGTTCTATTTAAAGCTTTTTATGTTTATTGAATTGCAGATTCTGATGATTTCTGCATAGCTCATTTTTAAAAAGTTGAATTCCTATTACATTTGTCTAAATAACTCTGAATTTAACAGGAGTTATAGTGATCTTTTTAATATAGTGAGTTTTGGTACCGTAAAATAAGGAAATGCTGATCTTTGTTGTAGCTTATTATTTTTTATGAACTTAGGTATGTTTGTATTTATTATTATGAATATCTGTGGCTTATTCATTAAGCAAATAAATGTTTATTGAGAACCTATAGTGTGCCAAGGATAGTGAACAAGATAGGCATGGTCATCATGTACTGATGGATCTTGTGTTCTGAAGGGTAGATGACTTTGAAAAATTATTCATAAAGTAAAAGTTTATGTCAATATCAAAGTGTCTTCATTCACTTGTCTTTGCTGTGTTGAAAAAGTTTTGTATGAGATATATACTGAAAACAGAAATCATATATTTACTCCTTACCTTATTATTCTTGAAAAGTGTGCTTTTGGTTATAATCTCTTTTCATCCTTTTAATATCAGAGATTATCTTGATGCAAAAATTTTGTATTTTGACTATAAATAAATATAACTAAGTTACAGTATATAATTATTATTTTCCCTTTTAAAGAGGTATTAGTAGGTAATAAAATACGTTTGTTTTGTTTTGTCTTTTGTCTTTTGAGGGCCCCACCTGCAGCATGTGGAGGTTCCCAGGCCAGGGGTCCATTCGGAGCTGTTGCTGCCGGCCTACACCACAGCCACAGCAACGTCAGATCCGAGCCGCATCTGTGACCTACACCACAGCTCACAGCAATGCCGGATCCCTAACCCACTGAGCAAGGCTGGGGATCGAACCCCCAACCTCATGGTTCCTAGTCGGATTTGTTTCCACTGCACCACGAAGGGAACTCTTAAGGTTTTTTTTTGTTTTTTGTTTTTTTTTTTTAAATCACCAAGGTTAAATAAATAGTCTTTCTTCTTTGGAGATAGATATGTGAGTATTTATTATTACTAATATTTTTACTTCTAATTTTAATAATAATACCACTATATTTATTGAAATACCATGTGCCAACTGGTGTGTAAAGTGTTTTATGTACAACACCTCAATTAATCTGCATATTAAGTTGTCTTCATTTTAGAAATGAGAAAGCTTATAAGGTAAAGGAACTTTCTCAGACTAGCATAGTCATCGCCAAGATTCAACCCAGGGATGTCTCACTGGGAGGCTTCTGCTTTATTAACTCTTACTGTTCTATATTGACTCTTAAGACTGATTCATAGGAGTCCCATTTTTCAAAAGACACTCTGGTCTTCCACTTAAACAGCTTGCTTCTTACATGTCAACTCTGTTAGGATCCATTCTGCTTGGGCACTTAACCAGTGACAAATAAGGAATGGGAGTGTGCTAACAGTAGCCTAGTCAGAAGAGTGGCATGGCTTATGAGTCAGCACCGTAAAGTCAAATTGCTGTCAGTGATGGAAGGACAGCATCTAAATGAGGCAGCATCCTCTGTGTGTAAATGTAGCACCTAGGCTGGGCCTCTTGTTGTCTGGCTGTGTTTTCCATTCAACCAGGGTTGAGTCCTCTTCACCATTTCATGAACTGAATATTTTTAATTACCTTTTTGGTTGTTATTAATATAATGTAATTAAAACAAAGGGCATTTGATATTTCAAGATTTTTAAGGTCGTAGGTTCTATTTCCTTATACCTTTCAGGAACCATCATAATTACTATTTTCTTTAGAAGAATTGATGACTTTTTGGCTTAAATTTAATTTCACTGATTTCCCTCCAGATTCTTTCTGGAATATTATTAATGTCTTCCTTAGGGAATAAAGACTTGGAGAAACTAGATTTGTATACTATTTGAGATGTTTTGTTTGGTTTGATTTGCTCATTAGTGTTATCCTGCTTACCTGGTATATTAATTGTAAGACCCGCATGCTTATTTTAAACTTCCTGATGATTGGGCCACAGTTGCTGAGATTTTATTTATTTTATTTTTTTATTTTTATTTTTTTTTGAAATTTTATTTTTAGTTTTTTTACAGAATAAAATACATATATTTAAACACAATTACATTCATACAGATTATTATATCATGGATCTTAAAAAACAGATTAAGTGACTCCCTTTGGAGAAGTGGAAGGGAAAATATACTGAGACAAATAGGAAATCTATTCTATACTTTATCCCATTTTGTATGGCTTTCATCTTTACTATTTAGTATTATCTATTACATTTCAATTTTTCATTAAATATTAGCATTATATTAAAATTGTGTATATTGTGTGACTTAAAAATTTATAAAGAGGAAAGCCTTATATACCATTAAATATTTTATATAGCATAATAAAAAGAATAACTTAACTGGTAAGAATAGCAAAAATAGTATACCCTCTGAAAAAAGTAAGTAAAATATAAAATGCATAAATTTGTTAAAAAAATGGTGTAACTATATAAATATGTCCTCACAAGTTGTTACATCTTATTGATTCTTCAATATAGGCATTACACCATTCTAGGTGATGTGATAAACAAGACATTATAGACCTTACATTGTACCATGGAGAGAAATGGTTATTAGTAATATAATTGTAGAACTGTATTATTTAATTGTACAGTTGCATTATTTAATTATAATTATCATAAGTTCTTTGATGGAGAGGAAATCAGAATCAGATGTAAGAAGACTTCAGCATTCCAAGAATGATGTCAGATGACCCCCTTCATGGTGGATTATGCACTTATTTACTGTGAGATATATTTCTTCTCCAGAGATTCCTTGTTTGCATATCAGTTGTAGATTTTTGGTTTGCAGTTATTCTGAAGTTTTGCTGTAAGAGTCTATATGTATATGAGATTGCTTTAAGTTGTTGGTCTCTTAATTGCAAGTTCATCTCCAGTGTCCTGCATCTGCACCCACCTCTTCTCATGATTTCTGATTTTGGTGGTGTGATTGTGCATGGATGATTTCATACCTTTACTGGTGAGCCTTGTCATTTGTGGAATTTTTGTTTCCTGTTGCGGCCTTTTCTTTTCTGCCTAGAGAAGTTCCTTTAGTATTTGTTATGAGGCTGGTTTAGTGTTGCTGAATTCTCTCAACGGGTTTGCTTATCTGTGAAGGTTTTGATTTCTCCTTCAAATCTGAATGAGAGCCTTGCTGGGTAGAGTAATCTTGGTTGGAGGTTTTTTCCTTTCATCACGTTAAGTATATCATGCCACTCCCTTCTGGCCAGCAGAGTTTCTGCTGAAAAATCTGCTGATAACCTTATTGGGGTTCCCTTGTATGTTACTTGTTTCTTTCCCCTAGCTGCTTTTGAGATTTTCTCTTTGTCTTTAATTTTGGTCAGTTCGATTAACATGTGTCTCGGTGTGTTCCTCCTTGGGTTTATTTTATATGGTACTCGTTGTGCTTCCTGGATTTGAGGGAGTGGTTCCTTTCCCATGTGAGGGAAGTTTTCGGCTATGACCTCTTGGACTGTTTTTTTCTGTCCCCTTCTCTCTCTCTTCTCCTTCTGGCACCCCTATAATACGGGTGTTGTTGCGTTTCACGTTGTCGCAGAGTTCTCTGAGACGCTCTTCATTTCTTTTCAATCTTTTTTCTCTTTTCTGTTCCACATCCGTAATTTCCACTAATCTGTCCTCCACCTCGCTTATTCGTTCTTCTGCCTCCTGTGTTCTGCTGTTGGCTGCCTCTAGTGAATGTTTTATTTTGGTTATTGTATTTTGCATCTCTTCTTGTTTAAGTTTTATATCTTGTATCTCTTTGGTCATTGTTTCCTGTAAGTTATCCATCTTTGCCTCCAGTTTATTTCCAGTGTCTTGCATCATCTTCAGCATCAACAATCTAAAGTCTTTTTCCTGGAGGCTGAGAATCTCCTCATCACTTAGCTGATGTTCTGGGGTTTTTCCTTTCTCCCTCATCTGAGTTATAGTTCTCTGTCTTTTCATTGTTATAGGTTTTTGGTGTGGTGGCCTTTTTGCAGATACTAGAGTTGTCGCCTCTCTTACTTCTGGTGTCTGCCCCCCTTGTGGCTGAAGTCAGTGTGGGGGCTTGCTGTAGGCTTCCTGATGGGGGGGGGCGGGGGCTGATGCCTGCCCACTGGTGGGTGGAGCTGATTCTAATCCCTCTGGTGGGTGGGGCTTGGTCTCTGGATGGGATTAGAGGCAGCTGTGTGCCTGAGGGGTCTTTAGGCAGCCTGTTTCCTGAGGGGTGGGGCTGTGATCCCACCTGGATTGTTGTTTGCCCTGGGGCTTCTCAGGGCTGACTGACAGGTGGGGCCAGATTTTCCCAAAATGGCCCCTCCAGAGAAAGGCATCTGCTGAATATTCCCGAGAGCTTTGCCTTCAATGTCCTTCCCTCACAACAGGCCACATTCACCCCTGTTTCCCCAGGATGTCCTCCCAGAACTGCAGTCAGGTTTGACCCAGATTCCTATGGAGACCTCGCTCTGCCCTGGGACCCAGTGCACGTGAAAGTCCGTGTGCGCCTTTTAAGAATGGGGTCTCCGTTTCCCCCAGTCCTGTGGAGCTCCTGTGCACAAGCCCCACTGGCCTTCCATGCCAGATGCTCCAGGGGCTCTTTCTCCCAGTGCCGGATCCCCGCACGTGAGGGTTTGATGTGGGTCTCAGAACTCTCACTCCTGTAGGTGAGTCTCTGTGAACCAGTTAGTTTTCAGTCTGTGGAGCGTCCCACCCCGGAGGTATGGGGTTGTTTATATCACGAAATCACCCCTCCTACCTCTTGATGTGGCCTCCTCTTTTTCTTCTGGCGTAGGATATCTTTTTTAAGGTTTCCGGTCCATTTGGGTGGAGATTGCTCAGTCTTTTGTTGTGAGTTTTGTTGTTTTTAGGAGAGAAGTTGAGCTCCAGTCCTATTCTGCCATGTTAATTCTGTAAAATTTCAGTTGCTGAGATTTTAAAGGACTCTGGCTGACAGTGGCTCCTTTATATGTTCTTCTTAGTAAAATTTCGGAAGATCATACTGTTCGTATCAGACAGCATCTTAGCTTCTTAAAGCTTCTTATTTAACTAAATGTTAAATTGACTTTTCAGTTTTTAAACTTGATGGGCTATAGATATAGGGGACAGAAAAGACCAAAGGTAAAAACTCTCCTTGATTGAGTTTTCATTCTGCATAATATCTGTAGTTCTACCCATTTCTTAACACCTTGATATTGCCATACTTGCAGGAAAGTGTTGACAAAGTTATTGATTTGTAGGTATTTCTTTCACCTCTGTCTGTAAAAGAGATGGGGTGACCTTCGAGATTGGGCTGCTCAGTGTTTCATTAGAATCTGCTTATCTGGTTTCAAAGCATATAACTGTGCCATAGCAACTCTAGGCCTTTGAAAAGAGAGCTGAATTATCTGCTATTCATTGCCCGTTAGAAGTCTGATAGAGGTGATAATTAGAGACGACCATCTAAAAGATCCCTGATTCCTCCTCCTCTGCCTACCAAAACCTGCTATCTCACAGTTTTTCCTATTTTGGTAAACGGCACTTTCATCTTTCTGATTGTTTATGTCAGAAACTTTGCATCATCTTTGGAGTCCTCTTTATTTGCTATGCTCACATCCAGATTTCAGCAAATCTTTTTGATCCTACCTTAAAACATAGCCATAATTTGACTTACCATCTCCAGCACTTCCCTGGCTTGGGCCACCATCATGTCTTGCCTTGATTATTGAAAATTTCTAACTAGTTCTTCTATTTCCACCCTTCTACTCTCCATAATCTAAACTCTCTGTAGTGATTTTTCATCCTTTAAAATGTCAATCAGATTCCAGCATCCTCAGCTCAACACCTTCTTATGATTGTTCATCTTACTCAAAGTAAAAACCAAAATCATTGCAATTATCTATAAAGTCCTACATGATCTCCTGATTATCTCCCCAGCCCATCTCTTACCATGTACTTCTTTAGTTTACATCATCTAGCTTTCGTTGCTGTTCCTCAAACACTAGTTGAAGCACAGAACTGCTTTGAACTTGGGACTGCTCTCAGAAATCTACATGGCTTGCTTCCTAGCTTTCCTCAGGTTTATGCTCAAATGTTATGTTATTAGTAAATCCTTATATGACTATCCTATGTATAATATCAGTACCATCACACTGCTTTGTATTTCTAAGTAGCAGGAATCACCATGGATCTTTTCTGGTTTGTTTACTTTTGTCTGTCTCCATTAGAATGTAAACTCCTTGAGGTTTGGGACCACTCTATTCCCAGTGCCCGCAACAGTGCCCTATATGTAGTACGTGCTCAATAAATATGAATTGAATGAGTAAATGGATGAATAAGTGCTTTCCATTCATTTTTCTAGATATTAATTTTTTTTTTTGTCTTTTTTTTGTTTGGGGCCTCACCTGTGGCATATGGAATTCCCAGGCTATGGATTGAGTTGAAGCTACAGCTGCCAGCTTATGCCATAGCCATAGCAACGCTAGATCCAAGCCAAGTCTACAACCTGCACCACAGCTCATGACAATGCCAGATCCTTAACCCACTGAGCAAGGCTGGAGATCGAACCTGTATCCTCATGGATACCAATCGGGTTCTTAACCCGCTGAGCCACAACGGGAATGCTTAGATATTAACATTTTTATCCTCCTACCAAGTTAGTTCACAGGAAGCTATGCATTGGACCAAATAAATTAGCTTTTTGCAGGTCTTTTTTTGGTTGTTTTTAGAGCCTTCAGTACACTAAGTATTCTAAACATTTTAATCTGCAGCTAATATGTTATGGTAGCTAATATGGAGTCAGACTGTTACTTTATATGATGTACAGTTATACCTTGTAAGAGAGCCAACATCCTCAATTTTATTTTCGTGGCCACACCTGTGGCATATGGAAGTTCCCAGGTCAGGGATCAAACCTGCACCATAGCAGTGACGACGCTGGGTCCTTAACTGCTAGGCTACCATGGAACTCCCAGGCCTTATTAAGCTATGTTTGAATGATTTATTCCAGGTCTTCAGGAGTAAAATAACACAAAAAGGAATCTTGCATTTGGTATATATTGTCTTATGTCCTTACAGAAGATGCCAGATGAGAAATGTCTTTGGAATTTAGTATAAGAAGTTCAGTTGAGGGGCAACCCCATTCTTTTTTTGAAGGCTACAAATATTCCATTAATGGATTTCACCAGTCTATTGAACCAGTCTCTTATTAATGGATATCAGCCTATTGTTATAATTATTACTTTGGGTGTGACTGTCCTTACGTATAAAATAATTTTATGTAAATCTGTCCATATGATATATTTCTAGCTATACAATTGCTGGATAAAAGGATATGCATATTTAGAATTTTGGTAGATATTGCCAAAGTGCCCTTTAAAAAGATTACATTGATTTATACCCCAACCAGTGGATAAGTATAAATTTTGTGTTTTGAATTTTGACAAAAGCAGCCTTTTTTTTCAAACCTGCTCACAGCAGTAATCAGAGCCACAATCTACAACATTCGATAGATTTTTCCCTCTAACATTTAAGCTGCTAGTTTATAATGTAATCAGAGCAGTGGCATTTTTGTCTGTAATAACAACTTTTGAATCTAGGATTTTAGATATTTGTGAGGGTTGAATTGATTGGTAACAGATAGCTTTTATTTCTTTAGACTATAGGCATGACTTTCAGTTATATGTAAATGAAATATATTTTATTTCTCAAAACTAATTTTTACAAAAACTGTGAGCTAAAGTTCCTGGGAGTTAAGATTCAGAAGTAGTTGCTGAAGAGGAGTTCCCGTTGTGGCTCAGTGTTAACGAACCTGACTAGTGACTCTGAGGTTGTGGGTTTGATCCCTAGCCTCGCTCAGTGGGTTAAGGATCTGGCATTGCTCTGAGCTGTGGTGTAGATGGTAGATGTGGCTTGGCTCTGGTGTTGCTGTGACTATGGAGTAGGCCAGAGGCTACAGCTCTGATTAGACCCCTAGCCTGAGAACTTCCATATGCCCTGGGAACGGCCCTAAAAAGACAAAAAACAAACACACAAACAAAAAAACCAAAAGTAGTTACTGAAGAAATAGAACTTGGAATCTTCATGGAGTATCATAGTCTTCGTTTGGGACTGTTTCTAGGATTTTCTCTGATTTAAAAGTTCTCAATGAATGCTATTTCTAAAGAATTTAAAGTTAAGGAAAATGTATAATCATTTTATATTCACTTTTCCCTTTTTTAAAATAGCTATTAGTGACATACTGTATTCCTTTTTAGCTTAGAATTAGGAATTTCAGAGTTGTTGTTTATGTTAATGGACATTTGAGTTCCTATTATTTGATTATATGGATGAAACTGCTAGGAGCATTCTCTGTTGGTGGCTATATGTCTTGTTTCTTTTTGGTATATTTCTGGGAGGGGAATTGTTGGCTGATAAAGTAGGCATCTGCTTAGTATAGATATTACCAAACAGTACAAAGTTGTTGGATCATTTACACCCCCACCATCAGTGTATAAGAGGCTTATCATACAAAAATCCAGTCTACTGTCCCACTGTTACTGCACTCCAAATCCAGATACTTAGAGACGGCCACTTTCAGTTCTATTAGCTGTATTTGTTCTCTAGGTACTTACCTCTTTTTTTTTTTTTTTTTTTTGTCTTTTTAGTGCCACACCCACAACGTATGGAAGTTCCAGGCTATGGGTCAAATAGGAGCTCCAGTTGCTGGCCACAGCCACAGCAATGCCAGATCTGAACTGTGTCTGGGACCTACACCACAGCTCACAGCAATGTTGTGCTGGATTCTTAACCCACTGAGCAAGGCCAGGGATCGAACCTGTGTCTTCATGGATAGATACTAGTTGGGTTTGTTACTGCTGAGCCACAATGCTCCCTGCCTCTGTGTTTTGAAGTAAGATGCTTGTGTTGCTATTTCGTTTTTAGAATTTAAATGTATCTATTGAATTCCACTATGAAATTCACCTCTGGTAACTGCTCCTGTTCTCCTTCCCCATTTTCCCAGTAGTTCTCTAGCTTCTTTGGTTAAATTAATATTCAGTGTTTATATTATAAGAAGAGGGTAAATATTATCCCAGCTGAGTGGCTAAGTGTACAATGAACCAATGAACATAATCTTTCTATATAATTTTCTTTCCACTAAGTGAACTGTTGCTTTATTTATTTGGTTAGTTTTCTCTCAGAAACTCTTAGACTGAACTATAAAACTCTCTGTCACAGTGGTCAAACACGTCAGGTCCTTTATTTATTTCTTTTTTTCTTTTTGCCATTTCTTGGGCCGTTTCCGAGGCATATGGAGGTTCCCAGGCTAGGGGTCAAATTGGAGCTGCAGCCACCGGCCTACGCCAGAGCCACAGCAATGCGGGATCTGAGCCACGTCTGCATCCTATACCACAGTTCACGGCAACACCGGATCCTTAACCCACTGAACAAGGCCAGGGGTCGAACCCTCAACATCATGGTTCCTAGTCGGATTCATTAGCCACTGAGCCATGATGGGAACTCCTATTTTTTTCTTTTTTCTTGGAAATATTACTTTTGAAAGCCCTGTTCCTTCTACTCTAATTGGAACACTTCCTTCCTTGGCTGGCTTCAGAACTGCTTGCTTATGACTCTTATTCCTCATCATTTAGGAAATTCTTTTTACTTTCCTTTTATGTTGGCTCCCCTATTTTTCTGCATCCCTTGTTCTTTTATTCTTGGCTTATTATTTTTATTTTAGCTTTTTAAAAAAGTTCTTGCTTGTACGATGTTTTTATTCTGCCTTCACATTTGGTTGATACCTTGGCCATATGTAGAATTTTAGGTTGGCAAGATTTTTCCTTAGAATTTTGAAGGCCTTGTGTCGTCCTTTAGCTTTGGAGTTGCTGTTGAGACATTCAGTGTCATCTCAATCCTTTGTATGGTTGGCTCTCCACCCCCCCCCCCCCCCCGCCTTTTTTTCTTTTTTCTTTTCTTTCCTTTCTCTCCTCCCTCCCTCCTTTCCTTTCTTCCTATATGCCTTGAATAGATTCTTTAACGTCTCTGTACTTGTTTTCTCATCTTAAAGTAGGGATTTTTTGCACTTGCCTTTTAGGATAAAGCTTTTATGCAAGTCCCTAGCACATAGTAAGTAGTAAGTAAATGTTAGCCATTATAATTTTTCTTTGAAGTTGCTCTCTGCTGTCTGCATTTTCTATTTCTTCTCAGTTCCTTTTTTGTGGCTTGTTTTGGCTTTATATATTTGAGGCTTTCCTCAAATACCTGTTGATCTCTGTTAACAATTTATATTTAAGAGTGAGGCACAAAAAGCTGTTGGAGCAATGAGGGACTTTTTGATGTGATCTTCACTGTAGACTGATTATATATAAGCTGTCTTTTTTGGGGGGGGCATTGTCCCACCTATCCCTACCCTCCACTAAAATCATCAGTGTTTGTAGGTCTTGTCTAGTGAGAAGATATCCTGGAGGGACTTAATTTAGTTGCCAGTGTTTGGGAATTGAGGGGGGGGTACGTGCTGTGGGTCTCTATAGTCAATGTGCACACTTTCTCTTAGCTTTCATTTAAGCATGACTTCCACCCAGGGCCCTCTTCCCTATTCTGTGCTTGGGTCCTGAGTCAGAAGTCTTTCTGATTGGGTTTCTCTGGAGGATGAACCCCTGTATCCTGCCAGATTGGGGGCAGGCTTGTTGTCTGATGCTAAACAGACTTTCATTCAGTTCTCCTATTTTTAGTCCTTTATCTCACCTCTGCCTCCTGTCGTACTTGGTGCTTCCAGTTTTGGAATCTTCCTAGTTTCTGTGATGCAAATGTATTGATTTTCTCCTCCACATGCTCTTAGGTTTCAGTGTCCTCTGCCCTACTAAGTCTGCTTTTCATCTTACAGAAGTGGGTTGGCATCTCTGGTCTGCTCTGGTCTCCTCTTCCATTCTTTGTGTTTTTCTGAGTTTACATATTTTCTATTTCTTGACTGTTATTTCAGTGGATTTTTTTGGAAGGTTGCAGAGATAAATATGTAAGTTCAGTCCTTCATGTTTAAGTGTTTGTCAGTGATCTGGTATTACTTCTTTCCTTTGAATTTTTTTGAAAAAAAAAAAATGCTGACACTCTACTCCTTCAATAAATATTTTTGATGCTATGAATTTAATTTATTCAATATGTTGAAACTACATCAAGCTTATTAAATTTCAGGACCTTAGAAGTCAGGTACTGGGCATTATGTTCTGTGTGCATGTGTGTGTGTTTAAAAGAAATCCCACCATTATCATATGTTTTAAGTATTCAGTAAATTATAGTCAAAGAATTAATATCTTTATTGGCTGTGTTTTTAACTTACTCTTTCATAAATTCCTAGTTTTCACATGTTAATGAATTTACCTGACCATTTTGTCATTTGGAGTTGCTCAGCAAATGACTAAACCCTGACACTGAAAATATTATGGTATTTAATGTGTCACTGTCATCAAAAGTTGATTTATCATTTTCAGGGTTTGTGGACACTGTAATATTTTTCAGGTTTTTTTTTAAAATAATAATTAACCTAATCACTTTCAGACAATGTCAGCCTATTCTGCTTAGATGTCTTTTATGAATTGATTACTATTCCCATAGACCCACACTGTCCAGTAGAACTTTCTGTGATGATGGAAATGTTCTGTTATTTTTATTGTCCAATAAACATGGTAGCCACTAGCCTCATGTGGCTATGGAGCACTGAAATGGCTAGTGTCACAGTGGGAATTGAATTAAAAATTTTATTGAACTTTAGGTGCTCCCACTGTGGCCCAGTGGTATCTGTGGTGTCTCTGGAGTGCTGGGACATAGGCTCGAACCCTGGCCCAACACAGTGGGTTAAGGATCTGGCATTGCTACAGCTGTGACATAGATCACAACTGCTTCTTGGATCTAATCCCTGGCCCGGTAATTCTATATGCCATGGTGTGGCCAAAAAAGAAAGAAAGAAAAGAAAGAAATTTTTTTATTTAACTTCAATCAATTTAAGTTAAATAGCCATAGGTGACTATTAGCTACCATGTTAGATAGCATAGTTTCACGTAGATCATTGTTCTGATAGAATGTGCTCAGTTTTTAGTTTAAATTATTTTATGTTGTCAGTCATTTGAGTTTATGTTGTCAGTCATTTGAGTTTGAAATAGTGTATCCAACTGAGGAGTAGGAGTTTGCTGAGTTATCTTAAGTCTCCTTAGTATAACTAGAACTACATTTTCCTTTGGATTTACATAAGAATAAAAGTATGTAGATTGCTGTTTCAGAATTGAAGATAAAATGTTATAGGTTGGTATTTCATGCCTGTTTTATTGGAGTATTTAGGGTGCTGATGAGAGATTGAAAATGCAAGTTAAAGGTGAAGGTACCATTTTGGAACTTCAGAGATTTTTCTCCCATCTTACAGAAGAAAGGAGAAATATTATTGGAATCAAAGTCTGGTTCAGATTTAGAGTTTTTGTATTGCTGAAGACAGTCATGGTAATGTTTTGTTTTGCATTTTTAATGTTTGGATGAAAATACTGTGTTTGTGACATCAGACTGACTTGTGATTAATTCAGGTTAATTCAGAAAGTTTCTTTTGAATAAGGGATGAAGAATAATTATGTAAATGTTATAAAATTAATCTTTGGCTGAGTAGAATTATGCCATCAGTTGAGGTCTGTGGTAAGTTGATTGTTATTAAAATGATCAGAATTAAGTCAGTTATTTTTTAGTAAAGAAGTAAATTCATAGAGCTGGAAACATGGCTTTGATTATAGAACATTACAAGCTTGCTTAATCTTTTTTAGTGAAACAGCCTTTTGGAATGATGATTAGTACAGTTACCAATGTATGTGTAGTTTAGCAAAATACACCATATTTACTATTTTATATAGTACTATGATTGTTAATTAACAAGTGAATATTATATAGTATTATGATTGTTAACAACTGTTAACAATTATTAATTAGCAACTGACTCTAGATAAGACACATTAAACATTTCTTTCAAATTCTTTTTGTCCTTCTGAAGGCCTTGATTGCCTCTTAGTCTTTCATTCTCAGCAGACACTTTGTCCTCCCATTTCATAGAATATGAGCACTCCCTCATTTTCTTGTCCTTTTCCCTTAGCAACTTGCAGTCATCACTGATTCTGACCACCCTTTGCAATTACAATGGAAAAAGTGTTCTGTTTCCTGATAAAAACAGATGCTTCCACCTGTGCTCTTATTGCATTCTTCTTTATCTTCTCATAGATCTTGTATGTCAGTTATTCTACCTGGTTCTTGTCGTTTCAGCCTGTTTCCACTGTGTTTCTTTTAAAATTATAGTTGATTTACAGTGTTGAACCAATCCGCTCTACAGCAAAGTGACCCAGTCATATATATATACATATACATACACACACCCGCACACACACCCACACACACATTCTTTTTTTAATATCATGCCCTGTCCCAAGAGACTGGACACAGTTCCCTGTGCTGTACAGTAGGACCTCATTGCCCATCCATTCTAAATGTAATAGCTTGCATCTACTAACCCCAAACTCCCTCTTCATCCCACTCCTTCTCCACTCCCCCTTGGCTACCACAAGTCTGTTCTCTATGTCTGTGAGTCTATTTCTGTTCTATAGATAGGTCATTTGTACTATAATTTAGATTCTACATATAAGTGATATCATATGGTATTTGTCTTTCTCTTTCTGACTTCACTAATAAGAGAATCTCTGGTTGCATCGTATTTTTTTTCTCTTTGTGTTTTAATGAGCTCATTTTTTTTTTTTTTCCCATCATTGGGTTTAGATACCTATGTAGTAGAAGGGAGTTGGCTCATAATTCCCTTCTTCCTTTTCTTCTCAGTCTTCTTGAAAAGTTCCTTCCTTCCTAGCAATCTGTGTTTTACCATGCCTCCATGACTTTGATGCATGCTGAAGTTTGAGAACTATTTTGAGTCCATGATTGTGGTTCAGTCAAGAGTTCATTATTATTGTTACAAGTTGGGAGCACAGGTTATAACATTTCGAGGACTGTTAGTGTATACTTACATAGACATAGAGGAATCAACTTTTGGTTGGGTGAGATGCTGTTTAAACATTCAAACAATAATTGTTGGTGGATTACTTAGGATTAGGTTTTGGCTGTTATGGAGTTATAGAAAACCCAAAATAGCAATGGCTTAAAAAGATAGAAGTTTGTTTGTTTGTTTCTTCCTCTTCTTTTTTCTTTTCATTCTTTCTTTTTTTTAAACAAGTAGATATAATCTAAGTTTGGTGACTGTATGATTATCAAAGGCTTAGGTGTCTTTACTCTTCTTATTCTCTACCATCTCTGCCACTTGTCTTCTACGGTTGTTCAGTTTGGCTACTGTGGCTGTAATTATCCTTTTCATATTCTTTTTTTTTTTCTTTTCACATTCTATTCAGCATGAGGGAAAAAAAGGAAAGGGCATATCTATTCCTTTTACAGAAACTTCCTAAGCAGTTTCATAGAATGTTAAGTCCCATTGGCCAGAATTTAGACATTGGTCACACCCAGTTGTAAGAAAGCTTGGGAAATAAAGTTCTTATTTCAGGTAGCTGTGTGTGAAGATACAGGTAATAATTTTAAAAATTATATAACATTACATGGTTTGGATTTACAATAAATGATTTACTGGTTCCTTATTTTTAGGTGGTTATGTTGCTTATAAAATTTTTGTTCTATAAACAAAGTGAAAATAAATACTTGATGTATTTAAAACAGTGAATTAGTGAACATAAAAGCTAAAACATTAGGATATTGAGTATTTTTGGAGAGAACTTTGAAGTAGTAAAAATAACATTTTGAGAGTTTTCCCTGTAAAGAGTGGTGGAACTAAGCAATAGCTTATAAAGTTTGGACTTTAGTCATCTATTAAAGAAAATAAAGAAATAAGCAGTACTTCTGACTTACATAAACTAATGTGGTAAAATAAGTGTGCATAATTTACATTTGTGTGTATACATACTATAAGTTTCTTACATTTACTGGCGTCTAAGTCATACTAATTTTTTATTATGGAAATGGTATCTTTCACTTTAATTTTGTTGTTGTTGTTCTTTTCTAGGGCCGCACACGCAGCATATGGAGGTTCCCAGGCTAGGGGTCTAACTGGAGCTGTAGCCACTGGCCTACGCCAGAGCCAGAGCGACGTGGGATCTGAGCTGTGTCTGCGACCTACACCACAGCTCATGGCAACGCCAGATCCTTAACCCACTGAGCGAGGCCAGGGATCAAACCTGCAACCTCGTGGTTCCTAGTAGAATTCGCTAACCACTGAGCCACGACAGGAACTCCTCTAACTTTCACTTTAAATTGACTCATTCTTTTCCTTTTCCTGAGCTGTTATTTAAGTTTAGAAAAGAAATAAATAAAAAGTTATGTGTGAATATACATATGCTTTCACTAGGCTTACTAAATACTTCTCTTGATTTACAGGCCTTTTTACAGATGTGTAATCTGCCTATCAAGGTGGTTTGCAGGGCAAATGCAGAATACATGTCTCCATCTGGTAAGTATTTTTAGTTTTTTCCCCCTTCTGTTCATATTCTGCATTGATAAAATTTGCTGTGATAGTCTAGCCTGTACCTAGATTTTTAAAATACTTTTTTTGTTTGTTTCTTTGTTTTGTATGTTTACCCTCTGAAGAATTTTTCCCATGGTTTTATAAAGTAACACCTGTAAACTTGACAATCTTGGGCCGCATATCTATTCATTTCAATTCTGTGGACAGAGATAATTACTGGAAAGCTATGGAAATTGTTTTAAATAGTAGATATTAAGAAGGTACATACTCTCAGATGTCCTTCAGTCATATTTACATAGGACTCTTTCCTCTTTAAGAAACAGATTTCACAGAAAAAAATAAAAATCATTAAAAAAATAAAAAAATAAATGCACACAGCTTTCTGTATCTCAAAAAAAAAAAGAAATTTCAATGTTAATGAATCCATTCATTATTAAATATACTGCTTAATTATATTCTCTCATGATGCTGATGGAAGAAGAGAGATTGTGGAGTGATTAAATTGTCAAAGATCTTAATCTCTGAATGTTTATAGTTTCTAATTCTTTTTGTTTTATTTTGGTTTAACAGATGTTTTGTTTAGTTTTTTTTTGCTTTTTAGGTTCACACCCAAGGCATATGGAGGTTCCCAGGCTAGGGGTCAAATCGGAAATGTAGCTGCTGGTCTACACCACAGCACAGCAACATGGGATCTGAGCCGCACCTGAGACCTACCCCACAGCTCACGGCAACACCAGATCCCTGACCCACTGAGCGAGGCTAGGGATTGAACCCACATCCTCATAGATATTAGTCTGATTCATTTCCACTGTGCCACAATGGGAACTCCTTGATAGGTTTTAAGATACTTTTAAATTAAGGTTTTAGCCTTTTTGCTATTTTTTATAATCAGTATTGCTTTTTCTGTGTATCATTAGGATACAGTTTTAAACAAATTGATTCAGATAATTTTTCTTTTTTGTTTTTTTTTTATTACTCAATGAATTTATTGCACCTGTAGTTGTATAATGAAGATAATTTTTCATATAAAAATATAGTGCCACCAAATATGATGAAGGAATATTAAGTAGAATTGGTATGGGTTATTATAATTATGGTTTTGCTAGAGCAGTAGTACATAGAATCACTGCTTTATGACTAAATACATTGAATATAACTGATTGGTATAAGTGTGTAACATTGCTTTTTAGGGAGACATTTATCAATCTCTTCATTATGGTATTAACTTAGGAATAACTTGTGTCATTAAAGAATGAGGTTTTTTAAAATCATAAAATCTTAAGGGTGGTACCTAATTGTCAAAAGTTGTGAGGACACCCTCTATTCACACTGAAAACTCTATATGAATACCTCTACATTTATAGGTTTATGATTATACATTTAAAAAATATTTCCATAAATGAATTTTTAGACTTACAAATATAGACATACTTTAGATTCTTGGAGGCTATTAATTGACTCATTTTGTTTTAATTTTATACATAGATTTTATGAACTTCACTGAATTCTGCTGAAATGAATTATATTGGATTCTATCCATCCTTCTATATAGTCATACAAAAAGAATATAGGTATACATATAAAAAAGTTAGTAATCTAATACTAAAATTAATATATTTGGCAAATCAGGAGAAGCCATATGGTTCTTCCATCTATTTCCCAATATGATTATGCTGGATGTAGTATTACCTAGGTAGTTATCTGTCTTTATAGATTCTATGAAAGACAAATAAATATTGTAGAGACTACAATACGTACATATATATGTATGTGTTATATGTATACACACACACACACACACCCACACATTCATGGGAGAAATCTCCTGTAGGTAAAGACAGCACTTTTTATTAAGGTATTTAAATTTCATCATGTCTCTAGTATTATTTTCTTTCGTCATATGATTTGGGTGACCATGGGAATGTTCTTTTTTGTTTGTTTGTTGTTTTGTTTTTAGGGCCGCAAACGTGCCATATGGAGGTTCCCAGGCTAAGGATCCAATTGGAGCTACAGCTGCTGGCCTTCACCACACCCACAGCAACATCAGATCTGAGCCAAGTTTGCGACCTACATCACAGCTCATGGCAATGCAGGATCTTAACCCACTCAAGGAAGCATGGTTCCTAGTCGGTTTCGTTTCCACTGCACCATGATGGGAACTCCTATTTAATTTGCTTGTCTGATCTTGTTGGTAGATTTTTAAAGCAGAGAGCATCATGGAATAGTCAGAAGACTGCTTGGCTAAGAGGAAATTTTTGTTCTGACCCTTCTTTAACAATTGGGAAATTTCATTTCTCTTTTTTGAAGCTCAGTGACTTCATCTGTAATAAGAGGTGATGGATTAGATGACATCCAAGGTCCTTTCTGTTTCTAATATTCTCAGAATCTGTAAACTTGCTTCGTAACATCTTGCTTTCTTTAAAAATAAAAGTTCTAAAAATGATTATTCCACGTAAAATGAAAGGTGGGGCCCTCAATTTTCTTTTAAGACCTTTGATTGGTGCAGAGAAAAACTGTCATATTGTGCTTTTGCTAGATCACCTCCAATGATAAGGATATAACATTGGCTCCACTTTACATCAGGCTAGTGACAGAAAACATTATTCACTTCTAATTTGTTGCCTTGACTTTTATATATTTCTTTATATTTAGAGATGTCTGAGTATTCCGTTGACTACCCGCACTGCTTCCTTGCTTCAGAATCTATAGTGCTCAAAGTATTTTTAAGAAAAGAAAGAAAATACAGGCACACCTTGGAGATATTGTGGTATTTGGTTCCAGACCACCACAATAAAGCAAATATTGTGGTAAAGTGAGTCACATGGATTTGGTTTTGGTTTCCTAGTGCATATAAAAGTTATGTTTACACTATCTTGTAGTCTGTTAAATGTGCAGTAGCCATTGTGGCTTAAAAAAACAATATGCATATCTCAGTTAGAAATACTTTATTGTTAAAGTATGCTAACCATCATCTGGGCCTTTAGTGAGAGTCAAAATCCTTTTAGAGTCAAAACTTTTTTTGCTGGTGCAGGGTCTTGCCTCTTTGTTGATGGCTGCTGACAGATCCCCTGGTAATTGCTGAAGGTTGGGGAGGCTGTGGCAAGTTCTTAAAATCAGACAACAATGAAGTTTGCCTCATTGATGGACTCTTCCTTTGATAAAACAATTTCTCTGTAGCATGCAGTGCTGTTGCATTTTACCCACAGTAGAACGTCTTTCAGAGTTGGAGTCTATCCCCTCAAACTGCTGTCGCTTTACCAACTAAATTTATTGATAATCTAAATCCTTTATTGTCATTTCAACAGTCTTCACAACATCTTCGCTAGGAGTAGATTCCATTTCAAGAGAAGGCTTTCTTTGCTCATCTATAAGAAGCAATTCCTCATCCTTTAAAAAGTTTTATATTTATGCTAAAATAATGAAAATGTTCAAAATATTGTGAAAATTACCAAAATGTGATACAGAGATGTGAACAAATGCTGTTCGAAAAATGGCACCAGTATACTTACTCAACACAAGGTTGCAAATCTTCAATTTGTAAAAAAAAAAAAAACGCAGTATCTGTGAAGCACAATAAAGCAAAGTACAATAAAAGAGGTATGCCTGTATAAACTTTTTTTTCTTCCAAGAACTCCAAATTGGTTATTGAAAATGAGAAATACACTGTGCTTTCAAAATGTTCCACCCCCAAATACTCTTCAGTCTAGGCATTCATTCTCAAATAGTTTTCATTCTCATATCATATAATTTCAGAGGACCTGTACTATCTCTAGCAACAGAGTAGTTACAAAGACTTTATCCTAATGCTTATGCAAATAAAAAAATTTTTTTCTCTTTTGCAAGACTTATAAAGCAGTAGAAGAAAGGAATGTGGAATTCAGTGTTTTTATGTTAGCAAATGGAAATGTCTTCTAAATACATCTGTTGAGTAGTTGTGTTCCAAAAGGCCTGCCTTTCCTTTGTAATTTTATCCTAAGGATGCAGATGAAGCTTTTGTTGGTGCTATGCACCTCATCCATTACCCTCAGGCTGTCTGAGTGAGAGAGGAGTGAATCTATTGAAAAGGGCCTTGAAGAAGCCTGCTGTTAGTGTGAACTCTATTTGAACTAGGTCTGACAAAGTTTTATCCTTTAGCATCTGAAGTAGACTTTAGAGACTATTTGTTCTCATCATCTCTGATAATTTCATCAATTATTAGTATTTGTGAAAATGAAACACTACCATTTAAATGTGGCTTTTATTTAGAGAAGCCAGTTTTTATAAGCATACTACTTGTTCTTTTTTCCTCCTGTGTTGGGAGCATATTTTGTGTTAATAATTCATAATCTAGCATGCCTTCAAAGATTATTAATTCTCTTAATTCTTGATATTTTTGAATCAGAGGCATTTATTAATACACTATTATATGTTTAAACAACTGACCTGGATGGGTATGAGATTTGAAAGTAGAGAATGTAAAAAAAAAAAAAAAGTATTTATAAATGTAGTTTAAAAATGGATTGATTCATTGTACTCAGAAGAGAAAGCCCAGCTAATTTTAAAATATTTTCAAATCTATCAGTGGTCATGATCCAGCGTCCAGGCCTGATTCATATAATTTGAATTAGTATCTACTGCTATAGTGATTTGTTAGTATTGGTTCTGAAAAGGGAATTTGTGATCTATTATTATATACAAGTGAGAACTCTCGAAATGAATCACCTTTTTTTCTTTTGTTTTAAAATTAGTAATTAGTGCTTAAAAATTTATAGAGTTTAACATACACATTTAACTTTAATTTTCAAAAGTCATAGTGTTGTGAAAGTCTGTATTAATAAAACATATCTTGGTTTTGTGTTGATATCCTTTTTAGCACAAACTTGGATTTACTGAGAGTGTTTTCATATTTTTTTCCCTCTCAACAGGTAAAGTACCTTTTATTCACGTAGGAAATCAAGTAGTATCAGAACTTGGTCCAATAGTCCAATTCGTTAAAGCCAAGGTAATAAAATAGATATTAAATGCATTAGATTACAGTTACTCTTAAATAAGTCATTCATCATTCTTTAGTGTGTCTTAACATTTACATTGATTTTTAACCTAGTTTTATAAATTGCCGATATAAACTACTGGAGAAATATTTCTAAAGAGTACTTTTTTTCATACTGTAAGTCAATGGCAAAAGAGGCCATTTGATCTTTACAAAATGATAATTTTCTAACTCATGAGCATTTTGGTTATAATGATAATTATCAGATTGTTGTAAAATAGGTTAACCTTTAAGAAGAGAGTTAGAGAATATGTTTAGAAATTGAATGTTCTAATTTATCCATTTGAATTATTCATTTTAGATTTTAATAGTTATCAAACAGCAACCCCCATCAATATTTGGGGGGAACATCCTGACTTTTCTTTTGCATATGTAGAAAAATATAGGTCATGTGTTATTTTGAAACCTGCCTTTAAAAGTTATCAGTAAGTTTGGAAATTCTTCCATGTTAATGAACATAGATATTGTCCTCTTAAATTGTTATGTAGTATTCTGTTATATAAATGTATTATAATATATTTACTTAAGTTTTTATCATTGGGCATTTAAGTTATTGCCAATTTTTTGCTATTATTGAGTGCTAAGATAAATTTTCCTGTATATACATCTTTGTACACTTCTCAGACTATCTCAGATAAATTCCTGAGAGTGATGTTACAATGTTATAAGGTATGCATTTTAAAAATCTTACAACAGATTATCAGGTTGAACTTAAAGCTTATGCCATTTTATGCATCCACTCGTTACTATAATGTATTAGAATTTAAAAATCAGTGTGTATTTCCCTATCCTTTACTAATAACATTTTTAAAAAACTTTGACTGCTTTATAAGTAACATATGTCAGTCTTTGGGAATTTATTTCATTACTAAGGGTAGTTTCTTAAAAAAACAACAACAGAGTTTAGTGACCATCCTTGTTTTCTTCTTTTGTGAAATAATCAATAATGTAATTTTGTTCATTGAAAGATACATTCTTACAATGCCAAGTAAATACTATTTATTAATATTTTGTAGCAATAGCAGAGTATTAAGTATTTTTTTATATAAAATAATTATGTTTTGGGATCTTTTTAGAAATTAATTCATTGGACATTTGCAGTAAAACATTGATGCTATATGTTAATTGGCGGTAAGATATCGAAAGTTTTTGTATATTTAATATGATGTTCTTTTAAATTTTTTTAAATTCCCTTTAGGGCCATTCTCTTAGTGATGGGCTGGATGAAGTCCAAAAAGCAGAAATGAAAGCCTACATGGAATTAGTCAACAATATGCTACTGACTGCAGAGGTATAATAGATAATAGGCCTTGAAAATAAACTTTTTCTCTCATAAAGATAATTTTTCTTATGAATTATTTTAAAGTTATTGAAAAGTAGGAAATTAATCAAGAAATTCTAGGGTTAGTGTGGTTTCCCAGTTATTTGATCAGTATCTTTGAACAAGTTGCCTGACATTTTCAGTTCTAGTTTTTCTGTTTATAAACAGGAGTGGTTATTGCCCACTCATTATTTTATTTTGGCCTTGTGAAGTTTACTTAAACAATATATGTAAAATACTTTAATGGTATTTAGAGATGTGTTTTTTGAATAAGAGATATTTTTATAGGTACCACCATTAAGTTGAATATTTCTATATAGCAACATTACCCAAGGGGGAAGAAACCCCTCACATATGTGACTTTTATAAAGTTGGCTTATAAAAAATTACCCTGATAAGAAATAACCTTCTTTATCTATTTTCTCTTTGATATTTTAAAGTTTTGGTGACTGTTTTTTTTTTCCCCCTCTAGTTGTATCTTCAGTGGTGTGATGAAGCTACAGTAGGGGAGGTGAGTGGTTCTGCAGCATTTATCTTAATTAAAATTTAATGAGAAAACACTTTTGCTCAGAATCATAAGTCCCTGCTCATAAATGAAACATTGTGGTTTATACCATTAGTGATATAGTTTTTCACTTACTTTAGTTTTGCTTGCACATACATTTTAGGGAAGCTATGTGTCATTGTTTGATATAACTGGTTGTAAAGTACATAAAAGTTTATATATTTTTAAAGGGAATGGTTTAAAATTTTAATTTTTAGATTGCAAGCTATTTTGTGTTTTCTAAAAATGTATCTTCCTTAGAATTCTATCTGTGAAACCAGGTTTTGTTTTTAGAAAGAATTAATGTTTTTAACATCTTTTTGCTTTAGATCACTCATGCTCGGTATGGATCTCCTTACCCTTGGCCTCTGAATCATATTTTGGCCTATCAGAAACAGTGGGAAGTCAAACGTAAGATGAAAGCTATTGGATGGGGTAACAAGACTCTGGACCAGGTCAGTTCAGGCTGAAGTTGATAAAACCCTCGAATTTTAATGCACTACACTTTTTTTTTTTTTTTTTTTTTTTGTTGCTGTTGCTATTTCTTGGGCCGCTCCCGCGGCATATGGAGGTTCCCAGGCTAGGGGTTGAATCGGAGCTGTAGCCACTGGCCTACGCCAGAGCCACAGCAACGCGGGATCCGAGCCGCGTCTGCAACCTACACCACAGCTCACGGCAACGCCGGATCGTTTAACCCACTGAGCAAGGCCAGGGACCGAACCCACAACCTCATGGTTCCTAGTCGGATTCGTTAACCACTGCGCCATGACGGGAACTCCACTTTTTTTTTAAATTTTATAATCCTTTTTAAAAAATCCCAACATAATAAAAAAAATTAACAAAACATTTACTTATTTTCTCTGACATGAAGTAGTTTTTTTTTTTATAAAAATCACACATCCTTATTGTAAAGCAAATTATGTAATATAGAAAATTTTGAAAAGGAAATAAAAATTGCCTGAAATCATACCAGCTATAAATTGCCACTGTTAATTATATGGAAAACATTCTTCTAGGTGTCTCTTGATAACGTTTTCCTTAAATGGGATCATATTATACCTCCCACTCTATAACCTGATTTTTTTCCCATTCAACAATACATTGTGGGCATTTTTAATGCCGGTATAGATCTACAACATCAGAGCTTTAGAAAAACCAACCCTATTAAATGCAGTGCTTAATATATCTGCTTTTCTTTGGTCTTAAACTTATTAAAGTAGCAAAATTTAAAGTATATGTCTTTTCAGGGTCATGAGTTTGAACATCATTAAGCTAATTTAATGTTTCTTTTTCAAGGATACCCCTAGTCTTAGCCATCCAACTCATTGATGTGTGCTGTTGACCACAAGTGGGATTGGGTAAATGAGTAGGGATGGAGTAAATAAAATCTTATTTCCACTAGCAGAAAAATAATTCAAATGCTTTTACTCATGGTGGGTCAGCAGTGTTAAATCTTTATGAAGCAGATTCTTAAGTATCTGTAAAGTCATTGGATTATGTGGATTCAGGAAAAACATCTTTGTAGGGAGTAGAGTTTGAGATTAAAACTTTCTTGATAGTAATCCTTTTAGGTAAGTTAAATGTACTTACATTTAAAGGAAATTTTCTCTCAATTTTCCTCCTATTTCTTATATAGAAAGTATTACTTATGTTCTGTATATGGTCTATAGTCTGATTTAAATATACTATAAAAATTTACCTAAATTTTTATTTTTATTATGATACAAATTAAGTTTTAGGCACATTTTATTGCTTTGCTAATTTAAATTTTTTTCTTGGGGCCTATTGCATGTGTTAGGTCTTAGAAGATGTAGACCAGTGCTGTCAAGCTCTTTCTCAAAGACTGGGAACACAACCATATTTCTTCAATAAGCAGTAAGAATTTTATTCTTCTTAGTTATTCTTTTCTATATTGTTATTTTATTGTACATATCATATCACAGTTATTTTAACATAGAGGAATTGTTTTATCAAGAAATATTTATGAAAAGATTTAATTTTACTAAAGTTCATTTTTGTGCTTATTAACCATTTAATTTCTTGACTATCAGGCACAGCACTAGCTTCTGGGAGACCAAGATTTCTAAAATGCAGTCCTAGCCATTAAGAATATTCTCCTGAGGGCAGATGTGTAAACCAGTCATTATTATATGATATGATGGAGGTTATACTAGAGGTAGTTCAAGGTATTTTGTATGAAACTATGCCATCTCGACAAATTCTAAACTTGCAAAATACTATTAAAACATGAAGTGTAGGAGTTCCCGTCGTGGTGCAGTGGTTAACGAATCCGACTAGGAACCATGAGGTTGCAGGTTCGATCCCTGGCCTTGCTCAGTGGGTTAAGGATCTGGTGTTGCCGTGAGCTGTGGTGTAGGTTGCAGACACGGCTCAGATCCGCGTTGCTGTGGCTCTGGTGTAGGCTGGCAGCTACAGCTCTGATTCCACCCCTAGCCTGGGAACCTCCATATGCTGAGGGAGCGGCCCTAGAAAAGGCAAAAAGACAAAAAAAAAAAAAAAAAAAAAAAATTGTATCCTGCTACTTTGCTGAATTAACTTATCAGATTGAGTAGTTTTTGTGTGGAGTCTTTAGGGTTATCCTTTATCTCTTCTTTTGGCCACACCTGCTGCATGTGGAAGGTCCCAGGCCAGGGATCAAATCCAAACTGCACAGCTGTGGCAATGCCAGATCATTAACCCATTGAACCACTTAGGAACTCCCTTAGGGTTTTACTATATATATATATATATAGTATCATGTGATTTGCACACAGTGACAGTTTAATCTCTTCTCTTCCCATTTGGATACCTTTTATTTCTTTTGTTTGTCTGATTGCTGTGGCTAGGACTTCCAATACTACATTGAATAAAAGTGGTGAGAGTGGGCATCCTCGTCTTTTTCCACATTTTAGTGGGAAGCTTTCCTTCATTGAGTATTGTATTGGCTATGCGTTTGTCATATATGGCTTTTATTTTGTTGAGATATGTTCCTTCTATACCCACTTTGAGTTTTTATTGTGAATAGATGTTAAATTTTGTCAAATGCTTTTTCTGCATCTGTTGAGATTATCATGTAGTTTTTTTACTTCTCTTTTATTAATGTGGGGTATTACATTGATTTGTTTTTGTTGAACCATCCTTTTGAACTTGGGATGAATATGGCTTGGTCATGGTATATAACCTTTTTTTATGTGTTACTGGGTTTGGTTTGCAAAAATTTCATTGAGAATTTTCGTATCTCTATTCATCAAAGAAATTGGCCTGTCATTTTCTTTCTTGGTAGTGTCTTTGTCTGGTTTTGGTATTAGGGTGATGGTGGTTTCATAAATTGTCTTTGGGAGTGTTCCTCCTCCTTCAGTCTTTTGGAAGAGTTTGAGAAGGATCTGTATGTTTGGTAGAATTTGCCTGTGAAGCCATCTGGTCCTGGACTTTTGTTTGTAGGGATTTTTTTTTTTTTAATTAAGTATTCAGTTTCATTTCTAGTGATTGGTCTGTTCAAATTATCTATTTCTTCCTGATTCAGTCTTGGTGGGCTGTATATTTCTAGAAGTTGTCCATGTCTTCTAGGTTGTCAGATTTCTTGACCTTTAATTGTTCATAGTACTCTCTTAAGGTTCTTTGTATTTCTGCAGTATCAGTTGCAATTTCTCGTTTTTCATTTCTTATTTCGTTTATTTGGGTTCTCTTTTTTCTTCTTGATGAATTTGGCCAGGGGTTTGTCAATTTTGTTTACCCTTTCAAAGAAACAGCTCTTGGTTTTATTGATTTTTCTTCTATTTTTTTAAAATCTCTATTTTATTGATTTCCTCTCTGATCTTTATGATTTTCTTCCTTCTGCTGACTTTAGGTTTTATTTGTTCTTCTTTTTCTAATTCTTTTAGTTGGTAGGTCAGGTTGTTGATTTGAGATTTTTCTTGTTTGTTTGAGGATGGTCTGTATCACTATGAACTTTCCTCTAAGAACTGATTTTGTGGCATCCCATAGATTTTGTATTGTATTTTCATTGTCATTTGTCTCAAGGTATTTTTAAATTTCCTTTTTTATTTCTTTGTTGACCCATTGGTTTTTTAGTAGCATGTTGTTTATCCTCTATGTAGTGAATTTTTTCTCATTTCTTTTCCTGTGATTTCTAGTTTCATGCCACTGTTGTGGTCAGAGAAAATGCTTGAAGTAATTTGTATACTCTTAAATTTGTTGAAGTTAGTTTTGTGCTTCAGTGTGTGGTGAATCATAGAGAATGTACCATGTGGTGAATCATAGAGAATGTTCCATGTGCACTTGAAAAGAATGTATATTCTGGGTTTTTTTTTTTTTTTTTTGATGTAAAGTCCTGAAAATATCAATTAAGTCTAACTGTTCTGTTGTGCCATTTAGGATATCTGTTGCTTTATTGATTTTCCGTCTAGAAGATCTGTCCATTGATGTGAGTGGAGTGTTAAAGTCTCCTAAAATTATTGTATTGTCATCAGTTTATCCTTTTATGTCTGTTAGTATTTGTTGTGTATTTGGATGCTACTACACTAGGAGCATATTTGTTGATTAGTGTCTATCCTCTTGACTTGATCCTTTTATCATTAAATAGTCTCTTTTATCTTTCTTTATGGCCTTTGTTTTAAAGTCTCTTTTGTCTGATATGAGTATTTTGATTCCTGCTTTCTTGTCATTTGCATTTGCATGAAGTGTCTTTTTCCATCCCCTGGCTTTCAGTTTATATGTGTCCTTTGCCCCAAGGTGGGTCTCTTGTAGGCAACATATTGTAGTCTCTTTTTTTTCTTTTTTTAAAAATGTCAATATCCTATGTTTTATTTTTGGAATTAGCAGAATTAAGACTAGAACCTGTTGTTTTCTGGAGGAAGTATAGGCTCTTTTTTTAAAAGTCCAATCCAATACTCTGTCTTTTGATTGGCACATTTAGCCTATTGACATTTTAGGTAATTATTATTAAATATATATTTATTACCTTCTGTTTTTGGCTGCCCCACAGCATATGGAGTTCTTGGTCCAGGGATCAAATTGGAGCTGCAGTTGCAACCTACACCGTGGCTGCAGCAACGCCAGATCCTTAGCCCACTGTGATGGGCTGGGGATTGAATCTGTGTCCCAGCGTTCCCAAGACATTGCCAATCCCATTGCTCCACAGCTAGAACTCCTATTTATTTCCATTTTAAACCATGTATTCCACTTGATTCTGTGTTTCTCTTTTGTTCCTTTCTTTTTTTTTTGGTTAGATGATTTCCTTTTACCTTATGCTTGTGCCCTCTTTTTGTTTTTCGTGAATCTATAGTTTGTTTTTGTTTTTTGGTTGCCCCATTTTTCAAGTATGTTAATTTTTCTATGTCTGCTTGCTTTAGACGAATAGTCATATAGGCTCAAACACTAAAAAAAAAAAGGGTCTGGTTTTCTTACTCTGCTTCCTCACATTTTATGATTTTGATGTCCTTTTTTACATCTTCATGATTATCCTTTTGTGGTTCCTTGTGTTTATCATCACTTTCACAAATGGATTTTTGTTGTTGTTGTTTTGTTTTTTTAGGGCTGCACCTGCAGCATATGGAAGTTCCCAGGGTAAGGGTCAAATCAGAGATGTAACTGCTGGCCTATACCATAGCCACAGCAATGTGGGATCCAAGTGTTGTCTGAGACCCACACCACCATTCACGGCAGTAAAAGATCCTTAACACATTGAGCAAGGCCAGGGATTGAACCCACATCCTTATGGATGCTGGTCAGATTCATTACCACTGAGCCATGATGGGAACTCCAAATAGGGTTTTTTTTTTAATCTGTATACTGGCTTATTTAAATGATTATTTTTCAATTGTGATTTTCTCCATCCTGTACCTTCTGTCCTATTTAGATGAGAACTTTCAGTAATTCTTTTAGGATAGGTTTACTATTGCTGTATTCTTTTAGTTTTTGTTTGTCTGAGAAATTCTTTATTTCTCTTTATTTCAAGTGATAATCTTGCTGGATAGAGTAAGCTAGGTTGCAGATTTTTTCCCTTTTAGATCTTTGAATATAGCCCAATCTCCTCTGGGCTCTAGTGTTTCTGTAGAGAAATCAGTTGATAGCCTTATGAGAGTTCCCTTATAATTAACTCTTTGTTTTTCTCTTGCTGCCTTTAGAATCTTCTTCTTATCTTTAACGTTTCCCATTTTTACTATAATAAGTTTTGATGTAGGTCTGTTTGGTTTCAACTTTTTTGGGGCCCTCTGTGCTTCCTGTTTCAGGATATGTTTCCTTCTTTAGATTATTTAGAAAGTTTTCAGCCATAAATTTCTTCAAATACATTTTCAATCTTCTTTTCTTTTTCTTCTCTTTATGGAATCCCTGTTATGTGTAGATTGGCATGCTTTATATTATCCTATAGATCTCTTATATTGCTTTTTTTTTTTTTTTTTTCTTCATTTGGCCTTGTGCCTGTTGTTCTGATTGGGTGATTTCCATTATTCTATCTTCCAAGTCACTTATTTGTTCTTCTGCATTATTCACTCTGCTGTTCAAAGCCTTTAACTCAGCTTGCATCTCTGCAAATGAGTTTTCTAATTTTTCTTGGCTCCTCATAGTTTCTCGTTTCTTTTTAAAGTAATCTGCATTATTCTTGATAGCTGTTCTTATTTCCTTTAATATTTTCATTACCTCCCTTTTGAACTCAGTGTCTGTTAGACTGTAGAGGTCTCTTTCATTGCTTGCTTTTTCTCCTGTTCTTTTAAGTGGGAGTCGTTCCTGTGCTTCTTCATTTTGCTTATTTTTTCTTATTCTGAGTTTAGGGAAAACAATTATCTGCTGTAGTCTTGGAGGATTATTTATTTGTTGGAGTGTTCCTGGGTAGCTTGTGTGGGTTAACTAGTATGAGGGCTGCTTTTGGTTTGGATGCTTGCTGTCTCTTTCCTCAGTGTGTGCAGTTCATTATCCCCTTGATGGGGGTGTGCAGATGTGCAGCCTGCACATGCTTTCAGGAGTAGGGGCAATGGGCAGTGCCTATAGGTGGCACCTGGTTGCTGGGCCCTTGGCAATGGTGGCAACTACAGGGAGGTGGGGGAGGCACCCAGAGCCCTTGGCAGTGGCAACAGTCGGGCGTGTGTGTTCCCAAGGAGGTGAGGGCAACAGGTGGTGCTTGGTTGTTGGGCCCTCTGTGGTGGCGACCCTGAGGTGACTGGGGCCATAGGCAGTGCCAGGTCACAGGACTCTTAGTGGTGCCCACCTCTGGTGTCTGATATAGCTGTGGTGGTTTGCACCTGTCCCTGGAGCCTGCACAAGAGGCACCCTGCTGCCCAAGAGCCCGTATGTATGCAGAGAAAGAAGTTCCTATGGTGGTCCTACCTGCCACTTCTCTTACTCCTCAACAGTGGTGCCTTGCTTGTGGTCCAGGCCTCTTGCCATGGTCCCTTGGCTGTGGCACACAGCTCCCTAGCCCCCTCAGGCTGTTTCCACACAGCCAACCCTAGTTCTCTCCCAGGAACTAACCACTGAAGCCTAAGCCTCAGCACACAGCCTCCGCCTGAGTGTCTCAGAGTGTGGTGTACCAGGCAATGGTAGCGATTGTCTTGTGTTGTTCTCTTTCTGCTCTACCCTCCTCTGACCAGCTGCTACACTTTTCTCTGAGGCTTTGAGGCTCCTCCTCTGCCCCAGCTGATCTCCCCATCATTTACATGGTCTCCCAGGATGCAGATTCCTTTCCTCTTTCACAGCTCCCTCCCAGGAGTGCTGGTCCTCTCCTGATTCCTTCTCCTTTTTTCTTCTTTCTCTCTCTCTCTCTCTCTCTTTTTTTTTTTTTAATCCTTTGGTTCTACCCAGTTATGTGAAGGGTTTCTTGCCCTTTTTGGAAGTCTGAGGTCTTCTTCCAGTGTTCAGTAGATGTTCTATAAGAATCATTCTTCATGTAGTGTTTTTTTTTACTATGTTTGTGGGAGAGGGTGAACTCTACATCCTTTGATCCTGCCTCCCAGATTGATAATTTTTTAAAAGGTTTATTTGCTATTTTTTATTATGTCTTCATAGACATTCATATGTAGCTATGTCATACATCTTTTGGTAGAAATATTGATATTTGTAGCAAAAATGACTACAGCTGTTAGCTTGGAAATATTTTAAGTTGTATTAATGTATATGCTATATATCTGATTTTAAAAATAAAAGTCTCTTGATCTCCGAAGCAGAAAGGTCATAGAGTTCAAATCATGAAATCCTGGTAGGTAAAGCTTCTACAGCTGTGTTCTTATTTCTAGTGATGATTGCCATGCTGATCCCAGTTGTTTAATCTTTAATACAAAAGAAATATATCCAAATATTAGTATGTTATAGTTGCTTTTCTTTCTGATATAGGAATTCTTAGCTGGAAAACTCAGAAGGGGTATATTTTATTGTTTGAAGTGCATCATTCTGTCTTAAGAGTTAGTTTTGTTATGCAGGCTGTCTCCATGATAATAGATCTAACTTATTTTTCTCCTCATTTAAACTTGGTGTCAGAGTTTAGTAACCAGGCATGTGATTCAGTGAAAATATCAAAATGTGGTTTTTTTGTTTGTAAGGGTACAGTTATATTTAAACTTGTAATGGAAAATTCAAAATTTAGGATAAGTACAAAAACAAGTTTGCCTTTGAGAAATGAATTGGTATTAAGATGTAGGTTTTTTGAAATAATTGTACTTTATATGAGACTTAACAGTTTTATGCTTGAAGAATAGAATAGATTTGATTTTTGATTTTACCCAGTTGTTTAACTTATATTAGATTTTATTTCCCTGTGTATCCTCTTTTTACCCTCTAAAATTAGAACAACTTCTCTCTGAACTCACTTACTGGGCATGTTGAGAGGCCTCACGAAAGAAACTTAATAGCTTTACTTGATGAGAGAAAGGAAGAGGTAGGTGATGGAGATCTTGAAGTAAGAATAGTAATTGGGGGAGCTCCTTTCTTGGCTCAGGGGTTAACGAACCTGACTAGGATCCATGAGGTTGTGGGTTCAGTTCCTGGCCTTGCTCAGTGGGTTAAGGATCCGATGTTGCCATGATCTGTGGTCACAGACTTGGCTTGGATCCTTCATTGCTGTGTAAGCCGGCAGCTGTAGCTTCGATTTGGCCTCTAGCTTGGGAACTTTCATGTGTCACAGATGTGGCCCTATAAGGCAAAAAAAAAAAAAAAAAAGAATAGTGATTGGGGGAGTTCCCGTTGTGGCGCAGTGGTTAACGAATCCGACTAGGAACCATGAGGTTGCGGGTTCGGTCCCTGCCCTTGCTCCATGGGTTAACGATCCGGCGTTGCCGTGAGCTGTGGTGTAGATTGCAGACGCGGCTCGGATCCCGCATTGCTGTGGCTCTCGCGTAGGCCGGTGACTACAGCTCCGATTCGACCCCTAGCCTGGGAACCTCCATATGCCGCGGGAGTGGCCCAAGAAATAGCAACAACAACAACAACAACAACAAAAAAGACAAAAGACAAAAAAAAAAAAAAAAAAAAAAAAGAATAGTGATTGGGGAAAGAGGACAAAGACACTAAATGGTGGAAAGGGAAAAGGAAAGTGAGCTGGAAAAAAATTAGAAACGATACAAGGTAGATATTAACAGTTGTTGGCCTTTTATACTTCATAATGTATGGTATTGGTAGCTTTTAAATAGTTAAGTCACATTTGTAAAATCCTACTCAAAGCAAAGTCTGTATTCTGTTGTATGCAAGCCATCTTGCTGATGTGATATCTGTTAAGACACCTACACAAAGATTGGGTCATTTGTTCCCTTTCACCTGGTGAGTGTGAATTTGGAATAAAAAACTAAAACTTAAAAGTGATGCTTTTATGTTACCTTTTTAGAAGAAGTAGAAAAATATATGTTTTTTTCTAAATGTGATCAGGATAGAAAGTTATATATATAGGGAAGAAGTAGAAATATATATGTTTTTTTCTAAATGTGATCAGGATAGAAAGTTATACTACTCTAAAGCATTATAACCTCTTTGCAGGTCTGTCTTTTCCGAACAAAACCTATCGATTAAAGAAAAAGCTCAATAAATTTTGATTAAAACTAGATTGAATTTAATTAGAAATTGCAAAAAGGAGTTAGATTTGAAAAAGAAAAAATACTATTAACCATTAAGTAAATGGTAAAGTTTGAAAATATACCTTCATATATTGATAGGAAAGTATTTTGAAGAAATGATGCAAAAATTATACTTGGGAACCCTAAGGAGAAAGATTTCAAGGGAGGAATAGGATTTCATTGAGGTTTATTCAATTAAGAAATCAGCAGTTAAGAAAATTGGAGTTCCTGATGTGGCTCAACAGTAATGAACCCAACTAGTAACTATGAGGATGCAAGTTTGATCCCTGGTCTCACTAAGTAAGTTAAGGATATGGTGTTGCTGTGAGCTGTGGTGTAGTTCACAGATATGGTTTGGATCTAGTGTTGCTGTGGCTGTGGTGCAGGCTGGCAGCCGCAGCTCTGATTTGACCCCTAGCATGTGCTGCAGGTGTAGCCCAAAAAAAAAGCAAAAGAAGAAGGGAAAATTGCTCAAAACTATCCAAAGGGAAAATATGCCAGGTTGATGGTGAGGGGCTTGATTTACAAACTTGAATAGTAGTCTTAAAAATCAGTGATTGATGTATAAAAAAAGGATATGTAGATTGTTTCTATTAGTATGAATGCATGACAAGTTAATAGTGTACTAGGAATGAAAAATTGTGGAACACTCAGACAAAATTAATGTTTTTGAAACTAGACTCTGAAAGGCATTGAAAAGAGAAAGAAATGTGGAACCATACTCATTGAAGAAAACAAAAAAGATGAATGCAAAATATTTTTCAATAGTAAAGTTTAGAAAAACATTCCCGTTTTATGGTACTATTTTTGTTTTGATATTCAAAGGAGAGAATAGTAGATAACCAATGGATGTTAGCTGTTAATAGTGTAATAGGAATGATGCTTTCTTTTCTATTTCATTTATTCATTCAGCAAATAACCATTCAGTTCCTCAGTTACTTTTCTAAGAACTGGGGGTATAAACATATATTAAGTGTTACCTTTAAAGCACTTAGAGTATAATGGAGGAAACATTAAATAGTTATTGTGTGGTATGAGAAGTATGTGCCTTTTATTAATTCACTAATCACATATTTATTGAGAAACTATTTTTGGCTAGACATTGTTCTGGGTATTGGGGACACAGAGGAAAAAAGTAGATAATGTCCTGGTGGAAGGAGACAGGCAAGTATAAACAAATATTAGGTTCTGAGCGCCACTGGAGAAATAAAATAGGCACAATAAGCAACTGAATGTCCACTTTAGTTTGAGTGGTCAGGGAGGCTTTAAGATGTGACATTTAAGCTGTATTCTGAAAAACAAGGAGGAGTCAGCAATATGAAGTCCTGTCTAGGCTGCAGGACTAGTTGGTTCAAGGCCCTCAGACTGGCTAGTGTTTGTTATGTTCAAATGGAAGAATCGAAGTCAGTTAATAGTTTTGTGTTGAAAATGGTAAGAGATGAGGCTGAAGAGGTAAGCAGGGGCCAGATCATCTAGGATTTGTATGCTTTGGATAAGGAGTTTGGCATGTTAGTGTAAGTGAAATGGAAATTCATGGGAATATATTTTTGTTTGGGGTGGTATGATCTGGTGATATTTTTAAAAAAATAGCAGAAGCAATCAGAAGCAGGGAGGTACAGTAGGAGGCTAGTGCATTGATCTTAGTGAAAGATGATGGTGGCTTAGTTGAGATTAATAGATAAGTGATGCTATTCAGGATATATTTTGGTGGTTCCGTCTCACCAGGCTTGCTAATTGATATGGGAGGGTAGGGGAAAGAGAGGACTTGAGAGTAACTCAAAGATTTTTGGCTTGAACAGCTGATAGATGGTGGTGACTTTTATTTGGGGAAGATGAGGGGACAAGCAGGTTTGAAATGCTATTTAAGTAGAGATGTTATGTAGGCTTTTAAATGTACGATTGCGAACTTTAGAGGAGAGACTCCAACTCGAGATAAATATTTAGGAATTGGCGGCATGAATATATATATAAAGACATAAAACTGCAAGAGATCATTTATCAGTAGTGATCAAGGCCATATAGCTACTAAGTAAGTGGCAGAATTAGGATTTGATAGACCCCAAAATCTATTCTGCCAGACCAGATTACTGCAACATATTTTCACATTTCAGTTGGACTAATGTGTTTTTTCGATAACTTCATTGTTGGAGTTCCTGTCGTGGCGCAGTGGTTAATGATTCCGACTAGGAACCATGAGGTGGCGAGTTCTGTCCCTGGCCTTGCTCAGTGGTTTAAGGATCCGGCGTTGCCATGAGCTGTGGTGTAGGTTGCAGACGCGGCTGGGATCCTGCATTGCTATGGCTCTGGCATAGGCCAGCGGCTACAGCTCCGATTAGACCCCTAGCCTGGGAACCTCCATATTCTGTGGGAGTGGCCCTAGAAAAGGAAAAAAAAAAACTAAAAAAAAACCCCAAAAAACCAAAAAAACAAAACTTCATTGCTGTCAGACTGACAGCTATAATTAGTTCTATTTAATAATGATGGCATTTTCTTTTAGTAGTACCGTGCTAGTTCAGTACAACGCGCGGGGGTTAGAGATGCACACCTTCTGCTATAATTGAAAATCCATGTATATAACTTTACAACACCTGTGGTTCTGCATGTGCAGATTCAATCAGCCATGGGTTGTGTAATGTCATAGTATGTATTTATTGAAAAAAAAATCTGCATGTAAATGGACCTTCACAGTTTAAACCAGTACTGTTCAAGGGTGAACTGTAGTTATTTTAATATAAATTTGTGATGTTCCACTTACAGACCATTAGTAGCAAGGTAGATAAATTTCATCTTTTTGTTAGTAATATATAATTAAAGGGAAAAAAACCCTAGAAATATTTTTGTTAAAGCTTTCTTTATGATTACATCTTCTCCAGAAAGCTGTTTACTTTAAAAGCAGTAAAGTTAAAAGTAAATCATGTTGTTAATATGATTAGGTAATCAGGTATCAATTTGTTGTCCTAGCACCACAGTGAAATTCCTCCGCTTTGACAGCCTTTTGGTTATGCCTCTATTAAAGTATTTACTAAATTGCATTGTGGTAATTTGTGTTTTGTGCCCACATTTTAGAATATCTATCTTACTTGGTTTTTTTTTTTTTTTTTTTTTTTTTTTTTTTTTTTTTTTTTGGGCCATGTCTACAACATGTGGAAGTTCTGGGACCAGGGATTGAACCTGTGCCCTAGCAGTGACCTGGGCCACAGTAGTGATGATGCCGGATCCCTAACCTGCTGGGCCATCAAGGAACTCCCTATCTTTCTTGTTTTTATATATTTAGCATCTGGCTCAGTTCCTGGCATACTGGAGACCTTATGTATATATTTAGTGAATAAATTAGTGACTAATGAATAAAAGAATATTATTTATACCAATATTATTTTAACACATTTAAATGATACTTTTTAGAGAAGCAAGTCATACACACTAGCAAATGATAGTTTAAAAGATTTTTTTTCATATCTTATACCAGAAGCTCCAATAAAATAGAATAAATTCTATGAAGTTGGAGTAGGATTTATTTCTTATGTGACTTTTAAATAGTTGAATACAGTGTGTTTAAAAATAGTATATATTCTTCCACTGTTCGTGTTACTCTCGTTTCTGCTTTTGTTGTAGGCCTACTGAACTAGATGCATTGGTATTTGGCCATCTGTACACCATTCTTACCACACAATTGACCAACGATGAACTTTCTGAGAAGGTGAAAAACTATAGCAACCTCCTTGCTTTCTGTAGAAGAATTGAACAACACTATTTTGAAGATCATAGTAAAGGCAGCTCATCCGTTAGATTGTCGTAGAGTTATATGTTAGTTTAGTTATTATTTTAAAAAGTTTAACTTTTGAAATATATGTTACTTGAATGATATAATAGATAATGGTATCAGAATTTTAAAACCAAAAATACTGCTGTTCAAAACCTCAAAACAAATTATATAATGTATCATATACATGTACTTTATATTGTTATTTGTGTACACATTAAAATAATTTTGAATGATTTCATTTGATATGTTGTACCCTATATCTTGAAATTTTTGTTTTCTTGACACGTATATGCATATAAAAATAAAGTTAAATAACTGTATGGCTGGTGTATTTATTTCACATTTTTTTGAAAGCCACTTTTTGATCCTTTATATATGGAATAAACAGTGTCTTTTGTAAGGCAATAATTTGGTGAACCTGGTCATAAGAAAAATGTTCTTAACAATATACACTTAGATGATGCAGATGATTACCAAGTGATTAACTCCTGGAATGCATTACCATTTAAGCATTTTTTATTTTATTTTATTTCATTTTATTTTTTGTCTTTTTTTAAATTTTTTTTTATTTTTTAAGGCTGCACCCGTGGCATATAGAGGTTCCCAGGCTAAGGTTTGAATTGGAGCTACAGCTGCCGGCCCATGCCACAGCCACAGCAACGCAGGATCTGAGCTGTGTCTGCGACCGACACCACAGCTCATGGCAATGCCAGATCGTTAACCCACGGAGCAAGGCCAGGGATCAAACCTGCAACCTCATGGTTCCTAGTCAGATTTGTTAACCGCTTCGCCATGATGGGAACTCCGAGACAAGAATACTTTAATGATGCTGTTTTATTCCTTTTGTGGAGAAGGGAGGATAGTTTTCACAGAAATATCAATAGGAATTTATATATAAGCATTAAGGATTATATGCTGTATTTGTTTTAATTTTTCTAATATTCTATAAAAGCCAGGGATGTTATAAAAGAGTCAAATGTAAAAATAATTTCTTGAAAATGTCTGGTATAATAGTATTTTATATTTTTATGTACTGAGCATTTAAACTCATTTAATCCTTAAAAAAAGCTATGAAGGTTATTATTCCCAGTTCATAGAAGAGGAAATGGAGACATCAAAATGGTAATGCCTTTCCCAAGGTCATAGCATTAGCAAGTGGTAGGGTTGGAATTCAAACCCAGGCCATCTGGCATCTGTTTGGCTTTTAAAGAACACTACATTTTTTTTTTTTTAATATTATAGATTTATGCCTTATAAGGGATGTATTAGGTTCTCCCATAGCCTAAATCCCACGTAAACTTTAGGTAATCCCTTTTGACCATAGTGCTGTTTATTATAGCTTTCCTGAATTAATTTTGTAATGTGTATTATTATTAAAATAAAAATTCCCGTTACCCATGTTTTTGTACAATTTTTACGACTTTTTTTGGGTATATATTTTTGAATGCTTGATTTATACTGAATGATGCTTTTTTCTTTTAATAATACTATTTCATTTCATTGAACAAATACCTTTTGTACTCAGTATATAAAATCTAGACTTTAAAATTTTATTTTATTTTACTTGTCTTTTTAGGGCTGAACCCTCAGCATATGGAAGTTCCCAGGCTAGGGGTCAAATCGGAGCTGTAGTTGCCAGCCTACATTACAGCCACAGCAACGCGGGATCCGAGCCGTGTCTGCAACCTATACCACAACGCATGGCAACACCGCATCCTTAAGCCACTGAGTGAGGCCAGGGCTTGAACCCACGTCCTCATGGATACTAGTCGGGTTCATTGCTGCTTAGCCACAATGGGAGCACCCAATGTCAGATTCTTAATCTGTTGAGTCACAATGGGAACTCTGGAAGTTTTATTGTTTTGGCTCATATCATTTGGGTCTGTGATTCATATTGAGTTTATTTTAACGGGGTAAGTGTCTTAAGTATTTTTGGGGAGTTTGCATGTGGATATATAATTGATTTGTTAATACATTTGTTTCATGTGAGAAATAGAGGAGAAGGATTCACATGGGGGTTTTATGCCTTTCCTATAACTGCTGCTGTTCTCTTCTCCAAGGGACCACAAGGGCATTTTCTCAGATTTCCCACAATGTCTCCAGTGTTTTGGGTTTTTTGTTTTTGTGGGCTTTTTTTTTTTTTTTTTTTTTTTTTTTGTGAACTTCCTATGAGGTCCTTTGAGAAAATTCTGTGAGTAAATGTGAATTCCTCTTTCTTCTGTGCCCTCCAAGGTTTTAAGTCTTTTGTTAGCTCACATTCAGGTTTAGCCATTAGTGTAAAATATTAGCTAAGGTCTATGATTGTCCATTAGTGTCTGTTTCAGGTAATTAAGTGCTTGTGTCCCTTCTCTTGTTAGATTTTGGGTTAGTTGGCCCTGCAGCCTCAGTTCTCTGCTAGGTTCAAGAACCAGGAAGAATTTGCAGGTTTTGTGGTGTTCATCATTGGTGTAAGGGTGGAAGGAGTGCTCTTTTTAGCATTCTGCAAAACTCTGAAATGGGAAATCTGGGTTGCTTTTTATTCTTGAGGTAAGAAATACTCCAAGAATTAAAAGTGCTGGAATTCCTCCTGTGGCACAGTGGGTTAGGAATCACTGCAGCAGCTCGGGTTACTGTGGAGATGAAGGTTCAGTTCCTGGCCTGGTGCGGTGTGTTAAAGGATCCTGTGTTGCTGCAGCTGCAGTGTAGGTCCCAGCTGTGTCTCATATTTAACCCTGGCCCAGGAACTTAGATATGTCATGTGTACAGCCACTTAAAAAAAAAAAAAAAAGTGCTGGATTTTAAAAAAAGGTTTTATTATGAAAAATTCTAAATATAAAAGAGAAAATAACTCCCATGTACCTATTCATTTCAGCAGTTACCAACTCAGAGTGGTCTATACATTCATTATTATATGTTTTACTTACTTTATAATATATGTTGCACGTAAGTTCAGATAAGTCTGCTTTTTAAGAGGTAATACACAAACATGTTCCTTCTTAAAAAGGTTTTGTTATGTAGATCATATCCACAGCTAGATTAAAATACAACATTATCATAAGACCTCTACTGGACACTATTTTCATTCTAATCCCAGCTCCTTACTCTAACCACTGGAAGTTGCCACTATCTGGAATTTTGTGTTAATCATTCCCATGATTTAATTTTTTTGCTTTGATATTTATATAAATGGAATCGTACTATATGCATTCTTCTCTTTTGCTTCTTTCACATGACACATTTTAAAATTTTATCCATTTGATTGCATGTAGCAATAATTATATAATGTTCTTTTATATGCAAATACAACACTTTGTTTCTCTGTTCTCTTGTCAGTAGATGTTTTATTTGTGTCTGGAGTTTTGCTATTATAAAAAAAGCTGCTTATGAAGAGTCCTGTAGTACATTTGTCCTGCTATAAATGTGCAAGAATTTTTCTAGGCTATATACTTAGGAGTTTAATTGCTAGGTTGGTTGGTATGTGTCAATTTAACTTCACTAGGTAATAACACATTGTTTTCCTAAATGTTTGTACCAGTTTACACACTTATCTACTTTGCCAACATTTGGAACTATTAGACAATTTTTTCCAGTTGGGCTTTAATATTATCCATATTACTAGTGGGATGCATGTATATTTTTGTTTATTAACCATTTTCTGTCTGTCTGTCTGTCTGTCTTTTTTCTTTCAAAAGGATTTCCCATAGTGGCTTTGCCTATTTTTCTGCTGGGTTCTTCATCTAGTCTTATGATTTATGGGAGTCCTAGTTGTACTATAGATATTAATGCCTACTTGGTTATAAGTGTTACAAATATATCCTATTTTGTGGTTTGTCTTTTCTCTCCCTTTTGGTATAGTCTGATGTACATATGTTCTTAATTTTTATATAATCAAACTGATGATGACTCTCTTCCTTCATGATGTGAGCTATTTGTGCCTTGTTTATACAGGACATCCTTCCCAATCCTTATGTATAAGTCAGGGTTCAGTTTTAAAATCGTGTCATTCATAGGACTCTAAAATAAGGCCTTATATTTTTTCTCCATGGGAAGTTACTGATCCCAGATTTATGCTTACTACATCATTCTGAGAACAAATACTCTTAGGTATTTTAACAAATCCAGTGGACACAGTCTTGGGAACCAGTAAGGTTATGGTAGATCTCAGTGCATAGGGCAGGTAACCCTTATATGATGTCGAGCAAAATATTTCCGTGTGTTTATTTTAGTATTCCCCTTGTTTTTTCCTACTTTACCAATGGGGGAGAACTTAAAAAACGATGTCAAAAGTAAAGCAAAGGTCAAGTTCTTCAGGGATTGGTTAGCATGAAGAATTGTTCTACAAAGGACTAAACTGCCTACCTGGCTCCTGTGTTCTTTGCAGAATTTTTTGATGACAACTTATATGACTTTATTAATAAACAATCTTCTAAAACATTAGAAAATAAAAATCTCACTAGAATTCCCTCAGTAGCTTAAACAGGGAAGAATTATAAGGTGGTAAATGCCTTACAGAATATCTGAGAGTACTGAAGAACCACTAGGTTGTAATTTCAAGAATGACTCCATAAACGTCACCCGCGAAGCTCCTGCTTCTATAATCAGAAAGCCATGGGCTCCACAACCATCTTATCACAACTGTGATCAAGAAGCTACCACAATTGGGATGTTCTACCACTGCTGCAGCATTCTGAGCGGAAGTCAGATAATGCCTGCTGTAATATGCACTAGCGAAACAAATGGCCTGCACCCCGTCTCTTAACTTCACAAAGCTAGTGACTAGATACCAGGACCTTTGCCAGAGAAAAAGTAGAATTGTAAGTAACTTCCACCTCACTTTTGCTTTTCAAATTTTTCACAAATGCGTCTGATTGGCTGAATCTAAATAACATCCAGAGCCCTGTTTGTAAAGTCTGGAAAATGTAAGTTTTAACTTTCTAGCTGCTGCTGGAGAAGAAGGCACATTAAAGGATGATCAGCGTTGGATGTCCAACATCAACCACTGTACCACTGAATTCATCACCCTTGAGGTTATAAAGCTATTCCCCAACATTTTCTTGTACAAGTTTTGCCTCTCACATTAAATTTCTTAATGGATCTGGAATATCCTTTTTTAATGGTGTGAGGTAGCTATTTAATTTCTTTTATCAAATGGATAACTAATTTTCTCAGCACAGTTTATTGACTTTATTGTCTAGTCTTGACTTTTTTTCCTGCTGATACACAATCCCAGTTGTATGATCTATCAGTTTGCACAAAGAATTGTGTGCTATCCTGTTACTTTGGTCTGGTCCATGTATGGCTAAAAATCAAATTCTCTTTAATTACTATACTTTATATCAGGTTTTGTTTTGTTTTTAAGGGCTGCACCCGTGGCATATGGAAGTTCCCAGGCTAGGGGTTGAATCGAAGCTGCAGCTGCCGGCCTGTACCACAGCCACAGCAACGCGGGATCCGAGCCACATCTGGAGAATTTTGATTGAATTTACATTGGATCTGGATTAGTTTGTGAAGAATCACTACCTTTACAAAAATTGAGCCTTTATATTCATGAATGTGTCTTGTTTCCACATACTTCTTTAGTGTCCTTCAGTAAGGTTTTTCTTCATAGAGGTCTTGAACATGTTTTGTTGATTTTGTTCCTATTTTCTCAATCTATTTTTAGCTATTATAAATTACTTAATTAAAATTTTAAATTGTTGATATAAAGAAATTTTTTGGTATGAAATCTATCCAGTACTCTTGTTAAACATTTTTATTCTAATGATCTTTCTAAGGGTTCTTTTTAGTTTTCTATGGATAAAATCATACAATCACTAGATAATGGCAGTTTTGGTTTTTTTTAAGTTTTATTTCTTTTTCTTGTTAGAGTGGCAACTATCACCTCTACATTAATGTTAAATAAAAGTGGAAGATCCTTTTCTTATAGATTAATTAGATGGGAATTGACAATTTAAAAATAGTGAGTTTCTCCTCTTCAAATATGGTAACATTTAAATTTTTTTGTGTGTACTTCTTAAAAGTTTTATATTTTGCTCCATATAAACTGATTCTTTTCCTTTTATTACTAGTTGTATTTTCCTGGTAACTTTTGATGGTAGGTATTGTTAGTTTTATCTTTTGTGGGGCTGGATATTTTTGTATTCCTATGAGTATTTTTGAGCTTTTTCTGCGATATAATTAAATTACTTGGAAACATTTTGACCTTTTGAGGTCTTGTTTTTAAGATTTGTTGAATAGGAAAAGAGCAACATTTAGTCTAGGGCTAATTTATTTTCTCTTCTGAGACAAGACTCTTCCAATACATGATTCATGAAATTCACAATCTCACTGGTGGGCATAGGGACTATTCTCACCTTTGTACTATCTCTGAGTATTACTCCTTCTAATCCATTCTGGTGTTCTAGCCTCAACCTCAGGTAGTTTTCCCATTCATCTGCACTGATCAGGTGTTCTGCTGAATATCCAGGGAAGACCCTCTGCATATACCTGGAGTTCTCTTTCCACTGCTCTGCCCTACAAGTACTAGTTGGTTTTGTCTTCCTACACCCTCCCCTCTACCTCCTCAATTTAGAGTCCACCAGGCTCTGCTTGGTTCCTCTTCCCTCTGTTCTGTCCTGGACACTTTCAAGGCAGTAATCTGGTGTCAATCATTGGATTCACTTTTTTTTTTTTTGTCTTTTTGCTTTTTCTAGGACCACTCCCGCGGCATATGGAGGTTCCCAGGCTAGGGGTCTAATCGAAGCTGTAGCCACTGGCCTACACTACAGCCACAGCAACTCGGGATCCAAGTCGCATCTGCAACCTACACCACAGCTCATGGCAATGCCGCATTCTGTATGTATGTATGTATGTATTTATGCATTCCTTTTCTGGGGCCGCCCCCACAGCATATGGAGGTTCCCAGGCTAGGGGTGGAATCAGCTGTAGCTGCCGGCCTACGCCACAGCCACAGCCACAGCAATGCGGGGTCCAAGTCGCATCTGCAACCTACACCACAGCTCATGGCAACACCAGATCCTTAACCCACTGAGCAAGGCCAGGGACTGAACCCACAACCTCATGGTTCCTAGTCGGATTCGTTAACCACTGAGCCACAACAGGAACTCCAACTTTGTTTCTTATCTTAGGGATCACTGTCCTTTTTGCCTGATATCTAGTGCCTTGAAATGATTGTTTCATGTTTTTATGTCTAGATTTTTAAGTGTTTCAGGTTGAAGGGTAAATCTGGTCCTATTACACTTAACTTCGCTGAAGCTGATAACCAAATAAGAATATTTTTAATTTCTAAGATTTCTATTTATTTTTGTTTTCCAGGTATAGTAGTTCTTGGATCGCTGAAGATATTCATAATTTTAAATTCCTCTTCAGGTGCATAATTCACTCCTTTTTTTTTTTTTGGATGTTAGTTTTGAATTTGGGGGCCTTTCTTTCTCAGGGAATTGATTTTCTTTGTATGTTTGACAATTCTTGGTTATCTGCTTATCTTTATTTTTAAGAATTGCTATACATTTCTTCATGGATACTAGTTATATTACCTTAGCTGGTTCCATGATGTGCTTCTGGATAGAGTTTGGTGGCAGTTTGTGGGTGTGTTGTTCCTCCTCCTTGGAATTAGTTGTTATTTGTGTGCTTCACTGTCTCTCTGATCCCAGATTTATGCTCACTGCATCATTCTGAGAACAGATACTGCTGTTAAGCACCTGCTTCTTAGCAAAAACTGTAGATGGAGGGAATTCTCTGGTGGCCTAGAGGTTAAAGGGTCTGGCATTGTCACTGCTGTGGTGCAGTTTGATCCCGGGCCCAGGCACTTCCACGTGCTGCAAGTGTGGCCAATAACCTAATGACGTGATATTCTTCACAATAACTGTTTGATGTGATGGCTCTATTTTATTTTTATTTATATTTTGTCTTTTTAGGGCCACACCCGCCGCATGTGGAGGTTTCCAGGCTAGGGGTCTAATCGGAGCTGTAGCCACTCACCTACACCACAGCCACAGCAACACCAGATCTGAGCCGTATCTGTGACCTGTGCCACAGCTCATGGCAATGCCGGATCTTTAACCCACTGAGAGAGGCCAGGGAATGAACCTGCATCCTCATGGATGCTAGTCAGATTCATTTCCGTTGAGCCACCACGGGAACTCTGATAGCTGTATTTTAGAGATGAGAAAACTAAGGAAGCACAGAGAGATTAAGAAATTTGTACAAGGTCACATAGCTAAATTGTATCAGTTTACATCCCATAAAACTGTGTTTCACCATGAAACATTCAAATATTTGCCATTCTAAGTGAAATATAGTATTTCATTACTATTTGATTTTGTGAGAGTAAACATTTTCATATCTTTATTAGTTACTTGTAATCTCTGATTTTTTTTGTTGCCAATTAGATTGTTTCTTTTCCTGATTGGTTTACATGTGATCTTTTTATCATGCATAAATTAATCCATTGTTTTCGTAGGTGTTGTGGATCTTTGTCCTCAACTTGCCACTTGCTTTTGACTGTATTTTTTTTTCAAAAGTAAGTTAAAATTTTTTTAAATATATTGAGATATATCATTCTTTTTCATTATGGCTTTCTGATTTGTGTGCTTCCTTTGGTCTAACTGGAAATTATCTTAAGGCAAGAAATGAAAGAATTAAGGACTTGGCCTTATTGTTTGTATGATTATTTATTTATTTATACAAATGGCTAGCCAGTTGTTTCAACACCATTTTTTGAATTCACTGATTAGAAATGCCACATTTGGGAAGTTCTTGTCGTGGCTCAGTGGCTAACGAATCCGACTAGGAACCATGAGGTTGTGGGTTCGATCCCTGGCCTTGCTCAGTGGGTTAAGGATCTGGTGTTGCCATGAGCTATGGTGTAGGTTGCAGATGCGGCTCGGATCCCACGTTGCTGTGGCTGTGGTGTAGGCGGTGGCTACAGCTCCACTTGGACCCCTAGCCTGGGAGCCTCCATATCCCATGGGTATGGCCCTAAAAAGCAAAGAAAAAAAAAAAAAAAAAGGCCACATTTGGAGTTCTTGAGGTGGTACAATGGGATCCTCACTGTCTTGGGAGAGCTGGGACACAGGTTTGATCCCTGGCCTGGCACGGTGGGTTAAGGATCTGGTGTTGCCCCAGCTTCAACTTAGGTGGAAACTGTGGTTCAGAGCTGATCCCTTGCCCAGGAACTCCATATGCTGTGGGGTGGCCAAAAAAAAGAAATGTCATTATATCATACTAAATTCCAACATGAAATTTTAGTTATTATGGTGAATTATAGTATTTCTTTCTTTCTTTCTTTTTTTTTTTTTTTGACTGCACTGCAGCTTATGGAGTTCCCAGGCCGGGTATCAGATCAGAGCTGCATTGTTACCTATGCCACAGCTAGGCAACACCAGATCCTTTAACCCACTGTGCCAGGCCAGGGATTGAACCTGGGTCCTGACACTGCAGAAACACCACCAATCCCATTGTTTATGGTGGGAACTTCAAGTACTTCTTGTTATATGGATTTTTAGTTTTCAAACAATTAATATGCAGTACAATGTAATTAATAGTGCAATTGCATCAGGCATAACTTTAATTTCTCAGAATAAATCAGAAGGTATTCTAGGATATTATAATGCTTCAGGGTTATTTTTACCAGAATCAATTATAACTAAAATGAAGAATTTTAGTACCAGTTGATACATCTATTGCTAGAATGCTAGATATATCTGGTTTATATCATAATTATTTGTCTTTATAAAATTCTAAAACAGTTTATTTGATTTGCTCACATTCTATTTAAATAAACACTAAAGGTATATGGTATTCATTTATCCTTGCCTACCTACTGATAAATTGTATTGGAGGGAAAAAAATGCTGATTCTAATTTGAAAAACACTATTTCGCCTTCCTGATTTCTAACTTCCTCCATTGGTGATAGTAAAAAGCTATACCTTAAAAAACAATCAAACATTTTATATTTCCTAAGTATTTTGAAAACTTTTTCAAATATATCAGATTACAAATATTACCTAAGTTAATATCTTAGGTGATAGATTAAATGCATTTATACTATTAGATCAATGTCCTAAGTTTGATGTATTAGATATTATTCAGTATATTTGTGGGTTTCATACCCAAATATTTAATATATGCACTTTCCGTGATTATTGAGTTGAAATTGTATTCCTGAGGGGAGAGTATTTTTAAGTCTCTCTGCCTCCACATGTGTATTTTGTTATGCTGAGCATGTAATTATTTCATTTTAGTTTAATCACATATTCAAAAGAAATACCATTCATAGGTACAAAGTTGCTTCTGGGGAATTAGCTCCTTATTGTTTTTCATTTCCTAGGTTTTGAAACTAAACTAAAGTTGTTTTAAAAATGTATAAAAGACTATAATTGAGGCCAGTAATATGACTAATTTTATGGTATTTTTTCCCTTTAAATCAGAAATGTTGGCTTACCAAATTTAATATAATATGTTTTCATCAGTGTAATGTTTCACTCCTATGAAACCAGAGAGATTTAAAAATAAAACATTAAGGGTATTGCTGTTTTTAGCTTTTTGTTTGAATTTTACATATTTAGTTTGAATTCCCAATCCTATTTATTTTTTTCTGTTGGAATAAGCAAGGTATACACTTAAGGATACTATTGAGTTTTTGTAGCACAAACAGGGAAGCTGAAAGACAAGAAGAAAATGATAGGAGGAAAAATATGTTAGTCTCATTTTTGACCATACATGGAGTTTCAAAGTGAAAAGCTAATTAATGAAATTAAGGCAATTAATGAAGTTTTAACATGTCCAGACTTTTAAATAAGAAGGATCATTCTCTAGCTAGTTGTTTATCATGATAGTTGGTACTTTAGACTGGAAAATTAGTTAACAATCTATGATATGTTCCTGCATATAAGGCCATATTGTGTAAACAATAATTTAACACATAATTCATATAGGCTTGGTCCACTGTATCATTTATGGTCAGTCATTTGACTATGTGATGTTGAAAGTTTTTTCCAACTAAAAGCAGTAACAGATTAGGCATCCATTATCTCTTCCTTTGGAGAATTTAGAAGTGCTCGATTTCTAAGCACAAGAAGCTTTAGTTCAGCAAATTCTTGAATACACATGTAGTCTTTATTCCTTAGTATTAATCATATTCATCACCAGACTAATACTTTTGAGAGTTAAGTTCTAATCAAATTTAATGTTTATATTTATCAAAGTGCTTAATTTTGTTCATCAATAAACACCTTTAGTTTGCCAGTGACTTTGTAAGATTAAGTAGTCTGGATAAAGATCTGCTATTTCTCTGTTCCTTATCTCCAGAAGCTTACTTGTTGAGCCTATGCCAGGTGCTCAACAAATTTGTAACTGAGTAAATTTATGTCATGGATAATCTCCTAATATTTGGAAATTCCACAGAACACCTCAAAATAACCCAAGGTCAAAAAAGAAATCACAAAAGATATTAGAATATTTTTGAGTTTAGGAATAATTAAAATATATTCAAGGAAGTTTCTGTTGTGGCTCCTTTGTAAGATACCCAACTAGTATCCAGGAGGATGTGGGTTCCATCCCTGGCCCCATTCAGTTGGTTAAGGATCCGGCATTGTTGTGGCTGTGGTATAGGCTGGCAGCTGCAGCTCTGATTTGACCCCTAGCCTGAGAACTTCAGTATGCTGTGGGGGTGTGGCCCTAAAAATTAAAAAAAAAAGAAAAAGAAAGAAGAAAAGAAGATATATATTCAAGCTCATAGGATTTAACTTAAGCAGTACCTAGAGTGTAAATTATAGAAAAGGAAAAAATTTACATATTAGAAAAGGATAAAATTTACAATCAATTATCTTAGATTCCACCTTTATTTAGAATCCAGAAAAAAACGAGAGCAAGTAAGCCCCAAATGAGATTATGAAGGAAATGGCAAAAAAATTAAAATCAATAAAATAGGAAATGGGCAAAAAATAGAGAAAATAAACTCAAAATGACATAGAAAACAGAGACAAAATAGAAAAAAATCAATGAAACACTAGTTAATTCAAAGGGGAGAATGGGTTGTCTTTTAGACAAATGGTTCTGGAATAACTCGATATTGTGTGAAAAAAAACCAACCCAATCTTACCTCAATCATACGCAAAAGTTAATTCAAAGTATATTATAGATCTAAATGTAAAAGTTAAAACTCTAAAACTTCTAGAAGAAAACACTGCAGGAAAAATCTTTGTGTCCCTGTGTAGGCAAATATTTTGTAGATAGGACCCAGAAAACACTTATGAAAAAAGAAAATATTGAAAAATTGGACTTTGTTTAAAACTCTGCTCTTCCAAAGACACTTTATAAAATGAAAAGGCTTGCCACAGGCTGGGAGAAAATGTTTTGTAATAACATATCTGATAAGGAGTTCCCGTCGTGGTGCAGTGGAAACAAATCCAACTAGGAACCATGAGGTTGTGGGTTCCATCCCTGGCCTCGCTCAGTGGGTTAAGGATCCAGCATTGCTGTGAGCTGTGGTATAGGTCACAGATGTGGCTTGGGTCTGGCATTACTGTGACTTTGGTGTAGGTCGGCAGCTCTAGCTCCAATTAGACCCCCTAGCCTGGGAACCTCCGTATGCCATGAGTGTGGCCCTAAAAAAAGCTAAATATACATATATTTATATAAGACATATGTATCTTCTTATATATATTTATATAAGATATATGTATCATATATATTTATATAAGATATATGTATACCTGATAAAACTCTGGTATCCAGAACAAAGAACACTTAGAGCTTAATAAAAAAGACAACCCAGGTTAAAAAGGAGCAAAAGACACACACAGAAGAAAATATATAAATGGCCAATGAAAATTCTATCCTTTGATTTTGATGCTGTTTATAAGTTGTATATATTTGTCAAAAAGTGTAAAACTGCATTTTAATCTATGCAAATTATACCTCAAAGGTGATAGAAAATAATGAATTCGGTAACACTGTTCTCCAAAACATATAAGATTGTCATTCATAAGGATTATTGGATTCAGGGAAGGAGTTAAATTTTGACTACCAATACAATGTATATTTTTTCATTAATTTATTTATATTTTATATTTTCTCTTAATTTAAAGAGCAAATCAATGATAAATCAATAGTCTAGAATTTCATTTTAAGGTACTTTTCTTCACTTTTTAGTAAGCATTATGAGATGCTTGGTTGCTAAGGGAAGAGGGTTCTTGTTTCATTTTGTTTCTTTTTCCATTTATTTCGAATCCTGGCTAAAATTATTCTTAACAGTTATACTGAGATCCAGGCTGTGTTACATTCCCCTCTTTTGTGTTTCCATATCACTTAGAACATTGTACAGTTTTCAAGAGATCTTGATACCATGCCAGGCATTGCTTGTTTAGATAGGACAGAGGATATGCTGCAGGTGTAGCCCCCAAAAGACAAAAAGACCAAAAAATAAATAAATAAAAATTAAAAAAAACCCCAGAGTTTCTGTCGTGGCTCAGTGGTTAGCGAACCCGACTGGCATCCAGAAGGACACGGGTTTGATCCCTGGCCTTGCTCAGGGGGTTGAGGATTCTGAGTTACCATGAGCTGTGGTGTAGGTCACAGATGCAGCCTGGATCCCATGTTGCTGTGGCTCTGGCATAGGCCTGTGGCTGCAGCTCTGACTGGACCCCTCCATATGCTACAGGTGCAGCCCTAAAAAGACAACAACAACAACCAAAAAAATAGGGCAGAGGTAGAAGATTTCTTAACTAAAGAAATTGATGATTAGATAATCTGTGATTCTTGAAAAATCTCTGGATATATTTAGCCGCATATCTTGATCCAAATTCTTTTCTTGGTTTTGTTTTGTTTTCCCCCATGGTCGTTACTGTTTATATCTCTCCGTTTAGCTAGGGATCACAAACTCAGTTCAGAAGCCAGGCATGTAATAAATAGAGTGAAATAGACAGGAAACTAAGACAATAGGGAATAGTGGGGATTGGGACAAACTGGAGAATGCATTCCTTTATCTAAGGCATATAAATAACACCAAAAAATTAAAACAACTTGCCTGCCAAACAAATATGTCTTTAGGCCGTGTTCAACATGTTGTCGTGAATCCATTGACTTGTGATTTAAAGTATATAGTATTTGAAGAAGTTTCTCAATCAGGAGGCAAGGAATATCCTGGGAAGCTTTTCTCATAATACTTATTCCCCTTACCATCTGCCTAAATGAGGACGACTGGTACACTACCTAGGTACCCAGTGCTCAATGGTAATAATCAAGTTGATGGCACCATGTGGCTTTAGTTACTGGCCATTACTAACAGTTTTCTTTTGGCCAGCAGAAAATGTTAATTTTCCTAGGGATTTTAGCAAAACTACATTTGTGCACAACTGCATTATTAGAGAAATGACAACAGATAACCATATGTAGCTCTCAAATGACCCATATAACAATGTCGAGTACTCGAGCAAGAATTCCATCTTCTCATTTATTATTCATTCATCCATTCATTCATCCATTCAATAAATATTTAAATGTATGCAAAAAATGAGCTAGTGCTTTCTTTTCTCTGAAGATACTTAAGACTTAGTGTTGGGAGGGAGAAAATCTAGCCCTGGTATTCCAATGTCGCTGAGATGGGCTTAATGAGGCCTCTTAGGATCAGCTGGACTGCTAGCAAACGCTTCATTTCCTGTGGATTTCTTTCCTCACAAGCTGAGCAGAGCTTCAACAGTTCTCACAACAATTATCACCCACTTGTTCTGTAGGTCTCAAGTTTTTTGCATTAGTCAGGTTGAAGGATTCATAGTATTAATCACGACTGAAGTTGTTATTTATCACCTGCTGGGTGAGAAATAATAATTTTGGCACTAGTGGGGCAGCAGGCCAGAGGTACCAAATTAAGTAAAACATCTAAACACTAGCAAGGATCATTTCTCTGATTAATGAATTGTTACAAAGAAAAAGTGCTACTCATTATCTGGTCTTACCAATACAAAGTGGGGCGTGTAAGAAAAAAAAAAAGCACATGCTTGCTCAGACCAGTCTTTCTGTTTATTTCATTCCTTCCACCTTGCTCTTTCTCCATTCACTCTCTTTTTCGCTTTTCTACTATGAACAGACTTGTGTAAGCCAGTCACTATTTTTTTGGTTTTTGCTACCAAATAACGCCAAATAGACAAATACTTTCTATTTTAATAGTATATCAGAAAAATATTTCTGGCTATTGAAGCAATGTTTTTTGTGACCTTTAGGAAATTAAAGTGAGCTTGAAAGAGGTTAGGTAAATTTACCTTTTAAATGTCGAATTACCCCCGATACATGAATAAATTAGATTTTACTCTAAAGAGTCAGTGTATTTTGCTTTTTCCATTTTGAATACTATTTCTGAAGGGCTTATTTTAGGGCACATTTTCATTTCTGTTGGTTAGGGATTTGTTTTGTTTTGTTTTTTGACAATTCGAAGTAAGAAAAACTCATTTTTTACCTTGACCCCTAGAGCAGTCTTTACCTTTCGTTCATGCCATCTAAGAGCTTCCACTTCCCATAATAGGAGTAATAGAGACCAGATTTATTTTTCTGCCTTAAACAACTAAAGAAACTTGATAAAAGAGATGAAACAGTGATTTTCAGACATGAAACAACAGTTCAGACAGTGATCCTCACGTGAAGGGAAGTACAGGGTGAGCCCTTCAATTGCCCCAGCTTCTGCCTAGAGAGCATTTTCCCGCTACAGAAAAGGAGATAGGAACCCCACCCGAGTCCAGTAGATTCCCTGAGTTGAGAAGACAAGAGAGTTCATGAGGGCCAATTTGGCTAAAATTCGCAGTATGGGAGAGGAGCTCCCTGCATGGCGAGAGAACTCTAGAGAGCTATAGAGCGCTCCACTTCCAGTGTTCAGCTGAGTGTTGATCATCACATGAATATGAAGAAACTACCAAGACTTTGGGGGGGAAAAAAAACTATTGAAAAAGAGCAAGCAGAACAATCTTTAAACTCACGGAGGGCTGAAAAGAGCTTGTCTTCTCACCAGTTCAGAGTGGAAACATCACTTGATAAACACGGGCATCATCAGATGGAGTCCTCAGAAGGGGATCAGGACCAAATTAGACCTAGAATGAAGGTTATCTGGACCTGCCTAAATAGCTTCAAAGCAAGCCTCAACATTATTGAATTAACTGCATCCCAGAATAAAACCTTGAAATATTTAAAGACTATAAAAATCTCTAGCACCCAATAATGTAAAATTCACAATATCTGGCATCCAAGAAGGAATTACCAGGCATGTGAAGAAACAAGAGAAGATACATCCATCAGTAGAAATAGACCCAGGAATGATACACATGAGAGAATAGTACACAAAGATGTTACAACAGCTGTTATGCTCTCTGTGTTCAAGCAGGTAGAATGCTATGTGAAATAAGTGTTAACCTAGGTAGATAATTGATGTTAGAACTTAGAAGTTTGTTAAGGAATGAATACGTGCAAATAAGCCAGGATTAATATGACTGACTTTCCAGAAGATGCATTTTGCTAAGTGGAGAAAGCCTTGAAAAATGTTTTTCTATTTTCAAATAGGAAAAGGAAATTATCCTGAGTGGCAAATTGAAATGGCAAATTTTATTATATTTCTGCGTATGTTAAAATTATCTTAAAATGATTATAAATGTACAAAGGAATAAACAAAGTGTAGGTTTATGTCATCTTCATTGGTATGCTGTCGAAGCTTTACAGTATGGTTAATAATTAGTACTGATCATTGACCTATTTTTCCCATAGAAGCTCTTTCAAGTTGTTTTATAATAGGAGTCAGTGAACACCATCTCTGTATAAACCTAATCAAAAAATGTGTCACATGAGAACTTGACTTCTAAAAGAGTCCAAGATAAAAGTTACTTTATTTTAAACTCCTCATTTAATGATGATTCTTTGGGATATTCATTAAATTCAAACTGTGAAAACTGTCTTCTTAAACTGCCTACTAGACATTTTCATTTGGATGTTATATAGTCTTTAAAATAAACTTTTAAAAAATATATCAAATTAAATTGAAAGCGTCTAAAAGATGATCATGAGGATATCTGTAAATGAAATCTATTATATCCCAGAATGGAGATTCCAGGTTTAAAAAACATCTGCCAACATAACTCAATCAAAATGAATTTAATTAAACAAATATTTGTTGAACATGTTTATATTGCATTTGTTAGATTCTGAAGGAGATACAAAAATAGACATAGCTCCTGTTGTCAAGAAGATTATAACCTATATGAGTAGATCAGACAAAGATGTGTGAAAAGTTAAATGAGAGTTCAAAAAAGCAACAATTTAAGAAGGGACATGGTCATATATAGTTAAATATTCAAAAAATGGCACTGAGATTAAACCTGCAAAAAATTATAGACATTTAATGTAATGGTTGTAGAAAGATTCATGGAAAAGGTCAACTAAATTACATTTCAAAAGATAGGTAGAAAAAAAAATAAAAGGTAGGTAGTAGGTAAACTTTTGTGATGCAATACTGTATGGCAATTTTATTTATTTTATTAAAGTATAGTTGATTTACAGTGTTGTGCCAATTTCAGCTGTATAACAAAGTGACTCAGTCATTTCTATATATATGTATATATATATACATATATATATACACACACACACACACACATATACACACACACACATACTTTTTGTTTTTTATATTATTTTCCATTATGGTCTATCCCTGTAACTCCCTATGCTATATAGTAAGAACCAGGTAGATTCCGAATAGGGGAAAATTTTATTAGAAGGTCACAGTATGAGTAAAAAGTGCCCACTAAGTTTATGGACAGTAGGTAAATCAATGTGGTTGGATCAGAAGGTTTCTGTAGGATACCCATGAAAGATGAAGTTATAAATGTAAATTTGGACTAGATTTTAAAGGCTTCAAGTGCACTTCAGCACTTTCAACATTTAGGCAATGTGCAGTCATCCTAGAATGGAAATTGCTCCAGGCTTGGAGTCAAAAGACTTGAGTTGGACCCTTGGTCCCACTTGGTAGCTATGTACATGGTATCAGGCAAGTCACACCTTCTCCAAATTTTAGCTTCCTGGTCTATAAAATGTAAATGTTAATACCTGTTCTGCCAATCTCACAGGCTTGGCATGAAGATCAAACAAATTAATTAACGTGAAAGTGCTTTGTGGATTATGAAGCACTCCACAAATCCAAGGTGTTCTTTTCATTGGAGAGAAGAATAAGATATGATTAAACTGGCTGTTGAGCAAGCTTGATCAGGAAGTGAGGTGTCATATGCCTCCTGCAGCTAGGAGACAAAAATGAAAGGCTGTTTCATTAATTTAAATTGAAGTAATGAGAACTGGATTAGGAAGGTCGCCAAGAAAAAGGAAATAGAGGGCAAATTGGAGAAAAACATGGAAAGAAAAGCTTACAGGGCTGATAGCTTATCAAATGTGGTGAGAAGGAGCATCAAAGATTTTGAGCCTCAATAATAGAAAAGGTACAGTTACCAGAAAAGCAATCTTATGAGACATTGACAGTTTGGGGGCCAGTCAAACACACTGAAGTGGACATCCAAATGGAAATGTCTAGTAGGCAGTTTAAGAAGACACTTTCCACAGTTTGAATTTGATGAATCTCCCAAAGAATCTTCTGTTCATAGAAAGATTTTTAGTGACCAGTTCCTTGGTATTTTTAGGGTATAGGAGAACAAAAAGCCTGAGGATGGGGGAGGGGTAAACAATGTAATTTAGCTCTGCCAACCTTGACAATGCTCATTTAAAAACATGCAAATTAAACTTGTCAGGATAAACTCCTGAGGGGCTGCTGGCCACATTTAAAAAACTCCCCAACGCAAATTCACAAAATCCATCATGCTTGTTTTTTCTGTAATTTTATTATTAACATATGTATGTTTCCATTTTCTTCCTACTTGTCATTAGTTGAAAGAATTACAGGTAATCAAAAGTGGCAAATTTGGATGAAAATTCTGTTAACTGCCTGTTATTTTCAATTGAGAGAATTCAATTTCTGGATATCAGAAATCTTTGAAGATGACCTTGATGCCTTCTATTTCACTTACTCCCTTAAGCATAACTGCTCCCAAGTGGGATGTTTCATTTTGGTAAGTACATAGATTTTTGTTTTATAAATTAACTTTGAGGGAATTTAAAAACAAAAAATTAAAATTAGGTATTTTCAATGAATTTTCAAAGTCCATATTCAAAAACTTTTTTGTTCATGTCCAAATTTGATAAACAGTGGAGGACAAGAACTAAATACTATGTCTTCTTTTAGGGCCCCTCCCCATTCCCCACTGCCCACCCGTCCTGAGAAAGGGAGGTTGGGGAGATATTTTATGACCATGTGAACTTTATAGGAAAGTAAGTCCATATGTTTCTGATGAACTTACATTTAACTCATCAAAATGTGTGGTTTTGTAAAAGCTATTTGATGTCCAAACAGATTCCTTTGGGACAATCTTTAAACTTCTTAGTTCTCATTCTCTATGGCTCCCTCTCTCTCCCTCCCTGATAAAAACTGAGGAAAATGCTGTATTCGGCCTTGAATCAAATGTCTGGATTCTGGAGAGTTCTTAAGAGTTATTTTAATAGTTGAGAAATCATAGAACTACCTTGCCCAGCAGGTTAAGGATGAGTGTTGTCCGCTGCTGGGGCACAGGTTCCATTCCTGGGCCCAGAACTTCCACATGCCAAGGCCTTGCCAAAATTTTTTTTAAAGTTATATTTTATGATTTCATCCCTATCGTGAGTGTGTGTGTGTGTGTGTGTGTGTGTGTGTGTGTGTGTGTGAGAGAGAGAGAGAGAGAGAGAGCGAGAGAGAGCGAGAGAGAGAGATTCTGCAGGGATGACAATTCCCTCTACTTCAAGCCCATATAATGGCAAATGCCTAAAACGAATTACACCTCTAGTTGTACGTGTAGCCCTTTGGGTTCACCACCAGTGATTTCAAGGGTGCCTTACACTGCGTTCTCTTCCAAAAGAACAAAACACAGACGCTTTGGCAGGCATTTGGCACAGCAGTTAACCAGGGGATAGCAAGCGCGCCCTTTGCTTTGCCCTTTATCAAAATATATTCATTCCAGTTTGCAAATTGCCGTTTTTGAGGCCTACACCTCTACTCACACTAATTTCTGCGGGTCAGACCTTGACCCTGATTGGAACAAAACCCGGAGTGGGATATTCACAGCAGAGCGCCTCCGCCCCGCGTGTGTCAGAAGCCATATTGCGGCAAATGCCTCACCCACCTTGGAGCGCAGCTTGTGGAACTGATGAGGTGAGAGCGCGGCACAGCGGCGCGGGCCCCGTAATCACAGGACTGAGGAAACACATACATCATCTGCCACACAGGTTGGCATTTCAAGTAAAAAACCTTCACACTGTGTAAGATGTTGGACAAATGATGGCCATATGCATGTTTGTCTGGGTGCAGATGGCTCTGCGTTCTCAGAGAGGAGAGAGCTGAGCTCGGCTCTTTTTGCAGACAGTTTAATACTGGTGACACAGTTTATGTCCTCTGCAAAAACAATAATGGAGGGGAAGGTGACATAAATTATTTGCAAATCGTTTGACATATGCAGGGCATTGTCCTTGCAATAATCACCATCAGTCTGTCAGTTTAAGATATGAAGCGTGCCACTGCCATTTTATATCAGTGTTACGCTTTCACATGTTGTAATTTTACAGATTTGTTCTTCGGAGAACCACTGCAACACAAATCAAATTGGATTATGTTTAGTCATGGACTGTATCATGCACATTGCTTAGATAAAAATAAAAACGCGTATGCTATGGGAAGGGGATCTTGAGGCAGTCTCCTGTTCCTTATCTCCGTGAGGTGGTAGTTAAATAAACCTTTCCGTCCGCACTATTACTCAACTTTACTTCATTTGTCAGGTTGGTGAAGTTGTTTTTTAGAATATTGACATCTGCTTCTCACTATAAAGATATATAGAATGTGTATAAGACAAAAATGGCCCGCCTTAAGGATTTTTTAGGTTTTCCAATAAATTTGAGAAGGTAATACACAAATGTTCAATGACTTCCCATAGCCAGCTTTAATTTTATATATGGTATTACTGAATTTCTTTCACAATCCAAAAATAAAATGTCTATAAATGGTGATTAAGATGAGATGATGTTGTCCCTGTGTCTACCGATGAATTTAAATGCTGTGTGAGCCTTTTTGCTTGTTGAGTTCATGATATCAAACAATGTGGAAAACCGTGTTTTTCAGTGTAACCATACTGGCAAATGTTTTATACACTCCTGGGTCCTTGCTCTGTTGCATATGTTTGGACGACTGATAAATGAACTTTAGAGACAGTTTCTCAGTTACCCAGAGTTGCCAAGAAAACTATAAATCCCAAGTTTATAGAAAACTGTAAGTTCTAAAATAGAATATTCAGAAATTGAGTACAAAAATTTCTAAAGAGAAATATGATTTGTTTTCATTTGGAAAAGTTACTTCCATTCAGTTACATCAGCAGTGCTACATCTGCCTTTGCTCATTACATAACCCTTAAAACAAAGATTTATTACATTTCCATCTTTAAAATAACATTTTTTTTTCATTGAAGGTAGCCATTATCACTATGCTATTTTATATCTGTACTGCTTAGTGCAGTGAGGCAAGCATTTATAAATAAAATGTTTTAATTTATCTTAAATGATGCACATAAATGGCACATCAGGGAATTTGACATTAGGTTCAGATGATTTCAGGAAGTTTTATGGTACCATTAAATTTGAATGTTATTTACTTAGCATTCAGGAAAGGTTTTAAATAAATAAATACTTAAACTTGGTGAAGATGCTGATAATATCAAATATTGTATTCACTGGACGGAAGTGTAAAGATGGCAGTGTTTTTTACCAAACTTAACTAATCTCTTTTGGAAATGATTGCCTACATGCTGTTATATGACCTCTACGTCTAAGCTCCTATTGCTCCTATTCAGTGGAATGTCCCATATGCACCTCAAAAAATACAGGCTTTTTTTCCAAAAAAGTGTTCCTCCAGTATTTCCCCCATCTTCAATTCATATCATCATTTATTCAGTTGCTCCTTTATCTGTGTTCTCCTACCACTTTCTTGCTAGGTTCCATTATAAAACATTTATATATGTTATAGTTTTAATTACTTCTCTCTTCAATTAGAGTGCCAGGCCTTTGAGACCATGAAAGGCACACAGTGCTCGGTAAATATTGCTGAATGGAATTGAATCATCTTTGGTTCCTCTCATTTCCTTATTTCAGTATTAAGTACTGTCATTTGTTCTAATGAATCATCTCTAGAACTCATCCTATCATTTTTATACTACTGCTTTGTTCCTGGTTTCAGAGCCTGATTGTCCCTCTCTTATTTTTTGCTAACTGTCCCTTCCAGACTAAGGTACCCCCTTTGTGCCTCTGCATGATGTTGGGTACATGTTTCCTTGTGGTCCGTGCGCTTTGCTCTTCCTGCTCCAGGGACCTCATGGCCTTAATTAATTAATCAACTAATCAATTCGCCAGACAGGACTTATCAAACAGTATCTTGTTAACTTTCTGCATAGATCGTTTGTTTTTTTATTTTGATCTTGATGTGCAGCGGCTTAATGTGGTTGGTATCTCAGTTTCCAGACCGGGGATTGAATCTTGTGCAGTGGTGAAAGTGATGAGTCCTAACTACCAGACTGCCAGGGGAACTCTCCTAGATTGAATTTTTGAATTAATTCTTTACATTGTATTATATCTTTCACCAAGTCTGATCTCTCTTGTACATAACATCTATTTTTAGCTCACACGTCCAGATGTTGATTTTGCTTTTTCTTTCAACCGTTAACATATGGTACTTTAAAAAAGCTTTTATTGTGACAAATTTTAAATGCACAAAAATCTAAAAGACTAATAAAAGAAACTCCCTGCACCCACTGCCCCACCTTCAACAGTAATGAACTTGTAGACAATCTTGTTTCATCGCTACATCTGTTCCTATTGTTTCTGTGAGCCATTGTGTTAAACCAGATCCTAGATGATGTACATCATCTTTAAACATAGTGTATATTTCTGAATGATAAGGACTCTCTTGAAACCTTAACACTATTATAACAATTATAAAAATTGACAATCATACTTTACTATTACCTAATATGCAGTCAATGTTCATATTCCTTGGTTGTCTCATAGAGGTATTTTGAAAATCATGTTTGTTTGAATAAAGATCTAAAGTCCACATGTTACTGTCAGGTTGATGCTTCTCATACTCTTGTATAAGCTGTAGAGAGCTCTTCAACTTCTTTATTTTTTCTTGGCATTTAGTTGTGGAAAAGAACTATGAATTTGTCCAATAGCCTTTTCTGCAATCTGGATTCCTTGATGACATCTTCTTTCCCTTTATTTACCAGTTTCCAAATTAGTCAATTTGTTCTCCAGTATCCTTCAGAGACCAATGAGTATATTTGTTGTTGTTTTAGAATTATTATGATCAAATAGATTTTTAAAAATTTGCTTGTTCAATCCATTTATCATCTTTACTCTGTTCCTTTTATCTATATATCTGTCCTAATGCCAACACCACAGTTTTGATTACTGTCATTTTACAGTAAGTCTTGAAATCAGGCAAAGTAAGTCCTTCTATGTTATTCCTCCTTAACAAAATAGTTTAAGTGGTCCTTGGCATTTCAATATAAGCTTTAGAATCCATATGTCAATTTTAACCCCCCCCCCAAAAAAAAACCTTGTATTGGGTTTTTACTGGATTTCTTTAAATTTAGGGAGAATTGATATCTAAATAATATTATTTCCTCCATCTAATTATCATAGTATTTACTGAGGTCTTCTTTAATTTTTCTTAGCAATGTTTTACAGGTTTCAGTGCACAGTTCTTACACATGTTTTGTTAATTTTATCACTAAGTATTCCATGTTTTGATACTATTGTAATTTTACTGCTTTAAAATTTTATTTTCTAAGTATCCATCGTTAGTGTACAGAAATTTAATTGAGTTTTGTGTGATTCTCTTGTTCCCTACAGCTTTGCTAAATTCATTTATAAGTTCTAGTAGCTTTTTGTGGATTATTTAGGATTTTTTTTTTTTTTTTTTACATACATGATGACATCTGCAAATAAAAGTTTACTTCTTCCTTTCCCATCTGTATGACCCTTATTACTTTTTCATGCCTTATTGTACTGGCTTAAACTTCCAGTATTCTGTTGAACAGAAATGGTAAGATCAGAGTTCCTGTTGTGGCTCAGCAGGAACGAATATGACCAGTATCCAGGAGGACACAGATTCAATCCCTGGCTTCGCTTAGTGGGTTAAGGATCTGGCATCGCTGTGATCTGTGGTGTAGGTCACTTAGATCTGGTGTTGCTGTGGCATAGGCCAGAGGCTACAGCTCCAATCTGACCCCTAGCCTAGGAACCTCCATAGCCATGGGTGAAGCCCTAAAAAAAAAAAAAAAAAAAAGAAAGAAGTGGTGAGATCATGAGATCAAACATCATTGCCTTATTCTCAATATTAGAATCTCAGATGTTCACCATTACATGAAATCTTTTGTAATTTTTTTCATAGATTCCCTTTATCAGGTTGAGAAAGTTCCCTTCTAGTTGTATTTTGTTGTTGGTTTTATTCTTTCTGTATAATTTCTATTAAAGTGAAATTTCTCTTTTATTCTGTTACTATAATGAATTGCATTGGTTAGTTTAAAGTATTAGCCCACCCTTGAATTGCTGAGATAAACTCCTTTAGTCATGATATAGTACCTTTTATTTAGATGTTGCTGAATTCAAACTGCATATATCTTTAATTTTGCACCTGAGTTCTTAGGGATGAGTATTTATAGTTTTTAAAATTTGTAATGCCTTTTAATTACTTTGGTATCATGGTGATTAATGTTGGCCTGATAAAATGATTTAGAACAATTTTCCCCCTCCTATATTTTCTGTGTATGATTGGCATTATCAAAGATTTCCTCCTTAAATGTTTGATAGAACTCACCAGTGAAACCATCAGGTCCTAGACTCTTCTTTCTGGGAGTTTTGATAATGATTTCAGTATATTTAGTAGATAAAGGAATATTCAGAATTTCTACTTGTGTTGCTTTAGTAATTGTGTCTTTAAAATAAATTGCCTATTTCATCTGAATTATCAAATTTGTTGACCTAAGCTTGTTCATAAAATTCTTATCCTCTTAATATTTGTATGATATATAGTGATGTCCCCTATTTTATACATGGTGTTATAATTATTATAATTATTATTTTGTCTTTCTGTCTTTTCCAGGGCTGCACCCATGGCATATGGAGGTTCCCAGGCTAGGGGTCTAATCAGAACTATAGCTGCCAGCCTATGCCGCAGCCACAGCAATTCGGGATCCAAGCCGCATCTGCAACCTACACCATAGCTCACAGCAATGCCGGATCCTTAACCCACTGAGTGAGGCCAGAGATCAAACCCCCAACCTCATGGTTCCTAGTCAGATTTGTTAACCACTGGTGGTATTATTAATTTGTGCTTTCTCTGCTTTTTCTTGATCAGTCTGGACAACAATTTATTAATTTTATTGATATTTTAAAAGAACCAGTTTTTGGATTCATTAGTTTTCTCTATACTTTGTCCATTTTCTATTTCAGTTATCTCTATACTCATCTTTATGATTTCCTTCTCTCTACTCACTTTGGGTTTGATTTCTTTTTCTTTTTCTACCTTCTTAATGTGGAAGCATAGTTTATTTTATACTTTTTCTTTGCTAATATAATAATCTGAAGCTATAAAGTTTCTTTTGCCACTTTTTAATATTTATATCTCTTTAGTTTCCTTAGTTCAAAATATAATTTCTTTGTGATTTCTTCTTCATTTACAAATATTCGAGGATTTTCCAAGTATCTTTTTGTTATTGATTTCTAATTTAATTCTGTTATGGTCAGAAGATATGCTGCATATGACGTCAGTCCTTTTACATTTATTGAGACTTCTTTTATGGTTCAGCATAAAGTCTATCTTGGTGAGAGTTCCATGTGCATTTGAAAAATATTTATATTTTGTTGTTTTTGTCTACAGCATTCTATAAATGCCAAGTTGATCAAATCGGTTATAGTACTTTTTGTCTTCTATATTCTTACTGGTTTTATATGTACTTGTTCTATTAATTATAGGGATGGGAGTGTTGAAGTCTTCAACTATGCTTGTGGATTATATATTCTCCTTTCAGGTCTGTCAATTCTTGCTTTCCTATATTTTGAAGATTTTTCAGTAAGTTCATACACATTTAATATTGTTGTGTCTTCTAATGCTTTTACTCTTTAATCATTATGAAATGTTTCTCTTTTTTGTCTTTTTGTCATTTTCTTGGGCCACTCCTGCAGCATATGGAGGTTCCCAGGCTAGGGGTCGAATCAGACCTGTAGCCGCCAGAGCCACAGCAACACAGGATCCAAGCCGCGTCTGCGACCTACACCACAGCTCACGGCAACGCCAGAACCTTAACCCACTGAGCAAGGCCAGGGATCGAACCCGCAACCTCATGGTTCCTAGTCGGATTTGTTAACCACTGAGCCACAAAGGGAACTCTGTGAAATGCTTCTTTTTGTTCCCTGTTCTGATATCAACTGTGTCTGATATTAATGTGGCTACTCCAGTTTACTTATGATTTGTGTTTGCATGGTATATTTTCTCCATACTTTTAGCTTATAAAGTGTATTTCTTTAGATGGCGTGTAGTTGGGTATCTTTTTAAAAAATCCAGTGTGACAATCTCTGACTTCTAAGCGGAGTATTTATTCCCTTAATGTTTATTGTAATCAATGTATTTGTCTTTGTCTACCATAGTTCTCTTTGTTTTCTATCTACCTTATCTGCTCTTCATTCCTTCCTTTTTCCTCTTCCATCTTATTTGAGATTGAGTACTTTTTATTGCATTCCATTTAAATTTTACTATTGGCTTTTTATTGCTCCCTCTTATTATCTTTTTTTTTAAATTAAAGTATAGTTGATTTTCAATGTTGTGCCAATTTCTGTTCTACAGCAAAGTGAAAATATTATTTTCAATCATGGTCTATCCCAGGAGATTCAATATTGTTCCTGTGCTATACCATAAGGAGCTATTGTTTATCCATCCTAAATGTAATAATTTACATCTGCTATTATCCCCATTATCTTTATAGTGGTTGTTGTAGGCATTGGAATGCATCTTTAACTTGTTACAGTATAGATTCAAATAATAACATACCACTTCTTGTATAATGTTAGGACTTTACATTAGTATACTTCCATTCCCCTCCCACGCTTTGATTATTATTATCATTTATTTTGTTGATACATATGTTATAAACCCAATGTATTATTATTTTTGCTATGAGTCAATTATCTTTTGATAAAATTAATAAATGAGAAAAAAATCTTTTACATAAAGCCTTATGTTTGCCATTGCCAGATTTTTCATTCTCTTGTGTGTTTTTAGTCTGAGAACCTTCCTTGCATTGTAGGTCTGCTCTTTTGTTTGTCTCTAAGAATGTCTGTTACCTCCATTTCGTAGGATGTTTCCTTAGACATAGAATTAAAAAAAAAAAATTTCTGGCTGTACCCATGACATATGGTTGTTCCTGGGCCAGGGTTTGAATCTGAGAGCTACAGCTGTGACCTACACTGCAGCTGTGGCAACACCGGATCCTTTAACCCACTGTGGTGGGCCAGGGATCAAACCTTCACAGCGACCTGAGCTGCTGCAGTTGGATTCTTAACCCACTATGCCACAGCAGGAACTCCTTTTAGCCAAAGAATTTTAAATTGGCAATAATTTCTTTATTTTACAGATATTGCCTTCTCATTATGTTCTTTTTGGATGTGAAATCTGTGGTCATTCTTTTTTTGTTCCTCTTTATGTAATGTATCTTTTTTCCTCTGTCTGTATGTAAGATTTTATAATTTTTCCTAGTTTTCAGCACACACCCCTTGGTGTGGTTTAAGGGGTGTGTGTGTGCGTATGCATGCATGTGTGTGCACTTATTCTCACTGGGGTTTATTGAATTTCTGGGATCTCTGGATATATGTTGTCCTTGGGGTTTGGAAAATTTTGTATATACCTCTTAAGTCAACCCAATGCTACTCATTGAAAAGTCCATTTTCTCTTACTGATTTAAGATGCTGCCTTTATCATATACTAAATTTCTATACATAGTTGGATCTACTTCCAAACTTTCATTCTGTTTCATTGTTCTGTTTATTAGTGTACCAAAATGATACTGTTTTAATATTTGAGCCTTTAAAATACCTGTTACATTTAGTAAGACCAGCCTCTTCATTGCACTTTGTTTTACTGACTTTTATTTGTTTGTTCTCTCAAATGATCTTTTTTTGGCCGGGTCATGGCATGCAGAAGTTCCCAGGCCAAGGATCGAAACCATACCTTAACAACGCCTTGAGCCACAGCAGTGACAAAGTCAGATCCTTAACCTGCTGAGCCACCAGGGAACTCCTCAAATGAACTTTATAATCAATTGGTTTAACTCCAAAATTGAGTGGAAGATGAGTGGGAGGTGCTTATATTTTAGGGGATACATAACTATAGAGAAAGTTCCATTTCAGGAGCATTTTGAAGGTTAATTTTTCTGAAGCAGATGTTGCATCAAAGGGTAATTGGGATAAAGGTCATTTGGGAAGTTGGACCCTGACTGAGATGTTAACCTTGATGTTTTAGCAAGCTAGTATGAAAAAGGCAGAGAGCAGAAATCCAAAAATAACAATGAAAGAAACGTTATATCTTTTTCTTTTTTGTACTAATCTGATTTTATGTGTTCCTTTGCAGTTTTTAGTGAGAGCTGATTTGTCCTAACTTTGGCACTTCTCATCTCCCAAAAGAACAGAGCTGTCTGTTGCCCTTTCAGGAAAAGACACCCCGGATCTAGTCTTAATCAGATATGTGCACCAAATTAACTAGCCACTAGCAGTGATGGCCTGCTCTAAGCCATCTGCCTTTGGTATAAGGGCATAATGGGAGGCATTATAATACCTTAGTAAAAGCACTGATTTTGGAATCAATCAGACCTGGGTTCAAATCATAGCACTTCTGCTTCCTAGTTGTGACCTTGGGTATTCGTTTCTTCGTTTGTTAAAATGAGAATGTAATGCTTACCTTATAGGTGCTGAGCTGGTTAATTGTAAAGTATCGTAGTAGTCTCTTCTTGCTCTCATCTTTATTTAGGCATCATTAATGCAGGTGTGAATAGAGAGGACTATGGTTTATTTTCATGCCCTGCTCTTTCTCTGTAGGATGCCAGTGGACACATCCAGGAGTTAGGGCTGTGATCTTGGCTTTATCATCACTGTGTTGGTGCATAAACTCACAATTAATTTATATTTCATTTCACTTGGAGTTAGAATATTATAGAAAAAGAAGAATATGCTTGTTTGTTTGTTTGTTTTTGCCAGAATGGTATTTGAAACAAGAGCTGGTGAAGTAGAAAGTGATAGGTAAACCTCCGCCTTTCATGAAGAGTCTCCTAGAAGACTTGAATAGATTCAGGAATGTCTGCTGCTCTCCGTAGACGTAGACGTAAATGAATCCCTTCCTGGATGCAGAGAGAACTAATATGCCATTTAGGCTTAGAGCTCAAGCTTAACCTCCATTTTTTTAGACTCCAGCTCCAAGATTTAAAAAAAAAAAAGCAAAAACCCTCGTTTCAAATCTCATCTGATGAAACCGTACTAAAACGCTTTTGACACCTTTTAGTATTGTATATAATATCTGAATTATTTTCCAAACAAATCTTGCTGGAATCATTGAGTCATCCATTTGATACAACATACTGAGCACCTATGGTAGGAAGGTGCTGCCAGGTTGCAGAGACATAAAAAATCATTAAGGTGAAGTTCTTTTGCTAAAGTGATTCTTGGATAAAAAGAGGGAGACTAATGTGTATAATGAAAAAGTCTAATCTCAGTTTTATTTTGAAATCAGTTTCTGATTTCCAGATGCCTAATGGAAAATAATAGGATTCTATGTGTACTAAAAAAATTCCAAATACCCAAGAAATATAGTAGATGCCTGAACAAGTTCCTGTCTCAAAGATATCCCATGTAATTGGAAACGAATGACATATAATAATCTCTGCTTGAGTTATCATGGTATTTTTATACAAATTAATTTCTTAAATTAAAAACATTTGATCAGAGGTGTTCTGTGCCATTTACAGTTACCTATTTATAAAATGAAATAAACATTATTTTCAGTTGCACAAAATACTTATAATTTTATTTATTTATTTATTTATTTTTTTTGTCTTTTGTCTTTTTGTTGTTGTTGTTGTTGTTATTTCTTGGGCCGCTCCCGCGGCATATGGAGGTTCCCAGGCTAGGGGTTGAATCGGAGCTGTAGCCACCGGCCTACGCCAGAGCCACAGCAACGTGGGATCCGAGCCGCGTCTGCAACCTACACCACAGCTCAGGCAACGCCGGATCGTTAACCCACTGAGCAAGGGCAGGGACCGAACCCGCAACCTCATGGTTCCTAGTCGGATTTGTTAACCACTGCGCCACGACGGGAACTCCGAGATTTATCCTCTTATCAGGGGGAACCCTCAAGCACATTTATACACAAACCTTAAACCCCTAACCAAATAAACCCACCCCAAATTTGCCCATCTATAAGTGTAAGGGCCATATCAGTAACCCCTTCTTTCTCTATGTTAAATATAATTGAGGTATGCACTTAATCCTTGTCATGGTGGTCTTGTTAGAAATGGACATGAACTCCTATAGAGATGACATTTCTCCTACTTCACATAGGCTACTAGAAAATGCAAAATATCACATTTTTGCATTATGTTAATTCAACAGAATTTAGCAAAAATAAAAGCAGGAGTTCCTTTTGTGACTTAGTGGAAATGAATCTGACTAGTAACCTTGAGGTTGCAAGTTCGATCCCTGGCCTTGCTCAGTGGGTTAAGGATCCCGAATTGCAGTGAGCTGTGGTGTAGGTTGCAGACGCGGCTCAGATCTTGCATTGCTGTGGCTGTGGCATAGGCCAGTGGCTGTAGCTCTGATTTGACCCCTAGCCTGGGAACTTCCATGTGCCGAGGGTGTGGCCCTAAAAAGCAAAAAAATAAAAAAATAAATAAAAGCATTATTGTCAGGTACAATGTCCTCCTACTTTAGGCAAGAACAAAATTACCACTGAGGTTTTCCTTTGTACCAAATCTTGGTTCTTGGCCTAAGAACTCATTTGTCTGATATTGAACCAGACAAATTAATTCAAGTTCAGTTTCTTATCTGTAGACTCAAGTGTGGTTTCCTTTTGTAGCAGTGAGCTGGTAGACTTACTGGATAAAATGTAGGATGCCTAGTTAAATTGAATTTCAGATAAAGAATGAATATATTATTGTATGTTCCAAAGAATGAATATATTATTGTATGTCCAAATATATTATTGTATGGGACATACTTATATACTAAAAGATTATTTCTCATTTATCTGAAATTCAAATTTAACTGATGTTCAGTATTTTTCTTCACTAAATTGGGCAACCTGGTTGTTGGGCTTCTTAGCAGGTGATCCTTCTTACCCTATTCGTATTTACTTATCTGTAAAGTGTAACACAGAAGTGTGGCTAAAATAAGCCCACACCTATGCGTTTATTTTGCTTTTATAGACATCAGCTGTAAACCCTGTCCAGAGGCCCTGGTACAACTTATATGTTCAGCATTTAGGATCTCTGGAATGACTAAATAGTAAGGTAAAATGTTCTGAGAATGAAAACACCCACGTCTATAGTGAGTTAACAGTCTCTCTGAGCTGAATCACACAGCCACTTTCTGCTCTCTGGCTTAATGTGGGACTGGGTGTTTTTATTTCACCTCCAACAGGTCACAGTAGGAAAAAAGTCTTCTTCCTTCAGTTCAGGTTCAGCTTTTTTTTTTTTTTTTTTTTTTTTTCTTTTTTTTTTATGGCTGCACCTGTGCATATGGAGTTTCCCAGCCTAGGGGTCCAATCGGAGCTGTAGCCACCAGCTTACGCCAGAGCCACAGCAACGTGAGATCTGAGCCATGTCTACCATCTACATCACAGCTCATGGCAACGCCAGATCTTTAACCCACTGAGCGAGGCCAGGGATTGAACCCTCAACCTCATGGATGCTAGTTGGGTTTGTTAACCGCTGAGCCACAATGGGAACTTCAGCATTTGGCTTTTGTTAAATATTTCACAGCCGTGGATTTTTGAATGTCGAGAGGTCCTTTTATTGGATTTTGATGTCTGATTCTGACTTCTTCATAGGCATTGAATCTGTTCATACAAGGATTCAACTGAAACTTGTTATAAGGAGCCCCATCTGGGTATCCAGGGCCACCAGCAATGGTATTGTTCTATGTTACTCACATTGTAATGAGCTTACAACCCTAAATCTTTAGATGTACTGCAAATTTAATCGAAAGAAGCATTTCAGCACTGAGATCTATTATCCAGTGAATTGAAGAGGAAATAAGAAAATAACATTGATGTGTGTCTGGGGTCCACAAATATACCAAATGAAAAAAATCTATTGGCTCATAATTTATTTCTAAAAGGGTCTTGTAATACAAAGTGTTGAATAATGAGAGATAGTTGATAGGTACCTGTGATGAGGGCTGATATTTTTAGAGAATTATCCCTTTTTTGGGGGGAGGGGTGCTGTACTCCCAGCATATGGAGGTTCCCAGGCTAGGGGTTGAATCAGAGCTGCAGCTGCCAGCCTCTGTCACAGCCACAGTAACGCCAGGTCCAAGCCGCATCTGCAACCTACAACACAGCTCACAGCAATGCCAGATCCTTAACTTACATTCTCATGGATACTAGTTGGGTTCATTACCCCTGAGCCACAAGGGATACTCCAATCCCTTTTTCTAAATAAGGGTCTACTTCACACATGGCCAGGCTTAACTGGGGAGAAACACGAGTGATAGAGTGACCACCACCTGTTCCTGGAAAAGCATTTGGATAGGTGGATGACCATTATCAAATGGCCTACATACTTGTCACATGAGGGCAATACATGTTTTAAAAATAATAGGTTGTTGGAATTCCCTTGTGGCCTAGCAGTTAAGGACTCAGCATTGTCACCCGTGTAGCTTAGGTTTGATCCCTGGCGCAGGAACTTCCACATGCTGCAGGCGTGGCCAAAAAAAAAAAAAAAAAAAAAAAAAAAAATCCCCAAACAAACAAAAAAACCAGGTTGAACATGGGAGTGCCTCCTTTTGGCCATGGCATCTTTCCCCTCTTATATGAGAAATTCACCTGGCTATAGTAGGGTGATCCTGATCCTGGCTGGTAACCTTTATTAAATTAACATAATTTTGTACAATTGTTGCAATTGTTTAGCATATGAGAAAAATTACGCGGAAGAAATACCTCTAGGTCTTCCATGTTATCCAGGAAAAAGACCTTCTGGACTTTTCTGACTGTTGATATCCCTATATGGTGACTCAACATCCATCACTGAATGATTTGTGATCTTTTCTCTGCCGTTTGTTGAAGGTTTTAGCAGTAGTGAAATCCCCAAAACAAGGGATCAGATTGGACTCAGACTAATGAAGGGTTTACCCTTGTCCTAAACCTTTGGAGTCTGGATTTGAGTTGTGAAACAGCTGTATTTGTGATTCTAGTTAATTGAGCTCTTACCTCTTACTTAGAACATATTCATTCATTACAAACTATTGAAATGCAAGTATGTTTTATAAGCGCTAACATACCATATTCATTATGCTGCAGGGGTCTTGCCCAATATAAGAAGCATCTGAAATATGTTAAAATATAAATTCCAAGGACCATCTTTTGGAGATTCTGCAAATTTGGAAGGCATTGACTTTAGATAAGGTTAATGTATGAAATGCCCTGGTTGTCTGGATTTTGTCTAGAATTTGATCTGTGGGGTACATCATGTCACCTTACTTATTATTTATCTCAATTTCGTAAACTTTGGTACATTTTCCCTTTTAGCCTTTATTATGGGAGGAATATTATTTTTTCAGTCTTTCTTTCGATGAAAATTGCTTCATGCACATCATCATTTTAGTTGCCTTTTACCTAAGCTTCTGACCATGTGTGATGTTAAGTCTGAGGACCAGCATTGCGTTCATGCTTCCAGATATGGGTGTACCATTGTGCACAGGCGGGTGAGACAAGTATTCCCCTCTCACCCCTCATTCCTCCCAGACCCCATCTCTCTATCTCTATTCCAACCACTCAGAACAGCTTCATCAACATCTCCCAGACTCCCTCTGGCTCTTCTCTCTTATAGTTTTCCTCGTTCTGGGACACCCGAATCCTTTCAACCCACCTACACCTGGGTAACTCCCACCACTTCTTTTACCTTCCCTGCCCCCAGCCATCTAGGCTGCATGTTCTTTTTTCCATATAGCATCGTGTGGTGTCACCTAGGAAAGAATTCATCACATTCCATCATTTGTCACACTGCAAGACTACAAGCTTTGTCTTTCCAATAGCAAGCATGGACCATGGCATATAATCTGTGTTCAGTACATATTCGTTGAAAGTATGTTTATTTGTTACACTTTTTTTTTTTTTTTGGTCTTTTTGCCTTTTCTAGGGCCGCTCCCGTGGCATATGGAGGTTCCCAGGCTAGGGGTCGAATCAGAGCTACAGCTGCTGGCCTACACCACAGCCACAGCAACGCGGGATCTGAGCTGCATCTGCGACCTACACCACAGTTCACGGCAATGCCAGATCCTTAACCCACTGAGCAAGGCCAGGGATCGAACCTGTGACCTTATGGTTTCTAGTCGGATTCGTTAACCACTGCGCCATGATGGGAACTCCTGTTACACTTTTTTTTTTTTTAATTAAAAAAAATTTTTTTTAAGACTGCACCTGTAGCATATGGAAAGTCCCAGGCTAGGAGTTGAATCAGAGCTGCAACTGCTGGCCCATGCCACAGCCACAGCAACACCAGATCTGAGCCACACTGCAACCTACACCATAGCTAATGGCAATGCCAGATCCTTAACCCACTGAACAAGGCCAGGGATCAGACCCACATCCTCATGGATACTAGTTGGGTTCTTAACCCACTGAGCCACAAAGGGAATTCCTATTTATTACATTTTCTGATGCCATCTTGCATTTATTCACCTCTTTGCCCCCATGGCAGGGGATGGTGTCTGTAGAGAAAGGCCCTGAAGCCTGGCGAAACTGAAGGCTCAGATCCTAGAGTTTCATAAGTACATTTTTGCATGATTTCTAAATGCTGACACTCATCTTTCAATTTTGTATGGAATCACAGAGTTTTGAGAGATTCTTCTAGTATTTATTTTGTTTCTATGGGCATTTCACATGTTAGCTATCTTAGTATCATCTATAATGCAGGAGCTTTTTCTTGTGCTTTCTTGCAGGGCACCTATGAAATATCAGATGGTCCCAATACTGATCTCTGTGGAAACTCATTTTTGTGTTCAGAAATATGTTTACTTCTACTTGTTTTCTGTTTTTAGCCCTTACGCTTAGCTCTCCTTGACAAAATGTCAAAGATTTTAAGAACATAGCTCTTAAACTCATGCATAGCCAGTTGGATTAGAAGGATTCTAATAGAAATTTTATTGGGTGATTAGAATGGGAAGAAGGTCTATAGAAACATATCAATGAGAACTCATATCAGATAATGTTACTGGGAGTATAAGGACCTTAGAAAGATGTGGATACTTTCAGAATGTGTATGAAAGCATCTATTAAGAACATGTGGAGTTCCCCTAGTGGCACAGCAGAAACAAATCTGACTAGGAACCATGAGGTTGCGGGTTTAATCCCTGGCCTTGCTCAGTGGGTTAAAGATCTGGCATTGCCGTGAGCTGTGGTGTAGGTCGCAGATGCAGCTCGGATCTGGCATTGCTGTGGCTCTGGCATAGGCCGGTGGCTACAGCTCTGATTAGACCCCTCACTTAGGAACCTCCATATGCCATGGATGTGGCCCTAAAAAGACAAAAAGACAAAAAAAAAAAAAAAAAAAAAAAGGACACGTGTCTACCATGAGGTTGGCATATACATGATACTATGTGTAGAATAGATAACTGGTAAGGACCTGCTGTGTAGCACATGGAAATCTACTCAATATTTTGTAATAACCTATATGGGAAAAAAGAATATATGACTATATATATGCATAATTGATTCATTTTGCTGTACATCTGAAACTAATACAACACTGTTAAGTCAACTATACTCCAAGAAAATAAAAAACAAAACAAAATTTTAAAAATTGAGTAATTAAAGGTTTACTAACAGAAAAACAAAAACAAAAAAAACCCCAACAACTCATGTCTACCAACTCAACTCAAAGTCCTTACAAAGGTCTACTAGGCCTGACATGATCTGGCCCACTGCTCCTCCTCTGAACACATCTTTTACCACAATCTCCTTCACCCACTTGTTTTCTCCCAAATGAGCTTCCATTCTGCTTTTGTTCACTCACCCTGGGCCAGAAAACTGCCTCTCATCTCTCCTCTCTCAATCTCTGCTCAAATATCACCTTCTTACTGTGTTCTTCCTTGGCCACTCTAGGAAAAAATAGCACCTCTCCTATTCTGTCAGGCACTACCTGTCTCCCTCTCAGGCTTTTTCTCTAGTACGTATCACCTTCTGATATATTTTATGTTTGTGTTTTTCTGTCTCCCTGCTGGGAAGTAAACACGATGAAGCCTGAAGATGGTCTGTTTTGTTCACTGCTGTATCCTCTGCACTTAAATCGGAGCCTGGAAATAGACTAGGAGGTGAATCAACAGTCATTGTTCAACATTGAATTTAGTTCCTATCATACAGTATTTTAAAGTCTGCATTATTATAAAAAAAAAAAAATGGAGTGCCACATGACCAAGGAAGAATTAAAAAGCTGTGGAAAATTACCGCCTAAACTACTGGGTTTTAACATTTTTATTGAGATTTTTAAAATCTTTCATGGACTATTTCAATCTAATACTGCTAAACTCTTTGAGAAGATAGGAAAAAATATTCATCATAATTTACAATAGTGAGGAGTTCCTGTCGTGGCTTAGCAGAAATGAATCTGACTAGCATCCATGAGGACGCAGATTCGATCCCTGGCCTCACTCAGTGGGTTAAGGATCTGGCATTGCCGTGAGCCGTGAGCTGCATGTAGGGTGCAGACATGGCTCAGATCCTACGTTGCTGTAACTGTGGTGTTGACCAGGGGCTACTGCTCTGATTTGACCCCTAGCCTGAGAACTCCATATGCCATGAGCGTGGCCCTAAAAAGACAAAAAATAAATTTACAATAGTGAAAAATAGTGTAAATATCCAACAGTAAGGAGTGGCTTAATAAGTTCGTGTATATTCATATGGTGTCTTCTTATAAGGCATGAGAAACAATATTAACATAGAATAATGCTTCTCATATACTGTTTAGTGTAGAAAATATAGAAATATGCAAAAATGTGATTTGTTTTATGTATGTGTGTGTATATATTGGACATATCCACACTCAGAGGACTGGAAAGAAATGCATCCAAAATAGTAATGAAACAGATACAGATAGTTTAAGTAAACTGCCCACGGTAGCACTCTACGCTAAATGGAGGAGCTGGGAGTCAAATCTAGGCAGACCAGCTCTAGCCTGCATCTTAGCATCTTCTGTACCCTACACTGATGGTCTGCATGTGTCACGCTGTCCTCCTCAGCCTCCTCAGCACCACCTCTTCTAACAGTGAGCTTCCATGGGTGCAAGGCTGGGTATCTGTACCCCTGCACCTAGCACATGCACCAGCTCACCACACTGAAGAGTTCAATTACAGCCCACTGTAACTTTGGGTCTTAAGTCTTCCCTCCAGGATAATAGGGTTAGATATAGGCAGACATAAATCAGTCCTTTAGTTTTACCTGGAAAAGTCTATTGAATAGTAGTATTCAATACTATGTAGGCTTATGTGTAGTACTTTCTCTAATGACAATGAATGAGCCCACCAGTATTGAGTTTTTCCTTTTTCAGGACTGGGGCTACTGCTGTTGATCAGTGTGGAAAGGATTTAGCTAAAAAAACCAAATCTGTTAAAAATAGGTCCAATTGCTCAGTTATAAGCATATAAGTTGACACCTTGGGCAGCTTTTAGGTTATGGCATCAGTTTATTTGAGGGCAGGCTCAGACAAAACATTTTGCAAAGAATCATCATTGGTAAAGCCTAATTGGATGTTTAATCAAAACACAGTGTATGTAAATATAGCCCTAGACTAGAGTTTATAATGTTAGGCAAGTGGCTTACAAGATGGTCACCATTTGTTCTTCTGTTTCCTTAAGCGGCTATCTTGATAGCCAAGATGTCCTGTTTATAAACTGTCATCTACGGGGCCAGGGAGCAAAGTCAGTCCTGTGATGGATCACCCTCAGCAGGCTGACTCCGCCTGTCCTTCTTGCTGGCTCTAATTAAAAGACGGCGAAGTCAGGGGTCTAAGGCAGGGATGACAATAGGGCGGCAGTCCCCAAAATAGCAGCAAAGGAAAATGGATGCCTTTGAGTGATTGCATGATGTCTGAATTAATGGGCAGGAAATGAGCGATTATTGCATACTTAAAGCTGGGCTTTTTTTTTTTTTTTTTTTTTTTTTTTTATAAAGCTTGTGGTGTGCTCAAAGCCGTGTACTTGAACTTGGGGAGATTTAAGAGAGGAATTTGTTCAGTTATTGTTTGGCTGGATGTAATGCATATCCAAGCAGTGCTTAAACTAAGGGGAAGAAACTGTTACTGCTGTTTCAGTATCGATGTTTCTAAAATAGGCTTGATCTTAGGAAACTCATTTTGTAGACGCATGTAGTCTCTAGCCAGTTGTTGACTGAGACAAACCGCTTTTATTGCCACTGCCTCTGTTCCTGACTTAAAATAATATTAGTTGGTATTTAAATAGCTGTTTTACCTTGGAAACAAAGCTTCTAAGATCACCCTCTCTCCCTCCCTTTCCGCCCCCCACCCCGCCTTTCTTTCTTTCATTCGGAATATATTCTCACAGCACTTCTGTTTGGCAAGTCAGTGATAAGCATCCTTATTTTTTTGTGGCCAGTTAGTTCAGTAGGTTAAGGCCTCACACACAAGGGGCCAAGGTCCAGCGTTTGGCTCCCCCGTGGGGGAGGTGGGGGTGAGCTCCCCTAGGCTGCACTCCTCACCCCAGACGCCATCTTGTAATGGTGTCCATTCATCATGGGCAGAAATAGGAGAGCGCGTGAGGGTGGATCACAGCAAATCCATCACCACTGCTAGAAACCCAACTGATCATGCTGGCCTCACAGACTGGGGGCTGGGAGGGGTCAGGGGAGTTGCTCTATGCAAGCAACAGTGAGGCATGCAAATGGAGAAATTGAGGTACAGTGAGAGTGTATTGCTGAATTTTAAAAAATTGATCATTTTAATCAACTTCAAGGCCACATTCTTTTTACCGACTTTTCAGCCCGCTGGAATTTTTTTAGACATAATCCTAAAATCCTTTCCCACTATCTGGCCTGTGTCACATATGGGCACCTAATTATTTCTTAAACTATCTTTTGTTCTAAAAATAACCACCACGAATTTAATAGCTGGAAAACGGATGTCAAATGAAACCCTGCTCACATATATCTTCTCACAGAGACTGGCCTACCTTAGACGAACCTATAGGGAATAAAGGAGAAAAAAAAATACCGGAACATAACACTGACTTCAAAAGGCAGATGATTTAGGCTGAGGTAGGGGATGTTATATTTGGCCTGGTTTTGTTTTTGCAGGACAGTTATTCTTAGAGTGGCTGACCTTCCTGTGGATTTCTTTTATCTTGACTAACGTTGGCTCCTCTGTTTTTTCCCCCACTTATGTATTTATTTTCCCTCCAACTGGTGGGGCTTGGAGAAGCCCAGCTGCTCTCAGCCCCACAGACTGTGCTCTCAGATGCTTCAACTGCCCTTGGTGGCTGAGGTCCCCGCTCCCACAGAACAAGCCCACCATCAAGGCTCCACCGAGACGAGGACAATCTGAGCCATGTTCCTTATTCTGTGCTGTCCTGTGTCATGCTTTCCTCATAGTAGGCCTTTTATGAGCAGTCACTGAGTTGAATGGGCACAGAAGCTAAGGTCTGTAAATGCTACTTATGGGCTTCTCTGATGAGAGTGATTTGGCTTCATTTTCCTCCACTCCTGGCTTATTTTCTCATTGTGAGTGGCCTCTTTTCCTTACCTTGGCCACTAGGCTTACTCACACCATCGAAGTCTGATCAGGAAGGCCCCATTCTCAGTGTCTAAAGCTCCTGTCCCCAGCCCTCCTTCCCTGACTCCTGGTTGGAGCTTCTGCCCCTCTGTGTGGCTTCAGGGTTTATTGCTACCCACACTTTATTCTTTCTGATAGGAGAAGCTCATAAGTGACCCCAGAAGTTAGCAAGGTAGAGAGGAGGCTGAAGAGGTTGGCATAATCACAGACACTGAAGCCAGACTGCATGGATCAAATCCATCACTTTGTAGCTATGTGACCTTAGACAAATTACTTAATGTCCCTGGCCTCCATCTTTTCATCTTTGAATGTGAATAATAGTACCTACCTCATTGGTTAATAGTTTTTGTAAAGCACTTAGAACAGATCTGGCAAAGAATAAATGCTATGGAAATGTTATTCAAATCATGAGAAGTTCCTCCCCCCCCCACCTCTCCGCTAACTACCTTGCCTATTATTTTCCTATAGCTTTGCTCTTCTGGGTGGCAGGCTCGAGGCTGTGTGTTTGGGGACTAGGAATCAGGCATCACCTGCCTGCAGGCCTGGCCCCTAGCAAAGGTGTACCTCCAGGTTAGTACATCTGCTCTGAATGAGCCCGTGTGAAGCCTTGGCCCTGATGTAGGACATGATTTTCAGGGTCCTGCTGGCTGTGGAGTCATCACGTATGTGTGGGGTAGGGGTGTATGTGTGGTCTGTGAGGTGTGTGGAATATGGTGTCCCACCAGAATCATTGTGGGTTAAGGACTGTTTTGTACCTCAGACATTCGGAGACATTTTTAGAAAGCAACTCGAGAAGAAGAGAAATTCTGCCAAAGAATGTGGTCAAAGAGAGGAAGAATCAAGAAGCAGGAAAATTTGCTTCTTGGAGAGAATTTAGAGTTTAGTTGCTTTCACAGTATGAACATATATTTATTATATCTGTGACCTAAATATGTCCCCAATTTTGAATAATAAGCCAAAAGAAGCACTCAAGGACCTATGTGTCAAGGAAGAGGGAAAAGCCCAGCATCCTCAGCTCCTACTGGCCTCAGAAGAGCCCTGGGGTCTCTTCAGAACCTGCTTGGACCTTCTTGGCTCTTTGCAGATTCCTAACCACATTTGCTTTTCGCAGTGCCAATAATCAAGATAAAATAAATACACTTTCCCACATCTATTTCTATTGCTTCTTTCTTTCTTCCTCCCTTCCTTCCTCCTTCCTTCCTTCACTTTTTTCATAACTAGTCATGGGATGCATAAGGGAATTACTACCTACATGTTTTGAAACCTTTGAAATGGTCCATATATTTAAATATAACTTTTGAATTCTGAAAGATAACTGTGACTCTCCCATACTGACAGGCCTGGGGCCATGACTCTCTGGATTACCATAACCATAGTTATTATTCAATGTTTCACCCTTGTTTTATTAAATAATTAATAAATATTTATTGCAGGTTATTATTTATTTATTTATTATTTATTGCTGATTATGTGGGTAAATATGCCATCTATTATATCATCAGTTAAACAGGAGTCTGTGTTGATATAATTTTATCTCCCTTGGGCTTCAGGTATGTAGAAATGCGTTGATAATTTTGGGTTCATGACACATTCTTATCCCTGGTTCCTGCTTTGATTATTTACTTGTTTATTCATATAATTTTATAAAGTAATAAGTATCCACGAACCTGTTGGTAGAACTCGGCCTCTGTTCACTGGTGCTGACTAGAAACTTGGAGACAGAGTTTTGGGTGAAGGAGAGTCACAGGAGGCTAATGCCACCCTTAGGAGAGATTGGGAGGGGTTTAATAGTTTTGGGAGTGAAAAATAGGGCTGCAGATAAGGACCAGTGTAGAGGCAAGCTTGCAGTTTTCAAAGCTAGTTTTCAATGGTCTGGTGCTCTCCTTTCCAGAATAAAAAATGCCTTATTAACATCTTCCATTTGTTGGGAGTTTGAGTTCTGCAGAAGAACTCAAAGATACTGTTATCTATATTCCTTGAGGAGGGACCAGGACCCTACCCCAAAGCTGCACTCTTGTCTCTTGGTTACTCCTCCCTGGTCTTTGCATCCCTTCCCTCTCTGATCAGCAACTGTTTGAATCTGCCCTTCGGAACTCAGGGAAGGTCATGGAGGCTGAAGTTTATTCCTTAAATACAAGAAATGGGCGACACAGAAAGGCTTGTGTGCCCAGGACCCCATGGGGCCCTGCTGGGTTTCAAACCCACCATCCAACACAAAGTTCAATGTTAATAACCCATATCTATCTTGTGGTCATCCTACCACCACCCCGTCTATCTCCCTGCTCCTCCATCCAAGGAAGCCACCATCCAGAATCCTGTGATGAATAACCACCTAAAATATGTCTGCTGAGATGGAGATAAGGAGGAAAAAACATCCCCACATTCCAAGCAACTGACCCAGGGATTTCTGAAACAAATCCATTTGCAAGTTGGAGATAATGTGATTTTATTCAGGCCACCAGACCATCTAGTCGGATCCAACTTGTCTTGGCATGGAGGGCTTTGGCGGGCTTGTGAGGAAAGAGGTAGGAGGGGAGGAATTTCTCTGCCTTTTGATAGTAAGTGTTTCACAGGGACATGGTAATCTACATTTTAAAGTATAGCACTGAGGCTCCTTGTAGTAGACTATCAGAACTGATGTTCATTATTAGGTAAAAGCTATAAAAGTCTCCCATGAAGAGCAATTGTCTTACTTACTATGTAACAAAGCCCTGTCCTCCATCCTTCAGCTACTTTGAGTTCTTTTAGTTGCTTCTTCTGGCATGATTTCCATATTTCTTAATAACTGCGTGCTGCTCTCTTCTGAGTCATCAGTTTTACTCCCTACCTGTGGAATATCTCCTCCAGCACCGAGGACTTCACTCTCTTCCCTTACCCTCTGCGATTTTTGGTTCAATCAGTGTTTCAGAGTTTATAAAATTATGACTCTAAATATCACTGCCAGAGCTAAGTAGTGTGCTGTGATGATATTTCTTCTCTCATGTATGTCTTCACTTTCTCTGGAGCTACTGACTCCCTTGATTTTCACTGGACTTGTTTCCTTTGTATCCACTAATGTCTTTCCACACTCTCCCGCTCTCCCAATACAGTTTCCTCCAGTTAATCTATATGATCCTCTTTCGGGTTCTCCCTACACCCTCCCCCCCCGACTTTGCTCCCGGGAAGCTTCTCTCCTGGATCTTGCATCCTCTTCCTCTGATCTGAACCAGTCGCTCTGGAGGCCTGTGGTCAGGAGATTTTCCTTTGCCTTCTTCCTACACTGGATTCCTTATTTTTGTCAAGTGCAAATGTTTCTTTCTTGTTTTGCTCAATTGTTTTTGTCTAGGTTCTTTTGTTTCTTTCTTGTTTTGCTCAGTTGTTATTGTCTAGGTTCCAGTGTAGCTTCTGGGAACTGTAAGGCCATTTTTTTTTTTTTTTCTTTTGTCTCTTTTAGGGCTGCACCTGTGGCATATGGAAGTTCCCAGGCTAGAGATCAAATTGGAACTTCGGCAGCTGGCCTACACCACAGTCACAGCAACACAGGATCCAAGCCACATCTACAAACTGCACCACTGCTCATGGCAACACCAGATCCTTAACGCACCAAGCGAGGTCAGGGATCGAACCTGCATCCTCAAGGGTACTAGTCGGGTTCATAACCTGCTGAACCACAACAGGAATTGCCCATTCTTATTCCTGACCTTTTATGTGTTCCGCGTTGAGTGCCCTCTCATTCGTAAGCTCTCTCATTAGGATCTTCTCTTTATCCATGGGGTCCTAAAATTTCCTGATGTGGATATTTTTCATTATAGTAATACCCAACTCTCAGAGAGCCTTTCATTTTTCAGATTTATAAACGTTAATTCTGGGAATGTTTCTATTTGATAATTTCCCCTCCAACCATTTTCTCTCTTTTTTTTTTTTTTTTTTTTTTTTTTGGTCTTTTTACTATTTCTTGGGCCGCTGTTGCAGCATATGGAGGTTCCCAGGCTAGGGGTCGAATTAGAGCTTTAGCCACCGGCCTACGCCAGAGCCACAGCAATGAAGGATCCGAGCCGTGTCTGCAACCTACACCACAGTTCTAGGCAACGCCGGATCCTTAACCCACTGAGCAAGGCCAGGGATCGAACCTGCAACCTCATGGTTTCTAGTTGGATTTGTTAACCACTGTGCCACGACAGGAACTCCCCATCTTCTCTTTCTTTCTGTCAATTCTGTTTATCAGCTGTTCAGGGTTCAGCATTGACACTCTAATTCTCTTAGGTTTTTCTTTCATTGTCTATTTCCTTGGCAGATTTTTTTTTTTTTTTTTAATGTATCTTCCAATTCTCCTACTGGACTTTTTCTTTTGGCTGTCATATTTTTCTTTTCTAAAAGCGCTTCCTTCTTATTTGTTCCCTTTTTAGAGCTTCTGATTTCGTGGATGCAACATTTTCTCTTTTCCCCTTGAGGATATGAATGGTAGTTTTTTGGATATTTTCCAACAATGCTCCCTGCATTGTTTCTCTTACCTCTAAGTTCCTTTCCTTCCTACCAAGTTTATTGATTTAGATTTCTTTCCTTCATGTTTGAGAATTTTCTCAACCATCTGCTACTTCTCAGCTACAAGTTTATAATTAAGAGCAAGGACTGTATTTAAAATTATTTGTAACATTTTATTTTCTGAACAGGAATTATCTCTGATTTTCTGACATAAGTTTGATGAAATATTCATTTACAGAGAAATGAAAATTTTCTCATCATTCTACCTCCTAGAGATAACCACTATTTAAAAAAATCCTTCATGTTTTTATGCATATATAAAGATATATTTATAGAAATGGAGGTGTAACATACAGTGTTTGAAACCTACCTTTTTCACTGTCACTAGGCCATTAGTCTCTTTCAATGTCGGTACATATACTGTACCATTTTTATTGGCAACATTTCTTTAATCATTTGTTAAAAACATTTAGGTTTCCAATTTGTTACTATTATAATTAATGCTGAGCTAGACATTCTTTTTTACATTTCTTTTAATTACTTAATTTTTTATTGAGGTGTAGTTGGTTTACAACATTTTATTTACTGGGCATTATTTTATTTACTTGTCCACTTGTCTGTTTGCTCCCTTAGGAAGACTTCCTAAAGGAAAGTTGCTGAGAACATAGTAAGGCACATATTCAAGACTGGAGGTGCTGTTTGTATGTGAGGAACTTGTCGGTCAGTGAGAGTCACCGCAGAGTGATCAGTCTGTGAACTACCTTTTTCACTGATTGACAAGCCCCCCAATATAAATATCTATTGATCTATTTTCTGGGGCTTGCCCTCCCCCAGAGCTATGATCTCTTGTTGAGTGTGTAAATCTGATTGTTGCATTTGGGAGAAAGGTGGGAGAGGAGGCTGGCACCTCATCTTTGAAGATGAAGATGAGCAGTCAGTACCCTCTTTCCACTGCTCTCTGCTCTGCCTCGTGTCCCTTAGTGTTTTTGTCTTGCCAGAGAATACACTTCCCATTTCCCGCTCTTCAGGGTCGAGGTGAGTGTCCAGGATTGGGGAGGGGGTGAACAACTGCTCCATATGGGGGTTTTGGCCAAACACTCTCATTTCACAGGGTATTTAATTCCCAGTTCTCTGGCACCTGGTGCTTGCTGTTCCTGAGGCTCTCCTGGTTTGCGGATTCTATTAGCTAGCTTCTCTTCAGCATGTCCCTCTGCAGACACTTAGCTCCAACCTTTCCACTCAGTTAAGTCAGCGACCACCCTCCACCTGCTCTCCATGTACATATATTGAGGCTGAGGATGTCAGATGACTCTGAGGCTCAACAAAGAGGGAGCTCGTGTTTTAGTTTCCTTTTTCTTTTGCTGTTTTGAGGGTGGTTTTCAGAAGCGATGTGGCAGAACAGAAAAGCCAATCTACAATGTCTTGAAACCAGAAGTGTGCAATTAATTATTTAATATAGTTATGATAAGGGTTCCAGGAGCTATGAGGGTTTGGCCACCTGACCTAGAGGGAAGGCTCCTAAGGAAAGGATATAGTTGTTACTCATGAAGCAAATTAATCATATTCATTGTTTTCAGTTTTGCTTGAGACTTGGACTTTGCTAGGCACTTTATCTTTAAAATAAAATATGTTAAAATTCAAACTTCCAGTTATAAAATAAATAAGTCATGGGGATGTAATATACAGCATGGAGACTATAGTTAACAATATTGTTATATAACAATCTATTTAACAAATATAAACCATATTTATCTTTGAAAGTTGTCAAGAGAGTAGGTCTTAAAAGTTCTCATCACAAGAAAACAAATTGTAACTTTGTGTAGGGATGGGTGTTAACTGGACTTAGTGTGGTGACCATTTCACAATATACACAACTAACAAATCATTATACTGTAAACCTGAAACTATCATCATGTTATATGTCAATTATGTCTCAATAAAAATATGATATATTAAACCTTATGAAAATGTACTTTTTTTTTCTTTTCTGTCTTTTCAGGACTACACCCAAGGCATATGTAGGTTCCCAGGCTAGGGGTCCAATCAGAGCTGTAGCCGCCAGCCTACACCACAGCCACAGCAACACCAGAACCGGGCCGTGTCTGCCACCTGCACCACAGCTCACGGCAATGTGGGATCTGTAACCCACTGAGTGGGGCCAGGGATCGAACCCGCAACCTTATGGTTCCTAGTCAGATTCATTTCTGCTGCGCCATGATGGGAACTCCAATGTACATTTTTTTTAAAGCATAAACTGTTTAAATACAATGTCTGTTGGCAATGGTCGCTGGAATCTTTTCATGGGATAGTACATTTTTTGGAGGGTGGAGATTCTTTCTTACTTTGAAATGTTAAGTCATTTAGATCCTTAAAAATATATTTTCCAAATCCTTAAATAGTAGTTTATGTGACTCTCTTTCTTTGAACATCCCAAAGCTTAGAAAAAGAATCCACATTTTCAGAGACTACCCCTTTCTCCTTTTTGCTAAATAACCATTCGGGCAACTTACACGTCAAAGAGGAAACACTGACAATCAACATAAGAAAGTTGTACTTGATATCCTGTTTGTATGGAGGATGAAAATAGCTCTTCAAAAATAGCAGATTGAAGTTGATATTAAAAACATCCACTTTGGAGTTCCCGTTGTGGCGCAGTGGTTAACGAATCCGACTAGGAACCATGAGGTTGTGGGTTTGGTCCCTGCCCTTGCTCAGTGGGTTGAGGATCTGGTGTTGCCGTGAGCTGTGGTGTAGGTTGCAGACTCGGATCCCACGTTGCTGTGGCTCTGGCGTAGGCCGGTGGCTGCAGCTCCGATTCAACCCCTAGCCTGGGAACCTCCATATGCCGCGGGAGCGGCCCAAGAAATAGCAAAAAAAAAAACCAAAAAAACACATCCACTTTGATAGTGAGCATTTCTCTGTCTCTGTTCCAGAGTACTCTGTGCTGCCGTAATAAGACATCAAATGGAACATGATCATATGGGAGTTTCTCTGATTTGCACGAGCACAAATATTCATATTTGTGGCAGTTGATAATAAGGATTTATACAGGACTCATCTGTCTGTACTTTTATTGTAGCTCCATTATTGGTGATAGACTGTAGCACTTTTTTTTTTTTTTTTTTTTTTTTTCCCAGAGGGAGAAGAACAGAAGGCAATAACAGAAAATCCAGTGGGTAGAGCTATTGTTGATGAGGTTCTTGGAGCTGTGGGGGCTGTGCCTGCAGAAGTCAAGGGATTCCTTTATGGACTAAGAAGAATTTTGCTCTCTCTCCCTCAGGTGTCGTGTCTAGAGTAGCTGTCTCTGGATTTACTTAGTTAAGTACCCCAGCGTGGGTACATTTGTTTATTTAAGGGGATGTCACATATACTTTGTACATACCAAACAAAAAATTAAAGATGATGTAGGTAATAGCCATATATTTTAAAAACTTTGATTTTCTTCCTGTACCCAGTATCTCATTCCTATTTTGGGGTCCACTGTTCTGGAAAGAAGGTCCCTATTTTATCTGTAAATTGAAAGGTCCTAGAATTTTCCTTTATAGTAAATGAGAACAGAGTCTGGAGAAGCATATGTAGCTTATTTTTTTCTTCTGAATGCCCATCTAAACTTCTCTATTTTAAAGGTCATTCTTCACTAATGGAAAATTCTCTTAACTAGGCATCGGTGTAGAAACCCAGCTCCCAGAAGTCTTATTCTTCCCCTTTGTGATTGGAAAGTATTCTGCTGGCTATTTTTATGTCCTCAAAGTCCAAGATCAGAAATGGAATTTTCAGATTAGTTGCAGATGCTCTCCCCTCCCCCTTTGTAACTGGATGTGCTTTAATTCAAAAGGAAACTTTTCAGGCCATTAAGCTTCAATACAGTTTAATGCCTTTGGGCTGTGGGGCTTGAAATCATAGAGAAGCCTGAATAAATGTTTTAAAATAAAATCTGGAAAGCAAATTACTTTTTTCCCCCTCCCTTTAACAGCAGATTTGTTTTTAGTTTTGTGATTTTTCTGCTCGTTCAAATAAAAAATCTTAGTCATGTCCAGGCTCCTCAGATGGTCCAGCCCAGCTGAGGAGGGGACAGGCCAAGTCAGAGGAGGTTTGGCTTGTCATAGAGGGAGGAAGGCAATGACCTCTGCCTCCTTCTGCTCGTAGCTTTAAAATAGTCCCAAGTGACCAGTTTGCATTCTAGGCCATACTAACTTTTGCAGAATGAATAATATTTTCTCAAGCACATTTAAATTCTCATTCAGAGCCCATTTTAAAAATGATTTAATGAACAAAAATATGCTGTTTATAAATCCCTAAATGCATATTTTTCAGAAAGTCCTAAAAGAGCATCTTTGTTTACACTTTTTAATACAGTGGCTAAGTGGGATGTTGTTGTGGTCAGAGCTGTCACAAAATGATTTATGGAGAAAATGGCTATCTGCCTGGTCATCTTTTTTGAGGATCAAATTTGATTTTAACACTTGATTCACTTGAATTGCATAGACCCTCAGCCCCACTTTTCAAATGGGGAAACTAAGGCTCACAGATGTATGCAGGACTTGCTCCAGTTTAAGCCAAAGGCAGCAGGGTAATGAGGAGCAAGTCAAGTTATTGGAAAATCTAGCTAACCTTCTCCCTATAGACTACAGGGAAAGCTCCTTAGAAAAGCTCCCATAAAGGGAGACGAGAGTGGGGATCTTACCTTTAGACTGGAAAAAGAATTTGTTAAGCAAATTCATAATTTAAAATTGGAACAAACTTTAGGGCACAGGCTATTATTAGAGGTCTGGGGAAGCAGCCAGTCTTGGGCAGTTGGCATGCTAATTATGAATTATTCCTCTGTTTGTCAGTCGGGTCACTAAACAATCTCTTATTAGCAATATCTAATTCGAGCTCTTGTGCGTAGTTTAAAGAAATAAAATGACCTTGATTTAAAATATTCTCTTTTTCAGATTAGACTGAGTGAGGAAGTGTTGCAGTATCACATGCTATCTTTCATGTAGCAAAGTGCTAGTTCTGTCTTGATTTTTAAAAAATTAAATTTTAAAGATTTATTCATAAATTTGCTGTTATCTAATCTATGTGGGATTCTGAATACTTCTATTATTTAGACCAATTATGCTAATTTTAAATAAGAAATTGATTTTAAAAAGATTTAAAATAAGAAATTGATTTTAAATTGATTTCCTACCAAGAAGAAAATTTAACTTTATTTTTTTAAAAAACAGTATCTCCATGAGGCACTCCATAAGGAACAGCACAGGCTGAGGTGGAATTTAACTAAAAAGTAAATTATCATGTGAGAGTATGTCATATCAAATTTTTAAGTATTAGCATTCTGTTTTCCTTTTTAGGTAGACTTTCCAGGAATAATCCATAACCTTGGAATAAACTTACATTAAATATATTTTTTGTTTGTTTTGTCAGTGGGGTGCTTTAGGAATTTCAGGAAGCCTGTAATTCTGATAAAATGAAAGCGACTACTTCAGTATTTCTCAGTAAAAAGGAAGACCCAGTGATATCACACTTTAATATGATACCCCAAATAAAAAAGGAAAAATACAAGTTATTTATTATTCAACCCTGCCTATACAAAGTCACTATTTGGCTTGAGCTGTTTTAACAAATCTTCTAGCCCAATTCAATTCAGGTTAATCAGTTACAGGCCACCGAAACCTATCCAGAGTGATTTAGGAGGTGCACTGCACAGGCCAGTCATGAGAGACTCTGAATCCCTTTGAAGAGCTAAAGCTTTTAAATTGTTAAGTGTTTAAAGTGGGAAAATTCATCTTTTTTTTTTTTTTTTTTGCTTTTTAGGGCTGCACTCGCAGCATATGGAGGTTCCCAGGCTAGGGGTCAAATCAGAGCTACAGCTGCCAGCCTACACCGCAGCCACAGCAATGCGGGATGCTTAACCCACTGAGCGAGGCCAGGGATTGAACCTGTGTTCTCATGGATGCCAGTCAGATTGGTTAACTGCTGAGCCATGACGGGAACTCCTATCTTTTTTTTTTTTTTTAAAGTTGGAAAACCAAGATCAAGCTACGGTGATAAAGTGCATCCTCTCAGCAGAGAATAATAGTGAGTTAATTTGAGGGTAGGAGCTCTTGATGATTAGCTTTCAAGGAAGGATGCCATTCTCTAGAATTCTACATTAAACCCTGGTTTATCATCTTCTTAAGAAACAGTTATTTTCATCCAGCCAGAAGCATTTCCTGTGCGGTGGTAGTAACACAATGAAATTTTATCAGGTGCCTCAGTAATGTATAGTCATCAATGAATCTAACAAGGATGCATTTTATAAGAAAATCAATAAGAGAAAATGATTATATTGTTGACTGGAGCCAGCATCCAGAAATGAAAAATAGAAAGGAAAATATTGCTGTGCGTCGGACAGGGTTTCAGTGTATATAATGTGCCAGGATCTTCTCTTCAAAGTTATTAGGTATCTCGAGAAACAACAGGCAGCAACAGGATAAAAATACTTCAGGCCTTTTTAAATGTCAAAAACAACCTTAAAACCACTATTTCATCCCTAATCTATTGTGTGAATAAAGTGCAGTTTTCTGTCCCACCGAAATGTTGATGTGTTTTAAGTTGAAATGCATTGTGAGTCACTGTTTGGAGATATTCATATTTACAAAAGGGAAAAACTATTCAACTAATGAGTTAAAAAAATCAGTGAAGAATTCTACCAGATAAACATCTGGAAAACATGGGAAATGAATTTCATAAACCTCTGAGGACTGAAGGCCTTGTACTTAGACATCATCTACCCAGTGTTGTATCTAAATACTAATAAGAATGAACATGTACTTGGGAAAGAGTGATTGGTATAAGTTATAGAGAAAAATATAACACACTTATGATTTTGATGTGTACTTAATGTGATTGAACTATCTTAAAAGCCACATTTTTTTGTCTTTTAAATTTTTTTTTTTTTGGTCTTTTTAGGGCTGCATCCACGGCATATGGAAGTTCCCCGGCTAGGGGTTGAACTGGAACTGTAGCTGCCGGCCTATGCCACAGCTGCAGCAATGCCAGATCCAAGACGTATATGCAAACTATACCACAGCTCATGGCAACACCAGATCCTTAACCCATCAAGTGAGACCAGAGATCGAACCCAAGTCCTCATGGATACTAATTGGGTTTGTTACCACTGAGCCGAGACGGGAACTCCAAAAGTCACATTTTAAAAATACTGTGGCTATATAATTCCATCACAATCCTCTTAGTTTTCTTCCTTAAAAAAATTATATTAACTTGAAATTACAAGACTTGAAAGATTATTTAACAAGTTTTTTCATTAAATTTGAAATATGCATTCACTATCATAAATGCATATGATTCTAAAGTAGGGACTCATTTTGATATCTTGATTCTATTTATTTTGGTCTCTAACTTGTTAAACTTTTATGTGGTGTACATAGATACGATTTTAAAAGGCAAAGTATTTTAAAGGGTTAAAATTAAGAATAGCAGCCCCTGACTCAACTTTTCCCTCCTGAGGCCTCTTTAGTGGCAACTGCCTGAAATTCTTCTGAGCTGTTCTAGTATTTGTGATTGTTTTTCTAAATAACATCCTTACACTGCTATTAAACAAAAATTTTTTGAAACTGGAAATACTAATTTGAAGAGATACATGCACTCCAATGTTCATAGCAGCATTACTAACAATTGCCAAATAGGGAAGCAACCTAAGTGTCCATCAACAGATGAATGGATAAAGAAGATGTGGCAAATATATATACAACGGGATACTACTCAGTCATAAAAAGAACAAAATTTTTCCAAACAGATAGACCTGGAGAATATTATGCTAAGTGAAATAGGTCAGACAGAGAAAGAAAAATACTGTATGATATCACTTATATGTGGAATCTAAAAAGTAAACTAGTGAATATAACAAAAAAGAAACAGACTCACAGACAAAGAGAACAAACTGGTAGCTACCGGAGGCCGGGGGAGGGGCAAGACAAAGATGGGGCTTAAGAAGTATGAACAACCATATGTAAAATAAATAAGCTACAGGGATATGTTTTTTTTTTTTTTTTTTTTCCTTTTTCTTTTTCTTTTTCTTTTTAGGGCTGCAGCTGTGGCATGTGGAAGTTCCCAGGCTAGGGGTTGAATAGGAGCTGCAGCTGCTGGCCTACACCACACTACAAGGATCTATTATAAAACACAGGGAATATAGCTGATATTTCATAACTATAAATGCAACATAACCTCTAAAATTTGTGAACCACTATATCGTACCCCTGAAACTTATGTAATATTTTACATGAACTATACTTCAATTTTTTTTTCTTCGGGTTTTGGTGTTATCTATTGCTTTGCTACCTTTAAGGATGAGGTTTGGCTTTCAAGCCTTTCTGGCTTCCAGACACCTTCCCTCATTTTGGTTAGATCCATATTCAAAGCTTATAACTGTGTACCTCTTTTTCACAACCGAGCCATATGATATGATGTATTTCCTTTATTGTCGACTTTGTTGTTTTCACTGGAATTAACACTCTCTTTTTCATTTGCTTTGTTTTCTGTTTTTGTTTGAGTTTATCCCCAAATCTTGGATAAAGGGGTGCATTTTCTCTGATTCCCATCAAGCAAGTCATGTCACCTTTTTCTGTAAACCCAGCTCTCCAGAATCCCCCGTCCCCTTGCTGCAGTCAAGACTGGCTCGTGGCTATAGCCCTAGATGCTACCTTTACCACCATCATGTACATTTCTTGTGCCTTTCTCTGTGCTGGATCCCAAACCTTCCTCTTTCTGTTTTTTTTTGGGGGGGTGGGGGCTGGGCCACACTGCAGCATATAGAAGATCCTAGGCCAGGGACCAAAGCTGCACCATAGCAGTGACCCAAGCCACAGCAGTGATAACAGACCCTTCACCTGCTGAGCCACCAGGGAACTCCAAAACTTCTTTCTTGTTTTATCACCCCTTTGGGTAGCAAGCCTCTAGTCTATTAGCTTCCTAATTAAAAAAAGCAAGGGAGATCATTTTTTTTGTCTTTGCATTTCCAAAAATGTTTTAATCTCTACATTTGCTCAGTAGTTTGGCTGAGAACAGACTTAAATGCAAAAAACTTTCCTTCATTTTCTTGGAGGCATTGCTTTGTTGTTTTCTGACTTCTAATTTTGCTGTTAAAGATTTCCTAGGCCATCCTTTATATCTGGCCTTTACATCAAAGTTTCTGGACTTCTTCTTTCTTTCCAGAGTTCTGAAATTTCATAATTATGAGTTTTAATGTCAACCTTTTTCTACTTACTATGCTGGATACTTGAAGAGCCCTCCTATACAGAACCCCATGTCTTTCTCCTCTGTGTATTTTTTTCTTATTTCAATGATTTCCTCCTCATCTCTTTCTTCTTTCTATGTTAAGCTGCTGTCATCAGAAGATAAACTTTCCAAACAGGTCATTTGAATTTTTCATCTTATTTCTTCCACAGTCATATTGTAATAGGGAAGAAACTTTGTATTGTTACAAGTTAATCACTAAAGGGACGTTGCCTATAAGCTTAAGTTATACATAATGGCCCATCTCTGGGAACCCTACCTCCCAGGTATTGAGCATAAGCTAAGATACCTTTGTTTAGCTCCCTGGAAATATCCTAACCAGGCCCACCTGTAAATGACAACACATTTCCTGCCCCGCCCCCAGGCTGACCGGAACCAGGAAGTATCTGACTTTACTCCCACCCCCTTGAGAATTAAAGAGGCCTGAATTCTAACTCAGCAAGATGGTTCTCTGCATCTTCGTGGTCTGCCAGCTTTCCCAGTAAAGTGCCTATTCCTCTCTTGATTTATCTCCTCTCTTGATTTATTGGCCTGTTGTGTGATGATGCAGTATGTGCTTAGCCTTGGGTAACAATATATTTATTTAAAAAATTTGATTGCTGAGAATTTTTCTCAACTTTATCTTCCAACCCGTCTATTGCTTTTAAAATAATTTTTGGCAGTCATAATTTCTAAAAACTCTTCGCTGTTCTTTGACTCTGTCTTTTAAGAATGTGCATATTTTGAGAATCTTTCTTATTTTTAAAATGTTTCTTCTTTTTTTCTTTTTTCTTTTTAGAGCCACACAGCCACAGCAATGCCAGATCCGAGCCATATCTGCAACTTACACCGCAGGTCCCGGCAATGCCAGATCCTTAACCCACTGAGCCAGGCCAGGGATCAAACCCACATCCTCATGGATACTGGTTGAGTTTGTTACTGCTGAGCTGCTGAGCCATGATGGGAACTCCTTTTTATTTATTTATTTATTTTTTTGCTATTTCTTGGGCCGCTCCCATGGCATATGGAGGTTCCCAGGCTAGGGGTCTAATTGGAGCTGTAGCTGCTGGCCTACGCCAGAGCCACAGCAACGCGGGATCTGAGCCGCGTCTGCAACCTACGCCACAGCTCACGGCAACGCCAGATCCTCAACCCACTGAGCAAGGGCAGGGACCGAACCCGCAACCTCATGGTTCCTAGTCGGATTCGTTAACCACTGAGCCACAAGGGGAACTCCCGGAACTCCTTTTTAAACGTTTCTTCTGTTCCTGAACTGTTTCTATTTTTCCCAAGTCTGATCTACCCACCCTTCATTCCTTCCTTTTCTCTTTTTTGTCTTTCATGTTACAAGTGTTTCTTTCATGTTACAAGTGTTTCTTTCATGTCTGATGATCCTTGGCTCTCTGTCCCTTTGGAAGAGTGAATCCCTACCGTGGGCTCCAGAAGCGGTGTGCACGTGTACCCAACTCAGGGTTAGATGATCACTAGGCTTCGCCCTCAGGAGACCTGACTGCATTCTTTCGTTAGGGTGGTGACTGAGCTGTGCACCTTTTCTGGTCTTCAGCTTGGTCAGCTTTTTTCAGAGAGGAATCCTGCCTGGGAGATGAATGCCTGACTCCCAGCATTCTTGGAATTCAGTTGGGGAAGTGTACTGTTCCATATGTAGACTTTCACGAAGCCCTTCTGTTTTCATTAAAGAAATTCTATGCTTAGTTGTGGTTTGTAGTCCTGTGTCCAAAGTCATTCCAATTCAAATTTTCTGGAGGATAGATCTCTAGACTTCTCCCAAGTCAGGGGGAGGGTATTGTTTAATGGTGCTGGCTGGGGAAGGAAATCTGTTGTATAAATTGCTACAGAATATGCAGTATTTGAACCAATCATTTCATTTTTGGTTCATCCACATACCCGCCTCCAGAGGTATCATGTGCCTCCCATTCCTGACCCTTTCAGGGTTCCTTGGTGCAAATATATTTGCTCCTAGACTTTCCCCCTCCTGCTGGCTTCAGTTTCTGTTTTCTTGAGTCTGCCTCAGCAGTTAAGACTTGTCCACTGCTTTCTCAGCTTCCACAATTTTATTACAGCCGCTTCCTCATCTTTTCTCCTAGTCCTTGTGAGTGAATACTTTTGCAAAAATCATCTAATTACTATTTCAATAGTTATCTGGAAGGGACTAATAGGAAAAGCATCTATGAAATCTACCATATTTAAATCGGGCTGTCCATTTTCCTGACTTTTCGATTGTCCTTTCTTTTAGGCTTATTTGCTTTTCTTTCTTCTCTGGTTTCCAAAGGAGAGTTCTTTAAGGCTCAGCCCTATAGCCCCATGTCCTTTTGGCTTTTTGGTATCTACTTTGAAGACCTCATGAATACAGCAATTGCTCTTGGGCTGCTACCTCCAAGCCTGTATCTCCCATCTTTTTTTTCAACCTAAACTGAAGGTCCATATTTCCATCAGCCCAGCAAGAACAGGGACTAGGATGAAACAATAAGTTCCAGGTGCAAAATTTAAGGAGGCATTTCCTCTCAGGTGTTTGACCCATGACCTGGGAGAGACACCTTAAATCTTGCACCTTAGGTGTCTTACTCTTGCCACCCTAATCCCAGTCCTGCTGCCTTGTACATATTTCCATTTGGGCTATCTCATGGTTACCTCCAATTTATTGCTGTCCAAAGCCAAGTTCATCATCTTTCTACTCACAATCCTTCTTTCTTCCCACATCTACATTTCTGGTCTTTGTCAAACCTGGTCAGATCTGGTTCTCTTCTTTACTAACTCCCTGATGGTCCAACTCAAAGTTTTATATATTTGGCTTTTTTTTTTTTTTTTTTGTCTTTCATCTTTCCTAGGGCCGCACCTGCGGCATATGGAGGTTCCCAGGCTAGGGGTCTAATTGGAGCTGTAGCTGCCGGCCTACACCACAGCCACTGCAACACAGCATCCGAGTTGCGTCTTCGACCTACACTACAGCTCACAGCAATGCCAGATCCTTAACCCACTGAGCGAGGCCAGGGATCGAACCTGCAACCTCATGGTTCCTACTCAGATTTGTTAACCACTGAGCCATGATGGGAACTCCTATATATTTGTCTTTGAAAATATATCTTTTATCTTATTCCTTCCAACAGGGATTTTAATTCTGGAAGTGCTGAATGAAAACTTTCCCTGCCCCCAAATTCCTTACCCACTGTTTTTTTTCATCACTTCTTTAAAAATCTTTAGTATCTCTCTCCTACCCATTCAAGTATCAGTTGCCTGCTGGACTTGCACAACCCTCCATCATTTGACTCTACCTCACCCTGAATTGACTCATTTCTCTTTAAAGTTTCCCTACAACTTACAGTTCCCTCAGGAAGTTTGGAGTCAGGACTCATTACTGACTAGTCTGTTTCCCTTCAGTTCCTCTGGCACTAACTGTCCATTTCATACTTAATTTTCCACTGGCATGTAGCAATGTCTGCCTCACAGCCATGTCCTACTCCTTGGTCCCAAACCAAGTTCATCATCTTCTCATTCACAATTCACCTATCTTTTCCTCACCTTTCATTCTAGTTTCTGTCCTAATCTCTCAGCAAGATTGATTTATCTGCCTCTCCCCCAAATTCTGATTTAAAGTTGATCAGTCTTCCTCTAAAATGTATCTTGTGTTTTTACGTCTGGCTCCTCATCTAGATGGTGGGTTCCTGGAAGACAAGATGCATATGTGAATACAGCTTCTTGCAAAATCCTAAGCAAATAGAAATTTCAAAATTCTCCCTAATTCGAAAATCTCCAGTATTTTACGCAATGGTTATTATCCATGAGAAAGAACCACTAAATTTTCTTCTTTCAAAAGAAAAAGATGTTGCATGCTTATCCCAATTCAATATCAGATTATTCAGTATATATTTAAAAAATTTTGCCTAATTAGAAAAAATGTTTTAACGTGACGGCTGAAACTGTGTGTAAAACCTGAGCTTTAGTCACTCAAAATATATTTATGATTACTTTGATTATCACAAAACTGTAGTTTTACATAAAGTTTCATAAAATGTTAGATGGCAAAAAGCTTTCTAACCACCACCAAATTCAACCCTCTACAATGCACTGATTCTAATAAGATTTCTCTAGACCCCCTCAACTTCCCAGCCTCTCTCCTTAGTGAATGTCTACGGTTTCATCACTAATAAGAGGTTTGAAGGCAAAGAAAGAACAAGCAACGATTCATAATGATTCTCTGATACATTTTTCAGTCTTTCCAGAATATTTCATCTGGACATTTATTCAGTTATTCCAAACTTTTCTCAACAAGAAACCTCTGCAAACTGTCCAGTTATACGGGGAAGAAGAAATTCAGCCAGGAAATGGTAAGTGGGTTTGAATTAGGGCTTCTCTGGGAACGTGTGAGAATGGAGTATAGACTGAGTCTCAGAGCTTTCTAGCCTCTGGGGGCATTTTAGGAGGGCAGAATATCACAGACTACAGCAATTTTCCTCATCATTCAGGCCTGGACTCCACACTGCTGGATTTACCAGTGTGGTCTCGCAGTGTGTGTGCTGGTGACTCCACCACACATGAGACCTCTGCTTCTGTTATCTGCCCCTTTCTCAGCAGCTCCCCCTACTGTAATTGGCAGGTATAGCTCCTTGGCCCATGGCCGCTGAAACTTCACTTGCCTACTAATCACCTGGGATTTTGTGAACATGCAGATTCTGATCAGTTGGGCCTGGGTGGGTTTGGAGAGTCTCCGTTTGCAGAAGCCACCAGGTGATGCTACTGCTGCCATCTGAGGAACACGCTTAATATAGTAAGGATGTAGGAATATTTAGAGGCATTTGTTCATGCTCCAAAGTCTTATTTTTAAGGGTTAAAATACTGCCAACGTGCCGATTATCCACATATTAAATTGCCATGCTCTCTTATGGATAATTACAGATCTATGCATCTGTACTTTATTTCCATCTCCTGGTGTCCCAGTGGGCACTTTGTCCTCACGTCAGAGAAGGCTGGCATTGCAGACAGGCATGTTCCCTTTGAGCTCACAGGGTCAGCTCTGCTCAGGGCTCCTGGGAATCCAAGGGAACCATTCACAGCCCCTCGGGGTGCCACTCACTTGGGTATTTGGGGTATTTCTAATGCTCTCCAGCTCTGAGTAACTGGATCTTTATTTTTAAGAGGGCTGCTCTGAAGTACTTAGCTTTGAAGAATGTGCCAGGGTCCCACCACTGGCTGGGAGGCTGCATGTGGACTCCAGAACTCTGATTTATGGGGCTTCTCCCCTGCATGTTCAGCAGGGAGTCACTTGCCAGATAGTCAAACAGAAATATGACTCTTGGTGGTGATAAACATTCTGAGAAGAGGGCATGAAATGTGACTGCAAAAAGAACTGAAAAAGAAAATAACATTTTATTCACTGAGCTACATTCAGCCTTTCTCTCTGGGAGATGGTGGGTGTCCTTCCTTCCTGTGGGTGGTTGATATAAAAATATGAGGCTCTAGATTCCTTGGTGGAGAAGAAGATTTTCACGAAGGATGCTTTTGACCATGCTTTAGAAGTGTTGATTCATTTTAAGATACAGGTTAGATGGGGATAACTCCCTGTACAAACTGATTTTATTCTATTCTATTTTTATTGACATTTATTTTCCAGGACTGGGTTGAGCAGCCATTTGTTTGAGCTGAAAGACATTTTATCTGAACCAATTCTTGTCAATGTTTGTCTATTTGAGAAGAACAGCCTCTGTGAACTTCGAAATGAGACCTCAGATTAATTTCTACAGCATCTAACCACCAGATCAAGAAACAATGTTAGGGAGTTCCCTGGTAGCTTGGTGGGTTAAGGATCTGATGTTGTCACTGCTGTGGTGTGGCCCAGGAACTTCCGCATATCAAAAAAGCAAGGACTGAATTGATCTCTGATTCTTACAGTAAGGGCTCCAGACCAGCTCACCTTGGAACCGATTAGAGTGCAAATTCTTAAACTCTACTCCATACCCACTGAATTAGAAATTCTAGGAGTGGAGCCCAGTAAGTGTGGTTTTCCTCCTGAGATCTGTATTTTTATGATACATTCACCTCATCCAATTATAGAAATGCATAAAGCAAAAAGCAAAAGACCCACCCAGTTTCCTTTCCTGAGCGCCTCATCCTTTGTAAAAATAGTTGGGTTTAATTTCTTTAACTTTAAAATTGGAAATAATCACATATTCACAAGAAGTTGCATAAAACAAATATACAGGGAGGGCCTTCTAGTTTCTCCCAATGCTAATGTCTTGTATAATTAGAGTACAAGAGCGAAATGGAGAAATTGGCATTGTTGCAATCTAAGGAATTTATTTAGGCTTCACCAATTTTACATGCCCCAATTGTGTGTGTTGTTGTATTTGTGGGGCTTTTTGGTTTGTATTTGTGTTTTTTTGTTTGGTTGGTTTTTAGCTGTGCTGGCAGCTTGTGGAAGTGCCTGGGCCAGGGATTGAACCCATGCCACATCAGTAAGCTGATTGGCTGCAGTGACAATGCCGAATTCTTAACCCACTGCACCACAAGGGAACTCCTGTGTGTATGTATTTCTATGCAGCTTTATCACATGCATAGATTCCTGCCATCACCGTGATAATCAAGGGACAGAATTACTCCGTCACCACAAATTCTCTCTTTGTAGCTACATCCACTCCCTTCCCCCTCTGGCAACCACAAAGCTATTCATCTCTATAAATTGGTTATTTCAATTTTACTTGTTATTTGTAAGTTTATATTTTTTATGTAAGAATTATATAATATGTAGCCTTTGGGGATTGGCATTGATTGATTGATTGATTGTCTTTTTGCCTTTTCTAGGGCCTCTCCTGCATATGGAGGTTCCCAGGCTAGGGGTCTAATCAGAGCTGTAGCCACCGGCCTAATGTCACAGCCACAGCAACGTGGGATCTGAGCTGCGTCTGCAACCTACACCACAGCTCACAGCAATGCCGGATCCTTAACCCACTGATCGAGGCCAGGGATCGAACCGGCAACCTCACCGTTCCCATTCGGATTCGTTAACCACTGAGCCACAATGGGAACTCCTGGCTTTTATTTTTTTTAACTTGGTATAATTCTCTGAGATTCATTCAGATTATTAAATGAATCAGCAGCTCATTCCGTTTTAATGGCTGAGTAGTATTCCATGGTGCAGGTGTTCCACAGTTTGCTTAACTACTCACTCAGACAAGAGGGTAAAGACAAATGGGTAATTTCCTGCTTTTTGACTATTATGAATACAGCTGTTATAAACATTCTTGTGCTGGTTTTTTGTGTAAACACAAGTTTTCATTTCTCTGTGATAAATGCCCAAGAGTACAATTACAGAGTCATACAGTAGCTCCATGTTTAGTTGTTTTAATTTTTAACTGCCTGTGTGTTTTCCAGAGTGGTTGTATCATTTATTCATACCGGCAATGTATGAGCCATCCAGTTTCTGGCCATTCTTTTTAATTTTAGTCATCCATTCTAATAGGTGTGTAAATGATATCTTACTGTAGTTTTCTTTGCATTTTCCTAATAGGGGATGACTTTGAACATCTTTTTATATGCTTACATGCCATCTTATATCCTCTTTGGTGAAATGTTGGTTTATGTTTTTTGCCCATTTTCTAGTTGACTTGTTTGATTTATACTGTTGAGTGTTGCGAGTCCTTCAGATGTGTGATTTGTAAATATTTTCTCCCAGTTTGTAGCTTATCTTCTCATTCTCTAACGGGTCTTTTGCAGGGCAAAAGTTTTCAGTTGTGATTGAAGTCCAATTTATCAATTTTTCCTTTTAAGTGTCATTCTTTTGGTGTCAAATCTAGGAACTTTTCTTCTAACTCTAGGTCCCCAAATTTCCTCTTTTTTCCCTGAAAATTTTATGATTTTCCACTTTCCATTTAGGACTGTGATCCTTTTGAGTTAACTATGAGAGCAGTGACAGAGGACATCTTTTATCTTGTTCCCAATTTAGGGAGAAAGCATTTATTCTTTCACCATTAAGTATGGTATTAGCTAGAGATTTTTTTTGTAGATGCTTTTATTTAAAAAAAAAAAGCTCTCATCAGCGAAAAGTAGTTTGCTGAGTGTTTATCATGAATGCCTGTTCAATTCGCATCGATTGATATGATGATATGACTTTTTTTTCTTTAGCCTGTTGAGTCGTTGAATTACACTTTTTGATTTTTGAATAATGAACCAGCCTTGTATATTATACTGGACTACATCTCAGTTGGATGTAGTAAATAATTGTATACATTGCTACTTTCAATTTTTTAAAATTTTGTTAAGGATTTTTGTGCCTAAGTTTATGAGAGAATTTGTATATAGTTTCCTTTTCTGTGCTGTTTGTTGATGTTGATATTGGCCTCATAAGAAAAATTATTCCCCCTTCTTCTATTCTCTGAAAAAGAGTATATAAAATTAATGTTATTTCTTCTTTAAGTGTCTGGTAGAATTCTCCAGTGAAACTATACAGAACCAGGAATTTGGGGAGGGAAATTCTAAATTGTGAGTTTAATTTCTTTTATGGTTATAGGACTATTTAGATTATTTCATCTTGGCTAAGATTTTATATTTTGTGATTTTCTAGTGCAGTTGGTCAATTTCTTCTAAGTTGTCAAATTTATGTGTAGTGTTGCTTGTATATCCCCTTATTATCATTGTAATGGCTGCAGGATCTGTATTGAAATCTTCTATTTTATTCCTGATATCAGTGACATGTGTCTTCTTCTTGTCTATCAGTCTTGCTAGAAGTTTATTAGCTTTATTGCTTTAAAAAAAGAGAACTTTTTCTTTATTGATTTCCTCTATTGTTTTCCTGTTTTCAATTTCATTGATTTCTTTTCTTTTCTTAATATTTCCTTCCTTCTGCTTGCTTGGGGCTTAATTTGATCTTTTTTTAGTTTCTTGAGATAGTAACTTGGATGATCGATTTGAGACCTTTCTCTTTTCTAACAGAAACATATGTTTCCCTCTCAAATACATCCCACAGATTTATTATACTGCATTTCACTTTCATTTAGTTCTATGTATTTTCAAAATTTCTTTCAAGTTTTTCCTCTTCCATTTGTGGATTGTTTGGGAATGTGTTATTTTTATTTCCAAGTATTTGGAGGTTTACCTCTTGTCTCTCTGTTATTAATTTCTAGTTTGATTTTATTATGGTCAGAGAACATACGTGTATGATTTCAATACTTTTAAATTTGTTGAATTTTGTTTTATGACCCAGTACATGGCCTGGGTTCTTGTTTCATGGCCATGTGAAAAGAATGTGTATTCTGCTTTTGCTGGGTGGAGTTTTATAAATATCATTTAGATCCATTTGGTTCATGGCATTGTTTAGTTCTTCCACATCTTTGCTGATTTTTTGTCTAGTGGTTCCGTCAATGGCTGAGTGAAGCAGAAGCCCCCAGCTGTAATAGTGCTAATCTGTGTTGGAACGAGACTTCCAGAGCATTCTGATCATGCTGCCGTTTGGGAAGAAGTACCCTTAACTATTTGCTAGTTTCAACTTCATGAAGGAAAGTGTAACACAATATTAATCTTTGAGAATTACTTTGTTTCTCATAAGCATCCATTATGGGGTGAATTATGTCCCTGCCTAAATTCCTCTGTTGAAGTCCTAATCCCTAGCACCTTGGTGTGTGACTGTATTTGGAGAGAGGGCCTTTAAAGAAATAATTTAAGTAAAATGAGGTGAAAAATAATTTAAGTAAAATGATGGCTCTGGAGTTCCCTTCGTGGTGCAGGGGTTAACGAATCTGAGTAGGAACCATGAGGTTGCGGGTTTGATCCCTGGCCTTGCTCAGTGGATTAAGGATCCGGTGTTGCTGTGAGCTGTGGTGTAGGTTGCAGATGCAGCTCAGATCTGGCGTTACTGTGCCTCTGGCATAGGCTAGCAGCTACAGCTCCAATTAGACCCCTAGCCTGGGAACGTCCATATGCCATGGGAGTGGCCCAAGAAATGGCAAAAAGACAAAAAAAAAAAAAAAAAAAAAAAAAAAAAGATGGCTCTAATTCAATATGATTGGTGTCCTTAGAAAAAGAGATTAGGACACAAACAACACAGATGGAGAGGTGACCAAGTGAGGCCCCAGGGAGAAGGTGGCCATCTGCAAGCCAAGAAGAGAAGCCTCAGAAGAAACCAACCCTGCTGACACCTTAACCTTGGGCTTCCAACCTCTAGGACAATGAGAAAAGGAATTTGTTATTTAAGCCACCCAGTCTGTGATATTTTATGGTGGCAGCCTGAACTGACTCATAAATGAAATTGGTACAGCCCATGGCATCCTGGGAATATTAATATTTGAGAAAACACTTTTAGTCCTTCAAAGATTTTTTTTGTTTGTTTGTTTTTTGGTCTTTTTGCCATTTCTTGGGCTGCTCCCACGGCATATGGAGGTTCCCAGGCTAGGGGTCGAATCGGAGCTGCAGTCACCGGCCTACGCCAGAGCCACAGCAACATGGGATCTGAGCCGCGTTTGCGACCTACACCATAGCTCACGGCAATGCCGGATCCTTAATCCACTGAGAGAGGCCAGGGATCGAACCCGCAACCTCACGGTTCCTAGTCAGATTCGTTAACCACTGCACCATGACGGGAACTCCCAAAGACTTTTTTTGTTTACTAAATATTTGCTTTACACAGAGCCGTTAGCAAAATGAGTCGTCCAATGCAGGATACAGTGCCCTCTCTGTGCACAGCATGTTTTCCTTCATGGTGAGTTCAATTTAAATTTATCTGCTAAAGGCGCCAGAAGTATTTCCTCATTTTTGACCACCGCTTCAATCCCCATCTTCCTGAAATCTAGACAAATGTAGCAACCAAAGTAACACTGACTATCCTGCTGGCTTTCTGTGTCTTTGGGCAAGATTCTAGATTGAGGTGTAACAACGCAGTGAAAGGGGCAGGTAGTTCTGGCTTAACAGCGGGTCTGTGGCCTGGTTGGAAGTGAAGCCATATTAGCTGGAAGTTGTCTACTTCCAGGAAAATTTCTGTTCTTAACCTGGTGAGGATTAAAAAAAAAAAAAAAAAAAAAAAAAAGATAACTATGCTTTCGGAAAATAAACTCTGGAAAGTAAGCTCCAGCAATTCTAAGAGTCATCAGAGAAATTGCACTCATTTTCCCCAAGGCTCTCACAGTGAGGGATCATGGCAGATGTTCTTGGGGGAAAAAGATGCTTTAGAAGATTATCATTCTACCTGGAACTTTCAAATTTAAGCTACTACTAGAATGTACTTAATTATTTGCCAGTTTATTTGAACACTATTCCTTGTAAGCCCTTATTATTTCTCCCCTAAATCTCAAAAGAATGTTAAAAATTTTTGCATAATGTTTCTTGTCTTAGGTCTTCGGCTAAACAGCGTGAGCAAGAACATGACTTTTCTTTTGGAATAAAATATGTGTATGGGTAAAGGGAAGGAGTTTGGATACCCAGCACATTTATAGCTCAGTCTTGTCATAAATATCAGTGTGTAAGATAAAAAACAATGCTGCCAAACACACACCACCAGAGAATTCTTCAAGTAAGCGATATACAGGGGCAAAAGGCTAGTTGTCAATTTTGATGGAATGTAAAAGATTTTAATGCCTTTGGATCCATAAAGCAGCAGGAAGTGGCAAAAATGACAACCATAATAAGAATAGAAAAACACAATTCCAACATGCTCCAGAATTTCTAATTGAGTTGGATTTTAGATAAGTGTTGGTACCTTTAAATCCATAAAGTACTAGGAAGCTGTATAAACAAGAATATTTTTTTTTTATTTTTTTATTTTTTTTATTTTTTTGTCTTTTGTTGTTGTTGTTGTTGCTATCTCTTGGGCCGCTCCCGCGGCATATGGAGGTTCCCACGCTAGGGGTTGAAGCGGAGCTGTAGCCACCGGCCTACGCCAGAGCCACAGCAATGCGGGATCCGAGCCGCGTCTGCAACCTACACCACAGCTCATGGCAACGCCGGATCGTTAACCCACTGAGCAAGGGCAGGGACCGAACCCGCGACCTCATGGTTCCTAGTCGGATTCGTTAACCACTGCGCCACGACGGGAACTCCAACAAGAATATTTTTTAAAGAATTCTGAAGTGATCCAGGAGTTGTAATTGTGTCAGATATTATACAATTTCTGGTGATTTGGGGTAGATAATATATGCTTACTAAACACACATGATTCACTACATAGTTATGATTATATGTTGGTAGGGTGAAAGACTAAGGAGGAAATGCATCTTTTAAAACATTATTACTGTAGTTATCATTTCCAGGACCATGCACTAAAGTGCAAAATTACTCGAAGCAAAAATAAGAGGATTTTTCTTTTTTTTTTTTTTTTTTTTTTTTGGCCAGCGAATTCTGTATTACTGCTGGCAGCAGTAATAATGTTGTGAACAAAAAACTTTCTTTCAATGTGTCTAACATTCCTGACACATGCCGATTGTCCAGGAGAAGCCAAATGTATGTTTCCTAGATCATGTAGGATACTGTGTTGCTATTTGTCACACAGGACTGTCTGCATCCCGGTGGAGGTGTTCTCGAATGCATTTCTTCAGATGCTGGTTTCTCTACGATAAGCAGTAGACAGATCTTCCAAAGGAGCAGCGCCTCAAGGAATCTTTAAACCAGAGCAGCACGCTTGCCGGCTCCGGGTGTGTGAACTGTGAAATAAAAGGCGGAGGGCAAAAGTGCCAAACGTCATGCTCGGGGGCGGCTCTCGCTCAGACTCAATAATACTCTTGAAGTGGCGGCTTAACATGTTGAAAATGATGTGAAACTTTAAGAGCAACAAGTCAAATAGATGGTGAGGCTCCGGGGATTTGTAAAAGGATACGGACCTTTCTAGTGCAGATTAGTAGGTCAGCAGTTCAAATGCAGCTGTGCTCAGCCACGACAAAGTCACCGCCGGGATGGCTTCCGAGACCAGCTGGGGAGCGGGTCGGTGCTCTGGGCTCCCTTGCAGACAGCTGGGCAGCTGCAGCCCAGCGAGAGGACCACCGATTCAGCTGACCCTCACCGAAACCCGACCCCGCCAGACCGCCCCCGGGCTGCTGAGCCGGTTGCCACCCGCCTTCTTAACGCCTCCCCAGGGCTCTGGGATGTGTGCCGACTGAGAGCCTGACCTGTGACTCTGGGAACCACACTGTGGCCGTCGGCCCGGAGGAGGCCCTTTCATGCATAACTCCAGCTGCCCAAAATCGTGCTGATGCATAGAAGACTTGGCTTCCGGGTTGGACTCCATGTCTTTGAACAAGTCACGTAGCCCTGGGTTTCCTCCAGGCCCCATCCCACCCCAAAGGTACATCCAGGAGAGTCATGGTTTGCAGTCCTTTGATTTGGCTCGTTTGCAAGTAATGCTTGCAGAGAGGTACATATCAGGTTCACAAAGCTGCCAGTTCTATGACACAATATTCAGGACTGCAATTGTGTTGGGACCTAGTTTGTATCCAGGATTCTGCTTCCCATGAAATGAAGAGTTTTTCAAAGACAGAAAGGTAATCACATGTCCCACAGGCAGGTAAGGATTGTGCAATTCAAACAAGCTGTGTGTAGAGGCAGGTAGCAGCTACCTGGTCCACTTAAATTGGAAAACCTGAGAAGTGGGATGTTATCTTTCTGTGCTCCCTCTCACCTCCACTCCTGTGTCCGCTCAGGGTGGGGTGGAGATGCTGGGGGCTGACAGGAGGCAGCTGTGGTTGGGTCTGGGGTTCTGGGAACGCAGGTTGCAGTCCTGGATTTGCCAAGAATCCTAGCTGGTCCCATAACCTCTTTAGAACCTCAGTTTCCCCATTTACAAAACTGAACATTGTACCAGGAAGATTTCTGAGCCATGCTGTGGTTTCCAAGGTGCTCTTTTAAGTTTTTTTTTTTTTTTGTTTGTTTTTTGTTTTTTTTTTTGTTTTTTTTTTTTGCTTTTTAGGGCTGCACCTGCAGCATATGGAGATTCCCAGGCTAGCGGCCAAATCCGAGACCTACACCACAGCTCATGGCAATGCGGATCCTTAACCCACTGAGCAAGGCCAGGGATCGAACCTGTGTCCTCATGGATGCGAGTTGGATTTCTTAACCACTGAGCCATGAGGGGAAGTCCCAAGATGCTCTTTTAAAACAGTTTGAGTTCTTCAGAAGACAGTGATGATCAAAATATAAATCCCTGAGACTGCAGTCATTAATAGTAATTATACAGACACAGAGCGAATGAATTAAATGTGTTTATTCTGTAGAAAACTGGGGATGTGTTGATAAGATGAGAAAGCAAAAAATCCACAATGAGATTTTAAATTAAGATTGCTTTGTAAAATGCATGCATGTGACAAGGACGGCCCAGAAAGCAGTGAAAGTAGCTGTGTGAGTGGGAGAAATACAGGTGTGGCTTTTCATAGAAATTTTTTCTAACATTTAATTTACTGCATCCATTATTTTTTCCAACAACTAAAAACAGACTTCCAAACAGCTTTTATCTTTAAATTTGCTTTATGGAGTTAGTTGCACTGCCTTTAGAAAAATATTAGGTTGCACTTCCTACATTATTTAGAAAATAGTGCATTTATATGCCTGTCGAGCCACCTTCCTCCCACAACCACACAAAAGAAAAAAATATAGATGTCTGCTTTTGCCAGTCCCTATAAATAAAGGAAGCAGAGACGGTAAATAGAGAAAGATGGCATGTGACGTTACCATCACACACCAGAAACCCACGGTGAGGATAAAAGTGCTATTTATCAACCCACTGAGAGCTATGATTCTGGGGATTTTCATGTCTTTGGCATTATTGGAGTTTAGATAATTCCAGCATTTGATTCTTGATCTTAGAACTTCATCTTTGGAAAGCTTTTTAAGAAGTAGAGTGTAGAAGGTAGGAGCCTGATGGGGAACAAAGATAGATGAGGCGAGGGTGTGGGGTCTCTACACCCTGAATTGCAACAGAAAGCTGGGAAACATTCACGCTCAAAGGCATCCCAAGTGTCAAGATACTCATCGCCTCCATCTCCACATCCGTTCACTCATTTGCCACCCCTGGCCCAGGTAACACCATGTGACTTCTGTTTAGTATCTTTCCCAAAATGCCATTTTAGGTCAGGAATTCATTTGTCTGATTTTTAAACTATGCATTTAGTTGCAAATAAGAAATCTGGATGGTGTTATTTGCATGAAATGTACTTCCTTTCACCTTAAAGGGGTACCTTTCTCATTCTCTGTGTGTGTGTGTGTTTCTGGCTCTCTCTCATACATGTGTGCATGTATTTATTATTAGATACTGTCCTTGTAGAAAATATAATCATGGCTTCTTAGCATTAAAGTGAACCGGAATATTATTGAGTGTGAAGAATAGATAGCATTTCTTTTTTCTTTTTTTTTTTAATTCAAAAAAATTTTTTTAAAAAGTCTGGGTTTCTAAGGTTAAAGGGAGACATTTACGGAAACCTACACTGTTCTAGGCTCTGAGCTGTGTGCTGTGTTTCATCTCTTTATCCCTCATGCCAGCCCCTGAAATGGAATTTGTTCTCCCCAGCATACAGATGAGGAGACTAGCTCAAGGTCATAGAGCTGGGAGTCAAGCTACACCTGAAATGGGTAGCAAAGTGGGGACTGTACACTCTGCAGTTTAAGAGAAAACAGAAACACACAAAAAAAACACCAACTTTCTTTGTTTTAAAAAAATGGGCCGTATGTTGCTGTTAAGATACCGCTCAGCTCCTGGTGGAAGAAAAATATGTGTTTGTCAATGAAAGAACTTGAAAGAGAATGAGTTAGACTGGCAAAGAGCACTGAAATCAGAGGAGACAAAGTTACCTTAGCACATCAGACTTGTGCATAATAAAGTTATGCATTTGAGTCCTAGTATACGAATTCTGGCTTGGGTACATGGAAATAGTGGGCAGGACTTCCTTAGAAAAGGCCTCCTTACTTTCCTCCATTCCTTCCCATGCCCCCCCGCCCCAAGCCTGGTTTGCCATCCCCTGCTCCAGCAGAAGCTCCCAGTGCACCCTGTGCATCTCATTTGCAGAACCCATTACCCTTCTAATTACTCTTCCCCATCTGTCTTCCTGGCTGGGCTGGAGATCCCCAGGAACGCTGGGACCCTCTCTCTCCTTTACCACCCAATGCACTGGATGCAGGACTTGAGGCAAAGCTGCAAATGGAGCCCCTGTGCCTTCATCCGCTCCCTTTTCTCGTCTGCCCTGAATACCCCAGCCTTAACTCTAGAGTTGGTCCTTTGCCTCCTGCTCAGGGTTGTTTGACAGGGAATTCTGGGCTCTTGGGTACCTGGAGCCTGGCTTAGAAAGGGAGGAATGGGCCATCAGCTCTCTGGATTGTGGGGCCCAGGGCAGGGGTAGTGGTTGCCAGGGTCCATGGGGACATTGCCAACACTCAAGAAACACTGTTGAGTGAATGATTAACAATTAATATGCTAGAGCAGAGCCACAGAGGGATAACATTAGGCTGACCTCTGGGAGCCTGAACAGCAGGAAGCCGTGCAGGTATTTGGGTGTCTCTAGGAGAGAGGGCAGGCTGAGGGGCTACAGTAGCCCTGGGTGGAATGCACTGTAGTTTATTGTACTCTTGCTGTTATTTTTCATTACTTTTCTATAACCTCTAAGGGCATTCATTGCAGAGAAAGTTCCATCTACTTGGGTGTCTAATAAAGAGATAATCTCAGGCCTTCTCAGAAATGCCTCAAACCAATAGAAGCCGGATTCCTGAGAAATGGCCTGAGCCCTCAGGTTCTTTGCTTTTCTGTCAGTAATTTCTAAATCCACATGGCGTTTCTACCTCATGCCTGACAATATGTGTAAAGTTCAGATTACTAGTGAAATTGAAAGGCGAGGTGAATTCCTTCTGTGTCAAGGTGACCCAGCAGAGTCTGTGGGGTAGAGGTCCATCAAACTGGACCATCCTAATAAAACAAATATAAAACCCAAACAGAAATCGTGGCTATAGCAAAACAAAATCATCCCTCTCACAACTAGACCACTCTTACATGGGGTTTTGAAGTTAAAGTTCAGGGATTGTGTGAAAATAGAGAGAGACTCTTTATGAAACGGTAGAGAAGGTTCCTGGAGGTAAATCAGAACTGCATTCATTTGCCTCGATTCTTTGGGCTTAAGAACACAGGAATGATTCTCAGAGATTCAGAATGGACCTCCACTTATAGAAGGAGAAAAACAAAAAGGGGAATGTATATTCAGTAGACAGGAACTCCATTAAAAAAAGAATTGACAATTACTTAGAAGTCAGGAAGCCAATTTTAAAATCAATGCATTGCCTGAGCAGGATACCGTGATGTAGTGTCACAGTAGGAAGCCTTTTTAAAGCTACATTTTCTTTGCATCATCCTTAAGTAGTCTGATCCGTGCTGAAAGGTCTGTGAGAGGAAGGTCTTTAAAGCAGAGTTACCATAGGACCTAAATCTTTACATGCTGCAAACTAAATCTTATGACATAGGACAAAGCCGAAAATCAAGTTCAAGTTTCTTTTATACTTATGTTTGCTTGGTTTGAACCTAACCTCAAAGAACATCTCATCCGCGTCCTTCCCCCATCCATAGGATAAACGGCATAACTACAAACAGGAACAACCACAGAATTGGGTCCCTTGTGTCCCACTCAGATTCTTGGTGGCATTGCCAAACACAATCTGAATGTTATTAAAGGGGAAGTGGCCAACAAAGGCCATTCAAATGTAAATGACAGGAAACGATTTTCATCATCTCAGCTTGGGTTCGTGAGAAATTCATATGTACATCATTGAAGAATAATTTCAGCGAATTCAGCTGAAGGGACAGGGGTGTATTTAATTAGTGGAAGAAATCACTGTAATTTGCGGATCGTTTTCCTGGGGAGGAAAGTGTACTCACTCTCCGAGGAAGTCAAGCCAGGTTGCTGGAATGGAACCTCCAAGAAGGAACCGAGTTTCTTTTTCCAATGTTTGGTATAGCGCTTGTTCCCATTCGTTTTAAATTACTAAGAAAAGTAAACATTTTGGTAAATGCCTCCGAGAGATTTATAGGCGCCCCTAAATGCAATCTACTTGGTGACTGACTCAATTTTAATTCCTTTGGTTCTTGGTTGCGGAAAGGGCAACATTGTTACCACTTGCCTGGTCAAAGGTTACATTTCCTGCCCTCCATCAACCAGGCGGGGACATCTGAGTGTTTTTAGATACTAGTCAGGTCACCTTCCAAGGGGAATCACTCACGCTAACCATCTGATTAAGGGGCCTCTGTAATGAATACTGTTAACCAGGTATGCAATTAGCCAGCCTCTAGCTTCCCTGGTTTAATGAAACGAGTGTTAGATGCCTGGCTGTGTAAGAACTCATTGAGCAAAAGCACCTGGGAGCTAGAGAGTTCAATAGCCGTCCTTCTTTTAAAATTTTGATTTTAACCACATTTTAATTACACCTAAAAAAAATATAGAATACAAAGGTTTTGTGCTCGCATCACAGGGGATTTGGAAACTCAGAATGTCATGTTTGGGTCGTTGTTTCTCGGAAGAAGTTTCTGCAGGCAAACTTTACTCATCCACTTGCATCCAAGTGTACGCTGCAGGATTGTGGGTGCTCTTTCCTCAAGATCCCTGTTAATAGAGAAGGCTCACGGAGCACTCATAAGGCTAAGCCCTGTTTCAAGCTCTTTACTTGCCAAAACTCATAATTATTTCTTTTTCACACACGAGGAAACTGAAGTACAGGAGCACAAAGCTAGGGAGCAGCAGAGCCAAGATTCTAGGATCTATGCAGTCTAGAACCCATGAGCTTAAATAGGGTCCAGATTGGGCCAGAGCAAAAGAGTAAAGGCTTCAAAAGTCATTCTGGGATCTCCAAATTCCTCCTTCTGCTTCTTACGAGATCTGCCAGCCATCGTAAGTGACCACCTCCTCAACTCAGCATGTGCACCGAGGTTGTGCTGCTCAAGGGTGCTGGCTTGCTAGCCTGCCCAATCCAGTTCAGATTCTGAACTAGTAATTAATTCAGAAAAGGGTCCATGGCCCAAGCTAGTTTGGCCAGAGTTCATCTAAATAGTTTTTTTTTTTTTTCCCAGTTGTTTGTTTGTTTGTTTTTAAGCCAAGAGAAAGGAGGATGGTTTTTCCTGTGGACTTGAACCTGGGAAGCAAGAGCAGCTGCACCATTGTAAACCACATGGAGCCTGAGTAAGAGCTGAAGAGGGCTGGGTCCTGAGGACATCCTAAAGCCCCCATCCAGCTGGGTCTGGCTCAGGTTTTACCCTGAACTTCTCAGCTGACCCTGAACTTAGCTGTGAAAGAGCTTGGATTGGACTTTCTGACACTTGCCTCAGAAAGGAGTCCTTCTTTCTGCCACTGGACATTTTAATTTTTATCAGAAAACAAAATTCTTTTATCATCATCTGATGAAAATAAAAACATTATCCAGTGGCAGAGAGATGCTACTGTGACCGTTCAGAGAAGCAAGGGGTGGGTGGGGTGAGTGTCGTGGCAGAGCAGGGTGAGAGGGAAGGGAATGAATGGTGAAGAGCTTCAGTGTTGGCATTTACTGTCTCCTTTAATGCCCCTAGTGATCTTGCAAAAAGATTGCATTATTTCTAGTTTACAGATGAGGAAACCGAGGCACAGGGAGGGTAAGTTTTGTCATCCATTTCACACTCTTTGTAAGTGGCTGATCAGGCTTTCAAAACTGGACCTTTGTGACTCCAGAAGCCACTGGTGACTTTCTGCTGTTCTGGCTGCTCCAGAAAGAATTGTGGAAAGTGGGGGTCATGGGGAGTGGAATTACACATGGTGGCACTGCACGTATAGTGGGATGCGCTACCTTCAAAGCACTCAACACCTCGCCTATTTGCTGAGTCCAGTGGATGACATGGTGGATGTTATCTCCAGTTCTTGGAGATGGGCTCCTGGTGTTAGAGTGGACAGGATCTGGACTAACGCTTTGGTTGTGGACACCCAGAGGAAGGAGATGGAGACAAAGGTATTGCATTCAGAGCAGTAGAGTTTCCCTGTGGTTGTAGAGGACGCATAGAAGATAATGTGGGCTCAATATGACTCTTGGCCTTTTTTTTTTTTTTTTTTTTGGCAGAGGGTGGGGGTCTGAAATGCCACTATTGTTATGGTAATGAGTAGGTGGAGCAGGGTGGTTAATTGGGGAAGAAAGAGGAAAATTTCTTTATTTTCTACATTTAATTAACAGCGAGGCAAATGTTTGTTAAACAACATTTTAAATGTACTGAGTACAGTTTGAACTAGGCACTTTTGAGAATATAAAATAAAAGGGAACTTTTTTGAGGAAGTCAAAACACACAGAATCATGGAGCAATTAAAAAAACAACCTATGAATAAAAAAAGACAGAAGTATATGTATACGCGACTACATCATGGATGACAGGAGCGACAATGGGTTACATGGGGCGGCCAGAAGCAACTTTTTGGATCAATTAAGTTTTAAGCTAAACTAATTCACCTGATCAGTAGAAGTAGGTGGGGGAAGATCTCTTTGGGTAGGGGTGAAATAGCACCAGCTTCAACTGGTTTTGCCTCCTTAAATAGGTTGTAGATTAATGAAATTGAAACAGCACCACCTTCAACTGGTTTTGCCTCCTTAAGTAGGTTGTTGATTAATCAAACCTTGAGTCATTTTACACAGACAGCCCTGTGCATGTGCAAGATGGGAACCCGTGTCTCCAGGATGACCCTGGAACCAAGAATCTTCCGTCTACAGAACCTAAAGAGTAGAAATGTTGTCACTGGAGCCCTTCCCAAAGTGAGAGGTCCTTCAATAAGGAAAACCTGGCATCTAGCAGCATGAGTAGCTCATTTGGACTATTGAAGACTAGCCAATCAGCTTCCGAGTTTGACATTCCCCTAACCCTTAAATTTCTCCCCAAGCCTCAAGGAGACGGGTATTGGGGCCTTGCTTTCTGTTTCTCTGCTGGTTGGCCTCCCAACGAAGCCCTTTCTTTTCTTGAAAGCTGGTGCCGAAGGCTTCTCGGTGTGTTGTCGGGCAGTGATCCCTTGCTCGGTAACAGGGGCAATGCAGTGGGCAGACTGAGGTGTCACTTTCTTCTGGGTCTCTGGAGTTGGGTGAGGGGAACTGGAGTTGGAGCTAGGGTTACCTATTTTTTTATGAAGAGCAGGTCGGGAAAGGAGGCCTATTGTGAGGGTGTCGGTAAAGCCCTGGGATGATGTTGAGAGGACCTAGCTTAGAATGGCAAGTGGGAAAACATTGAAAGGATGAATCCAAAGAAGGGGGGTGACCTTTCTGTCACCAGAGGAGAGTGTTACACCTCAGGATGTGAATCAGACTGGGTTATTTTCTTCTTCCCTTGGGGCCTGGCACCCTGAGATGTGGATACATATTTATTGAATGAATGAGGGAGGGAAGATAGGGTGGAAGGAGGGGAGGAGAAGGAAAGGAAGGAAGGAAGCAAGCTGATTAAACAGGGCAGGGGTGGCAGGTGATGCTTCAGAAGCAGGAGCAAGATAATAGCTATTGATCAAAGGCTGGAAGCTGTGGAGAGCTCAAGGAGGTTCGGAATGGAGTAAAGCCATTTTTCTTTACGAAAGTGAAGAAATCATTAATGAGATGAGAACTGTGGTTTCTTTCTGTGGTGGCACAGGTGGAAGTTAAGCTGGAGAGGATGGATCTTTTTGACTCAATTAGATACCCTGGTTATGCCAGATCTTCAGCTTTCCCACCAATCGATATTCATATCCTTAATGCTCCCTGCTTCCCCTCTCACAGAAATAAACACACCAGGAGCGGAATTCCAGGTGCCTCATTCCCCACAGACACGATTGCTTTGGTGTAAAAGTAATTTCGCATGGCATGCTTGAGTATTTGCAAACACTTTACAGCCTCAGCAGTTTTTCCCCCCCTAACCTGCTTGAGTCTCTTGCAGATCTGCCTTCTCTCTTCAAAGGGCTTTTCACTATTCTCCAAACATTTCCTAATACACCTGAACCAATCAATTAAAATAAAAAGTCATCTTGCGGTTTCGGACAGATTTTACGTCTTTACGGGAGGCTGAATCTCTTCCTATACACATCCTAAATCCACACTCTCCTTCATCTTTCCTCCCAATGCAGGAAATTGTTCTGGTGGTTGGAGTCCCTCCCCCAGGAAAGCCCAGACTTGGCCACAGCAACAGGGGCCTCTGATCCCCCCCAGGCTGATGGCTCTGTGCTCAGGACTCTGCGCTGCTCCAGTGATCCCAGGAAATGGAATTCCTTTCCCAAGCAAGAGCCCCGAACTTACCTCTTTCTTCTTGCATTACTTCATAGATAGATAATCTGAGTTAATTCCTTCAGGGTTCTTGTGCATTTAGCCCTAGCCTCTTAATTCTGCTGTTCCCCACCTAAATACCCAAGGCAAATTTCCTAAGCTCATTCCATTTCTGATTCTTGTTTTCTTGCCTAAAGATAGAGTTGCATTAAAGATAGAGTTTCTTAAGTGAGTTTCCTATGCATATATCTTTTCTCCTGTATTCAGAGGTCTAAAGTCATTCTTTATAATGTCAAATCCTTTTTAACTGAGCTTTTTCCTAATGAACTTTTGCTTTCTATTTCTTTTAGCTCACTTTGGGGAAAGGATTCTCACAGCCTTTAGGGGTAAGGATACTTAAACCAGGAAATGAAAATAACTAGTTTTGCATTTCCCTTGTCTTTGGGGGAATAAAAAAAATTTGCCATAGGAACATTCTGAGGATTGTCAGGAAGCAGCTACTTCTATAAATCAGTTCATTAGGCCCTTAATTTCCATGACAGTTGTTTTTCCAGCTTGATCATAAACTTTGTGCAAGTGGGAACTGTTCGTTCCTTTCTTTTCCTCCTCCATGCTCTGAGCTACTTTTGCTGTTAGGCTGTCCATATTATGAGGGAGGCCTCCATGTGTGTAGCTGGAACCCTGGTTGAGGTAGCTGCTAATTCCTCTGGTGTCGGCTTTGTTTTTAATGTTGAAATTAACATCTTAAAAATTAAAGCATTTCAAAAATCGATTTATGCCAATATACAGAATGTGTTGGTGTGTTCCCTATGATTAGGATAATTTTGACCACAAATGTCAGAAAACTCAATTCACAGTGATATAAATAAGAAGTGAGGTGTTGCCAGGACATACCTGTGTTTTTCTGTTCTAATTATTAATAATACCCCTTTCGGAGTTCCCTTTGTGGCTCAGCAGTAACAAACCCGACTAGTATCCGTGAGAACATGGGTTCAATCCCTGGCCTCACTCAGTGGGTTAAGGATCTGGTGTTGCCATGAGCTGTGGTGTAGGTCACAGATGTGGCTTGGATCTGGCATTGCTGTGGCTGTGGTGTAGGCTGGCAGCTGTAGCTCCAATTCGACCCTAGCCTGGGAACACTCCTACGCCATGGGTGTGGCCCTAAAGAGACAAAAAAAAAAAAAAAAAAAAAAAAAGTAGCTGTACCCCTTTCACTCTCAGCAACTCCCAGATGTGGATGATAAAGTATATGATCTTCTGTATTCATTCAATGGCTGCTATAACACATCACCACAAACTTAAGAGTCCTAAAACAACACAAATTTGTTATCTTACAGTTCAGTAGGGGCTAAAATCAAGGTGTTGGCAGCTTCCTTCTGGAGGCTCTAGGGGAGAATCTGTTTCTTTCCTTGCTTTTTCCAGCTCCTAGGGGCTGCTTGCATTCCTTGGCTTGTGGCCCCATGGTCCAGCAATGTCCTGCTGCATTATCCTCACATTGCCATCTCTCTAGTCCTCTCTCTGATTCCCTCTCTCACTTTGAAGGGCCCTTGTGATTACAGTGGGCCTACCTGGATAATCCAGGGTAATCGCCCTAGTTTAAGGTGGTCAGTTGATTAGCAGCCTTGACTCCTTCTGCAACTTTTCTTCCTCTTTGACCTGTAACCTAACACATTCACAGGAGCCAGGAATGTCTCAGAGGGGCTGTTACCCAGCCCACCACATCATTCTACCCATAAAGGGCTTTTTATCATCCATCTCAAGACGTCCAAAAGCAAAGTGGCTCCAGGAGGGTAGCAGCTGTGCAACATCATCACGCACCCAGACTCTCATGTCTTTCTGCTGAGCCATCTTCCATGTGTCAGTCTGTCTCTTGGTTTTGGGTGTGAGAAGGCTGCATCCTCAGGCACTGTGCAGATGCACCTGCCTCCAGCTAAAGCAACCCAGGGCTGCAAAGAGGCTGTTTCTTCTCAGTATCTCTTCACCAGGGAGGAAAATCTTCTCAAAAGCCTCACAAGATTGTGTCTCACTGGCTGGGATTGTGGCACACCACATTTCAGCCTCTGCAGCATGTGGCTGATTGAGAGTTGGAGGCCTGAGTAACAGGGGGTTTCTAAAAGGGAGGACCCAGGGGAAGTGGCTCTCAGGCAACCAGCAGCATCTGAGGCATCCTCAGAAAGGTGGGAGCAGCACTTGTGACTAGCCAATCAGCTGCAGCTATCAGGACTAGGAACTTTGAACCTTCAGGATACTCTTCTGATATTTTCTAGTTTCTATTCATGACATTCTTTGGGATTCTAAAATACATTATAATTTTATTAAGAGGGGCTGCACCAGAAATCTCAAGACACAGCCAGAGTGTTCTCTGTTTATTTGCAGATGAAAGCAGTGGACACCGTGGAACAAAATGGTATGCACACAAGGAGGGTCTGGACCACACCTGTCAGGTGTCCATCTTGGGCTTGTACCTGAGCCTGACTGCTCCTGGTCAGCCTGGTCCTGTTTTGTGATCCTGCCCAGCAGGTGAATGTAAGTATAATCTTGAGGTACGAAAGTAGAACTTGTTAGCATAGTTTATATAAGAAATATAATAATTTTGCAAGCTGTCTCTATCACTCATGCTTGAAGCCTTAGTAACTCTAGTAGCTAATTATCTGGGGTTACCTCTGAATTTATGCAACACTATTGATGGCTTCAGCTGCTTAATGCAGAATAGTCCATTCCAGTAAACGAATGGGCTTATGGTCCTGATATTCCTGGCAGCAGGTCTATGTGGTAAAGCACAAGAAGTCACAAACAATAAAGCATACATTGCTTCATGCCCCTGTGCCAGTGCAGGTGGAATGACACACCCGCACAGGTAATACCCACAGACAAACACACAGCAGCTCTCCACCCCGGAGGAAGCCGGCTATGAACATGGTAAGAAGATTGCTGTGGAGATGACGTGGATGTGACTAGAACAGAGTGGTGACAGCAGGTATTGAAACGTCCCATCTCAGTTCTTCCATTGCTGTGGATAAGTGCGTGGTTTTCTCTGATCATTTTATGCGAAAAAAGCTGGTTTAAAACACGACTGTGCTATTTACTACTTCAGATTACTATCCTCCTGTAAACGTGTTCACTTAACCGGTGTGTTGATTGAGGACCTACTATGTGCTGGCTACTGTTCTGGGCTCTTGGGGTAGGTCAGTGAACCAAATAAATATCTCTTTTCGTATGGAATTTCCATGCACATGGGAGCCTGGCGATGAAAGAAAGATACAGCAAATCCATAAATTACAGGGTGTGTTGGAAAGTGATGTGTCTGGGGAAATGAAAACGTCGAGCAGGTTCAAGGGATCAGGAGTGTGAGGAGAGCGGTAGGAAAGGAGGGCTAGTGTCTACAGTTTTAAATACTATTGCCTCTGGAATGGATAAGCAATGAGATCCTGCTCTGTAGTACTAGGAACTATATCTAGTGACTTGGGATGGAGCATGATGGAGGATAAGGTGAGAAAAAGAATAAGTATATGCATGTGACTGGGTCACCTTGCTGTACAGCAGAAAATTGACAGAACACTGGCAACCAAGTCTAATGGAAAAAAAAATCATTTAAAATAAAAAAAATAAGCAGTCGGAGGTGGTCTCATGGAGCAGGTGGGAATTAAGCAATGAAACTGGCAGTGAGGGAGCTAGCCACTCTGCAGATCTCGCTGAAATACCGTCTCCTCAGAGGCCTCCTGTGCTCAGGAATTCTAAGTTGTCCAAGCCCCAGGTACTCTACCATATGATCTTATTGAGGTCTCTCACCATCTGACATTTTCTTGTATCTCTCTGTTTTGTTCCTTATGTTGTGTTTCTCCTTTAGAGTGAAAGTGCCACACAAGGACCTTATCCATCTTATTTTTTATTTTATCTCTAAAATGCATTGCATAGTAAGCACCCCATATGTTTGTTAAGTAAACAAATGCGTACATGCTTAAGTGTATGAGGCTGGAGGGCCTGTTGCTTTGTAGCAATTTAAGGCTTACAGAACACTCATCAACCCACCTGTCCCCACCACCACATACACACATAAGTCATAAATAAAGGCTTTGTGATGCTGCAGAGGAAATGATCATGGATGTGGGAGAATGAATCTGCACCAATCTGCTCTCTCTTTCCAAGGGACCCGTTGTTAGTGAGACCTGAGGTGGGTAGTAGGTTTACAGATAGATCAACCCTGGACATGCTGTAACTGATATGACAGCTGTTTAATAGAGCACATGCTTCATGGAGAATTAGAAAGTGAGATGACTGTTAATTGCTATTGCAGAGGCTATCTATATTATCTATCTTATCCATCAATCTATCTATTGATCGATCAATCAAAAGAATTCTGAACGAACATCTTGTCCAGGCTTGGCATTGTTCCCAACAAAATTGAGACTAGCCGGATATCCGTCCCACTGGGTAGCCTCTTTCAGAGCTTGTAATTACATGGCTACAGGTGGTACCACCTGCTTAGTTTCCACTGTTTTCAAGACAGCTGTTCTTGGTAATGTGTTTCCTGAAATGGGGTAAGAGCAAGAAAAGCAAAAGATGGGGGCTATTGCCTTGGGGTTTATTTTCCTCAAGTTTCTTTGGAAACGGAATCAGATGTGACTGGTTCTCAAAAGGCATTTTACTAGAAGAAAGTGTTCGGGGTTAAAGATATGAACATTTTAAGAGCTGATACTTTTTGTCAAGGTACTTGACAAAAAGATTAAGAACTGCATGAATAAGGGGGGGGTGAATAAATGAAATAAAAATTGCAGCTGCACTTTATTTCAGGAGGTGGCAGTTCTTATACAAAGCCGAAGGGGGCATTCCCATGGTGGTGCAGCACACAAATCCAACTAGTATCCATGAGGATGCAGGTTCGATCCCTGGCCCCGCTCAGTGGTTTAGGGATCAGGTGTGGCTGTGAGCTGTGGTGTAGGCCAGCAGCCACAGCTCCAATTGGACCCCTAGCCTGGGAACTTTCATATGCCTCAGGTGCAGCCCTAAAACAAACAAACAAACAAAAACGGCTGAAGGGCTTGTGATTGCTCCATGACATGTCTAAAACTGATATAATGTGTATTCTTTCTGAAGAAGAATATTGCATTTTTTTTAAAAAAAATGAAAAAGCAGCTTCCATCTGTTCATTCAAACAAGAATGGTATGCCTAATTTTTCACCTCTCCATTAGCAAAGATTAAATGTGACAACAGTCATGATAAGGGTGTTGTAAGGCAAATATTCTCAATCACTGCTGATGTGATTGATATAAACTTCCTGGAAAGAAACTTGGCAAAATGTAACAAGAGTCTTAAAAAAAAATTCTTATTCCCTTTTTTCCAATTATTTGTCTGTTAATTGATTTTCTTGCCGAGCATGATTTACATATAAAGAGGTTTACCGTGGTGCTTTTTGTAATAGAGAAAAACTGGCAGCATCCAAATATACATTAGTAGAATAGTTAACTATGGAATGTGGAATGATGGAATATCTTTATAACCGTATATTATACTACATTAAAACTTATAAGTATATCATAATGTTAAATAAAAAAGCAGGATCTGTAATTATATATAGACTCTGAATTCAACTATAAGAAAGGAAATAGGCTGGAGATCCATTGGAAGGAAATTTGGGAAAATACTGAGTGATTGCCTCTAGAAGTAGAGTTATAGAATTATAGACTTCTCCCCTGAATAATATTTGGACCTTTCCATTTCTTCCCCAACAAGCAGGGGTTGTTTTGATCCACGTGAAAGAAATGTTTTAATAAAAACTTCAGAGGCAGAACCGGATTCTAATGGAGGCTCCACCATGTCCTAGTTGAGGGGTATTTGGTAAATTGTTTAATGTCTCTGAGCCTCAATTTATCATCTATAAAATGGGGATGGTAACTTTCAGCTTTCAAGTTTGCTGTGATGCTTAAACAAGAGATGGTGTTTAAGGAGGCTAGCAGAATTGCAGGTACTCATTAGACAATAAATAGTGCTTATAATGATTATTACTCTGGGGTTCAAGGTGATTACAAGCTGGTAGAAAGTTTTTATTTTTTACTTTACCAATTTTTTATTTTTTATTGCACACTTCAACATTTTAAAGAAAAAAGGAAAAGAATCATTTAAAGTGTTAAACTCCTGTTAATTATGTATATGTCTTCCACTAATACTTCCCACTGTAGAGACCTAAATTTTTATATCATCAGTAAACAGATTTATGTTCTGCTTAAGATTCTGGGGTCTCACAAACATTTCTGCATAAATTTTACATATATCAATATTTAAGAACAATATAAAATCTATGATAGCAGTAACAACACACCAAAATTTATCCGTTTTCTAATTTGGGGGCTTGAAAAAAAATCTTGTTTTAATGGAATTATTAGGAACATCTTTGTACAAGTAGCTTTTTCTTTTAAATATTTTCTTAAGCCTATGCTGCTCAAAGTGGGTTAGTAAGTCAAAAGATAGATCTATCATAGAGCTCTTGTATTCTTCTAAATAGCTCTGTAAAAAGACTAGTAATCAATGGAACTGGTATGAAGACATATGTAATTAAAATGTTTTTGCTATTGTAATATTATAATAGCATGAACTAGGTCACAGCTGTTTTAATTTGCCTTTTCTTTTCTCCCTCTCTTTTTTTTTTTTTTTTTTTACTGCATCCATGGCATGTGGAAGTTCCCAGGCCAGGGATTGAACCTGGGTCACAGCAGTGACCCAAGCCATAGCAGTGACAATACTGAATCCTTAACCCACCGCACCACTGAGGAATTCCTAATTTGCATTCTTAATATTAGGAAATATGAAGATTTTTCTTTTTTAGGGCCTCACCTACAGCATGTGGAAGTTCCCAGGCTAGGGGTCGAATTGGAGCTACAGTTGCTGGCCTATGCCACAGCCACCACCATGCCAGATCTGAGCCACATCTATGACCTATGCTGTAGCTTGTGACAACAGTGGATCCTTAACCCACTGCGTGAGGTCAGGGATCCAACCTGCATCCTCATGGATACTAGTTGGCTTTTTAACCTGCTGAGTCACAACAGGAACTGTGGAAATATGAAGATTATTTTAAACATGGACTTTTATCTGTATTTTCTCATCTGTTTCCCTTTTATAAGTGTGCCTAGTAAAAAGTAGAAAGCATTATGGATTAGCTACGCTTTAAAAAATTAAATATTTTATTCATGTGTAATGCAAGTAATTTTACTTATTACATTTCTTCTTTTGTCTTCTTCCTACTTTGGGTACATTTTTCATTTTTTCTTTAGTTGATCTCATCTACCTTGTCAATGTTTTTCAATTGTTATAAAGTTCCTTTGGTCACAATTGGGATAAGAATTGGTACTTTTTAATTTTTATTTCCATATTGTTTTATATGTAAAGTGGACTGACTTTCTTTCTCCATGCAGATATCCAGCTCCTATTTCCATCAGCAGTTATTAAATATTTATTTCTTTCCAGTCAACTTATTAATCTTAGTTGAACTTTCTATTCAGTACCATAGACTATTTAGAAACATTGCTTAATACGGCAAGAGCATTTTCATAAGAGGTTTTTTAATAGTGAGAAGATACCTTTAATCATTAGAAATGCCTATATTTTTGAAATAAAATAATTTGTTTCCCAAAACTCTGAAGTGTAATTTGAATGGAGGAAGATCAGTTTGAATACAGTAGAACAGATTCTAGTTTCAACCAGGATATTCTCAGAGATAGCAAGTATTGCATATGATCTCTTGCGTGTAGTCTGCCTGTAACCTGTTTGTATGGAGTTTTAAAAATGCATGAGTTAGGAGTTCCCGTCGTGGCGCAGTGGTTAATGAATCCGACTAGGAACCATGAGGTTTCGGGTTCGGTCCCTGGCCTTGCTCAGTGGGTTAACGATCCGGCGTTGCCGTGAGCTGTGGTGTAGGTTGCAGACGCGGCTCGGATCCCGCGTTGCTGTGGCTCTGGTGTAGGCCGGTGGCTACAGCTCCGATTCAACCCCTAGCCTGGGAACCTCCATATGCCGCGGGAGCGGCCCAAGAAATAGCAACAACAACAACAACAAAAAGACAAAAGACAAAAAAAAAAAAAATGCATGAGTTGGGTTATAGATTATTTTCAGATAATTACAAGGTCATTTTAGTGACAGAGTTTGCATTGTCCACGTGGAGGAAACTTTTTTGGCGTGTCTGTATCTTGTTTTGTCTTTTTTAGGGCCTCGCTGGAGGCATATGGAGGTTCCCAGGCTAGGGGTTGAATCGGAGCTGTAGCTGCCAGCTTACACCAGAGACACAGCAACGCGGGATCTGAGCTGTTTCTGTGACCTACACCACAGCTCACAGCAATGCCGGATCCTTAACCCACTGAGAGAGGCCAGGGATCGAACCTGCGTCCTCATGGATGCTAGTCGGATTCGTTAACCACAGAGCCACGATGGGAACTCCCATGTGGAGGAAACCTTGATAGCCCCCAACTTCTTATTAGATAAAGTGAAAACACTCTTGCGTGGCTTCACCATCGAGTCCAGCTTCCCTTCAGCCTCCTCCAGCATCCCTCCTCCAGTCTCCACATTCATTATTCCTGCCCCCCCCCTTCCCTTTTGCATTTGTCTATGAACTCCCTCCAGATGGGGTTCCTTACTTACAATATTGGTTTGGATATTTTAACAGAGATGGTTTAATAGTGACTGAAACAAGGGGAAGGTTTATTTCTATGGAAGTCTGAGCTGCTGGATAGGCTGGGGGTAGGCAGTGCTCATTCAGAGTCCAGGTACCTTCTACTTTGTTGCTCTGCCATCTCTTCGGGTTTTGTTCTTGTCCACATGGCGCAGACAGACTGCCAACACCTGTATTTCAGCCCTCAGGGAGGGCTAAGATAGGCAATAAAGAAGAACTATATCCTTCTTTTTAAGGATATAATCCAGAAGCTACACATATCATATCTGCTCCCCCCAGAATTTAACATGGTCCTAATGGTAAGGAAGGGAGGCTGGAAATTGAATCTGTACTGACTTTGACCCAAAGTGGAGATAGGGTAGAGGAAAAATATTCTATTATATAAAGGAGGAGAGAATGGATGGGAGGTTTCCCCATTATCCGCCCCAGTTTCTCTGCAAGGTCTTTCCTGAGGTCCTTAGGCAGAATTTGTTCCTCTGTCTCTGGGTCCTGTATTGATGGTAGATATTTTTTTTTGCACATTTTTCTCTCCCTTGAGTCTCTGCTCTTTGAAGTCAAGCATAACGTTTTCTTCTTGGCATTTACTTTTTTGTTTCACACTTATATATATACTACCTACTTCTATTTTTCCACATCAGACATTATCATGTTGACTTCTCACTTGGAAGATGGAGCTGTAACTCTTTTACCTTCTCCCTAAGGTAAAAGACCTTAAGGACCTCACCCACACAATGTAGTTACGTGGTAATTTTATTTATGTCAACATTTATGCTATGTTTAAATAATGACTATGTAAATGCTATTTGTGTTTTGAACTATGTAGTGTAATTTAATAACCTTTCTGTCTTGTATAATATTTTGTTTATCTTAGAGTTAGTAATTGTTTGGCTAAACTTATTGTTGTTATTTAATATCTACGTACTTATTACTGGATTCAATCCAATCTTTCTTGAAATTGCACAAATCTTTTTTCGATAGGCTCAAACAGGTGAAGCATAAATGGCATCCTCTTGAAGAAAACAAGCCTTCTGATGTGCTCTGATTGGGACTGTTGGTTTTCTAGGCTTTTTGTTGCTGAGTAGTGTTCTGTTGTCTGGATATACCTCTAAATGTTTTTGAGTACTCATCCATATTACTAAAAAAATTTTGAGCATCCACCATGCTCTACATATATTCAGTATATGTGTATGATAGTAATAATATATTTTACACACAATAAAATGACATATGCATCTAGAAGTTAAGATGAGATAAAAATATAGCCCATTTGTTTCTTGCATAGCCGTGTATCATCTGGATCTGTCTGTGAGTGTACACTCTTGGTCGCCATTACACTATGCCACATGGATGCACATTGTCTTTGGTTCTACCTTACAATGTTTCCTCTAAATCCAGCTCCTCCTCCTGGTTTCTCTGGGCATGAAAGTATTCTTTTCACTCAGGCCAGGTTGGTATGAATTACCTTCATCCACCTCTTTCTTATTCCTTATGAACAATTTCTAATCCAAAAGTATCTCTTGGATTCATCCAGTACGTGACTGGTCATTATTTCTCTGTGTCTATGGTTTATTCACGTTTAGGACTTCTTGAATCCACTAGGAAAAGTCATATTTTTCTGGAAAATCATCTGTTTTTAGGTTTTCAAGTGTGTCACTATGTTTTATGTAATATTACTTTTCCATCTCTTTAGAACTTAAGATTTTACCCTCTTTCGTTCACATTCCTAATTTTACTGTTTTGCTCTTTTTTCTTAATCCAACTTGGGAGGAGTCTATCGATTCCATTTGTCTTTTCCAAAAACCAGTTTTCGAGTTATGTAGTATGGTTTTTTATTTTGCTCATTTCAGCTTTAATCCCCCTAAGGTATAGTTTAGATCACGTCATTCCCTTCTTGGTAAGCCCTCAATAGCTCCCCACGGTCCTCTGAATTAAGTACACACGCTTCAGACAGGTACTCTTGGCTGTAAGGAGATGTGTCATGAATGGAGCTCTTTCTCCATTGTCAGACAGGGAGAGCTATAGTTGTGTGGAGAAGAAAACCATGTCTGCAAACCAGCCTGTAATCTGTTTAGCTATGTTATACAACACCTTTTATGTTTAACATCAGGGGCAGTTCCCTGACCTTTGGCAAGGTTGTGAAATAGACCTTGCTTTCCTGAAAGTTGGGGATATAAATAATATTTATATATAAGGTCTGCAATACCATAGGATCAGTTTCATGAGCTGTAATTAAATAGGACTCTTGCCATAAATTCTTTGGTTTTTGATGGCACGCAACAGCTGGTGACCTTAGCTTTTTAAATAGTGTTTTCAGGGGAGGAGGAAAGAAAAAGAGAGGGTCATTAATGTAGTCTAACCTCTGAGACTTTTGCGAATATTTTGGTCTAATACATGCCTCTACTCGCTGAGTGAAAGACATCTGTTCATGGTGTCTGCAGCAGTTGGTACTGGCACTGAAGGTAGCCTAGACGAATGGCTCATCCCAGTCATGGTCTATCCATTGGAGTGAACGGTGGTACTTAGCACTTTTGGTGGAGCGTGCCAATTGAGCTGACTTTTTTCTTTTCTTTAGCAAAAGCTGATGTGACTGATTGAACTGAGATGTCATTTTTCCTTTCCATGAGAAAAAAATTACTGAAGCTGCCAAAAATGTCCTGTATTCAGGAGAGTGTGGCTGAGGCTCTAGTGAGTTTTTCCAAAGGTGTTGCACAAGGAGGACATGGCTGTGATCACTTCCTCGATGGTGTCCTGCACAGATTGTGTTCCCAGGTCATTACTGATTGCTAGGCATGGCAGGTAGCTACTTGTCTAAGACACAGAGGAGATTTATTGACATGAATGTTTGAATTCATATGTAATTTGTACCCAGGGGTTTTATGTATGATAGATTGCTCTGTGGTGATTTTCTGAAGATGGATATGTGGGGAAAAGTTCCTAGCTAGTGAAGAATATGGAGGTAAAATATTACTTAAATGTTCATTCAAAAATCAAATACTTTGATTTGTTTCTGATCACAAAATTAGTAGAGATTCTGTATGAAAATTTAGGTAAAAAAGATGAATATAAAACTCATCTAAATGCTAGAGAAAATCACTTTCAATATTTTGTTTATGTTCTTATTTTCCTAGCCACAAGTCAACTTAACAAAAATGCAACTGTATGAGATAAACTCTTGAATAATGTGCTCTATGGCCGCTTAAAAAAAATAACAGTTGCAAAATTTTTGATACTCCTTTCATTGTTTTCTACCTTGTATCCACCCAAGCAGGATTTTGACTCACTTATAACCAGTAGAATGTGGCTGAAGTAGCTCTAGGTGACTTTCAAGGCTAAGCCAGAAAAGGGGATTTTTCTTCTTCCACCTTATTCCTCTTAACACTTGTGCTGGCGCCACCATGCAGGAACTTCATTTGCCTAAAGCCCCCCATGCTGTCAGGGAGCTCAAGCCATATGAAGAGGCCATGTGCAGACACTGTGGCCAGCAGCCCAAGCTCATTGCCCAGCACAGCCATCCTGCCTTGGTGAGCCTTCAGATGATGGAGCTTTCATTCTGAAACTGCACTCCTCCTCATCTGGGACTTGAACCCAGCCTCAACTCATATTGAGACTTGAGCCCACTATCCCTGACAATTTAGGAGAGGACCCACTGTCTTTTCACTGAAACAGCTTATCTAGGGTTGGGAATTACTGAAGCTCAGGCTCTTTTGTCACAGAAAGAATTTAGTGTGAGGCCAAATAAAGGGTGAGTTTATTAACACTGGACACTTGTGAGAGATACACCTGGACAGCCAAAAGGTAGCATGGCACCAAGAACAAAGAGGGCTACATATTTTTTTTTATTTTAAATTAATTAATTTTGCTTTTTAGGGTCACACCTGTGGCATGGAGGTTCCCAGGCTAGGGGTCGAATTGGAGCTGTAGCTGCCAGCCTACACCACAGCCACAGCAATGCCAGATCCGAGCCATGTCTGCCACCTACACCACAGCTCACCGCAATGCCAGATCCTTAACCCACTGAGCAAGGTCAGGGATCGAACCTGCAACCTCATGGTTCCTAGTCAGATTCATTTCTGCTTCTCCACGATGTGAACTCCAAGGACTACATTTTTATAATTAAAAAAGTGGGGAGAGGAGAAGACCACCTATTCCTCATTTTTGGGTAGTCAGAAAGGCTCACAGCATTAGTTTCTCCTTTAACTCTATGCAAGCTCGCTGAGACTCATGGCACTATTGAAATAAAATGCATGTTAGCAAGAGGGTGGGAACATATACTAAAATACGGCATTTCATTTCAGGTTTTGGTATAATGCCCCGTTTCGTCTAGTTTTTTTCCCCTTTCACCTATATTCCTGTCTTGGCTACATGCAGAAATGCTGCTCTTCAAGAGCCATTCACTGACTTCATGTAACAAGATGGAGACCCCACATCTACTGTTTTATGTTTTAACTATCAGGATTTGTGGCTTGAGTGTGCCTGGCACTCCAGTGCACCTGGTCTTCCTTCAAGGTAGTGTAGATAGTTGCTAGGTTACTGGATTCTTTCCTTGAGTGGTCGTTAGCTTACAGCAGTCTCCCAAACTCCTTTAAAATTCCCTTTCTGTGTTTAATCCCCTAGTGGGATTTCTCAAGTAACTATTTAATTATCCTCCTCTATCCCTTTCAGTCCTACTGCAATCGCTTGAGAGACCCTGAGCCTATCTCAAATTCCTGTCCTGCAAATTTTTGAGAAAACAAAATGGAGCAATTGGGTACTTGTTATATAGCAATAGCAGCCAGAACACATGCTTAAAACAAACAAACAAACAGACTTAGCAGCATACTGTGAACTCTTTAGGTTCATTCCATTTCCTTATGCATCATTTTAATGGTGGCATAGCAGTTTTATTGCATGGAAATAGCATACTGTTTTTAAAAATAATCCCCTACTGTTGAATATTAGATTGTTTTCTAGACAACTCTTCTAGCTAAATACATATCTATGATTTATTTCTCAAGATAACTTACTGAAATTCAGAAGCACCAGAGTTATTATTTTTACTGCTTTTAACAAGTACCTTCAAATTATCCTCTACCAGTAGTGTCTGTAGTGTCTGTGTACCTGCACACACACGCACACACACACACACACACTCAGAAGAGAGGAGAGAGTGTGGGTTTTAGAATCAGTAGGTTTGAGTTCCAGCTCACAGTTCCACAACTAGTTTGTCCTTGAGCAACTTGGTTACACTCTCTGAGCATCATTTTAACCATCTGTAACCTGGAGATAATAATGCTTACCTGAAAGCAGTGTTATGAAAATTAAATGAGGTACAGTATTAAAGTACCAAGCATAGAGAGGTCACTTAAAGTGGTAACTATTGTCCTTATAGCTGATGACACTCTCAGGAAGTAGTTATTTCAGGAAGCAGATTTCTTTTTCCTACTCTTCCCCATCCGACTGGATGATTCTGCTCTCTTTCTGGTCCTCACCCTGGCTCCTGTCCTCAGGGTTTTGCTGGTTGATCACAGAACTTGTTGATACATCCTAGGTGAGTGGTAGCTAATGATGCTGAAGGTGTTATTTCTGCCAGCCAGTGGATGCCTTTTGTTTTTAGGGCCACACCTGCTGCATAGGGAGGTTCCCAGGCAAGGGGCTGAATCAGAGCTGCAGCTGCCTGCCACAGCTACAGCCATAGCAACACCAGATCTGAGCCACCTCTACAGCCTACACCACAGCTCACAGCAACATCGGATCCTTCACCCACTGAGCGAGGCCAGGGATTGAACTTGTGTCCTCATGGATACTAGTCAGATTCATTTCTGCTGAGCCACAATGGAAACTTCAGTGGATGCCTTTTAACAGGCAATTCTTGAAAGCAGAGGCATCTTGAAGACTAGTGGGATGAATCCCCGATGTTCGGATTCCCGGCACCGGGTGCACAGAGGGAGCAGATGTTCTCAGGGGTGAGGCCGCCCTGTGATGGCACCTTTCAAACCGCATGCCTTGGGTCCTCCCAGTCATGAATCTGGCCCTGCTTTCAGGCAACCTGCATGGGACAGCTGGCCTTCCTTCTCAATGAGAGAGGTGAGAAAACAAAAACACACAGATGATTCCTTTGTATTAAGTTCCTGAATTATTTTGGGGAGACACCACGTGAAGGAGAAAGTAGTCATAGATGTGGAGGGGACCTGGGTGGCAGCTGGCCCACTAGCTCTTCGGAGCACGTTTGGCTTTGGAGCCGAGAAAGGCTGCTGTCCACAAGTCATATCTGCAGATTATTGGCCGGTGAATGGAATGAATGATGTGTGAAGACTTTCTGAGCCATTTCTATTTCTCTCTTTTTAACTCTCAGTCATTCCACAAAGCTGGAGGACTAAAAAGGAAAGATTTTCTGCATCTTTAATTTTATTGGAACCTTTGTATGGGAACCAGGCCTTGGCTGGAAAGATGTTTACTTTCCAAAAATTGAGACAGTCTTTTTGTAACTATGCTGTTAAGCAGCAGCTGTAGAACCTTCTTTAGAGACGGGGACTAGGCAAGATGTTCCTTTTTAAAAATAAGGTTAAAAATGAAAATATAAATTCTTCTCATTTGGGGTATTTCCTTTTAATCTTTGTCTGCATACCTATGTAGTAGGGTCACAAATTTTCCTCATAATATATTTAGATGTGCAAAAAACAGCGTTTTGTTTACATAAGACCAGTTTCATCTTGCTCATGAGTCCCCATTTATATCTTGGTAGCAGGAAAAAAAATGCTAAAAAATTTTTGCTAACTGGTAAATTTAGCTTGATGCAGTCACTTAAACAGTCTTTCTTTTTTTAATGATTTTTATTTTTTCCATTATAGTTGGTTTACAGTGTTCTGTCAATGTCTGCTGTACAGCAGGGTGACCCAGTTATACATACATATACGTTCTTTTTCTCACATTATCCTCCATCATGTTCCATCACAAGTGATTGCATATAGTTCCCTGTGCCATACAGCAGGATCTCATTGCCTATCCACTCCAAATGCAAGAGTTTGCATCTGCTAACCGCAAATTCCCAGTCCATCCCACTCCTTCCCCCTCCCCCTTGGTCACCACAAGTCTGTTCTCCAAGTCCATGCGTTTCATTTCATTTAAACAGTCTTTATAGATGTTCAGATGCTTTAGATAAAATGGGCTCTGCTCAAGGCTGCTTTCCTCCCCTCTTCCTTACAGAAAGGTCTGGGCTGTGAGAGAGGAGGTAGAGTGAAAGGGGATCCTTGAATCTTTAGATCTTTAGAGAGTCCCTTGGGATCCTGATATGTCCCTGCTGTAAAACCGTTGGTCTGATGGCTTCCTGTGAGGAAGACTACCTGGGTGGGACAGGCTCATGGTGAGTCTTGGCAGGCAGCTGAGGTTGAGGCCCGCTGCTGGCCTAGTCTTTGGGCTGCCTGGGCAAGCCTGGAAGTCTCCCCTAGGAACTTGGGTGTCCCTCCCCATGACTCTCATGGTGCTACAGGCCCTTTGAGTCTGTGCTTCCTGTTACATCTGGTCCAGGGGCTGGTCCTTCCATTTTGTTTCTCATCTGGTGGGCCCCCAGTTGGGTCTCAGTTGCTATGGTCTGTGTCTGCCCTCAGGGACATGCAAGGGCTTCTGGGTCTTATCCAAGCACACAGACTCCAGGATGACTCAGGAAAGCCCTCTCACAACCTGTGATATACTCCAGAGTCTATTTGATGTGGCAGCCTTGGAGTTCCTGTAGTGGCGCAGTGGTTGGCAAATCCGACTAGGAACCATGAGGTTGCAGGTTCAATCCCTGGCCTCGCTCAGTGGGTTGGGGATCTGGCATTGCTGTGAGTTGTGGTGGAGGTCACAGACGTGGTTTGGATCCCACATTGCTGTGGCTGTGGTGTAGGCTGGTGGCTACAGCTCCGATTAGACCCCTAGCCTGGGAACCTCCATATGCCATGGGAGTGGCCCTAGAACAGGCAAAGAGACAGGAAAAAAAAAACAAACAAAAAAGATGTGGCAGCCTCTGGTTCACTGTGGGCCAACCTCCCTCCGGAGTCCAGCCATGAGGTAAGGCTAAAGCCTTTGTCCCCTCAGCTTTCCTCCTCACCTGTCCCACAAGCTTTCCATCTGCTTCTTAGTGGGGTAGGAACCTTCCTCACATAAAAATATGGTCTAGGAAGTTCCTGTTGCGGCTCAGCAGGTTATGAACCTACCTAGTATCCATGAGGATGCCAGTTTGATCCCTGGCCTCACTCAGTGGGTTAAGGATCCGGCGTTGCCATGAGCTGTGGTGTAGGTCACAGACACGGCTCAGATCCTGCGTTGCTGAGGCTGTGGTGTAGGCCAGCGGCTGCAGCTCCAATTCCACCCTTAGATTGGGAACCTCCATATGCTGTGGGTGCAGCCCTAAAAAATAAAAGGCGACCCCCCTCAAAAAACAAACAAAAATAGCCGTAGGCTACTGGCAAGGCCTCACTTGCGATGTTTTAACAAGAGCGTTTGGTGATTTAAAGCATCTCCTTTCCTTCAACCAAGTCTGGCTTTCAAGACCTATGTCTCATTAAAGCAAAAAGAAAAGGGGTTCTGAGGTTTGAAGTTAAACTGCAGCCTTGGTTTTTTTTTTTTTTTTCCTCTCTGATTATACCCCTACCCCCCAACACTGCTTTACACTTCATCCTGCTTCGAACAATAACCCTGCTGGGTTAGCCCCGCAAGTAAAAGGCTGCAAGTAGATGTGATTTAAACTGGGATATACAAATAATATGGGTTTAATATTTGCATCATCCCAGTAACAGATATTTTATATTATTACATTGAGTTTATAAACCATTTATAATATGTTTGTTCATTACTTATAATATTTATCCATTGTATTATAATCAATATTTACCCCAAAATCATTTAAAATCATCATTTTTAGTGGTTATAAACTGTTTCATGGGTTTGATGTAGCATATATTAATTAAGCATTCCTCTCGTTTTTTAAAAAATCAACATTCTGTATCTCCAATTCTTCTTTTTTTTTTTTTAACTTTCTAGGGCTGCACTCCCAGCACATGGAAGCTCCCAGGCCAGGGCTCAAATCAGAGCCATGGCTACCGGCCACAGCAACCTGGGATCCGAGTCCATGACCTATACCACAGCTCACAGCAATGCCAGATCCCCAACCCACTGAGGGAGGCCAGGGCTTGAACCGGCACCCTCGTGGTTCCCAGTTGGGTTCGTCAGCCACTGAGCCACGAAGGGAACTCAAGCGTTCCTCTCTTGTTAGACATTGTGTACGTTTCCTGGGGTGGCCAGAATAAAGTACCACAAACTGGGTGGCTTAAAAAAAAAGAAATGTATTATTTCACAGTTCTGGAGGCTAGAAGTCTAAAATCAAGGTATCAGCAGGCCCAGGCTCCCCCCGAAACCTGTGGGAGCATCCTTCACCTTCCTAGCTTCTGGTAGTTTGCTGGCAGTCTTTTGGCATTCCTGGGCTTGTAGCTCTCGTTCCAGTCCTTCATCTTCACGTGACATTCTCCCTGTGTCTCTTCACATAGTCTTCCCTCTGTGCATATCTGTGTTTAGGCCCGAACTTCCCCTTTTTTATAAAGAAAGCAGTCATCATGGATTAAGACCCCATCTCAGAGTTCCCATCGTGGTGCAGCAGAAACGAATCCGACTAGGAACCATGAGGTTGCGGGTTCGATTCCTGGCCTCGTTCAGTGAGTTAAGGATCTGGTGTTGCCGTGAGCTGTGGTGTAGGTCGAAGACGCGGCTCGGATTCCGTGTTGCTGTGGCTCTGGTATAAGCTGGCAGCGACAGCTCTGATTAGACCCCTAGCCTGGGAACCTCCATATGCTGCAGATGCGGCCCTAGAAAAGGCAAAAAGACAAAAAAAAAAAAAAAAAAAAAAAAAGGACCCCATCTTGACTACATCTGCAAAGATTTTAAATAAGATCATACTTTGAGGAGGCACTGTGGGTTAGGACTTCAACATATCTTTTGGAGGGAATACAATTCAGTCCATAATAGGTATTTGGGTTGTTTCCAGGTTTGTGTTATTGATGGCGGTGTTGGTGACAGTGGTGGTACTATTAGAAAAAGCTGCTACAGATATCTTTAAGAACAAAGAAATTTAATTATATTAAAGTAGAACGCTAAAAAAATTTTTTTGGTCTTTTTTTTAGGGCTGCCACCCACAGCATATGGAGGTTGAATCAGAGCTATAGCAGCCAGCCCACACCACAGCCACAGCAACGCCAGATCAAATCCAGTCTGCGACCTACACCACAAGGCTGGATCCTTAACCCACTGAGCGAGGCCAGGGATTGAATCTGCATCCTAATGGATACTAGTCGTTTTGTTTCTGCTGAACCATGATGGGAACTCCAATGCTAAAATTTAAAAGCAATATGAAGGGATTGGAAGTAAAAAAATTTAATCTTAACGAATTGATTCCTATGTTCCATTTTCACATGTTTTTGATTGATACTGTAAAGAGATGTAGAATAGAGAACAGAGCTTGGAATCAGTTTGTTCATAAATAATAGGCTCAGAATGAGATGAACAGTGTCCAATAGTTAATAAAGCATCATGGACAAACTAAATTTTTAGAATTGTAAGTTTAACTAAATGTTAATTCTTTTTCCAATGAGTTTGTTTGAGAACCATGTTGCCTGGCTACATGTGGTAAAGTTTTTCCAGATATTTTTCCATGGACGATAATTGGTACTCATGTTTTCAAGTTTTAACAGTGACTGCCACAGGCATCTAAAAGGAAGAAACTTCTGTTTTGGAATTACTTGCTTGAGAAATAAAATCTGTATAATATGGGGAAATCCCTTGACCCCTAATCTCCTCCCCAACCCTGACAAACTCACCTAGATCTCATTTACTGGGCCTCCTACTCAAGGCCTGAATCTTACCTGCCTGTGTGTGTTTGCCCTGGGGCTCCCAATTGGATCCCAGCTATTTGATTGTCCTTCTCTTGGTTTAGTTTCACCAGTAGCTAGAATGCAAGTAAATTCTGTTCTCTGGGGAGGCCTGAGATTTCCTAGCAAAGTTTGGTCATAAAATCCTTCAAGACAGACCAGATTTTTCAACCTAGAGTCTTTAAGATCTATACTACAGCACCACTGTATTTCCCTTGGTAAATGCTTCCTCTTTTCTAATAGTTTTGGTGCCATAACTAGTGGGAAGGATCAAAGTAGGAGGGAGTTAACATTATTATGCTTTTCTTGGGTGCCAGGCATTGAGTCATAGTTTTCACAGCTACTTATTTAACATTTAATCTTGGGTGTGGATATTGTCACTCCTGTTTACAATTCAATAAATGGGGGGGGGTGCAGAGAAATTAAAACTATAGTCCAAGTGAGTGGCAAAACCAGAATTTAAATGTAATTTTGGGGCGTTCCCTAGTGGTCTAGTGGTAGAGGACTCTCTACTGGCAGTGTTGTTGCTGCCATGGTGTGGGTTACTGCTGTGGCTTGGGTTCAGTCCCTGGTCCAGGAACATCCACATGCCATGGGCACCACCAAAGAAAAATGAAAAAAAGAAAAAAAGAAAAAGAAGACGAAAAGGAAAACACAAAGAAAAATGAATTTCAGAGATTATCTGAAAATTCTTTAAAAAGGCATTCTAAATTTGCCAGATACTCCATCCTATGTGTTCTTTCTATCACATCACAATTTCTCCCAAGAAAAAGCATGGACCTGTCAGAAACAGACACTGCTAAGGCAAGGCTGGACATATCTGGGATTGGTTTTGGGCTGAGGAATCCTCAGGCCCCTCGAGGTAGGTCTAGAGCAGTGGATCTCAATTGGAGTGATGTGGGTCAAAGGGATCTGGTAAAATCTAGAGACGTTTTTGGTTATCACAACTGAGGGAATTCTTTTTTTTTAAAAATTTTATATTTTATTTTATTTTTCCCGCTGTACAGAACAGGGGGAAATTCTTGCTACTGGTCTCAAGTGGGTAGAGATGAGGGATGCTGATAAATATCCTACAACACACACACACTGATGCTATAAAGAAAAGTAGAATAGAGTTTAGCATTTGGAATTGGGTTATTCAATTAATAGGCTCAGAATGAGTTAGTACTGTAGAGTCAATAACAAGATACAGCAAAGCTCCCCCACCCCCACAAAGAATTCTGTGGTCTGGAATGTTTGTAGTGCTCAGGTTGAGACACTTGGTCTAGAGGACTGGTTTCTTGGCTTGGCTTTTCCAAAGGGCAAGGAACATGGGCATGTCACTTTGCTTCTCTTGGCCTCAGGGTCTTTAACTGTAAAGCCGGTTGCAGAGCTACATGAACTCTATGATTCTGGGTTCATTAAAGAAGGTAAGTAAAAATGTCCATGCCTGAGAAAAAAATGGGCTGATTCTGCTCATCAGGAAATCTGAGCAAGGCTTCAAGTATATTAGAGTTGGAGTTAAAAGGTTCTATTTACATTGAAATAGGAAATAACGACCTGTTTTTCCCTCCAAATTATTACTGGGTTATCTGTTCTCTCTCCCCAGCTGGCTCCTTCGAATCATGCTGCTATTTCTGGTCTGCTAGTAATGGCCTGCATCTCCATACATCTGTTACCATTTTCTGAGAATAATTTCTATCAGTTTACGTTAGTTTTCGGTTGTATCATTTGAAGGGTCTTGAATCTTCTTTTGGAGAGTGGGAAAGGTTTTATTTTTTAAAATGAGCAGGATTCCAATAAAAGTCTGACAATTGCCATAAATTATTTCAAATATTTAATGCAAAGTTGGCTGAGGTAAGAGTTTAGAAAGAGCATCAAAGACAGACCGCTGGGTGTTTGTGCACAGACACAAAATCCTAAATCAGCCAAGAGTGATCACGCTGGTCTAACATCAGTGCTGGGAAGAGTATATATCACGTGGGTTATGGCCAAGGTTTATTTTATTCTCAATAATCTATTATATATGATTTCCATAATGGAACTTAGTGGCTGGAATATTAATACTAACTAAAAAACACATCTAGTTACTTTTGCTTAGAATGGAAGATAGATGATTCTCATCTAACAACACTAAATGGGAAATACTAGGTAATATTTTCCCATGCTCCAGTAATAAGGCATATAATAGGATTTGGTAAAAAGAAAATTTGCTTTTGGTATGACCACAAGTAGCCAAACTAAATCACATAGCTGCCAGTCAACACAGAAATCAGTTTATGTGTGGGGGAAAAAAACACCCAGCATTTCCAATAATCATAGCCTTGTATTTTGTTTCTTGAGGGGGTGGATTTTTTTCTTAAGAACTGAAAGTGCTGAGCACAGGTTTACCAGTAGGCTGGCTTGGGCTTGGGCTTTGTATTGACAATATAGTGACATAATATTCTGAACTGTTTAATTTCCAATCTTCTTTTTAAAACGTGGCTCAGTTCAGATTTGTTACCTAGTGATGATTATTTAACACCCGCTGCTCAGGTACTTCGTATTCTACATGTTCAGCCTGAACCCATGGATGTCTATATGGGCAGAAACCAGGTCGTATCAGGTTTCCTTGTTGCTAATCCATCTAAATAAGACCAAAGAAGAAGGTCCCAGTGAGGCTGATGTTTCAGCAGTAAGATTCCCTTATCAACAAATAGTACTCGTGTCCTATAGACTGTGAGGTAAAAGAAAAATGCATAAGTCTGATGTCTAGAAAGTCTATTAGGTTTTGCAGTCGGAGACAAGAAGACTCAAATCCTCACTTCGGCGCTACTGGTGTATGAGCCTGGACAAATTCCCTAAGCTTTTGTCTTTTTTTTTTCTTTTTTTTTTTTCAAGCCTATGTTTTCTTAAAGGCAAAATAGGGATATTCCTCATTGAGTTTCTAAAAATTTCATTTAAGTGAAGCTGAATATGTAAACTGCCTGCCGTAAAAATAGGTGCCTGACTTAAAACATCGGTGTCCTTTCCAGATTCCTACCTGCTCATATTCCATCCTATCATTCTTCGTGGTTGACGTTACAGTGGGAGAGAGACGGATGATACTGGGCGCCATGCAGGGACATGTGGCTGGTGTCTTGTGTACCTAGGACTCAGCCTGGTGAGCCCAGGAGAGAAACGATCTTCGTGGTGACTAATATCTAAGGTCCTCTTGTCCTCCGTCGTGGGGCTCCTCCACCTCCCTCCCCATTTAGGATTAGGCTTGTGCTCCCATGGGCTCCACTCATAAAAGGCACAGCCCTTCTCATCCCACAGTGCGCACGCGTGCGCATGCACGTACGCGCCTGCGTGTGCTGTGTACGTACTCTGTTGATATCAATGCTCTTCCCTCATCCATTCCTGTATCCTCAGGCCCACATGTATAGCACAAGTAGAAAATGAATGTTCCTGGAAGGAATGAATGAAAGAGTGAATGAACATTTGAGCTGTGCTGAGGAGAACTATGCACATTTGGAAATATCTCATGGAGAGGTGTGTATTCCAGGAGGGCTAGACCCCTCCGACCAGTCTTCTCTTCCCCATTCATGATATATTTTTAGGAGAATTGCGTTTGTCATTATTTTGTGATTTTTCTCTGAGCAAATAGCTCATTTTTCTCTGAGCTCAGGCCCATGAGATGAAGTAAGCCAGAGCACAGTTCCCTAAGATTCCACCAGAACCTTCCCTCCAGTGTAAGAAGCCTGAGCAGGGCCCAACTCTGCCCCTCATTTGATGGCTTTGGGACCCGAGGCCAGCAGAGGATACCTCCTCCATGCTGCTCGGGCCACAGTGCTGGTCAGGATGGTCAGAAAAGAGCCCCAGCTCTTCCAGTTCAGTCTAAACCAAACCAACAAACATGACATTTGCTTTTTATGAGTCATTGCTCCATCATGTTTATTTATGGCCAGCAGAGGCTAACTGGTCAGTAGAACTCACTGAGGCCCTCCCAACTACCAGCTGGACTGCTAGGCTTCAGACTGACTTGGCTACTATAAAAACCCCACTGACTGTCTCTGTCACTGACTCAGCCATTTATTTAAGATACAAAGTCACGGCTTTTATATGTTCAGAGTTTGCAGGGACAAGGAGTTCAAAATGCAGCTGTGAGTTCCTGTTGTGGCTCAGCAGTTAACGAATCTGACTAGCATCCATGAAGACACAGGGTTGATCCCTGGCCTCACTCAGTGGGTTAAGGATCCGGCATTGCTATGAGCTGTGGTGTGGGTCGCAGACACAGCTGGGATCCTGCGTTTGTTGGGGCTATGGTGTAGGCCAGCAGCTACAGTTCTGATTTGACCCCTAGCCTCGGAACCTCCATATGCTGTGAGTGAGGCTCTAAAAAGCAAAAAAGAAAAGAAATGCAGCTGTTACAGGCATAAACTGGTTTACACTGAAGCTAATGAGGCTTAAGCTTCTAGGCCTCTTACTTAGGACTCCAGGGCCCTGGGAGAGGCCAGCAATGTGTTCCTAAGATCATATGTTTTTGTAACACTTCCAAAAGTTAGATATTCTTGCATGATTTTTATTGAAAAAGATCTCCACATACCACTACCTCCAGATTGTATAAGCTTCAGGCCCCAGAAGACCTAGATCTGCCCTTGATTATGGGTAATTATTTTTTTCAAATTCTGATCACTTAAGATGTAAAAATAACTCCTTGTATCAGAAATTTCCCCCTGGTTTCCATTCCCCCTCCCCCTTTTAGTAACAGTACCCCTTAAGCTTTATATTATTCCATCTTTTTAGGGCCACACCTGTGGCATATAGAGGTTCCCAGGCTAGGGATTAAATCGGAGCTGTTGCTGCCAGCCTACGCCATAGCCACAGCCATAGCAATGCTGGATCTGAGCCACATCTGCGACCTACACCACAGCTCACGGCAACACCAGATTCTTGACACAATGAGCGAGGTCAGAGATGGAACCTGTGTCCTCATGGATGGTAGTCATATTCCTTTCCACTGAGCCAGGATGGGAATTCCAACCCCCTGAGTTTTAGGTGAGTGCCTGCCCACTCAGCTAGAGGGTATATTTCCCATCTTCCCTTGCAGGAGGTGTGGCCACATGACTAAATTTGGGCCAATAGGAGGTAAGCTGAAGTGAGAATAGGAATTCTAGGTCTTAAAGCCTAAGCTGCTTGCTTTAATCTTTCCTCTTCTTCTTTCTCAGTGGCTGACAAGTGGTGATGAGCAGCTGGTAGCACTGCCCTGCCTTTCCTGGCCTGCCCACTCCAGACTCTTAGGTACATGAGAAATTAGTCACTTAACTTTTGAGTCTCTTCATATGACAGTTTAGACTATATTTTAATTCATTCATTTCTCCATCATCTCTGTCAGGAAATAAACAAAAAATACACTGAATTCAGCAAGGACTTATCTCTACAATTATTCCTGATCCCATGTTCATAAACTGAGTTTGTCTAAGATAGGGAAAGTTCCAGAAACATTGTTATCAATAGATTCACTCAAGTTCCATTGGCCTAATATTCTAAAGAGCACTGGGCAGGCAGGCAGAAGAGAATTCTACCATTTATAGGTACATGGCAGACACTCTCTGAGCCCTGGCATCCTTGTCTGTGAATAATTATGATTTCATTACAGCCTTGGGAAGGTCAAATATGTCCATATGTGAGATATCACTTTAGTTTTATATTTATTATTTTACTTTATTTATATTCTGTCTTATTCCAGAAATGATCTGACAGATTTGATAATATAAACCTGCAGTTCTTGGTGAGGATTAGAGGTAATCTGTGCCAAGGGCTTGGCACCTGCCTAGCACATTGCTAGCACACCGTAAGTGATAATTTACCATCAGAAAGTTAGTGTTCAATAAATGACAGATTTTTACTCTTAATAATAACATGCTATTTAATAATAGTAATAATAATAATAATGTATGCCAAGTGTTTTGAAATGATAAAACTCAGCACAGATACTAGGTGTTATTATTGCTGTTCAATGTATTCTGAAAAAATATAGGCATTTACCACTGGCAGACATAATGCAACCAAAGTCACTTAGGACATGTTTACAAGATAGAAGTCTAGGGTGTAATGGACATAAGGAAAGATGGCTGCCCATTGTGGTCACCCCCTACCACCCCCCACCACACCCCCTTCCTGACCACGTCTGATTGGTTCAGGGGTGGAGATTCTAGATCCCGCTGGGCCAATCAGATTGCCTGTCCTGAGAGTTGGCAGAGCCTAGGCTGGGGCTCGCATGGAGCGCCCTCCAGCATAACCTATGACTCACTTTAGCCCCTCCTTCCTCACCCTGCTCTGTCTCCTTCCCCACCATCCACCTCTCCACCTGCATTAGCCAGTCTGGTTCTATGCCTTGTACCCAAAGAACTTTGATGAATACCTACAGGAAAACAGTGTTTGCTTTTCTCAAGCAATTGTGTGACATTTCTGAGATTTTCTAAAGGGTAAAAAGCCTAAGCGTTTATTAATAAGGCTGAACAAAACTGGGAAAATAATATAAAACAGAACATTTTGGAAAATTTTATTCAGCTTTAAATTACTGACTTGGTACAAACTAAGGAAAAAATATTAAAGCCAGTTGGAAATGTTTTTCTTATCAAATTATAAAGCTGTCTGGGGCTAAGTAGAACCACACTAAGGCCAAATTAATGCATTTTGCATAGAGAAGATACACAAATAAATGCTTAAATACACCGTGTTTCACAGGCTCTCTAAGACCATAGTGAGAACCTTAACCCAATAGTAGGGGGTATGGGAAACACTAGAACCTGGCTGGGACACTCTTCCGAGAGAGAGGGAGGGGTTTGGTGAGCTGCAGGCTCATTTCGCACTCCAAGGGGTGTGCTTTGCTGCTAATGCACCAAACATGCTAATTATAAGGCAGTTTTCTCTTAAAGGCAGTCCCTGAACACAAACTCCTGAGGATAGTCTGTCTATGCTGCTTGTAAAACTGCCAAGTAGGTTTTGAAACATAAACAGTTACTTGGATAATATATGTGGGACTAGCCTATTGTAAAAATAAAAATTAGGTTTACCTTCCATAGCACATGTCCCTTGCCCAGGTCACCCTTTATTTCAGTCACCTTCATTTTATAGGGATTTTTTTTTTTTTCTTAAAGAAATCCCTCCCGACCATAATAAAAACCTCATTGATCCTTTCTTTGGAGACATGCATAACCAGATCTTTGATGAAATGCCCCATAATGGCTCTAAATGAGGGGTATTGAACTGCCTTGTCAATTCATTGCAGGAACAGTGGCAGTGCCAATATTAAACATGAGGTAAACAGTTCTTAGGAAAAATTTTAGGGAAGCACTGTAATCTTTGCCCTTCCAAGCCATAGTTGTGTGTTTTATTTATTTTTTTATTTTTTGTTTTTTTTTGCCATTTCTAGGGCCACTTCTGTGGCATATGGAGGTTCCCAGGCTAGGGGTCGAATCGGAGCTGTAGCCTCTGGCCTACACCAGAGCCACAGCAACACGGGATCCGAGCCACGTCTTCGACCTACACCACAGCTCACGGCAATGCCCGATCCTTAACCCACTGAGCAAGGCCAGGGATCAAACCTGCGACCTCATGGGTCTTAGTCAGATTCGTTAACCACTGAGCCACAACGGGAACTCCAGTTGTGTGTTTTAGATCCTTTAAATGGAGTTTGAGAAATCTCAGCACTCTCTTAGGTCTGGAAAGTAAATATGCCAATCAATTGAAAGCTCAGCTAACAAGGTTGACTTCCTGTAAAGGGCCTGTCAGATGCTTCGTTTCACTTTTCTTCCTCTCACAGCTCTTCAGACCCCACTTCTTCCTTCCTTCCTTCCTTCCCTCATCCAACTACCATTTATTCAATGCCTCTGTGAGCATGTATGCAAATATCCAGACAACTTAATACCACAGTGAAAACATGCAAGTGATTTCAGGAAGGTTCTCGGCAGGTTTTGGCAGAACTGTTTACACTGAACAGTTAGGCTTGTTCACAGGGAAAGCCATGAACTACCCCATTGTGAGAAAAAGTCTTACTCAAAAGAACACAAGACACCATCTCTTAGGTCTGAACGCAGCTTCAAATGTCTCTCCTCAGGGTACTGCCTGCGTGTATTTATGACACTCATTGGCCTCCCCTGTGTGGCTGGGAAGAATCCTGAAGGCTTTCTAAATAAATAAATCCTCACTGCTATGTAGCTTCTTGAGAAGCTGATGCCTGCAGTTGGGAGCCTTAATGAGTCATAGCTGAGGCTCACATTTGAAACTCTTGTTTTGTTTTTTTCTGGCCTGAGCATTCTGGTTCCTCGCCCTGTCTCTGATTGGTAGTTACAAGCTTCTTTCATGTTTCACTTTTACCTGCAGATAAAATGAGCCTCTGAAGTCATGGGGTGGGGGGGGGCCTTCCGGGGGTGTGGGGGCTTCCGAAGTGACTTTCACGCTTGCAAATCCCAGCCCTGACTTTTTTGCAAGTCTGGGCATCCCAAACATATCCTCTAAATTTGGTAAAAAATCTGTCTGGCTGTTTTGGTATAATGTGGTGACAGCTGAGAGATAGAAATGTAACTTTAGATTTATGGAACAAAGATGAGGCATGGTAGTCCGCTACGGAGAATTCCTGCAGGTTCAAAATGAGTTCAAGTGTGTGGCAACAAGGCTCTTTCCCTTTTGATGTACATGCAGGAATTTAGATGCTGTGAATTTTATAACATCAATATGGTTTCAAGGGCCTAGTCCAATGCCCTTCCCCCATTCCCACCATATGGAATCCGAGTGGCCCTGAATGCCTGTCATTTCGTTTTCTCCTTGTCTGTCCCCACGGTGGGGTCTGTCCACATAAAAGCTATATTCCGCAGGCGGGGCATCCTGCCGTGAGGAGTAAAATGGCATCTCTGACCCACTTTGACTTTTCCACGCACTTTCCCCAAATTCTGTCCTGATAGACTATGATAACTTTTTTTTTTCCTAAGTCAGAATTTGGAGGAAAAGTTGCTTTTGCAGCTATCTATAGGAGCATTTCTTGAGATTTAAAGTTGCAATTACATGTGAAAAAGTCTGACCGTACTATGAATTATTAATTAATATTGATGTCTCATCAATCAGAGCAGTGCATTTATAGTTAGATATAGTTAGTGAAAGTCAAGCAGCCTAATTGGCACTCTGGAGGGAAGGATGCTCAGACAATCCCAGCAGAAACCTTTTCTCTATAAGGTATGTGAAGTATATTTACCCATCAGACAGTATTAATTCCAGTCAAGCTCTGGACAGCTAGTGGTGGCAGTGCCAGTTTTCAGGAATTAGAGTACAGAAGAGGCCCAGTTATCTATCATTCTGTACCTAACCGCCCTAAGACAAGGTCGTGTAAAACAACAGCCATGAACTTGATTTTGTAATTTGCACTGGGTTCAGCTAGATGGTTCCTCTCCCTGTCTTACCTGGGGCCACTTGTGTGGCTGCAGTTGGTTGGTGGTGGGTTGGAGGCTGGCTAGTTGGGGACGGTCTCATTCATACGAGGGAATTGCTGGAATGGCTTGCTCTTGGGCCTCTCTCCCCATTTGGATCTCTCGACCTCAAGGAGGCTCGTCTGGGCTTTCTTATATGGCAAGAGTGGTCACCCTAGAGGTGAAGGTAGAAGCTACAAAAATCTCTTGAGGCCAGGGCTTGACCTCTCCCTAAGTCACTTCTGCCACATGCTGTTGGTCAAAGTGAATCACAAGGCTAGTCTTGATTCAAGGGGTAGGAAAAGGACTCCAGTTCCTAGTGGGAGGAGCCACAGGTAATCTGTTGCCCTGCTTAATCTACCAGGGATAGGAGGGGTTAGGGTTGGAGCTATGGGCTTCTCCCAGCTTGAACTGTCAGGACTTCTGCTTAATGTACAATGAGTACTCACTTTTGGAAAGGACTCAGAGAGCAAGCCCAGGTCATGACCTTTTCACAGACCAACCCTTGACAATACTCTACTCCCCCAGGAAACATTTTTCTAAGTTTTAAATGTGATTCTACCAATCTCCAACTTATTCCTTACTAGTTTCCTTTTGCCAAGATTGAAAAATTCTCATTCTTTTTTTTCTTGGCTATCCAGCAGCATGCAGAAGTTCCCTGGCCAGGGACTGACCTTGTGCCACAGCAGTGACAATACCAAATCCTTAATCACTAGGCCACCAGGGAACTCCCAAATTCTCATTCCTTAGCATGGCCTGTGGGACCTTTCCCACGCTGACCCTTTTTACCTTCTAGGGTCATCTCTCATGGTCTATCCATGAATAAGCTCTGTTCCTTGCAGTTTGCACCTGACCCTGGAGCTGCATGCTGTGGCCAGTCCCTGATGCCTAGAATCCCCCCTTTCCTTTCCTGCTGTGGGGGTGCTGGGTTTGTTAAGGGTCAGAGGCCTTGCAAAGCTTTCTTCTGGGGCAGCCTCGATTAAGTGAGGTCCCCCTCTCTGAGCTCCCCTCTGGTCCCCACAGCACCCTTATTGAGCCTCCATTATTACTTTCTTCACACTGTGGAAAGCTGGTCTCCTTGGCTCCCCAACCCCCATGGGGCGGGGGTGGGGGGTGGGGGCGGGAGAGGAACTAGACCACGAGTTCCTTGAAGGCAAGAACCATGCCTCATTCCTCTCTGTAGCTCCCAGTGTTGAGCACATAATGGGAGCTATTTAGCACAAATACATTGTATAGTGAAATTCTTTTGGGATTCATTTCTTAAGAGTTTTTGCTAAAAGCTCCCCAACTATCCTTTGGGGTCTCCTAGGATGTAGAAATGTGGGGACACATGTCACAGAGCAGAGTCTCCAGAATTGGGTGTAGGCTATTAGGGGGTTCTGGTATTTTTCACTAATTCTAATTTCTGCCAGTACCAGGATGTCTTGCAATTTTTCTTTTCCTTCACACATGTATTTTGGAATGATGTGATCCTCATTAGTTTGCATGAGAAAGAAACCATCAAGAAATGGCAAAGAAATAGCAACATTAAAATCTTACTTTGGGAGTTCCCGCTGTGGCTCAGCCATAAGGAACCTGACTAGTATCCATGAGGATGTGGGTTTCATCCCTGGCCTCGATCAGTGGGTTAAGGATCCGGCACTGCCATGAGCTGTGGTGTAGGTAGCAGACGCAGCTCGGATCTGGCGTTGCTGTCGCTGTGGCTGATTTGACCCTAGCCTGGGAACTTCCGTGTGCCTCAGGTGTGGCCCTAAAAAGACAAAAAAAAAAAAAAAAAAAAAAAAAAAGAATCTTAAAAGTTTCCTATGAATCCATGAGATTCTCAGGAAGACATCTTGCAAGTGCTACTTCCCAGCAAGTCATGTGACCACTAGAATGACACCCTAGACTGTGCTGCATCACCAGTCATGGGTCATGCACTGGCCTCCAGTACAGCACTTAGGACTGAATATCATTCTCCTTTTCTTATAGCAAAGATAACCATTCTGCCACGCTCCTATGGCCCTTATACATCTATGGTAGTTTTAGGGGAACCACTCTCCTTCCACCTCAGGCCTTGATCCCCCCCCCCTGGTCATTTACCAAGGACACTGGCTCCTGTCATAGCCCCTGGACAGCAAATGCAACTCAGGATGCTCTTTCACCATTCAGCTGCTGCTCCAGGAGGTGTGGTGAGGAGGAGTCAGGCCAGGAGAAGTTGGGAATGAGAGGAGGAGCTGGACCACGAGAGGGCAGGTGGGAGAAGACCTACTTTTCTCTCTGTGGCCCTGAGTGTGGCTCATCCGAGCTTCTCCTCTCTCTGGTTTCTTTATCCTCTGGGCCTGTTAAGGGCAGAGTTTTCGGCCTTCTTTTGCACATTAAAGAGTATTGGCTACAGTGCAGTATTGAACTCGAAGCTCTGTAAACCTTACCAAATTTCAGTCCCTAACTGATTTTCTAATAGTTCTCTTAATCTTTTTTCCTTTCAAAACCCTCAATCAATATTGATGACCTAATACTTCTGTGTCTCCCCCGAAAGGCTTGAACTTGCTCCCTGATTGGCCTTTTTTTTTTTTTTTTTGTGGCAACATTTGGGTAAACATTTGCCCTTATATGAAAATATAGACTGATTAAATCCTTAAATAAAACTGAATCTAAATGAAACTGAGGAGTTCCCGAGGTGGCTCAGTGGAAATGCATCTGACTAGAATCCATGAGGATGTGGGTTCAATCCCTGGCCTTGCTCAGTGGGTTAGGGATCCAGCACTGCTGTGAGCTGTGGTGTAGTTTGCAGATGCTGCTTGGATCCCACGTTGCTGCGGCTGTGGCCTAGGCTGGCAGCTGTAGCTCTGATTTGACCCCTAGCCTGGGAACTTCCATATGCCACATGTGTAACCCTAAAAAGCCAACAAAACAAACAAACAAACAAACAAAAAAACCCACCCCAAAACCAAAAAACAAATAAATGAAACTGAAAGGAAGAATTGCAACCTTTTCTCCTGTGCCAGGCACTGTAATAAGGTTTTAGGGGTATTCTTTCATTTATCCTGACCACGACTCTATGAGGGAGATTTGAGCATCATCTCCAGGTGGGGAAACTGAGTTTAGTGTGATTAGGTTGGTTGAGTAAGCCTACCCAGATAGTGATTGAACGAGCTGGAAATATTCTAGTTCTGTTAACTCAGTGCTCTCAACCACTTCACTCCATGAATACTGAGGGTCAGTCTACATGTATACATCTCTCCTCCACCCCTGATTTTTACTGAGCATCTACTATGAGCCATGGCTAGGACTGGATACCTTATGTAGGTTAGCACATTTAATTAACAGAGCCATTTACTAGCCGAGTTTGTATACAGCTAAGGATTCTTCCTTATCAACATTACATAGCATGGTGGTTAAATACGTGGAATTTGGCTCCTCACCTCTTGGGTTTGAATCCTGTCTGGGTTATTTGCCAGGATTCTGACAAGTTATTAAATTTCTCTGTGCCTCTGTTTACCCTGTGTGACAGACCCGCTACCTCAGCTACCACTTAAATGACTTAAAACTTCCAGAGTGAACTGGCTTTTGAAATGTGGCCCAGAAGAAAGCCAGTGTGAACAGCGAAATCTTTCTAGACAGTGACTCCAGCAAGAAAATCTTTAAAAGAAAAATGAAAAAGCACCTATCAAATACAAAATCCATAACAAGTTTAAAATGAGAATATTGCCCAAATGTGTCTCCAGAACTGTGAAGTGTGAGTGTAATGAACTAAGCCTTCTAATTTTATTCAAGTGACAAAGAAATCCGTTATTCAGAATGTTTAAATAGTAATGGCTGGCAATACTGGAGCCTGGTTTTGAGAGCAGGACACTGAGGTCTACTTCTGTATTAGTTACTTCCAAGATGTTTTAAGATTGTTTATAAAAGGGCTAATTGTTTTGGCTCATGAGTGGACTATTTATTGTGATTATTTATGCACTGCCGGGAGAACACGAGGTGCTTTCTACACAAACACAGGCTGTCTGTCAAGTAATACAGTTGAGCCTTGAGAGATGAAATACCAGGAGGCCAGTGTTACACTGATGCCCACGTGCACTACTGACTCTGACTTTTATGAGACAATCTAGGAATTCCTCATGCTCTTTGGGTCAGGCGTGAAAATCAAGTGAGACCATCTTTAAACTTTTGTGAGTATATAGTCAACCTTCTTTGTAATCTATTTAATTTCATTGACTGTCTTCCTTCTTCAGATTTTGCTTTTAATCCTCACCACAAGAGGCACCTCTCATCAAAATGTCCATTTTCATAAGAGCTGGGAGGAAAGCTTCCTAGAGGGGAGTGTCTGCTGTGAAGGAGGAAGCAGAGGGTTAGGGAAATCAAAACGCCAATCATCTGTGAAGTCTGCTGCTAGGGAGCAAAGCTATAAAAAAGGACAGAGTTTACTGCAAAAGGTTTCCCCCTGCTGGTAAGTCCCTGAATTGCACCACCATCTGCTCTGAACTCAGCTCCCCTCAACCCAGTAACCTAATGCAGCTGCAGGAGAGAGGCCTCCTTTCCCCAACACACAACTCTTAGTCTCAGACCCGCTGCAGATGTTTCTTTATGACCCGTCAAAATGTTTGCTAAATATCATCTGTTAATTTCCCAAACATCCTGGCTTCAGTCCTTTTATGTAAAACCTGATTCAAGATCTTAAAATAGATGATAGTAAAATAAAATATAAAGTAAAATACAAAAACATGAAGGTGCATTTGTCCTGGAACATCAACAGATTGTGCTGTTCAGTAGGATTCCAACTGCAAAGGACATTTCTTCATTTCTCCATAGTTCCACCACAGGCAGACTGATAAGTTGCTTGGTGACCATTCCTAGTCTTCAGCTTTTGGTCGTAACATTTTAAAAACATTGCCATGTGTAGCGAGAGCTCCTGATCCCAACCTCAGTCTGTTGCAGGCAGGGTCAGTCTCCTCCCCAACCTCAGAGAGTACCTCAGTGGGACTTCAGAAGAGTTGTATGGGAGGCAAAGTTGCTGCAATCAGCATCCCTTCATGGGTGAGGTCTGTAATCTCTCCTCTGAGACTGGTACCTGTCTCCATGTGATAAAGGAATCTCTGCTCCTCCTGAGGACTGTTTGCATGGTAAGATGGGATTCTTGGATGGAAAAGTGCTTAATCCAAAGGAAGGGTTTCCCAGTGGTGAACATTTTTATCATTTGGGGAAAGGGGAGTGGTGTAGCCCACCCATCAATCCTCCACCCGGGTTCCTCTACCACGCTGTGGATGGAGGATCAGTTACCATGACAACCAAACCTCCAGCAGTTGCTCTCAAGGGCCGGCAAGGCGAGCTGACATCAGGAGGTGGGAGGAAGTGGGGGCGGGGGGGGGGGGGAAGTCCGCTGGGCTCAGATCCTCGCCACACCCACGGGTCCCCTTCGCAGAGGGAAGTGGGGCCAGCTGCAGTCTGCTCCAGGAAGCTGGGAGCAGGCAGCTGGGCTGGGAACCCTTTGTGCTAAGGGAGGTCTGCGGAGACAAGCAGCCGCTGATTATAGGACATTTCATCAGAGCAGCTGCAACCGATCAGCTCTTGACTCAGTGCCTCTCAGAAGGTCCACCCTTTAGAAACTTCCTAAGCTGTGTGCATTGAACTTTATCCGAAAGTAGCTCTACTACTGTCGGAATTCTTTTAAAAAGAAAGGCAGCCTTAAACAATTTCTTTTTCCAAATGCCTGTGCGTTGGGGCAGGTAACTGGTTCTCGAAGTGTGTCTCTAGCCCAGCAGCATTACTTCACCTGGAAATTGATGAAAATGTGATTGCTAGTGCCTCATGCCGGACCTCCTGAGCAAGAAATTCTGGGGTAAGACCCAGCAGTCAGGGCTTTCACAAGCTCTCTGGATCATTCTGCATCATGCAGATGTTTGAGAACCATGGTAGCTGAGGAGGTCATACTTTAATTAATGTGGGGATATATAATGGGAAAGATAAGAAGCTGATCAAGTGGCACCCAAACCCTCCAACTAAGATGAGGTCAAAGGCAAGTTCTTGATCGCAGAGACTGATGGTTTCCCCTCCTTCCGGAACCTAAAGCACATCTTCAGTGTCCTGGTGAATAGTGCCTGCAGCTTTGATACTATTGTCATGGAAAACTATAATTTGTTTAATGATCAATGTTTTAGTGGAGTTTCTGAGAGTCCACCGTAGGGAGACGTGGGGAATGCCAAATTGTTAGAGAGCAATTTTTAACGCTCTCTGTAAGGCTTTTCCAACCAGCTCCAGAAAGGAAGCCTTTGGCTTCAGTAACTGTGACAGCCCTTAGAAGACAGTTGTGTGGGGGAGTTCCTGTCGTGGCGCAGTGGTTAACGAATCCGACTAGGAACCATGCGGTTGCGGGTTCGGTCCCTGCCCTTGCTCAGTGGGTTAACGATCCGGCGTTGCGGTGAGCTGTGGTGTAGGTTGCAGACGCGGCTCGGATCACACGTTGCTGTGGCTCTGGCGTAGGCCAGTGGCTACAGCTCCGATTAGACCCCTAGCCTGGGAACCTCCATATGCCGCAGAAGCGGCCCAAAGAAATAGCAAAAAGACCAAAAAAAAAAAAAAAAAAGAAGACAGTTGTGCGATGTGACCACAATGAACTATTATTAGGAGCCTAGTGCTTTTTTCACAGGGTATCATGATGTGTGTGCCTCTCTCTGGTTGGAAGGTGGTTTTGCACCTTATCTTTTCACCAATTTTGCAAAGTGCTCAGCACAGGCACAGTTTCCTCTTACTGGCCAGAATTTGAGTAACAGCCACCATTGCTGGGAGACCCACTGTCTGAAGACAGATAACATTCCAGTTTTTTTCCTGAATTCTCATCACATTCCAAAGGCAGGGACTTTTAATCTCTCCATTTAACAGGTAAAGAAAATAAGGCTGCTGAGAAGTCAGTCACCCAAATTCCCCATCACTCTAGGATTAGAACCCTGGGCAGTCTGACTCCAGAGACCTTGGGGTTAACCAAACCTCCTGCAGGCCCCAGAGCAAGGGTCACCTCCTTGCCCCGTCTCTGTAGAGACCACCTCTCCTTCTTTGTGCCACCGTTAATATTGCACCTGCTAAGTAGCAGAGTATTTACATCGGGTATCTATCTCATTTTATCCTCACAGCTGCCCTGTGAAGTAGGAATAGTGTCAAGATCCCCAAGTGACAGATGAGGAAACTGAGGCTCTGAGCAGCCAGCTGCCCATCTGAACACACACGAATGACTTGTGGCTGAACCAAGGATCAAACCAGGAAGTGAGTTCATGTCTAATACACCCCATTCTGCCACTTAGCACACCATGGCTTGTCCCCAAATTATTTATGTTCATATCCATGGTGATCAGGTATCCATGGCAGACCCTCTGAGTTAGTTATCCTGTTTTTTTCTTCCAAATATTCAAAAGAAACCAGGATTTAGAACGTTAAAAGACTTCTAAACATTATTTTATTTTAGCATTACAACAGTAATATATGTGGGGATAAAAAGTCAAACAATTCAGAAGCCCGTTAATCTTTTTATAGTCCCCATAGCATCTACTCTGCTGTCTGACATGAAGTGGGTGTAAATAAATATTGTCTGATTTCACATACAGGCACTAAGATTCCCAAGTGTTCACTGGGCATCAATATCTGTGCAGGGGGTGTTGGGATGCAGCTACATCCTCTGTCCTCATGCAGAACAGGTAATTCGTGTGACATGAATGGGACAAGGAAGAAGAGCAGGCACTGGAGGAGCCTGGACCAAGGGGAGTGACCAGATTCTGAGGTTCAGTGAAGGCCTCTCAAGGAATGGTTTATTGAGGCAAGACCTAAGTTCCTTGTCTGCACTCTGCTTGCTCACTCCATAGTATTAATTTAACTGACAAATGAAAAACTCTCATTCATTCATTCATTCAATCCATTCATTCAACTAGTATGTATTAAGCACCCATTCTGTGCCAGGTTCTGTGCTTGGCCCTGGAGAGTTTCAAGAAATAACAGCATTATTGAGATATAATTCACATATCATAGAGTTCATCCACTTAAAGTATGTAATTCAGTGGCTTTTAGCATGTTGGAGTTGTGGCACTATCACCATAATCGAGTTTAGAACATGTTTGTCTCCCCATCGAGAAATCCCATAGCCACCAGCAGCCATTCCTCGTCCCCTTAACCCCTCTGCACTAGATGTCCACTAATCTACTTCATTCATCTGTGGATTTGCCTGTGCTGGACATTTCGTATAAATGGAATCACATAAAATGTGATCTTTTGTGCCTAACGTCTTTTATTGATCATGTTTTTAAGGTTCATCAGTGTTGTAGTCTGAATCAGTACCTCATGACTTTTTTTTTCTTCTTAGGGTCGCACCCGAGGCATATGCAAGTTCCCAGGCTAGGGGTCGAATTGGAGCTGCAGCTGCCAGCCTACACCGCAGCCACAGCAGTGTGGGATCCGAGCCACATCTGTGACATACACCACAGCTCATGGCAACGCCAGATCCTTAACCCACTGAGCGAGGCCAGGGATTCATTATTTTTTACTGCTGAATAATGGTCCATGGTATGTGTAGATCACTTTTATTTATCCATTCATTAGTTGATGGACATTTGTGTTGTTTCTACTTTTTAGACATGATGAATAATGCTGCTAGGAAAATTCATGGGCCAGTCTTGGTGTGGAAATGTTTCTTCTGTATTTCTCACTTAGGCCTGAAGTTGCTGAGTCTTATGTTTTACCTTTTGAGGAACTGCCAGATGGTCTTCCCAAGTGGCTGCACCACTTTACCTTCCTACCAGCAGTGTATGAAGGCTCTGATTTCTCCACATCCTGACCTACATGTATTATTGTCTGTTTTTTTTGTTTTGTTTTGTTTTGTTTTGTTTTGTTTTTTTTGTTTTTTTTTTTTTTTTTTTTTTTTTTTTTTTTTTTTTTTGCTTATAGCCATCCTTGTGGGTGTGAAGTGCTTTCTCAGTGTGGTTTGGGTTTGATGGCTAGCTAACCTGGAGAGCTTTGAGCATTGAGGTGCCACAATCTGGCTTTGGTTTTAAATGAATCTGTCTGGCTAAGAATAGATGGTAGGGGAGAGAAGGGAGGGAGCAGGGCAGGGGGAATCAGTTAGGAAGTCACTGCAGTGATTCAGGTGGAAGGTGGTGGTGGACCAGGGAGGTGGCAGTAAAAGTGGTGAGAAGTGGTGGAATCCTAGAATCTGAAGAGCTCATGTAAGAAGCGTAGGATTTCCAGGGTCTTCATAAGACAAAGATTCCATTGTTGTCCTGGAGGAAATGAAAGACTGCCTGAGCCTTAGGATTTGTACTAAGGGTGGGAAGATGATGAGCCCGTGAGCCTCTTTTTGGTGGGGTCTATCCCAGGGTCAAGTGCCTGATGGCACTTGTGTTTGGGTGAGGATGGCTGTGGGGTCTGTCAGAATGCTTGAGATCGGCACCTGCTCCCTCACTGTCGGGGTGGGCAACTTTGGCCGTAAGGGTTAAGGTCTCTACACCCCAATTCTTATTTAGTTCCTAACTCTACTAGGAGTGTTGTTGAGGAGCTACCAGGGAGAGTCCAGACATTATGGTGATTTCCTTGGACACTGAGAAGAGAAGGAAAAGTTTGAGAGGGATTTAGTGGCAAAGAAGGCCTCTAAATGCTTGGCTGAGAGTCATCTTTGTGACTCACTTGCCATTCATATTTTTCATACTTTTGAATATTTCTTTCCTTCAGCCTTCTAAAAAATGCAAAAATCTTTAAATACTTCATTCAAAAATATAAGATGACCTTGACTTTTTTTTTGGCAATCCTGAGCCATATCACAGTCATATGTTTTGATCTAAATAAATTGGCTGGAAGTGTATCCATGGTTTAGGGACTGTAACAATCAACGGTTTCAGTCTTACCTTGTACAGGGTCACTCAGACCTTGTCATGTCTCTCTGTAAGATCTAGTGGATCAACCTGATTAAGGCTGATGCATGAAAGGCAAGGCAAGTTACCAACCATTCTATATTGAAAGACCTTTTTCCTTGACTGAGTAGCCTCTGTTGTCCGAAGAAGACAAACACACGATTGTTCCTGGGCAGAGCAGAGTCACCAGATCCCATCCTACCATAGTCCCGTCCAGATGGAACTTACCTTTGGACCCAATATCCATTGAGTTCATGGTAGCAATTTTACAAAGTCTAAAAAATAGGTTACTCACTTTTTCAGCTAAGTGTTTTGCTGCTTTACCTTTGCCTCTTTTTTCCAATTTCAAAATAAAAGGCATCATTTGGTTTCTGTACTGGTTATATACTTGATTTATCAGACATAAAAATGTGCAAAAATCGGTACCATTTTACAGTTACAAAACTAACAATAATAATACATCTAAGTAATGCTTTATACCTACCCAGTTTGTAGAGGAATTAAAAGCATAGACCTTCTTTCTTGATACTATTACAGAGTCTTGAGATGTCAGCCTAAGAATAATCTTATTCTCATGAAGTAAGAAAGTTTGACTAAGCCCCACTCACTCACTCTGGATTATTGCTATTTCTTGGTTATTTTCAGTTGTGGATGTAATGGAGAAGAAGGGAAGCAACTGTCCCTTTCATTTGGGAACCCCTCCCGTGGCAACCTGTGTTCTTATAGGTCCAGAGTTGGCAGAGGCTGGTAGCTATTCACCAAACCCATTTCCCTTTCTTTTTCAGTACGTGAAATATCTACCTTTCTCTGCCTCCTTTTCATTTTATTTATTTATTTTTATTTTTTGTCTTTTTGCCTTTTCTAGGGCTGCTCCTGCAGCATATGGAGGTTCCCAGGTTAGGGGTCAAATTGGAGCTGTAGCCACCGGCCTACGCCAGAGCCACAGCAACGAAGGATCCGAGCCACGTCTGTGACCTACACCACAGCTCACGGAAACACTGGATCCTTAACCCACTGAGCAAGGCCAGGGATTGAACCCACAACCTCATGGTTCCTAGTTGGATTTGTTTACCACTGTGCCATGATGGGAACTCCCCTTTACATTTTATATGGTTATGTTACTAAGTTCTGGCCAATGGCATGGGAGTGGGTTGATGTTTACTCCAGAAATACATGTATGGTTTAACATAAAATCTACTATGTTATTCATCTATTAATAAATTACAAGAAGGAAATATGTATGATCTTTTTCAAAGATGCCCCAAAGCGTTTGATACCATTCCACACCCATTATCTGATTTTTTAAAAAGTAGCCTCAAAATAGAATAAAATCCCTTTAATTTAATTAGTAACTGTTATTCTGTTCATGACATATCTTTTGAGAGCCAATGATCACAGCAAGAACTTGCCTTAGAGTAGCTTATTATTTAATCACTTAAGAGCAGTTTTGAGTAGTGAAGTTTACTAACGTGCAGATTTCAAAGATAGGAAAATAGTTTATTCCACTGAACTTTATTCTCTGTTGCTAGAATCTTTGATCCTAAAATTACCCCTTGGCTTGACTTTAGATATAGCAGCCAAATCTTAAGGGTCCCCAAAGAGTCTCAGGCTTGCATCATGATTTTTAAGCATAGGTGGCTTTCCTTCAGGGTGGGTGGGGTGAAGCCTTAAGGTTTTTCTACATCCCCCACCTGAGGCTTGGGGCTTCCTCAGAGGAAGGAACTTCTTGGCTCCATCATCTTGGAAATGAATTGAGACTCATTTTTTAAACTTCCTTAATAAACTTTTTCCTTTTTTAAGACTAAGGTTAAAAAAAAAACAGGTCCAGGTTGCATACCTGGCAATGAGATTGTGCTTATTTTGAAACCTCTCAAAATATTTCTGTCCTCCTTGAATTGGCTGGAATTTCAATTTATTCAGACAATGAACAGTCAAAGCGAAGCTTGCTGTATCTGGCAAATGGTACGAAAAGAGACATTAAACTGTTAACATGTTTAAGTATCACTGAGCAAGATTTTTATTCCCTAAATGCACAGCTTTGCACGAGGATGTCTAATAATTAGCTGGTAGACCAGATTACTCAGGAGTCTCTTCTGGTCTCATAAGTAAATAGGATTTCTTTGTTGTAATTATTTATTTCCCCGAGAGGCCAGAAAGGCTGTAATCTTAACAACAATTTTATCTGTTTCCTCTCTCTGTAATGATTTACTGTGTATACCGAAGAGACTGGGAACCCTCGTTGGGTTTCCCTAGTCTAGGCTTCCAGAAGATATTTCTCTTTTAAAGGTCCCAGGTGTTAAGCCAAATCCCCTGTTTATAGAACGCTAAGGTTATGACACAAGTCAATAAAAGCCTGGAAGTGCTGTTACTGCTGACATTGCACCCCTAACACACGCCATTGTGCCTTTTATTTCTCTTTCACAATAGTGTGGAGTTAAGCAGGGAGTGTAAAACTTCACTTTGAATTTCCTGGCTTTTGTGGGTTTGTTGAGCAATCCTAATGCTATTGAATTTTTTTCCCCTTGCTGGGTGGTTGTTTTTCTGGTGTGCAGTTGTGCATTGTATTTTTCTAAGAATTACAATGGTTAGAACACGTCATATTTGCATGAATGAAAAGCATAGACTGACCTTTGGCATTATAAGTGGAAGCAGAAGAATATGTGTAAAGTGTGTGAATTCATTTGAACCTGACAGTGATTTCCAGTGCGGAGGTGATTTTGGGTATGGAGTTCACTGGATGTCTTTCTCTCTTGTTTTTTCTAAGGCTGGCACTTACCACACATCTCTTCCCGGTTCTGAGTTCCATGACCTCATGTTGGTAGCTTGAAATTTGTCATGGCGGAAGCATTTACACCACAGACATTGGCAAATACTACAAATCAAGGCTTTTGCTTTGTTCCTTTTCTTTTCTCCCCCCACCCCTTTTTGAGATTGTTGTCTGCTGACCATAGGAAAGTTACATAACCTCTCCAGGGCTTAGTTTTCTCGTGTGTAGCTGGGGACAGTTGACGTCCTGCCTCATAGTAAGGGAGCCTGCTTTGCCAGCTCTGGGAGGCTCCTTAGCACGGGAGTCTGCAGACCGTGCCTTCTGGAAAGGCAGAGTGCACAGCACTGCTTGTCGGACTGTTGTGAGGATGAAATAGTTAATATACATAACTGTACAAGCCCTTAGCCCAAGCACACACTAAGCACATAATAAATGCAAGCATAATTATACTGTTATAATACATATATGTATTATTGAGATGTTTCCAAATGCACTCAAAAAGTGCTGTATGGATCTGTACTCTCACTACCAGTTTCCTTACTTCTTTGCCACGAGTGAATATTATTGGTCTTTCCCCCAGTCTAATTGCTGAAAAATATCTAATTATGGCATTCATTTGCTTTCCATTGATTATTGGTGAAGCTGGGCACCTTTTCATTTGTCTATTGGCCCCTGGATTTCTAAGAATTTTCTGTTTATGCTCCCTGTCTGTTTTTCTATTGGCATCTTCTTCGTCTTCTCCATCTTCTTAAATCAATTGATAAAAGCTCTTCGAATACTTTTTTTCCAATATTTGTGTCACAAGCATTTGACTTTTTTTACCCTGATTTATTTTTGTGTTTGTTTGTTACCCTAAATATATTTTAAATTGGTGGTAGCAAAAATCATTGTTTTCTGTGCTTGGTATTTTGCTTACCTAGGTATGTTAAACTTATAAACATAATCTCAAAAAATTTCAATAATTATAGCAGAGTAGTTCATGTTTAAACAGACGTCTAGGTTATTTTCATATCTATCCTTTATCCATTATTTTAATTTTATCATATTAAAATGTATAAATATCTATAACATAACTATTATAAATACATAGAATTATAAGTCGCTATTTTGTTATTATAACATCTCTGGTTCAACATTGGTATAACTGCATTTTGGTATACATCGCAACTATTTCCTCTAGGATCGTGCCAAATTGTCCCTGGTAAAGGTTATACTATTTTTCACCCTCACTATCAGTATATGAAAAGGTTATTATATACTGAGAAAATAAGAAATCTGTGAAGCAAAATGCTGTTCACATTGAGATTTGGGGATGCAGTTTGTAATATCTTTCTCTTGCAGGTAAGAAGATGTCTCAATGTCGGTCCAATTCTGATGTTGTTACATCTTCACCACATAAATTATCCAAACACAAAGACTGAAGAGCATTGCTAAGCTCTTTATCAGATCTGGGTAAATAACAACCGGACAGGCAGTCCTCACTGCTGTAGAATGTTCATCATGAAAGCTCGGGAAGAGACATAGCGCAAATGTAAAGAGAGGCTCCCTGAAGAAAGATGCAGATGATGTGCCTGCGCCGGAGCAAAGGCCATGTAACCCGGTGTGTGAATCAGAGACAATAAGAATGTGAGTCCTGAGGTACAGAGGAACCTCAGATTCCTGGATAGATTGTCAGAAGTGCAGGTGTGACCTGGAGACGTCCGATCTATTTCTGGTGTGAGCTGTCACACTACAAATTCACCAAAGGGTGCAGGAATGATTTCACACAACAGTTCACTGGGTGATTTACGTGGGTGCAGGCAGCGGGGTCAGGTGACACTGGCCAGCCAATAGACACCAGACCGTCTCTGCTGCTGACAATCAAGCGACACTGAGAGATGTCAGCAGCCAATATGACTGAGAACCGAGAAGGCATAATAACATTTACATTGATGTTTTCAGCTGCAATTGCTACATGCTTTTTCTCTGCTGTTGCAAAGATGCAATACGTGATTGTACAATAAATTCCCCAGCCTTCATTCTTTAAGGCTTCCTAAACTAAATTTGATCATTTCACAGCAGTGTTGTGGGTTGCTACAACTCTAAAATAGAATCGATACCTATCTTATGTATATGCTTTTTTCAGGGATCATTGTTTCTATTGCTTGAATACCAGTGCCATTTAATCAAAAGATGGAATTCAAGAAAAGGCAAGATTATATCGTCCTAAATGTTTAACAATATTCTGCATGCGTTGGACATTGATGAATATTTCAAGGAGTATCTAGTGGCTAATCCTTGTCACTTTAAGATAAAAGATTCAGCAGTTACACACAGCCAAACTCCTAAACCCAGACCAGAAAAGGATGATTATTTGGTAAGACCGAATCCAGCTCTTTAGATGCACAGGACCATGTTCTTCAGCGAGAAAGAGAAAATAAAGTTGAAAATAAAAAGAACACAGGTGCTATGTTCTAGTTTTTATTTATTTCTAATACCTATAAAGATGCAACTCTTTCCTAGACCTCAGTGTATTTTTTAGATAGAGCTGACATAAATGACCATCACAACCCCAAATGACAACTGCAGAAGTTTAAAGGCTGATTAGTTATTGTGCCAAGAAGGTAACAAAGAAAACCAACTATCCGCAATCTGAATTGAGGACTGGCTTAGTGAAATTCCTCTCCAGCAAAGGATAAAGTTTCTTTGCCTTTTCTTATTCCCCACGTGGACAGCAAATCTGGGAGAGACAATGTGGCAAAACCGAAGTGCTGCTGAAGCCCAAAGCAGGCTCCTGGCTTTACTCCTGGGCAGTGACAACTGTCTTTCTACCTTGAGAACATTGCTTCACTTTTTGGACCCCAGGCCTTCAGATGTAAATGAGGCTTCAAATTCTGCAGAATTTTCTGGGAATCTCTCCACCGACAGCCACGGGAAGCTGGGGGTCTTCTGAGAGATCAGATAGCCCCTGGGTATAGAAGAACCTGAGTTCTTTCTCGTGCAATGCAGGGAAGAAACAGGAAAGGGGGCTGGTGTTCAAGGACACTGAATTGTGAGAAGGGCATGGACCAGGTAGCTCTCCGAGGAGGCAAGAAAAGTCTCTGCCTTGGTGGAAAATTACGACGGCTGGGTCTACGTGAGGGACTCTGTCTATTGCATTCATCTCTGTGTCCCCAGAGCCTCACACAGTGCCGGGCATGCGGTGGGTTTCAGACTCAGTTTTACTGTCAAGTAAATAAAGCTTAAGCTTCAGGGTCCCTTCTCTTTGCATTCTAAAAAGATTTGCTTTTGTACTTGACTCTTTGTATTTGCAGTCTTATATATTCTTTTTTTCGTAAGAGGATCTCTCAACTCCTACAAATTTGGGCCCCACAAAACCTATACCTGTCTCCTGTAGGCATGCAAGAAATATTTGTAGACCTAATGAGTAACCAAAAAAATAAAAAAAGAAGAAGAAAGGAAGGAAGGAAGGTTGGAAGGAAGGAAAGAAGGAAGGAAGAAAACCCAACTGGGAAGATCAAATTCAAACTTGATCAGTCAGAGGCAGTGTTTCTAAACTGTTCACAAACAGCACCAGACAATGCTTCACCTCAATTAATCCAGCCAGTTAAAAGCTTAGTTCTCACTTGCCAACTGAAAGCTAAAAAGCAGATGAGACTGTGTCTCTTCTTAGAGTATTCTGAGTGTTTGCAGTACGGGTTCAAAGCATCTCGGGGGGGTAGGAGAGGGAGGTGAGTGTGGGAGAGTGTTGCGCTTGGCACTGTGCTAGGTTCTTTTACATTCCTTATCTCACCTAATTTATTGTTCCCATTTCATAGAGTAGAAATCTGAAGGTCGAAGAGGTGAAATAATTGTACTGGGTCATAAAACCGAGGCAGAGTAATAACTCAGGTAGTCAGTGTAGGAGCATGGGCTTTGATGCATTCTTTGAAAGGGCTATTGATTAACATTTGTGGCTTAAGGGCTCCAGGGAGTAACATCCCCACAGGCCTTGTTTACTATGGGGAGTGTACCTACGCCCAGATGGACATTAGTCTCTAATCCCCTGTGACTCAGTCTATGGGAAGAGAAGGGCAAAGAAACCATGAGACTTACAGGACATTTCCACCCCTAAGACTCCTAATGGACAAGGACTGATATCAGTAACTGGGCAAGGCCAATGGGAGAAAACCACATCTTTCTGGACCCCATGTTGGTAACCCCCATCTTTAAGGGGAAAAAAACCCCTATAGGACAATAAAGAGGGGGGCTCTTCTCCCCTCTCCCAGCAGCAGAATAATAACTGGGACCTATTTGCTTTCCTGTAATAAAGACTTTGCTTGCCTGCTGCCTGTGTGCTTGCAAAGTTCATTCTTTGGCTGTGTGAACAAGAACCTGAATTCTGGTAACGTCTTGCCAGCATCAAAACTATTAACCTGTAAAGTTGGGATTCTGAACCTTGATCTGTTGAGTCCAAAATCCTACACTTGTTCTTCACTACTCAGTGCCATTCTACAGGGAGAACATAGAGGATCCTTTTTGTGGGTTGTAAAAATTTAAATAAAAATATGAAAAGTGCAAAGAAATACTGCAGGAACTAAAGTGACTAGGGATTAGTGTATCAAGATCAATATCAACCTGATTACCTGTAGCATCTTTATTCTGCTGCTTACTAGAATAAGACCTATATTCAGGGTACACTGGGAAGCATCGGTGCATTTTGGGCCATGGGAAATTCAAGAAACAGTGAATTTAGAGGAGTCATTTGAGATAGAAGCTGTCTGTAGATGGTTCAAAGATCAAATCCAAGGAAACTTTTAATCAGAGGAATCCAAAAAGATGCTGAGACTAAAATGATATAAAATAAATAAAATCCGTGGAAATTTTAATTTCTGTGTGGTTCTGCAGAGCTCTTGGTTATTCATTCCTGGTAGTAAGAGGCCCTTGAGAAGTGAGTTTGGGGGACTGCCATGTGTGTATGGCTGTACTAGGCATTGATGATGTAACATCATTGATGATGATGACTGGTGATGTGATCCCTGCCCACAAGACTAACAGGATAGTTAGGGAATCACAGCACAGGTCCAGCACACAAAGAATAGAGTCGTCTTTGATGATGGAGGGTAAATTATGAGGAAGGGGTAGAAAATAAGACAAGATATAGTATGCAGCTAATTTTGTGGATTTCCTGATCTTTTTTCAGTGCCTCCCAGTTTAGAATATGGTCTCATGCGCATTGTCTCCCGCGCGCCCCCCCGCCCCCAATCTTGTGAAATAGGCAGGGAAAGTATTATTATTCCCATTATGCAGACAAGGAAGGAAAGGAACGCTCAGAAAAGTGTAGTGAATTGCCCAGCTGGTGAGTGGTTGAGCTGGGAGTCAAATGACTTTTCTGATTCCCAGGCCAGGGTCCTTCTTACCAGACAAGAGTTCTTTACCGAATCTTTTTTACTGGGCAGCATCTTCATTGCCCAATGCATTTTAAAACCAAGTGGGAAGTCTCCTATTCACCGAATTGACAACGAATGCACTATTTTGACTCCATATTAGTGTGTGAGAGCAGAAGTCTATGGCTTTGGAATCAGGCTTGAGAGATCTTTGGACACATCCTAGGAGTTGCCCAGTGGTGTGCTGTAAAATGGCCCTGGGGACAGGGCTGAAGGCTGGGAGGTATAGGTGGGTGGGTGGGTGGGAAGTCTGTTTTGCAGCATTGCTGATTTCCATTGTGTTAGTACTCCCACCACAGCCAGTTTTAAGCTATCAAAAGTTTAATGTCTTGTTCAGGAAATTCCTGAATATTTATTTAACAAAAGGCTCCTAGCTGGTAAAAAGCTTACCCACTTTGGCACCTGGCTTTTTAGCCTTTTCCACCCTTATATTTGATGCTAAGAAGCATCTTGCAGGAACATTTTGGACCTGACTTGAAAACCTTGAGCCTAGTACTGTGGTTATGCCTGCTTCTCTTCTTTATTTGTTCCTGTCCATTAGAATACAGATTCATATTCTGTATCTCATTGATTTTTTAAAAGTGGCTTGACTTTATCTGTCTGACATACACAAGTTGACTACATTATTGATAATTACTTCTCCTTTTTAATTCTTAAAGAACAATGTACTCCTGGTGGATCTGAATATCAGACTTCTAGGACAGACAAGAAAGATGGGCTTTCATTTAAATAGTCTTTCTTTCCTCATAGTCTGCAACATTTCTGCACAGAATGAATTCATTTAATATCTCCACCACTGCTGAATTTAATGTAGCTCAATGTTAATGAATGTTTAATTCTGAATTTCTGATGTTCTGATATTCCTTGCCTTAGTGGCACTACTTGACCATGATTAAGTCAAGAGATCTGCTTTGTTCTCTGGAAAATCTGGAGTGCAAAGTATCCATTCAGATTTATTTCTCCCTGGTGGATACAGCCCTCATTGGATACTAATGAGAATTACAAATGTGGGTAAAGGAGAAACTAGTGCCTTTGGAGTTGAGGGGCTGGTTATTTAAAGATGTATTGCCATGGCACTTAAGGAAAATGATTTATCTGTTTTGTTTTGTCCTCCTATAAATCAAGAATACAGCACAGCGTTAAACATTCCTCAATATTTATGCTAATATAAATTTGGGTTTACATACTTGACACTAATTCAGGAGAAGCAGTGGTATTAGAATAATGGCTACCTGTGGCAGCCACAAGTGTGACTTTAACTCTTTATTGGGCTACGGATGTTCCTGTGTAGAGCAGACACAACGGGTAATTCCCTGCCAGGAGGCGTTTCTCTGGTGGATGCATTCCAACCTCATTCTCTATCTTTTTGGGGGTTCCATTTTAGGCATTAGGTTAGCATGTGTATTTCTAATTTTCTCACATCACTGGGACAAAGTGAAGAGACAGAAGATGAGCTGTGTGGGAAATCAGAACCCAGGATGTGTGACTGTATCTGCAAATCTTGAGACAGTGTGAGGATCTAACAAGCAAACCAAAACCCCCACATGTTTGTAAAGGATGGATTTCATGTCCACTAAATTCAGTTTCTTCCTTTTCTGCGTTGTGTTGCATCACCTGCTTATGATCATCCCAAATTTCCCAACCTCTTTGTGCTTCAGTTTCCTTATAAGTAAAATGGGGATAATGATAAGACTTGCCTCATAAGATTACTATGAGAGTAAGTGAGACCAATGCAACACATGGTGCTTGCATGAGTGCTTGGTAGGCGGACTCTGTACATGTTCCAGGGCTCAGCATGCACCACGCACAACTGTATCTTTGCACTCTCAATTCTACTTGGTGAAAGTCCACTGGACCCCAGCAATCACAGGCAATTTTCTGGGGTGTTCTGTCAGGGATGTCCCCACTAGTCCGCAGTAGAAGCTCAGAGACTTGCTGGAGTTCCGGCAATGCCAGTGTCCTCAGTGCCTCAAGGAACTGTATGAATTGGGTCGATCTGATTAATTGCAGGTTGGCTTGGGGTGGGAGCACTGCAATTCTACTTTCCATATTTCTCAGTGTCTGAGTGCACTTTGATGTTGCCCATCTGCAGCCATCCCCAGTATGCACACATTCAATTTGGCGGTAGATTTCCGTTGAAAGATAGAACTGATGTAGACAGACTGTCATACCTCCCATGAAAATTTGGAACTTCTTTGATTACTTTGGATGCAAAGTACAATGAGAATTCAAGGCCTTATTATTATTCTTGCTAACCAGGAGACATGCCAGGTTTAAAGTCAGATTTGTTTCTGTGTTAATAATACATTTGTATTACCTTTCCTTGCAGTCCCCGTCTCTACTCCTGCTATCTTCAGTGTGAGTTTGCACTTGTCAAGATGAATAATATGCCGCATCAATTCAAACTCCACTTTTCCAGTGTGTTCAGCTGTAATAGTTTCACTTTGCCTTGATTCTGTTGATTGCTATTAAATCCTGGATTGCTTTAAATTCTGTGAGATAGTCCTCAAACTATCACTTATAAATTGTGTGCATTTATTAGAATCTTGCTCAGAACAAAGAGTGTTCAAGCCCCTGGAAAAGACTCCTTCTACTTCTGTTCTCTAGGTAGGAAAAACGATGGAAACATATTTTATCTTTTGAGAAAAAATAATTGTTTAAAAAGTAAATATAATAAATTACTGTGGGGAGGCTTTTTGTCTTTATTCGTTTCTTTTTTTCTGGATGGAGGAAAAAATAATCCCAATCCAATACACTTTAGTAAAGAGTGTGGATTGGGGCCAAGATACATAATAAATTTTCTTGTGTCCATCTGTACAGTATTGATGTAAATGAAGTGTTGGTTGAATTTATTATGAGAGCATTGTTCCTATGTAATTTATCTGGTTTCAAAAGCCAACCTCTAGCTCTTTTATTCTTAGAAGTATGGTTATTATAGACTACATTTTAAGAAATCCTGTCAGAGTATTATACATATCAAGGTTATTTTTCTATTGAAAAAAATTGGACCAACTTCAAAACCCATCCAAAATGTGGTTAAGTCAAGCTGAGTTTGGTAAATGTAATGTAGTGTTTGTTTAGCATTGGTTGAGTATATCGTGTAAGTGCAGCTGCGTACTGGGTGCTGGGCATAGGAATCCTAGGAGGCACTGGCCTAGAAGAGCTTATGGGGGAGGAAGCAAAGGACCATGATGATGAACCAATAATGAACCATGATTATTCCAGCTAGACTCAGTTTACCATGATGCTAATGAACCTTAAACTTAAACGAGGTTCTGTATTTGTATAGGTCCCTTCCAAGACCCTGGGTAAAACTCAGATAATATATTCACATGGCTACATGTTTTGTAAAATTTGGAAATATATTTCAATATTTAAATGCAATTGGAAAAAAAATTCAAAAATAAATGCAATTGGTTAGGAGCACTCCAACTTCCCCTCTTCATACTTCCCCTAGTTGGTGACAGGTGTGTTTGGAATGGCCACCAGTATTCTGGAGATCCAGTTGAGGGAAATTGGGTTGGGATGGCATTCAGTTTGGGTTTCCTGAACTGTATTTAGGTGGCTTATCAGTCACTTCCACGTCCAGCAGGTTACTGTTAACCAACCCAGTATAGAAACAATGCCCCCAGGACACTTCTCCTGCCCACTGTGTTGGCTCACTCAGCATCAGGACACAAGAAGCAGAGCCCAGAAATCATCTCCCAGCATCGATATGCTTTCCAGGGGCTGGCATTAGAAATAAGTGACTGGTGAAGGAGGTGTGAGGTTTGAAATGTGCAGAGCTAGAAGCTAGTCCCACCAATGACCTGTGAAAATGGAAGTTCTTTTCTCTCAGAAATAGATTCAATAATGAACCATCTATCACTGCTGCAGAATGAGTGTTTATTCCCCTCCCCAAATTCACATGTTGAAGATCTTAAGCTCAAGGCAGTGGTATTGTGGGGAAGGCCTTTGAGAGGTGATTAGGTCGTGAGAGTGGACCCCTCATGAATGCAACTAGTGCCATCATTAAAGAAACCCCAGAGGGCACCTTGCCCCTCCTGCCATGTGAGGTTACCTTGAGAAGACAGTCATCTGTGAGGAAGTGAGCTCTCACCTGACACTGAATCTGCCAGAGCCTTGATCTTGGACTTCCCAGTCTCCAGAACTGTGAGAAATAAATTTTTGTTTTTTAAGCCACTTGGTATATGGTGTTTTTGTTATAGTAGCTAGAATGGACCAAGACACCCACCATACTTAATTTTTTTATTTTTTTGATAGGAATGTGTGAAATAGAACTACTCACAATTCTTATATTTGTAGGATACAAACTTACAGCCATATTATAAACAGAGATATGTCTGTGTATATTGCTTATTGCACTCAATCATCAATAACAAATTTGGAGTTCCTGTTTGGCTCAGAGGAAACAAATCTGACTAGTATCCATGAGGATGCTGGTTTGAGCCATGGCCTTGCTCAGTGGGTTGAGGATCCAGCATTGCCGTGAACTGTGGTGTAGGTTGCAGATGCTGCTCGGATCCCTCATTGCTGTGGCTGTGGTGTAGACTGGTGGCTACAGCTCTGATTCAACTCTTAGCCTGGGAACCTCCATCTGCCCTGTGGGTGTGGCCCTAAAAAAGATGAAAAACAAACAAAACAAATTTAGTTCAACTAAGCTAGAACAAAGACTGAATCATCTTTTTATCCTCTCTATAAAAATATTACAAAGTCATTTATGAAGAAGTGATCAAAATTGTGCAGCCAGAAAAACATTATAGAAGTATGCCAGGCAATAAATTAATTAAAATATTGTGTGATTTTTTTCCTAGGTTTTGTGATACATGTAGCATTTGGCAGTTTAAAAGTATGTAATCTGTAGTGATTTCTCATTCTGAGTACACATTCACTCTTATTTTGAATTCTAGTCCTTAAAGAGTGCTCTCCAAATTGCAAAGATTCTGGATCCATCAAGGCCCCAATTCTGTACCACTTTCAGGCTTGTTAATCTTATTTAAGGTGCATGGTATCTGGACATGGGGGAACATGTTCATCCCTTTTCCTAAAGAGCAAACTGAGACTCAGAGAGGTTAAAGCACTTCATGGAGGTGAGCTGGTAAGTGCCGGCCTGGATTCACACCCTGGTGCACGCTGCTCCTGTGTGACTTCTCGCTCCAGGCTGCCTTTGGTGTCTTTCTCGTTTCCCTCATGACCTTTCTCTTAGTCTTCACAGTATTTCTTCCTTAAGTCAATGGCTCTCCCCTCGGGTTCAGCAAATATCTTTGTTGGTGTCATCTTTCCTCTTACATGGCATGTGGAGGCCATCAGGTGAGCATTTTGTCAACCCCTCTCCTTCCTCTGCGCTCCCTTTGCCCTCTACGCGCCCATCCCTTGTCCTGTCCATCTCAGTGAGTAACGCCCCTCAGCTTCCCTGCCGCCCGCCAGCCAAGGATCCTCCCGACTCCGCCCACTCCCTCGCTTCAGCCAATCAGAACCAAGACTTGTAGGCTTCTGCTCCACTTACTTCTCACCCTGGATCCCTCTTCCATTCACCTCTCTCTGACACAAGCTCAGACCCTCACCCTTTCTGGCCCCCTTGGTCTTAGTCTTTTCTGTTCTCTACTAAGCTGCCATCTGAACATTACCCGGATCTTGTTACCCTCCTGTTTAAAACTGTTCAAATCATTCATTCATCCATCTAACAAATCCTTACCGAAGTGCTATTTTTAACCTTGGCATTGAGGGTACAGCCGCGATCAAAGCAAAGTTCCCGCTTCTGGGAGCTCACATTCTAGCATGTGTGTGAGGAGTAGGGGGTGGAGGAGGGGACAATAAACAACATAAGTAGGTTAATATTTAAGTGTATTGTGTGTATATAAAATAAGAACAAAAATGTATATGCCAGAGAGTGATAAATGCTAAGAAGGGAGACAGAGGAGAGTAAGGAGATAGGGAAAACCAGAGGCAGGGGAGAGGGAGTTTGCTATTTTATATGTAGCTTGTTTGGGGGAGGGCTCACTGCTGAGGGGACATCTGTGCATAGATTTGAATGAAGTGAAGGTGGCAAGCTACGTGGACATGCACAAGGGGAAGAGTGGGAAGGAATAGATTTCTGTCCTGGAACAGCGAGGAGGACAAAACAGCCCCAGCTGGGAGGTGGGGGGTGGGGTGGGATTGGGGGGCTATTGAGCCGAGGAGCAACATGATCTGAGTTGCAGTTAACAGGAGCACTCTGGATGGGGTGTGGAGAAAAGATTGTGGTGGGGCAGGAGTAGAGGCTGAGAACAGTTAGGAGGCCATTGCAACCATCCAGGCAAGAGATGGTGGTGGTGAGAAATGGATCTTTTGAATGGGTCTCTGGCTTTTCCAGAGCAAATGCCAGCTACTCAGCATATTACACAAGGTTCCTCATGATCTGCCTACACTGTATCCTCTGGTGCACGAAGGGCTTTGCCCAAGTTGCTCTCTTGGGGCCCTCGCTACTTCCTTCCAAGTACCACCCAGTAAGGCCTCCATTAGCTCCCCTCTTCATCCAAATCTGAGTTGGCTCTTTTTCCCTGTGCTTATCTCCATCCCTCTGTGTTAGAACTGTCTTTGTACTGATGCTTTCCTTCCCCACACTGGTCTGTGAGCTCCTGGAGGGTACGAGTGTGTTTTGTTTATTTGTTTTTTAACCAATGCTTGACACACAAGAAGTTCTCAATAAATATGTGTCATAGGTGAATACATTCCTAAACTGGGTTTGACCTTGAACATCTAGCTCCCCAAGGAATAGCCCCAGATTAGGCTTTCCTTGTATAGGGACATAGATGTACAAAAGCAGTGCTGGGATTTAAGTTTAGAAGATAAGCATTAATACCTGAGGCAGTTTTTAGAGTAATGCAGGGTTTAAGTAAACAAAAAGAAAAAAACAGTATAGGCAAAAGAAATGAAGAGTTGGCTAAAGCAGTCATGAAATAAAAATTAAAAGTTGCTATTTATAGAGTGCCTACTCTGAGCCATACCCTCTACTAGGATCTTAAATAAGAATCAGAGACTAGACCAGAGATTGATGGGGCCCCCTGAAGTCCAGCTGAGGGTGCTTTGGAAGTGATGTGCTTCCAGGAACTCATCCCAACTCCTGAACCGGCAGAGGTAGCAAATATGATGAAAATGGCATTTGAGAAAAAAATCTGGAAAATGGAGCAAAGGGGTGAGGGTCTATTACCTGTGCCCATGTGTCACCATATGCAAGTACCAAAAAGATACCAATCTTGTTGGCATCCCCAGCAGCATTTAGAATTGACATGACTGCTGGGCACCCTGCTTAGAGTCCACTTGTCAGCCTTCTCCTCAATGGTTTCACCTGCATCGCCTCCTGCTCTTGGCCCACCTTTACCTGGCTGCTGCTTGTGTAATTAGCCTCACGCCGGCCAATTTTGACTGCGCCTCACCTCAGGTACACCACGGACCTCTGGCTTCCCAGCCTTCCGACATAAAGAATGAGAGAGATGGCTGTAGAAACCCACTATCCCATGCAACCTGGAAAGGTGGGAACTTGCATTTCCTGTGAGGGATGGGAATAGTTGCTGGAGAAGCTACAGGCAGGTGCTTCTGAGTTGCTCCCAGTCTCACTGTTGCTCCCAAAGTCCTGGTGGGGCTGAGTGCTGACCAACTGGATGGCACACGTTTCTCTCCTGTTTTATTGTCCTCAGTGTTGTACTCCCGTTTCCTGGGTTTGCCTTCCCACCGTATGCAACCCACTGTCTTAGACTCTCTGCTTGGAAGTGACAGTTTGGGGTAAAGGGTTGAGGGGGAATCCTGGCTCAGAAACCCAAGCTTAGCACTGTTAAATTGTGGACATTAAGGCTCCATCTTGGAGCGAAATTACACATTGGCAGGCAAAATACAGAAAAAAAAGCAGGACAGGGAAAGCAAAATCATCAGAATGGCTGGTCAGACACCTTCTGTAAAAGGATTTGTTTTCACTAGATATTCTAAGAGTTACCTTCCAGCGTCAATAGGTCAATCCATTTCTTTTTTCCATAATATGGACACAGGTCCCAGTGAGACCACATTTTTTCAGAATCAAATGACCTCAAGCTGAGAATCCTTGTGAGGTGATCTACTGCCTTAGTGCCTGATAAATGGCCTTTCACATAAAGATATCATGGATTCTGCCGCCAAGAATATTTTTAAAAAGAAATCTTTCTCACTGGGGAATATCCTGTGAAGGCAGTTATCACAATTCTTCTATAAGCTGTCACAACAAAAGGTGGTTCTGGAGGTGATACCGCATGATTTTGTCAAGTCTTTTATTTATTCATTATTCAAATGAGAATTCCAATAATGTTAGTTTTATATTGCTAAAATATAGTATTTTCCCATAGGAACTTTCTTAGGAATCAGGGAAACATCTTTTGTTTTTGTATAAGATGGGGTTGTATAGATAATAAGAGAATTTGATTTCAGAACCACAAATAAAAGGCTGTCTTATTACCTGAGTCCTATCATAAAATGTGCCCAGGAGCAAAGGTAACCCTAAGGCGAAACCTTCATTTATAAAATGAATCCCCACTTAAAAATCCCTCCTCTACTTAATGCTAGACTTGCTAATTGCTCTGAAAAAATAATATAAATCTACTGCAAAGTGAAGTTACAAATCTTGCAAAAGATGCAGGTTTTCGTGAAGTTGGTAAAAGTGATGTTGACAATTGTTTGAATCATGTGGAAAGCTGCTGACAGATGGGATGAAAGACTTAGACAACAGCAATACATAAAAGGGAAAAAAGCAAGGAGAATGATGATGGAATAGTAATTCATCAGAAATGTTTGAAAATCAATTGATTAAGAGGGCCCTTGAGAAAATGATGAAGTCCTGAAATGTTTTACTATTTTAATGAAAGGGATGTCATTATGTGGTATTATGCTATCAGAAATTTTGGTAGAACAATTACATGAAAAAATCTATTCGTTTCCGTCTTGGTTCTAAAAAGTAATTTATGGTTGCAATAATAACCCCCAATTTAGAATACGGTAAAGTATAGACTCACAGACATAGAAAATAAACTTATGGTTACCAAAGGGGAAAGATGGGGGAGGGGGAGAGAGATGAATTAGGAGTTTGGGATTAACATATAGACACGACTATATATAAAATAGATACCCAGCAAGGATGTACTATATAGCACAGGGAACTATACTCAATATCTTGTAATAGCCTATAATGGAAAAGAATCAAAAAGAAAAAAGCGTGTATATAACTGAATCATTTCACTGTGACCTGAACCAAACACAATATTACAAGTCAACTACACTTTAAAAAATAAAGCTGTAGATTTCAAAAAATATGATAAACTAAACCTCCTTTAATAAGTTTTAGTTTTGTTTTTCAAAGTGAAGTTTCATTCACCCCTTGCCTGCAGGCTTTGACTATTTCCTCTGAATTTTTCATTTTGGCTTTAAATGGAGTCACTTGAAGAAGATTTTCTAAGTTATGCTGTATATGAAATCCTAGAATCTCAGGTTTTGGAAGTTGGAAAGCACTTTCGAGAGACCATCTGCCTTTGCATTTTTTTATTTTGCAGTTGAACACCTAAGAAATGGACGACACAGCTGATTGTCTGGGAGACGTCAGGTAGGAGGACAGAGAAGATTCTAAGACTTACCACACCCCACACAGTTCTCCCTATACCATGCTTATCCAACTTTACCAAATCACTCAAGTCCTCTGCATCTGAGGTTAGTTATATTTGGCATCAGATCCTCTCTATGAAATTTTCAAAGATCATTAAGAAAAGGTGCCATCGAAAATTTAATATAGTTGGTTGACACTGAATTCGAATGAAAATGTAGATAATTGGGGGAAAAACCCAAATTTTGAATGCTTAGAAATATTTTAGCTCTGTTCTGATTATAATCTATAACTTATTCTCAAAATTACATTATAATTGGTTTTTACTCTGAAAGTTTTGAAGTGGCTCTTGGCCAAGAGCATGACAATTCCAAACTAATAATCTAGCACAGGAGATAATTCAGAAAGCATTTATGTTTAGCTTTGTAAAACTCTACAGAATATTTCTGGTAATGGATTTATCTTTCCTAAATCTACTTTAAAAGGAAAATGTTAAAATTAGTTTTTCTGTCCTGAGTGCAAATCAGCACTAATAGTGGCTGGTAGAGGAGGTCAGTTTTGAATTAAATATTTGTTTTAGACAATCCATGGAGCCAAGACTTTCACATAGATGTTACAAGAGTTGTTTGTATTCCAAATGTGAAACATATTTGCTGTCCAGAAACTTTTCAGGTGCTTAGTAAAATAGTTTGATTCTTTTCCAGATCTAGCAATTTTTAGGGCATTCATACTCAAAATTTAGAGAGATATTTTCAGACTATGAAAAATACTTATTATCAGTAAGACATACAAATGGAAGGGGATTCATCTTGTTATTCATTTCATTCTACTTGATTTCCCTCCCCTCTTCTCTTCTTGAAATTACAGCTGGTAGACAGATGGCTGGCCCAACAGTTGCACAAATAAGCACACACACACACACACATACACTCACATATGCATGCTCTTAGTGCGGGGAACCTGTTTATCGGGGTGTCCAATGAGGACTCCTGGCAAGGAGGACCCAACTGTCAGTTCTGCCAGAGCTACTGTAGAAAGGGAAGTGTTGGGAGATATATTAGCTCTTCACGTGTGTCCCACAGTTGATAAGTCACCCGTCTTAGGTCCCAGCATAGTGGAGCCTTCTCTCAACTCCTATGCTCTTGAATTTTTCTTCAAGTCCCTGGGAGACAGAAATGCTCCCAAGGCATTTTGAGCAGGAGAGTGACATGATCAGATTTCAAACACCATTCTGGCTGCAGGGAGGAGAGGACTTTTGCAGGGGTGGGGAGAGATGGGGGAAAGGGAGGGGGAGTGCAGGGTGGAGAGGAAGCAGGAGACTAATAGTTGGTTCTTGGAGTGGTTGGAGTGAGCGAACCTAGGCTAGAGAAAGGCCCAGATTCCAGAAAAATGGAGTTGAATCACTAGGGCCTGGTGATAAATTGACCTCCCAGTAGTAGGAGTGAGGGAGAGAGAGGTATTGAGGGAAACTTGTAGGTTTCTGGCTTAAACATCTGGTTGAGTGGTGGAGCCATGTGCAGAAATGGGAGAGTTGGAGTAGGTTGAAATTGCTATAAATTCAAGAGGTCAGTTTTGAACTTGTGTGAGGTGTCAGTAGGACATTCAGGTAGAAATGTCAAATAGACCACCCTGGGCTCAGAAGAAAGGTATGAGGGCTAGAGACCACTATTTCAGGGCATTTTATGCCTTTCAAAGCACTATACAATTTCTAGCTCCTTTAATCACATAAAAATCCCTGTATAAAGTCAGCAAAGCAGATGCTGTTATCCTGAATTTCATAGGTGGGGAAACTGAGATAATAATATGTTCAGAGAATTAGTTTAGTTAAGGTCTCCCAATCCCAAGGGCTTCCTATGAGACAGGGTCTTTTGCTCCTATTTTTCCATCTCAAAGCCTTACACTGAGTGTTTTATTCTGATTAAAGTCCCGTTTTCTGCATATAGGGCAAAAAGAAGGCTTTTTTCCCTTTACAGAGAGTGAGTCCCAGATGCCACAAGTGTTGATAACACACCTCAACCTTATTGCCGTCTCCCGTCTTGAGGTCCAGTGAAAAAAGAAAGGATGCTCTCTAGTCAAAAGGGGCCTTCAGGGTCGTGGTTCCCATCAATCCAGGCAGAGTGTGCACAGTGGGAAGGGTGGGAGAGGTACAGCCTGTGGCTTCTGAAGAAAACTGGTCCCTTGGTGTCTGGCCAGTGGAGGGACAGCTCTACTGTTTGCTGGATTCCAGCAGGGACAACAGCTGCCCAGCAGCCCAAGAAAGAGTCTGTCCTAGAGAGATGATCATCGGGTTCTCCCTGGGCCTCCAGGAGTTCAAGTACCAGGCATAAAGATCCACCCTTTCTGTTAAAACATCTAGTGCTGGAGTTCCCGTCGTGGCTCAGTGGTTAACGAATCCGACTAGGAACCATGAGGCTGCGGGTTCGATCCCTGGCCTTTCTCAGCGGGTTAAGGATCTGGCGTTGCCGTGAGCTGTGGTGTAGGTTGCAGACGCGGCTCGGATCCCGCGTTGCTGTGGCTCTGGTGTAGGCCGGTGGCTACAGCTCCTATTGGACTCCTAGCCTGGGAACCTCCATATGCCATAGGAGCAGCCCAAGAAATGGCAAAAAGACAAAAACAAACGAATAAGCAACAACAAAAAAACATCTAGCTAAAAGCTAGTCACACTTCAAACCTGTCTTTGCGGCCTAGAAGACACTTATAATCAAGCTGCCCAGCTTAGAGTTTTGAGGGACAGTCTGGTGACCAAAGAGTCTTGTAAAAAGTGTCATTTGTGGCCGTTCCCATTGTGGCTCAGCAGTAACGAGCCTGACTAGTATTCATGATGATGTGGGTTCAATCCCTGGCCTTGCTCAGGATCCGACGTTACTGTGAGCTATGGTGTAGGTCACAGATGCGGCTTGGATCCTGCATTGCTGGGGCTGTGGTGTAGGCTGGCATCTGCAGCTCTGATTCGCCCCCTAGCCTGGGAACCTCCATATGCTGCAGGTGCGGCCCTAAAAAAAAAAAAAAAAAAAAAAAAAATGCCAAATAAGTTTTGTTTGTTAAGTGAACCACATGCCCCAGGGAGCTGCATGTCTCTGTGTTCTGTGTGTTTGAATGCTCTCTCCTCCTTTCGGTTCCAACATACCTTTTTCTCCTTTCATTAGCTTGACACTAAACATGTCTCCCGTCAGCTGCTCCACACACTGTATTTTCAGTAGGAGAAGGTGAATGTGGGTGCGCTTCGGGTTCATCTAACATCTTGAACTGTTTTTCAGATGTTGTGGGTAAAGCCAAACCCTAAATAACTTTAGCTGAACACTTCCCATTAATTTCTAGCCTCAGATGTATTTAACGGGAAATATAGTCCACATGTTTCTGATTTCATGTATCCCTAATTCCTCAAGAGATTATTTTCTGAGATGTGGTCAAGGTTCCGGAAGCCTCATGAAAACTCCCTCCCCCCCTCCCCCAGTCAAACTCATCTTTCTCAGACTCACAAGACCACTCTGACCAAGGGTCAGTAACTGGAATCATGGACGTTTTCTCCTAGTATATGTCTACTTCAGAAATGATGGTCGAGAAAGTGTCCACAGTTCTCTTCCAATCTCCAATTCTCCCAGTCTTCTTTGGTCTATGGATTTAGGGTGTTAGAAACTGTACATGGAGTTCCCGTCGTGGCGCAGTGGTTAAGGAATCTGACTAGGAACCATGACGTTGCAGGTTCGGTCCCTGCCCTTGCTCAGTGGGTTAACGATCCGGCGTTGCCGTGAGCTGTGGTGTAGGTTGCAGACGTGGCTTGGATCCCGCGTTGCTGTGGCTCTGGCGTAGGCCGGTGGCTGTGGCTCCGATTCAACCCCTAGCCTGGGAACCTCCATATGCCGCGGGAGCGGCCCAAGAAATAGCAAAAAGACCAAAAAAAAAAAAAAAAAAAAAAAAAAGAAACTGTACATGCGTGGCAAGATTTTCTCTTGACTTAATCTTTCTCATTTCAATCACCCAACAAAGATTTCCTTAGTATCTCCTGCAGGCCCAGTGCTGAGATGGGTCCTTGGGGAATGTGGAATATGGTAACATTAATTTAGAAGGAGCCGCCTTGCATGACATCTGGATAGTTAAGGGAGTGTGTCCGTGGCTACTGAGCAGGTGCGAGCACAGGAGGGCAAGTTAGAGGCCCTGAGACCAAGTGCGCTCCTGGGTTGTGGGGGGAGGAGGGGAGAAGGGGGAGGGGGCGTACTAGGGGGGGCACCAGGGTTGGGAAGAAACATCAGAGATGAAATCTAGTAAGGCACATCTGTGCTTTGTGGTGAGAGCAGGGTCTGGCAGCCTGAACCTTCTGAGATTACCAGTCATTGTGGTAACAGGAAGTATTGACTGATGGAAGTAATTTTTCACCTACCAGTTTATTCTCATACCAAAGGAAAAATTGGGCAGAGACTGTCCTTAGAACTCATGTCCCCACAGGTTGCTTGGGAATTGGCACATGCGCTGTGAAAAAGTTACAGGAACTGGCTTGTTTTTTTTTTTTTTTTTTCCTTCCAAAATATATTTATAAAAGAACAAACAAACCCAAGCAAAGGCACAAGGGCCACTAATGACCCAAACACCAGCTATTTCAAATGCACAAACACTTAAGAAGCTGGGAGAAAAACGAGAGGAAATTCCAGCGGAAGAAAAAGAGAACACTTGACAATAGGTGGGGTTCATTTCCTCCCTGCGTGGAGTTTTCTCCAACCCTTGCCTCAAGGCTCGGGGTTTCTGGTATTAATAATTCACAGGAAAAGGTAATGAAGGAACCCCAGCCTCGTCAGGAATGGAGGTGATTAGAGCCTCACCGAAGGACCCACCTTAAAGGGGAGGTTTCGCCTGACCTTGTTAGGCATCCCCACAACACACGCTCTTGGATTTGTTCTTATTGACTCAAGTGTGGTTTCATTGATGATATACAATAGATTAGTGTTTGGCAAAAGAATTAGCACCTCAGGCTTGGGACAGCTGACGATAGATCAATTGCTTTTCCACAGCAATGTCTGTTGAGCAAGATTATCTGAAGGTGGCTCTTGGCTCATGTATATGATTAGCGGGGTTAAATGAAGATTTAATGACCCAGGATTCAGCTGTTCAGTTTTCAGCACACCTGCAGTTTCCGCCTAAGCCTTCTTAAGGCACCTTACCTTGGAGGGAGCAGAGCCTCTGGGACCTGTTTTTGTGGGCACAGTTTGGGGACTTGAGGGCCGGTGATGTTTCCATCCTATAGCAAGTCACTCAGGAGCTGGTGACAATGGATGCTGGAGGGTTATTCCTACCCAGAATTTCCCCCAAAGAGCGAGCATGGACTCAGCGCCCCATTATTAAAGATCTGTATTTCTCAGCCCTTATCCTGGTCCTCCGTGGCAGGAGAAGGGAGCCAGGACCTGCCACCTGTCCAAACCAAGAAAGTAAATTCATGGCCAGGCGAGAACCTTCTCAGCCCTCAGCATCCAGCTTGCTGGTTATTTCACTGTCTCCACCTCACCTTTTAGCTCCTGACACTCATTAAGCAAACAGACTGGCGCTCCTCTACCGTTAACAGAGCTGTGGTCCAAGAAGGTGAACGCTTTCTCCCATATCCTCCCAACAACGATGGCATCCCTGGGAAAGCAAAGGGAGATGGTCCCCCCTGCTCCCCGCCTTCCCCGAGACCTGCTGCTGTGCAGCGGCTGTGGCCGCTTGGCTGGAGCCGCCGGGGCCTCTGTGTAATGTTACTTGGCTTATACATATTTTATTATGTTTGGCTGTTGGTGATATTTAGATGAAAATTATTTCCAGATTATAATAAAGGCTGCCCTCTATTAAAGGAGTGCAGTTAGATCACTGACCATATTAAAGTCCTCAGAATTGGGGGCTGTATATCAAAGCACAGGGAAGCGGAGGTTTCAAAGGTTGAGGGGAACGACACGGGGAACCCGACAACCCACATGTAACGATCTTGACTTAAAGGAACGGCTGAACCTTGGGAAAGATTTATACCACATTTATTCTGATGCCGCAACATCATCGAGGATATAAACCAGTCATTGGCACTCTCTCAAAGAGCACATCATTGTAACTCGTTATAACAATACTGCTGTGATATGTGCTCATAATATTTATAAAGGCGAAGCTATGAAAACAGTACATGCCAACTGTCAGCAGTGATGTATCATTTTGAAAAAAAAGACAATGTACACGACATAATGGTTTAAATGAACTCGGTAAAAATATGCTGCTCTGCTGAGGCCGCTTGGCCTTCTGGACCTCCGGTGTCAGGCACTGCCTTCCAGGATTCGCTGCAGCTTGGCCCCTGGGAGCTCTCTCCCTTTCGTGGAAATCTGGTGGCTATTTTCAAAAATTCTGCCGTGTTCTTAGCAACCTTGCCTGGTCCTATGGCTGATGACTTAGCACCCAGCGGAGTGCTTTGCTAAGGATGCTGGCAATTGATAGATGTAGGCTGATCTGATGTTTCTACAGAAGTGGGATACTCGTTGGCCGGGACAAATGGTTTTGCTGCCTTGCAGAAAGAAAACTGATGGAGGCCATCTTCAAGGGGTGGTCCCGGGGTCTGGCTGAGGATTTGGCTCCTGCCTTTGGGCCTGCTCTGGGAAGACGCTCATGGAGCTTTTCAGAAACTGGCGTGATGTGATGAAGCAACAATACCCCAGCAAGACGGCTGCTGGGCAGTTGAAACCACAGCTGCAACCATGGAGCAAGGAAGAGAAGGAACACTTAATTGCCAACCCAGGCACCAATCGTGAGGGACTGACTTCTGAAGGGAAGGCAAGGTGCTTAGCCCATAAATTATACTGTCTAGTCAAAAGCTGAGAGAATTGGTAAAATCCTTTCTGTCCCTGCTGGAGCAGGGTAGGAGGAGATGAGGAGGACTGGGAGAGAAGATGGGGCGACTGTTCTGTAAAGTATGAGCCCTGAACACGTGGACACAGGCAGAACATGCTGTAATTAGCAGATTAGCCATAAGAGTTGAAGGGGAACTGTCCACAAGGATGGCAGAAGGTGGACAAGACAGACACATTTCCTTCGACCCATCTGTGCTAAAAATTCCAGATAGATATGGAGGTAGTTTAGAGCCCAACCATGGGGAAAATCCAGCTGAACATTATTTTGAGCTTTAACTGCACTTATGAACCCATGCACGTATGTGTGAATTATCTGTTTAGCGAGCTCTATGTGGGTTATTCCATGATGCAAATTTGTCTTTATAGTCCTTTATTCTTTTTCTTGTGCAAAGAAGTCTTGAGTTAAAAGTGAATTCTGGCATTTTGAAGAAGGAATGCCTAAATGATTTGGAGTCAATGGACATTTACAGTCAAAGTACTTGGCCCAGCTTTATAAACTCCTAAGGGATGACGACCAACAAAGCCATCCCTGCTTTACAGTGCCATAAGGCCTTAGGTGCTCCAGTCACACAAATGAGATGCAAAAGTACCTGGAAGGGCAGTGAGGAAGGGAGATTGAAGAAGAGGAAAGAGATAATGAGTGAGGCCAGGAGGCCCAGGCCAGCGGGGCGGGGCTGTGGTCCATGTGAGAACAAGGGGCCTGGGGGAGAGGGAGGGAAATCACAGGAGGGAAGTGGCCGACCGAGGAAGGTCAGGATGCTCAGAGAATACATTTCACAGGCTTCCTCTGGAAGGTTTAGCTGTGCTGATAGCCCTGCAGGCTTCTGGCTGATCAGAATGCAATGACCTGGTGACCCTGGTTTCAGGAAGGTATCATTCCACTACAAAATTCCTGTAGAAATCCCCACTCTGGCCAGAAGCCTCAGCAGGGAGGGAAGCTGGGATCCAGGCTTTGAGAACTCTGCAAGTTAAGACGTTGTCTGGGCATGTCCATGTCTCTCTGGAGAAAGAAGGGCCCTGTTTCTCACGAAGCAATCATTCCTGGAAGCTGACTTGCTTTATCCATGCTCTATCAATCTGCCACCTTTTAGGAGAACTAAATCTAGTCCAAACATTTTTATAATGCTATGGGATAGTTTGAAACCAAGTCGTATTTTTATCAGACCCACATTGTCATAGTTCCAAGAGAGAGGCAAAGGGGCTGCCTCCAAACATGAAGTTTAAAAAAACCTGTATTCCTCATTAGCCACAGACTTTAAATTTCACTGTTGGAACCTTCTCAGCTTAGGAAAATATTAGGTGAAACAGCCTTAGTCATGGACACTCTCACAACTGTGAAAATTTGACATGCACACTGAGAAGAGTTCTTGCTGCACAGTTGAATTTGTATCTCTCTGTTGTCCTCAAACTCCCAAACCTGAACAACGAGAAGAGGACAAGATGTGAATAAAAGCATTAGATGCTCTGAAAAATCAGCTACACCTTGCAAGCATTTGGTACTGAACACTCAAGGATTCTGAAGCTCAGTGACGATTCTCTTCTGAGTGGAAGAAAGTGGTTTCCTGATAAACAGCAAATCATCTTGCCCCTAGGTCTTCCTGGTTGATTACCACACTGGGTCTCCGAGGTGACATTATCTTCTCACCAAGGAGCATTAATTATTTTAGATCTGACCTAATGTGACAGTAAATGGTCAACATTAGAAATGCGAAATTTGGGAGGAGTTCCCATCGTGGCTCAGTGGTTAACGAATCCAACTAGGAACCATGAGGTTGCCGGTTGGATCCCTGGCTTCGCTCAGTGGGTTAAAGATCCGGCATTGCCATGAGCTGTGGTGTAAGTTGCAGACGCTGCTCGCATTCCGCGTTGCTGTGGGTCTGGCAAGCTACAGCTTCGATTGGACCCCTAGCCTGGGAACCTCCATATGCCACGGGAGTGGCTCTAGAAAAGGCAAAAAGACAAAAAGACACACATACCAAAAAAAAAAAAAAAAAAAAAAAAAAAAAAAGCAAAATTTGGAAATGGAGATTCCGTTGGAGAAAATGCTGTGCGACTTCATTCCCTACTTTGGAAAACTTCTTTTCCATGTTCCTCATCCCACCACTGCATTATACACGTTAATAAGGAGCGTTCCTCTGCAAATCCCTGAACAGACAAATCGTTTCTTCTAATTTTGAAGCTGAAAGGTAACTTGGTCCAACGTCTGGATTTTACTGATGAAAAGAAGACCAGGAAAAGACCACGTGCCTCAGCCATGCTCTTATTTTAAAAACGATTTATTTTAGGAGTTGAAGGGCTCATCTCCCAAAATGGAATGACATGACTCACCGAGCCCCTGCTACGCATCCTATTGCACCACAAGTGGCGTTGAAAATTCAAAGCCAGTGTTTAAACCTGAGTGGCCACACTTCTATTGCTCCTCCTCTTTCAGACCGAGGAAGTCGGGCTAAAGATGTTTCCAGCGATCTTTATTCGGGGTGGGGGGGTGGGGAGGTGTCACATTCGGCCTTTCCCCCTTGGTGGTATCAGCAAATGGGTCCCAAGTCTATAGGAATACCAGGCAGTTAGATGGCTGACACGGAGCAGAAGCAAGAGTGACAAGGGTAGAAAGCACTATGGTCCCAGGAAGTGGTTCTGAGTCTCTAGTGGAAAAGAACTTGTTTTTATCGCTCTTCCCTGACCCGTACATCACAGAACCTCTTCCAGGCTAGCCTGACACTCCACAGAGAAGCCGATGTGACTCTGAGGGGGTGTTGAGGAAGAGGGTCCCTGAGAAGGCTGGTGCGTCTCATTCTGTTTGTCACACCTCTAAACCCATTGTCTTCTACCGAAAGACTTGCTCACTCTTCTGTCTCCCCACAAGCACCCAAAGGCAGGGTTCCCCCGAAGGACACGTGCCTGCCTCTCCTCGGAGACAGCATGTGGCTTTGCACCCGGGAACTTGTTGGGGTGGCTCTCGGTCTCTGTTTCTGCCCGCCCCCCTCCCACGCCCCGTTCCCCGCACCCCGCCCCGCCCTTGCCCTCCAGCTCTGTTCTCTCTCCCAGGCACACGCCTCCCCGCCTTTAAGTGGCCCTCCCGCTGGCACTCCGCGCAGGTTTTGTTCGAGCTGTTCCCGGCCGCATCTCTCTGAGCCCAGGGGGTCTGCCTCGTGGCCTCGGCGCCGGGTGCCTGGCGGGACGCGAGCGCGTTGTGGGTTCTGCGCCGGCTGTTCAGTCGTCGAAGCCTGAAGATGCGGAAAGAGCAAGGCCTGCGGGCCCATGCAGCGTGAACATCCGCCGAAAAGACCGATTGCGATTCCGATCGCCGGGATGCCGGCTCTTCCCACTGCAAAGCAAAGGGATAGCTGACTCATCGCGCGAGTGCCGACAGCGGCCCACGCAACCTCCGCCCAGACCGGGCCCAGAAGCACCCACACAAAGGCCGCTCTCCCGGCGCGCGGAGCGCCCCCTGGCGGCGGGTCTCCAGACAGCAGCCCCAGGAGCTCCTGGCCTCCCAGGACCTCCCTGCAGCGGTGCTAGGACGCGGGGGTCGTGAGGCAGAAGCCGGGGTCACGTGGCTGGGGCTGAGCTTTCTCGGGCGCGCGCTCTCAGATGGTGCCCATTTTGACGTTCCTGTAATCCAGTCAGAAAAGAAGCCATTCACAAGCCCAGATCTCTTCTTCCCTGAAACAAAGAAGTGTGATTGTTCCTTCCACTTACAGGGTGAGAAGGGGTTCAGAGTTCACACTTCCGTCCTTAGGTTTGGGCACTAAGGATGGAGGCTGACTTTGTCAATTATTTGCTCCAGCTGGAAGCAGAGACTTAAAGCAAAACGCTTGAAGAAAAATTTCCTGGAAATGTATATGAATCCACTGGATATGGGGACGCGTTCCAGATGTTAGAGCGGCCTGTGATAGGCACACACAGAAAGGACCCATGAGATATAAACGAAAAAACAAAGACAACGAAAAACCCCTACCATCCAATAACCCCTGTGAAAATGCTGACCATTTTTATCAGTTCAAAAGTTGGGTCTTCTCCTGACTAGGAGAGAAGTGGCTCAGGGACCATTCAGAATCAGCCGGAGCCAAATGTGGGTGTCAGTCTCCAGGGATATCTGAGGTGCCTCCTAAGTAACCAAAGGCAGAGGAAGAACAGAACCTCCATCTGAGGGGTTCTGGCTTGTGGAAATGACTCAACTTGTTTGGGGGAGTGAACTTGAAAGTGTGCAGCCCAGATGTAAAGTTTAAGATCCTTTCTGCCTGACACAGCTGTGGTCTCCAAGTTGCCTTTGGATGGAGTGTGGCCACACCCACAGCTGCAGCCAAGCAGTGCTATTTGAAACTCCCCCAGGGCCAACTGCTGTGAAAAGAACCGTTTATTACACAAAATAAAACAAAATGCCAGCTCATCTTTACAGTTTCACGGTCTGCCTTGGGGAAAAGAAAAGGAGTTTTAGTTTTCGGCCCTTGTGCACCAAGTGCCTTGTCCCAGGGCCAGTTCTGGAAAGCTCTGGAAAGTTCTTTGTTATGCTGTCGACTCACTGTCTGACCGTGGATGTAGTATTTAACTTGACCACTTCTCTTTCTGGGAAATGGGGAGAATGACGGCCATTTACTTCACAGGGATGCTGTAAAGGGCTCTGGCAATGAGGCTAGATTCAAATGACATACTTGATATATTATAATCATTTTTCTTTTGTCATTTTAAACAAATATGGCTGAGTTTGCACCAATAATTTCCCTGATATTAACTTTAGGAAGCTTATTCAATTGGACTTCTGCTTTTCAAGGACGGGTTTTCCAAGAAAAAGGCATTCCTGGAAGACTTATAAAAATTCGGTATATTGAAGCAAATATTAAAGTATTGCTATTCTCAATACAGCATGGACAAGAGACAGTGAAAGAATCTTGTCAAATGAAGCATCAAAATACCAGGATGAAAGATAAGGTCTCTCCCCATAGTATTTAGCACATAGGTTAAATGCTGCTTCTCTAGTGTTAAGGGAAAAACTGCCCCCCTCATCCCTTTATTTTCTCTCAGGCCTTTGCTACAGTGAACTAGACTCTTTGAATCTAGAAAAACAACTAATTTGCACCCCGCAAAGGAGACTTCCAGCCTGTGAGTGGGTCTGAAAGTGTTTCTATGGTACTCAAACATATGAAAGAAACATGAACTAATTTAATTTGATCAACCAGATGTTTTGTCTACATAATACTAAGCATTGAGATGTTTCTCCTATATGTGGATACTTGGTGTCGTATAGATGAAACACTTGGGTGGATAATTGAGTTTTCTTTCTTCTTTTGGTCCAGATATGTATGATATATGGAAACAGGTGAAGTTTCAGTCCACAGTTCAGAGGGAGGAGTCAAAGAAACAGGGGACAAGAAAGTAAATAAAAGCAAGGACAAGCACCTCCACCAGCCTCGGAGGGATCACAGCCCTCTGGGTGCACAAGCAGAGGAAAAAGACTCTACTCCCTGATGACACAACCCCATTCGAGGGTGTGTGACCTGGCTGTCAAAGCAGAGACTACGTCCATTCTTCCCTCAGCTGGAGGCTTTTGTGCAGTGCACTAACCATACAACTGTATGTGGAGAGTCATCAAAAGGAGTAGGAGGGGTGTCCAGGAGAAGGTAGAAGTGGGTATGAAGAAAGAGAGACAGAGTTTCACTTTGCTGACAGGCTTCCTGAGTGAATGTGCACCAACCAGAGGACACCCCTGCTAGCGTTGTCACTGTTTGGCCCACCCAGAAAGCTACTTGCCTTTTTCTCCTTGTGTTGAGTACAAACTGTTGATTTTATTTATTTATATACTTATTACTTTTAAGTTAAGGAAAGGCTCACTTTTAATTCCAGTCATGTATTTACTGCCGTTTGTATCTGGTGCTGTGTCTGTCAAGTTTTTACTGCCCTGGAATTGGAACTCTCCATCTCCCGTCTCCCCCTCCCCACCCCTGCTCTCCCCATAACAAATGCCTTTTAAAATTTTTGCTAGTTTAATTAGCGCATGAATTCATTTTGATTGATGAATTGATGTGGCTTATTGGCATGGATTTTTCCTTTCCCTCCCCGCATTGTCTGTAATAGAAACGGCTTGTGTGGGGGTGACACCTGCTTTGATGCGGCAGACATTCTGTTTGATGCGGAGAGGCCAGCCATTCAGCTGTGATTCTCTAGTCTCTGGGGAGAGAGTTTTTCTTTGCTGCTGGTGGAGTTGGGGGGCGGGGAGCTTGGTGGGGAATAGGAGAGAGTGGTGTGGGAAATGATGGCTGAGAAACAACATAGCGAAGGATTTAATGTTTATATTTTATTGGGCTGATTTTGAAATAGTCATTGTTCACACCCTGGACCCAGGAGGAAAGGAGACCTTGACTTGCTGCCATCGGTAGTCAGGCATTGTGAATTAGTGCAGCCGCCTGAAAATTTCCAACACCTCTTGCCAAAGAATTAAGCTGAAATTAGCACACAGTTGGTAACAATTTGATTTCTGGTTTCACTTTAATCAGTGAGGATTAATGGTTAAAATTTTTATTTCTAATCTCTCTTTAGCCTGACTAACAAAAGCTGTCACTGTCTTGAAAACTGCTAAATGAAGAGGGATTTATAAGCTCTCTGAGAGAATAAAAGCTAAAGTGCTAAGGCCCACTTTTCAGACCATAAAATTTTCAAATTCCCCCAATAGTCCCTCACATGCTGCTGGAAGAGCTGACTGCTGCGGGGTTCAGTAATGTTCATTGCTAGACAAAGGTGGTGGAAGGACCTGAGTGCATTCCAAATGGCTTCAAAACTCTAGATGAAATGCAATAATCTTCCTGGGGCAAATTAATATTACAGAACAGAGTAGGAAGTAGGATTTGAATTGTGAATATAGCATTACCTAGCATATATATGTGATTTTTTAAAAAACTCTTTTCCTTTTCCTGTTGCCACCTAAGCTAGACCTTTCAGTGCCCCTGTCCTGCCTCCCTCCGCAGCAACATTGTGAAACTGGTCAAGTCTGTCCCCACGCCACCAAGGTGTTCCTTCTGTGTCCTTAGAACAGTTTCTCATTGACTCCCACCCCCTGGAGACCCTCACTGCAGGCTCTTGTCCTTGGGGATAAGCCTCTATTCCAGACTTTACACAGTCTCCTCGCCCTACTTCCCACCCAAACCCAGTGTTGTTACAAACCTTTATGCCCTGATGGCTCACTTCTCTGTTTTGAGTGTCTTGAGGGCAGGGCTTGTGCCCTCACTTTCCGTTTGCCCCACTGTGCCCCGGACTTTGTGCCCAGAAGCCATGCTCAAATCAGGGTTCAAGGGGGTGCAGTGATGGGGAGGTTGGGGAGGGAATTTGAGCATCACAGGAGTAGGACCAGATGGTCTTCCAAGTCCCTTTCACTCCTCAGTTTGATTCTGCAGCCTCACCAGAAGGGGCAGCTGGGTTCCTTATCCTTTTCCTTTAGTTTGATCAAAAACAAATATCAGACTTTGCTCCAGTGTTTAATTATTTTCAGATAAATGCAATCCTCCGCAACTGGGTTACTCCCCAAGATTGTCCTACAGAATGAATGCCTCTTTCAACAGGGGGCCGGGCAGTAATAAATTCTCCAGTGCTCGGATGCAAAGAATCATCAGTGCTCACACTTCTTTGTTTTCTCCGGGTATATTAATTTTAAGTTCCCACTTAGCAAAGCGAGCTCAGTATCGGTTATTTTGGGGGCTCCCTTTGCCTGCGGTGAATTAACAAGAATCCCAGAATTTAAGTGGTGCCAAGAAATACCAGGAAGCTCTCTCATGGTGTCCTTGATCTTTACAGTGAACCTTGTGCTAAATGAGATGCTGTTCAGCGTTGCAGGCAGAGCTCATCAGGGAGGCCCACCGAGCTGTCCTTCAAGCTCCCGCCACCCACTGCAGGGGACCCTGCCAGCTCTCAAGGTCATGATCCTTATCATCCATGCCCCATTTTCCTGTGAGAGTGGGACCTGGTCTTCACCCCTTGAGAGACTTGTTACACCTTCTGTTTCTCCTCCTGCTTTGGGGGAGGCTTTCCGGGCTCTGGATTGGGCCACATCCCCTTCCTCTACTCCTTCGGGCCCTTCCCCATCACGCGCCACTTCTTTATGATCTTTGAAATAAAAAAGGAAGTCTGTTTTTCCTTCCCAGGAATAAGAGAAGCCTCCAATATCCTTTCTCAATTCTTAGAGCAGAGAAAAAGGTGCAAGAATATTAACTTGTGGTGGATGAGAAGAAGTTGAGCAAATGAGTGAAACCCTTCATTTCTACTGAAGTCTGTTTATCTCTATTATATATCAATCATCTCTTGATCATCTATGTCCATGTCTACCTCTATTTACCCATCGTGGGTTGAGTTAGTATGTAACTTGTAAATCGCTGTATGTAACTGTAGCTTGTAAAAACGCTGTTCTAGTTCACCTTGTCCAGTGGTACCACACACGTGTTGGCTGGGATTGCATGTGACTGTAAGCAGCAGAGACTTGAGTATAGTGGCTTAATACCAAACAGGGGTCTGTTTTTTTCATGTAATAAGAACTCCCAGGTGGGAAGTTTAGGGCTGGTGCCCTCCACGTCATCACCCGTGTTCTCCCTCACTGCGCTTAGTGTGTTCCTTTCATCCGTATGATTTAAAGTTGGCTGCTCCCAGGCAGGAAGAAAGGAGATGCACAAAAACCTTCTCTTCATGAAGCTTCATTGTTTTTTTTTTTTTGGCTTTTCTAGGCCCGCATCTATGGCATATGGAGGTTCCCAGGCTAGGGGTCTAATTGGAGCGGTAGCTGCCAAGCCTATGCCAGAGCCACAGCAACGTGGGAGCCGAGTCTCCGACCTGCATCACAGCTCATAGCAACACCAGATCCTTAACCCACTGAGCGGTGCCAGGGATCGAACCCACAACCTCATGGTTCCTAGTCGGATTCGTTAACCACGGTGGGAACTCAAAGCTTCATCTTTTTATTTAGGAATAGGAGTTTTCCCCAAGGACTTGCCTATGTTTATGACCTGAACCATGCTGCATGGTTTTAGGGGTAGCTGGAAAGTTAATTTTCCACCCTACCTAATTGAAGGCAGAGGAGATGGAGGGTAGTGAGTGAGCCATTCTGTAGCACCTGTTAAAGTGCATGACATGTCCTATATTATTTCAAAAGAAAAATCGTGATTTATGTCTGAGTGTGTGACTGTGACTAAAGAGACAAAGGTCACCCCAAAATTACAGTTGGTGTCACCTTTGAATTAAAAGTTAAAACATCAAGATTAACAGCAGGAGCTGGGTCATCTCCAAGACACAGGAGAGACCCCTGGAGAAGATGGTTATGGTCAAAACCATAACTTATAGAGGCAGGAAAGAAGTGGAATCTCCAAACCACGGTAAGTCTTATATGTTGCCCTGCGCTTCTCAATGGGGATGTGGAATGGGGAGGTTCCTGTGGGAGAGAGGGGACAGCATCAATCACAAAGGCCTTTGACACTGGTTGTACACTGGAATCACTTGGAGAACTGTGGGGTTTTTTTTGTTTGTTTGTTTTGTTTTTTGCTTTTGAGGGCTGCACCCTTGGCATATGGAGGCTCCCAGGCTAGGGGTCGAATCGGAGCTACAACTGCCAGACACAGCCACAGCAACGCGGTATCCCAGCCTCGTCTGTAACCTACACCACAGCTCACAGCAACGCTGGATCCTTAACCCTCTGAGCAAGGCCAGGGATTGAACCCGCATCCTCATGGATACTAGTCAGTTTCGTTAACGGCTGAGCCACGATGGGAACTCCTTTTTGTTTGTTTGCTTGTTTTAAATACTGACTCCTGGGAGCCATCCGTGGAGATACTGATTTCATTGGTGAGGTCTGAGTATCAGCATGTTCCAAATGCATGGCTAGGTTGGGGCTTTGACTGATGCCACAGCAGACACAGGAGGGTGGACCTGCCTGCAGGAACTTCTGGGGCATCTGAAGCCACAGGAAAAATGCTTCCAGGTCTCAGTTCCAGGAAGTTTGATTCTCCTGAACATTTGATTCATTTTTGATCTTGTCGACATGCTAAATCTTATAAATGACTCTGTTTCCCTTTTTATTTTGGTTCTTCTGAAGCTTAGGAGCAACTCACTGTTAATTTATGGTCTACATTCCTCTCTGTCACTCTGGGAGTTGGTATTTTCTCATCTAAATTTTTTATTTCGATTACTTCAGTTTTTGAAAGCACTTTCCTATTTCTGTAAGCTGGGTAGAAAGGAGACAGAGGATTAACATAAAGAAAATAAATTTAAAAATCCCTACACCTGTCACCATTACCCGCTTGCAAAACGCTTTCATCCTTCTAGTCACAATTTCACTCAAGTTTGAATTTTAAAAATTTTATTTCTTTTTCTCATCAAGAGTGCCCTTGAAATTTATTTTAACCTGGTTTCATCTGTGTAACAGTGTTCTTAGTCAAAAGTTGGGTGATGGTGTCGCAACGAGTAATTGTTTGCCCTCAAAGGATGGCCGCAGTTCTCTGGGGGGGGCACTTTGCTTTTGGAATTGAGATTAAAACATAGGGAATTAGACCTTCGGGTTACACTAATAGAGCCACACAGCAGAGAGTGCAATAGGTGTTGTTAGAGAATGATTGGGTTTGCCTCCCATAGTTTCTTCCTGGGTTTATTGTTTCAAGGAATTGTTTAGAGTGAAACGGAAAGCAGCTGCTGTAGCAGTTCACAGTGAGACAAAGGACCAGAAAGCAGCCCTCATTTCATTTTATTTTATTTCATTTCACGAAGACAGCACTTAGCCTTTGATTTTCACTGTTGTCCAGTATCAGTTATTTGTTTCCCAGACATGCTCTAGATTGCTACAACCCATTTGAAGTCACTTATTCTGTGCATTATGGCCTAATGTCTGGCAAAGTGTTTCCAAGTTGCCTATTATCGTAAAAGTTAAGAACTCTGACAGAGATATTAGGAGTCATAATGATACAATATTTATGAGGCCAACTACCAGGTAATATCTAGTGACGGAAAAAGAGCTAGCAAGCACTTTCAAAATAAGTTTGCTATTGGTCAACCATTGCTAACTCACGCAGAGGTAGAAACAAGTCAGAGATCCAGGATTCATGTCTAAGCACTTGCTGTGTATCTTTGGGGAACATGCTTTACCTTTCTGGATTCCACAGCCCAAGGAGGACAGTTAAGAAGACATGGGCAGGAGTTCCCGTTGTGGTGCAGTGCTTAACAAATCTGACTAGGAACCATGAGGTTGCAGGTTCGATCCCTGGCCTTGCTCAGTGGGTTAAGGATCTGGCTTTGCCGTGAGCTGTGGTGTAGGTCACAGACGCGGTTTGGATCCCACATTGCTGTGGCTGTGGCGTAGGCCTGTGGGTATAGCTCTGATTAGACCCCTAGCCTGGGAACATCCATATGCAGCGGGAGTGGCCCTAGAAAAGGCAAGAAGACCAAAAAAAAAAAAAAAAGAGGACATGGGCATTTTAAGGTTGTTTAGTGTTCTAAGTTAAAAAGGGAAACGAAAAGTAGATGGCAGATTCTTCTGCTGTTGACCCAAGTGCTAATAAGAATGTGCCCAGAGGGGAGGTTGCCTTTCTTGAGCAGCCCACAAGGATGATCCCCTGCTTCTCTCCCTTCTTTTTAAAAGCATTGGCGGAGTTCCCGTTGTGGCGCAGCAGAAACGAATCCAACTAGGAACCATGAGGTTGTGGGTTCGATGCCGTGAGCTGTGGTGTAGGTCGCAGATGCAGCTTGGATCTGATGTTGCTGTGGTGTAGGCCGGCAGCTGTAGCTCCAATTGGAGCCCCTAGTCTGGGAACTTCCATATGCTGTGGGTGCAGCACCCCCCCCCAAAAAAAAGCGTTGGCAACTAAGAAAGGGCGGGTCTGCACAGAAGGGAGGCATGGATTCCATATTATTCCCTCTCAACTCACCTCTCAGCTACCGCCATTTATATGTGTTTTTTACTGGGGGAGCATTAGGGGTAAAAAATTTAGTTCTAATGCTCCCCTCATCCCTGTACTTTTAGTTATTTATATCATAGAAGACCCTGTAGAGGAGAAATTCATAATAGTAAACTTTGGCCTTCAAGGAGTGAAATCATACCATGAAAATTGTAGAAGTCTCCAAACTATAGCATTGACCATGGTTTTTGTGTAAATTTGATGCCTAGATTTCAGGGTAAGGACTGCCTCTTGCAAAATTTTGTCCATCCCTGTTGTCTTCTTTGGTAAGCAGCAATTTTTTGTTCTGAGTATTGCTGCTTCCCATTGCCTGAGCCTTCTGTCCAGAGGAAGAATAGCAATTGTTAAAACTGAAGTTATTGCATTTTTTTTTGACACTCACAGAATGACTTGCAGTATAATCAAAACTAAGAAGGAAAAGAGATCCTTTGCAGTCAGAGATTCCACTCAGCTCCACATAAAATTTTTCCATTGTAGTGGGTTGTCTTTATAGTAATTTGGCAGCAAGATCTCTGTGCACTTTTCCCCACTGTGTACCCAGGGAACGTGGGGAGACTTCAACTCAAGTAAAAGGGCTCCTCTACTTAGGCTCTATCTCCTCGCCCCTCTTCTTGCCTGGTGCTGCAGGCATCTGGTTTTATATTTTAAGGAACCCAGGAAACTCATAGTTTCCAGGGAGGTTGCCTAGAGGGACAAATGTGCAGAGATCACCCCTCTCCATTTCCCCCTTCTCCCTGCTGGCTGAATTCTGTCTCAGGGTACAAGTTACTTTGCGAGTCACTGAGACCATCTGCACGACCTGGACCCCCTAGTTACTTCTGGACACAATGAACCAGAAGGGGGACAAGATAGCCACTAAGCTGCCCTGGCTTCATTGGGAAGCGTGCTGTGTCCATTGTGAGGTTTGAAGGGTGCCCTGGAAGGACTCAGGGCGTGGGTTAGTTACCACAGGCAGGGCATCACACCACAGCTGGAAGGGGGCAAATGACTTCTTCTTTTCTGCAGATGTTGACACAGGGTGCCATCTAGACCCCTCTGATGGGAAACAAGAATGGCAGTAACCAATGGACATTGCCTGAAACCCACAGTTCCCTTTGATTTGGCTTGAACACCTTGGGGCTTTTTAAGTGTGGAGAATTGTCCTTTCTGCAACTGACAACAGCCCCGGCTGCCAGTGTTGCTGGAGCATCTGAGTCTGTTTCCCAAGCACGCCATCGTAGTGGGGAATGTGGGCTCAGCCACATGTTACAAATGTGAATTCTGGAACTGGGAGGTGGGTTCCAATGAGGTGGTGTGAGAGTGAGGGGGAAGTAGCTCCCCAGAGAAAAATTGGGATGTCTCAGAGAGGAAGGAGTTCCCGAGTAACTTAGACCAGCTCTCCCTGTTACAGTGCTGTAGACATGACCGCCTGACAGAGCCTCTGTACACTTCAGCTGCTCAGTAGCTTAGGAGTATCGCCTAGTGTGTTTTCTTGAGAGAACTCCGTGAGATTAAATTGTAAAAATGTGTGTAAAATTTCTGAGACATAGCCGGATCATAAAAAGGAACTTATACAAAATTAGATTTAGTGTCTCCATTGCTCTCTCGTATTAGACATTCTCTAAGTTCTTTAGACTTGGTTACTCTTTTCCTCGTTTCCTTAACCACTGAGGTTGCCTTAACTCAACATAAAGAACTCCTTCCAGTTATAGCTTTGAATCTGGCCTTTGGTATCCCCTGGGACCGAAACTATTTTTTTTTTCTATGTGTTTATTGTGGTGGTTATGATTATTAATTTGCCATCAAAAGAAAGTGTATCCTTAATCAGTTTGTTTCAGCATCTCATCTCACATTTCTTAATCAAAGCCCTGAAATGCAGAACTCAGCCTGCTGGCGAAGCAGGCTTTATGGTTTAGTTTGCGTAGCTCATGCAAAAAATGTTCCCCATGACCTGCCTCCCTAATAATTCTTGAGGGTTGAACTTATGCTCAGATAGTTACATCTGGTTCTACAGTTAACAAATGGGTCAGAAGGAAGAGGAGTGAAAAAAACCATTCACCCCCCCCGCCCCTTATTTTTTCTCAGTGTGAAGTCATTTGCTTTTCTTTCTAGCCCATACCAAGTCTTCAGAAGTTGAGCCAGGCAGATGGTGAGGTTATAGCTTGGGCAAAATGTGTTCTAATGTTATCAGCTTTAAAGGAGCACATGGAGCAGGGAGGAAAAATGGTTTGTGGTATTTTTGTTTATTAAATTTGATGGTTGGATTATGACATTTATATTTATTAAATGTACAGAATCTCATCCATCACTGTTGACAGTCAGAACATGTCCTCTGCGGTTGGCATAGCCTGTCTCTTCCTGCAAAGAGATCTAACATTTATTCTTATTTGGGAGACTAAGAAGAGGTGGAGAAAAAAGGAGATCCACCCTTTAGTGCTACCACCCTGGGGAAATGGGAGTATGAGATAAGTGTTATTGTGTTTGATTCTGTCATGTTAAGCATTTTCCTTGTTTGGGTTGTGAGTTGGTTTGCTGGTGCTGTGGAAGGCATTCTCAGCGCCATGGGAGCAGTGTGGCCAGTGAACCCAGCCTAGGAAAAGTATATAGGAAGAGGGCTCTCGGCTTTGCCCCATTAAAATCCTGGCATCGGCTATGGTTGAAATGATGTCGCGATGGCTTTGTCTAGTGGCTAGAGCCCTTCAGCAGCCAGGCGTCTTCATTACGCTCTGGATTTTATTACCTACCAGATGTGGGCCCCTTGGATATTTTATTAGAGCACCAGGTGAGCTGATGAAAGGACAGCACTCCAACTGCCTTCCAAACGACTCCGGGTTCACTTGAGCTTTGTTTACATGTAAGGGAAGACAGGGGCTGGCAAGGCTTAGAGAAGGCACTATCCCCCCATCAAGTTTCTCAGTAGGTCTTAAGGTGAAAGAGATGGTATGCTTGCTTGAGGCTTATGGATCTTTTCCAGAGTCTAACTGAAAGATGTTTTTATAGCCAATGTGCAAATGAATGAGACACATGGGTTCAATCTCTCCAGCCACATAAGATTCCAAAAATAAAAGGTTCATTTAGGTTTGAGCAAACCCAGTACATTTGGAAACCAGTTAACCCAACATATTGCCCGCACAGCCTGGAAACCTTTGAATTATATTTAGGATGCTAACCTGGAGAAAAGATTAAGTCCTTTTCTTTCCCCCAACCCTACCTCCTTGGCCTCCCTTTTAGGGCTAATGTTGGGTTCTAACTTCAATCATTAGTAGCCTAGTTGACATGTTCTAAAGCAGCAGCCCATGTGCAGTTGCTTTGTCTAAGGAAGATGTCAGGCAATGCTTTACATAGGCTTCACACAAATTTTTACTGCCAAGTATTTCTTTCTCTTAAGTTAACTTAGAACTTGGGAAATAGTTTACAAGAGTCTCATGTAATAATCTAATCATTTTTAAAATTGGGCAAATAACTATGAATTGTACTGTAAGTCATAATTGAGCATTTTTTGGGTACAGCTCTAGTCTATGTATTATGAGGGCTATTAAACAAAGGTAAATGGCAGTTTATCTCTAGAGAGTTTAAACAAAACGTGCCAAAAGCCAGACCTCTATGAAGAGGCACAATTTCCTGCTAGATTTGTGTGTGTGTGTGTGTGAGTGTGTGTGCGCGTGCATGCGTGCGTGTATCTGATTATACAAATGGACTGTAAACATTTCCAGGGGTGGGAGAGAGTGCAGGTCCTGGGTGTTAACAAGGCAGAGGTCATGAGTGCACTTCCCACATGGTCCAGTTGGCTCTGCTCCATCCCTCTGTCACAGAGACCCCCTCAGAGGCGGTCCACCCTGACTATTCTGAACTTCACATGAGTGAAGCCAGGACTCATTTATGGAGCGGGGAGGAAGGATACTCTAAGTCTTCTTCATCTTTTCTGGAATCAAAGCAATACTATGCAAGATGATGTAATTTTAATTCTACACACAATATGTTTACTGCAGTTCTCATCTGCTACTTGAATGAAAGAATATTTGTGAGCACATAGTATATGCAAGAGTATATATGTGTGTATATATATATATATATTTTTTCCCCCTCATTTGATTCTCACAACAGCTTTCTGCTATAGGGATTTAGCATCCCCATTTCACTGCTAAAAAAACCCTAAAGATCAGAGCCTGGTGTATAGTAGATGCTCAATAAATATATGTTAATGACTGAATGAAACTCAGATTAAAGATCTTGTGTTTGCTCATGGTCATAAAGCAAGTGAGAGGCAAAGGAAGGAACCCGGTTCATGTCGCTCCAGAGCCTACTCTTTTCTTGACAATGAGCCTGAGAATCAGCACAGGAAGATCACTGTACGGCCCAGTCCTCAGATGGTTATGGCTCAGGAAAGAAAAGCGCACCTACGAAGATGTCTCCATCCTCCACCTGAGTGTTTTGTTGTAGATGTACTAAGAGTTGTGGATCTCCCAGCGTTTCCTTCTTTGATCTGACCCCTAGCTATGGAACAGAGGTCTGGAGAGTATTGGGTTTGGAGCCGCTCATCTTTCTGGAAAGATTTGTAGCCATTGCAAAATGGGGGGTCGGTGGGTGGGATGCTGAGGGCAAGGCAAGCAGAGGTAAGCAGAAGTGTCATGGACCCAGGAGCAATCCTGAAATCTTTGATCTGTGTTTGCCTCCGTAAGTCACTAGACCCCTGAAAAACAGATTTCAGGGTTCCGTAGGTTGAAGCACACCGATACCACACTTGGGAGAGAACTGCTATTTTATTGCCCCAATTAACTGCTTTATTTGTTTATAAATTCTTCCCTTTTCTGTTTTATGATGTAGTTGTGGTGTGTTTAATGGAACTGCAAGATTAAAACTGGCAAGATGACTGCGTGTTACATTTCCAAAGCCAATAAATGGTTTGAATCCAGAATGTTTGTGGCCCTTTCCAAAAATATTTGGTTTCTCTAAAAAGCAACAGCTGTTGGGAAATGGATGGAAGTTTTTACTGTCGTGTGTATAGCATTTTATTTAATGCTTTTATTCTTTTGGGGAATTTGCCTGCCTGATAACAGATAAAGCAAAAGGAACTTGGTAAAATATAAAAACTCATGATGTTAAAATCAGCAAGTTGGATGTGAAATTTAAAGTCTCACAAGAAAACAAAGAATCTCTTTCTAAAATACTTTTTGCCGAGTGGAAATTTTTTGCCTCTGTGAGAATAGATATGTTTTTAAAAATTCACCTTCCACTAATACTTCTGTCATATTTTGCAGTTTACAAAGCACATGTATATTTAAAATTTGGATTTCACTACAATTCTTGATATTCTGGAGTGTCCATCCATTGCTTTTTAAAAACAAACACAGTAGTATAAGGCTGGATGGAGGATAATGTGAGAAAAAGAATGTATATATGTATGTGTGAAGGGGTCACCTTGCTGTGCAGTAGAAAATTGACAGAGCATTATAAACCAACTATAATGGAAAAAATAAAAATCATTAAAAAAGAAAAAAAGGCTGCTGTCCTAAAGGCTGCCACCCCTGTTTTTGGCAAGCTGCTAAAACCCTAAATCGGGAGTGGGGCTTGGTAATCTGAGTTTTTAACAGGCTCTTAAGTGATTCTGAGACAGGTGATCTACAGACTCTACTTTCAGAATGTCAGCCTAATGAGTCAGAAGGTTCACAGGAGACAGTTCTGCTTAGTTGATAGCTAGAGAAATCACAGTTCAGCTCGGCTCTGGCCTCTGCCTCAGTGCTCTATTAAATGGGCTTACTTTCACCCCTAAATTGTAGGCTTTGCTTCTGCTTGTTGCTGTTGCCTCTGCAGGGTGGCAACCCCACACATCTGCACCATCAGCTGATGCCTTGGCTCCCAGTGGCATCAGAGGTCACCAGGGAGATGGATAGACATGAATGTGTGCTTCAGTGGAAAGGGAGCTGGACTCTACATGAGGCAGTTTAGTGTTTTGAGTTTTATGTGTGAACCCGGCCACCCCTTAGCCATGCAAGAGGTTGAAGGATTGGGGAGAAAAGAGAAAAAGAAAGATGAGTAAGGTAATGAAATTTATCTTTTCTTGCTTGATGATTTATATCAAGCTTTCTGTCCATCTAAGAGCTTCTGGGAAAAGACAGATATCAGCTGAAAGGTCTTGAGCAAAACAGAGCGACAGAGAGGACAGATAAGAGAGTGGGTGAAACCCTAAGAGACAAGGAAGCATGCCTGGATTTCTCAAAGTGACACATTCTATCCAGAGGTTCTCCACCATAGGACGAGGAAAGGGCGATGCCCTCAACTCGCAGATGAGGATAATTGTAATATCAGATAATGGTAGATTGTCAAAATACAAGGGATCTTCTGAACTAATTATGAAATGTAAGTCCAGAACTGTTTGGTCTGTAACAGTTTAAAATTTTGCACAATTTTTATTATCATGGAACATACCAACAGCTGCCATATAACCATGCTCTCACCCTCTCTCCGCTCCTTACTTGATTCATGCTATGCCTCCCAACACTCGTTTCTCTAAAAACTTTTCTTATTGTTCTGGCATGAGTTAGAAAGTGGTGGGCTGGGGTCCAGACTCTGTGTCCCCCCCTCCCCTCATCCTGGGCTTGACTGCCAACTTCCTGGCTGACCTTGGAAGGCTCGACTCACCACTTTGGGTCGCAGTTCCCTCCTCTGTAAAAAGAAGTGGTTGAGACAGTAATCTCTATACCTCTTCCATGTCTAACACTCTGGATTCCCTTACTATTTTCAGGGTACTTTCTAAAGAATTTACTAACTTTTTCCTGTAAGATATAATAAAAGGCTACTCATTAGAAAAAGTGAGATGTTTATTAGACATAAGGAGAATTCTCCTAACAGTAAAGAGACTAAAACATTTGGTCTCTATTAGTCTGCTAGGGCTGTCCTAGCAAAGGACCAGTGAGTGGGTGGTTTAAACAGAAATTTATTGTCTCCTAATACTGGAGGCTAGGAGTTCCAGATCAAGGTGTCAGCAGGGTTGATTTCTTCTGAAGCCTCTCTCCTTGGCTTGGAGATGGTCTTCTGCTCACTTTGTCTTCCCATGATTTTCCTTTTCTGTGTGTCTGTGTCCTAATCTTTTCTTTTAAGAACACTAGTCAGATTAGGACCCACTCTAACAACCATTGAATTATATTACCTCTTTAAAGATCCTACCTCCCAACATAGGCATATTGTAGGTCCTAGGGTTAGGATTTCCACATTTGAATTTGAGGGGGATGCAACTTCAGCCTATAGCAGCCCCCAAACTGGGCTATTTTCAGAGTATGGAAAACACAGCTTGCTTGGGCAAAGCCCCAGATTAGAGGAGCAAAGAGGAGGATTAGATGAACTCTCGAAGATCTCGCCAGTTCTAGGGGTTTGTGTTATTGCGTCAAACTCCTCAAACCCAACACCTCATCACCAGGAACATGCCAAAAAAAAAAAAAAAAGTGCAAAGAGCAGGGCTACAGGAAAATAAAAGAGCAAATGACTTTTACTTTGGGAAAGCAAAGATGGAAAAGAACTTTAAAGCATTTGCATTTGGGGCAGTTTCATTATGTTGCAAGGGCAGGGGTACTTTATCACACAGCCCTTATTATTTGATCTGTGCCTGAAGGTGAACCTTTAGAGAGGATAAGAGTCTATTTCCCATAAATCCCACTTTTAGCAAAGGCAAAGGCAGGATCCTGCTGTGGACAAAGGAAAAATTCATGATGCAATTTCTGGTATCCTCATGGGTGCCTTTTTATGGCAAAGAAGGGGAAAGAAGAATTCCTTTCCAACGTCACTGTGAAAGCATACTTACAGATTGCTCTTTCCCAGTGTTTGGACAGTAAAAGCAAGTAATGAGTCTCACACCACACATCTCTGGTTTTTATGGCCCCAATAACCTATCTGTCTCCTTAGGTGCATTCTCAGCTGCACTGAGTACTAGAAGGAGAATGAATGTGTAGGTTCTGGTGCTCAGATCTGCGTCCCTCCCTGTGGCTTCTCATGACCAAGAGTTCACTGATGGTCAATCACCACCTTTGTTTTTCCCTTAGGAGGAGATGTATGTGGTATTCACAGTGAACTTAGACTCACAAGGTCAGCCACCAACATCTGCAGAAAATTATACATCTTCCCCAAGAAACCACCTCTCCCCACAATGAAACTCGTTTCTTTAATAACTAATAGCCTGCTGTGTCCAGCTTTACACACACACACACACACACACACACACACACACACACACACACACCAGTTTGGATAGTTATCTTTGACATTAGCTTATTTGTAGGTCATTGACTTCTGGAAACTATTTCTTAACCTCGTTTTCAGCCCTCACTAGTGAGTCACAGCTTTATATTAGTTTTCTATTGCTGTTGTCACAAATAACCACAAATGTAGCAGCTTAAACCACACAGATTTATTTCCTTACAATTCTGGAGGTCCTTAGTCCAACACAGGTCTCACTGGGCTAAAATCAAGGTGTTGGCAGGGTTAGGGGAGAATCCTTCTCTTTCCTGCTTGCACATTTCTGGGCTCATACCCCCTTCCTCCCTCTTCAAAGACAGAAAGGTTGTGTCTCCCTGACTCTTCCTCCACAGTCACACCTCTCCCTGAGCCTCTGATTTCCTCTTTTACTTTTACGGAGTTTGGGTCCACCTGGATAACCCAGGCTCCTCTCCCCATTTCAAGGTCCTTTACCTTAATGATATTTGCAAAGCCCCTTTTGCCAACCAAGGTTACATATTCATAGGTTCTGGGAATTCAGATGTGGCCATCTTTGGAGGGCCATTATTCTGCCTACCACAGGCTGTGACCAGTTGAGCTGCTCATTTTGATCTCTTCATTTGCAAAATCACATAAAGAGGTGCATGCTATTCCAAGGCAGAGATTCTTGTTCGGGAACAACCCAGTTCTTTTCTTCCGTCTGCTCAGGATGTTGTTTCTTTTAAATCAGTGCGGGAGATGGAGAGGGGCCTTCATTTAGACCCCACAGGGGAGGGATACGGGGTCTGTCAGATCTTTTCTTGCCCACCTAACCATGCAAACCAATGGAAATCTTGATGGCATTTTAGTCATGACCTCTGATGTGATCGTATGTGTTTATTTAGGCAAAGCCTTACCTGAGCCCCCTTGACCCCTAAGACAAATTCAGGTGTCTCTTGGTTCTGGCAGCACTCAGTCAGACTCCTCCTTCACACTCTATTGTATTTGCCTGTGTTCTCATTGGTTGATTCTCAACCACTTGGAAAGCGAGAACTCTGACTTGTTTCTGTTGTGCTCCCAGTAACTAGCACGTGGTCTGGCACATGAGCAGTGTGAGAGACAGTCGTTGAATGAATGAAAACTCTAAAGTTCCTGCCTCTGAGGTAAGTGGGTGGCCTGGCGCACATGCTACAGAGAGAGTGGGAATCTGAGGACAATTTTTCTTTCCGGTTTTAATATTGGATTAATTAAATTGGGGAAATTCTGGGAGTTGTTGGGTTTTATTTTGTTTTGTTTATAAAACAACCAGCAGACAAATTAGATATATTCAACAATTAAATTTCCAACAAGATATTAAAACTCACCCGTGGTGAACCAGGGATGGAATGTAGTATTCAGAAAAGCACTTTGGGAGTTCCCGTTGTGGCGCAATGGAAACGAATACGACTAGGAACCATGAGGTTTCAGGTTTGATCCCTGGCCTCGCTCAATGGGTTAAGGATCCAGGGTTGCCGTGAGCTGGGGTGTAGGTTGCAGACATGGTTCGGATCCCACGTTGCTGTGGCTCTGGCGTAGGCCGGCGGCTACAGCTCTGATTAGACCCCTAGCCTGGGAACCTCCATATGCCGTGGGTGTGGCCCTAAAAAAAAAAAAAGAAAAAGGACAAAAAGACAGAAAAGCACTCTGGTCTGGGAATTAGAATACTTGAGTTCTGTTTAAGTAGCTGTGTAATTTGGGGCTAGTCATTTGTGATCTCTGAGCTCTGTCTTTACCATGAAATGGTTGTTTGGCACTTAGCCTAGGTGGTAGCCAAGAGCCTTCTCGTGGCTGAAATGTTGTTATCTCCATGGTGTCCTTATTCTAATGTGATGTTAATCTTTCCCAGTGTGTAGTATGGAGAATGTGAGTCACTGGGGGAATGTAACATGATTTTAGGGGTACATGAATTAATATTTCTAATTTTAACAATTTATTGAATGGGCTGAACATTATAAGGTATAATCAGGAAATAGCATTGTGTTGATTGCCTGTTACCTTCCTACTTGCTCTGTCATAGCTTTGTCCTGCTTCTGGATAATATTCTAGAGCAGTTCCATAACTTTTCTTTTCTTTCTTTTTTTTCTTTTTTTTGTCTTTTTGCTATTTCTTGGGCCACTCCTATGGCATATGGAAGTTCCCAGGCTAGGGGTCCAATTGGAGCTGTAGCCTTCGGCCTACGCCAGAGCCACAGCAACGTGGGATCCGAACCGCGTCTGTGACCTACACCCCAGCTCACGGCAATGCCGGATCATTAACCCACTGAGCAAGACCAGGGATCGAACCCGCAACCTCATGATTCCTAGTCAGATTCGTTAACCACTGAGCCACAACGGGAACTCCTCCATAACTTTTCTAATCACATTTGGGTGACTGGTTTTTTCATTGACTGATGAGAAAATAGTTTTGTACTCATATATTAAAAATGCTAGTCAAATAAAAATCCAAATTTTAATCTTTCATCCAATTCAGTTTCTATCCCCTACCATTTGACCCTTGATATTGAAGACCAGTGGTAGGAAAAGGGAGTGATGTTTAATTTTGTTTTCCTTGCCTCACAGATTCCAATTCATAGTGTTGCTTCTGGTCCTCCCTCAGTCAAAAGCAGGAGGAGGATGGGAGGGAAACAGAAAGACTGGCTTGCCTGGATCTGTAAGCTTGTGGTCAGTGCCTTCCTTGTGACAGAGGCCCAAGCTGGCTCTCTCCAGAGGTGTTTTTACGGGTCCTTTGGAGGAAGTTCCCCCATTCTACTAAAGACCACTCTCCAATGAGCTGGTGGACTCTCTGACTTTGTCTGATATCCCTTTGGATCCAATCTTTTGGCAGTTTATCTTAGTTGGCCTTTTTCTGCTAGGGTTCTGACCTCAGCATGTAGATCTTGGGCAGCATCCTTTCAAGATGGCACTAACTCCTCTATTTTCTGGGGCATCATCCACCTGGCTTCTTTCACTTGGCACAATGTTTTTAATATTTATCCATGATGTTGCATATATCAGTAGTTCCTTTTTATTGCTGAGTAATGTTTCATATGTGGATACACAACATTTTGTTTAGCCATTGACTAGTTGGTGGTTAGTGGGCTTGTTTGCAGGTTCTGGTTATTATGAACAAAGTTACTATCATCAGTTGAGTATAAATCTTTGTATGGAAATGTTTGCATTTTTGTTGCGTAAATACCTAAAAGTGAGGTTGCTGGGTTGTATAGCAAGTCTATGTTTGATTTAATAAGAAACTGCCAAACTCCTTTCCAAACTGGCGATACCATTTTGCATTCTCATTAGTCATGTATGAAATTCTCAATTGTTCCACATCCTCAGCAACTCTCAATATTGTCAGTCCTTTGTAATTTTGTTAATCTAGTATGTGTGAAGTGATATCTCATTGTTTTGATTTGCATTTCCCTAATGATGATTGATGTTCAGCATATTTTCATATGACCATTTGTCATTTATACACCTTTGGTGAAGAATCTGTTCAAATCTTTGGCCAGTTTTTTTAAAATGGGGTTGTTTGTTTTCTTATTTGTCAGATGTAAGAGATCTTTCATATGTTCTAGGTAAATGCCCCTTATAGGTATGTGTCTGCAAATATTTTCTCCTGGTCTGCAGCTTACCTTTTCATTTTCTTAATAGCATCTTTCTGAAGTGTGGAAGTTTTTGTGTTGTTATCTCATAGAAACAGGATGCATTCCTCCCTGCCAAATTTGTTTTAGGGTCTTGGGACTCATGATATAACACATGCATTGAGAAGGTATAAAAGGGTTTATTACTCAACAAAGAGGCTTTCTGGGGAGAGCAGGGTAGGCCCCTAAGCAGGTCCAAAAATGGCTTGAGAAAGCAGAGGAAAGAGACTGGTTTTGTTTTTATTGTAGTTAGGGAATGGGCTGGAGTGAGGGTTCCTGTGTATGAGCGCCAGACCTTGTCTGTTTTGAACTTGGCAACAAAGGTGGGAACACCTGGGCTTTCTTATCAGCTAGCCCAGATGTGGGGCAGAAGGGAAAGGTGGAATTGTGAGGTTTGGAAGATGTCAGCAGTAAAAATGAAACATTAAAATGTCAGTCTCTTTATTATAGTTTAAATTTTTGTAAAGACTAATGTATCATAGTTTTTCTGTTGTGGTTCATTTATTTTTGTGTCTGCCTAAGAAGTATTTTCATAATTCAAATTAAAAAAATTTTGCTTTATTTTTTTCCCGAAGTTTTTATAGTTTTAGATATTACATGTAAATGATTTTAGGTCAATTTTTGTATATGGTGTGAGTTAAGGGTCTAGGTTTTTGTTTTTGTTTTCCTATGACCAGTTCTTCAAAGACCTTTCTGTTGAAAAAGACCATCCTTTATCCCATTGAATTACCTTAGCACCTTTGCTGAAAATCAGTTGGCCATAAATTTCCGGGTGTATTTCTGGACTGAGCATTCTGTTTCATTGACCTATATGTCTCTATTCACTCCAATACCACATCATCTTTACTGCTATAGTATTGTAATAAGTCTTGAAATTGGGTAACATAATTACTCCAAATTTGCTCTTCATTTCAGAATAACTGGTCTAGATCTTCATTTGCATTTCCATGTAAGTTTTAAAATCCATTTGTCAATTTCTACAAAAAGGCCTCCTGGGATTTGGTTGAAGTTTCATTGAGTAAATAGATCAATCTAGGGAGAATTGATATCCTCAGTATTGTATCTTTTGATAAATGAACACAGTTCATCGCTCCATTTATTTAGGTTCATTTTAAATTTCTCTCAAAAATGTTTTGAAATTTTTAGTATACAGGTTTCAGACACATTGTATTAATTTCCCCCTAAGACTCTGATATTTTTGGTGCTAGCATAAATAGTATATGGCTTTTTCAGTTTCAGTTTCCAATTGTGGGATTTTTGTTTCCAGTCAAGATGGAGTAACAGAGGCTGGATATATTCTCTCCTTCAAACAACTAAAAAGCTAAGCAAAATAGATAAATGTTTTCAAGTCATGGGACATCAGGCCATGAAAGACAGATTTCTTAGAGATATGAAAAAAATGAAGTGAGCCATACAATTGCCCAGCCTGTGACCTAGAGAGTATTTCCAGACCACAGAATAGGGCATAGAAACTCAGGCAGAGTCCAGAAGTCTCCTGGAGCTGAGAAAATAGAGGTGGGACTTCAGGGAAGCCAAGAGGGCTAGAGTTTGCAGGTCAGGACACTGGAGGGAATAGAGCTGTACTGAGGGAGAATTCCAGGGGTCTGCAGAGGGTCCCCATAAGTCTTCAGCTGTATGGACCAGTGCATGCTGGAGAGGAAACTACCAAAGGCCAGGGAAAGAATCACTCAAAAGGTTAAAGTAAACAATACTTAGAGCCCACACAGTGCCAAGAATCATTATTGTTCCTACCCTTGAGAGTAGGAAAACCTCAAAAAATTCATCTGCTTTAGGATAAATGCTGCTTTGGTCCTTCCTAACAAAATTTAACAGCAAGAATCAAATGGATGAGAATGTTTCCAAGACATTTAAGTGCACCCCATAATTAAACTCAAGAATATTTGGGAATACGAAATCCAGCACTCAAGAAGTTTGTCTGGCATTCAATAAAAAAATTACTAGATATATAAAGAAGCAGAAAAATGTAATCTATAATTAGGGAAAAATTCATTCAATCAAAAATGACCCAGAAATGACTCAAATGACAGAGGTAGTGGACAAGAACATTAAAAGAATTCCTATAACTGTATTCCATATGTTCAAGAAACAAGAGGAAAATGAAAAAATGTTAATTAGCAACATGAATGATATGAAAAAAGACCTAAATTGAACTTCTAATGATGAAAACTATGTTTGGGTAGAAAAATATGTTGGATGGAATTAATGATAAACACCAAAGAGGAAAAAAATATTAGTAGATTTGAGGCAATAGAAACTATCTAAAATGAAACTCAGAGATTAAAAAAAAAAAAAAAGACTGGGGGAAAAAAACACCCAAACAAAAAGAGAGCATCAGTGAGCTAGGAGTCCTGATACATGTCCGAAGTGAGGACACATATTACTCTGCGTATATATAACACATATAACTGTGTTATAAAGTCCCTTGGGGGTGGGAGGGTAGAGAGTGGGGAGGATGAAAAGTACTTAAAGAAATAATGACTGAACAAATTTTCAAATTTGATGAAAATCATAATCCTACAGATCCAGGAAGCTCAAGGCACCCCAAGTAACACAAATAAACCTCAAAATAATGCTGAGTGAAAGAAACCAGACCAAAAAGAGTACATAGTCTATGATTCCATATATATAAAAATCTAGAAAATGCAAACCAATTTATAGTGACAGAAAACAGATGAGGGTGGAGTAAGGGCATGGGAGAGGGATTACAAAGGGACAAAGAAAACTTTTGAGGGTGATGGATAAGTTCATTTTCTTCATTGCGGTTATGGGTTCATGAGTGTGTGTATATATATATATACATACACATATATGTAAAATTTGTTAAATTGTACACTTTATATACAGTTTCTCATAAGCCAATTGTACTTCAGCAAAGCTGTTTAAGAGTTCTAGTTGTTTGTTGGTAGTATATAGAAAAATAATAGATTTTTATATACTGGCCTTGTATCCTGCAACTTTGCTTAACTCACTCATTGTAATCATGCTTGTTACTGCTACTACTGCTGTTGCTGCTGTGATTAAAATTATAAACATTATCAAAGGATATATTTAACCCATGTGTCAGAACTTTGCAAACCATGAAGCCCTGCATAAATTATTTTAGTAAGTATAATAGAAAAATCTTTTGATTCTCCTGGGTACCTAAGCAGAGGGGGTTTCTCTGCAGATTAAGGCATGGATATACTGAGATCCTAGCCATCACATGAGAACAGTAATGCACACTGAAGTCTAAATACCCAAGGGCCAGGCCGTCAGCCTTCTCTAACAATTGCAGGAAATGGACCCAGCTCCCTTTTCCTTAGAGCTCGTGTGCCAGCTCCCCTGGTGGGGAAGCCCCTGCATCCTGTCTGCTCAGTATTTGATGCTTGGTGATAACAGCGCACGCTCTCCAAGAGCTGGGAACTGCTCAGAACAGAAGTATTTATGGGTTCCCTGGAAATGCCTGCTGAACGCACCCTGGAGGCTGGCTGGAGAGCGCCCCCCAACCCCACAACGCACAGGCATGCCTGCGGCCCAGCTCTTGAGCCCTTGTCAGCACCAGCAGCACAGGGAGAGAATTTTCTACAGAGCCCAGCTCACGTTCCTGGCTTGCTCTCCATGGCCTTTTACAAAACACCTTCTCCATCCATTGGCCTTGCCACGGCAGTTTTCCAGTGAGTTAGTGTTAGAATAACAGATCCTATTTATCCTTTATGAGGAATTAATTATTCAATGTTAGTAAACTTATTAAGCATTCTCCATGGGCTGCCAACAGCAGAGGATTATGCTAGAAAGCAAATTGGATGTGCTGAAATCCATACGTTTATATTCCATTGTTTTCTTAGCACTGTAAGCTAATATTATTTCATATGGACATCACATTTCTCTTTAGTCCTGTCAAACATTTGATGTGCACTCACATTTTTCCTTGCTCTATGGATGGCAGTGTGACAAGTTAGGCTTCCAGCTATTCCTCAGGGGCCTTAGCTAAATTCACATACCTCCAATTTCTCCTGCAGCTCTGATTTCCCCTCTTATGGAACTCATCTTTGCTCCAAATGTCTTCTTTAGCAACACAGAAACTTCAGCAATGGGGGAACTCATTTTCTCCAAGTTCAGAAAGTATTCAGGCTTCAAGGATTTTGGAATTTAAAGGAGATTCTTGGTTTCTGCATCAGGTCACCCATAACACAGTGCAACTTCTGTTTTCAAGTGGGATAAAAACCCTTTTAAGAAGCTTATTGAAAGAGCTCAGAAGGTCTTGTGGACATCAAATAGATTTTAAAGGACAATATTTTGATGGTTTAATTACAAGAAAATAGGAAACATGCAGATTAAATTGACCCTAAAACACACATGGTTTTAAAAATTAAGGGCAAAGAATTCTGACAAAATACATTTTTTTTTGAATCTAAAACACATGAACAAACTCAAAAGGCCCGATGGTTTCAGACTATAACTCTTGGACTAAGGTGATCTGACATTTAGAATCCCACGGAGACCACAGGCCACTTCTCCATGCTGCCTCTGACCTCCTGTCACTCAGGATTTATTTCACACTTCAGCCTTTGCCTCTGAAAATGAATAGAGATAGTAAGTCTCTCCCTCTTGTTATTTTTCTTTTAAGATTCTAAGATAAATTGTGTGCTCTTCGAGTTCCAAGTATGTAAAGTTCATGTCTAATTAGGTCTGTTTCTTACCTGAAGGAATGGATGACTCTTATTCTGTTTGGCTTCTTAATTGTCAGGGAGTGGAGTGTCACGCTGAGTCATGTAATTAAGAAGCCCCAGTGTTTACATTTCCCTCAATATCTCAACAGGTATTTCCATCTTTTCTAGCCATAGAAATTTCTAATTACCTATTGCGTTGATCAGAGGGCACCTGCTCTGGGGGGCTCCTCCTCTCCTAGTGATTCTTCCTCCACGGAGCAGAGTTTAGGGATTTCCAGCAGGCAACAGATTTGCTCGCGGTGCCTTGTTTTGGTGTATTTGATAACCATATGTGTGTCCTTGTCTTTATTTTTGGGAGTCTTTGAGGCTTGTCACAGAGACACATTCCTCCAGAGAGGTTTGCTTCTGCCTGTGGGCATTACAAGTCCTCAACTGCCTTTAATCAAATTCAGAGTTTGAACTCTAGGTAAGGCAAACCCAGCTAAAAATCCACACAAGGGCTGACCTGTGGCTGTGATATCTCAGAGGTGAATTTTTTTCTTTCTCTCTCCTCTCCTTTCCTTTCCTTCTCCACGTATGGGTGTAGTGGAGGCTAGTTTACTTCTGATTGAAGCATACTCTGAGGATGTAGTCTCTGTGGCCCATTTAATTTTGGGAAAGCTTTTTCTTAGGCTCCTCTCTTGCGTTGACCCTAAGTCTTAACTTCTGTCTACCTCTTCATGAGACCAACAAAACTTAGCGGATGCCTCCTGGATAAAAGCATCTGTGGTGCCCAGGTCTTGCTTTCCTGTCTAGCTTCCCTCTTTCCTTTAGATTTTGCCCTGGTAGTTCCTTATAGCCTCGTCAGCTTTGTCATACATTTAGGAGAACTTTTTGGTTCATATTTTATTCAATATTTTTATTTGTTTGCTGTGGGAAATTTGGTCTGGAAAAGAAGCCTATAGGTCTTCTGGAAATGGAACTTCTCTAGATATAAAATTGAGTTGAAAGTTTCCAAGCATCGAGTCAAGAGATGCTACCTCAAGTATCTGTATTAAGTCAGGGCTTCAAGGGTTAGAACAAGGGGACCAGTTTCCACTTCTCCTGTACTAGCTGGCAATGTATGTTCTACCATTTTGCATCTATTAAATCATGTATCAGAGATTTCATTAGAATCCTATTTATCTGAGCCCTCTATGAGCCCTATACCACATATGGTAGTATTAAATGTGATTTATTTTCACACAATTCTAAGGAATTTGGGATGAGGCCTATTTTATTTATTTTTTTATTTATATTTTTTGAGGGTTTTTTTTTTTTTTTTTTTGGTCTTTTCAGGGCCACACCCGTGGCATATGGAGGTTCCCAGGCTAGGGGTCGAACCAGAGCTGTAGTCGCTGGCCTACGCCAGAGTCACAGCAATACCAGATCCGAGCCACATCTGTGACCTACACCACAGCTCACGGCAATGCTGGATCCTTAACCCACTGAGCGAGGCCAAGGATCGAACCCACAACCTCATGATTCCTACTTGGATTCATTTCTGCTGTGCCACGATGGGAACTCCCTGGGATGAGGCCTGTTTTAAAGGCTAAATTTAATTGGTACATCCTTCAGTTTGAGGAAGAAAAGCAAGCAATATGTGTTCAAAGTAAGTTGCATGATGACATTAATGTATCTTCAATAGAAAATAAACTGGAAGTTGAGAAAAAATAGTATCAACTCTCCCAGTACAGCCCTTCCCTGCTTTGTCTGAGTTGATGTTAAACTGGTGTCCATGCTCTATCTCTGTCATCTAAAAAGAAGGGGTCCAGACTGATGCAGAGTGATACAGGCTCAAACCCAACGCCACCCTCCTTCAGGATCAGAGGGTGATCTGAATGCCAAAAGCAGGAATCAGAACTTGGGTGGCACCTTTCTGGAAGCAAGGACACTGTGCTTGTGGCCTCCAAGACAGGAACATCCAAGTAGAAAACAAGTGCTCTTCTGCACCCGATGATTCTCTTCCTGACAGTGAGCTTCTCTATTTGACGAGCCCGTGATTAGGCCTGGGCCCCGCAGAGCAGCAACAGAGCCTGGCAGGCAAAGAAATGCTTCGTAAAAGGTGCTCCGTGGACGTTAAAGAAAGAGTGAAGGAATGAGCAAATGAACAGGATGTCATTTCCTTCCAGGTCGGCAACATTCCTTCCGTTCTTCAGAGAGCACTTGTCACCCTGTAGTTTTGCGAGGTGCTTCGCAACCCTGGAAATAAATGGTACTTGCTTCACAATTGATGCCCTCTGGCAGTATTTTTTTCAAAGTGTGGCCCACAGACCACCTCCATCAAATTGCATGCGTGTTGGTCAAAATTGCCAGCTCCTGGGTCCCAGTCCATGGCTATTGAATCACAATTTCTGGGGATGGGCTCAGGAATCTGCACTTTTCACACAACCCCAGGTGCTTCTATTGTACAGAGGAGTTTGAGGAGCAGATGTTATGGGAATGTTATCATCACATGAATAAACATTTATTAAGCAGACACTCTTTTTTTTTAGGGCCACTCCCGTGGCATACGGAGTTTCCCAGGCCAGGGGTAGAATGGGAGCTGTAGCTGCCAGCTGATGCCACAGCCACAGCAACGCCAGATCCGAGCTGCATTGGCAACCTACACCACAGCTCATGGCAATGCTGGATCATTAACCCACTGAGCGAGGCCAGAGATTGAACCTGTGTCCTCATGGCTACTAGTCAGATTCCTTTCTGCTGTGCCACAATGGGAACTCCGAGCAGACACTCTGTAGATTGTATATTTTAGTCTATCCTCTATGAAAAGGACCTGTAAGACGTCTGTAATCTGGTTTTATCTGTTTTATGGGGTTGTTTGATGCTTTCCAACGTTGGATGCCTCTGTTTGCCTTATCACCACAGTTATCTTTATTTTTAAAAAATCCATGCACATAGTGTGTGATGATGAGATTTCTATGGAATGAGAAAGTATTTCCCTCCAGACACTAGACAGTTAAAATCTGAAATCTGACTATCACTGAGGATATACAGCAAGAACTTAAAGAGTTAGAGAGGAAGGGAGTTGTTCCTTTCAGTTTTCTATAGTTCTGAAATTCCTCCAATCTTGAAATAGTAATTCATTTAAACAAGTCTGTCTTATCTTTGTCCAATATGGCTTCATATCATAAAATGGAATTTCCTAATCTGCATTCCTTTCATGAATTGACATGGGATGAGTCCAGAGTATTTGGCTTGGCTAATTCTCTTTGTTAAGGAAAACCCCATGGCTGTAAAAGAAACAGTGTGTTTTTTCTTTCTTTCTTTCTTTCTCTTTTTTTTTTTTTGAAGGATAAAAAGAATTTCTCGAAATAGGTCCATGTTCCTAAAAAGTAAGCTTGCATAATAGCTGTTCTTTTTGCCAAGTTCAGGAGATTTCTAATGCAGGATGAAAAGGATCAGGTGACACACTGAAGAGAAAGATTTGAATAGTTAACGCCGCTGCATGTGAGCAGAAAGCCTCTCCCATTTCTCCACAACATCCTGTGCAAAAGAAATGTGGATTAAAAACACAATGACTTCGTGCACCACATCCTTTGTTGCAGACAATAGGTAGGCAATTGATCAGTTGCTTTTTATAAGATGAGGCAAGTCTCCGCTGAATCTCAAACCTCATGTTAAGAGCAATCAAAATGTAAAGTGGGACTCATAGGCAGACCCTGGCAAAGAACCATGTTTCTACTCCTGCCTTCATATAGGCCTTAGATTAGAAATCAGCTGAACTGGTAGGTTTTGAGCCCTCATTCGTCATGTGTGGGGCTGGTCTGCCAGAGTGAACTGTGCTGCTGCACAAACACAAGGTCTCCAGGAAGACGGGGTTCTGACATGGGCACACCCAGGCCGAGCTGGGGACAGGCTCGAAGCATGCTTTGCCAAGGAAAAGGAGCTGGTTCCAAGAAAGGCTGCCAGGAGCCTTGAGAAGAAGAGGATGTAGAGATATTAGGCATTCTGGCTCATCTGAGGTTCCACCAGCCTCAGATGAGAAACACACACTCCCTAGACCGTGGGTCCTGTAAAGGAGAGTTCATTACACTTCTAAAGGGAAAAGCTAGTTTTATAAGACGGCTAAGAGGATTCAAGTAAAACATAAGATCCTTTAGTTTATGAAGGTGCGTTGGTGGCCCATTGCCTGATGTCACCCGGAATCTTGTTCCCAGCTGCGAGGAGTAAGTTCCATTGTCCAAAAAGAAATGCTTTTCAGAAGATTTGGTGGATTAATGATTGCTTAATAATTGTGTTTTGCAGTAATTACAAAGAGTTTGATTTGGCTTCAGCTCTTACTTCTCCAAAGGCAGATAGAGGATAGGTTTTTAATTATTTTTAAATGAAATCTCCAGAGCAATTTAGGTGCCCTGCACATTTGAAACAGGCAACGGGAAAACCCAAGGCATTTTCTGCTGCAGCCTTCACTGGTGTGAAGGCAAAGGAACTAGGAGTTTTGTATGGCCTGGGTGAGCACAGAGTGTGTACTTGAACCAACCAGGAATGGACAGGAGATGGGCTCCATTGACTAGGACTGTTCTCTCACCTGCAAGCATCTGGTGGTTGAAAACTTGAAACATTTAAAAAAAGTTCACCCACCAGCTGGATTCAGCTGCATGACTATGTTGCCAACTCATCTGCAAAACACACAATCTACTTTACTTATAAAAGAAAGGGGGGGGGGCGGCAAGAAGAGAATCCTCAAATGGGGTAAAACAAATCTCAGCACAGATTCAAAAAGGCCAAATAGATCTTATTTTTCTGTCTCTCTTATCTTTTGCTCCTGGCCTGTCTTATGTAAAATGCTGCCCCTGGTTTATGTCTTTGATATCCTCCTTCATCTAGTGGAATTTGTGCTGTGTTTTAAGAGCTCTTCTGAACCATAAGTAGCATATTAATTAATTATTGGGTTAGTGAAACAAATTGCACATCAGTGTATTTTATAATTATTCTCCAATTAGATTTGGTTTATTGAGTTATAGGAGGAGGAGAATGGGATTTCTGGTTAGACCAGAGGGAGTAGCAGGCAGGGTTATGTTCTGAATTGGGAAGCGTTTTGCACTTTCTTATTAAATAAAATCAAGCTGTATATGTAGGCGCAGCAGCTGGAAGAGGACAAGGGGAGGGTGAGTCCAAGAATCAGATGCCATGTTCCTTCTTTGCAAGATTTCTCCAACTTTTGGAAAGACTGTAGCTCATCTACAAGGGCGGAATACTGTCTGGAGAAGATATGCTGAAAGAGGAGAGAAAAGGAGTTGACATGTTGTTGGCATGGGGTCAGTAATGCATGAGGTCAGGAATTTAGAGAATTTCAGATGGCATAACAATTTGGGGCCTGGGGCATAAAGGAAGGAAAGCAGAAAGCACAATGAACATCATGTCCAAACCGTCCTATGCCACAGAGGTCCCATTCAAGAAAAACACTTCCTTGAACTTTTGGAAGTAGTATTCCACTTTCATGATTCCTGATAGATGTTTAGGATGTGTACTTCTGAAATAATTACTCATTTGGGGCCCTTTTCTCTTACCAGCTCTTCTTGCCTACACCAGGGAACTCTCCTCAAACAGGGTCCTCTACCGTTCCTATATAACACCTTAGACAACCTGGCCACTGGCTCCTTTTGAATGCCACCCTCCCCATGTTGCCTCCAGGAGCTTCTCAGCCACCCAGGTTTATTCTTTGAACACTCCAAATGCCTCCCTGGGCATTTGCTCAGAGCACAGCTCACTCTCTGTTTGATCCTCCTTGTCTCCACTAATCCAGATTCTCCCCAGCCTTCAAGGTCCAGACAAAGGCTACTTCTCTCAGGAAGCCCCTCTGCTCTCTCCACCCCTGGAGCCTATGATGCTTCTTTCTGAGCCATTAGCTTTGGAATTTGCTGCCTGCCATCGTATGGATCATTGTCTTATGTTGTTATTGACATCTCAAGGCTCTATGCCTTGTCTGTCTTCCTTGCCTGCTAGTCTCTTGAACTGAGGGGTTGGGGACTCTAGGATAGGACCTACTAGGCAGTTTGCATTCAGTAGTATGCCGTGATGAATTTGTAAACAATGACCAAAAAAGTACCGAGAAATATTTCACTCTTTTCTGTTAATATTAGATCTATTAAATTTAATTTGTTAGATGCTTAACCTAATTTAGCGTTTAAAATGCATTTAATTCCTTTTAAGGAGGGTTTAAGACGTATGGACTATTTTATTTCTTGGCGTAATACTTGTATTTTCTCACAAAATGAAATAGAATAATATTACTTTAAAGAAATGACAGAGTATCTGTCATGGCTCAGCAGTAATGAATCTGACTAGTATCTGTGAGGATGCACATTTGATCTCAGGCCCCGACCAGTGGGTTAAGGATCTGGCATTGCCGTTCGCTGTGGTGTAGGTTGCAGATGTGGCTTGGATCTGACGATGCTGTGGCTGTGGTGTAGGCCGGTGGCTACGGCTCCACTTTCACCCCTCACCTGGGAACCTCCATATGCCTTGGGTGCGGCTCTAAAAAAGAAAAAAACAAAACAAAACAAAACGAAAAAACCCAAAATGACATATATCATCATATTCTTGTGTCTATTCTTTACCCTATTACATTCTTCTTCTTGGAGAATAACTGATGAACTTGCCATGTGACAAAAAATAAGAAAAGAATGAAGAGGCAGATATCATGCTGGCTTGCAGATCTCTTCTTCCAGCAATGGCCCACATTTTTTGACCTCTTCTCTTCAAGTGACAGCCACCCACTGACTCTGCTCTTCCATCACAGGTTAGGGCTGGGCAAGAGCCCACTGTGATCTTTCGTTAAATCACTGACCTGTTGGAATGGGCAGAGCATGTCTAGAGGGAGCTAAGTGGTTAATTGCAATTCATGGACCCGGCCAAACCAAAATGCAGCTTGTTCACCAAACCATCCTCTTCCCCCTCCCCCTTCCCTTTCCTCTGGATCAAGCCCAGCTCTAATTAAAATGTAATATTCTCCTTATGTGACTCCTTGGAAAAGTTTGTGGAATGACCACATAATACAGAGCAGGTTTTCCAGATGTTCCCTGTCTTGGCTGGTATTCACATGCACAGCATCTCCACCCCCAAATTTCTCTGCTCTATACTTACCATATGACCTCCTCCCCCTCCCACTTCTCCTCTGCTGTCCCCGATATGCTGTGCATAACTTCCTGAGTCTGAGTGTTGTGCCTTCAGTGTATAAGAACCATTACTGAAGTGCAGTGGGCCAAGAAAAAAGTAATACTTGCCTCCACAGAGCACTTTAATGCTATTTACAATGGAAAAAACAACTTTGAACTGCTTCCAAAACAACAGGCATTAAAATCACTTCTGTTTGCAGTTGAGATGGATTTTGCAGTAACCTTTCCAAACCTGCTTCCTCTGAATGTTTTTCAGTCCATAGAGTGGCTTTCTCAATGAGATTTTAATATGGTGCCCCTATAAACACTTGGCATACGCCTCCAAAGGTGATTTTCCAACATTTGCTCAACTAGCCGCTTGTGAAACCAGGGTCTGCAGCCATAAGGTCTCCATGAAGATTGTACAGGCGTGGCGATATTATAAAACACTGTCCCAAACTGCAAACTGGTGAGTGGCCGCTATGACACAGCCATCAGGTTTAGGCACATTTTTGATAATGTGATCAGTTGGCAGAGTTCTATGAGTTCCATTTTCCATGCCTCTTCCCACACATATTTTCCATATCACTTCAGCCTTTTGATCTGTGGTCATTAGATGTTATGAGGATTTCTCAGTGAGAGGTTGCAAAATGGCATTCCTGTAAGCAAAATCCATGCTTAAAAAAAAATCTGGATGGTGTTTTCTAAATTTTTGAATTAGTAGCTACTGGCTTTTTTTTTTTTTAATCTGCTCTTCCTATTTTAAAAAAACATTTTTCTTACATGCTATCGGGCATTGCCCTTGTTTTCTGCCCATCTGTCTTGTCCTAGAAACACTATGCCTTGTTAGAGATCCCCATAGGTACTTGCATCTTTGGTGTCTACTATGCTCACTGTCTTCCTCGGCCTCTGAGTAGCTAAGGTTTTAAAGCTGCAAGATTTCACTCACAAATTTGGATTTCTGGCTTCTCTGGCGAGAGAATTTGGATGGAGCTTTTGTTGTTGTTGTTGTTGTTGTTTTGGAGCTGCCTCCTTCATGTGGGGCAGGAGCCCCGTCTGCTCGCTGGACCTTCTGATTCCAGGCATTCTTTCCCATCGCCTATGTGCCATTTGACGTTAACATTCTGAGTCATAATTTTTTCAGTGCAAATATTTTATGGCCAGAAATTCAGCCAAGCAAGACAGGTTTTGAGCCATATGTTGTTAGTTAGCTTGAAAAATACATATCTGGATTTTTCCTCTTGAGTAATATGTCTCATCTCTATGCTTGACACTGGCTTCCCAGGTAAATAGAGGTTTCCTACAAAACATACCCAAGCGGTTAAGAGGAAGGGCTTTGGAGTCATGTACCCTTGACCAATTTCTAGCTGCCTGGTGCTGGGAAAACTGCTTAAACTTGTTGTGCCTCATTTTTTTCTATCTGTAAAATGGAAATACGCTGTAACCCAGTGTTTCTCGACTGTAGAATGCATCAGGATCACCTGGAGGGCTTGTCAGAACACGGACGGCTGGTCTTATCGCCAGAGTTTCTGATTCAGTAGGTCTGGGGTGGAGCCCGAGAACTTATAACATCTCTAACAAGGTTCTGGGTGATGCTGCTGTTCTAGGAACCACCCTTTGAGAATGACCGCCCAATCCATTAGGTGCAGGTTAACTGTGATAAGTGTACAAAACATGTGCTTCAGGGAGCTAGTCATGTGATTGAAATAAAAGATTATATTTAATTTGTTAGAGGTTCAGCGTTTCTCTCTGAATAAACCCTGATGAATCATTGCATTTGCATAAATAGTATAGATGAATGGTGATTCTAGATACAATGAAATGATTTTATTTCTGAAACCTATACATTTTCATAGTGCAGAAGGGAAAATCCACACGTTAACTTTGTTTTGATCCTAACCTGGGTTTGTCTCTTATTCTTTCCCTGCTGTAAGGGAAGAATTAATAGATTTACACAAGGCATTGAAAGGAAAGGTGAGCAGGAAAGGTGAGCAAGAAAGGTGTTATCTTAGATTGGCGTGAATAAGTCACAGTCCCTTCTCCCATTGGTCCCTCCATGCCCTCCTGGAATCTAGACCCAGCATGGGGATGTCACCTCTTACCTGCGTGGAACACAAAGCAGTCATGGCCCACTGGCTGTCTGCACCCCCGCCTTTCCCTGAATTGCCTCAGTGATGAACAGTGAGAAGAGAGATGACTTCACATCAGACTCAGGAAGCATGGCAGTGAGCTCTGTGCAGGCTTCAAACCATTGTACACATTCCCCCACCCCCCCTTCCTCCCTCCCTCTTTCCTTCCTTCCTTCCTTCCCTTCCTCCCTCCCTCTCCCCTTTCTCCCGCCCCTTTCCTATGCTTCAATATTAAATATCATAGGAATAGAGTATGTATTTTGCAATACTGGCAACTGACACCTATTAACAAGAGACTCTAAACTCAACCCAGCTTGCCTGATTCTAAAAAACAAAGTTCTGGTATAGTGTTCAGACATATACCACTCAAAAAATAGCCCTGGTGCATATGCAACAAATAGAAGCTGTATTAATAACACCTGGAGTGTAATGCATTATACCTAATAAAAATTTAAGGACTCCTAATTTTTAGAAAGTTTGACCAATGCGCTATACTCCACTTCCACCTGTGGCAGACTGTGTGGGATTTCAGTGCCCTTTCATTTGGGAGAAATGGGAATGAGTATGAAGGGCAGAGGCTTTGGGAGGCACGAGGGAAAATTTCCCTAAGGGTCAGGCTTGTCATATAGTGAACTTGTTATCCAAGAAGCAGAACCCCCTTTTCTGAAGATTTTAGCAAATGTTGTAAGTGCAGTTCTCCCAAGTGGCAGGATACTGGATTGAATGACCTTGGGATACTCCTTTCCAGACTGTGATTTTGTGAATATTTTTGTCATACAAACCACTTCTTGTGTCCTAGCACTCTAGACTCTTATAAAACACCATGTGTCCACTGCAGGCTGACTGCCATGCAATCTTTTAAGCAATTCTGATAAAACACCCACTCCAGAAAGTTGAGACCATTGAGTCAAAAATGCCTGTGACTTAGAGTAACCTTTGAGGTAGAAGCTCTCTACTGGTGTTTAAATTGAATACTGCATCAGGATTCAGGATGCTAAATCTCTGTGTGAAAAGGGATCAATACCCAGTAAAACTACAAGCAATGCTGGCACAGACCACACAACTCCCATTTCCCTCAAACGCTCCCAGCTTGTCTCCAGATCTGCTTGACACGGTGTCATTTGACATTACTTAGTCCATAAAACTTAACACATTTATAATGGGTGACAATAAGACTGGGCAGTTACTGTGACATAAAATGGGAGAAAAAAGTTACCAGGCCATCAAATATGGACATTGTTTTCTAGCCAAATGCTTTATCAGTGATAAATGAGCAGTCCCAAATTAACACAGATGTGATGAAATATCTACTCCATTGATGAGTTTTCATCATGAGCTGTACTTACAGGCTCAGTCTGAAGAGACTCCATTATACCGCAAACAACTTACACCTTCTGGGTGAACTGTCATTTGTGATATGGAAATAGGAGGCACTTCAGGAACACTTCCCTATATTTCATCTGGAGATTTTTCTTAAGTAGACCCCATGGGGTTGGAAGACTTAGAAAAATAGATCGTGTTTTCCTGGTGCCATTTGCAAGGTAGGCCAGAAAGGAAGCCACGAGAAGTGCTTTGCTGCCGATATTTTGAAGCTCTTACATCCTGTAGCATACTTGACATCATCAGATGACGCAGTGTATTAGGAAAGCATAGAAGAATGGAGAGGAAATGAAACTAGAGAAACAAGGGTGTATTTGTATCAAAAATCTGGAAGGAAGAGAAAGAATTCTTCTTTTTGTGGCCCCATTCACCCCTTCCTTTCTTCCTGCCTATGAGCCAAGTCAATGAACAGCTCTTTACAAGATGTGGGAACTTAGAATGACCTTGCTTTAAAGTACGAGGGCTTTGGTCTTCTAGCCGAAGAGCCAGCCAGTATCTTTTTCAACTTGAGAACCAGCAGTCTGGCAGATATCTCAAGTTCTAAAACAAGCAACTGAAAAAGTTTTCCTCTTCTTTTAGATCTTTCCAAAGAAAAAAAAAAGCAGTCCAACAGTAACAGTGCTGGTAGTGGAGAAACATATCCAAGCCCCAATTATGACCTAATTCCAGTAGACTTTTTCTGTATCCTGTAATGATATTTCAAGGTATGTGTTTTGCCTTGTGGTGGACTCAAATGTATGTAATGAGTCATAGAAGATTAGGATCTTATTGTTCTTGGAATTGAGTTGAAGCATCTCCCTTACCCTCCAGGCCTTCATTCTGAGACACACGCAGGCCCTCTCTGCCCCCACCCCAATGTTACCTCAAAGCACCCTTCCCTCAGGACCCATGTGTGGTGAGTATTCAGCACACCTCCCACTGCTTTGCATCATCTCGGTTTGGGGATAACCCTCCAGGTGTAGTTCTGGACCTTTCTTGTGGAGCAGTAGCAGCCTTGTAAGAGTTTTGCCAGAAAAAAAGAAAAGACAAATGAACTGGACTTTACCATCAACCAGATCCAAGCGTGAACAGACCCGTTCTCAGACCAAATCAACATTTCTACTCCCGTCCTGACAACAATAAATTCAGAAGTCGTCACCACATAAAGTACCTCATGCACAAATACTTGAACTCTGACTTCCTTTCAACAGCCTTAATGGCACTGCTCACCGTATCATTTTAACATGCGCCGGTGTTGTAATGTCATAAATGACAATCTCAACTACGATCGTAGCCTGAATTGCCAAGCCTAACTTCCAACACCTCTGTCATATAACATGTGGCCCTGATGGGGTACACACAAGGGACCTCCCCTCAAGCCCTCTGCTCTCCCAGGCCTTTCCTTCTCGATTAGAATGAGGAAGCCTGCAATCCCCCACTGAAAAACACAGACATGAAAATAATGAACCATCTCTCCTGTTCAGCTGTAACTTATATTCCCAATGAGGAGGAAGACGAAGGGAAAAAAGAAAAAAAATCCAGGCCCAGAGACCCACGTTTCATTTGGAACACTAGGGGTTCTTGGTGGAGATCATTAAAGTGTGGTTTGAAATATTTTCCTTTTCTCATCAAGTCACTAGCCCTGTAATTGATGTCATAAAAAATATCTGTGTTCAGTTGCAGTGGGCTTCTCGGGTCCCTTCAAGTTATCAATTATTTACATCCCCATGAAATGAAAAAGAAAAAAAAAATGCTATAAAGCCAGATCCTGAAATGCCACCAAGGAATCTGAGGGTGGCATTGTTAATCGTGTGCATTGCACCCACGAAGAGGGCGTTAGTACTCTGTTTGGGAAAGTTCATTTTCCCCTCTCTGTCATACATTATCTGTGTAGGTTTTATTGCTTCTCCTCATAAATAGTCTCACTGGGCTTTTTGTTTGTTTGTTCTTATCCTCCACAAATTTATACTCTTAAGGACGAAAGGAGAGACATCCGTTCCTTCAGCTAACACAGGCCCCTTTTCTCTGCATCTCTGGGGCTTTAACCACTTCCTCCTGTTTTCCCGTAGCATCCAGGGAGTTTTCTTCTCTTACCGAAATTCACACGGTCCAGATTGAACAGAAAATCATGTTTGCGAATGGTGGGATTTCACTGGTATTGGACGTCTTTCCTTTCTCTTATTTCCTCCTGCTTTAATTTCCTCTCCCCAAACTCTCTCCCCCATTCATGCAGCACAGCAACCCCAGCAAGACCAGGCCTCATACTATTACTTGTCCTCAGGGAAGGTGACAGAAAACGTTTGGTGATAAGTCTGAAGACCCAAACTTGGCCCTTATTCCTTTAGCAATGTTTAAAGACGTCTCGCTGACATAGAATCCTCACGTGTTCTGGTAAAGACCTTTGTGGGTATTACTGGTAGAATGTGATACTGTACCTTTTTCCAGTGTGTTATTTTCCAGCTTTGGGGATTGTCCTTTCATAGGCCTCGTTATGGCAACGGGAGACACTTGCTGGAATCAGAGTGGCTTCTAAACCCTAGAGTGCAGTAGGCTTACATTTTTCCATCATTCAAAGTGTAGATTCAAATCGACGCAAATCTGTTCCTAATCAGCCCATTTCTCTGATCTGCAGAGCATAAATGAGTTAGTTATAAATGAGGTGGCAGGCAAATGCCTCAACTTTTTTGAGAGCAGCAACAAAGCTCTTTCCAGGACTGAGGAAGGCATTTAAATTATTATTCCCCATTTATTCAAAAGGGAAGTTTTGAAGACATACGGGGACAAGCTGTTTAGACAGAACCGCAGCCGTGGTCCTTTTTCAATGCTGCAGTTGGGTGTTCTATATTTACCATTCCCCAGACAGTTAAACATCTAAATTGGGCGCGGGGTGTGGGCAAATTCTGCCAACATCCAGATCCTGAAAACCTCAGCAAGTTGATTAACTTTGGAGACATATAGTCCCATTTGCCAACAAGCATTTTGCCGTCCAAAGGTTCGCAATACACTACAGCAACAGAAATTCCCTTCCTCTCTCCTTCATTTACTTAAAAGAAAAGGCTGTTCAGAACATAAGGGAAAGTGTTAATGCAACTTTAAGGAAGGAGAGAAGACATTTTTTGCAAAGTGATTAAAAACAACTTGTAAAAGTAGGACCCATCAGTTGTGGGGGCTTCTGCTCAAAGGTCTGGTACCCTCTAGGGTGGTGGGGCGTCCTGTGGCTGAGAGCTCTGTTCCCTGTTCATAGGGGAGCTGGAAAAAGAGGGAGTGGGGGAAGAAGCAGGTCGACAGGGGTGGAGGAAAAAAGTCCTCTCTAACTTTCTCTTGATCCCAACCAGGGGCCAACATTTGCAGGTTCTTTTAATAGAATGCGCTTCTTTTAATAGAATGTAATTCGGTCGAGGAAGAAGCACATGCCGTTAAAGAAGCCTCCGCACGTGATTTTAAACCTGAAAAAGAATAGGGTTCGTTTATGTGGAGAAACGACTCAAAATGTCATGAAACGTGGGAAGAGAAGGGAGTGAGTTTTTAAGGAGCAAAACAGGCGCAAATGCAGCACTGCTAACCTGGTTTGTTCTCAGTGATACTGGAGCTGTATTTTCTATTATAGGTCGCAGCAAATGCTTTCATTCATATTGAGCTCAATGTTTTTCAAAGCGTGTTTGTACACATTGTGACCGTTGTTCCTCAGCAGGTGGCCTGGCTGATGTCTTGTTTCCCAGCTTAAGGCTCAGAGGGGTAAGTGAGCTGCCTGAGGTCACACGGTCCCAACTCAGAAAGCGATCTCTCGGCTCCTGTTTGCAGGAGCCCGGTCTTCGCACACTCCTCCCTCCTTCCCCTACTCAGCAGGGCTCCGTGCTGCGCCCTGTTCCTCGTGGCAGCTTGGTAAACACCAATTGATGAATTAATTGGCAATGGTGATAATGACTGCTCTCAAGTACCTACAACAAAAGTTGTTGTTTTCCTCAGGGATCTGCCCAGCCCTGATGTACCTAGGGTTGGCATTAGCAAAATAATGAACAATATCAGTGGATATTAGTGACTGAGGAAGCAGACTCCGATTTAGCTCTAGACGCCACACTGAGATTCACACAATTAGAAGTTTATAGTCAACTGTGGGATGATACAGTCCATTAATCTTTCTAACAGTTACACGGTTCCATTTGGACCAGGCTCAGCTCTTATAAAATGCAGACTCATTACACTGACTCAGATGGGAGCCAGGGGGACATATTCAAGGGCCGTGCCACCGTTTGCCAGCAAACTTGAAGAACGGTTTTGGTGTCTTAAGCTTGAAGTGGAAGCTGGGCAAGGTCACCCGGAAGTCAGTCCTTGTCCTTCGCTTGCCTCGTTCCTTCTCCCTGACCCACCTGCCTTGTCCTCTCGGGCACAAGATTCAGACACAAAGAGGAGGAGAGCATTTACGGTTATCTGCTCAGAGAACACAGCCGAGGGATGGCACCCGAGTGGCTTTGAGATAGCAATTCTCCTGTCTGGGGACACAGTGGCATATTCAGCCCGTGTAAATATGGTTTCTTGAAGGATGAACTGAGGAATCTGGTCTCTCAAATTCCCTTCAGAGTTTGAACTATGCGGATGCATGATGTGAAATGAACAAGCCTACAGCCTAGAATCTCTAGGCTTAAAAAAATGAGAACACTTTCATGAATAGAATTTCACTCCTCATCGTCAGATTTTTTGTTTGTTTTTTTTTTAAATAGAATCTGTAGCTGAGAAAGGTCACAGAACTCGCTCAAAGTCACACCGTTATGAAGTGACCAGGCAAGTGTTTCTAAGTGGAACCTGGGCTTGTTCTCACTAAAGGCCATGTTCTGAAATCTCCCTTGGACCTCTAGGAGACCTCTTGCCATAAGCTATGAGTCATCATTTCAACCGGAGATTCAGGGAGAGGAGGGGAGTGAGGGAGACAGACAGGGCAGTTGGAAGACGAAGACAACAACCTTCATCTTATGTTACCACTGGCCTGGCCTGGCTGTGCAGTCAGGGGTGAGGGGTGAGACATGGTTCTGTGATGCTTGGACATGAGAACTAGGACTCTTTGAAGAGGTCATTAGCAAGCGAGCACCTTGAGAACTGCGTAAAAATGCACATGAGGCTGGAAAATATACAGGCTCTAGAAGAGAGCGTAGACGTGCTATAGGACTGGCCAGTCCCAAGCACTGATTCTAGTTTGCAGTGGGTTTCAACAACCATGGCATTTGGAGGCAAGCAGTACTGGTCTTGCCACTTAAAGTCACTCTCAGGAGCTTTTATATTCTCTTCTTGTGCTTCCATAAACGACAGCCACTGGAGTCAATATTTTCTATTAATGTATTCTGATCACTGAGTATTGAGCCTGGTCTGAAAACATGGTTCCTGGAATCACTAACAGTGATGAAGCCAGTTCTTGATCATGTGCATATAGGTTGTCCCAAGGCCATTTTTTTTTTTTTACTGCCCGCCTGATTTCTCCCTGCCACACAGACCCTTCCAAGACAGCTCTTCTTACACTCTGTCACTGGGTGCTCAGGGAGGGCACATTAATTTTAATATTGGCTTTAGTCAGACCTCATTAGGAAGGTCAATATACTGCCCAAACCCCATTAAATAACATGTTTAAAACACTAAATAAATAACACTTAGATTATCCATAGTTTTGGCTCCTGAAGGCTGCTTTTTCCTTCCACTATTGCAGCTAATTTAAGACTGCAAGGAAGAAGTTTTAAACATATTACTTTTGGCTTAAGCCCAACAATGTTGCAATGTGATATTTAGAGCTCATGAATCAAGAGACAAACATGTATGGCCAGGTGTGTTTTGACATAAAAATTTCTGTGAGACAGTTGGTCTCTCTGTATGATAAATGGTCAAAAATCTCATTCATTTCTAATGCCTGTGCTTTAAAAGGTAAGGTAAATATACAGAAGGCTTCCTTCTCTTTGCGTGGCATTTATCTTCTCAAGTGTGGAGGTCCATTTGATTAATGTCTAGTCACTTAAGGAAAAAGATGTCTTCTCTAAGTTGCATGAAATGTGAAATGATTAGGTCATGCTTCCGGGGAGTTTTTATGTCCAATTACTTAAACTTTAAAAAAAAAACTTAAAAAATTTTTTTGTGTGTTGTGTCTTCTCCAAGGACCCTCCCATCCCTGTGTAACTCAATAGATGAGGCCATTTCCTAATGTGGATTCTTCTTTAGTACGAGTCTCCATCTGCTGGTAGTGCTGGTTTGGAAATCTGGCCATACCCGAGCCCTCCTGGCTAAGGACCTCACCTGGTGGGCACCCACACACTAACTGGTCACTCATTCATACTTTCACTGTGAAACTGTGAAAGAAAAATGTCCATCCTAATTTGGAAATTACATTGCACGTCATTGACCCTTTGCAACATCAAGACCATTGCTCTTGTTATGTCATTATCTAGTCTTGGTTTTGATTTGATTTGATGTGTGCGTGCGTGTGTGTGTGTGTGTGTGTGTTGTCGTTTTCCCCTGGACTATCATAGTTTTAAACATTATATAAATAGCCTAGCTCCATTTGCTAGTTTCCACAATTCTTTAAAATCAAGATGCCAGATAAAATAATGTTTTGATGGCGAGAGTCTATTATCAGCATATGACACAAGCCTGGTCTTTGAAAAGGCATAAATCAGATAACAGTTCCAGTGACGCTGTGCTCTTTTGATTTTTCAAAGCCTTCTGTCAAGGCTGCCTTTACCTGCATCTTTTGATAATGAGAGAATTAGATCATTGGCGTCATCACGAGATGCATCTGGCAGCAGCTTTTCTTCATCATTATCGTTACCAGGGGTTGTGGTGTTGGATTTCTTTCAGTTCCATTTGTTTTATGTCTGTACGTTTCTCAGTTCTCACAGCCTGTGTGTGTGTGTGTGTGTGTGTCTGTAGTGTGTGCACGGCGTAAGGAGGCAGAAAGACAGACTGGAGAGAGGTTGGGAGAGAATTGAAAGAAATTTGGGAAAGAGAACAGACAGCTGTGTGCTGAGGATCTTTCCTGCTCTAGTCATACCCCGATTCTATATCTAGTCAGTCACCTACCAGCTCTGCTTAGCCACTCTTGGCCTTGCAATTCTTAGTAGAAAGACACTGGGCTTCCTTTGGAGCCCCTCCTGGTTTTTCTGTCTCCTTACCTAATCACCCTTTATAAGGATCAGAGGCTCTGGGATATTCAGCATTAATAGATACACACTACCGTGTATAAAGTAGCTAAACAATAAGGACCTACTGTCTAGCATAGGGAACTCTATTCAATATCTTGTAATAACCCATGAAGGAAAAGACTATACATATAGATAATTGAATCACTTTGCTGTACACCTGAAACCAGCACAATGTTGTAAATCAACTATACTTAAAAATTTTTTTTCCTTTAATTTTAAAAAGAAAATATCTCACAGGAGAGGCACACATTTCTCCGCTTGTCTTTCAAATAGCACATTCTAGACTTAGTGGCACAGGAAGAAACACATTCTCTTAGTTTCCAAGTAAAGCCCTCACTCACTCTTCAGAATGTTAGTTTCTGCTTTTGCTCAGCCAAGATGAGCAGCAGATAACTTCCGATATAAAAATTCTTGAAAAGTCTATAATTTAAGCTTTGATTTTTTTTTTAAAACTTGGTAATAGATGGAGATGACTTATTTACTTCTGGACCTTATTTAATTTAAGAAATAAAAACAAAAACAAAAACAAAAAACAACGGCGTTCCTGTCATGGTGCAGTGGTTAACAAATCTGACTAGGAACCATGAGGTTGCTGGTTCGATCCCTGGTCTTGCTCAGTGGGTTAAGGATCTGGTGTTGCCCTGAGCTGTGGTGTAGGTTGCAGACACGGCTTGGATCCCACGTTGCTGTGGCTGTGGTGTAGGCTTGGCAGCTACAGCTCCGATTCGACCCCTAGCCTGGGAACCTCCATATGCCAGGGGAGCGGCCCTAGAAAAGGCAAAAAGACCAAAAAAAAAAAAAAGAAATTAAAATATTTGTTGATTGTTTACTATATGCCAAGTGCTAAGTGCTAGGGACACAAGGGTGAGTTTAAATACACATGGCTGCTGCCCTCACAGAGGTGACCGTCTAGAGTTAAATTACTTGGTTTAAAAGGAAATCCACTTAAGCAGGAAAGTGACTTGCCAAAGAACATTGGGAAGCTCACAGAATAGATGGCAAGGATGTGGACTGGGCTTAGGAAAGGGCTGTAGCAAGGGATTAGGTAGTAGTGTGCAGAGAATAGGACCACTCTGAGGTCCAGTAGGGAACCCCCACTGGAGTGAGTATATAGGTGCCAGCCATTCCCTCATCTTTGTATCATTCCCTTCAAGATGCAGAGTCCCAGGAGTGAGCCTTTTTTTTTTTTTTTTTTTGTCTTTTTAGGGCTACACTGACAACATATGGAAGTTCCCAGGCTGGGGGTCTAATCAGAGCTGTAGCTGCTGTCCTACACCAAAGCCACAGCAACACAGGATCCAAACTGCATCTGCAACCTACACCATAGCTCATGGCAACGCCAGCTCCTTAACCCACTGAGTGAGGCCAGGGATTGAACGTGCATCCTCATGAATCCTAGTTGGGTTCAGTAACCACTGAGCCACAAAGGGAACTCCCTCAGGAGTGAACATTTTTATGTCTTGTCTGGGTCACCTGTCACCTTGGTCAGGAGACAAAAGGACCCCTTGACTTTTGGCCCCACCAGAATGTGTACCATGCAGGGGGCTAGGTATATGATATCATTTCAGAGTAGCAGGGGACTGACTGCCAGCAACAAAAAGGAGAAGGGATGCTGGTCTGCCAAAAAGAGCTCCTCACCTGCCCCTCCTGTGCTTGAGCCCCAGTTGCACAGAATGAGTTGGTTATTTTTTCACATTGGCAGCAGATACTAGGAGGAAATAGGTTCATGGAGGAAATCAAAGGCACAGATTCCCTCAGTTCTTGATGGCTTGTTGATGTGGCATGTCACATGAACACCATTAAGTGTTGTTTACTTCCTTTATAACTTTAGGCTTGATTCCTGTGTAGAAAACATTGCATCACTTTCTAAAAATTTGCCTGCTACATTTGCTAGACCTAAAATTCATAGCTGTAGTGTAGTATCTCTGGAGGGGGGGGCAGATGCATAGGAATTGGGTGCTGCTGTATAATAGGTAGGAATCTTGTGATGAGTCACTTAACTCTTTTTCTCATTTCATTAATTTTCTCATTTGTAAAATTAGTTTAAAACTGTCTATTTCCGAATTGTTGTGAAGATTAGAGGATTGAAAATGAGACTATAAATGAAGCCCCTTACATGTAGTAGATGCTCGGTAAATTGTAGATATTACTGCTGTTGTGTTATTAAGAAACTCTTTCCTACTCTTCAGCCTACTGCAATTCAGTTACCTTTAAGCCCTTGTCAATTCTTCAACCTCCTCCATTCAACTAAAGTAGCCTAAACAATGAGATAATTCATCCCAGTCATAAGTTGAGAAGGGGGAGAGTAGGATAATTGCAAAATTAAGAACTTCAGCCACTGAAGTCATCAAGAACCCAGCCTCTTTCTTTCACACTGCCAGTCTCAGTATAGGTCTGTAGGGACACTGGCATTGTCCCTAGGGTGTGTCCCTTCGTAGTTACTAGATGGCTGCTACAGCCCCAGCTATCATGTCCCTGCACCACAGCAGCCAGTGGCAAGATGAGAAGTTTCGTCTTGTGTATTTCTTTGTCAAAGAGTAAAATGTGAAGTTCCCTGGTGGCTCAGAGGGTTAAGGATATGGCATAGTCATTGCTGTGGACTGAGTCACTACTGTGGCACGCATTCTGTCCCTGACCCAGGAACTTCTGCATGCTGTGGGCATGGTCAAAAAAAAAAAGAAGAGTGAAAATTTTCTAGAACCCTTGGCCCTGGTGAAGCTTTTCCTTGGGTTCCATCTAGCAGCCGCCCCACAACGCTGAGATCTTCCCTGAGACAGCAAAGCGACTTGGCTCTCCAAGATCTTACATCTTCCCCCTCCTCTAGAGCTCTTGTGGTAATACCTGCTTCCAGACTCACTTTCTCCATTTTTAACCTTAACAAAATCACCTGCCTTAGCCCTGCACCAGTCTGTGTATGGGGAATTCTGATACACGCTAAAGTGGTGTCCACCTCTGAAACTGGGGGTGGACATACCTTGTGTCTGAGAATGGAGACCCCTCCACTAGGACCCCATTTAGTGGGAGATGGGGGGGAAGGTAATGGCTGTGTTAGGGAGGGAGCAACCAAATGTCTACTCTCCCACCCCTACAGCAATCCCTGAACTCAGAGGTCTTAGTTATTAAGGTCAGTCAATATAGTGCTCTGTTCTCAGTGATAGTCCATTTCATTGAGACAAATACATGGATACTGTGCCAACTCATGCCATGCTCTGTGCCTGGGACTGTGGGCAAAGAAGAAAGCCAAAACCCGATCCTTAAAATTCAGGGTAATTTTGTCTCGTATTATTATATGGTCTCTTGGTATTTATATTTCCATATGTTATCCTCTCATTTTTGCTAGAATCATAAGGGAAAAAGCCTTGTCTGAGTCTGGACATATTTGCCCAAACCCTTCCCTCTTCTCCTAAAGCACTGCACCTCACACAGGGGGCCCTCAGAAGATCTGCCCTCTGATAACCAGTGGACACTGGCCTGTTTACCAAATGACTCCCCCACATTGAGCCCTGCCTGTCCGCGAGCTCTCCTTCAGCTTCCTTTGCACGTGTGTTGATTTCTGAATTGTGGCAGAGATGGCCAGTGTTCCCTGTCTCCAGTTCCCCTCGCCTTCCTAAGCACAGAGCTGAGCTGTTCTTCCTGCCTGCTGATGGCTCATTGGGACTGTGAGACTGAGTTCTGGCTGATGGAACCTGGGCAGAAGCAACACTGGCTACCACCAGACCTTGCTCTAAAACTGCCTGTCAACCTTCCAAGCTCTCCCCATCACTGTCCTTGGGGCTGAGAGTGAGATACTCTGAGAGCCTCGAAGATGGAGGATCCCTGTGAAAGACGGAGCCCAGACCCCTGACTCACTGTATAGAAGAGGTGGTGCCAGGAGAGCTGCCTGGCCAGGGACATTCACACAGGGCCCAGAGTGAGCATGCGCCTCAGATTTGTCACAGCTGCTAACGCCACTCCCTGACATTATTATTTTGAAGTAAATTTAAAAAATGTATTGAAGTATAGTTGATTTACAGTATTATTATTATTTTTAAGAGGTTAAATCTGGTTCTGATAGTTTGCAAAAGTATGTTTTAATTTACAAGAAAAACTCCAGGAAGTTACCACGGTTGAGAAGAGAATACATTGGGGCAAAGCGCTGATAATATCTTCAGAGATACTATGCACCATTCTCCAGGATGGTCAAGTTTCAAGAGAATATACATTGCCAGTAATAATCAGGACATTTGCATTATCTTCAATTTCGGGAAGAAATGATTATAAATGGTGCTGTTTGTGCGTTAGTGAAATCCCTTAATCCCATTGTGTACCTGTCATCCGCCTGCTCAGTTGCAGGTATTCAACATTTCCAATAAGAGTATTCCCTTACCTGCTTTTAAATCATTATTGTTTTTATAATGGCTTCATTAGTTCTTAATTGTCCTAATTTTCTTACCCATTCTTGTTAAAAGCCGATTAAAATATGAATAATTTCAACATCCCAGGCATTCTGGAAACAATCTGAATTTCAGGTTTCCATCCATTTGTCAGTGAAAACCAAAAGAGGAAGGCAGGGTGGACAATTCTAGATTAACTTCAACGGCATATACTTAGGCCTTTATGTCACATCCTCATGGCCCTCAGACTTTGATAATGTTAAAGCCAGAAGGGATCTCAGTGATCATTCTGTCCTCACCCCTCAGCTGCTGATGAGGCAGCTGAGATCTACGAGGGCCACACCGTTGGATGACATTGAAGATAGAATCGGTCCGGGTCTAACAGTTCCCGTGGAATGAGCTGTGTGCTCTTAAACCAGTGTGAGTGAGGTTTCCCCTCTCTCCTGGACTGTCATCTGTCTCTCTGGCTTCCTCCTCTGCCCCTCACCCAGGGAACAGAAAGTAAGGATGCTCACAAACACCACTGGCTTAACCAGTAGGCTCACGTATAGATGCTTCTGTCAAAACAATGAGTCCAAATAAACTTTCTGCAAAAGTCTCTTTCTATCCCCACCCCTTCCATTCTCTGTTCCTCATGTCACGGCTATCCTTGCTTGAATTGTCTTTGGGCAAAACGAAACAGGAATGGATCTTTTATTCCCAATAATTAATGGGATATCATCCTCTTCCATAACGTTCTTCTAGTCCCTTTAGAGAGTCTCAACCATCCAGGGTATGGTTTTAGGCATATGAGCATTTTTTTCCCCTCAGGTTGGAAATATCAAACTGTTGTCTCAGATGATTCTCTAGCTAGCTCTATGACTTTGAGCTAAACACCTCACCTTTCTGACTCTAAATTTCTCATCAATAAAATTAGGGGTTAGTTTAGACTGACCTAAGACGCTCCCAATCTGGCTTGAAATCCATGCTTATGCTAGATGGGTGAGTGGTTCCCTGAGTATGACCTGGTTCTCACAGTCACACAGGAAACGTGGAATCTAGGGACATGTTCTGGATCTGTCTAGATTCTTAAGCCTCTATCGACACTTCTCTTTTTATCATGATTCTAAATCATGTTCTTGAGACTTGAATTACCTCTCGCCTGTGTTAAAAAATCTTTTCCTTTATAGTTCATCTGTTCCTTATTCTCTTCTCCAGTTTTCTTCTCTGTTGAATGTCAACATTTAAGAATTAGGTTTTAGATTCTCTGCACAGGTCACCTTTTGATGCACTTATTCTAGCCTCCAGGTCTTCCTACACAGAAACTTTGTTCTTTTGCATACATGTATGCATACTTACTACAGAAGAATTTGGCTTAGATTTTTATTTTACGAGGCAGTTCTTGGTATCTTGTTATAGAACTCTACCCAATGGATCAAAGGAAAGGAGTTCCTTTGCTCTGCCTCTCTTCTACTTTACAATTCTGAATACTGTCAATCATATCAGACAGAAGTCAGAGGAAGCTTGATGGGATGGGTGGAGGCAACCCAGGGAAGCCATCCTATCAAAAGCTTTCTGGGAGTTTGTGTTTGGTCTGCTGACGTGGAACCTCTACAATCCATTATGTTCCCTCATCTCCTCCTGCTCTGATGCTCCGAAAATCCAAAACATGTTCACCAGCTGGTGTCCATTTCTGCCTTCTCTTTTCTTCATTCACTGTTGGCGGTGGATGAATCAGAGAGTACCTGTGTCAATTTGGACTTCAGTTTCTTAATTGAGGCAAATCATCTTAGCATGGAAATGGTTTTCCCCAATATAAGCATTGTAATCCTTCATGGTACTCTTCTACCTCTGGCTGACTCAGAGTGTTTGGCAATGAACTTAGCAAGTAAAGAGTCTTGGTTCATCTGTGGCACAGATGGGAGTTCTTCTGTGAAATCTACCAGAACAACAGACTCAGCCTGTACATTCACTGGCCCACTGTGGGGCTTGTTCATTAGTTTGGAGTATATTAGTTAGGACTGTCTCCATTGTAATGGAACGAAAACCCACCTCTAAGCTGACTTACGTTTTAAAAATAAGTTAATAGATCATGTCATCATCAACATCATCATCATCATCATCACCTAGGCACATTTTAGGCATGGCTGGATCGTGGAGTCCAAATGTATTTGGACTCAGTCTCTTCTTATGTACTTCCCCATTTGCTGGCTTCACCCTTAGATAGACCCTCTTCTTATGATTGCCCCCAGCAACTTCAAACTTATGTCCTCCTGAATTCGTGTTCAACTCAGCGGAGAGCTTCTGGGCATGGCTGTGACTGGTCAAAATAGAGTTGTGTGCCTATCCCTGAGCCAATCATTTTGGCCATGGGGAGGGGACACATTCATGGTGAAAGCTTGGATTACACTTGTACTTCAGCAGCAGAAGTGTGCCCTGAGACTGGGGAAGGGTGGTTTCCTCCTGGAAATTAAAGGCATGGCTACCAGAAAGAGGGAAAGGAGATTCTGGGCAAGCCAGAATGCCAGAGGTCCACTGCACGGAGATTTTGCCTGATATCAGTGTGCTTGATTTATCTCTCGCTCTTTTTAAGATTATAGTTTAGGCTATAGTCTCATAAACTTTCCACTTGGTGGTTTTTTGCTTGTTTCATTATCTCTGGTTCTCATTCTGATGTAATGAAGGGTTCCTCATCTTTTTTGTACCTCAGCTTATACTTTCAAAATCAGAAATGGCTTATGTTATTTCCATTCTGTGACTCAAAGGGAAAAAAAATCACCATTATTCAAGGCTCCATTTCTCTCTCTACTCTACCATGCACATGGCAATGATTTCTGAGGGGGTCGCTGGTTATGAACACGTATTACATTGTACAGGTGACAAAGAGCAGATTTTGAACTTCAATTTAATACCTTTTTTTCTAACTTATTGATTAATTTATTCTGTGTTCATCTAGAGACTTTTAACATTTAAACCCTCAGAAAAAGCAGACATTCCACATCATAAAATTAGCAAGCTTGGTAAAATATGAAAAAAAAAATTCATTCCCACTTGCAATTGTCTAGGTAATCCACAGATGTACATGAGCTATGGCCAAACTGTATTTGTTTATTTACTTGATTTATAAGATGGGCTCAATGCATAAAAACATCAGAGCCTACATACAATAAAGTATGTGCCTGCATTAATCTGCTAGCTCCTCAGTATCTGTACCTCCAAATCCCCTTAGCACGTCTTTGACTCAATGTATATTCATTAATAGTAACTCTTTCCTCTGATTTCACATAAACACTAAACAAAAAAAAAGGGGGGACAAAGAGGAGGAAAATAGCCTTAGAGGAATATCTTAGTGTCATCCTATTATTTTGGATCCTTCTCAAGAAGCCAGATAGAGGTAAGTAGGTCTGAATGTCAGGAAAGGAATCTCTTTCCTCTTAAGTGATGCAATGATTCATATGATCTTATGATTTGGTAGGATTCTAGGTAGGGTCTCTACTTTGTGATCGTTTCCAATTATTACTGATCTTATCATTTGTCTAATTAAGGATTAACTTTCTAGTTCCAGATTTGGAATTTGAAGCAGGTTTTTCTCCCAAGTAATGAGTGAGCCTTCACCCTTAGCTGCAGACTCACAGACATGATAAAGCTCAAAGCTTGTTTGAATGCCACACTCTTCCATCTCATGACCCCGTGAGAAAGTGGACAAGGAATATTCAAAGAGAAATGTGAAGGGATTCTCATCATGGAGTCAGGATACCATGCATTTTGATGAGTTTCTTCAATTCCATGGATGCCCCCAAAGAAACCTGGCTTCTCCTTTCATAGCTTAGGATGGAAGAACACTTTGGATCTCAGGAGGTGTGACAGAAACCACATGGGCAGTGCATGCCCTGTTGTTGCCTCCTGCAATCCCAGAGAGAGCCATCAGTTCCTCTTTTATGGGGTCAGCAGGGTGTAGCTCTGACTTATAGAGAGTGGTGAGTCTTGCAGGGGCAAGGCTGCCTAGAGGCAAATAGCCGGCAGACCCTCTTAAAGAACAGGGCTAAAATCGCATCACTTGCACACATTTCAAACATAGCATGATGCAATGCCATATTAAAATTAGATTGCATCAGCCAGTTTTATATTTAAGGCCTACGGGATTTGACTAATTTAGAAACCAATCTTGTAACTAAAGGAAAAAGTCTCACAACAAATGGCCTTGGCTTGACAGCTTCAAGTCCCTTAAAGGGGACTGCTCTTACCAAGTCAGTCTCTTAGACTGAAAAAAAAAGGATCTCTGATACAAATGTAGGTCTCACCCCCAAGTCTTTGATTACATTTTATCGGTTACAGCATCAATAGATATGGCAATACTTACCACCAAAAGTATTGAACCTCACGGAAATTCTCTGACACCAATGAAACAACTCCCTAGGCCCCTGAATTCCTTGGCACTTCCCTAAAAGGCACCCAGAAATGAAACGTCTGAACAGATATAAACTGTATATATTTCCTCTTCGATTAAAAGGACAAGTGAAAAAGGCTTGAAAATACAGAGTGTGGACAAAAGCAGCATTGACTAATCTTTGGGGGATGTTTCTAGGCAACCAGCTTTGCATGATATAGAGATCATTGAATTCTGTTCCATTATTTTGCCTAGGGTTCCAAGGGGTTCAGAGATTCCAAACATTTTACTAAGACTCTTCCGTTAGCCTTAGTAATGGGAACTGAGGACATTTAGGATGCAAGCATGTTGCTGCTATAACTTCACTGAAAATGAAGCTCTTACACATTTGGGGCTTAACTAATAAATCGGCATTGTCATACAAATGCTGTTAACCTATGTCTCGCACGTTCCTGGAGTCTCCAGGAGTGTGTGGATGGGTGTGTGTGCGTGTGTTTGGCATTAGAATTCTCTTAGCTTATGATTACACACTACGAACACCACTTCCACGAGGATATTATTTCCTGCCAAGTAGCACAGGTTGTCACAACTACCGCCTTGACCAAGGGCTTGCCCCTGGTGGCCTCTGCATCCCTTCATTTAAGTGGCTGGAACTTATGAATACTGGCTTTAGAATGATAAGAATTCCTGTTGCAAGATCCTGACCTCTTTTGGCTGAAATTTTGATTTCACAAGATTTTCTGCTGGAATGCAGGCAGATGTCAGTCTTGTTCCTCAGAGGAGGTCTAGAATTTCTTTGTATTTTATTGTTTTGGACTCTGACTTACTGCTTTCAGTGGGCCAGCTGTCTGGTGCCCACAGTAAGTAAATGGCATATTGTCCAATTTCTCTGGAATATAGTTTGTCATAATTAGAATTTAAGCTGTGGGACAGGATGACCTCTTGAAGCCTCTTCCAAGTCTGTGTCTCCATGATTCTGATTTTCTCTCTGGGAGGCAAATATTAACATTTTACCAGCTTCTACGCTCCTTGGCGTTTTCAGCTTTTGTATTTCCAGTGTCTATTGATCGTGCAGTAGTTGCACGCTCTTCCTTTGTTCTTTACATCTTTATTGATGCAAAGCAGTGCCAGAAACTGCTTTTTAACAGTTCTTCAATCCCTGATGCCCTTCATGTATCAGATTGGGGATTTCATTTCTTAGAACTACTGGGCTGGCTACACAATTAATTGCTTCTTATTAATAAGCCATTAGACTCACTTGACCAACCATCAGCAGCTGAAGAAAAGCACGTCTCCCCCGCCTTTGCCCATATCGCGTTCTCTTTTGATGTTGAAGCTGTTCTCCTGTGTAATGGGAGACTTGCTGGAGTGTCTGGAGGTCTCTGACTCATTTAAAGTGACAGGAAATGTTATCTCCTGATAATAACCAGGTTTCTGTGGCCATCACTAGGACCTTTATCCCTCCACCATCAGAGGGATCCCAGAAGGCCACTGACACCTAACTCTGGGTAATCACATGGCTGTTAAGAAAAGGGGTTGTATTGTGTGTGTGTGTGTGTGTGTGTGTGTGTGTGTGTGTGTGTGTAAATATTTGGCCATCGGCACCAGCAGTCTATGTTCAGGAGGATGTGTAGCATGCCAGGGGGCAGGACCAGCCCTGGGGATAGATGGGTGTTGGTTTGAAATCTAGCTCCACCATTTATTAGTTTTGTAAGATTTTGAACAAGCCACCCTTTCTAAGCCTCCGTTTCTTGTTCTGAAAAACTGGGGTCATAGTACATCGAGCCAGCTTGATTGTTTTAAGAATTAAGCAAGGGGCTTGCATGTAGAATACATTCCATAAGTAGTAGCTCTACCTGCTCCCTCCAGCCCACAGCCCTTGACTTATGTTTAGCAAAAGCACCACACTGTATGATTGGCAATGAGTGGGCTTTAGAGTCCCATAGACCCAGTATGATCCCCAACTGTGCCATTTACTCTGTGACCTTACTCTCTGATCCTTGTTTTCCCTTCTGACGGCTGGCATGAGGACTAAAATGAGGCAATAGGTCAGGTTGTGCCTGGCATGCAGCAGGCTCCCGAAAAACACAGCTTTCCTGGCTAGAAACCATCGGGGCCCTTCAGACCCTCCTTTTATAAGAACGCAGAACTCGGTTCAGCCTCAAGCTGATTCACAGCCTTTTGCTGTGACTGCAGGCCCCATATGTGCTCCACGAAGGTGGTTGTCCTGCCCAGGCTGTGATCTCTGCATCTGTTCTGTGTTAAGGGTCCTCTCACTGTCAGGCGTACAATCTTCTTGGCCCCTCCCACTACAGGTCTACAAGGCTTTATCCAGATCCCTGGGGCCAGATGTGATTCAGAATTCTGAATTTTCCATATTACAGAAAGATAACTCAGTGCTGTCTGCTTTATAATGCTCAGCACCCCAGTGGAGTCTGGGCAGCCCTTCATAATCAAACACATTAGTATTTCTGCAGTGAAACCTATGACCGTTTACCTTGAAGTGAGATAGTGGTGAATATTTTCACATCTTTTCAGATCAGATTTTGCACTCAAATCGGTTCAGGTCAAGTCAGATTAACTGCCAAATGAGTTAGGGAAAAATACTGCGTTTTCAGAGCCTTGTCAATGTTGGGCTTGCCAATCAGAGATTGTGGACCTGTAGAAACCCTGCAGCTACAAGTGACTCCTCATTCTTTGTTTCTGTCCCTCTGATGTCTAAGCCATTTCCAAGTATTCCATTCCCCTGGGTTATCATTATCCTTTCTACTCTGCCAAACTACAGAATTCTCACTTTAAAACCATGTCTTGAGAATTCTCCCCTCAGTGGGTACATTCCATTCTCTCAGTTAACCGCCCCCATCTTTTACTGCTCCTTCCACCCCCACCCTCCCCAAGTGTGAACTTGCATCTGTCCCATGAAAGGTTTATATCGCTGGCCTTGGGTGAAAGAACTCTTCCCTCGATCTGTCTTTAATGTACACATTTGCTTTACCTAATTCCTTGTTCATGTTTCACTCAAAATGGGAGGTTTCTGTGGGTTGTCTGGGTACTGACAGGAGGAGAACAAGAAAGATCAGACGTCAGATCCCAGCTGAAGCTTTGGTCATTTCCATGGCCATGGACTGCACTCCTAACCTGTGTTCAACCTTCTTACAAAAGGGATTGAGTGAAAGAGGGTGAACAAAGAAGTGTCCCTGCTTATCCTCACAGCCACAAAGCCATTCAAACTCTTCTACCATCAAAGGTGAACCTCATCTTCAATAGACGATGAAGGACATACAACAGTGCCCTGAGTAGTGTTCCTCTTGATGGTAATGATGATCTTTCTGTAAATGACAGGCATAGGGAATGAACTTGTGTTTGCCAAGGGGCGAGGGGAGTGGCATGGATGGGGAGTTTGGGATTAGTAGAGACACACTATTACATTTAGAATGGATAAGCAATGAGGTCCGACCATATAGCAGAGGGAACTATATCCAGGCTCTTGGGATAGAAGATGCTGGCAGATAGGATGAGCAAAACGAATGTGTATATATATGTATGACTGGGTCACTATGCTATACAGCAGAAGTTGACACAACACTGTGAATCAACTATACTCTAATAAAAATAAAGTTAAAATTTAAAAAAAAAGGACCATAGCAAGGGGAGCTGCTGGCTGCTCCTCATGAATAATAGTGACTGAGGGAGGAGTCGTTGGCAAGGAAATATGGAGTGGCCCATACTTGCCAGCTCCATTTCTCAGGTGCCGGTCACTCTTCCTTCCACTCAGTCTAATTTGGCTTTTCTCATCATTGGAAGGAGTTCTCCCTGAAGTCACCAGTGGCCTCCCTATGGCTAGAATGAAGGGATGTTTTTCCGTCCACATTTGACTTGGATCCTCAGAAGTATTTTATGCCATGAGTCAGTGCCACCCGCACCCTCCTGACCTGAGATGCTTTTCTCCCTGTGGTTTCCATAATAACACACTCCCCCAGCTTTCTCTTTCATCTTTTGCCTTTTCTATTCAGTCTCCTTTGCAGGATCATCCTTTACTACCTAATCAAGAAATATTGGTGTTCACAAGGTCTTCTGTCTTCTTACCTTTTCCCTCAGTAATTTCCCCCTAGGTGATCTTTCTTCTCTATTCTCAGATGACTGACCAATTTATATTTCTGGTCCAGATCCCTCTTTTCTTTCTTCTTCTTTTTTTTTCTTTTTAGGGCCACACCCATGGCATATGGAAGTTCCCAGGCTAGGGGTCTAATCGGAGCTGTAGCCACCAGCCTACACCACAGCCACAGCAATGTGGGATCCAAGCCATGTCTGCGACCTACACTACAGCTCTCGGCAATGCTGGATCCTTAACCCACTGAGCAAGGCCAGGGATCAAACCCATATCCTCATGGATACTCGTCAGGCTTGTAACCACTGAGCCACGACGGGGACTCTACAGATCCTTCTTTTCAACTCCAGACTTGTATATCCAGCTGCCCCCTTCAGATCTGTTCGTGAGTGTCAACATAGCCAAGATGCAGCTCATGACTTCCCCTCCCAAACCTGGTCTTTTTTCTCTCTTTTCTCTCTCCTCTCTGGAAATGGCATCATTATTTATTCTCTTTTGCAAGTCAGACACCAAGGGGTTGTGCTGGAGCCCTCTCCCTCCCTCACCCCCTGTATCCATCAAACACTGACTCCTGCTGCTTTTACCTCTTAGGCAGCCATCCCACTCGCTACATTTCATCTCCGCCACCACCACTGCTTGTCTAGACTTCCATCATTTCTCACTAAGAACTAAAGTTGCACCGCTATGGAGGGAGGAAAGAAAGGAAGTTGGAAGGAAACCAACAGTGTCCTTTGCAGTAGCTGTAGGTCCACGCTATTAGAATAAGTATAGTAGTTAATAAAACAGCACATTTCTCAAATTTGCATCTTGTTGTTTAATATTAGACCACTTAGAAGACCAAGGAAGGGTCTCACCTCTTCAAGACTTTCAGCAAAGGAGTTCCTAAGTCCTATGTCTAACAGACCATGGCGGTGGTGGTATCATGTCTGTGGGGGAAAGAAACACATGGGGCACTCTAGAAACCCCTGAAACCCAGATATCCAAGGAACACTGAGTACACTTGCTACCTAGCCCTCAATTCTTGAGTCATGTAGTGGCTCAGGTTAGAGGATTTCCTCAGCTGTGATCCAGCCCTTCTGTGGAGTGGGAGGTTTGGACAAGGTCACGAGCTCTCCTTTCATGATGCTCCCCTTCCTCCTGCCCAGTGACAGATAATGGCCCAAAAGTAGATTTGCAAGAAGAGCCCAATCCAAGCCTGCACCAGCCTGCATCCAAGGGGTCCACCTGGAACTGAACTGGTCTTGGTGCTTTTGTCACTTATCCTCATCACCTACTGAATTTGATGCTTTTGATACCTCCAGAGTCTCCCTCAGGGAATCATCTCATGGTCAGTCTCGTGATCAGCCTCCTAGACAGAAACAAGGGCAAGGGCAATGCCAGTGTTTCTCTCACCTCTCAGTTCTGCTCCTTTTCTAGTCTTTCCCACTTTTGGAAACACCACATCTGGGCACTAGTTGTTTAGGCCTCAAACAAGAGAGTCATCCTTGGTGCGATAGTCTTTGTGAGCACCGCCTTCCTCATTTATTGAATCACCAAGTGCTTTTATTTTTATCTACGAGGTACACCTACAGTCTTTTTACTTCTTTCTACCCTCACAGGTACCACTCTAGTTGAAGTCATCACCTTCTGGTCCCGTGTCTATAGGGACAGTCTCCTAGTTGGTCTTTCTGTATCAACTCTAACCATCCCCATTTAATCTGTACATAGAAGCTCCAGTGGTGTTTTAAAAACATGAATCATGTTGTAATTTCTCCCTTTGCTCACCATGCTGTAATTTCATTTACTTCTTCCAGTTCTTTTAACATCAGCATCCTCATTTCTGCCTCAGGGCCTTTGCATGTACAGCTTTCTTTGTCTAGAACTTTCTATCTATCATCTGGCTAATTTTTTGCTCATTTCTAAGGCTCAGATTAAATGTCATTTCCTTGACTTCCCCAAATAAATTGAATTCTTCTCACATGCCTTTAAATTACCCTTTGATTTTTTATTTCACTTGTAATTAATTATACATTTATTTTTATGATTATTTAATGTCTGTCACCCCAACCAGACTATAAGCTTCATGAGGGCAAGAACCACATCTGAGCTGAACAGCTCTGTGGAACTATACTGGTAATGTCTTTGACGCAGAGTAAACAGTTCAGAATGCTGTAACAAATTACCATAGGCTGGGTAGTTTAAACAGTGGAAATTTCTCTCTCACAGTCCTGGAGACTAGAAGTCCCAGATCAGTGTCCTTTTCTGGTGAGGATCTTTTCCTGGCCTGTAGAAGACCACTTTTTTGTTGTGTCTTTGCATGATTTTTCTCGTCCAAGTAGGCATGGAGAGAGAAAGACAGACAGAGGCAGAAATCGTATAAGGCCACCAGTCCTATCATATTAGGACGCTGTTATGACCTCACTTAACCTTAATTACCTTCTAAAAGACATGCCTCCAAATATAGTGGGGACTAGGGCTTCAGTGTATGAATTTTAGGGAGGGTGGCACAATTGAGTCCATAGCAGAGTTTAACAATTTTTGTTGAAAATATGAATGTAACTCATTGAGAGTTATCTTCTTGTGGCACGGTGGGTTAAGGTTCTGGTGTTGCCATTGCAGCAGCTTGGGTCGCTGTTGTAGCATGGGTTCTTTCAAGCCCTGGCCCAGCAACTTATACATGCCACAGGTGTGGCCAAATATATATATGATGATATAGTCATTAATATTATAGTCATTAATAAAAATTAATGAGCTATTATATAGTCATTAATAAAAAAATTACTTCCAATAGATTGACAACTGGTTGCTTACTGTAGTTAGGTCTCATTGAAGAATTTATTTGTCTGAAACTTTGGCATTTAAGTGCAATTCTAATAAACATTTGTATTTACTTTTTTTTTTCTTTTCTATACTAGTTTCCCAGATAATAATGTGGAATTGATATCTAGATGTGTCTGTGGCAAAGTAAAAGAGGAAACATTTTCCAAAAATCTATCAGAACTTAGGAGGAATTTCGAAAGTGAAATGTCACTTAAATTGAAGATGGTTTAATCCTAAAGTCTGCTTAATTCTGGTTCTGTAATTAGTCTCTTGGGCAAATCATTGGCAGTGACATGACCCTGCCTCATTAGAGGCACAACGGGAATGAGAAATCTGACAGATGATCTCATTGTTCAGGCTTAGAGTCTGTCCTAGAAGTAATACAAGAAGAAACTCCACAACATCTTTTGTCTGTGCTCTGACATTCATTTTTAATTTCCAGAGCAAATGTTTCCTCTGGCTTTAGTTCCTGGGACTCTTTCTCCTGTTTTGTTTTTGTTTTGTTGGGGGGGGGCTATCTTCTAATAGTTATGGCTTCCTTACAACGAAGGAAACTGGCCTCCTCACATCCATTAATGACAACTTGCAATGCTGCTGCTGAACTGGGAAACTGTCCCTTAGCATCAGTGCCACCACCAAGGTTTTTAGGGAGCACACTTGTGTTTTCTTTGTCTTTTCCCCACCCTGATTCAGTGGCAAAAGCCATTTTTTGCAGCTTCAGCTATTTTGAGTATAATTACACAATTGGCTGGAACTTATTTTGGCAAAAATCTTAGAGTGTATATACATCATGGGCATGCAAAACCTCCTAGAAAAGATGTGTTTTCATACAAAAGTACCATCACCTGTACTTTCTGGACGTCAATTTCATGTAAATCACAATGAAAGGAGGATGTGTGGTCTCACACAGCTAGTGTACCCTGACTAGGCATTATGTGAACACAAGCTGGTCCAGAGGGAGGTGTCAAGGGCTTGTTTCATGGAGTGTTTGGAGCTTTATCCACAAAAAGCACGACTCAAGGGCTGACACCTCTCACTCTAGGATGCAATCCATCCTTTGATGTAGCACTTTGTCAGAATGTATCAAGTAGAAAAATCCCACTGTGCAAACATTGTGTGGGTCTCAGAGGTTAGTGTCTTGACTTTGGGGGAGACATTCCACAAATCACAAGATGGGAAAAGGTTTAATAAGGAGAGACGGGGTGATCCGGGTCAGACCTCCAAGTATTGGTCCTGATGTTGTGGTTGCCTTGCTGAGTGACCGAGGAGCCACTTACAGGCTCTGTGACCTTGGGCAAACTACTTGACCTCCGTCTGCCTCAGTTTCCTCATCTATCATGGGAATAAAATAGTATCTGCTTCACAGGGTGGTTTGATGATTAAATGAGTCAATACTGAGACAGCACTGAGAGTAATAGCTAGCACATGGTTAGCACTCAATGTTAGTTCCTTCCTCTTACTTTGCTCATTTTTAAAATTAATTAAATTATTATTGCACCAACTTGCTTCCAGTGAATGTAGTTCACGCTAAACCAATAACCCTGCTCTGAGAAATGTCTAAAGCAGAAGACAGAAATGATCATTTCATGCATTAGTTTATAACAAATGAATAAGGAAATATTTTCAAGTATGAAAAGTTGGGGGCCATGAGGTTCAACTTCTCCCTCTGTTTTAAAAAATTCTCCTCTGGACGCTCATTAGGGGTTTTTACTCCTCAGCCAGGCTCTCCCCTCCAACTCCTTGGTTTTCTCAAACTTTATTTTTTCCTCTTCGGAAAGTGAAAGAATAACAGCTCCAGCTAGAGACGCTTGCTTGAAATAGCACTGGCACACAGCAGTTTCCTTTGCAGCTCTGCCAATGAGCCCAGCCAGCCGCCAGTCAGGGATCCGGCCTCTGACCCTGCGGCCTGGCTGCAGGCCCAGGGGATGGGGCGGGGGGGGGGGGGGGGGGGGGGGACTCTGAAGAGGAGGACGATCCCCCTCCCGAGACCAGTCAGGCACCACCCATCCCGCTATCGTTGGAGTCTGGGCCAAGCACAACACCAGGAAAATCTCTTTTTCATTGTTTGCTTTTCCACGCACGGGCTTTGAAAAAGTTCCCATTTCTTATGGTCAAGTCCAGAATTAAATCGGACTTCGCTGACAGTTGCTGGAAAATAAATCCATTCAACTTCCTAAGGCTTTTCCGACTGGCTTTGTTTGCAGTCTCACGGACGGTGTTTCTGATGGGCCGCGATAGCTCCTTCCTCAAATCCCCTTCACGCACGCGGACCCTCACTTCGCTTTGTGATATAAATTATTCATCTCATTTCTTTAGCACCGGGCAGACAGCGGTGAGGAATGCTTCCCTCCTGGAACATGAAGTAATTGACATTTTTCTGTTTTCCTGCTGTGTGGTTAGGGAATTATTAAAACGGACTGGTCTTTAGTAGTTCATTTTTGTTGGATATGAATCCCCTTTCCCCTTTGGTGGTGTGACGGCCCCTGAGTATGGAAACTCTCCAAGAGCTGTATCTTCGTGCTTCCCTATTTCCTTTCGACGGTCGTCCCTCTGAATACAGAAAGCGAGAAGGGCAGTAATGTGAGAATTTTATGTTGGGGGGAGGGTGACTCACAACCCGTCCCCCACCAAATCCTCTGAGACGGCTTTCAACGGCCCCTCCCCCGCCTTACCGCCCACGCCACCACCAACAGCGACACCTAGTGGTCAAATAAAAATTAGCCCCTTCATTCCGAGTTAAGCCGCTTTTTACAGAAAATAAAATTTCCTTTAGGAGCAATTTAGATCTTTCTGTGGATGCACAGGAAGAGATATTCCTCATAATGAATAGCTAAAACATATTATTTGGGGGTACGGGGCAAGTGCATAATTTTTCCTTAAGAACATACTGGAGCTTTTTATCTATTTTCTTAGTGCAGGTTTGTAGGCTTTTGCATTGGTGGTAGAATGGTGAGCATAGCTGCCTTCCAGGTTTGTAGGCTTTTGCATGGTCTCTTAGATAATGGCCACTTTGATTTTATTATAACTTTAAAAGTTGGCAGCTGCTCAGCAATATTTTAAATCTGAACACCTATAATGTATATATAAAGGTAAAATATTTTAAAATGAGTGATATTACAAATCAGCCATTTGCATAAATCTGTCTCAAACTCTTGGAACCACATTTACGGGCAAAAATAGTTTCCATTTTAATGACAGTAATCTCCAGGAAGAGGTGAGAATCTTTCTGTTAAGAATTTTTTCAATAAATGAGGAAACATAAAAACATCTACATTTTTAATGAAATCTTTCAGAGGTTACAAAAACTTTTTAAATGAATCCTTTTAAAAAAATTTTACTGGAGTTCCTGTCATGGCTCAGCAGTTAATGAACCCAACTAGCATCCACGAGGACATGGGTTCGATCCCTGGCCTCGCTCAGTGGGTTAAGGCTCAGTCTGGTGTTGCCCTGAGCTGTGGTGTAGGTCACAGACACGGCTTGGATCCCACGTTGCTGTGCCTGTGGTGTAGGCTGGTGGCTACAGCTCCGATTGGACCCCTAGCCTGGGAAACTCCATATGCAGCCGGTGCAGCCTTAAAAAGACAAAAAACAAAAAACAAAAAACTTTTATTTATTTCTAATACAATTTTGAAAGGTTACTTTATGGTTTTTACAAGATATTGGCTATATTCCCCGTGTTCTACGATATGTCCTTGAGCCTGTCTTACACCCAGGGGTTTGTACATTCCACTTCCCCAACCCTATATTACCCCTCCCCCCTCAACCACTAGTTTATTCTTTTTACCTGTAAGTGTACTTCTTGGTTTTATCCACTAATTTGTTGTATTTTTTAGATTCTACATGTAAATGATTATACAGTACTTATCTTTCTCTGTCGGACTTATTTCACTTAGCATAATGTTGCTGCAGATAGCAAAAGTTCATTTTTTATGGCTGAGTAGTATTCCATTGTGTGTGTATAGGTAGGTGTATGTTTGTATACACTACGTCTTCTTTATCCATTCATCTGTTGATGGACACTTATGTTGTTTCCATGTCTTGGCAAATGTAAATATTGTCGCTATGAACATTGGAGTGCAAGTATCTTTTTGAGTTACTGTTTTTGTTCTTGTTTTTTCAGCTATATACCTAAGAGTGGAATTGCTGGATCATATAGCAGTCTTATTTTTACTTTTCCTCCACACTGTTTTCCATAGTGGCTGCACCAGTTTGTATTCCCACCAACAGAGAAGAAGGATTCCCTTTTCTGCATGTCCTTGCCAACATTTATTTCTAAAAATTTTTACTTTTAAATAATTATAAATTCATAAAAAGTTGCAAAAAATACTCTGTACCTTCATCCAATTTCCCCCAATGGTAACATCTTACATAACTATAACACAATGTAAAAACCAGGAAATTGACATTGGTACACTCTGCAGAATTTATTTAGAGTCCATCTGTTTTACCTGAACTCAGTTCTTTGTGTGTGTGTAGTTTTATGTAATTTTATCACATGTATAAATGCATGAACTGCTACTGCAATCAAGATACAGAAGTGTCCCATCACTACCAAAAATACCTCATGCTGTCCCTTTATACTATTAAATTATTGAGCCCAGACACCTTGACTAAGGGAAGAAGGCATGTATCCTCACCACCATCATCACCATCACCATCGTCATTATCATCATCATCACATGTATTTATTGAACCCTATACCCTGGTTGTGTTCATTGTTTTACATGAATTCTTTCACTGAGGTTTTGCAGTGATCTTACGGGTAAATACTACTTAATTTTTTAAGACAACGGCATTCATTTAGAAGGACAGCAAGAGTAAAATTAAAGATAACTGACAGTTCACTTGATGCCTTGTCTTTTAACACCCCAGACCGAGTTTGCTCCAAGTCCAGTTGTAAATCTGATACAGACTCAATTCAATAAACATTGAGCGCTGAGCTGGGTGATGAAGGAATTACAGGTGCCAACACACTGTATTGCTCGGCACCAGTACTCACTTTTCCGTGACGGGTCTTCTCTTGAAACCCTCCCGCCACCTCAATTCCCAAGGCCAGCCTCAGCTGTCTGGAGCTTTGAGGACATAGTTCACTCTTCCTGAGCAGCTTGGCACAGAGTCCCTTCTGACCGAGATAATAGGGCTTAGTTCTTTCAATTCTTCCCTACTAGTTTTGTTTTTGACATTTTACCTCTTCAAATACTTGAGTATCTGTAGAGCCATGACATGTTGGGAAAAATGACATTGTGAAATACCAACATAATTTGAATTAGCCGCTCTGGATAACAGAAAGCTGGAAGGTAATTTATGGTTGTTTCATCTGTCCATGCAGACCATTCGAGACTAGAGCGCACCATGGGGGACTGTTGGCTCTGTCACTCACTTGCTTATGATATGTGAACTTTACAGGGTCTTAGATTTCTTAAGACAAGAGGGTTCAGCAAATGATGCCTGTTAGGGATGGAATATTTGTTTCCTCTGAAATTCATATTTTGACACCCTAATACTCCATGTGACGGTATTTAGAGGTAGGCCTTTGAGTGGTGATTAAGTCATGAGGGAGGAGCCCTCACACACAGGATTAGTGCCCATATGAAAGAGACCCCCGGGAGCGCCTCATCCTTTCCACCCTGTGAGGACAGTGAGAAGACTACTCTCTATGAACCAGGAAGCAGGTTCAGACACCAAACATGCTGGTTCCTTGATCTTGACTTCCTGGCCTCCAATGAGAAATAAGTGTTTGTGGTTTCAGCCACTTAGTCCACAGTGTTTTTTTAGAGCAGTCCAAATGGACTAGGACAATGGCCAAGGACTATGCAGTGCTATCTTTATAAGGTAGTGTTAAAAGGGTTTCTTGATGGTACAGGCTTGATGGTACAGGTAATAAAAGTTAATTAGAAATACCCCCATATGACTTAAAATAGACTTTCAGCTTGAAATGGATGCTTTAGAAGCTATGGATTCTTGCAAATATGACTTTTAGGGTCTTTACTCAGACTCTCCCTTGGATTTTACTTTCCAAATGTAATGAAATATATTTATCAGTAAAGCGTGCAAATGCATGGTACTATTCTAATACAACATTTATGGTGAGCAGAAATATCACTGAGGAGGAAAATGTGATGCCGAATTCCTGATTTAAATATGTCTCTTTACAGTGGCCTAGTCATTCACGAGTCTCTTGACCTTCGTGAATCACATTTCTTCTCCTCAGGTTGCTGTTTATATATTGAAATTTTCTCAGGTATCTTTCAAGAAACTTACTGGATAAAGTTGAAGTTATAAAAAAATACTTTGTAACCTAAGTCAAGTAAGATACTACTCTAATACTATATATTAGGAAAAAATAACCCAAACTTGTGACTTACTATATACACAAAAGAAAAATAGCTTTTATACCTTTGAAATAATTATCTCTATCCACCAAAATTTAGCGCTTACTTTTAAGTATTAGGACTGGTAGTACCCTATTTTTTGGACGTAATACATTTCCAAAAATATGCATGAAATTTAAGTGTATAAAGGTGGAACCGTAGACTTCAGGACTTAAGAGGGGACTGTCTATTTCCAAAGGTTTCCAAATTATTTTAATTGATTTAGTTAGTCATCAGCATATTTTTGAACATATAGTATGTGCCAGAAACTGTTTTAAGCAGGGAACTAAACATGTAAAATCTGTGCATTGATGGCCCTACATTATGGGAGATGAGTGGAGGAGACAGAAATAGAAAAAGTAAAAGATCAGAGTATTTACTGCATGAGATGGTGATACATGAGAGAAATATGCATTGGAGGAGGAAGCATGTGTTTGTTTTGGGTGCACATTGTTGTAGGGTCGTCCAGGAGGGCCTCTCTGAAGGGGACATGTGTGTGAGATCCTGGCAGGCAAAGATGGCTGATGGATCTCAGCACCTAATATGCAACTTCATTGCCATCCCAAGAAAGATCCATCCTGAGTGAGTCCCTAGAACTGGACTCAGGAGATGGAATGAAACCTAAGTGTTTCTTCCTTCCAAAGCTGGCCAGCCAAGGGAGGACACTAAGTGGATTTCTCTTATGAGCAGCTCTGGTGGCTACCACAGACCAAGGAATCCATAAAGGCTTGTAACTTAGCAAAGGATTTTTTTTTTTTTTTGCAACTTTGGGGGGAATCGAATAATCATTAGCCCAGCAATTATCTTGCTCTCAGCTCGCCTATTTGCTGCTTGCTTGTTGGCAAATACACTCACCATCCTCAGTAAATGGCCCCAGAGTTTGTCTGTCTGCTCAGGCACTGGGTCTGTAGTACTGTCTCTCCTCCGTTTCAGTAGATGTGGTGTTTCCAGGGAGGGATGACTGACCCATCGATGTTAAGAGGGAAAATATATCATTAGAACTCTGATTACTTTTTTGTCTTCTTTCCCATATTGCAGAGTAAAAAAATAATGTTGTTTTATAGTGCAAGGCATAAAAATATTAAAAAATAGCATGAAAGATCAGCTGGTAAGAGTCATAATCACAGTACTGAACGGTTAGCTCCAGGTAGAACTTTTCAAAATATGAGATCTGCTTATCCACCCTCAGCACCTGAGAGCCCAGCCAGGGCACAGCATTATTTAGTCCCTCAATTTGCTTTCCTGCTTCATGTCATAGCCAGGACCAGCATTCTGCAAAGGCACTCTTGTGGTTTTCAGCATAAAGAGACTACAGCTTCCTAACCTACTTCCTGAGGCCCCTCATTCTGTTCTCTAATTACCTAATATTAAAAAAAAATGTCCCCAGAGCAGTAAAAACTGGCTGAAAATTATACTTATGTGTAAATGACTGATATTAAGTAAGAGCACTTTGTGCTGGGAATAAAGACTAAATGATGGCTCAGTGAGGGTGGGAAGGATGAGGCTCAGTAGATGGAGGCTTGGGGATGGGACACAAGAAATAGAGTGGTGGCTGGAGGAAGAGCATCACCTTGTTCACTGCTTTGCCCCAAACTAGCTCTGTTTATGCAAGATAGGAAAGGATTATAATTAGAGGGAGAAGGTGGCAGATTTGGGAGGGGAATGCCCCTGAGATGGGGAGCAGCCTCACTTCTGCTTCTTCCCCTGAAAGCCTCCAGGAGTTGGGAGGCCCCTTGGGGCACCTCAGAGACCCATAGAAGGTGGAGGCAGTGCAAGATGTGTCTCCGTCTGGAGCCTGGAAGGGAGGAGGGGAAGGCAGGGACCCAGCCTGGCTCTTCAGTCCCACTGACCACTGGATAATAGTGCAAGTCTTCCTGCTGGAGGAGCCCAGGGGGCTGAGCAGAGCCTTACCCAGAGGACCCCAGCCCTGAGGTCCTCTTTGAGGGGAAGCCACAGGGAAGATGTTTGTTCAAGGCAACTGCCAAGAGCGCGCTCAGGAGTATAATTGAGGAGAACCCAGTCAGAGTGAGACGGAGTCAGTGTGGCCAATGGAAGAATTGGTTGGAACGTCAAGGTCAAAGAGGGAGGCTGCAAACAGGACAGGGCAGGGCCAAGGTGAAGTCTGGGTAAGACTTCAGAACTGAAGTTGGTTACAAAAGACCTTGTGAATGGAATCTCTGGGGAATCAGGAGGGAGATAGAGTGAGTACTAGAACCTCTTCCAAACCCTTCTCCACAACGTGCTTGTCCAGTAGGATGAGCTTCTCTAAAAAAGGCTCCCCTGCTCCGTCCTCAGAAAGAAATTGAGAAAACTGCCACTACACTCCTCTTACAGATCCACTAGCCTATTAAATGGTTCAAGACCCAAACAGCTTCTCTTAACCCATGACTCTCCTAGTTATTTTGACCTTGGACCCTGTTCTTACATTATACCGAGTTCTAACACACTTTGAGAAGCACCCTTTTGTAGCTCTTTCCCCCCGTCCAGTTACTTGACCACCCACCTGAAGTCATCCCAGCCACAGAGGTGGTACCCTGCAGACCCCTGGCAAGGAAGCAGAGGTCTCTTCACCCCCCGGCCCGCTGCCCACAGGGGACATGGACGTCATTCACATGCTCTCCCTGCACTGGCCCCGAGAACATTTGGCATCTGTTGAAAGGTAGCTCAGAGAACATCAACAGCCTGCTCTATTGACTTAAAGACTCTTATGACTATGCTATAGGAACAGTTTGCTGCATTAGGAAGAGTATTCTTCTAGCTGCAGAGAAATAGCTTTTTCTCCCAAATTCCCTCCCTGTACTTGTCAATCTGGAGTTTTGTTACTATTTTTTTTTTTTTTTTCCTGTGATGCTGCTTCAAGGCACAGCTGTCAGCGGCACTTTATTCCAAGCCAGTGCTGACTAACAGACCATGAACCATTGATAGCTAAAATCCTTAGTTACACCTCAGCCCTACTGAATAAGGGAGCCAAACTGCTAAATTTGTTTTTCCAAAGGACATTGATTAAAAGAGTTGACAAAGCCACTTGAAAGTGAAATTTCCAACTGTCAAAAATGAAAAGCTTTCTTGATCTTCATGTCTCAGGCTGGGGAGAAGGTTTATTTTCCTACTGTGTGTAAATAATGGATTTTGCCTTTTCTGGGAATCCATCATCGAAGAATATGTTGAATACTCAAACAATGGCAGTCTAAATTGTCCTGCAGTGACACTAACTAGCTGGAACTAATTCAGAAATGTGCACGGAGCGTGATGAGGATGACTTCGTGTGTGGGGAAGAAGCAGCACACCTCACCTGCCTCCATCATGGCTCATCTGAGGACAGGTGCCGGCTGGGCCAAAGCAGCCCAGAGAGCAGAGAGACCTGGTTATAAGTTAAATTCAGCTTTTTCTTTTCTTTTCTTTCTTTTTTTTCTAAGAGACTCTTTGTCAGATAGAGAATGTAAAAGCTCAAATACTTTTTACTCATTTTCTTGCTGAGAGCTGCAGGCATAACCAGCAGCAACCGCCAGTAATTAATCATAGCTCTAGAGATGGAAGCACACATTCAAAGACATTTTCAACCCACTGGAACACGTCATGGGTTTAAAATTCTGCCATAGAGCAGAATCTCTGGAATGAAGCTTTATGTTTTTTCTGATTTTTAATGTACCTACTGAGTGTGGCCAAAGGCAGCTCTTGGAAAGTCATCAGGGATGGAAGAATTCCTCCTGAGGGATCCAAGGCAGGAGAGCCTCTCTGGACCATACTGGAGGCAAGCAGCAAGATGGGCAGAGACATACATGTGACACTGAGCAAAAATATTAGGTGAGTGTTTTGGTAACGCTCTTTTGTTGCAATGAACAGAGAGTCTCAAGTTACAGGAGTGATTGCAAGGGTGCTTATGGAACAGCATTGGAGACAGAAAATACTCAGGGGCTGAAATAGTCCTAGAAACCACCTATGCGCTAGGTTGCTCTCAGGAGCCACAGGGGTGCTGCTGTTGGTTTATCTGCCTTTTTCTGTCATCTGCTCCATTCTGGTCTCTCTGTGGACTGGCTTCCATTGCTTACTCACAACGGCCCCCTCCTTACAACATCACACACAGAGGTTCCCTCTTGCTCCATCCTCTCTTTAATTCATCCTTTTTGAATTTCAGCTTTTATTACTGACTTATTCTTTTGGCATTTTCATAGTCCGTATTCCCAAGAGAGCAAATTTAATTGATCCAGATTATAGGTATGGACCAAGTCACATCATTAGTTGCTGGCCAGCCTGTGGGTGGCCTGCCTTTGGTCAGGTGCTTGCTTGCCTACCCCTGGTCTCACCCACCAGGACAGGTCAGGTGGCATTACACTGTTTAACACAAGCTTCTCTAGATGTGTGTCTTCAGTGGGGGCTGTGATTGGACAAGCACAGTGATTGACATCTGAGGTCTCTCTTATATTCCTATTCCATAATTAATGAGGTCACTCAGAGCAGCCTGTGCTGTTCTCATGCACCAGCCCACACAGCTATCAGATATCAGTTCTACTTCAAGATAAGTCTCTAATCTGTCCAGGTTTTACCATTCTCATTGCTACTGCCTTTGTCCAATCATACTTACCCCCACCCAATTTCTCCCTAACATTCTGCTAACACTCCCGTGCACGTCCCATCTTGGATCCATCTTTCTACAATTCACATCTGATCACACCATACCCTGCTTGTAATATTCAGTGGCTCCCATTGCCCAAAGGGGGAAGTCTAAGCCTGGACATGGTTTAGAAGGTTTAAAGTGTTCTGTGCCCTGCTCCCTGCCTGTCCCCTCCTGCATCACCTTTCATCATCCCTACTTTGTTCTCTCCCTCCAGCTTCTTCAACTCAACGCTGCTGGTTTCTCACACATGCGGTGTCCCCTCTTGCCTTGGAGCCTTTGTACCTGCTTTTCCCTTCGCTTGTCCTCAGTTCTTCTTCTCAGCTGACACTTCCCTTCTCTGACTTTCCTGACTGCGCAGACTCTATGGTGAGAACAGGGAGCACATCCGCTATGTTCGCAGGTACCCCAAACCCCGGGCCTTGTGCTGGCACACAAGAGGTGCTCTGTAAACATTTCTCGTTGGTGGGATGTTGAGTCCCAGAACTGCAAGAAGTTACTCTTTCTGTGTGGAATGCAAAAGTGAAAGGTACATAAAAGAGTGATTTGGAAAAAAGGAAGAGAGAGAGAAAGAGAGTGCAAAGTGAACAAGAGGAGAACATGGTATAAAGATTTTGAAAAATGCATGGAGCATAGATGGACCTCTGAAGGGAGGAGAAAAAAGATCTACGGACTTTGAATACTGAGAGGAATATGCAGTCCCCAGAGGGCTGACCAAGATCAAAGGACTTTGCAGAGGAGGAATCCATCTCAAGGATATCTAGCCATTAACAACAAGCAGGGTTTAGGCTCTGGATTAATTTCTTTAGCAAAGAGAAGTTCAACTCCCTTCTAAAGGGAGGGAATTGAATGGCTGGCATTTGGAAGGGCTCTGGTGCTTCAGATGGGATGTGGACCTGGACATCTGTTTCCTGGGGTTTCCTGGGATGGTCTGCGTTCCAAGATGTGGCCTACAGCTCCCTGTGTGTTCCCAGGGTCCAGAGCTTCCTAGTGCTTCCACATAAAGATCCTCAGAGGCTTGAGGAAGAGTTTCTTTGTCCTTTAGGAAACCTGGGCGAGGCTCTGTCCCTTGTGTCCTGTCCACCCCACCCCATGGGGAACCAGGGGGAGAAAGAAGAGCTGGAAAGCTTGTTACACTTCTATGAAGGGTCATGCTCACTCCTCTCTGAGAATAGCCTCTAGGAGGGGCCTGGAGGCAGGCAGCCATGGTTGTTATTTCTACTCTACTGGCATTGAGTAGATAATACATTTTCACAATAGCTGCCAGAAGCGTGCAAGTGACCCCATTTCCCATACATTTTAATATGAGAGGCTAACTTCATGAGGTGGCAAAATACACTGGAAGCCAAGAGAACAGCCACCTCAGGGTATTTAGCAAGTGGGAGATGGAGCAGGAAAGGGAGATAGCAAAGGGTGAGTTAGTTAGTCAGCATCAATAAACTAGTTGCCCTTAGGTGCAAATTTGCCAGAGCCTCTCACGAAATCAGTTTCCTGCCAGCAGCAGATGGTACCCAGAGAGGAAGACCGGAACCCAGGAAGGAGAGGGTGGCTAAAGTCTGTAGGCACCACAAGAACCTGAGGATTCATCTCTTGACCAGGATCAAAGAAGGAAAAAACTCCCCCGGAAGCTCACGGTGTTGAAATGGTCTGAATTGGAAAGGCTGGCAGATCATACCCACCCAACGCTGTCCCTCCCAACGTCCCATCATCCATGAGTCTTGGATCAGGCATCGTTGGTGGGGAGCAGCCTTTGCCTTTACATTTGATGGCAGGGGATGGCCTTATCCCCAAAGCAAAGATCTTAGTTCTTGTCTTGATACTTCAGTCTGAAGAGATGTAGGATTCTCAATCTCCTGGCCATGCAGTCTGAGACTCATATAAGTAAACATTTGCATTTTTAAGTCTTTTTTTCCCTTTTTCTCTCTCTGCAAAAAGCAAGCAAGCAAACAAATAACTCAAGCCCATACCAAACAAAAGAAGCCTAAACAAGCCAGATTATCTTGGTCAAAGCACATAACCTCTCTGAGCCTGGTTTTTTTTTTTTTTTTTTTTTTTCAGTTGCAAAATGAGGAGATTGGACTTGTTGAAAAGTCCCCTCTGTTTCTAAAGTCTCCTGTATGATATTTCATACAAAATAGGCAGAGACCATAGCAAAGAGGGGGAAACACATTCTTTCCCCTGATGGCCCATCAAATAAGAAGAGTAATGAGTGTGTGGGTGCAGGGTTGGCAATAAGCCTGACTTTCAGACATAAGATGCCTAATTAAATGATGGCCTCCCCAAGGTCACAGCCTCCTTCCTGTTGGTATGTCTCTCCGCTCAGCGCCTGGTGCTCCTTAATGCTATGCAAAGCATGGGCTCCCTGACAGCTGTTGACTTAACTCTTAACAGACGTTGTTTGTTTTTCTCTAAGGTGGATTCTAGGCATGTACCTGAGGCCCTGAGCAGGCAGAGGCACAGGATTGCTGTACAGATTTGCATTTGTTCTTTTCTCCTCATCACTGTTTAGACCAACATGTCTGGTGGGAGCAAGATTTATGAAGAGCCGCTCTCATTTGGGCGACTGGGCTTCCTTGCTCACAGTTGGGCCGTGTTGGGATGTTGATTTTTGTTCTTTTGCCCATTGTTTCCTTGCTCCCTATTTCTAATTTCTTTTTTTCCTTTCTTTTTTTTTTCAGAAGCTGATGCAGTTATTTCCACCCTGAGTGCTTGGCCCCACTCTCCAGCTCTGGGCTCCGTAACCCATGGCAACAAGAGAAGGGAAGCAGGTGATCGCACACCACACACATATTATTCTCTCTCCCCCTGCTCGCTGGCTCTGGCAGTCTAGGGCACACAAAGGGAGGAGTCAACCGGCTGCAGTGCCAATTAGAGACACAGGCCTCATGGCTGGTGCTGAACGCTCAGGGCTTCCGGGTCACGAAGCAGCAGCTGCTGGGGAGTGACTCGGCCTCTCCTTCTGCTTGCTCCAGCTCCTCGGATTTCTCTGGGCCAGCAAAAGTAAAACCCGACCTTGCACACACTGTTGGAAATGCCTTTGCAAGAGTCCATCCCCTGCTAGCCTAGCTGGAAACCCTATGTTACCCTATTTTATATCACCATGGAGACGGGCAGAATTATGCCTATGAGCAATAAGTGAACTTACATATAAAGTAAGAAGAAATTTCTTTCCAAGTGATTTGCTAAATGGAAATTGTCATTAAGTCATTTAAAACCTAAACTCTCACCCCCCTCTCATATTTGTGAGTTCTAGGAAGCTTCAGCCCAATTCAATTATTGTTTTTCATTTCTTGCCAAAATGTCCTAGTTGGTTTGACCTAAGGAGTGAAAGAGTCAAGGGATTAACTCCTTGCTCAGGTGATTAAAAATCTCCTTTCTGTCCAAGGACTAGAAATATACGATGGGCTCATTCTTACGTGACTTAGTCAAGACTAATTGTTGTAGGTTAATAAAGAAGTCATTTAAAGCAAGGCATCATAAAAAGTGATATAAACAAACACATGTAATATTTTATTTTCACTTAAAACTTACAAATATATATTTATCTCCTACTGTTTTAATGTAGAGCTAAGATCTGGTGGTTGGAGGCCAAGTCAACCTTCTTGTATAAACTGTACTAATAATGCATCACCTACAGCTTCTAGTGTTAGTTTCTTAATGCTGTAAGAATCTCAAGACACTTGAAAAGCAATCTGAGCCCAGAATATGTCTAGATTTCTCCCCAATATTTTATAACAACCTCATTCCAACCTCATGGTTCCTTCCTAATAATTCCACTTATTTTTCTAGGAAAAAATATTCTTTTCTTTTGCATTCATATAGCATTGGTTTATACACTATACAATAAAATGGTGAATTAAAAAAACAAATGGCAACTGGGAAAAACTGGGTTGATATTAAACCCAAATGCTCTTGATAAATTGGACACCCAACGGGTGGGAGCAGGGTGTATAGGTGCTCAAGAGAGGGGCATCCAGTGTCAGAGGGCAACTGGGAACTTTTAGCCATCCCAGTGCATGATAGCTGAATGTGATTAGTAATATTAGAAATACCAGGTATGAGTGATATTATATGGTATTTGTCTTTCTCTTTCTGACTGACTTCATTCAGTATGAGAGTCTCTAGCTTCATCCATATTGCTACAAATGACATTATTTCGTTCTTTTTTATGGCTGAGTAGTATTTCATTGTGTATATATACCATATCTTCCTAATCCAATCATCTGTCAATGGACATTTGGGTTGTTTCCATGTCTTGGCTGTAGTGAATAGTGCTGCAATGAACATGCGGGTGCATGTGTCTTTTTAAAGAAAAGTTAATATATAGCACAAATGAACCTTTTCACAGAAAAGAAAATCATGGACTTGGAGAATAGACTTGTGGTTGCCCCGGGGGAAGGGGAGAGAGTGGGAAGGGGAGGGAGCTCGGGGTTAAGGGATGCAAACGATTGCTTTTGGAATGGATTAGCAATGAGATCCTGCTGTGTAGCACAGAAAACTATGTCTAGTCACTCATGATAGAGGATGATAATGTGAGAAAAAAATATGTAGACATGTATGTGTAACTGGGTCCCCATACTGTACAGTTAAAAAGAAAAAAAAGAAATACCAGAATGTGATCTCTTACCCTAGAAAGCTAATCCCGGCATGGAACTGGGCAGCTCTTTCATCAGTCTCTTCCACACACAGGATCTTGAACCTGTTCCTTTATCCCTAAGATCACCTCTTCATTTTTAGTATTTGGACACCCCCATCTGTCCTCTTTGCTCTTAAAACTCAGCATGTCCAAAAACAAGCCTTTCTCTTAAGAGTGAATGGAACGTACTGGTTTTGCTAGTGGGAGAAACCCTTCATCAAAGGAAGGCTTAAGCCAGGTTGAAGCCAAGATGGGATGGACCTGGGGTCGCAGCCTCTCTTGGGAGATCCCAAGGAGCTTCAGGAGATCTGTAGAAGAACACAGATAGAAAACATCTGGAATAGGGTATAGACTTTGGATCTGGAGAGAGCTGAGTTCAAATTCTCACTATTCTACATGCTGCTTGTGAGACTTGGGGAAAGTTATAGTCTGAGTCCCAGTTTCCTCAGAGTAAAGTAGGAATAATATTGCATCTAACAGAAATTGTCAGCGTAAGGTGAAATGCTGTACAGCGGAAAAATAAATAAATAATTTTTTTTAAAAAAAGGAAAAGATCAAACCACATTATAAAAAGAGTGTCACTTTAGCAAAGCACTTGACTTGCAGAGACTCAGCAGTCTCCCAGTTCCTCTCTGAAAAACGGCACCCAGTCCCCAAGGTTTGCAAACTCAGTTGCCATTGGCCCTTCCTTCTTCTTAAACCCCTAGCCTCCCAGCACATTGCCCATTCTTTTAGTTTTGCATTTTCTAGCCCCTTAACATTTAATTCTCACTTTAGCTTCCATTTCATTCTCATGTCATCACCTTAGTTCATGCCTTCATTGTCCCCGAACTTCCTGCTTATCGGTACCCACAACTTCAACCTACACATTAATGACTAGTGACTTCAAATCACAGAACTAATGGCAGATCATGCTGAGAGCCCCTCACTGGTGCTCAGTGTCTACCACCTAAGGTCCACGTGGCTGAGCTGGTCATCAAAGTGTCCCAAGCTCTAAACTCCTTTCCTTTCCAGGCTCATCTTTGACCACTTTCCCACCAATATCTCATGTCCAGCCCAAGAAGCTCCTCTCCATTCTCCAAATACAAGAATCCCTCTTTTCACCAAGTCCTGCCTCTGTCCCACCATTTCTTCCTCCCCCAAAACTCCCCCTCCACATCTCTGGCTGTGTGTAAGTCCACCGAGACTCCAAGCTAAAGTGACACTCTTTTTATAATGTGGTTTGATCTTTTCCTTTTTTTAAAAAAATTTATTTATTTATTTTTCCGCTGTACAGCATGGGGGCCAAGTTGCACTTACATGTATACATTTTTTTTCCACCCTTTGTTCTATTGCAATATAAGTATCTAGATATAGTTCTCAATGCTACTCAGCAGGATCTCATTGTTAATCCATTCCAAGTTGTATCCGATAACCCCAAGCTCCTGATCCCTCCCACTCCCTCCCTTTCCCCCAGGCAGCCACAAGTCTATTCCCCAAGTCCATGATTTTATTTTCTGTGGAAATGTTCATTTGTGCTGTATATTAGATTCCAGTTATAAGTGATATCATATGGTATTTGTCTTTGTCTTTCTGACTTATTTCACTCAGTGTGAGAGTCTCTAGTTCCATCCATGTTGCTATAAATGGCATTATGTCATTCTTTTTATGGCTGAGTAGTATTCTATTGTGTATACATCTTCCTAATCCAATCATTTGTCAATGGACATTTGGGTTGTTTCCATGTCTTGGCTAATGTGAATAGTGCTGCAATGAACATGCAGGTGCATGTGTCTTTTTCAAGGAAACTCTTGTCCGGATATATGCCCAAGAGTGGGATTATAGGGTCATATGGAAGTTCTATGTATAGATTTCTAAGGTATCTCCAAACTGTTCTCCATAGTGGTTGTACCAGTTTACATTCCCACCAGCAGTGCGGGAGGATTCCTTTTTTTCCACAACCCTTCCAGCACTTGTTATTTGTGGATTTATTAATGATGGCCATTCTGACTCGTGTGAGGTGGTATCTCATGGTAGTTTTGATTTGCATTTCTCTCATAATCAGCGATGTTGAGCATTTTTTCCTGTGCTTGTTGGCCATCTGTATATCTTCCTTGGAGAACAGTCTATTCAGGTCTTTTGCCCATTTTTCCATTGGGTGATTGGCTTTTTTGCTGTTGAGTTGTATAAGTTGCTTGTATATCCTAGAGATTAAGCCTTTGTCCATTGCATCATTTGAAATTATTTTCGCCCATTCTGTAAGTTGTCTTTTTGTTTTCTTTTTTGGTTTCCTTTGCTGTGCAAAAGCTTTTCAGTTTGACTAGGTCCCATTGGTTTATTTTTGCTCTTATTTCTGTTGCTTTGGGAGATTGACCTGAGAAAATATTCATGAGGTTGATGTCAGAGCGTGTTTTGCCTATGTTCTCTTCTAGGAGTTTGATGGTGTCTTGTCTTATCTTTTCCTTTTTTAAACACTCCCTGATCTCATTCCCCAAGGTGTATACCAGTTTCTTCTTTTTTGTTATTTGTGCATTTACCATTCTCCCATTTATAAGGTTGTCTCCCCCATGAACCTGATTCAGACCTTGCATTGTAAACTTCAGAGAGTGTACCTTGGGTGAATACTTTTGATATATAAAAATCCCAGCATAATAGATAAGATCCAGAAGAGGAAACAAAAGCAAAGACAGATACCAAGCCTTACTGTGGGGCCATAGTGTACTCTCATCTCCTCAGCGGCCTTGCAGAAGAGGGCATTGCTACCCTTGAAGTCTTGGTTTTCCTCCCGGGAGGTTGCACAAGTAGGCAAGGACTGAAATTAATCCAGAGGAAACAGGGTTTTCCTTGACTCTCTGTTTTATTACTCCATGTTTATTCATTGTTTTTCAGAGAGGGTAAAGAAAACATCTGTAAATTACTGCATCGCTGTAACAAAGGGAAACCCACAAGTTCTCCCAAGTGCCTCTTGCTGCTGTTTTATCTTCTATGTGCCACGCTTGTAATGAGGTATCACTGGTCATGATTTTTCTGAACACTTAGAATATAGGAAATTCCTACAGTTATCAGAAATTATGACCCTTATATCTGGTCCTGGCTTGTCCACATCAAAATCCTTGCCCTTTTTCATGACAACAGATCTAAGCCTGCATACACTATCATTCCATGTATTATAACGATGAAAAACATGGGGCTTTACAGTGAACAGCAGAAGGAGCACTCACTTGGCATCACAAACCGAGGAGCGCCAAACATCCCTTATCCTCTTATACCAAGCTGGGCAGACTGGCTGGTGGAGGTATGGGGCCCTGGGCTCTGACCGCTCGAGGAAGCCACCATTAGCGAACAAACATCTGCTGGCTTTCCTCTGCGGTCCCTGCCAGCTGTAGCCACCGCACAGTAAATTACTCTGCTAATTCTATTGGCTCATTCCTACACTTCTCTAATGCAGAATATTGATTTGTGCTGAGGAGCCTGGGCTTGCACCAATTCTAAAGGTTCAAGTGGGCCAAGTCTGGTATCTTTTAACACCAGAAGAAGCTGTGGTGTGGGGAACTATTGGCTGAGGTTGAAAGATAGTCACGGACAGGATTGGAAGGACAGAGCTGAGACTGAAAACAATGTATCACTTCATTGAGAATCCCCTTTGTGGTAAACAGTGGGGATCATATGGAAGAATGACCACCCTCTTAGTCACATTAGAGGAAGTCAGGGTGATTTTTGACCCATTTTGTAGGATAATGGAAATGAGATGGAGGATATAATGAAGAACTGATTATATGATGCAGAAATATTACTCAAAAAAAAAAGGTCCTCTATATCACGCCTGTTTTTAAGCTGTTCTTGATTTTCATAAGCACTAGGGCGTATTATCAGAGATGTTAGATTCCAGAATTCCCTCCTACTTAGTAGTGGGACTTGGGTAGGGTTGAACTTGTTTCCTTATCTCTCCTGACAGGGATAGTCCTGCAGACTTGTGAGAATGGAGTGAAATACTACATGGAAACCATTTATCACAGCCTCGGGCTTATAGTTAGATTCACTCTCAGGGCTCAGAGTTCTTCAGCCAGAACACGTATCTGCAGTGAATTCGCTCTGCAGGCTGATGTGAGAAAAGCAGAGACCAGGACTCTGCTGAGAAGAAACCACCCACCAGCACCCTCCAGAGTCAACCCAGAACTTTCTTCTCTGGTTGGATGTGCTGTGAGAAAACTTACCTTGAAGAAAATTAACCCAAACTTGTAAGGCCAATGGGAATAATACCGTCAGGCATTTAGGAGTGATCAAATTGCTTACGAAGTGTGAGAGGCTTGACGTAAGCTCCCCACCCAGCCCGCTTCACAATTTAACAGCTATTGAATTTCAAAGAATTATTCTCTGTGTCTTCCTGGTTATTTTAAATTCTACTGTCCCTGGCAGAGTGAGGTGTGGAAACAAGATTGGGGCTGTCTTTCAAAGATGAAGGTGACATTGATTCAAGGCAGATGTTCTTGCGGGATGTTCTCACCTATATGGACAGCTGGCTTGTGTTAGGTGTGGCTTTCTGGAAGGTGAACGGAAGTCCAGAACATTTGAAATAAGGTTCAGTGAAATCCATAAACAATCCCTCCTTTCTGAATTCTAAACTCTCGACTTTAAAATATATGTTTGGGAAACTACCTTTTCATTAGGTGGGGACACAGCCCTGGGTGAGGCACTTTATGTACCTTCCTCATCTAATCCACACACATCCACACCAGCTCCAAGAATAGACACCATGAAGACTGTTATCTAGGTGGGGACACTACAGGAGAGACAGAAGCATGTAACTTATCTAAGGGTTCACGGCCAGAAAAGCAGTGGTAGAATTGAGATGGAGTTCGTACATGTCCCATTTACTCCAAAAACTTCCTAAATTGTCTGCATTACAGCATGTATTACAAGATGTGAACCACATGAAACTGCTAAAGTTCAATTTTGACCTACAACATGGCAGATTCCGATGGTTCAACCACATACTTCATATGACCCAGAGCATGTATTTCATTCAAACTACAGACTTAATCCAAACTTTTTATATCGATGCCATAAAGTTATCCAAAAAGGGATATGTGATTGTATTTGAAGACTTGTTCAGTTCCTCTCATTTTTCTGCAGCAAAATGCCAGAGGAAACTGACTAATCCTACCTAAATGATTCATATATTACTGGACATTTTGCTAATAATTTTGAAATTAATCTTCGTACTTTTTATCAGTTTTATTGTATTCTGACCAACTGAGCTTATAATTGCGTTTCCTTCTCCTTGGCTGCTGAGCTTCACTCATTTTGCCATTATGAATGTTATATTATTTCTCAGTTCTTTCCGTGCCCAGTTGCATAATATTGCTAGAGTAATTATTGCTCTTTATACCTTCCAAACAGCAGTACGATTTTAAAAGGACATAAATTATATGAAACTGCATTAGATCCTCTGGCATCTCGAAAATATTCTCAAAAGGACAAAATTCACCAAAATTATATGTACCTAAAATGCATTTTATTTGACCTTTTACTAGAAAAATGCTTTATGATAGCATGAAAATGTATGTTATACATTTATATGTAATATAAACATACAGAGATAAATGTCGGAAACTAAACAATTCACATAGTAATATTTATTGTTTTCAAATTTACAGTTAATTAATATGTGGGCTTTGTAAGCTTTTCTCCCTCCCTCCCCCATAACTCCTATCTATCACTCTGATCAAACAGTCCTTTTTTAAAGGAATTCCATCACTCCTCTGCCCACATAAACCTCTATAAACCTTTTGCCCTTGATTTCGGCGAACTCTTTTGAAAGACGTATTTTCTCAGCTTATAGTTATTGAAACGTTCATACAATGTTATCTTTTTTCCAGTTCACCCAAGGAGAATGTTGGTGAAATAATACTCTCCATTTGTTTAGCACTTTTTACTTTTGGAGAGACCTTCCATTGTCACTGTAAATTGACATGAATATCACTTGTGTAGTACCTATGTCTTTGTATATGCTTTTTTGTGGGGGTGGGGCATGGCTGAAGCATGCAGAAGTTCCTGGGCCCGGGATCAAACCTGTGTCATGGTAGTGACAATATCAGATCCTTAACCCCCTGAACCACCAGGAAAGTCCCTGTCAATGCTTTTTTTTTCTTTTATTACTCAGTGAATTTATTGCATTTATAGTTGTACAATGATTATCACAACCAAATTTTATAGCATTTCCATCCCAAATCCCCAGCGCATCTCCCCACCCCCCAACTTGTCTCCTTTGGAAACTGTTGAGTTTTTCAATGTCTGTGCGTCAGTATCTATTCTGCCAAGAAGTTCATTCTGTCCTTTTTTTAGATTCCACATGTCAGTGATAGCATCTGATGTTGGTGTCTCATTGTCTGACTGACTTCACTTAGCATGATAATTTCTAGGTCCATCCATGTTGCTAAAAATGCCAGTATTTCGTTCCTTTTAATGGCTGAGTAATATTCCATTGTGTATATGTACCACATCTTCTTGATCCACTCCTCTGTTGATGGACATTTAGGTTGTTTCCATGTCTTGGCTATTGCAAACAGTGCTGCAATGAACATTGGAGTACATGTGTCTTTTTGAGTCCTGGTTTTCTCTGGATAGATGCCCAGGAGTGGAACTGCTGGATCAAATGGTAGTTCTATTTTTAGTTTTCTGAGGACTCTCCATCCTGTTTTCCACAGTGGTTGCACCAATTTACCTTCCCACCAACAGTGTACTAGGGTTCCTTTTTCTCCACACCCTCTCCAGCACTTATTGTTTTAATTTTAAAAATTGTATGTGTATTTAGCAATGTCTGAATTAAACTGTCTAAATTTTCTTTGGGTTGGGGGGGGTAATTATCTGGTTTTTGAGGATCTTTCCTGGTTTTCAGACTTTGAACCTGCCCATATGAATGTTCTGTGCCATGCTTTGCCTGTTCATAACAATGCAGAAGGACCTAGTAATTCTTCCCCACTGTTTAGCTATTTATATACTTTGGAACTAAACTTGCTCTGACAAATGCAAACATTTTCCTGTCCTGACAACAACTGGTGCTGTGCTGTGCTGCACTGCATACCCTGGGAGCTGTAGATTTCTAAGGGGGCTGGCAAAGCTGAGATGATTTCAAGTGATCTTCCTCAAGATCATGGAGATTCGGATTTTTGCAAAGATCACCTGGAGACAACTTAAAAAAAAAAAAAAAGAACAAATCTCCTAGATGAGAGAGAGGTAGCCAGAGAACTCTCAACCTCACTACCACTGCTGCAACCCTTTTCACATCCTGTTTTTGTCTTTCTGCTCCAATAGCCACCTCAGTGGTTCCCAGGCGCGTTCCTGCACACTTATTGCAGGATGCCCTGGTCATTTCCTTATTTTGTGCTGATGTTTTTATTAGGTTGTGGACAGTGTGCACACAGGTTTGTGAAGGGTTAACACTCAGCTGTGCTGCCGATGTGTCTTTTTCATCACAATATGTTTCCCTTGAAGCAAGGCTGCAGTGTTTCAGAAGACAATCGTTATAATTCTGTGCAGATTTTTCCTAATTAATGAATAGGAATTTTCAATGGAATCTTTAAATGAGTTAGAACAGTATAAGAAATGGATGTAATCCTTACATTTTTTTTTATTAAAAGGCATTTCAAATTTGAAAAAACTTAGGCATTGTATACATACCTGATTTATTGCCATATGTGTTTTTGAGTCATAAAGCGGTTGTAAAAGTTATATAACGCTTGCAAAAAAAAAAAAAAAGTAGCGTGGTCTCTTTGTGAAGCTAAATGAAATAAAATATAAAGTTTGTGATACATTAAATCACAAACATAAATATATACTTTATGGCCAGCTGTTATTTCTCAATGTGCACATTTCAAGATAGAAACATTTATCCAACATGCTGATTAGCAATTTCCCAGTTCCAAAAAGGCCGATTGCATTTAAGATGCAAAAGATTAAAATGCCTAACTAGATACAGTTAATAGTTCATCTTCCTAAATGCTTTTATATGTTTTAAGTCTTATAGTTCCTCCTAACCCTGTAGTCTCAAGGGCTGGAGCTGCTTTGAAGTGAATTTGTGTTTTAAGCACACGATTTCGTTGGAATCCAGTCTGCATCTCGGATACCCAGAGAAACCTTCTGCATGTGAGCGGAAGCCATGTGGCCCCATGCTCCTTCTCGCTGTGTGTACAGGCTCTTGGCGACAGTGAACTGCTTTTTATTATCATTGCACAAATATTCAACCATACTTTTGGCTAAAAATCATCTCAGTTGCTAATGTTCCATCTCCCAGTGGTTTGACTCCTCCCCCGCATAAAAACTGGTCAAGGAGAACATGCAAGATTATGTTGACTCTAAAATGCTCTTCCCCAGGGAGACCTTATTTGCTCGTCCATGTAGCATCTTTGTCTCTGTAGGTAGAGCAGAATTTTTAAATGCCTCTAGTCCTTTAGGATACATTGGCAATTGGCGGTTCAAAAGTTCATATGATGCCATATGTCCTAATAATTTTTATCTACATCTAAAACAATACAGGACTGTCAAATAAAATCCTGCATGCAAACAAATGATGGAATGCAGGGGGACCCTCTGCTCTAGCCTTTTCTTCTTTGTCCGACAAGCTAATGTAATAAGGCCAATAATACAAGGTTGTGTACTAGGCCTAAAGCCTGTGACAGATAAAAAAGAAATGTTGGAAACCAATGAAGCTTTTGCACAATTAGATTTTTTGAGGCTGTGCTGTAAGGATTGCCCAGAGCCTGTTCGGTCCTGATTGATGGTAAAATCATAACTACATCATATTAGCTGTAGAGTTCACTGACAGGTTACTACAGATTAATATTGCCACTGCTGTTCACTTACCATCAAACCAGGGGAAATATGAATTGAGCTGTTCTTCTAACAAACCCTGCATATTAAAAGGTAAGGTGTCCTACTGAACAATCTCCCCTGTCACTGAGGAAAGACACAAACAATGTCTATTTGAGAGATATGCAGATCTGCCGCAGCATACTAATTAGTTCTGCTAGGGGAGAGCCCTATCACAGCCGCTGGCTGGCGAACGATCCTTCATGCGAGCTTGTTCCTTCAGAGCTCTTGGCTACAGGCCTGCAAACGACACCCTAAAACGTGGAGCTGCAAACCTTGGTGATTTAAATGCAGGCTTCCAGGCAAATTGCAGTGACATAAATTTGGCCCATGTGTTTTGCACTGTGGGAATACGAAACAGGGAAGCCACGGAGCCCAGCCTTGTTTGTATCAGTCTCGGGGGGCTTGGTGGACTCTTTCCAGAGATGCTACCCCCAGCGAGGTGGGGTCACTCATCTTCTTGCTTTTACTGTGAAAATGTTGAAGATTCAAAAAATATACAAGTGCCGCTAATAATGACATCCAAACATGACAGCGTTTCATTCCTTTACCACCCCAAGCGTGTGTAAGTAGGAATTTTGTGTGTATAGCAGAAATGATCACAACATTGTAAATCAGCTATGCTTTAATAAGACTTTGAAAAATGATGGAGTTCCTGCCACGGCTCAATAGTTAACGAACCTGACTAGCGTCCATGAGGACGTGGGTTCCATCCCTGGCCTCGCTCAGTGGGTTAAGGATCCAGCGTTGCTGTGAGCTGTGGTGTAGGTCGCAGATGCGGATTGGATCCCGCGTTGCTGTGGCTCTGGCGTAGGGCAGCGGCTACAGCTCCAATTAGACCCTTAGCCTGGGAACCTCCATATGCCGTGGGTACGGCTCTAAAAGACAAAAAGACCAAAAAACAACAACAACAAGAAACAGTTCAACTGTGAAACACAAACAGTGCTCACTGTACAGTGTGTGAAATGGGAGGGTTGGGTTTGAAGAGGGGATGTCAATAGGGAACCACTGGAGTAAGAGAGAGTCTCACCTGCCTGCTGTGCTAACAAGAGCCCTGGACCCAGAATCAGGAAGGAAACAGGTGCCTTTGGCCCCTCAGTCAAGGTGCTTGTTCTCTCATGATTCTGAATGTTGTATCTGCGAAGTGAAGGGTTTGAACTAGGTGTTCGCCAAGTCCTTTCAGTTCATTTGTCCCATTCTGCAGGCCCCAGTGTCTTATATCCTGAGCCACGTTTCCTTACAGGCAGCCCTTGCATTTTGGCATCAGCCTCCCCGAGGAGCCCATTAAAGGTGCTGTGTCCTTGTTTGGGTACACAGTGAAGTTTAAAAACCAGTTATGAGAGATGGCAGTGACTTGGCTGAAGTCATCATTTTGTAGAGAATGTGCAAACAGCAGGAGAGTCAGCCAGAGCCTGGAGGAGAAGATAATAATATCTTTTTATCTGTAAAGAGAAAACGGTGGTGACCCTGACCACCATAAACTGTAAGCCTCATCGACATTGATGGACCGATGACAGACGAGGAGAGGATAGTTGCAGTGCTTAAAACTGACTCTGAAGAAAGTGACACTGGACTAATATCTAGAATATACAGAGGACACCTGCAAATTGACCAGAAGAAGTCAGGAAAAGACAAATGCACAAAGGGTATGAAGAAGCAATTCACAGGGAAGGAAGCTCAATTGATGAACTTTTGCCAGAAGAGGTGCTCAAAATCATTGATAATCGGACAACATGGGCCACTGTAGATACCTCAGAATGTCGAGATGAGAAGCTGGAAAATGCCAGGTGTTTGCAAGAAAAGGGGCTGATGGGAGCTCCTTTGGATTGCTGAGGGAGAAGTAAATGACTTTGGTCATTTCAGAAAGCGGTCTGACAAGCTTCGTGAGGTTAAGTGAGGTGTAGTTGACAAGAGGTCCCCATGTACCCAAGATGGCAGGGAAGGTCTCTTTTTCACATCCCCAAATACTCCTCTAAGGAAAGACAATAAGTTATTTGGTCACCTTATTTCTGCAAGTCCACTACTGAAGACGTGTCCCAGAGAAATTTTCACAAGGCACCATGTACAGGGATGTCTTTTTAGCGTGGTTTGTGGTGCTTGGGAGTTGGAATCAATATGGGTGCCCTTCTCTAGGGCAATGGATAAGTAAGTAAGCTGGGTGCTTGCATTCTGTGGAATACGCTGCCGCAAAGGGGGCAATATTTTAGGTGTCTATAGCTATGCACTATGGATAAATTTTAAAAGCAAAATTATAAGTGAAAAAAAGGTGAGTTTTAAAGGATACTGCCATTTTTTCAAATTTTAAAAAGAAATCCAAATTTGTTAAGTACAAAACAGCACTAAACAGACAAAGATATATTCATATATAGAGAACATGAGAATGCCTGCATGGGGTGAGAGGAAGGGTGATGAGGATTTGGGGGTGAGGAGGAGAAAATAATGAAATAAGAGAGGCATCTTGCTGGAATGATGAGATGGTGTGCTATAAAATGAGGTGTAGGATTATTACAGACCTCTGCCCTAGAGGTCAAAAATGAAGGATGAAAGAATGATTGTAATTTTAATTTGTCTCTTAGAATGTAATAGAAATATTTCCCTTCAGATCAAGTGTGATTGTTAGCAGGAAGCTATAGTTCATAGATCAGAAGGCATTTAAGTCTGTCCCAGACAACCTGTTCACCAGGAAGATGGAAACCTTGGTCCAGAGAGTTCTACTGTCTAATAATCTCCTCACTGACAATAGAGCCTCTGGCATTGTTATCAGTAAGTGACTTAGATTTCACAGCAAGGAGTGTAGCAAATGGCGTTTGTAAGGTACATACTTGTAACTCTCCCCAAAACTTTCAGTGGCTCCCTATTTCCTGTAATATAAAGTTGGAACTCCTGAGCTTGGCAGTCAAGACCTTCTACTCTCTAACATCAAACTACCTCTTTCATTTTTATTTCCTAATTTCTCTTCATTGATCCTTGACTCTCCAGAAATTGTCCTTCTGCCTCTGTCATTGCTCACACCATGTGTCGAGCCTGGCACACTCTTCTCTTCCTCTCCTTGTCTATATCTTTATCCACTTTCAGGACCAGTTTAAGGTGCGGCTCTTCTGCAGAACCTTCCCTTTCCATCTCAAACCCAGGTGACCTTGACTTTCTCCTTCATGCAGCTGTTGTAGGGTCTACTGCTTGGAATCATATGTATCTTTTCATACCTGTGCTTTTTCTGCATGGTTTATTGTTACATACTCAATTCTAGCTTACAAATAAGTCTTAAGCCTTTTATAAAGTAATGTCAAATAGACATGTATCGATCCCCTGTTGGGGTACTGAGGAAAGATACAGCAACCCCTGGGATACTGTCCCTGACTTTGACAGAGCTGATGGTCCAATGGGGAGGTGTGTCAACCACCAGAGAGAATTAGAAAGTGAAAGATGTCAGGAGGTCTGTTAGGGGATGGGCTGGGGTTGGGAGAATGATGCAGGGGGGCTGGGTGAATCCCAGCAGCCTCCCAGTTCAGACTGGACCTTTACCTTCCATGTATGCTACAGGGCAGGAGAGTTAGATAGAAATTTTCAGGAAGGTCTGCTGGTGACTGTGATTATAGGATCATGAAGGACTCCCCAGGACAGAGCCAACAGTCTTCTTCTCTCTCATGTGTTCTAGGGTGAAATAATTATTGAATGAACATGAACTTTGCACAGGAACATGTTAACTGATAACTGAAAATAAAGAGCGGTGTCCTGAGCTAGTTCAGGACGGCAGCCCTGATCCTCGACAGCCAAATTTGTCAGTGGGTTGTGTGGTACCATGAGATGGCAAGGCCTTGAGTATTAGACCACTGAGGAAGGAGCTAAATAATAAAGATATTTAATGACCTCATGTATAAAGATGTTTGGGATAGGTGGTCCCACAGATGATTTAGTGGCATAATCATATTATTAAAGACTGGGTTCTTCTTCCATTTCTATCTGCATTGAGGACCCAGGGTCTTTCATTTCAGTCTGCAATGCTCAGCATCTTTCCTTTTCATCCTTAGACCTACTGCATCTTGTACATCACGTAGCCACCCTAGCTCTAAACTTCACATCTTTGCAAAGCTGTGCTCAAAGGCAGGGTGTAAGAAAGCTTCTCTCAAGATCCCTCCTTTTGGTCAGAGGAGGACCTATGTCCCAGATGCTCTAGCAGACTCTCCCTTACATCTCATTGGCCAGATAGGGGCCCCATGGCCATGACTAGCCACAGAGGGGGATCCGGCTGGCTTAGCACTGGTAATGGAGCCAAGCTTTGCTGGCATGGAAGAAAGGGGAGGGGTTGTTAGTAGAGTAGGCAGCCAGACAGCTTTCCTCAGGACACACATGTATTGGGTATCCAAGAAACTCTGACCCTTTTCTGCAACTTCATGCTTCCACCTTGTGGAATAAAATCATGTTTGTGAGGAGCACGTTCTCATGACCATCACAGAAGGCTGGAGTCAAACCTTCTTTCTTTGCTAGATGGTGGGGAATTTTTCTTCATTTGATTCATTTGTTCATTTATTTGTCCAACGAATTCATCATGTGTTTATTGAGCACATGATGTTTCTAATTTTTCTAGGAGATGTTCTTAATTTTTTTATGCCATGGACTCCTTCAGTAGCCCAATGAAACCTACCGATGCCTTCTCAGAACTATGTTTTAAAAAGAATTTTAAACTACACAGAATTACAAAGGAAAACAGTTACATTGAAATCCAGTTTACCTTTGGATCCTGTAGCCAGATCCTATGCTGATGCTAGGACCTAAAGTAACAGGAATTTAGGGGGAACATTGCCCTCATGGAGCTTAAAGCCAGGTGGAGGAGACAGCAAAGCAAAAGGCAATTCAAAACTCTGTTAGGAGGGGTCGAGGGTGCTACGGGAGCACATGTGAAGGGACCCTCTGGGATGGGGTGGGAGGGACAGAGAAAGATTCATGGGTAGCTAAGAAGAAATTCCAAGGAATTAGCCAGGAAAGGGGTAGCGGGAATAATCCTGGTGAGAAAGAAAAGTAAGTAAAAGACATGTAGATGAGAGAGCATGGAGGCTCTGGAGAGCAGTTACTAGTTCATATTTCTGGAACATAGAGGTCAAAGGGGGTAGACAGTTCTTGGGAGCTGGGCAGAGATGAGCTCATGACCAAACACTCCTGAGAGTCTGATGCTGTGTGTGTTGAATGAGTTTATTGTATGAGGCAGTTTTGACCAGCAGAGATGAGTGGCCAGACTGTAGTGACTTTGTTGGGGTTTTGCTCACTGTAGAATCTATAGCACCCAACACAGTGCTGTGTCATATGATGGTTAAATTAAGGGAATGCCAGCCCTGTAGGCTTCTAATTCCTTGTCCCACATGTTACATTCTTTTTGATGAGAACTAGCCACATAAGAGAACATGCTCAGCTCCTAAAGCAGGGTCTTTTCACACCTCCCCACCATATTCTAGGCTAAAAGTGGCTGCTCCTTCCATCTGCTGCCCTGAAAGTCAAATTCGTTGGTGTATCTGTGGGGATCAAGACCTAGAGGTGTGGATGGAGCTGGAGTAGTGAGGGTTGCCCAGGACCAAGTGGGGCACTGCCTGTTGGCACTTGCCCCCAACCAGGCCCAACACACAGATTGAGGGCTCTCACTCTACCATCAACCAGGCTTCATAGCCCCATCCAGTGGCTGCTCCCTTGGACCAGCCCTTCCTCTTGTTTCCTATGAAGGCACCAGAGTGATGCTCTAGATTCCTAGGGTTTTATTGGTACCACTACCAACAGTCTCCACCAATAAACCCAAGAGTTCACAATAATGTGACTTGTGATGTACTTTCACATTATCATACATCTATCTCTCAATGTTTAGGGAATGAAATAAGGATGAATAGAGCATCAAATGGGAAGCAGGGGACCTGGCTATTCCCTGAGAAGAGGTAATGACTAGTCTGACATTGCAGTTGGAAGGGAGCTCAGAATGTAGCTAGTACAATCATTTCTCCTCATGGAAGCCCATTTTGTAGTTAAAACAAAAGGGCTGAACTTGATCATATCAAATGTAGCTCTGATTAGGCCTGTAGAGGTTAAATTGTGTACTTTCTCAGAACTTAACATCCTCCTCTCTCAGATGAATGCTTTGGAATATATCTTTAAAAGTCCTGGCCAAGCATAAATCCTGTGGTTTTGAATCATACCAAACTCTTTCCCTGTACATGAGTCTAATTCTCGCTAAAAATGTAACCTTTTCCTTTATTTCTAAGAGGGACTGACATAGAGCTGAAATTTTTTAATTGTCCTACTTTTTGTCATATGGACACAATTTTTTACGGTTATCCTATGATTCATGAGTCAACTTGCCACACAAATCTCAGATGATGTGAGTGAATTATTCACATTTCATAATAGAAACATAGTAGCTCTTCATTTCCCATGCCAGTTAAAATATCTCCTAGACTATGTTTCCATTAAAAAAAAAATCTAACACACATATAGATTTTCTCTGTTTTGGAATATGCTCAAGAACTTTGCACTGTAAGAATATGTTTGAGAGATATTAACTGACCTTGGCAAAATTCACATAACCTGGCATTCCCTGTTTCAGGAGGTAGGAAATGGCCTTCCGAATGATGCAAAGGTCCTGATATCAGTAGCCTCCTGGTTTAGTGTTATTAGGGCCTCAGCAGTTAACTTCACTGTGTCTGTCCTTCATGAGTAACATGAGAGATGACCTATCTGACATCCAGATACAGAGGAATAAAGTTCACAAAGCGCTTAAGACATTACAGGATAATTTGAAGAGAAAAAGGTAATAATCCACCTGGATTTTTCTTTGATAACATGGCGGATTGTCCTGGTGACATAATTTATAAGCCCCTTTCTTTGTCTACAAAGGGCTCTCAGGACCTGGGACTGTATTTCTAGGAACTGTACTCATTTTTTTTTTTTTTTTTTGTCTTTTGTTGTTGTTGCTGCTGTTGTTGCTATTTCTTGGGCCGCTCCCGTGGCATATGGAGGTTCCCAGGCTAGGGGTCGAATCGGAGCTGTAGCCACTGGCCTACACCAGAGCCACAGCAACGCGGGATCCGAGCCGCGTCTGCAACCTACACCACAGCTCATGGCAACGCCGGATCGTTAACCCACTGAGCAAGGGCAGGGACCGAACCCGCAACCTCATGGTTCCTAGTCGGATTCGTTAACCACTGCGCCACGATGGGAACTCCTGTACTCATTTTTGACGCATATCAGGCATTGACCATGACTTAGATTTTGAACACAGGATCAGGGAGGCCAGATTAGACCACCAAAGTTCTCTTGCTTCATTTTTCTTTTGATAAATGCCACAGCATATAAACATCTCCAAAGAAAAACATGAGGAAAAAAATCTTTAAAGCAAAACGGGATTTTGACAATTTTGTCCAAGAATTATTGCAGATGGACACTGAATGTGAGCAAAGTGAGCTGTTCTTTTGTAGACCAGATTGTAAAGTATCAATGGGAAAATGTATACAATCTATTGTAACTACTCAAGATGGGATCATATAGAGAAATTCAGGCATGTCAAGTATGGGTTTCCAAAATATAAAGATCATTGATCAAAACTGCAAAAAATTCTAGAAATTTCAAATTAGGTTTTTGACTATAGAATTTGCCTTCACTTGGAGGGAAAAGCCCAGCTCTTTGACAATAGGATCTTTTGCCTCCTTGCAACACAATGTGTGACTCAAAGAGCAAGTCTGTTTTCAAAGGCTACACCTCTTGATTGTCCATGATTTTAATAAAGCATTTCCTGGAGTTATTAATTCAGTTACACAGCATTTCTTTATTTTATTGTTTGTTTCTTCAAAATTTTGACCTAGCTTTAAATTCTTATTTTTTTTTAATTATTATTATTTTGCTGCATTACATTTAATTGGAGCACAGGACTTCCAAGTTGAGGCTTTGGTATTAAAACAAAATCATTGGTCTTTAAACTGAAGGGTTTGATGGAATATTAAATTTGATGAATCATAGCAAGTGTCTGTGTTTGTTAGCTTTTATAGACCACATTAAAGCATTCATTAATAAAGTCACACTACATTTCTTTGAGTAGGTCCTAAAAGGTTAACGACTTGATGCAGACTGGTGTTCTTAAGCTCTGCTGTTTGAGGGTGGCATGTGTGGAACTTAGTTCACCTTGAAATTGGAATCCAAAAGAGAGGTTTTATTTTCTATCTCAAAGTGCAAGAATTTCTTGGTCCTCTCTTTTCCTTTCCTTTTTCTTTAACTGTCACCCCAAATCTTGCTCACTTGGCTATACCTTGTTGGAAGCCAGTGGCTTATTAGCTGTAGGATGACCCTCCAGGGGCCATGACATCACAGGAGAGCATCACCCTCCCTCCTGGCTGCTCCTACAGTGACCTTCAAGCAGGGAGAAGCTGACTCAATTATGAATCACCCATTTTGGAGCAAGAGTTGCTATTTGAGAAGTATATTGTTAACTGTTTGATTTTCTCTCCCTTGGAGACTTTGTTTTGGAAGACAAGATGTAGAAATATTTGCAATCTTTGAACAGGAATAACTTATACATGTACTTATTACAATAGCATGTATCCAGAAGATACCGGACATGTGTTTGTTGACCGATTGGATAACCCCAGATTCAAGTGTCAGGGACTCAAATCCTCCTATTCTGTGACTTGGAGTACTTAGAGCAATTATAGCATTTGAACTGTTTACCCCAGAGAATTTCTAAATCAAACTTGTATTTTATGTATCAGAAATAGTATCGTATTAAACCAAATGGGAATCGTGCGGCTGCCTTAAAAAAAACACCAAATTATGCAATTCCTGAATATCAAGTAAAGGCTCAATTAACACGTCATGAAAATTCATAAAATCTGTGTCTCCCTCCAAAGAAGCTTCCTTGACAAAGTCATGTCTGAGGGTAAATTTTTCTTAAAAGGAGATCTGTGCAGTGCCTTGATTCTGCTGGGAATTGTGTGTAAAATAAATGACTCAACTTGGCTTTGTGGGGGAGACAAATCAAAGCATTTCCATGAGGCTGCAGAGCTGACCTGCAGTAGTTTAACCATTTCCTGAGCAACTAGAACCTGCTTGATTGGGTGGATGATAGTTCCCGTGTTAGTCATTGCGCAAAGAAAAATAACAGTTCATATAAAAGAGGCCACAAGGGTTATATGGCTGCAATTGTTTCCAGGCTGAAACAACTTTGTATCTGTTTATTATTGTCAGTATCTTGTTATATTGTTCTTTCAGAATCAATAAAAGCTAAACTCCCTCCATGGCTTTACTGCTAAACTCTCCTGGAAGGATGTGTAGTACTGAAAAGCAAGAATGCCAGAGCAGGGAAGGAGGCAGAACAAACGACCTATCAGAGTTAAATCCACTTAACAACCTTTTTCTGAGAGGAAGTTGCTTCATTAATGTAAAACATATGGAAAGACTCTTGTTTAATGTGTGAAGTAAATATTTTTCTTTAGAGGAATAAAAGAACAAACATATTTTCTTTTGATTAAGAAAGGCTGTTTTTAGAAGACTCGTTATGCTCAGCTTTTCCACACTTTTCCAAGATATAGCTGACAATCACGGCCACGTCAATCAATGCACATACAGATTGCAGTTTTCATATTTATTGAAAGGTCGTTTTATTAAAACTATTCAACAAGCAGCACTATTTGCATTTTTTCTCTCCCCCATATCAAATCGTCCATTTAGAGCTATTTAAAGCATGAACGTAACAGACACTATTCAAGTGTCTAGTGCATCTCAGTAACCGGTGCCCGCAGAAATAATCTTCCCCAGGTTTAGGGTCCAGGGCTGAGGCCAGGTCCTGTGACATCTGTGGTGTGTTGGTAAATGTTTAACAACCAGCTCCTGGGGTGGTAGGAGAGGAAGCATTTGCCAGGGTCCACAGTGCAAATACTTCTACCAGGAGTTGAGAAGAGATACCCATGGTTGACTTTGGCCAGCCAGTGACAAGTTGGCTTCTGCCATGGCTATAGACCTCTCCAAGTGATGTGGTTATGATTCTATGATTATTTAATAAATTGGAAAAGGAGAGTTCCGTTGGTTTAATTTTTTTTTACCCCAAGGCTATGAAAACAATTGTCCCCTAGGTATCAAGACGTGCTGACCTTATCCAAGCACTGCAAGAAACCAGTGCTAACACATTTCTTTTCCCAGAAGCTCTTTGTTAAAATCGCTTTGTTTAACAAAATGTTTTAGGGAAAATTTTTTTATATAAGAGGAATAGAATAGTAGATTATAATGGGTGACCCAGGTCTATTTTTTAAGGTATGGTCTCATAATTGGAATCTGGATGTCTGTCAAAGAGGCAGCCTGGAAGGACCCATCATAGGGCCAGTTAAAAATGGGGGAGGAGCTGCATACGCTCTAGACCTTCCACACTGAAACAGGGAACCTAAGCTCCATCGTGTGTACGTGTATGGTTAATCATATCTTGAAGTCACTTTAGAGAAAAGGAGGTAGAGTGAGGCTTCTCATTTGCAGCTATTTAGGAGGAACGACTGCCCTGTGAGCAGCCCAGTTTGGAAGACCATGGATTTACGCCTTGCAGGAAGCCAAGTGTGTGAGCGCTTGGATCAGAATCTGCTACGTATCGTGTTGCTATTTCTCCCCCTTCGTCCCCATTTTAGGTCACAACTCAAATATGAATGTGACCCAGAGGTTACCCAGGTGATCCTAGGCCAGTCCGAGTGTGCAGCTGTGTGGGGCTTGACCTTGAAGGACAGATGGCATCAGGAGAGTTCTTTGATACCTTGGGCTGGCCAGGGCTCAGCTTCTGACATTTCTGTCTATGGACAGACGACAAAAGGCTTTCATTGTGAGCTGCTTTCTGATGTGTGCTTAAAAGCAAGTTGAACACATTAAAAGGGAGAAAAGGCAGAAAACTACGCACTGTGCTCTGTGAAGAATTAAACATTTTTTTATGACAGTAGATGAAAGGGAAATAGATTTAAAAAATTTTTTATGCTCTCCCCCTAAAAAGTTGGATTTGATACTTATTATCAGGTTAATTATAATTGTCCATTCATTCCAATATACAGTTACATTATGGCCCATATTATAGTTCCTTTAAAAAATAGACGTTTAAAATAAAATGTTTCACATAAATTCTATTTAGCTGTGTGTGCTCTCCCTTTTGATTTGAATAACACCATGATTCTTGCAAGCCCAACCTTTCCCTTAGTGGAATTTATTGTCACTAGGATAAGGTATGTTTCCATGGGTTCTCCTCTATTTTTTTCCTTTTTCAACTAAAATACTTTCTCAGAACTCCTTCTCTATAACGTTACCAAGATTCTTTGAAATATTACCTGATTTCAGAACTAAGGCTTAACCATTCCACTTCAGGAGACTTAAAATAACTCCTATCTGTCTAATTCAGTACTTCAGTTCACCATGCACCCACTTCAGGCCTCTTGACCCAGCATATCTCTGAAAATTTCTACAATCCAGCTGTTGATCTGATTATATAGAGGCTACCTGCTGGAATGAAAAAAAAATAATAGTTAACATTTATTGAGTAGTTTTAATGCTCCATGGGTATTCCTCACTTAATCCTCAAGGTAACCTGGAGGAGATAGACTGTGCTATTACTCTCATGCCCATTTGCCAGATGAGGAACGTAAAGCACAAAGAGGTCATCGAATTTGTTATAAGGTCACAAGATTCCAATTCAGGCAGTCTGACTTGAGAGTTCACATTTTTACCCACTATGCCACGTTCATAGAGTGGTTTTACAACCTGTTTTGAGAACTGTATTCAAGGCTGGGTGTGGGATGGAAAGAATAGGGCACTAAAGCCCAGAAGGCTGTTGAGGCAATTTTGCTACCAATTAGTTGTGCAAACGTGGACAAACTGATCTCTCTGGGAAAAGGTTAGGCAGAAGGAAGTTCATTACAGTAAGTCCTTTTATAAGCACTTTTTACATTTTTTATTTTATTTCATTTTTTATTTGTTGTTACTTTTTAAGGCCTCACCTGCAGCATATGGAAGTTCCCAGGCTAGGGGTTGAATCAGAACAGCAGCTTCCAGCCTATACCACAGCCACACAAGAGCTGAGCCACAACTGTGACCTACACCGTAGCTCACAGCAATGCCAGATCCTTAACCCATTGAGTGAGGCCAGGGATCGAACCCATATCCTCATGGATACTAGTCTTGTTTGTAACCTGCTGAGCCACAACGAGAACTCCAAAACCTTATTTATTTTATTTTACTTTATTTTATTATTATTATTATTTTGTCTTTTTGCCTTTTCTAGGGCCGCTCCCGTGGCATATGGAGGTTCCCAGGCTAGGAGTCAAATCGGAGCTGTAGCCACCGGCCTATGCCAGAGCCACAGCAACTCGGGATCCGAGCCACGTCTGCAACCTACACCACAGCTCACGGCAACACTGGATCCTTAACCCACTAAACAAGGCCAGGGATCGAACCCGCAACCTCATGGTTCCTAGCCAGATGCGTTAACCACTGAGCCACGACGGGAACTCCCCTTATTTATTTTAAATAAATACTATGGCTGTCAATGGGAAACCATTTAAGCAGGGCCGTCAAGACCAACATTGAATAGATATCTAGGGTCAGTTTGTGCAGTGGACACAGGGCTCCATGCAAGACTTCCTAGCTTGAGTCTCTTCTCTGTCTCTTACCAGATGTTAGATGGTGGCAAGTTAGTTGTCCTGCTGGAGGCTTCATTTCTTCATCTATAAAAGGTGTCCACCACAAAGGGTAGATGAGCAGTGCATGTAAAGCATTTAGTGCAGCATTATATAAGCTTCTCTCTATGAGGTTACTATTGTTATCCCCGTTGTCCAGATGAATAAACTGAGGTCTAGGGAAGTTAAGCCATTTGTCCAAGGAGATTTATCTTGTAAGTGATTGAGTCAGGATTCTAACCCAGGCAGATGGGTATTTAATCAAACCCCATCTTTCATCTTTCTCCCAGAACAGACAATACTATATGTCATCTTCACCTAAGCTAACAGTCCCTTTCCCTGTATATCCTCCACTTTCCCCCAATTCAGCAGCCAAAGGGTTTGACTGGTACCTGCCAAAGACTTCCAGGATGCTGCCTCAGCACCAGACCCACAATCCATTCTGATTGGTCGAGGCTTGCCTCTGTTCTGCTTGGCCAGTCTCACGCGCGCGTGTGCATGCGAGCACACACACCCACACACCCATCACCAAGATTGGTTTCCTTTTCTGGAAAACAAAGAAAATAAGCTGGAAGTTCCCAAGATTCCTTCTAAATTTTAAGTTCTACAGGCTTCATGGGTATCCACGCTCCCAGGCCTACCCAACTCCCTACATGCCTACATAGGTAGACATGTTTTACTAGAACTAATTTCCAAGTTAGTACACAATATTGAGAACTAAAGTTTCACAAAGCAACTCCTGGTGGGAATGGCCATAGGACGTTTGAAATTTGTGCATGTTGTATGTCACGTAACTAAGAAAATTAAATGCAGTACCCAGGAGAGGAGAACATGACCAGACAGGAATGAGTGTCTTTAGGACACATGTTGGAACGCAAGAGAATTAGTGTCCATATTTCACTGTACGTTACTTATGTATTTATTAAAGGCTTTGGAACTCTCTAACCTCTGAACTGCTATGCACCAGCCAGGGAGAGAGGCAAAGCTATTTGTGAACTGTGGTGGGTGTGTCAGTTTCCCTGAAAAAGCCTTTTCGTCTTAGTTGAGAGCTAGGATATTGACTTTTCAGAATCGTAGGATTTCTATTTCTATTTTGATACTTGCCTGATTTCTCATAGCCCCAAAGACACATCATCCCTAATTGGTTCCAAAAAAAACTTTGGTCTGTTTGGGTTTCCCCTTTGCTGGAGAATCCCAGTAAGAAAAGTTATCAGTTGGCACCTCTGTGTGGACACCTGTCAAGGAAGCTTCTTTAGTCTTCAGTTCTCACAGTGATGCTGGTCTGAGTCTGGGCTACTGGAAAGGAGGCTCTTTTGTAAAGTGCTCTAGATTCCTAGTTATTCCCACTGCTGCCTCTTCCTCACTGAACATCCCTGGGTTTTGAGCTGCTCTCTTTTCTTTGTGAGGAGGGGCTCTGTCCATGCGCAGCAACTCCCAGGGTTCCCCTCATAACCTGAATCATTCATTTCTAGCTGAGGATCTCCCCTTAATTCGCTGTGGTCTTGTCTTTGTGCTGCCTGTGCTGGGCCGTGTATGTGTGGTGGGGCAGCGCTCTCACCGAGGACCGTCTTGACCATGTGTCCTCTGTGATAAGATTCCTATCTTGACTGAAGTTTTCTGGTTTTTAAACCTCATCTTTAATCCTGTGATGCTTGTGAAAGATAGCAAAATAATATAAGTTGCTGAATAAATGTTAACATATGCCGCAAATACAAAAGCAGTTTCTCCTGCAGTTGAACAAAACACGAAAATGGGCAATAATAGTATTTAATTTGCACCAAGGAGGTGAGAACCCCAAATCCTTCATTATGAGCCTAAATCTGATTTTTGTTTGTGACCAGCATGAACGCTGACCTCTGCCCTTTGAATGATCTTTCCGTCTCCCAGAAAGTTCATGAAAAGGTCATGGAGCTGCACTGACTTCCTCTGTGTGTGCATGGACGTGTCTTTGCTATTGATCTGGGAAAAGACCTTGCTTTCCATTCCGTGGTTTTGTTTCCTTTATTTTTAATGGAAACCTGATCAGCAATTATAGAATTTTTCCACCGGAATTCACACCTGACTAAGTGCAGAAAGCTAACCTCTTTTCATGCAGGTTATTTAGCCTGTGTTTTACCTTGGCCATAACTCCCAATTAAATGTATTTCTTGAACGCTTAACAAAGCAAAATATGGCACTTACTGGTCACAAGTTCAAAGCAGGAGAGAGAGGAGGGAAAAACGGCTTAATAGCTGGAAATAAAAACACCAGTGAATTTTTCTTATGGATTCCTTCATGTCAAATTCATATCATGAGTGACTCTGAGTTTTCCCTTTAGATCATCTTGGCATGATCGAGGAGCAAAAATAAAAATGATTTCTAGTATATTCTTGAAGTGATTCCTTCTTTTGATGCTGCCTGTCAACCTAAAAGGGGTTATGAATCTCCCGAAACCTGCTTCGCTGACGCCATCAGCAGTGTAGTCACCGGTTTTCAAATCAGACTGCAGTAACTGGTACAGTTAGAGGGTTTTAAATCTCCACTAGAAAACTATTGCCATTTACAAACAACAAGCATTGTACTGAAATGGTGAAAAATGCATGTGCGTCATCTTTAGAATGATTGTGGAGGGGGGCTATAACAATACTTTTCAAGACGGTAAGCAATACGTATATTCATATCTCGTGCTATTTATCTTGTAGATATACAGCCCTGGAAGTTCTCGGCTGCTAGCTGTTAGGTTAGCATCGAGAAGGCAAGATCTCGAGGTTTGTCATTGCCGTATATCACTGCAGCTGTGCCCTCTGATTACACTGGGGCACCACCAGTCATTAATAACAGGGAAAGCTTTTTGTCTGGCAAATGCATCGCTGTACGGTCCTTTCTTAACACCTAGGCATCTTGGGGTGGTAGTAAAGGTAAATTAAAGATGAAGAATGTTTATTTTACAGCCACCCTTGTAAGTCATTGTGGCCTTTCCAGAGCCATTCCAGAAAAATGTGTTTTTTTCCTGGTCCTGTAAATTTGATACATGTTCACATTTTGCATTTGCTCAAGGGAACCCAGTTATTAAGTCTCACTCGAACAAATGATGTGAGCACAATGTAATTACAATTTTAATTCCATCACTGTCACACTCGTTTAGTTACCAGAGGGTTACAGGACAAGCTGACATCCAAGACAACAATTACGGTGCAGACTTAAAAACCTATGTGTGTCCATGATTGAAGATTTCTTGAAGAGGAACATGGGAATAGAATTTGCAAAGCAGGATGCTTTCTGATGTGGCAAAACCCCAGCATGGTCAGATTTGATGCTTGTTAAATGGGTTGTTTGAAAGGTCTACTCCAGCAGCCAGTTTTCCAGGAAGTAGTGCTTTCCCATCAAAAGTCAACCCAAAGTTGGCTATTTGCTGGGAACCTTGATTCACATTAAACCAATTCACCAAAAACAAAACAAAACAAAACAAAAAACAAACAAAATAAAACAAAACAAAAACGGATTTATAAATGCCACCTCCCTACGTGAAACATAACAGTTTTTTAAAGTGAGTACAATAATCATGTCAGCTTACGTCTACTTCGTTTCTCTTGCCACTAGAGTCCATTAGGACCTATCATTCCTTGCCTAGCTTGTTGCAATAATCTCTTCTGTTGTTTTCTTAGCTCCAGCCCAGCTTCCTTTAATTCAGAGGTTTTCAAAGTAGGAGATTTTCTCAACTCATTAGTGGGCGGTGAAATCAATTTAGCGTTCCCCTGTTAACATTAAAAAATATAAAAGGGGGTTCCTGCTGTGGCACAGTGGGTTAGAAATCCAGCTGCAGTTGCTATGGAGGTACAGGTTTGATCCCTGGGCAGGCGCGTGGGTTAAGGATCCTGTGTTGCTGCAGCTGTGACATAGGTTGCAGCTGCTGCTCAAATTCGATCCCTGGTGCATATTCAATCCATATGCCATAGGTGCGGCCATTAAAAAAAGGAAGGAAGAAGAAAAGGAAAAAGGAAGAGAAGAAGGAAGGAAGGAGAGAAAGAAAGAAAGGGAAAGAAGGAAAGGAATGGGATAAAGCCTACTGCATCACATTGCACAGAGTAAGGGTGGGTATTACTGCCTGGTACTCTTTTCTTCAGGTGTGTGTGTGTGTGTGTGTGTGTGTGTCTGCGTGTTCTTACTCTCATTGGTTCCAGATGTAAAATGTACTTCTGCAGGTCCTGATTAAAAAAAAAGTTTTAAAATCTCTGCTCTTATCCATGCTTCCCAAAGTGTGAAATGTTTTCAGGCAATTTGGGCTCATAATATTGGATCGTGTGATGAGAAAGTTATTGCTGTTTCTATTCATCCAGTCAACACAACTAGGTCAAGAAGCAAGTCTTGGTTGGTGCTAGTATATCCTTAACACTCATCTGACACGTTCTAAACTGCTTTTTGTTCTTGCTGTTTATAACAAAACTACAGTGTTTCTCAGGCTCAAAACTTTAGATAAGAAAAGTATCTGGATCAAATGTCATACTTTTTTGATATTGCATCTGTTCATTCTTAAAGCAAATGACACTGACTTTCCATTTATGCTTGTGATAGAAAGTTTATTTTTAAATAATCTTAAGGAAAAAAGACAGCCAGTTTAAAGAAAAAGATTAAGAAACTTTAGAGTACAGGAGGAACATAGTTAAGGCAAAAATTAGCATTCACATATGCCAATCCCTAAAGTTTTTGCTGAAGTCAGGACCAGTCATCAATTTTTAAAACTATTGCCAGAGTGTTTCTACAATCAAATCAAATCCCATCATTTCCTTTACATAAAATTCCTCAGCACTCTTCCACGGTCTACAGGATGGGACACCTGCCTCCTTTTCCAGACTCATTTCCTTCTACAACCCCACTCACAAGGAGCTGAGTAATTTGTTCTGCTTTACCTCTATGTCTTTGCTCATTCTGCAGCCACCTTGGGGATGCCAGCCACTTGCCCTGCCCCTCACCACCACCATAAGCTCCTCCTCACCCCTCAAGGCTCAGCTCAGATATGAAGCCTCCAGTTCCCTCCCAAGCAGCCAGGCACTTGCTCTCCATTCTCGCATCGCAGCTTATTCGTACCACTGGGATACCATTTATTACAATGACTTCTTTTTAACATTTGTGCTTACTCTGAAACACAACATGCTTCATTGGTCTTTGTCTCCTAAGTACCTAAGAGAGTTCCTGGTGCATACACACATTAGGCACACACAAACATTTGAGAATGAGTTAATTCCTCATAAGGAAGATGTTCTTGGCCCAAGACCAGGACCAGACATCATTCAGGAGCACATTATAAATCCTAAATTTGTTCTGTCAACATAGAAGGCCAAAGGGGATTTGAAATTAGTAACAGTTATAATAGTTATAACAGTTATAACAGTTATAATAATATTGACCAACATGCAGTAAGTGCTTAGCAAGTGCATGGCCCTCTACATGCATTATATCACTTAGTCTTTATGAAAAAACCCCTGAGGGAGGAGCTCTGATTGTCCTCAGTGTGGAAACAGAGGCTCAGCAAGGCCAAGCCACTCACCCAAGGTCAACAGCTGTTCAGCATGGAACTGGGATCCAGCCAGATCCAAGGCTCTCTGCCCTCAGGCCCTGCCTGCCCCCAGCCAGCAGAGCACATGCCAAGGATGGATCCATTGCCTTTCACTCTTTAGGGAGAGTGGCTCGGCATGGAGAAACCACTCCCCTTGGCTCTCCCTTGCTGGGCCCAGCCGCCCCTGTGTCTGCTGAGAACCATCTGCCATCTCTGCCTCGATCACTGCTCTGTCTCCCCAGCTTCCCTAGCACTCTGCCTCTCTGGCTCCTGGCTCTTAAGGCGTTCCCCAGACTTGATTCTGCCCCACTGTCCTGACGTCAGGTGTCTCTCATAACTTCCTGGTTCATGAAGCAGCATCATGTCCTGGTCGAGAGCCAGACTCTGCTGTCAGCCTGCTTGGCTGTACAACCGAGCTGTTTGACTTCAGGCAAGTTACTTAGCCTATCTCCTCAAGAGTAAATGAATTATCTTAAAAGTGCTTAGAACCATGCCTGGCACATAGTAAATATTGCGAGTGTTGATTAAATAAAGTGCTAACTCTCTGGCTCTTGCCATTTCCTACTGTTCCAGGTAAACATTTTGCTTGATTGAGTCCCATGAACTCCTCACTCCTTTTAGATGTCCCATAGAGGCTGTCACTCACTTGAATGTCTTTGTCAGAACACTGACTCTCATCTTGACATGTGACCATTTCTTTCATCCTAGTTGATCCCTGCTTTATGGTCAGAGTATGCTAAGTGCAAAGAGACAAGAACAGATGAATAATGCAATCTTTGGTCCTCAGGGAGGTTAAGGTTGGTCAAAAAGCAAAACAAAACCAAAAGCATTGTCTCTGTAGGTGCCATGCTGGGAGACCCCAGCAGAGAAGAGAGAACAAGCTTAGGCATGTGGGATTAGGCACTAAGGGGGCCGGAGGAGGCCAACAGGTTGGCCCCTTCCTGGAAGATGTCAGCAGTTTAATATGCCCAGGACAAGAGGCATAGCAAACTCAGGTATGACCGGGGTCTAAAGGGGCTGGTGTGAGGCAGGGCTTGGCCGTGGGGACCCCTGGAGGGGAAGTTCTTGGGGTCCGGAAAGATGCTTTAGGGACAGTCTCAGAGGTCTGCCAAGGTCTGGGAAAGGCCAGTGTTTACCCAGCATCTCTCCTGCTTATTTGTTGCTATGATAGTTAATTTTATGTATCAACTTCACTGGGTCACATGATGCCCAGATATCTGTTTAAACCTTTTATCTGGTGTGTCTGTGAGAGTGTTCCCAGGAGACGTTAGCATTTGGATCCATGAACTGAGTAAAGCAGATCCACCTCTCTGATATAGATGGGCTTCATCCAACCCATCGAAAGACTGAATAGCATAAAAAGAGGGAAGAAGGAAAAACCGCACCCTCTCTGCCTGACTGTGTGAGCTGGGACATCAGCGGGGACTTACACTTTTGATGGGCCCTCCAGTTCTCAGACCTTTAGATTTGGACTAGAATTTACATCACTGGTTCTCCTGGTTCTCAGGCCATGAGACTCAGACTAGAACTACACCACTGGGTCCCCAGCTTGCAGAAAGCAGAGGGGGACTTCTTAGCCTCTATAATCATTTGAGGCAATTCTTTATTTTATATATATCTATATCTATATCTACATCTATATCTATATCTATATATCTCCTGTTGGTTCTGTTTCTCTGGAGAACCCTGGCCAATACAGGTAGTGTTCTGCCAGCTTGATGCCCATGCTGGATTGAAGGCAGTGGCAGGAACTAGGAAGAGGTCCAGAGTCCTGTTCAATCAGTGATGTACCCTGGGCTGTGGTCCTTGCAAAGACTCTGCAGAGAAACCAAATATCAGGGCAGAAGGCCCATCAGAGAACCTCTAATGGGATTTGGAGGAGACTGAGTCTCCAATCATCCCGAGTCCTAACAAGATTAGGCCTGCCACCCCATCCTGGGTCACGCTCCTTCTTGTCTCCATGTGTGAAGGAGACCTGGTTCTTTTTGATCCTCTCTGTGGTGAGAGCCTAAGAGCAGATAAGGGCCTTTGTGGGCCTATCAAGGAGAGGAAGTATGTTTCTACCTAACATTTATAGTCAGATCCTAGTTAAGAGCAATATAAGCTTTCCAAACCCAAAGGTCTAATGTTTTAGTCATGATTTCTTCTTTGTTGGGGGTGATCAAAAACAGTGTGATCAAAGCCAGATATCCTCATTGTAGCCTATTTTCAGCAGGTGATATGACATCACTGAAGACAGAGTTGGAATGAGATACTAACAGTGGGCTCTCTCCAGCTGGTATGAGCCCGCTCCAGCATAGCACCAGCTCTAGAGATGATCTGTCTGGTCTTGGGTCTCAGCTCTGCCTCACGCCAGTTGTGGTAGTGGTCTTGTAAATCCCTTAGGATTCAGCATCTTCATCCAGAAAGTGGGATTATAGTAGCAGTTATCTCACAGAGTTATTTGAGAAGTCCATAAGATAAGCCATGTAAAGTATTGAGAACGGTGTCTGGTGCATGATCTCAATAGGTGTGAACTGTAATTATTATGATTAAATATAAAGAGGATGGAGAGGTGGTTTCCAGGTGAAGGATGCCAGGGTTTAAGGAGGTAGCATTTTTATCCACAGGTGGGGATGATGGGGATTGCAGAAGGGGAATCTTAAGAGTTGGGAACCCTATGGCAAAGCCAGGCAGGTAAGAAAGTACCAATTATGTTCTGTTTAGCTGGAATACAGTGGTTACCTGTAAAGGAGCAGAGAGAGTACACGCTTAGAGACTAGGCTGGGCCCTGTTGTGGGGTCTCAAATGCCAGAAGAAGATCAGCCTTCCCTTCAGGGCAGAGGGAAGTTAGATGCAGTGATGATTTTGATGCAGAAGACGGACAGGAGCCTGGGTATACCTAATAAAATTTCTCAAAACTAAAGGGACCTGAATGTTCACATGAAGTGAGGTGCCTGCTTCAAGTCACCCCTTGGGAACACATGCATATTCTGTCATTACAAATGAGTATTGGCTGGCTCCAGACAAGTCTGGCACACAACTAAGAACATCTAGGCCAATTCTCAGGGTCCATTTCTTGTCCAGGACTCCCCTTGGAAACACACTTGGGCCAATGGAAGTTTTCAAATGGGCATATCTTCTGTCATCTTGAATTCACACCAATGCAGTTTCATATCTGGCAGATGTTACAGAGATACCTGATCTCACTGTGTAGGGACTGCAGTTCAGAGAATCACTAATATAAAATAAATTGCTGCCCTTTAGAAGTGACTTCTAAGAGTTCCCGTTGTGGCTCAGTGGAAACGAATCTGACGTGTAACCATGAAGATGCCGGTTCAATCCCTGGCCCTGCTCGGCGGGTTAAGGATCTGGAGTTGCTGTGGCTGTGGTGTAGGCCAGTGGCTACAGTTCCAATTCAACCCCTAGTCTGGGAACATCCATATGCTGAGGGCGTGGCCCTAAAAGGACAAAAAAAAAAAAAGAAAGAAAGATGACTTGCAAATAGAACTTCCTCAAATATTATACGGTAGTATTACTTTCTACAGAGCTGATTGAGGGAAAAAAATTGCTCAGTTGATATTATTTTCCAGAATGTCACCTCTTTAGAAAATACTTTATTTTAAAATGCTTTATTTGCTCTGGATATAATTCCTATCATTTCAGGCTTTGTTTTGTAAACAATGTTCAGAGGGCTAAGTTTGGTTTAACAGTATACAAATTGCCCTAAACCACTCTATTTTTTAAAAAGCCTTAACATTTGTGCACTGCTCACTAGTTAAAAAATACACGCATAGACATTGTCTCATTTTATCTTCAGAGTAGCCCTGTGAGATGGAAATCATAGGATATTAGCCCTAGAAGGGATTGTTGAGGTCAAGTTAAAGTCTCTAGTTCTTCATTCATTTATTCATCAAATATTTGTTATGTGCATACCAGCATTACCCTTGGTGAACAGAGAGGAGGTTCCTGTTCTCAAAAAATTTACATTCTCAAGGGAGGCAGACAATAAGCAAATAAATAAATTATCAAGATGATGAAGGATCATGGTATGCTCTCTGAAGGGAAAAAACAGGGTTCTGTAATAGGGTTTGGGTGGAAAGTTATATTTAGCTATCATTGTTGGGAGGTAGCATTTGAACTGAGACTTGAACTGTGAGAAGGAGCCAGTCATTGAAGACCTTGGGGCGGAGCATTCCAGACAGAGACCAGCAAACACAAAGGCCAACAGTGACTGCCATGGTTAAAGCAACAAAGGAGGCTGGTGTGGCAGAGTGAGAGGAACCCAGGGGAGAAGGGTACCAGTGAAGCAGGAGACATAGGCAGGGACCAGATCCTGGGGACCTTGGGTTTCAAGCCATGCTCTTAAAGCGCATGAAGCAGTGGTGAGATATGTGTCTGTTGGGTGGAGAATGGACGTGTAGAAACACCAAAATTTTAGGCAGTCAGACCAGTTGGAGGAAAAATAACATAGCTGGGAGCAAAATTCATCCCCAAACCCAGGTTTTCTGTCTCAACATCCAGTGTTCTTGTCATTTTTACAAATAAGGAAATGTCTAAGGGACTTTATATAGGAGCATCTGGATAATTTATTGTCTTTCCAGTCTTCAGAAAAAATATTATTATGGAAAGCTTTTAAGTGTGTGTGTGTGTGTATGTGTGTTAGAAAAAAATTAAGAGTAGTATTAAAGTTTGCATCATCCATAATTCATATCAACAAGCACATACAGTGGAGTCACTTGGTACATGGATGTAGCTACACATCCCTCTGTCTACCTGGTCCCCATTCTTTCCCTTTCTCCTCGACCACAGACCTCTTGTTTTGTTCTTGACAGCATTGTGCCCAGATAACACATCTGTTTTCCCATCTCTTTTGGTCAAAATGAGATTACTCTCAGTGGAATATCTTAGTAAGGGAATTCTTAGTGAAATTTCTCTTACGTCAAGTAGAATTTTGCTGAGTATTTCTGGGAAAGTTTTCTTTTCCTGAAAAAAGCTCCATTCTTGCCATTTTCTCCTCCTTCATGTGAAGCCAGGAGAATGAAAGCTACATGTTAAAATGAAGAACAAGAATCTGGTGGGATGGTTTAAAAACTACTGTACCAACTGTGCACGTTACCCATGAACTTTGTGATATATGAGGGAATATTGGTTAAGCCACTGCATTTGGATTTTTGTTAAATGCAGCTGAACACATCTGAACTAATCCATTGGCCTGGAGGGAGATAGAGATAAATTAATACACGTGGCTGCAGTCCAATGTAAACAGCTCATGAAAATATCAGATGGACTGTTGACTAAGTGCTAGCGTCAGGCAAAGTAAGAGTTGTGGATTTTCTTAAACAAAGGAGGTATTTTTCCAAATAAAGAACTGGTAATACTTTCTTCAGAAGGAATTAAGCCATCAGCTTTTATGATAAATTTCCCACCCCTGTGGGGACCCAAGAATCAAGGAGCCCTGGGACTGTGAGCATTTGAGTTACACCAGGAAAGGGGGCCCTGGAGGATGTCCAATTAACCTGAAGTCAATCACTTGCAAATTAACTGAAAGAGACGTCAAGAGGTCTGGGCGAGGTAGAGCCTCCTGTGCAGGTTGTGAATCTCCCGTAGGTTGCTCTGGAGTCAGCTCAGGGGCTCTTGGTCTCTTTTTTTTGGACTAGATTCATAGCACGTCTTCCTTCCAGGATTCTCATACCAAGACAGTGATGGGACTCTGAAGGTCACCTTATTTTCCATCTAGGGATCTCCATGGCCAACTAAAGTGGACATGAAGGAAAAATTTTGGTATCATTTCTTTCCATGACTTCCTGAAAACACTGCTCCGCCCCATTTTGACAGCTTATTCAGAGGCACTCTTTGGATCAAGGAGCAAAGAAAGTATTTGTGTCCTCATTTTCCCACATTAGATTTGCCCTTAAACTATGCATTTTCTCTCTCACACATAGACACACATGGACACTGAACTATGAACTTAAGGCCCCCATCTATGTGTAACGATGGCGATTTATTTCAAGGCCCATTCCAGCATAAAGCACTAGGGTGTTATGCCATAAATATTCATTGTATATCTGACTCACAGACTTGCATAGAGTTCTCTTGCCTTCCATAGAAAAGGTTGGATAGCAAGTGACTGACTTTATAGGGACAAGAGGAACCCCAGGCTATTCATCCCCCTAAATGTGTGCCCATCAAACACGCCCATGAATCGTCTAACCCTAGACTACACCAAGCAACCCACGTGGGTGTTGTCCATAACAACAAGCCATGGCATAGAAAGGTATTTCCACTTTCCAGGCTTCCTTTGCTTCTTGAGCTAGCCACCTGTCATTTGTATTTGTCTTTTTGCCTTTTCTAGGGCTGCTCCTGTGGCATATGGAGGTTCCCAGGCTAGGGGTCCAATCAGAGCCTATGCCAGACCCACAGCAACACGGGATCCGAGCCGCGTCTGCGACCTACACCACAGCTCATGGCAACGCCGGATCCTTAACCCACTGAGTGACCTACACCACAGCTCATGGCAACACCGGATCCTCAACCCACTGAGCAAGGCCAGGTATCGAACCCGCGGCCTCATGGTTCCTAGTCGGATTCGTTAACCACTGAGCCACGACGGGAACTCTCCTGCATAGCCTACATTTAGTGTGTTCTGATTTCAGCTGTTCTAAAACCTTTTTTAGTTGGCGGGGTATCTGAGAAAATAAAACTCTAGGGAGGCACCAAAGAAAGCCTGACCATGACCTAGCCGACTCATTCAGCCTGGGCCCTACCTACCAGACTGTTATTCTAAGAGACCAGTCATGGAGGTAGCTTGATCACTTTCCGAGGCGTACATGCTGAGTGATGTGAGCACCCTTGCATGTTTCAGTGGTTACAGTATCCCCTCCAGAGCGACTTATACCTTGGTATTAAAAACGTTATTTGTATGAGACGTGAAAACTGGTCATGGCTCACATTTGGGGAAATACAGCCACTGAGGTAATTTATTTTTCTTAAAAAAAAAAAATGCATCTTGATGTATTTCTTGACATGCCTTAGCTTCTTGTCCAAACGGTGTCTCGGGAAACCCTGGCTTTGCGGTCATTACTGGTTCCAGCTGTGGACTTGCAGTGATGTTCAGGCCAGGGTGGGGGAGGGGAGGACGAGCTGGGTGAGTTTGTTGTCAGGCAGCAGGGATGTGCTTTTCAAAGACGCATAGCATCTTGAAAGTTTGGTTTCCCATCACCATTTATATTCCTGAGGAATAGACGCATCTCTCACTCCGGCAGCAGTGTTTCGTGACATTTGGATTTACAATGTTCAAGTTGAAGTCTCTAGCCTCTTGCAGTCTGTCAAAAACAGCTTCTTTGTCCATTTATTTTTGTCTTCCACACCCAGTCTGAATATCTTTTGTAAATTTATACTTGACAACCCTCGTATTTCAGTAGCTGGCTTCGGTTTCACAATCTACCTTGCTTGCTCAGTTACATTAGCTGAAACAACAAATTTAATCCATGATGTCAATAGTAAATTATAGCAGAGAAGTAATATATGTCTGACATCATAAAGGTCAAGGCCATGGTGAAAACACTGCAAATTCTGCAGCCCTTGTGTTTGAGCAAGCCGTGGGCGCTACACACTAACATTAGGAAAATCAGATTAGCACTAAAAGCTGCATTTGGCTAATCTTAATTTTTGTAATGTGTTCTTTTTTTCCTCTTGGAAAATTTCTCAAAGCAGAAAGCTCTTCTCCTCTATTCTGCGCTGTAGATTTTGCTCCCATGGACATTGGCTGTGTAATTATATTTTATATTTGGTAGTGGATAAATAATTAAAACGAGAATTACTTTCCTGAAAGGATTCATTTAGAGCACACGTTTTCTATTACCATAGCTGAAGGCTGGGGGAGGGGACATGGCCTCCTACCTACCTAAACTACCTTGCCATTAAAGTATCTAAATTACCTCGGTGAATTCTGAGCACAGAAGTGGTTGATGAATTGCTTTTGCATAAATGCACTTTCTCTTTGCTAGAATCTAATTTTATGAAACACAGTTTTGTGTGTGTGTGTGCGCACACACACACTCACCAAGAGACACACTATACCAAAGCAACCACTGAACCCTCTCAAGAAGAAAAATTGAAGGCTGAAATTTTCTCTCTGTAATGAAGTTTTTAAAAATGTTGCCAGTAATATAAGCATCGCTGAGGAAAGCCCAAATGGTTTCATCTCCTGTAGGGAGGTGCAGTTCATGAATCATTGTTTCCATACGAAAGTGTTTCCATTCCTTTAACTGGTGCTATCAATTGTACTGGCTGATTTTTTTTTTTTTTTAAGTATCAAAATTTGATTCTGGCTTAAACTCATTTATTACAAATAGGAAAAAAAAACTCTGCAGAGTGAACCAAAAAGCCATTCTGTGGATGAAAGAGTCTGAGAATCCCATCCCTTTTGTAGATCTAATGTGTCTAAGTGGTTTGATCCGTCATGGGCAGCCCCAGCGGCCAAGGAAGCTTCTTAAGCAGCTGACAGCTCTCACTTGGCTCTGAAGTATTTTCATTTGTTAATTAGAAGTATTTATTTTCGTGTCCATGTGTTCTTGCTGCGTGCGAGAATGCAGGATCTGAGCCCCAAGACGCACTGTGGTGGGATCGTGTGGTGTTAGGTATTATCTTCTGGCAGAGCCATTTGCTGTTTGTGTCAGTGAGAAAGAAGAAACGGTCTTCGGCCCCTGTGGTGCCCAGTGATAACCAGCAGTTTGTGGGACTGTTCCTGGGGGAGTTGGAGCAATGGCTCTGAGAATCTGAAGAAGACAAACAGGCTGGGTGGAAAGGAAGCAGCCTCCAGTGAGGTCTAAAGATACCCAGCCTCTCCCCGAGTTGAGCCTCTCCAATTTGTCTGCCTCCATTACCGCATGGAGTGATGAGTTTGGCCTTGGGCGAGAGGGGAGGGCGTGTGGGGAGGCCAAGGTGGCAGAATCCCACATTTCCTGTCATTTCTCTCATCACTTACTGCGAGCAAGCTAAAAAAAAAAAAAAAAACAAAAAAAAACAAAAAAAAACAAAAAAAAACAAAAAAAACCTATCCCTTGCATAGACCTTGTACTGTAGGAATATATGGCTCAAATTGATACAGCACTTCGAGAAAGAAAACGACTCTGGGATACTAAAGTTACTGCAATTAATAAGTGTACATTTTTGAAATGATGCAAAGTATGTGCACAAAGCCTGGCACATAGTAAGTGCTCAATAAATATTAGGAAAAACAAAAAAAATAACTACCTCTTTATTTCCAAGATTTTTAAAATGTGGTCATTGATACCCATAAATATACCCTAGAGATCATGAGTAAGATATAATTCAAAAACCTGAGAATTGAAAATCATAACAAAAATACATAGCCCTCTCGTTAGTCTTTGCCTTCATTCCTCCCTACCTCCCACTGCTCGTCACACGCTGTTCCAGGGAACTTAGGGGACAGGCGTGCGTCCTTCACGACGGGTTTAGTAACAGCGCCTCACGGGACACGTCAACAGCTGGCAGCACTACCAGCCTCGACTTACCCTGACTTTTGATGCAAGATTGCTGGCATGTATTACGTACCTTGTTTTATATCACCCACAGGTGATTGTGCTTTTTTCTTCATAATCAACTAGAAAAATGATTTACTTTCTCGAATTTTTGTTACGAAATAAAATAATAGCCTACAAACCAGGTTCTGAACATTTCTGATAGCAATGATTTTGTTTTCTACTTTAATCTGAGAGTGACTTCTGTCTCCTTAATGAGTAAGTGAATTGTAGCCAGTATTGTGATCTGCCCGCCTGAAATTAATAGACTTCCCGTTCACTCTGAGAGCGAATAGAAGCCTGGGAAAACTTGCCATCCTAGTTTGGCCTTCAAGACATGGAATCTTGGCCTCTGGGCTCTGTGGCTGCCACCCTGGCTAAGCAATCACAGTAACTAACAATTGTTGTGTGTGCTCCATGTCTGAGGCACTGTGCTGACACTTCATTTGCCGGGTCTTATCTGGTACTTGCAGTAGTCCTTTGACTTAGGTATTGTTATTCTCTCCTTTTACAAAGAGAAAACTGGGGCTCAGCCAGGTGAGGTAACCTTTCAAGGCTGCACACACAGTAGGTTGGGTGCTAGCGTGTGGACTAATTTCCTCTGTGTCGGGCACCCCACCCCCACCTCCAAAGCCCGTTCACGGATCCAACCCTGACTGCTTCCAAACACCACGACCCCGACCACTCATCGCTGCTTCTCCTTACGAAGTTCCCTTGTTGGATGAGTCTCTCTGTCCTAGAGTGACAACTGTACTTTCCTTAGAATTCAGACACAGTGGTTTCCTGGGCTAACCTTTCCACCCAACCCAAGCCCTTTAGCCACTGCCCTTGGTAGGGGAACTGGGAACGTGATGGATGGTGGCCGTCTGCTCTATGAATAAACAAACTCTTCATCATTCCATGAGCTATTTTCCATTTCCTGCTAAGCCTAACGATTTATTAGCATTATTTAGGTTAACATATGGCTGTACTGTTTTACGTATTTACTTTATATTCTTCACATGATAACAAATTTAGGTGTTCAGATGCTCTACATGTCTCTCTCTCTCTCTCTTTTTTTTTTCTTTTTTTGGCTGCACCCATGGCGTGTGGAAGTTCCTGAGCCAGGGATCGAATTCACACCACAGCAGAAACCCTGGCTGCTTCAGTGACAATGCAGATCCTTAACCTGCTGCAATGCGAGAGAACTCCATCTGCATGCTTTCTTTAAAATTTTTTTAGTATACTTGATTTGCAATGTTCTGTCAATTTCTGCTGTACAGCAAAGTGACCCAGCCATACATATGGATACATTCTTTTTTTTTTTTTTAAAGACAGAATTGGATCCATTTGAGAGGATAACTGCCCCAGCACTGGTAAGATCACCGCTAAGTCCTCTTTTCGCTAAGGGCAGAAAAGGGAAGATCTTGTGGCCACTGAGAATCAAGTAGGTTTGAAATGTCATGCTGCACCAGGAGGACACATGCACCCTTGCTTCTCAGCCACCCTTCTCAGAAGGTAAAACTCGCAAGGTGGACTGAAAGCAGTAGCAGACCAGACCCCAGGAACTTCAGTCTCCATCCCCCCCCTGTGTAAGGGTTTTGCAAAAATCAGAAGAGCCATGTGAGTGGTTTCTGTCCTGCTGTTCTGACGATTGGGAAGAGATACTTGCTTTTTAACAGAAAAGGCATTTATTGCAGGAGCCCACATGGACTGGAACTGGGAGCAGAAAGCAGAGTCTCAAGGGATGGAGGGCACTGCCTGGCCCCATGTGGTCCTTCCTCTCTCTCTCTCTCTGCTGCACACAGGTGACGTGGTCATCACCTCGTGGTATCTGTTCTCTGTGACCTCACCGTCCTCTTGGCACCGCCACTGCTCTCTCCACACTGACTGGCTTCTCCCTTCCCCGTTCTCCAGGCTTTAGAAGATGGTGGCTCAGAAGCTGAAAAATGGTCTGAAGATGTGCTTTATTTGGCAGTTCAATGTTTAGACCAAATTTTGAAGTTGACTTTTTTGGCATATATTGTTGTCATAAAGTTGCAAATTAATACATTTGCTTTATTCAAATGAAGGCATTTGAGTTGGTGACCACTGTACTATATATGTTTATACCTATATTACATATTTTCTGTACTTCCTTCTGCTGATTTGTATTTTTACTACCTCTTAACTTTAACTTCAGTTTTCTCTGACTCTTCATGCCCTCGACCCCCATTCAAAAAGTATGCTCTGCAACTTCTTAAAAAGCTTTTACGGGAGTTCCTGTCGTGGCTCAGTGGTAACAAACCCAGCTAATATCCATGAGGACTCAGGTTCAATCCCTGACCTTGCTCAGTAGGTTAATGATCCAGTGTTGCTATGAGCTGTGGTGTAGGTCGTAGATGGGGCTCAAATCCAGCATTGCTGTGGCTGTGGTGTAGGCTGGCAGCTGTAGCTCTGTTTCAACCCCTAGCCTGGGAACTTCCATATGCTGCAGGTGAATAAAAATGAATGAATGAATAAATAAATAAATAGCAAGCTTTTACTGGAGTTCCTGTTGTGGCTCAGTGGTTAACGAATCCAACTAGGAACCATAAGGCGGCAGGTTGGATCCCTGGCCTTGCTCAGTGGGTTAAGGATCGGCATTGCCGTGAACTGTGGTATAGGTTGCGGATGCGGCTTGGATCCCACGTTGCTGTGGCTGTGGCGTAGGCCAGCAGCTACAGCTCCGATTCGACCCCAGCCTGGGAACCTCCATATGCCACAGGTGCGGCCCTAGAAAAGGCAAACAAACAAACAACAACAAAACCAAAAACACTTTTCCTGCTAACGCTCTTTTGATCTGTTTATCTTCATCTCCATTCTTGAGAAAGGACTGTCCCACACCATACTACCTTAATAGATCAGTCCAAGGTACCTCTGCTGACATGTTTATTGTAAATGAGAAAGTACTTTGTAACTTGGACAATGGTATACAAATGCCAGGTGTCCATTATTATCATGTAGCAATATATATTAGAGCCATATAGATAGCTCTAACCATCAAAAAGAAAAAAAATTCTGTCCTGGCACATGTGATGATTTATTGCTTTGGAGTTTATCCAAAGACCTTAGCTAAGAAACACAGCAGTTAAGCTATGGACCAATTTTCTTTCTCATGTGAACATACACGTGGGTCTTCTGTAAGCATCTGTGGGGGAATAATTTCAGATTCAGACAAATGGCTTGGATTTTTGTTTGCTCGGTGTAGTCTCCAGGCATGGTCAAAGCACCCCAGAGAGACCTCGGTAGGAACAGGTCTTCAGGGGTAACTTGGAAACAGTTTTTCATTTTTTGGATACCACGAAGCCACCGATGTGGAAAAATGCTGTGTGGTCATTACTTATGCTACAAACTTGGCCCCTTCATCATCTTTGATACACCCACCCTCTCGAATGTCATGGTAAATTACCTGTTTCAGTCTGCTCCAACATCTCCTGCTCACATAGTCTCCAATTAAAACTAAAACACAGGAGTTCCCATTGTGGCTGAGCAGGTTAAGACCCCAGCTAGTATCCATGAGGATGTGGGTTCAATCCCTGGCCTCACTCAATGGGTTGAGGATCTGGTGTTGCTGTGAGCTGTGACATAGGTCACAGATGCTGCTCAGACCCTGTAGCGTAGGCTGACCGCTGTAGCTCCAATTCAACCCCTAGCCTGGGAACTTCCATATGCCGTGGGTGCAGCCATTAAAAGGGGGGAAAAAAAAAAACTAAAACACAGAAAGTAAAATAAGGGGGAGTAGAAGGTCCTTCGTTTCCTGCAAGCTTTGGACACTAAGGCGGGCATCCCTCTGTGTCTTGTTTTATGAGGAGATACAGACAACCATGATCAGAGAAGACAAACTACTAGATTGAAGGGTTTTATAAATATTTAGACTTAACTAATCAAGTAGCATATGTTCACAAAGAACATAGACTCAGAGATCTCATAACTAGAACTAATTAAGGTTTGGTAATTAACTTTGGAAAGGACCCAAAAGCAAAGAAAACCATTAGACAAATGATCCATTCCTTTTAGTTTAGAAGTCACGAGATTTTGAAAGTGCCTATGACTCAGTCAATAGCTCTTAAGCTTTCTAGTAGGAACCCTGGAAACCTGACAGGCTAGATCCTCACCTGTGTGCTGTCTGCTTTGGCCCACTTCATAGGGATGTCATGAAGATAGTCATAGATGTGTGGGAGTTCCCGTCGTGGCGCAGTGGTTAACGAATCAGACTAGGAACCATGAGGTTGTGGGTTCGATCCCTGGCCTCACTCAGTGGGTTAAGGATCCGGTGTTGCCTGGAGCTGTGGTGTAGGTTGCAGACGCGGCTGGGATCCCACGTTGCTGTGGCTGTGGTGTAGGTCAGTGGCTACAGCTCCAATTAGATCCCTAGCCTGGGAACCTCCATATGCTGCAGGCGCAGCCCTAAAAAGACAAAAAAAAGAAGAAAAAAAAAAAGATAGTCATAGATGTGAAGACACATCAAGCATTTAGGAAAAGAAGTACTATATATATACCCAAGGTACCGTTAGCATTATTCTCATTACCTAGTGGCAGGCCTTTTTCTTCAGAGATGCTGCAGCATGGGAGCCATTTGTAAAAAGCCCAAGGAGTAAAAACAAACAACAAAATAAGACAAACAAAGCAAATGGCAAATCCCTTGACAATCCAGGAGTGCCCAGCCAACATCCTTTAATGGGTATGGGAGCTCTGCCCTTGAGAAGGCTGCAGAGGTCTGAGCACAGAGCTGGAGAGTTGCATTGCAGGGGAACTGAATTAAGGATCGTGATGGTGTGTGTGTTGGGGGGGGGTCACTCAAACCCTTCTCATACCCACAAAATTATCCAAAGAGCCCTAATATAAGAAGTACAGAGTCTGTATGGATGCTGACAATCGTAAGATGGTAATGGCCAACTGAAGAGTTGCAGGTCTTCAGATGGTAATGCCTTTACGCTAAGTTCTTCCCCCCCTTTCCTCCTTTCCATCTTCTTACCTGTCCTTTCCTCTTTTCTCCCTTCTTTCTGTCGTATCACATTCCTGTCTTTGGCTGAATTTTTCATCTAGTAAGATCTAATTTTTACATGATTTGCTGCCAGGCCAGTGTGTTCACCTGGTGCAATAGACTGTCCCCCAAACTCCCATCTTAAAACCTAATCCCCAGTGTGGCGGTATTTGGTGTGGGGCCTTTGGGAGGGGATTAGATCATGAGGGATCCATGCTTTTTATGAAAAAGGCTCCATTTCTTCCACCATGCAAGGACACATGAGCTGTCAGCCCTTTGTGAACTAGGAAGTAGGCTTTTACCAGACACCAATCTGCCAGCACCTTGATCTTGGATCTCCCAGCCTTCAGAAATATAAGGACTAAACACCCTAGACTAATCTACCCAGTCTAGGGTATTTCTTTTTTCTTTTTTTTTTTTTATAGTTGCCTGAACTAAGACACTATCCAAAGGTAGAGTCTGAGACAAGAGCCTGTGTACGAGATGTGTCTTTGGAGGTGATTCCTGGGGTTAGCGGTGGATCGGAGAGCATAAAACAGAGAGGGAGAAAAACCAATCCAAGGTGCCTTATGAAGTTAGCTTCTGCGGAAGGCAACTGGGACTGGATCTTACCAGGACCTTCTGGGGCTATAGAATGCTTGTCCAAGTTGTTCTCGGTTAAAAGCTTTGACAGCAAAACGTACTTATCCATTAGCTCTCATCCTCGGTCCGTTAGATGTTACTCCAGCTGCTATTTCAAGTTACCCAAGCAGTCTTCTTCAGGTGTGACTCCTAAGACTCTCAGGGCAGAAAGGTAAGCTCTTTGAATGAGGTGATCTTAGCAGAAACAGCCCACAGAGGCTCCATGGATGTGCCCTGCTGCAGTGGCTGGTATCCAGGTGAGGCCAGCAGGATATGAGATGATCCCAAGGGACCCTGACATGCCAGATGTTCCTCAGCTTGCATTTGTGTAGTTGACTTATGCTAATTTAATAGAGGACTTGATATTTATTTCTCTTAAATTTCATAGTATTGATTTCTGCCCAGCGAGTTCACCTAGAGAATATTATAAGTATCCTGCTTCCTTCACTTATGATTGTGCCAATTCTGGCCAGTTTTAGTGATTTAGAACTTTGGATGTGGAGTCAGCGGGCCTGGATTCAAATCCCGGCTCCCCCAGTAAGTAGCAGTGTGAACCTGGGGAAGCGACTTAACTTTTCCTGTCTGTAAGTTGGGGATAGTTATAGTACCTACATTATGGAATTATTGTTCTAAAGATTAAGTGAACCAATCAGTGTAAAACAATTAGCCCAGTGTGTGGATCATACAAAGAAAGCAGTTAATAAATAGAAACTATTATTTTTGAGGCTGATGGTTTTAATTTCACACTTTCGTCTAAGCCATTGGTAAAATTATTAAATAGAAAAGATTCAAATGAAGAACTCAACAGCAGTTTTTCCGGACCTTCCCTTTAGGTTAATATCAATCCACAGAATCATGAAATCTCAGCTTTTAAGAGCCCAACCATCTGTCTTCTGCTTGAGTTCATCACAAGAGATGACTTCAGTCACTTTGATGAATTAAAGGAATGCTTAGCAGTGCTGCTCAGAGTGTGCTCCATGGGCCCAGTGCTGGTCCATCAACCATGACTAGTCCACAGTGAGAGATGTGCAGAGATTGAGGGTAAGGGGGTACTTTTTTTTTTTTTTTTTTTTTTTTTTAGCAGTTTGACATTGCCTTAACATCCAAATGCTTGGTCCATGGACTCATTTCATTAAACAGCGTATAGTGTTGCACTAGTAAGGTGTTTTATAAGGTGCCATGTTTTAAGATTAATTTGTCACCTGTACCTCAAAAGTTTTAAAGATAGAATCCTTGTTGTTATTAAAAAATAATTTAAGTGTAACTGTAACTCTACAGGATAAGAAGTTGGAACAAGTTACTGCAAAAGAATTGAAAAAATTCAAAAAGAATTTTTTTCAAAGGCAATAGTTTGCATTTAACCCCAACTTCCCAATCCATCCCACTCCCTCCTCCTCCCCCTTGGCAGCCGCAAATCTGTTCTCCATGTCCATGATTTTCTTTTCTGTGGAAAGGTTCATTTGTGCCCTATATTAGATTCCAGATATAAGTGATATCATATGGTATTTGTCTTTCTCTTTCTGACTTACTTCACTTAGTATGAGAGTCTCTAGTTCCATCCATGTTGCTGAAAATGGCATTATTTTGTTCTAGAACTGGAAAGTTTTGCAAATAGAGTATTATTTGCTTCATTTGGGAAAAAGCTAAAAGTGAATATTTTGTTTTCTCTTTGTTCCCCTGAATACATCTCTGCAAGACTGGTTTCTCTATTTCAAGTATTATTAAAACATAGAAGCGGTTTGGGATATGCATTTTTCTCTTTGAGTAGTATTGTCATCAATCTATCCCAGATTAGGTAAGTAGGAAGCAAACATCCATCACATTAAAATTAAATATCAATATACAAATTGTTCATTAAAAGCATGAATATTGGTTTTAATATGGAAATTTATTTCACTTACAGTTTCATGTTATGATGGCAGAATGACAAAAATTACAAATGTAAGAGCAATTTTCTCTACTATTCACCCCTCTAGACATTTTCAGTGAACAATGTGTGTAGTTTTTTGGTTTGGGGGGTGGTTTGTTTTGTTTTGTTTTTGCTTTTTTAGGGTTGCACATGAAGCATATGGAAGTTCCCAGGCTAGGGGTCGAGTCAGAGCTGCCAGCTTACACCAGAGCCACAGCAAGACGGGATCCAAGCTGCATCTGTAACCTACACTACAGCTCACAGCAATGCTGGATCCTTAACCCACTGAGTGTGGCCAGGGATCAAACCCGCATCCTCATGGGTACTAGTTGGGCTTTTTTCCACTGAGCCACAACAGGAACTCCAAAGTGTGTAGTTTTCAAAAATTCAATTTTCCTCTGTTATGCCTGTTTGGTACTATTTATTGAAATGTAACTTAACGACTTCAATCATTTAATATTTAAAAAGGGAGGGTGAGGGACAAGCAAGCCTTGAGGGGCTTGGAGGGGTTTTACTGAGTGAGATGTCCTGATAGGAGGGGGGCAGGGAGTGTCTGGTGAGACTGGTGTGGGGTGTGTGGGAGGGGACACTGGGGTGTGCAAACAGGTACAGAAGGGAGGGTGGGGAGAGGTGGAACGTTAAAATTACAAACAAAAAATTTTAAAGCCCCCCAAACAAAATAAACCAGCAAATAGGGGCTTGTCTTTTGTATGTCTTTGTTATTTATTTATTTATTGGTAATTTATTTTTACTGGTTTTACAAAAGTTACCAACCTCTTGGAAATTTTACACAATTTGACCTTTCCAATAGATAGTTTGGGAAGCACTGCTCTGCATTAGTCACTTAATTTACCAACCCATCAAAAAAAAAATTAAAAAAAAAAAGGAAATGAACAGCTCCTATGAAACTAATATAATCCTTAATAAGACTTTCTCATCTATAAACAACTGCAGTTATATATACACCACACAAGGCACTGTCAGGCTGAATTAGTGCATATGAACTGGCTTTGGAGACTGATTAAAAATAACCAGCAATTGGAGTCCCCACTGTGGTGCCATGGGTTAAGGACTAGGCCTTGATGCAGCTGTGGTGTAGGTCGCAACTGTGGCTGGGACTGGATCCCTTGCCTGGAAACGTCCTCATGCCACAGATGAAGCCAACCCCCCCCCTCAAAGTCCAGAAACCTCACCAATTTTTACATGTACCACAGTATCCCCCAATCTCACCCACCCCATGGCATGTCAGAAGTAGAAGGTGTCAACCAAAGCGCCATCTTTTGAATGATGATACCTGAGCATCCACACTCTGAGACAACCATGAGGAGCCAGGGGGGTGGGGAGAGAGGGCAGGAGCACGTGAGGAGCATCACTCTGGATGACTTGCAGTTTTTGGTATCGTTTTTGTCGCTGACCCCATAACATGGACCATGGTACCTGGCAGCTCTAAAACTGGACTAGAGCAATCATGCTTTACCAACATTCAGCCATCCCGGAGCATATCCTGGCACCACGAAGACTTGAAGAAGTTAAAACGAAAGCCGGAAAGAAGTAGACAGCAGGAACAAAACCCAGGGTATGATATTTTTAGGAAAATAAAGGGATAAATGCATTCATTTTTTAAAAACCATTTTTATTGAGATATAATTCACATATAAAATTTATCCATTTAAAATGTGCAATTTTCGTTTTTTGTGTATCCAGTTGTGCAGCCGTCACCACAATCTAGAATGTTTTATACTCTCTTTTATGTAAATACTACTAATCGTGTGTGTGTGTATATGCAAATGCATATATATGTGTGCCCATGACTATATATATATACACACATAATACACATATTTGTGTGTGTATATATATATATATATATATGCAATACACATATATGTTTATGTGTGTATGTGTGTGTATATATAAGTTATTACTGTATGGAAAAAATAAACCTGTGGTCACCTTAGAGGATTAAGAATGCCCAACTAAAGGAGCTTAGCCTCCTGTCACTTCTTTCTCTGTTGCTCCAGAGAGGAACTGAATGAGTAGCCTAAGACTGGACGGCCCCAGCTTCCCCTTGGAGGCCAACTCGGTAAGCAGGCTGCTCTGCCTTTGCCCTGCCCCCACCCTGATGGTAAGTGGCACTGGGCCCATAGCTGTGCCTCGCAGCCCGAGTCAGAGGTACTGGTGATTTTACATATGTGTGTGTGTGTGTGTGTGTAGGGTTTGTCTTTTTAGGGCTACACCTGAGGAATATGAAGTTCCCAGGCTAGGAGTTGAATCAGAGCTGTAGCTACCAGCCTGCGCCACAGCCACAGCAACACCGGATCTGAGCTGCATCTGAGACCTACACCACAGCTCCGGGCAATGCCAGCTCCATAACCCACTGAGTGAAGCCAGGGATCGAACCTGCGTCCTCATGGATCCTAGTCAGATTGGTTTCTGCTGACCCACAATGGGAACTCTGATTTTTCAATATTGGCCCTAGTCTGGTTGAAACTACCAGTGCATTTTCAAAGTGGCCTCAGAACATCAGATAGTGATTTTACTTCCCACAAAGCTGGATTAGGTTCAAACTGGATGTCTACGGAGGAGGAGACCCATGTGTTCCTTTCTTTTATTTCAAATCTTTAGTTCCTCGACCTACTTCCTGCTTCCAGTCCTGGCTTGTCCCTGTGGTCTGCCCCTCCTCACGGTTCTCACCCTTTTCTTGGACTCTTTAGGAAAACTGATTGCAGCTCTTGAAAGGATATCTGGGGGAACTGTGTTTTGATGAACTGTTATAATTTCAGTTGCTAGACATTCAGCCGACTATGTATTTTCTTAAGTGCAAACAACGCAAATCAAACCCCCTTTCCAAAAGGTGCCATGCCAGGGCAGCCCAGCAGCCAACCGCAGCCCATATTCTTGGGTAAAAATAATAAATACGTTCATCTGGGAAGAGGGAAGAAAATGAAAATTGTTATTTTATTGGAAAACCCAAATGATTTAAAAATAAATACAGGGAAAATATAGCTCCCTAATGTAAACTTGGCTGTGAAAGGTAAACATCATAAAAATGCGGTCACCTTTCAGGTGTTCTGGAAACAAACTCACTTTTCGGATTTAGGGCACCACACCAAGCCTCCACCTACTGAAGGGATGAATCTTGAAGGACTATGTAGCACTTTTCTTCTTTTCTTAAACAATCTTTTCTCTCTTGCAAAAATTTAGTGGCTGTCAACCCACAGAGTGGAAGAAAATATTTGCAAAGGAAGCAACTGACAAGGGATTAATCTCCAAAATTTATAAACACTTCTGTGGCTTAATATCAAAAAAATGAACAACTCCATCAAAAAACGGGCAGAAGATCTAAACAGACAATTCTCCCAAGACATGCAGATGGCCAAGAAACACATGAAAAGATGTTCAACATCACAAACTACTAGAGAAACGCAAATCAAACCACTAGGAGGTACCATCTTACACTGGCCAGAAAAGCCATCATCAAAAAGTCTACAAACAATAAATGCTGGAGAGGGTGTGGAGAAAAAGGGAACCCTATTACACTGTTGGTGGGAAGGTAAATTGGTGCAACCACTGTGAAAAACAGTATGGAGAGTCCTCAGAAAACTGAAAATAGAATTACCATTTGATCTAGCAATCCCACTCCTGGGCATCTATCCAGAGAAAACCAGGACTCAAAATGACACGTGTACTCCAGTGTTTATTGCAGCACTATATATAGTAGCCAGACATGGAAACAACCTAAATGCCCATCGACAGAGGAGTGGATCAAGAAGATATGGTACATATATATAGACAATGGAATATTACTCAGCCATTAAAAGGAACGAAATACTGGCATTTTTAGCAACGTGGATGGACCTAGAAATTATCATGCTGAGTGAAGTCAGTCAGACAATGAGACACCAACATCAAATGCTATCACTGACATGTGGAATCTGAAAAAAGGACAGAATGAACTTCTTGGCAAACCAGATACTGACTCAGAGACTTTGAAAAACTTAATGATTTCCCAAGGAGACAGGTTGTGGGGTGGGGGAAGCACTAAGGGTTTGGGATAGAAATCCTATAGAATTGGGTTGTGATGATTGTTGTCCAACTATAAATGTAATAAAATTCATTGAGTAATTTTAAAAAAGAATTTGTCACATTCGATGTCTCTGTGTTTGTTGTGGTGATGGTGGTGGTTGTTTTATAAATTTATCTTGGAATACAGCCTTTGTTAATATACTGTTTCGATGGGGACCTATCTGATCCATGTAACTAGCAATGAAATAAATATTTGGACTAAGGTAAAAAAAAAAAGTTTAGTGGCTGTAATTTTGGTTCCCATAAACAGTGGTTTTGCCAACATTTATTTAAATGATTCAAAATTCGACAGCATTAGACAGAAACCACGCTGGTTTACCTTTTCATTGTCTGGGAGGGAACTGATAGTGAAAACAAATGGACTGTGTAAAGAATTTTAATTACGTCAAGTCTCAACCTAATCAGAGCTCTTCAGTGTTTTCCGGATGTTTCACCATGTACCAGCACTGGGCCAGGAACACCAAGGGCCCTGGGCTCACAGAGTGTATATCCCAGAATGGAGACAATTAATGAGCAACTGTAATGAAGCCTAGGAATGATCTGCTGGGTGAGGAGCCTGGCTCCAGCGGAGTTCATGGCAGGGGGACTTGCCACAGGAAGTAACATCATCGTGGCAAATAGAAATCACAGGCTTCTTAGAAGTAGAATGATTTTAGCTTCATTACTCAATGCTTGGATCCGCAGACACCCATAGAGCATACAAACCCGCTCCTCTGTCCCACTCACCTTAGAAGAGGTTCCCAAACCCAGGAAACTGCCAAAATAGCATTGCTTGCCTCATTGCATTTGAAAGGAGGTGTTTTTGTTTTGATTTGTTTTAATGATAAAGGCTATCAACTGCATATTTTCTGAACAGGAGCAAACTGACCATCTTGGTTATTTTCCCCCTTTCTTCTAAGATGCTAACATCTGTTTCTGCTGTTCGCAAAGGTTTTCCTTTGAAGAAGAGCAATATATACAACTTCTCTGTGATTAAAACATACTGCCTTTTGTGAGTGATGCATTCAGACAAGTAAAATATCCCTGTCTTTATTTTCCATCATAGTTGGTCATAAATCCTGTGAGTGAGAAGTGATAATGTGCTCTGGCTTCGTGTAATTATGCTGGCTGGAGCTCTACATGCTCATGTCTCCAGTTTTATTGTGTCGGGAAGACCGACCCCTCTTCCAAGTAGCTGATGGAGACGTTGGCGGTGGCCCAGCTCTCGAGGGTGATGGTATTTGGACCGCTTTCTCCAAGGGATTGCTTTCCTCTGGCCAGTGATGTCTCTCATGGCTCCATGTCCATCCTTTAGGAGACCAGGAAGAAAGGAGAAATATTTTCCCTTTTTACCGCTTCATGTGGTGGTGGGCATGCTGAGCTCAAACGCTTAAAAAGAAAGTGAGTCACCTTCAGTGCATACACAGGAATTCAGTCACTCCTCCCTCCTTCTGTCCCTCCCTCCCTCCCTTCTTTTCTTCCTTCCCCCTTTCCTCCATCCCACATACAGTCATTAAATACCTTACACTTGTTACACTATCTTGGGTGTCATGAAAGTCCTGAAGGAAGTCTCATGGTCTGTCATGGACAAGACAATTATAATGGGAAACTGGGGAGTGTCGGCTTTAGCAAGAGTATGTGATAGGGTAACATTAGCTGCTGTAACAATAAACTTCAAAAAAAATTAGCTTAGGGAGTTCCCATTGTGGCTCAGTGGTAACGAAACCGACTAGTATCCATGAGGACACAGGTTCAATCCCGGGCCTGGCTCAGTGGGTTAAGGATCTGGCATTGCTGTGAGCAGCAGTGTAGGTCACAGTTGTGCCTTGTATCCCGAGTGGCTGTGGCTGTGGCATAGCCTGGCAGCTGCAGCTCCGAGATTCAACCCCTCGTCTGGGAACTTCCATATGCCACCGGGTGCGGCATTAAAAAGCAAAACAAAACAAAAAACCAAACAAACAAACAAAAAATGGGCTTAACACAAGAGAAGTTTATTTCTCGCTCAGATAATCACCCTAAGCAGATGTTCCTAAGCTGTGGGATGAAGGATTCAGATTTCTGTCTCGAGGCTCAGCCTTGCCCTAGGTCTTCAGAATCACTCCCAGCCCTCAGATAGAGTGGAGACATACACCCACGTCTTGGAAACCCTACTCTGCTCACCTCCCATTGGTGAAAACTTGTCACGTGACCCCAGTGAGCTGCCAAGGATGCTGGGAAGTACAGTTCCAGCCGGGCAGGTGCATTTCCACAGCACGGAAGGAAACAAGAAGTTTAGTGGACAGTTGGCCACAGGGAAGCAAGGAATGCATTCTCTTTTGTGAACAACTGATGTTCAAATGATGATGGAACACTTAGGAAAAGTCTGGTGGGCCTACTTCCTCGTGTAAGCTAGAAAAAGGACAAGGATATCTAAAGAGCTGAAAGTGGGGACACAAGGAGGTCTAAGGCCCTATTTCTCAAGAAAGAACACATGACAAAATTTACTCCGTTTTCTTAGGAAGAAGGGGAAACTTTCCTTTTCAAATTGCCCCCATCGCAGTGTGATTTGGCTCATTTTCTTTCTTTCTTGCCTTTTTTTACTATTTTCTTGAAGGGATCATAAACATTAAGTCTAAAACAAATGCAGTTCTTCAGATAGCAGGTTTGGTTGCCCTTTGTGATATGTAATTTACAAATTCCCTTTAATGGGTGTCATCTTACAGTCAGGGAAATGAACCACTACCTTTGGAAGTCAGGTTTGTTAGCTTTTTTGCCTGAATCCCCTCCATTTTTCTCACAGCCTCAGTGAGCACAGTGTCTTTTCATCCTAATGTGGTGGGGGATAAAATGAAGGAATTTTCCTTAATTCAATAGTGAAACTTTCCAGTTGTGAAGCACTTTGAAATACAGACTAATTAATAAACACAACTCTTCGCTAAAGCAGTGAGGATTGCTGTTCTCATTTTTCACAGCTGAGAAGGCTGCAGTTAAACTAGTTGGCCCCAGGCTGTGCACCTCGTCGGTGGAAGAACTTGGAGGCACCAGCCCGCACTCTCTCAGGATGGCATGCGCCTCTCTAGAGAATAATCAGTTTTGATACGGGTTGTAGCTAACAGCAACTTTCTCAGCGACTCCACAGTGCCCCTGGCACAGCTATGCAATTAGTAGTGTTCTTGTCACAAACTGTGAGTGACCCACTAAAGAGAAAGAAGAAAAAGTGACTCATTGGATGCCCCGATAGCTCATGAACGCTCCTAGAGATTGAAGAAATCTTTTGCAATCATCGACTCTGTGCTAAATTGAGAATCAGAAAGAAAGAAGTACTTACTCATGTCTTCATGGTGCTAAGATCTCAGGGCCAAAGTTACTATCGCCATTGCATAGACAAAGGAATTCAGAGCCTGAGATCTCTTGTCTTCCCCATAGTGAGTCCTTAGCAAGCAGGATTGTCTTCCCTTTTTTTTTTAGACCCGCATCTGTGTAACTGTTGAAGTCCCCAGCCTAGGGGTTGAATCAGAGCTGCAGCTGTTGGCCTATACCACAGCCACAGCAATGCCAGATCCAAGCTATGTCTGCGACCTACGCCACAGCTCATGGCAATGCCGAACCCTTAACCCACTGAGCAAGGCCAGAGATCAAAACTGCATCCTCATGGATACTACTCAGGTTCATTACTGCTGAGCCACAATTAATGCAGGAATTCCCCTTGCTTGTGCTTTTTTTTTTTTTTTGGCTGTGCCCATGGCATGCGGAAGTCCCTGGGCTGGGGACTGAACCCGCACCACAGCATTGACAATGCAGGGTCCTTAACCTGCTGAGCTACCAGGGAATTCCCAGGACTTTCTTCCTAACATCATGCCTCTGTCTTGTTTCACAAAGTGATAATATGCTGTACACAAATAGCATCTCGACTATTTCAGTAAGAAAGAAATTAGCATGAGCGATGTCCTGTGTGAATGTTTGCCCTGATCACACCTTTTGTGGTGGAATAGTTGGTTCTGAATTGTATCACTGATGTGTAATCACAAACCAGCCCCCATGCTAGTGGAATCTTTAACCAACCTGAGCTTTGGCTGCCCCCACAATGAAAACACTTCTGTTCTGAAGGCTGTATCATAGTTTGGTTATGAATATAGAAGCCTGTTATAAACTGTTGGCTATCAAGTATAAAAGAAATACCTAGGACTTATACATCTCTGCAGAATCTTTCTTTCTCCGTTCTGGCAGAAGTATACGTTATTTATATAAGTGAGGGAGTTAAGAGTCAAGAATAAACCCAGCCAGGACATTTTGATTTCATTCATTTGTCACCACCTTAGTGAGATTTGTTCTAAAACTGCACTGTTCAGTATGGGAGCCACCGGCCACCTGCGGCTACTAGGAATTGAAATGTTCTCTAAGTGTAAATACTTGCTGGATCTTAAAAATCTGTTGTTTGTCTGTTTTTAATCAACTTTATTGAGATACAGCTTATATACAACAAAATGAATCGATTTTAATGTCACAGCTCAGTGAATTTATAAATAAATAATACCATAAAAATCAAGAAAGACAGTAAATCAAGATATGGGACATGTCGGCCACCCCCCAAAGAGACCGCATTCTACTCACGCCCCACCCTCCCACCTCAGACAACCACCGAGGATTTTTGAATCTGAACGTGAAAACAAGATGGCAAAAAATCTCCTTTTTTATATTGATTACGTGTTGAAATGATAATATTCTGGATATACTTGGGTTAAGGACAACATATTATTAAAATCAGTTTCACCTGTTTCTTTTTACTTTTATAATATGGTTACTGGAAAATTTACAATTCCCCATGTGACTCACATGTGTTTTATAGGATTCTAGCTTTTTAAGAGTCTCCTAACTACAAGTCCCCCAGACCACCAGAAGCCTCCAGGGTTAGCAACAGCTTCCTTTAGAATCAACAGGAAGACTTCAATGTTCTAGTGAAAGAATGTTTCCTGACTCTTGGATTTATCTTTCTTTTATTTTCTAATATTAGAAAAGACCTGAAAGAGAATGCTTTTCACACATCCTCCTCCCTTGGCTAACTCCTACACATCCTTCGAGATCCAATCCATGTCCCTGCCTCCTGAACACCTGCCCTCACCACCCCCTCCCATCCTCCCCCACTCTCTAGTGGTCCGAGGCTGCATTAAAAGCTTTTGTTCCCTGGTCCCACAGCCAGACTGTCATCACTGGCTTATCTCTTTACTTCAGTTTCTAGCAATTCCTTGAGCTCAGAGATTGTCCTTCATGTTTAAATTTCCAGTATCTAGAACAGCGCCTGGAAACATTATACAAATATTTGTTGAGTAATAGCTTAATTGAAAAATGAGCGAATAAAAATAATTCTCTAGCGGACATTGTTATTTCAGAATTTTTATAAGAGTAGCTTACATTTGATTGGAACTTTACCAAAGTTATATTAGTTGACCCCCACAAAAGTATTTGGGGGGGAAATCCTTCCTTATTAGAAGCATCACATTTTATGAACCACAATTCTTCCTAACGAGTCTCTCGCCTCAAGTCAGAAGTGCCCTAAAAATGATATCGATGAATACAGGTTGCTGTGTGAAAACTACAAAGCAGCAATTTTTTGTTTATTGTATATCATAAACAGAGAGGGTCTTGGTGACAGACAGGGAGCATTTATTGGGGGTGGAGAAGGTGCCTAAGAAAGATGAATCTGCTGAATGTGGGCTGTCATATCATTTACCGTCCAAACTCAAACACTTGGAGAGTTAATGGGAGTGTGGTGATATTTATTCTGGCACAAAAACCATAAAGTGGACTGTTAAGGACAAATCAGGACCTACGTCCACTTAAGTTATATTAAACCAGAACCCCTTTTCCAGGTAAGTGGCCTATGGTACAGAGAGGCTGGATGTCCTCGCATGATGGGGAGGAAAGACCCTTGTTCTGAATGGAAGCCCTGTGTTCTGAGAGCAGCAGTCTAGGGTTCTCTCTCTCCCGGTGGCCTGACCTTCTTTACACAGATGGTGTGTATACACATCTATGAGTGGCCGAGACATTTCTGGTCACTCCAGATGAAGTGACCTCATGGGCTTCAGGAGTAGAGGTCCCATAACCTGCTCAGCAGCTGGCAAGCCCAAAGCACTGCTTGGAAGGACTGTCCTGTGAATCATGGGAAGACGGCTTCCTTGACCAGAGCTTCTGAGCCAGCACCTTGCTCTTGCCTTCATGCTCCTCATCGAAGGGGTTGGAAGGAGGGTGGAGCTGTAGCGCTGCCCCTTGGTAATGCCACACGCCTCTGTCATTGTGTTCAACGTGTTCGCACCAGCTTTGGAGAAAAACTGAAAGCTCTGTTCTCCTGATGAGTGGTTTCCATTCAAACCACCACATATATTATTATTACCTTGATTGAGAGCTAAAGACATTGAGGCTTAGAGATGTGAGATCCACCCATAGGGATAATTACGGAGGAGATTTCTGAGGCCCAGCCTGGGGCACCTCCTACTACAACACATGGCTTCATGGAAACCCCCCAGGGAGATTGCACTGCCATTTTATTTTATTTTATTTTATTTTATTTTATTTTATTTTATTTTATTTTATTTTATTCTTTCTTCCTAGGGCCAAACCTGCAGCACATAAAAGTTCCCAGGCTAGGGGTTGAACTGGAGCGGTAGCCGCTGGCCTACGCCACAGCCACAGCAACATGGTATCCAAGCTATGACTGCAACCTACATACACCACAGCTCACAGCGATGCTGGATCCTTACCCACTGAGGGAGGCCAGGGACTGAACCCGCATCCTCATGGGCACTAGTCAGGTTCTTTTCCACCGGGCCATAATGGGAACTCCAGCCCTGCCTTATTTTAACTTGCAGATAAGTTTGAAGTGTTCAAATGAAAAGAGTGTGCCTTTCCCTCTTTGTTTCCCACAGGTATGGTCCCTTTGTGCCATTCCTGAGGCTGGTTCTCTTTGCACAGATGTGACTCCGCACCTCATAAGCCCAGCAAGTGTAGCAGATGCCTTGCTGAGCACTCCATGGATGCCAACCAGCATTATTTAAGTTTTCATTCACAGCCTCCTTTAGGGGTGACTTCTGGGCACCTGAAGTGCCCGTTCAAGAAGATCAACAAATGGCTGAAGACAGATTTTTCAGCCAGAGGAAAGAATTATTACCTTACCATCAGTCTAATGAAAACAGAGGTGAAATACCAGGCTGCACTAGATAAACAGCACACCAAGCCATCCATCACTCTCAGGCGCGCTGAGCAGAACACCCTAACCGATTTCACCTCACTTCCCGCATCCCTTGCATCCCAGAGCTGGGCCCTTTTCCCACACGTTTCTGTCCGAATAAAGACCTGGACAGGAACTCTTTAGACCATTCCCTCTCCTAGCCTATTCCCCCTTCTCTCCGGTCAGAGACAGCCACAGCTTCTCTAGGGCCCACTTCCTACTTAAATGCTCTAAGCTCGTGTCCCTCCAGGACCCGGCTTATATGATGGGTCTAGTCAGCACCTCCAGGGGTGGCTTTCTTTCTTGGGCCCAACTGGTTCATAATTCGTTGTATCCAGTCATTGGATATAAGTGCCTGCCTCCTATACAGCAGGTTTACATTCTTTTGCTTTTTACATATTCTTTTTTTTTTTTTTTTCGTCACTCATTTTGCAATCTCATTTGAGGGAAAGGAGGCGCTATTTTTTTTTTTTTTTTTATTAAAGCATAGTTGATTTACAGTGTTGTGCCAATTTCTGTTGTTCAGCATAGTGACCCAGTTATACATGTATAATACACTCTTTTCCTCATGCTATCTTCCATCGTGTTCTACCCCAAGAGACTGGATACAGTTCCCTGTGCTATGCAGTAGGACCTCACTGCTTATCTATTCTAAATGTAATAGTTTGCATCTACCAGCCCCAAACTCCCAGTGCATCCCACTCCCTCCCCTTGGCAATCTATGTCTGTGAGTCTGTTTCTATTTTGTGGAGAGGTTCATTTGTGTCTTTTTTTTTTTTTTTGGCTTTTAGAGCCACATCTGCAGCATATGGAAGTTCCAGGCTAGGGGTCGAGTTGAAGGTCAAATCGGAGCTGCAGCTGCTGGTTTATGCCACAGACATAGCAATGCAGGATCCGAGCTGTGTCTGCAACCTATGCCGCAACTTGTGGCAACCAGGGATCCTTAACCCACGGATTGAGGCCAGGGATCAAACCTACATCCTCATGGATACTAGTTGGGTTCATAACTTGCCAAGCAACAACGGGAACTCCTGTGCCGTATTTTAGACTTCACCTATAAGTGATATCATATGATATTTGTTTTTCTCTTTTTGACTTACTTTGCTTAGTCTCTTGTTCCATCCATGTTGCTGCAAATGGCATTATTTTGTTCTTTTTTATGACCAAGTAGTATTCCATTGTGTATATGTACCACATCTTCTCAACCTATTCATCTGCTGATGGACATTTAGGTTGTTTCCATGTCTTGGCTGTTGTGAATAGTGCTGCAGTGAACATAGGTGTGCATGTATCTTTTTGGATTAGAGTTTTGTCTGGATATATACCCAGGAGTGGGATTGCTGGATCATATGGTGGTTTTATTTTTAGTTTTCTGAGGAACTTCCATACTGTTTTCTATAGTGGTTGTACCAACTTACATTCCCACCAACAGTGTAGGAGGGTTCTCTTTTCTCCACACCCTCTCCAGCATTTGCTATTTGTAGACTTATTAATAATGGCTATTCTGACTGGTATGAGGTGGTACCTCATTGTAGTTTTGATTTGCATTTCTCTAATAATTAGCCATGTTGAGCATCTCTTCATGTGAGGCATTATTAAACTCATTTACAAGAAAACGAAGCTCTGACTTGGTTATGTGGTATCACCCCAATTCATAGATAGACAAAAACTAGAACTCTGAATAACTTTTGAATATGTGATCAGACTTCGGCTCACCAAACCCAGCTCAGTGATCTCCCCCCACTGTGTGAAACTGTTTTGTTTTTCTTTTCAGATTTTCCCTTTTCTTCCAGAAGTCTGAAAATCAAATCTTTTGTAGCATCTGCCAAGTCAGCTCTGACAGAAGAGCCTCCACCTAACTGTTAGTCCTCTGTTATTTTTTCGTAGAAGTTTATGCTTTGAAAATTTTAGGAACTCTTGATAACTTCTAAAATATGTACTTAAACCTGGTAGCAACTTCTGAGTGTAGCTGTTCCTAAACTCAAGTCTGTGGCAAGTATAAGGAGTATGGCTCCTGGTTCAAGACATAAGCATGTTTTGTTCAGGATTCTCATTCCGTGGGGTCCTGAGCCTTCAGTTTGCCCAAAGATCTGGTTTGTCCAGCAGTGGTGGTCCTGGCAGGAAAAGCATCATTCCTGCTGGAAACTGTGCAATAAGTAAATGGAACCAGGTGGTGGGGAATCCTTTGAGGGAACCAAACAGAAAGACCCAATGAGAATAGTATCCCTGTTGTAAATAGTAACAGTCACCAGTCACTTCCTGACCCTGGGCCCGCAGAGTTTATGGGCGGAGACAGAGCATATAAGGCATCCTTCATATGTGTTTCTTTGTTTCTTCTATTGTACATAGCTTGCACCAAAAATGCATTTTGCTACTGATGCAGTGTTTGTGTTCCCAGTGTCACCAAGTCAGATGTAAATGTTGCTTTTTCAATTTTTGAGTCTCCTTATTGGAAAGCATGATGCATGCTGGTATAGAAAAAAAAAATCGAACAGATTTTTAAATATATATAAATAAATTTAAAAGTGTTTACTTGTTCAAACACAACTGTGTATTTTTGGCCATTAAGGCCAAGGCCAGAGAGCAGATTTCTTATGTTCCCAATTCGGTATCACTTGCAAATATTTGATCTAAAAAAAAAAGAATAGAAACCACATTTTAACATTGAATGTATTTGTGATGCTTGTGATGTTACAGGCACTAAGCACCTGTTACCCTGTATAACATTTACAGTAATCCCATGATATTTTAATCACCCCGATATGCAAATGAAGAAATTGAGGCATAAACCCCACCTATTTCCCTTTTCTACACTCTACTTTCTAGTAAGTGGCAAAGTCATCATTTGGGCCAGGTCTCTGGTTGACTCACAAGAAACTGATGGCTAATGGAAATGCTGACTCTCTGGTGGAGGACATCCCTTTCCCGAGGGCACAGTGCCCTTTCTCCCACCCCTGACAACACTGGCTGCTGTCACAGTAGCTGAGAAGCTGTGTCATTATTCAGAAATCTGCATAATATGGATACTGTTGGAAGATGTTCCACGCAGACCATGGTAAGAATGTTAGCACTTCAAGTCTCTCTCTCCTTCTCTCTCTCTCCCTCTCTCTCTCTGATGACTGGAGATTCCCTTTCTTACCCCATCACCGTCTCTTTCTTGGGGCTGCTCTGGACAAGTCACAAAACTCTGCCTCTGATTACTTTGTGCTCTGGTACTACCTCACTTAAGGGCACGTTCTTTCTCTGGCTTGGGCCATGCTCTATCCCACATACCCACAGTAGGTATGTTTTACCAATCAGTTCCTTTCTTGGTATGCTATTTCTTAAAAAAAAAAAAAAAAAAAAAAAAAAAAAAAAAAAAAAAAAAAAGCAGCAGCAGCTTGGAGAGATAATGGAGTTTCACGGTTTAGAAAAAAAAAAAAAAAGTTTGGAGTTCCCATTGTGGCTCAGTGGAAATGAACCTGACTAGCATCCACGGAGACACAGGTTCGATCCCTGGCCTTGCTCAGTGGGTTAAGGATCTGGCATTGCTGTGGCTGTGGCATAGGCCAGCAGCTACAGATCCGATTCGACCCCTGTCTGGGAACCTCTTTATGCCATGGGTGCAGCCCTAAAAAAAAAGACAATAAAAAAAATGTTTGAGAGAAACGCAAGTGTGAACAAAATGACATGGGCATTGTGATGATCAAAGATTATCCCAAACTGATTTGAGAAGCATCTTGCAGGGCTCGTGTTCCTCAGGATGCTGGGCTATCCTCCTATTTCCTCTAAGATCGCTTTGTCCCAAAGGGTAATGAAACCTTTTGTCTCTTTCACTTATGCATTTATTTAAGCAGCTTAATGCTTAGAGGTCAACCACTTGCCCTCTTTCCAAGTTTCTGAGAGACACCTCGCAGTCACCCCTAAATATCATCCATCATTTATTTCCTTCCATGGCCTCTAACATTTACACATAGTAGCTGAAGAAAGTTTGAAGCAATAAGTTCATTTTACTGGAACCGTGTCTAACTGTATTAGCATCTCACCCACAGTGGCTGCTCCATAAAATGTCAAATGATAAGAATTGCTGGAGTTTGGGACGTTTTTCTGTGGTTGTGAAACCTGGAAGTAATCCAGCTGTCGAGTCAAAGACAAACCTCACCTGTGCTGCTGCAGATCCATCATGGGTAGGAAACGGAGCGATAAGGTTACACCCAGGGAGGTGCTGAAACATGGGAAACCGAGCCAACCCAAGGGCCACGTTAATTAAAGCAGAGCTCTGTCGAGAGGGGCTTATCAGAGACCTGAGACTCCCCAAATGTGCGCAGTTCAAGATCAAACCCAGCCAGATTTTTGCCATGGCCGAGGGGCCCTGGAGCCCCACCTGAAGCACAGCCTGAACTTGGCTGGCACTGGCCCAAATGCCTACCATGGGCTTTGATCTCGTAGCCCAAAGTGCCACGGGACTTCAGACCAACTGAAGCTCAACTACCTTCACGAACAACAGCAAAAGGTGGAGCAAGGAGAGAAGCAAGGGGGGCCCCCCAAGTTCAATCACATGCCAGCGCAGGGGCGCTGTGGCGAGAAGCAGTCGATGTCTCACAAACCGAGCTCTGAGGCTCAGGTCACAACAGAGGCCCCCATATCTCCCGTGCAGATATTTTGGTTTTTCAGGTTTCCCATTTGTTCCGATGTTCTTGTGCATCAACAGCTTTTGTATCACAATGTTTCTTTCTTGGCATTCCTGTCATGGCTCACTGGTAAGGAACCCAACTGGTATCCATGAGGATGGGGGTTCCATCCCCGGCCTTGCTCAGTGAGTTAAGGATCTGGTGGTGCCATGAACTGTGGTGTAGCTCGCAGATGTGGCTCAGATCCCGAGTGGCTGTGGCTGTAGTGTAGACCAGCATCTGCAGCTCTGATTTGAGCCTGGGAACTTCCAAATGTCACGGGTGTGGCCCTAAAAAGACAAAAAATAATAATAGTAATGTTTCTTTCTCTCGTGTGTCTGAGAATTTTAATGTAGTCTAGATTCTGGACAAACATTGTGGAAGGTTTGTTTTTCTATGTTTTGATGGAGCCGAAACTAAGTCCTCAGCATAGAAAGCTGTTCTCTGAGGAGAGTTGGCTGGTTTCGAAAAAGAGGTGCTATGTGTCCAGTCCTCATTTCTTGCCTTTTTTGTACCTTTTTCTTAGGAGGCTCTGTTCCTGGGGTCCCCGTGGCTGGCAGCCAAGTGTTGAGAGAAGGAAGGCCGCTGGGCGGTGGGCGCCGACGGAGCCGGCAGCTGTGCTGAGTGATGCTCTCACTGTGGGCCTGGCCCAGATGTCCGGCAGATGGGTGTCTGGAGTGACCCACACAGGCTGTGAACTCAGGAGTCTGTGGCCCTGGATGCCTTTGGCTGGCACCCCCTATCTGGTAGGTCTGAAACCTTCTCTGTGCATGGAGCACCTCATGGTTACGATGCCGAGTGTCGTCCGGAGAAATGGGTACTTTAATTGCCAATTGTACCGGGAGCGGCCAGAGAACCAGGCCCTGAAGACCCGAATCAAAACAAGAACAGGAATTCCTGTCCTGGCTCAGTGGTTAACGACTCTGACTAGGAACCATGAAGTTGTGGGTTCGATCCCTGCCCTTGCTCAGTGGGTTAAGGATCTGGCGTTGCCATGAGCTGTGGTGTAGGCTGCAGATGTGGCTAGGATCCTGCATTGCTGTGGCTCTGGCGTAGGCCGGTGGCTACAGGTCTGATTAGACCCCTAGCCTGGGAACCTCCATATGCCACGGGAGCAGCTCAAGAAAACGCAAAAAGACAAAAAACAAAAAAAACAAACATAAAAACAACACCACAGCTATTTTCTCTATTGTTTCCCTTAGAGCAGTGTGCACGCTCCTGCTTTCCCCTCTGAAGGTAGATTCTAAAGTGAAAAACCTGATTTAGTGAAGTTGCCCACATTTGTGTTCTTTCATGTCTACTCATGAACCTCCTGCAGAGACAGGAGCCCTGGTCATGTGCTTTTTTTGGGGGGGGAGTCTTTTCAGGGCCACACCCTCGGCATAAGGAGATTTCCAGGCTAGGGGTCTAATCAGAGCTGCAGCCTGCCGCCTGCACCGCAGCCACAGCAACATGGGATCCAAGCCACATCTATGACCTACACCATAGCTCAAGGCAACGCTGGATCCTTAACCCACTGAGCGAGGCCAGGGATAGAACCCGCAACCTCATGGTTCCTAATTGGATTCGTTAACCACTGAGCCACGATGGGAACTCCCCAGTCATGTGCTTATTATTAGACACGTGGTGCTTCTGCATTTTGCACAAGATCCTGGGGGCGGGAGTGGGGGCGGTGGGTGAGGGGCTTGATTGTGACGGTGGCCTTTCACTCAACAAGCTTAGGGTAGCAGGGCTTTGCTCCATATTGAGTTACTAGCATTACTTTAAATCTTTCAAATGGTCATTAAAATAGTCTTTAAAGCAGGAAAGGACACAGCCTCCTCTCTTTGGGACTTCTAGTCTAAAGTGCACGTGTTAAATAATACCAAGCAACAGTCCTACACCCAATTATTTCTGTGCATGATTCGTGTCCTTCCTTCACTGTCCCCTCATGCTCTGACCTGTGTCCCCCCCACACCCCCGGCTCTCTGCACACCAACCTGAGTGCTCCGGAGGTGTCCCAGTCTGCCTTTGCCCATGCTGTTTCCTCCTTCCGCCTGCTCTTACCCAGCATCTGCGTCACTCAGCCCTTCCTCCCTCCCCGTCTTTGTTTGAAAGGCTCTGTTAGTCTTACGGAGACCCTCTTCCCGGGCCACCCTGCCTAAAGCTTCTCCTGTACCAGACACTTTCTGTCTTCCTTCCCGGCTTAATTTTTCTCCTAAGTATTTACTGCTATACTATAAATGTATACACACTATATATTTTCTTTTTAGCTAGTTTCATGTTTATCTCTCCAAGCAGATTGTTCAGGACAGTTGTTTGTCTTGCTTCCTCAAGTATTAGGCCTTGGGATGTGGTGCTTAATAGGAAACTGCTGAATGAATGACTGGGGCCAGGCTCTGTGCGGGCCACTCATGATCAAGCCAAATATGGTTTCTCATTGCAAGGAGTGTCCGGTTATTAAGTAAGAAATTAAAACGAAACATGCTTCCTACAGGGAACCATGAGGATGAGCCGCAGAGGAGCCAAAACTGGTTTCCCCTCGGAGGCGATGTTTACACTGAGACCTGAGCTTACAGGAGATGAGAGAATACGGAGGTTCCAGGCATCAGAAGCTGGGTTGTGAGAGGTGAGAGGGGTCCTGAGGTGCAACGAAGCCCAGGGGACGAGCAGGGGCTTGGGGTGGGAGTGAGAGTCCTGAAGACTGAGCAGCATGGAGCCAGCCAGGGAGGGGTGGTAAGCGGGAAATGACTTGATCCAGAATAGCATTTTAAACAGACTTGCCAGGAGCAAGATGAAAGGCTGACCTCAGTGAGTGCAGACTGTCAAATCTGTCCCTGGGAGAACTGGATGACCCTGAAGAAATAAAAATAGCACAGAGGGTACAAATGGACAGGCTTCTTGGGCTCCTTACAGTTCTGGAACAGATGGAAACTCATTCCCGCCTCAGCACTTCCACCCACCATGTGCCCGTCAGTGGCAACGTTCTCTTCACCCATCCAAGCTACCCACCTCTTCTGGAGAACCAGTCTGTAGCTCTTTCTGTCCTCACTGATATTTCTTTCCTTTGATCTCCTAAAGCGCTAAGGTACATACCACACAGTATCCATCCGATCTTAATGGTCTGCTTTTTGAAAAAACAGATGCCTAATGCCCCAAGCAGAATGTCCTCTCCTGAAAAAGAAGGGCCCCCCCCACCCCTGCAAACATCCCACCCACCTAGAGAAAAAATAAGACATACTAGAGTTTTCCAAAATATACCAACGGATTGAGGTCCAGATTATTGAATATGCACTGGCATTTCACAATCTTAGAACCAGGCTTTAAAGAGTCTCATGTTACATATGAGGATGTCTAGGCATATGTAGGTCAGCTGGAAAACCAGGGGGAAGAACTAAGCTTTAGAGTTATTATCTGGCTATAATTTAGTGACGTGAATGCAAACCAAAACAGGAAAAAAAAAAAAAAAAAAGACCGGAAAGTCCTTTGTGATGTCAAGGTGCTTGTGAAGCGCAAAGGCAGAACATCTAAAATTTAAAGGCAAATCTCAAATTGGGCAGTTACCACAGGAATATCCAGTAGGACCTAAAAACCAAAACCAGGGGAGTTTGACCAATATAAACACCCAAAACCTCAGGATGGTGCGCATTTATACCCAAGGTAATAGAGAGAAACATGCAAGAACAGCTCTATCGTGAGGGTAAGACGTCATGGCCCTTCGTTTTGCTGTTGTTATACAGAGAATAGGAAAGTTCAATAAAGTTACTTCATTCATATAGTCTCCCAGTGTCTTCTTCTCAGCTCTCAAGGACCCGCGAATGGCTCAACGCGAAATGACTTGGCATTTCTTTTCTGGGGCCGCACCCGAGGCATATGCAGGTTCCCAGGCTAGGGGTCCAATTGGAGCTACAGCTGCCGGCCTACACCACAGCCACAGTAACGCAGGATCTGAGCTGTGCCTATGACCTACACCACAGTTCACGGCAACACGGGATCCTTAACCCACTGAGCGAGGCCAGGGATCGAACCTGAAACCTCATGGTTCCTAGTCGGATTCATTTCTGCTGTGCCATGATGGGAACTCCTGACTTGGCTTTTCTTGACTCCAGTTCAAAAACCATGGTGTGTTGCAGTCAGCTCTCTTTTAGTGAAGACTTGAGGTTGTTTTCCTCAGGCCTTGTTGAGACAATGAATGGGCTTCACATTGCTGATCTGGATCAAGCAGTTTGTCCGATTGGTAAAATATGCTCAGACATATGTGACTGCAGGTCCTCTGTGGCTTAAACTATGCTGATGTTATCCTACGTTGATTTTGTGTATCAGTTACAACACGATGCGGACGGCGGTCACACAGCTCTCATTACAGGTGTGTCAGCATTTCTATTCGAGGTGCTTGTATTCAAGAGTTTATAACTTGGCCATAAAAACTAATCATGGAATGAATCTTGGCATATAAAAAAGCCACTTCCCAGAAGATTTATTTTTAAAATACAAATGAGAAAAAAAAAAAAAAAGCTCCACATGCTTTGACGTTCTTACATTACCACAGCCTCTCAAATCAATTAGCAAATCCTTTTCCCTAAATTTTTTTTTTTTCTTTCTCCAAGTAAATTGTGTACTTCAGGGCCTTTGGGTCAATGTTTGACCCAACTTGGTTAGAAAAGGTTATCGCTTGGAGTGAAAAGAATTAAGTTCTTTTGTGTTACACAGTTTCCTGCAAGTTGTGAAAGGAGGAGGGAAGCCTGGCTAATACTGAAATCTCAAGTTTGAGTTCAGGGTTGTATTTCTTGTTATAAAAAAGATACTAGTATTATTAATATACATTTAGATGCTCTCTCTCTCTCTTTTTGAAAGATCTTTTGAGATTTTAGGTCATTAACTCTTGGGCATCTATTCAGAGAAAACCAGGACTCGAAAAGACACATGTACTCCAACGTTCATTGCAGCACTATTTGCAATAGCTAAGACACGGAAACAACCTAAATGCCCATCGACAGAGGGGTGGATCAAGAAGATGTGGTACATATACACAATGGAATATTACTCAGCCATTAAAAGGAATGAAATACTGGCATTTTTAGCAACATGGATGGACCTAGAAATTATCATGCTGAGTGAAGTCAGTCAGACAATGAGACACCAACATCAAATGCTTTCACTGACATGTGGAATCTGAAAAAAGGACAGAATGAACTTCTTGGCAAACCAGATACTGACTCAGAGACTTTGAAAAACTTATGGTTTCCAAAGGAGACTGGTTGGGGGGTGGGGGAATGCACTGAAGGTTTGGAAATGCTATAAAATGCTATAAAATTGATTTGTGATGATTGTTGTCCAACTATAAATGTAATAAAATTCATTGAGTAATTAAAAAAAAAAGACTTTAGGTCATGAAAAACTGTGAGATCAAAGATTCAATATTGTTTTTTCCTTGAAATTTCAGTATCATATTTGCTGCACACTGTGTTCCAGATACCTTATGAATATTAGGCCACTCAACATTCATACCAATGCTGCAAAGGACACAATACTGCCCACATTTTATAAATGAGGAAACCATGGCTCAGACTAATTAAGTAATTTGCCAGGGGTCACACAGTGGAGTGGGAGCAAAAACCCTGGCCCCTGGGCAGAGGCTCAATCTTTGGGTATTCTCTGTAATCATAACAGAGGCAAGTCACACTAAAAAGTACCAAGGCTTCAAACTATTTGCAGTTAAATGTATATTGTAAAGGGCTTCATTCCACTAACATAGAATAAGTACTTGAATGGCAATTGCTTAGGACTCTGCAGGGCTGGACCTAAGAAAAATGTAGATACAGGCAGCCCCTTCCCCCCAATTAGCATGCCTATTTTTGCCCACATTGGGGAAATTTGGCAGTTTCCTCAAGTCATCTTCAATTCATTCAAAAAGTTTACCATGATCAAAAACTGATCACGAGGGCTGCAAGTAGCCTTGACTCAAAGCTAGACCTTCTCTTGTCCTCAAAGAAGAATCCCCTCCCAGGTCTGGTCAAAGCTGGGCTACACTTGATGAGTTCCCCGCAAGTGGGGACTCATGTGCTTACAAACTGAATGTGTCCTCTCACAGCTGCTGGTTATTAGTTTGGTTTTGATCAGATCTACTCCAAATACTTATTAGTCAAAGTTCAATTCACCACTATTTCACGGTTTTCAGAAAGCACTTTTCCTTTTCATTTTAATTAAAGGAGAAAGGAAGAAAAAAATTAAAAACAGAAGCAAGGGGAGCAGGAGGGCAAGAGGAGAGGAGATGTGATCTGTATCAAAAGCATTTTTAAAGCAATCATTGACCAACAAGAGGTCACAGATACCCAAAATCTGTTACCATCTCTCATCTTTTTTATAGTGTATCTATTTTTATCATAAGCCCAACAGGCAAAGACAAAGTCAGCTTCACCATTTGGCATGGAGCCTGCTGCAATATTGATGATATAGTATCAATCATGATTATAAGTTACCCTGTTATCATTATGTGAATATTATTTCATAAGTGTTAATAAGTTGCTTGAGCATTTAAGATGAATGGTTGAAAAGTCTAAATTCATATTCATGCCAAATATGTAGGACATATTTTTCATAATTGTTCTCGTCCCTTGGGTCAGTAATACAGTTTATAATCATCGTAAAATTTCATTCTTAATTCCTTTTAATTTATCAGAAGGAAAATAGGGATGGTTATTACCCAATTAAAATACTCCTGATGCTTTTAAGGTAGACATTATGGGGTTTTTGGAGTTTCACTGAGGACAATTAAAAAAAGAAAGCAGCTGCATGACTTCAAAGCGTTTTAAGTGCTCCGAGTTCATGGAGATATTCAGCTGTTCAGTAGTACCCTGTTTCCACCTGTCTTGTTCTCATATCATCTGTGATGTAACCAAGGAAAAATTGGAACATTTCATCCACACAAAAGGTGCAGGAGCGTATGACTAAAGATAGAATTTTCATTTGGTAGCTAGAGACTCTGTTTTGATACTTAAACACCCTTGGCTTATAGTTGCCAAGAGCAGGGACCAGGAAGGGAGTCACTGAAAAACTCAGGACAAATGCATGAATCTGCGTCTACCTCCTTGGTTGGCCCAAGTGGCTCTTGCTTAGTGAGAGACCCGAGAAGTGTGCCCTTTGGACGGATGCTTTGCGAAGGTGTATGTTTTTCCCAAAGGGTTCCCATGCTGCCAGCTAGAAAGCACCCCAGCAGGGCAGACCCGGTTACAATAGCGACAGTTTCTTTCAGAGAAATCAAGTGGGTCAAAGCGATATCCATGAAAAGAAAATGACTAGTCTTCACAATTATGTTCTAATCCATTATGAAATAATCACGTACAGAAAAGTAGCCTCATACCCCTTCCTTTGATGCGCTCACCTTCTCCTTTCATCTCTATTTGATCATGACCTTATCTGATCATAAACTGATACCTGAACTGTGTTGGAATCTATTTTAATTTCCTCCCCCTCACTTAACAGAATGTCTTTTCACACATGATCCCAGTTCTCCAAAGAGAAGGCCCCTAAACTCATTATCTTCTAAAGGTTTACTTAACATTCAGATGAAAACGCTCTCGAGGAAAGGGTTTGACGAAGATACCTTATTTGTGCCCAGGATTTCAAACAATTAGTGAGTCTCTGCAGCCATTACTCCCGAATGTGCTAAAAGCAGAGTCATTTAAATATAGGCACAGAGCCTTCACTCTAGGGTGTGTTCTCGTTTACAAAGAGGCCTGGAGCCTGTGGCCTTATTTGGTAAAAATAAGCATTCCTCCAACTCCTGGAAACAATTCGCTGTTGTCTCCTACCCCATTGGTCATTTGTGAACGACATCTTATTAAGTAGGCAAATTTTCACTAGAAATATTGGATCTAGGCTAGTAGCGTCCATGTCAGAAAAGGTGATGAAATACTGCACATTTTTAGGTAAAAATAATACAGTTTGCCAAGCACATTTAAAGGTAAGTCATTACTTAAATGGGTCTCACCCATCAGGGCGCATTCGGCCCCCATTGTGTTCCGAGTTAGCTTTCAACTCTAATACCTGAGCACTAGTTTCTCCGGCTCCCCAAAAGCTATGAATTTTGATATATGGTTCCTCATCATGAAAGCTTACCTCTTTATGGCTTCACCCAGGTGAGTGCATGGCTCCAGGCTTTTCTCATGGGTGCTGGCCTGGAATATGGGATCTGCAAGCACCGACTTGTAAGGGAAAGTCCCACACCTGCAGGTTCATTGCCTTTAGTGGCGGGCAGGGGGACACTCAGCCAGAGAACGTGGAGTCACCGAGTCTTTCAAGGGAGGGTGGGAGCCCCAACTTTTAAAGAGGCTTACCACACAGGTGACAAACTGCCGGACTTCCAAGACAGGAAATCCCTTTAAATGTTAAATGGTAAGGACGGCAAATGACCTACATTCAGGAAAATGGGGAGCCAGGAATTCAACATCATGTTTGTTCCAGTTTAATGGAGCGTGTTTGGTGGATATTAACTGGTCCTGAGGATTCCTGCTCTACGTAGATGGCAGCTGTTTCCACCAGAAACTCACATCTTCAAGGTCTTATTTAAAAAAGTCACTTGAGTTCCTGGCAGATTGAAGTTACTGTGTAAAGACTCTCTCTGGGCCAGTTTTCACCCTTGAAATTAGTCTGGTTTAAAATTACAAATTATTCAGAACGCTTAAGTAACTCTATGAAAATGTTTTAACATCTTCCTCAATGAAGGGACATCCCCCAGCCTGTGGCGCAGGCTTGGAAAATAAGCAGATGGATTGTTTCGGGTTTGACAGACAGCCTGGAGCTCCCCAATATCAAATGATGCCCAGGCTAACTCAATAGTTTTCCCCTGCTCAGAATGCAAAGTCTAGAGGGATTTCTGGCCAGTCCCCAAAAGTAGTTTGGGCTGTGGATCTAGCAGTTTGAACCATGTGCGCAGAAGTGCTAAATTCTTGCCCAACTGATTCAAAATAAAAGGAGGGATGGGTACAGGGATGGCTGAAGGGGCCGGAGATATGTGAACACTGTTTTCTCACGACAGGGCCTCTGTCGTTCCCCAGCACTCAGAGGAATTACTGAACACATGTGCACACAGGAAGGAAACTGGGGGGCGGGGGGTGAAAGTTGTCCGTCCTTTGCTGTTTACACTTTCAAAAAGCGAAAATCCAAAAGAGGGTTGAGATCGAAAAGTTCCTGGGGAACCAAAAAGCTTAACCTACATTCCCTAGTTGTATCCACCGAAGCCTCTTTGAGCAGGAAGGTCAGAGTTAACTCTGATCCCGCTTCCAAAACAAGACAGCTTATTTTGTATGTATAGCCGTAAACTGTTTGCAAGTTTCCTCAGTCCCCGCGCTCGGGATGAATTATGAATGGAATTAGCCAGCTTGACTTGGAATTTCCTCACTTTTACTGGTCTTTAAACAAGATTTTTATACATTCATATGTAATCAATGGGGACCAGCACATGAAATGGTCCTTAACGTAAAACACTCTGTTTTAGAGTGATTTTGCAGTTAAGGAAACTTAAATATGAACTTCTAATGTGGAAAAGGTAGTTTTTACATGCTGCTTTAAAACCGATCTGGAAAACTGATGAGCTGGCCACAATATTTCTGTCAGAAACTGAAATTAACTTTATATTTTAACGTACAATTTTAAGTGCTTGCTTTCTTTCATGAAGCCAATCTGCTTCTCACATCCACAGCCTTGGTCACCTTAACAATACATAAATTTAGTATCTGGTTATTGAGTTTTTCAGTTGCAGGGTAGAATAATTTAGATATTCATAAATACAGAGCATAAGGAGACCCTTCCTGAGTGCAAAACTACTTTTAAAATGATCACTCAGATGAGTGAATGGCACATCTCCTGATTTAATTTCAGCTTTTAAGTATTTTATATCCTTCTATACATTTTCCATATTAAACTTGCACTGTCTTAAAATTTCCCTACAAACTGCTATGTCCAAATTGATTTCAATACCAGTCTGTGTACATAAACACTATGAGATCAGGATCAATGTCAAGTTTTGGAGAGAAAAGTGAACTTGGATTCTTTTTTTTTACTCCAGTAAGGCACATGTTCAAATTTATCCCCTGGCGATGTAAAAGAAGATGAAAATAAAATATTTCTCAAATTGCTCATGCAGAGAGTAAAACACAACCTATTTCAGTAACACTTTTATCATATAGCTAATATAAGAAAATATTTGGGACAGTTAAAAGAAAGGCATTAATTAAAGTACACATAAAAATTTCAAAGTTTAAAAAGCAGTTGGAAAAAATACTTCGTAGTCACTTAGAATCTAATTACTTGCACATTTTAATGGTCTTGTATATTTCAGTAATAAAATGTTTTTACAAACTTCTCCATGCCTTTTCAAGTACTTCAAACGTATAAAGAGCTGAGAATATTCTTTTTTCTTCAAAATACATTCAAATGTATCCACCATCTTGACAGACCTGTTATTATGGTAATCATTTTCTTATACCTGATTATGATATTTCTATCAAATGGAAAACTCTGATTTTTCTTTGGAAGGGGGGAATAGTGTGAGAGAATCCCCTTAAAATACGTTTAATATTCATTAAAAGTTTCTTTACAAAAACTTTTGATATTACAATTTTATATAGACCACACTTATAGTTTTGGAATAAACCAAACTCCTTAAATAGGGCTGTGCTAATCTTGTTTAAAATTAAGAAACTAAAAATTACAGCAATCCTATAGCTACCTGAAGAAAGTTGAAAGTACTAGTCTTGATGTTTTTAATAGCTATGAAAATATTTTTTCCTGAAGGACAGATGAACTTCAGTCTGAAGTACGAACACAGAACAAAATAATACAAGCATAAAGTTTCCTTTTGAATTTCATTAATCAATGAAGAAATGTTTATTGTTAAATTTAAAATACAAAACTTTTAGTCTCGACTCTTGCGAAAATCCTGTGTGGTTAAATATTTGTTTCTAGATTTGCTCCATAAACCTACTTGCCCTTCATTTTTCAAAGGAACACTGACCGACCACATTCACAACTGCTGTCTGCAGGGAATGGCTCAAAGTCACCACCATGTCATCTGTCGCTCCCCCCTAGGCAGGCTCCGGAGAGTCAACAAGAAATTTTATTATTTATATCCATTCCTTTTAATTCTGTTATTAGCTCTCAAAGCCTTTAAATAGCAAATGTCAAATCACATGTAAATTGTTTGCTTGTTTAGCTCCAAGTTCCAGGCCAGGCTATTTCAAATTCAATACTTTGCAAATGACAGTAAAGGGGGTTGCTTAAAAATTGTTAAAAAACACTTTTCCCCATATAGCTTCTGACCAAAAAAAGTCTAAAACACGGGGCTCTAATTCCCACTTTAAACTAATTACAGTTATTTTAGGCTAAAAGTGTCAAGTGAACATTACTTATCAAAAGGTCCTCGGGTCTTCCATTCGCCTTGAACATTACCTTACCACGTACACATCAAATGCTCTGGCCATCTGGAAAATTAAAAATATAAGGCATCCTCACCCTAGTCACCCGCACAAGCCTCAACAGAAAACTAAAGGATCTCGGGTGGTAGCTTACACTTACCTCTCTGGGCTTTAGCAAGCGGTTTACTTAAAAAGATTTACTTTCTGGCAAAATGTAGGTCATTCTTAAATGCAGCTTAAAACTCTGGGCATCTTTGAGGAAAAAATGATGTCACGAAATGTGTCACTGCTCATTTATTTCCTATATCACTAAATTCTAATTAAGACACTCCTGATATCGACTCCTCGTACAGCAGCGTTTACACCATTTGGGGCCGCAAACCCAGACGTGGCCCGCTGGTAAGCTCTAGCTAAAAAGCACCCGTCTTTCATTGGGCACCGACATTTTTCTCCTTCGAAGACAAATACTTTGCAGACCTCGCACCCCTCTTTACAAACCTGCGCGGGGCATTCGGGGGGAGGGGGAGGCAAGACTTTGGTGGGAGCTGCTTCTCTTCAGCAGAGCGAGGGTTGACTGCAAAGGCGCAGGCTGGGTGCTCGAGCAATTTCCTGCCGATTTCAGATTCCACTTGGAGCAGCGTGGAGAGGAAGTCGGACTTCTTTTCCAGGCGGAGCCTCCACGTAGGACTTGGGGGAGCCCGCACTCGTGGGCCCGGGGCCGGGGCCGGCGAGGGCGCTCCTGGATCCCTGCGGGAGGCCGGCGGCCCAGCGCGGACAGGCGGGCCAGGGAAAGGGGTGCCGGGAGCGGCAGGGCGCGCCGGACTCCGGAGAGGAGTCTGAGCCGGGAAGAACTCGCTCCCAGCGCTGCGGGATCCAGCCCCCGGGATGCCCTTGAACCCGCGGCGAGGAAGGCGGCCCGCTGAGCTCCGAGCGCCCCGCCGCCTCGGGCGGAGCCGGACGTGGGCCTCGCGCGCTCCTCCGCCTCAGCCGGCGGAGAGGTCCGGTCCGCGGCGCGGCGCTGGGGGCCCCATCCGGTCCCTCGGGTCGGCGTCGCTGCAGGCAGCGCATCCCACCCAGAGACCTCGAGTCTGAAAGCGGAGACCGAGGGTCGCCTGCGGCAAAGCTCGGCTTGCACATCACTTTCCGATTTGGAGAAAATGTCACAGGAGAGGGGGAAAGGGGAAAAAAGGGGGGAGGGGAGGGAGAAAGAACCATAAATTCGAGTTCGAGGAGGGTGAGGGCCCGACCTACGCGCGGCTTCAGGCGGCGCGGCGGCGGGGGCGCCCGGGCGGGGATTCCCGGTCTCGCAGCGCACCCTAGTGGCCGCCCTGCCCCTCGCCTGCTCCCCGCGACGTTCGCTGGGTCTCCCCAGCTCATTACAATCCGCAATATATTATTTCTTCCAAAGTATTGACAATGTGTGAGACTCCAGTAACCCCGGAGCTCTTGTCTGTAATCAGCACATTTATTCACATTTAGGGAGAAGAATCCGAATTAAATCCCCGTGACCCAGATTGGGTTACAGTGTCATTTTCCCTGGATCCTCTTTTAAATCCACTCCACACCGCTTCTCTGTCTATTACATGCTAATTTAATTTTACTGTGGACGATATTTTCAGCATTTGCTGAGGACAGTAAATTTTGTAGTTTATGTTATTTCACTTTTTATGACTTTTTAACACTTAATAAAATTTTATTAGAGCACTTTTGTGTTTACAAGGCCACAAAACTCTTGGCAGGTTGTCAGAAGTCCTTTTTATTATGATCCTACTGATATACTGCGAGTAATGAAATAATCATGTCCAGAAATGTATCAAAGGCCAGAGGGATTATCCCACTTAATAGCTCCACAGATGCGCCCAGAAGAATGCGGACACGCGGCAGGACGGGCTGAGAGGCGGCTGCAGGAAGGAGGCAGCCCCCCGCGTCCGTCTTTACCATTTCGGTTGCTTTCCTAAAAGGCTACAGGCAGGGTCATGTGACTTTCTGCGGTCTCAATTTAAAAAAAAAAAGAGAGAGAATTTATTCTATTGCAAAATGTGCTTTTCTTTTTATTCTCCTTGTGTGGGCATTTAAGGCTGTTCTAGTGGCAGTGGGGCTGGCTCAGCATATCCGTGTCAGTCACTTTCTTCTCATTTCTAAGTGTAGTTTTGTGGCATTTAAGCAGCCGATGGTGACACTGGTGTCGATCGGTGCGACTTCTCCAGTCCACGCCCGAGAGAAGGCATGGGGAGGGGCCCAGGAGGACTCCATACGTTTTAAGGAACTGCCCCCCTCCTGCCAAACTGCACCTTTTGCTGTTGCTTTTTGTTTTGTTTCTCAAAACAGGGGAATAGTGACTTGAGGACTCTGCTTTCTGCCTTGTACCAAAGAACCACAGTATGCTGCTTTTATTTTATTTTGATTTTTTTGGCTAAGACTTCCTGAGGACAGATATTGCAGCTTTTTCTTTTCTTTCTTTTTTTTTTTTTTTAGAACTATTTCCTTCTCTTTTAAATAGATATATGATCATTTAACACACTGGTGTTAAGTTCATTCTTGCTGCAAAAGAAGGCCATTGCACTTCCTGACCCTGAAAGCAAGGTGGGTGGCTTTGTTTTATAATCAAATTTTCTGTCTCCAGCTTCATATTTCTCTTTCTCTGTTATTTCCTAAGTCGTGTGCCAAAGTGATCAAAGAGATGAGGAATGGAACCGTAAATGGAGTGATTTTGAAAGGACTGTTGCTGTATCCAGAGCACGTGTTCTTCTAAACTTTGGCTTTGAGGGACTTTGGCAGTATTTTTCACAAGTGTGTGTGCGCGCGTGCGCACGTGGGCATCCCCGCACGCGCGTGTGTCTCATGTTCCAACACATCACATTTGGATTTGGTCCTCTGTGGTTGTTTGAAACAAGCCCTGGGAAGCGTGCCCCTCTCTCTGGATTGCCTCCACACCACACGTGTGTGTGCTTGGGTTCTGATGTTCCTAAGGCTGCCCGCAAGAGCTCTTTGATTTCAACTTCAAGGGAGCAATTTGGTTCTTTTGTATGTCATGTGCTAATCGCGGGCAAAACTTAGTGCCTGCTCTAGTAGTCTACTGTGTGCACAGGATGCTCTAGGTTCTGAAAGGAGCGTCTGGAGGCTAGTACCCATCCCTTAAGAAAAATTCATGTCCTGAGACTATTTGGGCAGCCCTTTCTTTTTTCTCTTTTTACAGAGTTTTCCATTTGCAAATGAGGCAGTTTTTCTTTTTTCTGACCCCTCTTGTTTAAATGATTTCTGTAATGTAGCTGAAGAACTACAAGAAAGTGACTTTAGGCTCCTTCCCTCAACCTGGGTGTTATTGATGATTCGTAGTCTTTGCCTTTTACTGCAAGAGATGGGACAGAGAAGCGGCTTCAGATTTTAGTCCTCCAAATTTCACAGCACTGGACTTCAGGGAATTTTTACTTGAGGGAATTTATGCCCAAGTGTGGGATTCAAGAGAAGCATATTAATTTTGATTACACTATAAAGTGACAGTTCAATTTTATAAGTAATTTCTGCCCACCCAGGACAATTTAAATAATACTTCAAAGGCTGTAATAGCCTTCAAGTTAGAAATCTCTTTTATTAGATTATGAAGTAAACCTCCCCTAAAGTAGATAGTTTTAATGCGTCAAAGTATGTTTATAATTCTTATTCAAAAGAGAGAGAAATTGCCTGAAATATGATAACTGATAACACACGACTTGGCCAATAGAGACCCTGTCTGGTGTCCACAGGGATTTTACAGCCCTTCTGAAGTCTTCAGAGCTGAAAGGAAAGAGTGAAGCCCCAATCCTATCACCTAGGGCATCCATCTTCGAATAGAGGAGCAAACAAACCAAACCAGAGGCATGAACTTGTCCCCTCACATGACCAAGGACTGTCAGAAAGCAGTAAGGGACACGAGTTACGAGGACAGTTATAAGACCCCGGAACCACTTTGCTTGGGTCCAATTTCATTCTGCTGCTTATCACTGTGTGGCCTTGGACAAGTTATTTAACCTCCCTGTGCTTTGTTTCTTCATCTGTAAAGTGGGACTGATGCTAGGACCTCTCCCCTAGTTGTGCTGAAGAGTTAAAAAAGTTCATTTATCTGAAATGCTTCTGAGGTATCCATCACCTAGCACATGCTTGGCACATAGCAGATGTCAATGGGTATTTACTGGATGAGCGTTGACTGATATTTCATGGAGTGCCCTGGTTGCTCCCGTGTGACTGGGCCAGTAACCGAGGCAGAGTGTCAACCTCAGGTCTGCACTTGACTCTACCAAGAATGGTCAGCACTCCAGGGAAGTTGTGTCCAGCTGCTCTTTGACTTCTTCGATGGGTTTCTATATTGTCTCTCAATTAACAATTGGCTTATTTAGTTTCTGAGGAAAGAGAGTTCAAATTTTGGAAGGCGGTGCCCCGTACACAATGCTTTCTATAGAATTAACATAACTGATAAGATAATCTAATATATCAACAATATCAAATTACTGTGTATTATCATCTGTTATTCCATAAACGGCAGTTACAGGTACTGTGCTCAATTCTTTGATACATGATTTCAACTCATCCTCACACTGACCTTCACATGGGTAGTTATCACAATCCCTGTTTTACCAGTAGATATATGAAGCTCAGAGAAGTTGGCTGACTTTCCCCAAGGCACACAGCTAGTAAATGACAGATCTGGAAGCTCAACCCCAGTCTCTGGGAATGAAAATGTAGGCAGTTAGTCACCCACTGTTCTGCACTGCCTCCCAATTTTTACAGAACCTCTAATCAATTTGGTCATTTGTGATTATTGTGTAAACAATCATGAAAATGGAAATGACGAAAGCTGGGACCCAGGCCCATAGTCTTGAGTCGTCTGTGTCTTGTGCCGTGATTTGAATCCGGGGATCAGGGAAGAAAGACACAGGCTTGTCTCCCAGGGCCTTGCCTACCTCCACAATTACAGCCAGCTGCTATTGGCAGATATTTGAAAAGGGTCAGAGATATTTGAAAAGGGTCAGAGGAGAAGTCAGGATTACTTTTTTCCCCCTTTGGAAAAATCTGATTAAGCTGAATTTACCTGAAGTATTAAAACAGCAGGTGAATGGAGTTGCATGGCCAGTGATTACAGACTGAGAAGGCAGAGCTCAGATCCCTGGGTGGCAGAGTGCTTTTTCCTTTTCACCAAAAGTTCTCCATGGACTTTAAAGATACCATTCTCCTGAGACAGTTGACAGGTGTCCTACCCATTTCAGGGGATAAAGAAAAACTGAGACAATGAAAGCTTGGATCCACGTACAAGGTCACTTAATGGTGAGCAAAGGGGAGTGCGGGAGTGGTCTGCTTTACCCACATGACTCATTCTGCACCCTTGAGACAATATGTGTAGACCCCAAAAGAGGTCATCAAAGAGCTCTCAAGCTGTCCTAGGGAATAGTCAACACCTTCTAATTAAAAATACATCCAAAGCTAAATTTCAAAGTGGATAATGAAAAGAGAATGCCAATAGCAGCTAGCTGGAAAATGCTATACTTTTCTTGGGCAGAAAAGACTTAGTCTTGGGCTGGTGAGACTCCGCCACCACCAGAACAATTAGGATTCATTTTTAACTTGAGGCTTTGTGACTATTGATGCTGGGAGAACAGGAGGGAAAACAGAAGAAATGAGGTGTCTCCAAGAGGCTCAGGACTCTGTAGAGCCCAAGCTCCCTGCATGCACAGACGATGCCAGCCTGGATTTGCTGCTGGGGACTCAAGGCCAAGCACCCAGGGCATTGCTGGGCAAGGGTTCTGTGTCTACCAGTCCTCCGAATGCTCGATTCACCTTTCTATCTCAGACTTTTCCTTTTTGAAAAAAGAAGTAATCATAATCGTAATTCACATTTATAGAATTTTAGAAATGAAGGCTCTATTTAGAGTTGGTTTTGAGCTCTTCACTTCAGCTCTTCACAGTCTGAACATTTAAAAAAAATAGATGAATAACTTAATGTGTCTGGATGAATATTTGATAAGAATAAGAGAAAACTGAACAAGCAGCATTAGCTGCTGAATTAAACCCACTAAAATAAAAATGTAGCACAAGGTACAACAGAACTGAGGTTGGAAATCCCTGGAAAGAGAGAATTGATGATACTCAAGCCATTTTGCCCCAGATAATTTTAAGCCATCAAAACTTTTAAGGACCTTGAGTCATCTTCTTCGGATTTGGCTTGCTTTTCTTTCTGCATCTGTGAATTTGCCATGTTAAAGTTTATTGCTGTAACAGATTTTGAATGATAGTGCTTCTTTTTTGAAAAGGTCTGAGTACTCTTTGATTATTTGATGGAAAGAATGTACTCTTTTCCCTTCTTATGTATCTTTCAAACCAACTGCTCCAGTATAAATAAAATCTTGAAAAAATACATCTACCCTTTTTAAGCTGAGAGCAAACACTATTCCATGAAAGTCATGTGATCGCTGAATGCCTGTTATGAATGAAATCGCTCTCAGCTCTAACACAGTCAGCTAGCCTGCAGATCAGACCTTATTCCTAAAGTTTCAGAATCTAGAATGAATGCAACCAGCAGCAATGTCAAAATCAAAAACCCGTGGCAACAAAGCAGTGAGCTGGGGCAGGCTCTGAGGACAGGAAGCTGCTGGAATCTGGTTGCTAGGAGACACTCGTCTTTCTTTTGCTGGCAGCAGGAAGATGTCCTTGAGCATGGCTTCCCTTGCGGTTGGCTTTGGACAAGCCGTGAATCAGTCTGTCTTCACTAGTGCCACCCTCCCAATAAGATCAACCAGCCCACAGTGCAGGTGACACGCAGCAATGACAGTTTCTGTTCTCTCAGAAAGTTTCTCACAATGCTCTGCCTTTCCGATGGACTTTTCTGAAATCAATAAGCATTTCATATGTCTACTCTGGGTTATGAGGATATAGCAAAACTAGATCCCTGTATGGTGCTTATCACCTGTGACAACTTTGCAATGTAAAAGTACACGAAACAGCCTACAAGCGCTATTGGATAAAAAGGATAGGATAATCCGTGACCAGGATTTAAGAGAGATTTCCTAGGAGAGGGAACTGGAGCTGGGAGGACTTGTTTAGGGAAGGGTGGCTCTGGCAGGGAACACCAGGTCGACCATGGAGCACTCTCGGAGGGTCTCGAAGGGTCCCGGAGGGCAGTGAACCTTGTCTTTTTTGCTCACAGAAGCATCGCCAGCACCTGGGACAGTGCTTGGCAGAGAGTACAATCTTAGTGTTCAAGGGCTGACTGCATGCGGAAGAACGGAGGGGCTGGGACCTGAGTGGTGGGAGCCTGGGGCGGGGGGCACTGTTCATGTTCTGGGGAAAAGCCCCTTGAAAGAACGTGAAATGAGGAAGGCTGGTCTTGCTGTATCAGAGCGTCGGTACCAGGCAGTGGTGAGAAATGAGACTGGCCAGAAAGGGGGCAGCCCACTTATGAAGGCTCTTCAAAACTCAACAGAAAATGGCTTACAAAATGAGGGCACTCCTGGGAGATGCTGAGCCTGGTAGAGATGGTTTACAAGTGCTCTTTCAAATGCATTATTTCTCAACTATGTGCAGCTTATTATATGCCAGTTATGACTCAAGGAAGCTATTGAAAACACATGATCTCATTAGCTGGCTGGTATTTGGTGAAACGCACCTGATGGTTAGTTCATTTTACCGAGCAGGAAACTGAGAGGGACCCAGCGAGGCTCATGGCTTGCCCAAGTTCAGACGCTTCAGGCAGCAAGCCAAGACTTCTGGGTCTTCAGCCTTCACACACCTCATTTGCTCCTTTCTGGGAGCAGTTGTCTATTGAGGGCCTTGGGACAAGCCAGCCTGTGGTGGGGGAGGCCAGCTGGGAGGCGGTGACAAATGGCTGTTTACGAAGTGATCACAGTGCTGGCCTCGGGGATTGGGCAGGAAGACAGGAGAGCAGGTTTCTCTCTCAACTTTGCTGGCTTTGCCTTCCCTTCCCCATCCCTTCTCCTTTTCTGCCAGGATCCTGACCCCTGAGGACAGTCCTGCTAAGCATCCTGTAGGTGGGCTCTGTGACGACTGTCACAGCAGCATGGGGCCAGCTTTGGGGCAGTACTGTACTGTCTGGGGAGGAAAGGACAACAGAACCTTCCCTCAGTTTTATTGAGATAGAATCCATGTATAACACTGTCTAAGTTTAAAGTGAACAACATAAGGCAAATTGCATATTACAAAATTATCACAATAAGATTCATTAACAGGAGTTTCCTGGTGACCTAGCGGGTTAAGGATCTGGCTTTGTTACTGCTGTGGTGCAGGTTCTTTTCAATCCCTGGCCTGGGATAGTCTGCCTGCTGTGGGAGTGGCCAAAAAAAAAAAAAAGATTCGGTAACATTCATCACCTCACATAGTTACAGTTTTTCCCCCGCTGTGATGAGAACTTTAAAGAGCTACTCTCTTAGCAACTCTCCAACACACAGCACAGTATTGTTAACTCACCATGCGGTACATTACATTCCTGGAACTTATGCAGGTTAGAGCTGTGAGTTTGTACCTTCTGACCATCTTCACCTAATTCCCACATGACCACCCCTTGCCTTGGGCAACCACACATCTGACCTCTGTTTCTATGAGTTTGGGTTTTTTCAGATTCCACATCTGAGATCATACTGCATTCGTTTTTCCTCTGTCTTATTTCACATAGCATAATGCCCTCACACGCAACACCTTTTGGATCTGAAACATGACATCTGTGGCACCTCTGGAAGAGGTATGACTTTAAAAAGAATGGGATTTGGAAGCTGTAAAATATTACTAACATTTGGACTGCACTTGTGAACACCGCATTTAAAGACACATTTAAAAGACCATCTTAGTAGGCTGCCAAACCTGGTTTTAAAAATATTAACCCGATTCTCACAGGTGTGAGTGAACAACACTTAGATTTTACTTGAAAATTAAATGGGAGGAATTCCTGTCGTGCATGGCTCCGTGGTTAATGAACCCGACTAGTATCCATGAAGACTGGGTTCAATCCCTGGTCTTGCTGAGTGGGTTAAGGATCTGGTATTGCCGTGAGCTGTGGTGTAGACTGCAGATGTGGCTTGGATCTGGCATTGCCGTGGGCTATGGTGTAGGTCACAGACATGGCTCGGATCCTCCATTGCTATGGCTGTGGTGCAGGCCAGAGGCTACAGCTCTGATTCGACCCTTAGGGGAAACTCCATGTGCCACAGGTGCAGCCCTGAAAAGACAAAAAAAAAAAAAAAAAAAAAAAAAAAAAAGAAAGAAAGAAAAGAAAATTAAATGGCCTCAAATAGAAGCAATCATACCATGTGAGGGAGGCCATATAGTGGGCTTCAGAAGCAGATGACTGAAGCTGGAATACATATTCCACCATTTACAAGGTGTTCATTAATCTCTATAAGCCTCAGTTTCTTATCTGTAAAGTGGGAACGCATCCTACTTAACAGGTTTGTGTGGCAATTAAATAACGAACCGAATATAAGGAAATGAGTACAGTACCAGCGATCACCTGGTGGGTAGTAGCCACTTCTGTCACCACATCATCAGCTCATCACCCTCATGAACAGCATTTGCAAAACCCCTCTGTCCTAGCCAATGGCATTAGAGAAAAGCGGCCTGGCTTCCTTTAGCTTTTAGTCTCTCCCAAGACAGAAGATTATATTCCTAATGCTACAGCGTCAATAATTTTTCCCTTTCATACCTCCTTCAGCAGCCTCCCCGGCGCCTCCCCCACCCCCCGCCACCAACTTGCTCATCTAGAGCTAGTCAGCAAATGATGCAGAAGAGTTTCTTGTTTGTTAAGGGAATATATGAAATGAAGGGCATCACATGCAAAGTTTATTTTCTCTTATTGTTTCCAGTAAGGATTCTTTCTTGGTGATTGGTAAGTGTGTTGAGTAACAGGCGTGACTCGGCACAGGTATTTCTGTGAGGTCAGGTCCTAGGCCATCAACCCACTCATTTCGAAATCCCTTTTCATTATAATCCAGAGCGACCAGCTGGAAAAGGTAAACTAGTTCTCTGTGGAAGACAGCCAAGTTGGCAGGATTTTTTTCCTCTGAGTTCCGCTCCCGTCTCCTGTAGGGCCTGGCTAGATTGACTTGTTGTTCCAACCAATGAGCCTTACCTGAAGTTTCTGTGACAGAGCCCACAGCTCAATACGCCTTCCATCCCCAATGTGCTCAGCCAGCTGCTGTGGAAAGAAGAGGCTTGACGATCTCCGTCCCTCCACTGAGTCTTCCTAGCCCACCAGTCATGTTGCTGCCGAACCCCAGTTTGCATCACGAGTATAGATAAGGTGTAGAAGGGCAGGATTAAGCAGGTGAACACATGGTAAATTGGAATAGAATTTTTTTTTTTTTTTTTTTTTTTTTTGTCTTTTAGGGCCGGACCCATGGCATATGGAGGTTCCCAGGCCAGGGGTCAAATGGGAGCTGTAGCCACTGGTCTACACCACAGCCATAGCAACGCCAGTTCCAAGCTGCACCTGCAACCTACACCACAGCTCACGGCAACGCTGGATCCTTAACCCACTGAACAAGGCCAGGGATTGAACCTGCGTCCTCATGGAAGCTAGTCAGATTTGTTTCCACTGAGCTACGAGGGGAACACCTGGAATAGGATTTTTTTAAGCCAGTGAGGAGAATAAGACGTCGGCCAGAGTGAAAGGCAATTTGGAGCCAGTAAGACCTATCTTCCTCAGGGGTATTACACCAATACCTGGAAAAAAGAGATCTCTTCTTCTTTTTGGCTGCACCTACCACATATGGAAATTCCCTGGCAAGGGATCAAATCTGAGCTGCAGCTGTGACTGCGCTGGATCCTTAACCCACTGTACCACAGTGGGGGCTCCAAGAGGTCTCTTCTTAACAACAGAGTCAGATATATACCTATCCTTTAATATTTAGTCATACTTTAAAGTCACACTTGAAAATTTTTAAGTATTGGGTTTGCATTTTCCCATATTACCAGAAGTACTTTTTCGCATTCTACCAAGAACACTAGTTCTAACGGTAATCTTGAACAAGTTCTAAGATCCTGGCAACCTGACAACTCTAGCTGCTCCATCATCTGAAGCTCCGACTGCCATGGCAGCACCTAGTTTCAGGCCGATGCTGAGGCCAGTTACTGCCACCAGGTTTGTCTTGTGCCATCTCACCAGGGGATCTGGCTCTACATTTCTTTGCATGAACTCAGCCCAAGAGTGTAATCCTAAAGGAATATCAGACCTGTATCTGAGAAACATTTTTTTTTTAAAGAATCATTTGCCTACCCATCCATCCATCCATCCATCCAACCATTCATACAACTCTTTAACAAATATCTTCACATAGGCTCTATATTCCAAAAGGCAGGAACCTTGTCTGTCTTCTTGATCACTTTATCTCCAAAACTTAGCCCATGTCTGACAACATAACCACTGAAGCAATGTTTGTTCAATAAATGATCAGTTATCAAATGCCCACAATGTATTGGAATTGGAGGTATCGATATGACAAAACACAGCTCCTTTCTTCTTAGTATTCATAATTCTTTTTCAGCGTGGCTTTGTACCTCATTGGAAAAATAGATTCCAAGGCTGCTAATGCTCTTTTTATATTCAATTGACTGGCCGTTTCAATAATTGACTGTGTAATGCACTAAAACAGATGCAAAATTCCCTTCAGAGACAAATGAGGGGGAAAAAAAAATAACCAGCTTCACATCAGACAGATTCTCATCATTTCTTCCTAAAGTGCACAGCACCTCGTCACTAATGATTGTAGGAGACTTTGGGGACACTGATCTTAATGACGGCACCATTTCCTACAGGTCTTGTTAGTTCCTAAAACCATCTGTAAGAAGTTATTGTGTTTGGCTTTCTTAAGCCGTATTTTTAAAGCACGACATTTAATTAGTGCTTGTTAAGATGTTGCCAGTGCTATGGCCACTTCTCTCACCCCTGCTGTTTCTTCTTGGTCAGCATCTTTTCTGGAAGTGTTGTTTCCGGGAAAGGGCATGAGATGCTTCTCTGTTTGCAGAACTGCTGTGTGTATCCACATGAGGCCGGCCTGATGGAGACCCAGGGGCCTGTCAGACTGGCTGTGCAGAAAGGGCCTCCGTGTTCCCAGCCGCTCCTTGGAAAGACCTCTGGTTTTGACATTTTTAGCTGAGACCTCAAAATGGGTTTGGGACAACTATGGGTAGCCCTAGAGAAGAATGTCACAAAAGGGAAATGTATTTGAAGTATTAAATCTAAACATCTTTGGAAAAATTTCATAAAGTCGGAATTTTCTTGAAAGGATATCATTTTCAGTTGCTCTAAGAGATTCTGTGAAAACTGCAAAACAATGCATGGGCTGAAAAATCCACCGGTACTCACTAAAATAATAAATATGCTGAATATATGTCTTTATTTTCGTAAATACCTAATACCATGAATTTAATTCAATTAATGTACTTAAAAATTCAAACCATTTTTTACAAAATAAGACAATGCAGAGTTTTCACCAGAATCTTTTATCCATATTTGGATTAGAATGGCTTGATATCTGTAGTGGTTGATGTATCACAAGTGCATGTCAAATCTAGTTCTACAAAAAAAGTATTTCAAGACAATACAATGCGGACTCTGTGAAAATGAAGAAATATGTGAATCTAGATGTGTTAAGAAATGTTATATAATCTACTAAGAATTTATTTACACCCCTCTCCTTCATCCCAAACATCTGTTGAAGGAACACAAAGTTTCATGCTGGTTATGGCTTAAATGATAATTCCCTTTCTCTTTGAATTGTCATGTGCTTTTTTAAGGTAATCCTTAATTAAAGAGGACATTCAATAAATGTATACACGCTTAGCCAAATTGTTAAATCTCCATATTCCCTAAGTAATGTCTATTAGAATCCCTTTTGCCTCGGTAACCTAAACATTTAAATATACTGAAGGCTTCAGTGAAAGATTAGCATTTGGCGCTAAGTGTAAAAACATTTCCTGTTGGGCCCTCCACCATTAACAAGCTTTTTGTGAGGGAAGGGGGGTGGGCAGGTGACGGGGAGAAGATGAGGGAGAAGTTGGCCAACTCTTGACAGCTGAAGTCTTGATCAGTCACAGCAGCGTTTGTGGTTCTTGCTGATGGCTGGTGGTGTAGGTTTTTATTTGTCTACCATTCTCTGCTGTGATGCGGAGGGTGTTGCTGGGAATTAGGGCAGCCGGGCCAGATCCTGGCTGTCGGTTACAATCACCTCCCCGGCCCTGAGATTGTTGCGGGGTGCCCTGGGTCCCTTTGAGCGGACTACCCTGATACAGGACGTTTCAGGCCATTGCTGTGAGCAAGAGTCCGTTCCTGGCTTTATTCTCGTTGGAAACAAGATTTATGAAATGAGGAGGGGTATCTATTTTGCTGGTAGGGCGGCTGTTTTTGTCGTCGGCCTTGGGTTTAACGATACAGCAGTTTCCTCTGCAGCCCAGACAACTCACTCTTTGAACACAGAGAGAAATAGTGCATCAGAAAATTATTTTCATGGTGTTGCCATGTTTACTGTTTCCTGTTGTCTTTGCCTGAAAGTGTTTTAACAAAAATTAGGGTTGAGCATAAAAACATTTGAGCCAGGGGATGAAAGGAGTTGTTATTACATTTCCTTTCCAGGTTAACATGGTCGCCTTTGATTTGAGCGCTATAGACTTGGGACAGGATATGACACCAATTAAAAACATGAAACTTAATTTTTGGACTAAACAATCACATACTCTTTCTTCTGATATCTGGTGGAGGGTTACTGACATGACATTTATTTCACAACCACAACCCTACATTTATTGGGTTGGCTTGATTTAAGATACATGGGGGCAACTAAAATTGTGCACGGAAAAGTCTAGCAACGTCTTCAAAACTGTAAAGCAGCTGTTATAAAAGGGAACACAGTCTTCCTGGTGACTGCCGTGCAAGGTCAAGAACACAAGCAAACTGGCTCCCTGAGCTCCAGACCTATTCATCTTGGTTGGAGGCAGATTTTAATTTAAGAGCTACATTTCAAAACAAATCAGTTGATTTTATCTCATAAAGGACAGCAGGGAAACATTTAACCAATAACCTCTCCTTAGCCTTACATTTATTTTTTTAGTTTTTATTTTTTGTTCTTTAGGGCCGTACCCACAGCATATGGAAGTTCCCAGGCTAGGGGTCAAATCGGAGCTGTAGCTGCCCCGCCTACACCACAGCCACAGCCACAGCCACGTGGGATCCAAGCCGCGTCTGTGGCCTACACCACAGCTCACAGCAACACTGGATCCATAACCCACTGAACGAGGCCAGGAATCGAACCCACAACCTCATGGATACTAATCAGATTTGCTTCTGCTGAGCCACCATGGGAACTCCCCAGCCTTACATTTAAACTTCATTTTTTCACAAGAGTTTTAGTATTTGTTGAAAATCAACTGCAAATAGTAATAACATAATGCCCTATGAATCATTACAAATATGAAAAGTAATGCACTCTATTTGAGTATCGATATGTTTAAATGATAAAGCTGAATATTCGTGCTTAATTTTAATGCAAAAAATAAAGTGAACACATGCGAATTTAAGTAGCTAGGTCAACCTCCCCTTTTTTTCACCTGGACACCTTGTCTCACTCTAGCCAGTGATCCTGTGAAGAAAGTATTAGTGGTTTCAGCTCAGTCCCAGGTGGCCTATGTCACATACTGCATAACCTGCTGGTGGGTCCTCCAGGGCTATTTCTATTTATAGACAGTAGCCTTTTATAATTCTGTCGGGGGCAGTTGTGGAGAGGGTGCATACCCTGTTTTAATCTACTTATTATGCACTTGAAAATACTGGAAACATTTACAGAAAGAAGTCAAGTTAAATTTGTAAGACCTTTTCATGCGTTCAAATAAATTCGAGCTTACAGCTCTATACCAAGTGCTCAAGTTATTATGTTTGAAAGAAAAGTCACTCACAACTTCAACTCCATGTGGAAAATTACCAAACACTGCAGTTTTTCTAACCACGAAAATCCTCATTTCCCATGTGCAGTTGGTTAGCTCCTCACCGCATCCCCAAGGAGTCTGTGTGAGTCTGAAACACTGCAGAAAAATGAGAATTTCCACACTTAAATGCAGCCAAGGCAGCATTTTTAATGATTAAAAATAAGAGCAGAAGTGGAAAAGGAAGGGACCATGGGTCCTTGTTTTATTTTTTTTTCTTTCCTCCCATAAAAAAATGAGAGTGTGGGGGTTCCCAGGTGAGAGTCAAATGTGGGCCTGCATTTAATTTTTATGGGACTTTTTTTTAAAACAAGAAAAAAATACCAACTCTCTTAAATTTCCTCACTCTCAGTTGCACGCCGTGAATGTTAAAATGAAAGGAGGCATCAAGGCCAAATTCACCGTACAGCTTTTGTGAGCTGTTAGAAGCGATTCTCAGGATCTGGGCTTTTATTTAGGTTTGCTTTCCCTCTCAGCCTGAGTGTGCATTTTTGACGAGTTCTTTCTATCCCTAGCTTGAATGTACGCAGCCGATGCTTTCTCACACACACACACACACACACACACACACACACACACACACACAGGTTTTATGTATTTAAAGAAAATGAAAATCTTTAGTCCCTTGGTAACAATATTTTAAAAAGCAGCTCGATATTTGGATCAGCAAGTAGACTACTTTCAAAGACAACTCTCATGGGCACAATGTGTTAACTGTTTTCCGTGCCACCATTTCATCGTGTGCAAACGGACAGCAAAATGGTGGTTCCAGCATTTGGTTGTATGAGGGCTCTTTCGCAGACAGCCTTCCCTCTCAGATCGCAGAACCAGTTTGAAGAGCAATAGAAAAGCCAGATTGCTCAGGCCAGGGACGGATTCAATAAAACATACACACAGATCTTCCTCTGCTCACTGCTTTGCAGATGCTTGAGCAAAATTTGAGATACGTACGATACAAAGAGAGCACGCCCTGGTTAAAATAAAAAATGCAACAGAAATGATAGTTCAGTTAAACATGGAATTCCTTGGTGTTGGTAAATGCAGATGTTATTCATAGACCCTCCAATGTCACCGTTAGTAATCTACCTTGAGAAAAGACCCAAAACGGGGTTAGCATAGCGAATGTGAATGTTTCACTTGTGAATAAATGATCTTTCCAGATCAAGGTTGAGGTCACTGGCAAGCTAGTCTAGGTGAGCTCATTCCACAGTTATTTGCACATGCAAATCAGGCTTCTAAATTTTTCTTACCTTACTGTCTTTTGTTCATGAAAAGATCTTTGATGGATCTCTTAAAATAAAAATGTTGAAATAATCGAACAATGTAATAATTGAACTTTGCTAATAGTATTCATTTAGGACTAGCTCCTAAATAGAACCAAAAGTAAGATAGGTTTTGACTTACCCTTCCCTGGACCTCAAATCGAAGAGAGATGAATCTGACTGAGAGAAGAACTTGACATTACCCTGTATTGCCTACGGCTGAATCACCACTCTCTTTTGTCTGAAGGAAAACATTTTCTTCTCAATGAGGTGTATATTTTAAAGAAATATACTGAAGAAAACTGAGGCTCATAGCATTTTTTTTTTTTTTTTTACTGTTTGACCGAAGTTTACAAATATTTGAGATTATAAAAGCGACGGTGCTACATAAAACAGACCTGCAGCAACACTGTTTACGGCACACACAACAGTATTATTTTCTGTTTGGTGTGCAGAAATTGTAAATAGGAAAGGGTATAAAGCTATTAAATCTAGTAGCAAGAGGACTCTTAAGGCAAGGTTTATTATAATAATGCATGGAAAAGCTTTACTTTTTTATCTGTGGGTATTAAATTTTCGTGTTTGCAACACTATTTTTAACTCTGGAGCCATATATCTGGTAGCATCTTGGAGAAAAAGGAAATGGACAGATGTCCATAAACAAAGGGCTCCACCTGGTGGTAGAAGGTATGAAATGGTGATGAAGAGAACTAATGCTGCGAAGGGAAAACAGATGCCAGGGCAGCTTCTGTGTGTGTGTTTCTTGTAATAAACACATTTGAAGGAAAAAGAATGACACAATTCCCCAAATTTGGATTTCGATGTTGATATAGCTTTATAGATAATATCATTCAATTTCTTCTTTCAAATTCAGTCCTCACAATACATTTATAAATGCACCCATCAGAACAGACATTTACATGGGGCCCTGACAAATATGAAGCAAAATAGAAAGCAAACTATCCACATCCTCTGAATGTCTGACTATTAAGTAGAATACCAACTAGTAGATTTAACAAAGAAAGCATTTGTTCCAACCCAAGGGTGTTCCTTGGGTGACTTTGTGGCTCACCTAATTAGGAAGGACTGGAAAGGAGGTGGTGCAGAATTCAAACAGGGGAGGGAAGAAATAATTTCAAATCCATGACTAAGAAACAGAAAATTGCTCATTTTAAAATGGCATTTGTGGCTGAAATGTTGAAGCATTTGAATCTACATATTGTGACTCTTCCACCTTTTCAAACTCTAAAATTAGACCAGGAATTACATATACCAAATGCTATGCAAAATGTAAAATAGGCATGCCATTTACGGCTCTCTACGTAAGGTGGAAATTAAATCTTCAGCCTCCAATAAAATTGTATTTCTGTAATAAAACTGCTGCACCTTGACACTAGACTACATTGAATCCCAAATTAAACACCCCATTTACTGTACTGTAACAAGTAAAAGAGTTTGCTACACTGAACAATATTACATACAGAAAAAGGTAGTATATTTTGCTCTGTAGAGTCAACCAAAAACAGACTCATTCCCCACATCCTCTTTCTTAGAACACACCATATTTTGATGACGGTAATTTTTAAGGTTTGTCCGTCATTGTTAAAATGTCTACTTCTTCCTTAATTACACAAACCTGTATAGGTGGGTAGGTCTAAAAAAGTCCATCAAGTAGGATATTTACTACAATGCTTTTACTACAAAGCACTTCATGGATAACTCAGCCCCATAAGCAGAAACGGCCGGTGTGCTGAAGGCTGGGTACATTTCCTTATGCATCATACATAATGGAGATGCTTTTCGCTACAACTGACACGCTCCGTATCCACTTACACGGCACACACGGGGTGCCACGGCATAAATACACGAAGGTTTTAAACTTAGCGTCTGTTAATACAGGTTATGCATGTATCTCACGCAGTGTTGATTTAGAAGAATCAGACTGGATGTTGTCTTAAGCAGGCAAAGACGGTAGGTGTTTTGTTTTGTTTTGTTTTGTTTTGTTCTGGTTTTTTTCTCCTCACTAAGCTATGGCTAAGCCAACAAGGCCTTCTGGCATTTGTGAAGGGGCTTTATGAGAAGTTAAAATCTACACAGGGTGACCCATAGAGAACGATGAATACTAACGTTGCTGCTTCTTACCATCTAAAGTGCAGGCGAGCTGGGGGATGCTGTCTCCGCGTCTCCGCCGTCCTCCCGCCGGCCCCGCGGAGCCACCCTCTAGTGGACGGAAGAGAAAATTGCCTCTCCTGGCGCCCTCCTGCTGCTCTTCATTTAATAAACACGCTCCCCTCCCCCTCTCTCAGGAGATGGTGGATATTATTAACCTTCAAGCACGATTCAGCGAGATGAATGTTAATCGTGAAGGGATTTCTAATCAAGTTTAATGGTGTAGGACAGAGAGAAGTTGTGTTAGCAGTTTCAATCCTGCTGGAAATGCTAATTGTTAGGTTTCCTATGATAGGTGAGGATAATATGAAAATGGCAACAGCTGTAGTATTTCCATTTAGAAGTTGTTGCCTATAATTTTGAGGCAAGTATGGAAGAAAGGGACAGAGCCCTTAGTAGGAATGACTAGTCAAGAGGCTAATTTCTTGGGAGATATTAGAGGTTTGAGGCTTGATACCTACTCATTTGGAGAAAAGAATTCTCTGCTGGGAGAAAATCTCTGCCTACCAAAAGCCACGGGGAGAAGTTTCGGGTTGGCAGGCGACGTGTCTATGGTAAAGGATGCAGAAGTTACAGCGCTGAGCACTGATATTGGAGCCCTTCCATCTCTTACGCTTCTCTCTGTGGCTCATTGCCTTTTTCGCCAGCTTCTTTTTAGCAGATCTATTTCACCCTGGCTTAGGAAACAGAAAAATAAAAAGCACTTAGGAGTTCGAGATGAGCCCCGACTGCACCTCCATTTTTGTCTCACTCACTTCTGCCCCTCTCACTGACTCAAAGAGTCATTACCTGTGGTCTAGTATAAGGGTGCCCTGCTGTGCCCAGCTCCCATCCTCCCACTCTGGCACAGCTGCATCTCCTGTACCACCATTGTCTGTCCCAGTCCCCTGCTTACAGGGCAGATATGCACATGGAAGTGGAGGGTATTCGATGTTATGTGAACAGTGTCTTTGGTGTACACTTTTACTTGACTTTGATGACCCTAAATTCTATGGCTCAACCCTAAACTACCCTAATACTGTCATAATGTCACCTACCAAAGAACTGGAGAGCCTTTTACTGCAGTGTATTTTACCAGATGAACGTGGGCCTTGAAAAGTTTCCTTGTATTTTCATAGTCGACTTGTTTAGTCTAAGTTTAGAAAACATCTAGGTGATAAATACAAAGTCAAAAAATAATCTATGAAGTTTATGTACCTACATGGACATGGTCTCTTTTAACTGTATTGTGGCTTTTGTCATCATTTAGCTTTTGTTTTTTAGACTCCTTAAAAAATGATTCAATGTAGAGGAAATAAAAATGATTCCCGGGTGTTCGTATGAGATACAAAATCAGTGACCAACATTATTTTCCCATCAATAATAATTATACTAATTAGCCCAGGCATTACACCTGTGCAAAACCCTTATCCCTATTTTACAGATGAAGTAACTGAGACGCCAAAGGTTAATTGCTTGCCCAAAGCCATGCAGCAACTCTGTCAATACCACGTTTTAAATCTCCAACTCTTGCATCCTTGGCAATAGAGCAATTATGCCTCTCTTCAAATAAGGTAAATTTGTTTGTTTGTATCATAGGAGGTGGGTGTTGGTGAACAACAGAACACAGAGGTCGAATATTATTTGTTTTAAAACTGTAGAATCTTTCTTATATTAGAAGCTTATTTTACTATGTTTTCTAAGTTGAAGTTACTTCACTGTCATAAAATTCCACATTGCATACATTACACAAAATCAATAGTCACCCATTCAAACAAGAGATTGGTAATTAGGGACGGACAGACCCCAACATATCCTTTGCTTGCAGATAAATTCAGTGAGATTACCTAATTCTTTTCGTTTTCTTTCCGCAAAGAATATGTTTTTCCCCTATCCAAATGTCTCAGTGAACATTGCAGCTGTGCAGCAAGAGGCAGTTTTGCATGCATATATTCTGAGAACAATGTGGAGTATTTATCCCTTGGGATAAAAAAAAAAAAAAAAACCCCAGCAACAACAAACTTGAAAACAGATGGTTCTGATACAGTCTGATAAGAATGTAAACAGGAAAATATCTTTGTTGACTTATTTCTCAGTAATCAGTAATAATTAGTTATTGTCTGGAGATGAATTACAGTTTTGATTTCCCAACCATGGCCACCAACAGCCTCTGAAAAGGGAAACTACTTTTCTGATATTGGTGAGGAATTATTGACTCCCGCTGAACCCTCCTCATTAACATTCTCTTTGATTGATGTAAAAGAATGAAGACTTTAGAGAGGACCAGTTCTGCATTCTTAACTCTTTCTTCTGTCAACAGTTGATTTAGAGATATTATCCACCTATGGTCAACCCATGAACAGGTTCACTTGAAAAATAAAATTTCTCTTCAGCCTAAAGCACCAAGACTTTCCTTCCCTCCTCCCTTTCCTTCATTCTTGCCTTCCTTCTTTTTCTTCCTCTCCTCGCCTCTTTCCTCCCTCCCTTCCCTCCATTCCTTTCCTTTTCTTTTTCTTTCTTTCTTTCTTTCTTTCTTTTTTTTTTGGTCTTGTTATTTTAGATAAAGGTACAATCATCTCCTTTAGAGTCTGGACTGGTGTTTCTTTGAACTCATTATATTCCTTTGTCAAAAACTTTGTTTAGGCTCATTATTTAGGTTCAATAAACATTTAATGAATGCCTCCTATCTGCCAGGCCCTGTTTAAGGTGCTGGGGATAGAAAGGTGAATCAGACATACTTTCTCTTGTTTTATTTTTCATTTATTTATTTATTTATTTTTAAGGCATATGGAAGTTCCCGGGCTAGGGATTGAATCAGAGCTGTAGCTGCCAGCCTACACCATAGACACAGCAACACTGCTGCTGAGCAAGCCCAGGGATTGAACCAGCATCCTCATGGATACTAGTCAGATTCTTAACCTGCTGAGTCACAATGGGAACTCCAGACATACTTTCCCCTGTACTATAGGACTCAGTTTAGATGGGGAGGCAGGTACATAAACAAACGATTTCCCCTCAATTTGTGAGGAAGTGGGCAAAGTGGCATAGAGGAGTGGGGGAAAGGATTGATTCCTTGGAGAACAGGGAGCTTTACAGAGGAGTTATTAGATCAGGTCTTAAATACTTCTGTATAGAATCCTGGCTGCAGGGATCCACTGGCTATGAAATCCCTGTGGATTTCAAAACCTCTGAAATCCTAAATGAAAAATGAAATTTCAACTTGCTTACAAGTTCTTTGGATTAGTCAATGTAAACAATTAGTTGTTATTTGGACAACAACGACATTACTTGTTGTAGATAAGATCATGGAATCCTGCCACAATCCAGAAATTCTGAGAAGTAATCATCTTTTAAAATACAAGGTTTGCAAGAGAAAACTTAGGTTGTATTCCTCTATGATATTATATCTCTTGGCAGGAGAAGATCTGGTATTTCAGAAATACATGAGTCATTAACAAAGCAATATCAGGAGTTCCCTGGGTGGCTTAGTGGGTTAAAGTCCCACCATTGTCACTCCTATGGCGCAGATTCAGTCTTTGGTCCAGGAATTTCTGCATGCTGCAGGCACAGTCAGGAAAAAAAAAAGTAATATTATCCTGGGCTGTGTTAAGAGTATCATTTGTAACTAGGAAATAATCCTTGTGTAAATTTATTGTAGGTTGGGCTCTTATTTGAACGTTACACTTTGGGTCTGTAACTTAAAACATATGTATGAAAGCTGCATATAATTCATGTATGGAAAGAAGGAAATGATGACAGGGATTAGAGTCTATGGACCCAGGAAAGGAGGTGGGTTATTTATGCTGGAGAAGAGAAGGCTGACGGGAGACACAATTAACAACCCCTGGGCAGTGAGGTGCAGCTGTGGAGAACACCAGTTAGCCTTTTCCACCTCACTGGATGGAGCAGAGGAAAGGGAGTTTCAAGGGAGAGCATCAGGACAGAGTCTGCTTTTAGACACAGGAAGACTTCATGATCTGTAAGTCTGACTGAAGTGAAGAATGGGCTGTCCCAGGAACTTCTGGAGTACTTTAGAAGGAAGAGGAGTTCCCGCTATGGTGCAGTGGGTTAAGAACCTGACTTCAACAGCTTGGGTCACTGTGGAGGGGAGGATTCAATCCCAAGCCTGGCGCAGTGGGTTAAAGGATCCAGCACTGCTGCGGGTGTGGCTCAGTTTCAATTCCTGGCCTGGGAACTTTCATATGCCGTGGGTGTGGCCATGAAAATAAGAAAGAAGATAGAAGCATTCATTTTCAAAATAAGGGCCTTGTACCAGACTTCAGCTCCCTACGGCAATGCAGCAAGCACCCTATACAGACTTTATAGTCTGATGTCTGTAAATTTACACATGGAGAAAGGTTAACGATAAAGAGGTCTAAATAGTCTTACCTTGGCTGTGAGTCCCAGGTAATATCTCACTAGGGAAAAAAAAAAAATCAATATGCACAATTTTTTCTCTGAAGTTCTATGCCAGCTACTGGTTCCTTTAAAAAATATATACAGGGAATTCCTGTCGTGGCTCAGAAGAAACGAATCTGACTAGTATCCATAGTATCCATGAGGATGCAGGTTCAATCCCCGGCCTCTCTCAGTGGGTTAAGGATCTGGCGTTGACATAAGCTGTGGTGTAGGTCACAGACACGGCTCGGATCTGGTATTTGACCCCTAGCCCGGGAACCACCACATGCCACGGTGTGGCCCTAAAAAGACAACACACACACACACACACACAATTACTTTATATATCATGTTTAAAAAGAAATGTGTATATTCTTAGGAGTAGAAGTTCTCAAATTCAATTTTAGAGCTATTTTTTAACAGATTTATAGTTTATCTTTCTAACTATAGAAGTAATATGTTTTTAATGCTAATACATTTAAAAACATGAAAAGCATAAAAATGCATTTTTTTTTTTGTTAAAAAACTGAGCAAGCACACAAAAAATGTCCACAAAATGGCCCCGCCATCTCCTGATTGTGTCCTAGGTAGTCCAGCTGGGTTCCTCTGGTTGGCATCTTCTCTTCTAGGTTTGTCCTTCAAGAGTGAGTTAGGAACTATATACAATAGATGATTAACAAGAACCTACTGTAGAGCACAGGACAAATCTCAATAGTTTGTAATAACCTATATAGGACGAAAGAATGGATATATTTATATGTATAACTAATTCATAGCATTGTTAGGTCAACTATACTCCAAAAAAAATTTTTAAAAAAGAGAGAGAGAATGACTCAGGAGTGTGTGCTTCGCTGCATCTTCCTCCTTCTTTCTCGCTGCAATTGGATCTCACTTCCCATCCTCTGCTACGTCCGTGTTGAAACAAGTAGAAATGCGGGAATGGGACACTGATTTACCTGGCACCTACATCAGGGCTACTGCTATTTGCAAGCTGGTGGTATAATCTGTGGCTTGGTAGCTATGGACCTGGCAAGACACCAAAATGACCATCTATCTGAGTGTTGGTTCAGACATTTGTATTGAACACCTGAATGGGATTCTTCAACTTCAGTCTACGGGTCTGAAGAGGAACCCTGTCTTATCTGGGGCTCCTGCTTGCTTGAGAGGCAGGGCAGGAAGTGGGGAGCGGGTTCTTTAAGCAGTGGTGGCTGCCACAACAGCATTCCAGAGCCAAAAGAAGTTTGAAAATTGCAGATCATGTTGGTCGTGGGTGACAGAGGTGTGACCATATTGGCCTGGTCCTTCTCATCATGCAGAAGGACTCCTGAAGTTACATATTTGGTCTTCTTCCAGGGAAGTCCTCGCCCTGCCCATCACTTTTATCCAATCTTCGTGAACTCTGGAGCCGAAAAGATACTCCCGTTTCTCCTTTTTCTCACACTCCTTTCTCTCTACCTCTCCTATCTATAAAACAACTGTATAGAATACACAGGAGCTGGGCTCCTCCTTGGTTCAGCTGCTCTGCCAACATGCTTAAATCTTTAACCCTTTTCTGCACTTACCTCCATGCTGGCTGCAGTGTGTGGACCAGTACCTGCCTGAGCACACACACAGACCATGAGATTCCTCTCTAGTTCCGCATAATGAACTCAAGGAATTTCAGAGCTAGAAGGAAATGCAAGGCATTTGAAAATTTTTCCTTTCCAGATGAAAAATCAATACTGGATGTCTTGCCCAAGACCATACAGCCACTTAATGGGAGATCTAAGACTAGAACCCAGGTTGTTTATGCCCTATAATTTTGCTGCTTCCTCCAGAAAATACCGTCAGAGAAGGCAGGAGCAGCTCTCTGTCCTCCCCAGCCCTCCCTTTTCCATCCTGCTCTGGGGGGTTGTCTGGGGCACAGAAGCCCCTCTGATCTCTAAAAATGGGCATTTAAGAAAATTAACTATTGTTAAATATTCTCTGTAACTTAATATGGTTATTTTCCTGAAAGATCTATAGCATTCATATTTATACAGCAATCAGAGGTCTATATAAGACAATTTATACAGACAAAAGATTACTTAAAAAAAAGACACCAGTTAATTCTTTCTCATTTTAGTCTCTAAAAACCTCAGAGAGCTAATGATTCTTGCTTTTTCATTCCTCAGCTCCCTTATCTGTAAAATAAGCAATATGAGATAGTGTCTAAGATCTTTTCAGAACCTGAAAAACTTAGACCTCTGGGTTGGGATTTTCGAAGAGTTAAGATTTGGAGATTTTACCTTTGTTTTGAATACTTCATAATGAAGGTTTTTGAAAATGTTTGATCCCTGCCTGCTGCTAAGAAGAGTGCAGAGAGAACTTCGAATCTCCCCCTGGTGAGCCAGGATCAGGCGTGGGAGCAGCCACGCTGCTGAGCTGTGCCAAAGGCAATGTCCTCAGAGCCTAAAACAACCTGCAGACCACTGGTTTTTTGAGTTCTTGTGTCAGAAGTGATAGAATTTCTGCAAAACAGAAAAACAACAGGAAGAGAAATGAAGGAGGCTCAAAGGCTTCTAATGGAATGGGGAACCTGGCCAATGGCAGAGAGCCAAGTGCCTTCTGACAACCAAAATGTTTTCATTATGTGTTTCCCTCTCTGACATGGACCTTAGCTCCTCAGTATTCCTCACAGGCTGGTCTTGGTCTAACATTTGATTGGTTCGGCACCCACAAGGAGTCCAAAGGGGCAGGTCCATCTGAGGCTTTGGGGTAAGAGCAGTTAGGCAACTTGGGAGGTGCTATCAGGGTTAAGAAGCACCTAAAGGTGAACCATTTGTTGTCCAGTTACACTGCCATCCCAGGTTTTGTTGTTGTTGTTTGTTGTTTGTTTGTTTTTTCTTTTTAGGGCCACACCTGCAGCATATGGAGGTTCCCAGGCTAGGGGTTGAATCGGAGCTACAGATGCGGGCCTATGCCACAGCCACGGGCCTATGCCACAGCCACAGTGACACGGGATCTGAGCCGCATCTGTGACCTACACCACAGCTCACTGCAATGCCAGATCCTTAACCCACTGAGCAAGGCCAGGGATCAAACCCACATCCTTATGGATCCTAGTCAGGTTCATTAACCACTGAGCCACGAAGGGAACTCCCATCCCGGGTTTTTGAGACCACTGTTCACTCACATAGAATTCAATACATGGTATAGTTAATAAGACTCGAAATTCATAAATATACTATGACACAAACAGTAGATTCTAATCTCTTTCATTATAGGAGCTACAGGGCTTTCTTCCACCATTCCTGATGTCACTTGTGTGAGGAAATGACTTTAATGCTCTCCCTCTAGCTGGGAGGTTGGAGGAGGGAAGGGGGGTGGACATTGAGGACCAGGACAACAGAAGATCACCCGCTCGCTAGTCATGTCCCAAATCTGTCCACGACGCAGCCAACCCATTCATCCCTCTGTCCCAGCAGTCTCCTTGCAATGGCCACTTCTGGTCTAGTTTACTTAACAGCTGCAAAACCAGTAAAGTTGGTGATGAATGCTAAGGCCCAACCAAAAAAACAATGTTTTTTTTTTTAAATAATGAGATAAAAACCCTATAGAGAAAGGCAGGAGCATTCCAGCTAAGCTGTCGTATTCTGGAAAATCTTTTACATCTCTGGGGCTTGTTCTCTGTGTCTGTAAAAGAAGGAGGCTGAACTCTATGATTCTAAGCAGCTGGCATTAAGTTTATCGACTACCAGGCCTGTGGCACAAATGTGTTTTGGGAGCAGTAGGGGGTTCTGAGTTTTTCAGAAATTCAGAATAAGAAATTGATCCAGAAGGTGATTTGTGCTTGTCAACTCCCAACTCCCCAAAGGGGTGCGGACCTTTGTCACTGCCGGGCCCCTGGTTTGTGGATCCAAGAGCCCTGGTGCTGTCTGGATTTGTTGTAGACTCAGTGCCACTCTGAGTCCAGGCACCCATTATACCACAGAAGTGGTAGGGGAGTAGGGCCACACATTTGCCAAAGGGAACGTCGGGCAGTTTTATGCTTCCCTCACAGGAAAGGTGGAAAATTCCATTCCGTGAGCAAGAGGGGTGCCCAGGCTCAGGATGTACTTTGTGTGTTAAATGTAAGATTTCCAGTCACCCTCCTTTGTTTGACTCAGGCTTCATCAAGAAACCCCTTCCTTAGGATCTGGCTGGCTGGTCAGATCTGCCTACAGGGAGAGAAGAAGGTGGAGTGCCTTGGTTCCTGTGACATTTATAGGTATAGGTCATTGCAAATGTTTAAAAATGAGTAGATGGTATTAATGTGGAGAGGGAACTTAAAGGGAAAGAATGTACTAGAGAAACAGTGAAGGGTGGAGGACCGGCAGGGGGTTGGGCCAAAAGGGCGGTGGCCCTTAGAGACATTTTGGAGAGCATGGGAATGCAGCTTGGAGGTCATCCATGTGTCTGTGCTGCTGGCCCGTGCATATTCATCAGTGGTGGGTTTGCTTTATAATCAAGGCAGCACTTTGCAGTTCATCTCTAATAAAGAATGTGAATCATTTATTAAAGACTGATGCACATTGTGAATAGTCTTTATGACAAATAAATACATAGCATGGTGGTCAGAGAATAAATGAATATGTATCAATTTAAAAACTGAGCTAGCATGAAATTGCTAAAAAGATATAAAGTCTCTTCTACACAGAAATATTTTTGTGTTCATAGATTGATATACTTCCACATACTTATAGCTGTACAAACAGTAAGGTCAAAAAAAACCTGGAACATTTCAAAAGTTGAACAATTTTAGAGACCTCTGTCAAGATCTGAAATATTACTGGTTAATGGGAATATATACTTCTTTTATGTCATTTGAAATGTATTATAACAACTATTAAATAAGTATCTAGATTTATATGTCTTTTAAGTCTCAAGCTAAAAATCTTCAAGAAGCATAAACACAAATGCCCTTGGTCAAAAAAAGGACTGATTAGCAGTCTAAGAAAAATATAATTAAGGAAGTTAATTTTAAGCATCTATGCAATTATTATAAGATATGTTTAGAATTTGCATTTAGTAGCAGGATTGGGTTATTAACCATACAACTTATCACCTTAGTAATCATATTAACAGGGGTAAAAGGTCCAGAAACTAAGAACTTGATTAGTAATCTACATTTTATACTAATTATGGGAGGTATAGTAAAGATTATAAATACACAAGATAACAATCCCATGTTACTGAGTGCAAAAAATAAACTTTCACATATTTTGACAAGCATTGCTTGGTCTGAACTATTTATAATACTTTAGAGTGTACTAGCACTTTTTTGTAATATAAAAAGTAATAGAATCTTAGTAATATGAGGTCCCACTAGAGATATTTGCTATTAAATTGTTGCTGAGTGTGCTGAGGTTTGGGGTAGAATTATCGAGTTTGCAGATTAGCAAAGCAGGTTCTGGCAATGTTTTAAAATTGAGTCAGTGATGCTTTAAAATGAGGCATATTTTAAGGATTCACAATAAAAATTTAAAAATAGATGAAAAGATTGGTTTGTTATTCTCAAGCGGTCTATGTTAATTAGTGCTTTTATGTAAACTAATTTTATGACTATCTACAGGTTTCAGCAGGGGTGTGAGAGTGAGGCAAAGTTCACGAAAGACTAATTGAAAATGAGGTGTGACATTAATTTTACATAAGCATTTCCCATTTTACTTCTGCTTTCCTTTTATTTTTTAAAAACCTATCCCCTTTCAACCATTATTAGCGCAAAACCAGGATGGCCCAATTATGTGAAATTAGCCTTTTGCCTCTGTTTCTGATTCTAAATTTGATATACTTTGCATTTCACCCTGAGTGTTGCCAGCAAGAGTCCTCTTCTCTCCTGGGCACTGTAAGTTTTGGGGGACACCAAAAAAAATATACTACACTCACCTCTTCACCACTTACCATGGGAAAGCTTGCGTTTGTGTCCTTATTGAATTTCTTTTTGCTGTGAGCAAAGCTGCCCAACATAATAAAGCTGCTTGATAAAGGCAGAACAGTTAAATGACTCCCTTCTCCCTGTCCACCAGTTTAAAAATAAAAAGGTCGGTAGCACGGCAAGAGAGAAATTCTTTACAGTTGCCAAATGACTGTTTTAATTATTTTTAATTGCCTATGTTCTGCTCTAGAATTACCAATGGCAAGGAGATAGTTACTGGGAGTTTCCTAGTGGAAATCTTTGTACTTTGGCAGCAATCGTTTTCAGCGGCCATCTTCAATTTATTTTGAAACAATTGCTTAAACTGGATTTATCTAGTTATTAAGTCACAGTTAAGGTAGTTAGCTTGTATGATATAGTCAGAGTAATCTGTAATTAACTATCATGAAATATCTGTACTGGAAAAAAAAGTCCTTGATAAATTTTACTGGCGTTCCTATTATGGCTCAGGCATAACAAACCCAACTATTACCCACGAGGACGCAGGTTCAATCCCTGGCCTCACTCAGTGGCTTAAGGATCTGGCATTGCCGTGAGCTGTGGTGTAGGTTGCAAAAGGAGCTTGGATACCATATTGCTGTGGCTGTGGTATAGACGCGGAGCTACAGCTCCAGTTTGACCCTAGCTTGGGAACTTTCATATGCCATGGGTGCAGCCCTAAAATGAAGAAAAAAAAAATTTTTTTTTACTAATTTTCATGGTATTCATAATTACACCTATTAGAGGTCAATATTATAACTATTAGAGAGTTTTTATGTAAGGTTAACATTAATGTTGTTAATTAATTCCAATCTTAGAATTCCAAGGATTTGGGGAAGTTATCTTGTCTAGCTTCTTACCTTCAAAGATTAAGATAAAACTCTGCCTCTTCCTTGAAAATGATTCTTTCTGCCCCAAACCTTGGCAGAGCCGTCCTTTGAATTCTGTGTAGTATCTGTGCTGGACATTTTGCACTCAGCATGGGTTGCCCTGTACTGCAATTCATGCACATGTCCTATCTCCTGAACTGGAGTCAGACACTTTAAAGCACAGACTGGATTTAGACCTTTTGGTTCACTTCCCCTGATCCTGGGGCTGTGTGGCCTACCACAGAAGATCATCATTATGTATTGAGAACGATGATGTAAATTTATCATGAAAGCCATGCTAGTCCTTAAAAATCCTCTCCTGCTATTTGATCAACAACTTGATTTAGAAAATGTTCGAGACGCTTGGGACCTTAGAGATGGTCTAGTCTAATCTTTGTTTTACAGATAATGAAACTGAGTATGGGTCAAAGAGGCAAAATCACTTGCCTAAGACTTACTGCTGGTTAATGACAGAATTTGCACCAGAATTGCAATTGCATTGCCTCCAGGTCTGAAACGCTCTCTTTTCGCATGCCCTCTGATGTGACCATCAGTGTCCTTGCCCCTCCTTAGGCGTGTTCATCTGAATGAATGAATGAGTGATCTTTATAAATGTCTGAGGCGCCAGCCCTTTGTTCTTTCCTTGTGTATTCATCCACTGGCGGCAGCAGTAATGCCACAGATGTGTTCTGATGTCAGCCGGTGGCTCTGGAACTTAATTTACAACGTCCGGGTATTCTACACTCTCTTGGACATGTGATTTATTTTTTTCTCTGAATTCTATGTTTTTTAGGTTGCTTATAGAAGATCAAAGTGGAAGGTTTGGGAAATAAGTCTTCATCATTCACTACTGTTCCAGATTGGGAAAACCAGGTCAGTGAATTGTTCATCTGGTTTGGAGGGACCATTTTAAGCATTCTCAGACATGTAGCTAAGCAAGTCTGGAGCTCTCTGGCATGACATAATTTCTCTGCCAAACCAAAGTTCTCATTGAGTTTGCAGTATAACAATATGTTACGTTGGATTAGGGGATACTGGCTCAAAGCTCAGTTTCATCATTTGTCCAGCCTCACTGTATTTCCCCAGATAAGAAAACTGACTTGTTTTTCTGTCACTGCTCGGAGAATTTTCAGTGAATAAGTACAAGATAGGGTTTTCTTTTGTGGCAGATGTTACCTTGTTTCTAATTTTTGTTCAAGTTATTGTAAGGAAAAGCACCACCCACTTTCTCGGACCAACTTAAAAAAAAAAATGAAAAGATCTTCTCAGCACAAAAAATAGCAAAAAGCACATGACAATCTAAGCTTTTGAATTCTCAGACAGCTGGGATACCCAGAATTGGCACACTTTTTTTCTTTAATGACATCAGAGTCCTGTGTGTGCGATCGGAGTAGACTGTGTCACTCTGAGCTTAAACAGCCCTAGTGTCACATGAGGCGTTTTCATTTCTCAACAAAATAGACTTTCTGGTTTGAAATTAGCATCCTATCATGAAAAGCAGGATGGTATACAGGGAAGCTGGCTGAGACCTTTGCTGTCATTTGAAATGAGCACTGTTTCTGTTTTTCCTCACACCAGTGCATTGGAATACTATTTGGATTGGGGGACCACGTGATTCTGGAGCCTCTCCAAGAAAGGAGAATCCAATAAAGCACTTAGTAGTGAAAACTCAGTAGCCCAGGTCAGTGTAGGAATGAATTAGAAACACACTACGAACACTTCACCTAGGGTCAGTCACATACCCAGCAAGCTGCATCAGGAGCAGAGGTTCAATACCTTTGCTGCGTGAGAGTGAAGGTCATTGCGATTTGTGGCCACAGGTTCCACATACTTTCATGAAGAGGCCAAGTTCTAAGTGGTCCGTTCACATTTCATGAACTAGCAGTTTCCAAACATAATTTGACCACTAACAGAGAATGGCCAACTCCCTCCCACCCCCAGTCCAGTAAAGACTTTGTGAACACACCCAGTCTCCTTACAGCTTTGCTTCATACAAAAATGGAAACTTTAGTCCTATAATATGAGAGGACCACAATCTAAAAGTGAAGTCTTTCTAACTGGATAAACTTAACTTTAGGAAAGTGTCCCTACATTGCATCTCTTAAAAAGAAATCCTCTCATTTTGCTGTGGACCTCTGAAAACATTTGCACAGACCTCCCTTTGAGAAAACTGCTGTACACAGAGCAATAACACAAAATTCTCACTGCTTATGACCACAGCACAGCTCTGTTCCTGGCTCAGGCTAGCTTTCTGTGTGCTTGATACTGTTTTTAAAATCTGGTTGAATGTCTCTTTGTACTGGCTGGAGCCTTGTTCACTAGTTTTGGTGGATGCTGGCTGGTATTACCCTAATTTATTCATTCACAAATACATACAACTGTTCTAATTCAGAGTAATACTTGCAAAGATCTTGCTTCTGATTCAACACCCAATTCCATATTGCACGAGTGGAATCCTGGGTGGCTGCTTTGTTTCCAAGAGCTTCCACCTACATCAAGGGCACAAAATTTCTAAAGCCCTCTAGCTGGGCCTTTGGTTTTTGTTGTTGTTGCTGTTGTTGTTTTTATTTATTTCTTTTCTTGGACAGTTTTATTCATTAAATACACTTACAGTAAAATGAAGTTATAAATAATTCCTAGGAAGGTTAAAAAAAGTGTGCACATAAAACGTGTAAGTCCATGAAAAGGTGTGTTCCCAATTGTGTGCCTATACATTTTTAGTCCTGCCTTCATCTCCCTGAGTGTGGGCTTCCCAGCTCATGACCCTGAACTAACCCCAGGCTATAATCAGGCTCCTTAGGATCTTTTTCTCTCAAAATTAAGTGCAAAAGAGATTAAAAGAAGAAACAAGAAAAGAGAAGTAGAAGCCAGGCAGTAGTTGGAAAAAACACCTGGGTTTCTCAGACACCCAAGTTTATCAAGATGCTCATGCAAACCTATAAAGAAAGCCATTCTAAAGCTCACATCCAAGGGGACTGTGATTGAGCAGAAGAAACATTAGAATCAGAGGACTTGGGTTTCAGGTTCCTGTTCCGCCACCTCGCATTACTGAGTATCTTTAGGCAAATCACTTAATCCCCCTGAGTCTCAGTTTCCTCATCAGGAAAATGGGGTTACTGCTTCTATGTCACAGGTTTTGTGAAGATATGACGAATAACTCCATGAAAAGTCTTCAGAAGCTATAAAGTGATGTCAAAACAGGTGCTGTTAACAGCACTAAGATTTTTAAAGCAATTTGAAATTATGAAAGTAATACATGCTCATTGCAGAAAATTTGACAATTATATGAGTTTCAATGTCCTGATAACATGACTGAAGGGGTTAGGGAATTTAGTGCAAATTGGAGCAAGTTTGAAGCATCAGTTCTATGTTATCAGGGTCTGCCTCCCTGTGTTCAGAAACTCTGCTTTGGAGCTCTGGGCCATTGCAGACCACCTATAATGCCTAAACTCTCTAATGTCACTTAGAGAGTTTCCACCAAAAGACTCCTCAGAAGTAATCAACCAGGAGTGGATAAGCAATGAGATCCTGCTGTATAGCACAGAGAACTATGTCCAATCACTTGTGATGGAACATGATGGAGGATAATGTGAGAAAAAGAATGTGATTATATATGTATAACTGGGCAACTTTACTGTATAGCAGAAATTGACACAACACTGTAAATCAACTGTAATAAAAATTAAAAATTATAAAAAAAAGAAGTAACCAACCAGCAAAACTTCAGGTGTCCATAGAAACTGTGTGTTCTGTGTCCTGAAGAGAGATCCGTGGGATGGAATCAGGGGGCAGAGCTCTAGTCCCCATCCTCTGTCAACTCTTCACCTTCTTGGGTCTCAGTTTTCTCATTTCCAAAATGACCTATTAGAAGAGACATTCTTCGAAGTAGATTCCAGGCATGGTTTTCAGGAGACTTTGCTCAATCTGTTGTTTTGGTGGACTCTGCAGGCACCAATAGGGACCAGTCGGGAAGATGAGACCTGCTTTATGTCAGCTCAGGGCACTTCCCACAATATTTCTGAGTGCTTCAGTAATCCTGAACACCACTGTCACTCTGTGTCACCCATAGGATGGATAAAGGGACCTAGCCAATGAAAATTATGAGAACCAGTTTATTGCTCAGTTTAAAATGTCTCCATTCCCCACTTGTTTTCTTTGGGTAAATGAATCAAACCTCGAAAGTCTGATTGGCTTGAAAGGCTGGAAAGTCAGAAATGTGAATTGGTTATAGATTTTTTTCCCCCCAAGAGATAAGCAGTAGATGGATCAAATGAAAAAGATGGGACAAAATGAGAGGGGGAAAGACAGACAAGCAGCTGTTGAGAAGGACCAAAATTCCTCTTGCCTCTAAAGGGAACAATAATATATTACAGGGCATTTACATTCTGCTCCAGACAGTGGATTTCAGCCTAGATGGAGCCCTCAGAGTGTTCTGGAATGAAAAGTTCTTAAACAGAGTTCTTAAACGTGTTTAAATGCTGACATACAGATTTAATGTTGGGGTGCTTTGACCTGAAATCACCACCAGCCTTCCACACTGATTAAAGCAGTTTTTACAGGGGATTTGGGCCTTGCCAGCATTTGCACATTCAAGACAATTTACTGAAAATTTGGGTCAGATCTTATAAGAACACAGTAAAGAATAGAGCCCTTTTTATTCTTTAAAACTTGTCATCGAGAATACCTGCTGTCAGAATGTTGCGTTAAATTTTAAAATGTGGTCTCTTAATAAAATGGTTTTGCTTTCACTTTAGTGCGACAACAGTGTACATTAAGCTCTGAAAGGCCTGAGGGGGGGAAGAAAAGCAAGTGATAATTAAAAGTGAATCCTTAAAAGCATAAAAAACGGAAAAAGTAGGTTTCTTTAGAACACAATGAAATATAAGTTGAGAAGGTAACTTGCCAACGTGACACTGCTCTTGTAATATTACTGGAATAGTCTTTCTGACTCTATCAGTAATACAGCACTTTTTAAAAAAATTAAAGGAAGGCTGATGTACTGACATTAAATTCCATGCAAATATACTGGTTTTTTAGTTGTAATTTATTGGAGTTTTACGGGAAATGTTCTCCTCTTAGTTCTTAAAAGGTTTTACAGTTTCAATTAGCACTTTTACTCCTAATAATCAATATTGATTTTACTTTATTCATTTCGGATTTTAAAATTTTTACCTAGAATTCAAATCTCAACTATTTTTAAAGTAACATATCTCATTAAAAAAAATCAGACTTATTGGAAAAGGATAACTTTCCATTAATTTGAGGGGGGGTTCTTTATTGGAAAAGAAGTAACAGTTCCGGGTAATCGGGGTTGGAACCATTGACAAAATGTTAAACAAGAATGTGCACATCATTTCCAAATATCTTCTCAAAATTAGGTAGCAGTGCTTATTTTGACTCACATTGTGGATTCTAGTTTTGGCCTGGCTCTTCATCTCTGTATTCCAGTAATTTGATGTGTCTAGGAGCTGATTTTCGTGCCCACAAGTTACGTTAATTTTATGGGGCACACTGCTGGCCAGAGACCACTGAGGGGGCTCGATGTGTTATGAGATGTTTCCAGGAGAACAATGGAGGGTTAGGGATGATTCCTGTCCCCTCTGGGGGTCATGACAGGCAACCGGAATTAATCATTTTTTACATCAGTAGCTTTCCCTCTCATATTCCAGCCTCTCTCTGATAACATGCCACACATCTGGAACACAAACACTTCACCAAACCCCTTCAATTAAATCCTGCCAATTGTTTTCAATGTTTCTTATGGTCTTTTATGTGGCGTTCAATTTCATCTTCTTTTGAAATTTCAAACATGACTTTGGGGGTTGTGTTTAACATTCAGTGACACTAGCAGAAAATTAAAGTGTTTCTAAGGGCTACCTTTTCCAGTCCTGCATTTGGCAAACACTGGAGCTACCCGGGGTGGGCCGGAAAACGTCGGCTGCCACATTAGTGATGTGATAATGGGCTTCACATATCACCTGGACGTTAATAGGATGAAATCACTTACGGCTTCTGAAAGCAGTTTTGTTCTCAGCCGGTGTCCTGAAGGCACTGTACAAGCACAATGGACTTTCTATCACGGAGGTGAAAGTCAGAAATTACCTAAAGTCATCTTTATTGCTGGAGTGTATTAAGGAGTTGGGGGGGTGTGCACACACACATATGCACTTGTGCGTATTGTTCATCTTTGTTTAATGGGTCCGCTGATAGTTGATGGAAATGACCAAAATCCAGCTAGTTGCCTAAAATATTTCTGGGCCTCCAATCTGTTCTGCTCTGTGACATGCAAAACTTCCAATGACTGGGGACCTCTAACTCAGCTGCAACAGCCCATCAAAGGTGCAACTTTATTCTCTCATAACAGCCTTGTAATGTGATCAGCAGACATATCTGCAAACTTTTCCCCGAGCTGTGCAGATGTGGCCATAAAAGAGGAACGTATGCCATTGTGTATTTCCTACTTTCTTCCGAAAATGAATGTGGTTTCTGATTGTGACGGTGCGGCTGCCTGCCATATAGAATTTCCTACAGGTGCACACCCTCTTAAAAAAAGCCAAATCTATGAAAATTAGAAACTAGGAATGAGAACGAATCAGGGCTGTTACTAATTTTATAAGGCTCCTTTGCTTTGAAAATGTTTCTCTAGTACATTTACGATCTTTTTCAATTAATCAAAAGTAGACGTGTATTTTAGATAGACACCCCTCACACAAATTTTAACATGGATGTTATTAAGTAATTAGCTTCATGAATTTTTGCTTGGGAAAATTATAAACCATGAATTGATATGCCGTACACGTTTATTTTAAAATTGAGCATCTATATTCTACCTTGAATTAATTAATTCAGGCCTTGAATTATTGTTTCTCAAAATAAAATGCATGGGTTCTAAAACTTAGTTTTGAGTTTTTAACCTATTTCTCCTCTGAGGAATATGAGCTTGTGAACAGCATACATTCTTCATAACACATTGAAAGTCTAATCTGGTTTTTCTAGCAATCACATGGATAGGTGTAAACAGATAAATAGTCACCATACAGCATTGACTGCCATGGCTCATTTTTCATCTTTTGAAATAAAAGCCCAAGAGAATTTTTGTCAGGATAAATTGGAGATAAAAAAAAGTTCTCTTTTGAAGTGGATACTTTGAACACAGCAGATTTGTAGGGAATTTTCTTTTGCCTTTGACTCCTTTTAAGACCTAGCAGGCTCTACAAAATTAGAATTTCAGTTACTATAAACAGTGTTTATTCGACCCTGAGCTAAAGAACTGTTTTTGCACCAGAGCTGAAGTTGTTTTAGTTTTTGTAATTTCAGATATATTAACATTAAATTTAAATATTATAAATGAGTTGACTTTTCCCCTGATCAGCCACAGCTACATTCCTGTATAAAAGCTGAAAATCTGAACATTCACAGTTCCCTCTAAAGGAGTCTAATTACATTATGATCTGAAATAATATCTCCTTAATGAGTCTTTGAACAATACTGCCTATGTTTTCTTTCTCCAGGCAGACTTTTCATAAATAACAGTCTACATTAAGACACACCATACTTTTAGTACATTTTTTGCAATATGGAAAAAGGCAAGTTAGAAAAAGCAAATGAACCAAACTTCTGTATTTGTAACAAGCTTCTAGACCACTTTAATGCAGAATTCATGATAGATGTGTACCTTGTTCATTAGCGTATTTAATTTTTTTTTTCATAGGTTCCATCCAGCAAATATCCAAAGAAGGCAAATTACTCATGGGGACAAATTTGAAAAAGCCCAGAAATACTGAGTGACGCATGGTGAGAGTATGAGAATAAAATACGCAGTGAATTATAAGAATACTAACCACTAATAAAGAAACACAACTACCAACATGTGGTCATATTAAAAAATGGGCCTTCTTATTTAAGGTGAAAAAAATACCCTATCAATTCTGATCCGGCTTCCATATTTAGAACAAAATAAAACGCTTGTTTAAAGCAAAATAAAGCAAGGCTTCTAGTAAATCCTTCAAGACATTTTAAATCCTACATAAGATACACCAGAATTAAAGAGCTTTACATGGACTTCTGAATGGCACAACTACAGAGTTATTATCCATCGAGTTATAAGGAAGTGGCTTCCCGTCGAGTTCAGGGTTTGGTTTTTTCCCCACAGTCCATGTTTAAGCCACTTTAACAGTTTAGTAAGACCAGATACGTAATTTTACCTTTCCAAGGGAATTCCATCTCGAGAACTACACAGCAACCTGATGACATGCATTGCTCTTTAATACAGATTTGTTACTTTTCCAAAATCCAATTTTGTGCTGTATTTATTCATTTCTTGAAGGACTCCTTGAGTTCACATAAGTAAATGAATAAATGAATGAATGAATGAATAAATAAATAAATAAATAAAATCTTTATACGTGCTCCATGCCATGGACCCATGGGCATAAATAACACGATGTGAATTCAATTACACATCCTTTCCCCATTCGTTTCCATTGTCAGTGCCAACTTTGGCTCAATAAACAATGACCTTCAGCTCAGTATGAAGGAAACATCCAGTACATAATGCACAGAGTGGTGCCCCTTCAAACAACGAAACCCTTCAGAATAGCTAAGGGTGAGAATAAAATAGAAGCTCAAGAGAGCAGAATACTTAAGGAGGTAGCTTCAGTTTCATTCACCTGGGGCGACAGCAACACCTTTGGCCAAGTCAGGGAAATGTTCTCAAGTACGGTTTGGGGGATCACTTTTAAAAACATGACTCAGGAATAAGCCTAGAAGATAGTCATGAAACCAGGAGTTGAAATGGTCACAGAATTGAACACTGTCTCAGAGCTCCCGATTCCTTCTTTATTGCACAGATTCCTCAGCTCTCAGGCAGGAAAATGGAGGCGTTAAGCCTTTGCACATTTCTCAAAAGCATGTTTTAAGGATTAAAGAATCTGAAGGATCAAACTGCTACTTATCTAGGGCTCTTTCTAACCAGTGGGGCATCACAAGATACCCTGAAAGGGCTTATTTATTGAATCCCCAGTTGAATTGGCCTTAGAGAGTTAATACAGCATCCACGGTGACAAATTTACTCACTGCAAATGAATTGCATTCGTTCCATTATTAGTAAAGCATTTTCCCATCTGGGAAGAAAGTTGCAACATAAATCCCATTCTTTTCAGTAGCATGGCTGGAAGGCATCAACCTTTTACGAGCTAGGAAAGTCAGGATTTTTCTTGTATTAATTTGCTAAGAATTCTCTGCCCCATGAGTTTTAACACATTAGAAATAGGGAAGCTGGCAGAGGACAAGGACAAGGAAAAGAGATGAGCCTTTTGTCCCATCAGGCAATATTACACTTTTAATTCTGTGGAAGCTTGTTTCATAGGATTTGGGGTTGACTTTAGCTCAAAACGACACCTGCGTTAACAACTGCAAGTCTCATTATAGTTGAGACTTACTTCCGGGTAAGTCTTCAAATTTGAGCATCTCAAAATTCCAGTTGATTTATGGTCTCAGGAGTTCCAAAATCTGAGGTGCCCTATCCCTAAGCATTTCCACAGAGGAAGTATTGTATAGTGTCAGGAATATATACCTGGGAGCCGAGTGATCTGAGATCAAGCCTAAGGATCCTAAAAGGCAAATACTGTTATTCTAAACTTTGAAATAAGGATTCAAATTCAGGGTCCGCACTCTCAACTACTACCTTCAACTACCATCCTAAGATAGGACTGATTGCTGACTCATTTTTAAAAAGTTCCAGATGCTCGTCCAGTACAATCTGTCCTCTTTGAAGACCGAGTCCTTATTCCTCGCTGTATTGAATCAAACACAGCTGCACTGAATTTATTAGCGGTCATAATCCTCCACAGTCATTTGCCATTTCTAGTTGACAGAGGGGTGTTACATGCGTTGCTATTTAGACACCCTGTTTTACCAAAAAGACTGGAGGGCTATCATGTGTCTAATCCTTGCTTGGGGGTCACTCTTAGCCTCATTTCGTTGCTCAGGAAGCTGAACCTTGGAGACAGCACAGAACTGGACCGAAGCCACTATAATGATGAGAGATCCAAGTATAGTTGAACCCAGATCTTTTATAAATACTGAAATTAGTCTTATAAAACTGTAATAATGCATTTTACACATCAGAGGAAAAGTGACTTTGACTGCAGTGAGTGAACCAATGCATCATCCCTCTATGTCCAGTTCATTTCCAGTCACATCACCGAGCCCTTCCCAAAGTCTCAGCATAATCCTATACAGAGCCTGACCAGAAGGAATCTATTTGAGAGGGGAAATTAGAATCTTCAATCAAAAATATAATAATAATAATAATAATGATGATGATGATGATGATGATAGCTATAAAGGAAAGACTGGAGTCAGGATATCGAAGGGATCTTTGTAGCCAGGCTTGCAGCCCTGACAAAGGAGGGGGCTACTTTAGCTGGTTAGATAACTGTAGGCTAAAAAGCTCAATTTGACACACAAAAAAATGAAAAATGTCTTTGTCTATTAATTTTATCTTTCCTACCAATTGTTTTGTTTTCATAGATAACGATATGAAATATTTTATGAACTCAAATGAAAGGTTCACACACCAGATGAAAAATCTGAAGTTCATATTTTCAGCTATTTCATATTTTGCATTTCATTCATTTAAAAACCATCTCATGTAGTTCAACGATGGCAGTGAAACATCTCTGTGTAACCCAGTTAGGCATTTTCCCTTTAAGAAAAGATTCTGGTCCTCTTTTTTAGATGGTCATTCAGTGATACAAACCTATAGGACTGAGATAAATTGCTCCTGGAAACATTTTCCTCTTGGAAAATCACAGATGAGACTAAATGAGACATTTTATATATATAGTAGCAAACAGTCATAGGTACATTTCATTTTGAAAGTCCCATCTGTCTTGCAACCCAAACAGGTTTTGACACTGCAGAGTGATTGCAGCACTTCAGGATGCAGGAAGAGCCAGAGATGCAGAACAGGATGCTGAAGAACTGACTACCCTTTTACCATTGGGTGTTTTAAAAAATCAAAAATGTAATTAGAACTGCAATTATGTCTCTTGGTGAATGTGACCACTCTATTTTGCAAGGTATAACTTGAATACTCCAGCCCAGCATTTAAATACAACTGCAGCTTTTGTAACAAAAGAGAACCAGCAAAGCTTCTTGCTAAGATTAGAGTTTTAATTGATATCATTATAGCTAGAAGTTTTGAACATGATGGGAATAATGGCTCTGGTGTTTTTCAGGACCTTATTATTCATTTTACATCTTTATATCGGCTATGTGCTCAAGTCCACAGAGTCTGTAATATTTAAATTAATAATGTAAATTTAACTATTGCCATTAAAGCAAAGAGCTAATTAGGTCCCTGCTTGCTGACTGACAGTATGATGCAATGAGTAAAATGGTTTGAGCTGATAGCTAACACTGCCAGGAAAATGTGAATTGAGTTCACTTGAGATTAAACAACCTCTTAAGACTCCAAAGGAGGGGAAAATAAAAATTGTCTTGTCTAATTTTCTTTAAAAAAAAAATGCATGTAGAAACACAAATAGCCCATCAAGCAGCTTGGAGCAAGCTTTCTGAGAGTGGGACAAGGATTTTGTGCGTTCCATTCCCTGGCTCTTCCCGTGCGCGGGGTGGAGATGCAGTTTTCCTCGGGCATCAGTTAGAATGTTGGCCTTCTTCCATGGTTTTCACATCCTAAGCCAGAGAGGCTAAGAAGCTGAACTTTACCTGTTTTTATAAACACCTCTTCTAAAACCAATTGTGGAAATGCAGAGGACTGGCAAACAAATGCTTATTTCCAATTCAGCTAAACGGAGTCTGTCCTGGAAGTCTCAGAAGAAGAAAAATGGTACAGAAAGGCATAAGCACATCCTCCATTTAATGGAGTGAGCCTTCAGGATTGTCAGGAACAAAGCAAGGGCTCTCTCATCCTTTTGACAACAGTATCGGCTCGCTCAGGGCTTGCAGACTGGTTCAGTAGGAGCTGCTTTCAGAAGCATGGGGCTGCCTGGCCTCCCCCTCCTCTCCCTGGGCTCTCTCATGATGGGGGTGCTGTCTGGACAGCTGGCGGGAAGCCAGGCTGACCCAGCAGTCCTGTCTGAAGATACAGTGGAGCAGGAATTAGATGTGAAGGGGGAAAAAGGGGACTTGGCTCAACATGCTTTTTAAAAATAATATAAGGCATGTATTATGTTCATTGAGAGACAGTTTCATAGGGTATGTGAAAAGACTATGTTTTTTTTTTTTTTTAATTGGCTCCACCCATTGCATGCAGAAGTTCCCAGGCCAGGGACTGAAATGGTGCCACAGCAGCAACCTGAGCCACAGCAGTGACACCACCAGATCCTTACAATTGCTAGTCACCAGGCAACTCCAAAAAGACTCTTGTTTTTTTTTGTTGTTGTTGGTTTGTTTGGTTTTTTTGTCTTTTTGTCTTTTAGGGCTGCAGTGACATCATATGAGGTTCCCAGGCTAGGGATCCATTTGGAGCTATAGCCACCAGCCTACACCAGAGCCACAGCAACGCGGGATCTGAGCCGTGTCTGCTACCTACACACACAGCTCATGGCAACGCCAGATCCTTAACCCACTGAGTGAGGCCAGCGATCGAACCCGCATCCTCATGGATGCTAGTCGGGTTTTTTAACAGCTGAGCAATGGCAGGAACTCCCTAAGACTGTGTTTTTAAGAATGTTCTTACTCTAAGGGAACCAGTATTTGCCTCATGTAATTTCATCAAATGACAGTTCATACATCTGTGCTGACAAATCCATTTGTAGGAAGTTTCTCATGGCCAATGCTCTTCTATATTCTCAGCCTTCTCCTTCCCTCTCTCTCTGTTTCTAAAGTGTCATATATGATTCCCCAAGGATGACTTGTCTGGTTGTCCATCAATGCAGAAGGCTCTCTCCCCATAGAGAAGACCAATAGTGAAGAACCCCGTTTACCAAAAGCTATGTTCACCTTTATCTCTAGCTTGGCAAGGAACTGGCACTAAAGTGACAGAAATGGAGTTTTAATTACTAAAAGGCTAAAGGTGTCAGCCCAATGATTCTTCTGGAACTTGTCTACATATCATCAAAGGTTTTGCTTTCAGACCAAAAATTGCTTCTTGTTTTAAAAATTTGATTAGCAACGCTAGAGGCAATGCTGTGTAGTTGTTTGTAAAACTAACATCTACTCTGTCCTCAGAGGTTCCCATGGTGCCATGTCATCTAATCCTTAGGACAACTTCATGACTGGCTTTGAAGTCAGGCAGATCAGTTGTGCTGCTTTGAAACTTAGTTTCTTTATCTGTAAAATGGGGTTATGATACCTCAGGGGTTTTGGGGGAGGTTAAAATGAGACCATGCATGTAAATTGACTAAAACACAGACTTTGGCCTTCAATAAACAATGCTTATCTTAATCATCTGTAAGAAAGCATGATGTTATTGTTTCTGTGCCACTGGGGCTTGATAGCTACACTCAAAGAGCCATCCAGGCATCATGCTCATCTTTGAAGAGCAGAATTGGCTGGCCACTTTGAAAATAGCCCTTTTCAAAAGGAAGTTGGATCCTTCCTTTAAGTCATAAAGTTTGGTCTTTCAAACCTTCCTCCCCAGGTAAAAATCATTGCAGAATCCTAAAAAATCCCAGTGGATTCTCAGAATTGAGTCACTAATATTCCATTGATTGGATGGACTAATATGAAGTTGACTACAACATTATGGGTAGATATTTAGGTTGCTGTCAATTTTAATTACTACTGTAGTTATTTATTTAAATTCATATCCCTCCCCCCAAATGCTGGATGATTTCCTTTCCTCAGACAAGATTTCCAGAAAGTAGATGATTGGGTTTAAAAAAGTGACCATCTTCATGGATCTCAATATATACTGCCAATGCACAGTGTGAACAGTCTTACCAAACTCTAGAATAAACTTGAGTTCTTTTCTCTTACAGAGAATCTCCAATTCAAAAATATTTGCCAAAAGATAGCACTACAGCAAATGACATAGGTACAATACTACAATAGTACAATAATGAAAGATGTACCCAAACTCCCAAGCATTCTTAGAAATTGGTAGGAAAGGGAGAACTGCCATGTTGGATACAGGTCCTAAGGTTGGAATGAAGAATATATCAACACCCGAGTGGCTCACAGGAACTACAAGAAGACAGAGGTAGCTAAGTCTTCCTATAAGCCGGGTCTGTGCTTAACTCCTTATGTGGATTGTTTCATCAAAGCCTCACAAATTCTCATTTTAACAGTTGAGAAACCTTAACTAGCATCCAAAAGCAAAATTCCCAAGTTCAGTCCATAGAAATCAGTCCAATTTTTCCTGTTTTATGTCTAGACTAGCAATTACAGAACTTTTTCCAAAAGCCACGTGAAGCGTGGGGATGGAGGGTGTGGTGAGTCTCCTATGGGGTTAAGCAAGGAAGAAAGCAAAGAAGAAAGTGGTTAAACTGCCCTCTTTTCAGGAGCCTGCAGAGGTTTTGTGCCGCATGATCTGTGCTCCCTTGGGCCAGCAAGTCCCCTTGAAGCTCTACAGGATAGAAAGAGCTGACACTCTGCAAACGGTGTCAGTCACCAAGATAGGAGTCAACAGGGCCAATAGGCTGGCCTTTCAGGCCACAATTCTCCATCTGGGAACCACAAACACGTGCATTCCTATCTAGATCAGCTTTCCAGTTCATCTTTTCTTCCCTGAACAAGCCTATTTATCATGGCTATTGTGTGAGAAATGTCCTTTTTGTGCCGTTCCCCTTTGTCCTTCCCAGGCCTTAGTTCAACTAAAGAACATAAGACTCTGACATTTTGTAGGATTTGCCTCTGAGACTGGTGCTCCACAGTGGGGAGCACTGAATGTGCCCCATTACCAACCAGTGTCTTGGGAGTCTTTCTGCTGATTTTACTTCTGCGTTCACAGGAAAGACCCAGGTGCTTACTTTGACTCAGGGCTGAGATGTAGTTATCCCAAGACAGTCTGTATAGAGGGAAGAAAAGGAACCTTAAGGGGATAGAGAGGATGAAGGCTAGCTTCAAAAGTATAGGTAGGAGGTAGAGTCAGCTGAACTATCTTACTTGCTGTATTTCAAAATAGAAACAGTCCTATCCCATTACAGTACTACTTTCCGAAGTCCCACCTCTCTCAGGAGAAGATCCACACTCCTTAATAGGGCACACAGCCCATCAGGAATCTTCTCCTTCCTCCAGTGGCCACTATTTGGTCCTCATGAGATACACTCGAGCCTCACTGATCCATTTTCAATCCTAGGATCATGTAGCTCTCTTGTCTGGAGGGCTCTGTACCAGCCCATACCTTTGCCTTTAGGGATGTTCTCCTCCTCCTTGAGTTGGGTGCCCTAAATGCTTCTTCTTCCAGGAAGTACTCCCTGACCATTCAAGGGTCATCCCCTTCCCTCTGGGCTCCTATAAATGCCGGTATACTCTGTTCTCATTTAAGTGCTTTTCCTGCTGATTAAAAGTCCCTTTTACTTATCTGTTCTCCAATTGGGCTACAAGCTGTTCAAGGGCAGAGACTATGTCTTAGTCATTGTTTTCATACCCACTCAGTGTTTTTTTGATTTTGTTTTTATAACACTGCTTGACTCAGAGGAGGCACTTCATCAATGTTTGTTATGGTGCAAGTCCTGACTTAGGCTGCTTCTTTAGATGACATGTGCTTACATTAAAATGTGATAACTGTATAGGGATTAGTATCCCATTCCTATGTTTGAGCCACTGAATTGCAGGCTGTCTGTATATCTCTGGCCAACACATGGCACTCTCTCTATATCACATGGTTATTAAGCTAGGCTGTTGAACTAGAATCTTGCCTACAACACAGCGCTATGCCCAGAAGGCATTCTTTCACATCCACACTGCTTTGACCCAGAAAACACACTCCTTACTCGAATTCTTCCACACAACCTTGGTGAGAAATGGATATAAACTTAAACGTGGATGATAATGTTTCTTCCTCCTTCCATTCTAAATAGCTGGGTTTGGGAGCCCACAGAAAGCCTCGTCAGAACCATCTAGTTGGTTGGGGTCTGGGAAAAGGTGTCCATTCTTGTTGCCCTTGTTGTTTTCAAAATTCAGCTAAGATCTGATCAGATATACACAAAGAGTGTTCTAGGAGCAGCCTGTTACTCCTGAGGTTACTTCAATGGTCCCCAGGGCCCTGCAAATCATTGATGAAAAACACAGCCTACTTTCAAAGAATTAAAATGACTCAACTTCAAAGAGCTGCTCGGTTTGGAGCCACCTGGTGCCATCCCCTCACGCCTCCTGTCTGGATAGGGTAGAAGCTACCACTTGCCACCAGCTCCTGGCCTCCTAACCCACAGCTTGTTACATTAAGGTAGGAAAGTTTTATGTGTATAATTTGTGAAGTTCTCTTAAGCAGACAGTGCTATATACATGTGAAATGCTGTTATTAATAATAAAGGTTGGCACACCTAAGAATACTGTAGAATTAAAGTAATGAGATTCTATTTTTAGGCAGACTTGCCAATAACATGCAAGGATGATAAGGCTGTGATTTAGAGCTCACTTTAACCTTCCGTTACTCTTAAGAGTACATTTTCTGGACTGCCTACACAGCAGTCAGCACCCCCCTCCCCTGGAGCTCTATTAATGCTAATGGTGGGGCCACACTTGGAGCCCAGCACGCCCAGCTAAAAATAGGCTTTGGTCTTTCTGAGAAGGGAGACAAGTTGCTTTCACAAGATAGAGAAAGGCCTCTTCAGTCAGCTCACAGACCATGATCGCTGTCTTGGGAAATGATCAAAAAACCTTCTAGGGCATGTTTTGAAATTCTGATATACCTGTAATTATGTGAAGATGTAGGATGTGTTTGGGAGGCTCAGTTATGTTTATTTTCATGTGTGAAAAGAAATTTTACAAAGGCCCAGGTTCGAAGTGATTCACCACTAGAAAAGGAGTCTTGCTCCTCAGGAAAAAAAAAAAATGATTAGCTCTTCCTCCACTAATGTTCAGGTCAGTGCTTTGTCAATAACAGTAACTCTTCTTCACCAATTTAGCACAGCCTATAAAGATCGTTATGACTCATAATTACAGATGCAGATTTATGTCAAAATGCATATATAAATCTCTGGTTCTGGCCATGGGTCACCTCTTATCAGAAAAAAGATTTGTGTAAGGAGACACTCTCCTTGATCCCTGTGGGTATTTTTTTCTTTCTGATTTGGGGGCAGAATTATAAGGGTTTGCTACCAATGACACAAATATGACCCAAGGCACATTACAGATTCACGGCTGGAGGGAGTCAGGAGCTGGGCTGGCTTTGATGGTGGGTAGTGGGGGAGGGGGAGGTAGCCATGGAAATATACTTTCTGGGATTATTGCTCTCTGGCTAAATCAAGACCACCTTTTTAACACCTGCAGGCCAGCCACTATAAATCAATGGAAAGATGATTATCTGAACAGAGGGAGATGGATTTTAAAATGACCGAGACTTCCTGAGGCTGAAAGCCTATTGCTTGGGTCAGGGACACAGGGATATCTTAGATCCGATGGCTTTTCAAGCTCCATGGAAGCCTGAGTGGGCAGAGGAGACGTCAGGTTGGCCTTGCCCAGGCTTCTCACATGCTAGGATCTGTTTTGCGATGCAGTTCCCGCTAAGAAATCTGAGTTTTGAACAATCATCTGGTCTCGGGGAGCAAGCTCACTGATGATAGGACTTTCCCAGTACCCATGGATGATGGGAGGGCTGCACCCACCTTCTCTGTGTGAACAGGAAACTGCTGAAATTTTGCTGGAGTTTCTGTTTAGTCGCTGTCTGAATGCTGAAGCTAGGAGATTACTAAGAGAAAACTCCAGAAATTCCACATTTTTCCTCCCAGCAGATCTCAACTATGTACCTCTATATACACCTAGACAGTAACCTATTTTTTTTGTGTGTTTTTTAAGGCCGAACCCATGGCACATGGAGGTTCCCAGGCTAGGGGTCAAATCAGAGCTGCAGCTGCTGGCCTACACCACAGCCACAGCAACGTGGGATCTGAGCTGCGTCTGTGACCTACACCACAGAATCCTTAACCCCTAGAGTGAGGCCAGGGATCACACCTGCATCCTCGTGGATGCTAGTGAGATTCATTTTCACTGAGCCACAAGAGGAACTCCAGTACACCTAGACAGTAAATGTCTAATGTGGCAATTCTCAAACAGTGTTCATACAAATATATAGAAAGTTAAACACATATCTACCCTATGACAAATCAATTCCGCTTCTGGGAGGACACCCAAAAGAAGCTTGTGTGTATGTTCACAAGAAGACCTGCACAGAGATATTCACTACAGCTTCATTCATGACAGCCCAGCCCTGAGACAACCCAAATGTCCATCAACAGGTGAATGGATAAACAAATTGTCTTATATCCTGCATTTAACAACAGAAAGGAATGAGCTACTGATATACACACAGCAAAGATGAACCTAAAAAATGTCATATGAAGTGAAAGAAACCATATGCAAAAGAGTCCATAACATGTGATTCCACTGATATGAATTTCAGGGAAAGGAAGAACTAGTCTATGGAAATGGAAATCAGTACTTCAGTGAGGAGAGGGTTAGTGACTAGAAAAGCACACTAGGGAATGCTCTGGGTGATGAAAGTGTTTTATATCCTAATCTGGGCAGTGGTTAACATGGTATATAACATGCAAAAAAAAAATCATTGGGCTGTATGTTTACTTAAGATTTGTGCATTTTACTGTTTTAGTGAATTATAGCTTAATAATTAAAATTTTTAAGAAGCTCCCTGAAAAACATACATGGAGAAAAGCTCACTTTATAAGAATGATCATGAACAAAGATAAGACCATGAAGATAATCTAAAGAGTAAATGAAAAAAACATGAGCCTTTCACTTCTCATTTTTATCACAGGACATGAAAATACTCTGGCTTTGGAAACTAAAATCACTATATGATATGCTTAGGAATTCACCAAGAGTTCTTTAAGGGTTTATTTTCAGAATGTTCCCATTAAATTAGGAAGTGCTTCATTTGCAAGTTTCTCCTTAGGAAACGGTGTTGTTTAACCATAAACAGGCAGGAAACAGATATTTTAAGTTGATTCATCACTTGTCTTAGCAAGAGATCAATTAGCTAATGATACTGTTGGCCTCCAGCATTCTTCAGCAAAATGTATTTCATTCTCTTGATATTTAGATTAATTAAGGTATGAGGCTACGGTGTTTTTATGACCAAAAAATTGATATTAAATACACATTTCTCATTTTTCATGCAATATACCTCAGTTCTTCTGCATTCGTCTTAGGATAAAGAGTTTCAAATTGTTAAAGGAAGTCTTTAGGGTACTTGCTTTCCTGTGTCGCTAATGAAACAAAGAAGGCTTATTTTTAAAGAATGATCATGACAGAACTTCCACATGGTATCTGCTACTCATTATTCAGCTGACATTTCCATTTCTGGAATTCTGAAGTTTGCCTGAAATTGTTAGTGACATTTATAAAATGCTTGCAGAATTTTTAAGTGGACCCTAGAGATCATCAAGTCCTTCCCCCTCATTTAAGATGAGGAAACTGAGATCAAGAAAGGTTAAGTGACTTGCCCAGGGTATGACTTTTTGGCTGACTTCTTGTGTCGATTTTGAACGCCTTTCTTGAACTCCCATTCTATGATCAAAGAGATATTTTAGCTGCATTGTTGGTGAGCACGTGCACATTTTATAGAACGGGGAATCCAGTGAAAGATCGTCTTCAGGACCTAGAGTGTTTTACACTCCTGGAAATACCATTTCCAAATCTCTAGACAGTTTGCCCACAGTGAAGCTTGTATCACTAGCATTAGGCTAAACTTGTCCATCTCTCTTCCTTGCAATACTGCATTTATAACCCTATGAATCAATGTAATATATAAAATGTGATTTAGGGGCTGCATTGCCTGAGGCCACTTCTGATTTCACTGCTTTTGAGCTGTGTAGCACTGTTCCTTGCACTCAAATCTCAGCTTCCTAATCTGGCAAATGGGCATAATGATAGCAGTTTATGTCTTCTTTTTATTAAGGTTTAAATTAAATAAGTCAAGTAAGCCTGGTTCTTAATAAATATTCAATAAATGTTAGCTAATAGGTCATTTTGGAGTTTCCAAAAAGAAAACTATACTCCAGTTTATTTTGATTGTCCCACTTCCACATTTTTGCATATACAGTTCAGTGCCCTAGACACTATCCTCTCTCTTCCTTTTTCAGGCCCCCCTCTCATCTCTGGCTCCCTCCCTCATTATCCACCTGGTCACCCTCCCCTCCCCCCACACCCCTGATCTGCCTGATGTACAGCTTACATATACATTGTAGCACTTGACTCTGAGTCTTCTAATGCTTGTTGATGGTGCCTAGGTTTGTCTGCAGTTGTTAGAATCCTGCAAGGCACACCTATACAACCCCACAGCTGTAAGAAATACAGCTATACAAGTGTTCATGGTATTATCTTCTAATCTTTCCTCATTCAGACACCCATCTAACAGGTACTGAATACCATATTCACAACCACAGCAGAAAAGAAAACACAAACACTCTCATCCTCATGGAGCCTAATTCTAAGACCTCTTCTTTGAATTGCTCAGAACTTGGTCCTTTGCATCTTTGCCTCAGTTCCACTATCAGGTTTTGACAACAGTGCATTCATGTGGTCAGCAAGGATCTTCGTTTCAGCATTGCTTGTTTTATGCTCTATTGACTATACATGTCTCATCCTTAAAATGTAACTCAAATATATATTAATTAACTTAAAAATCTGATACCATTTCTTTCTTTAAAGCCTCTGCAGTGGAGGTGTTTTCTGAATAAAGTGTGTCATGGGAGCATTTTTTCAATGAAGAAAATTGGAATTATTTCATGCACCTTATGTGCCTGAGTGTAACACTTGGACAATTAGTTAATGGATTGATGGACTTATTAATGTTTTGCAGAAGCCAGTTTTGTTTGTAGTTAATTGCCTTTAACTTTTTTCATGTTCAAAAATAGAATTCATTTATTGCTGTTTGGCCTACCAATGTTTCTCTTTGTTATTACAATATGTGCTAACAATAGTATTTGGAGTCTAGTGGTCATGCATGGTCTTAAATGCTTGAATACTAATGATAGGCATAATGTCAATCTCACAGGTATGTTTTTGACTCTCAGCAAAGATGGTTAACAGAGTCTATGATTCAGTTTGCACACCAAAATTGGTAGCAATCTCTTCTGTGTTCAGTGGAGCAGAACTCGGGACATCCTAAAATGTTCATTGTTCCTCCAGGTGATGGTGATTTGATAAAGTATTAGGAAAGGTGGGAATAGGGATTAAGATTAAGTAGGATTTCTCTGCAACATAGTAACTATTTTCAGAATTTAATGATATGCTCATCCCTGTGATCACATTCCTGAGATTGTCGGGAAATAGAGAAATCATTGCTAAATGACTAAGGTCAAAAAAATAGGGAAACACACAAACCCTTTTCTGTTTTAAAGGGTATTTTTTTTAAAGCACTATGTATGACTGCCCCACATTATCCCACTCTAAAGAGGCAGTCAGTTGTTTCTATCGTATATATGCATTCCAAGACAGAGAGCTATGTAGGAATGTAATTCGAAGCAAAGAGCAGTTGAGAAGTTATGAATTGCAATTATGAATGGATGCGATGGATTGCAGCCAAAAATCAGTTGGGTCCACATCTATGAATCTGAAATAGATGTTTGGAATATGCCTTTGTTTTCTAAACATTTCCAAATAACTTCTTTCCTTTCTTGGAAGTCATAACAAGATGAGTCCCTTTTACTGGTTGTAGGACTGAACCAATACTGAATTATAAAATAACTTAAAAAAAAAAAAACAGTAACATTTACAGATTGCTTTCCATTTGTCAAACATATGGAAAGTACAGAAATTGTTTAATTTTTATCTTAACTCTATGACATTAGTACATTTTAACTTCCCTCTAACAGCTGAGGAAGCTGAGGCATGGAGAAATTGAAAACTTTCCTAACCGGACATGGCTGGTGTTTGGATGGAGGGTCCATAATCCAAGCCTTGAACTATCTTTTTACAATGCCTGTCGGGTTTTGGCAAGAGAAAATTAAATTCTATATTATTCTTTTTTATCTCGTACTGTTTATTCAAAGGTCAAATTCCCATCTTTTCCAGATGGACATTTTGTGGTTCTTTGTGGAGGATGGTTCATGATTCTTTTCAAAGACCTCTTTGAGTTAGGGGCCTATTTCCAACTTTGAAAGTTGCCAGGTCTGAGCAGCTTAAAATTATCTGGTGCTTACTTGCAACCTTTTTAGTAAAGGCCCTTCTGGCTTGGGGTGGCTTTGGTATTTCATATTTAGTAAAAGTGTCTGCTACCTGCCCTTAGAAAATATCTTGGTTTTATGTCTCCCAGACTGCTCGTTGCTGAAGGCAAAATGAGGAATGGAGAGCGGTGGAATTTCGCCATGCTATAGAAATTAGGTGCAACTACTACATTAAAAGCAACAGCAGGTGCTATAAATCTGAACTTTGTTTGGGGGGAAAAAAGGAATAAAAGTAAAACATGTGAATGGATAGGCTGCTAAATTGTCAAGTGGAAGACAGTTTTCCTAAAGAAACAACTAATTTCTTTCTACAAAGAAATCATGTTTTACTTTGGATTGCACTTAAAATGTGAAGGTACAATGCAGATTCCTAAATAATCAATCATTCACTCAGTTTCTACAAAGCCATTTCAGGACACTTCTCTTTTTCCAATATTTAAAAATACTTTCTTGTCATTAAAGCAATTCATGTCTATGGTAGAACATCTGGAAATATATGAATACCTCAGAATATCACAATACAGAGATATATGCTATTAACATTTTAGTATAGATTCTTCCAATATTTATTTAACACACAGATACTTTTTAATGTAACCTATTCTTGTCACTTACTATGTCATAGAGTCTTTTCATCTTATTAAATATTCTTTGATAGCATCATTTTTAATGGTGATTATATCATATCTTAACCAAACCACTATACTGGAAATTGAAATTTTTTCCAGTTTTATACCATTATAAACAATGCTGCAATGAACACATCTGTAGCTAACTCTTGGTATATATATTTATGACTATTTTTCTTAGGATAAATTCCTACAACGGGATTTGCTGACACCCCACTTGGTGTGGTGGAAAACACACCACGCAATTGCTCCTCCAGAAAGGCACCAACTTACAGTCACACCATATGGCATTTCTGATCTTTCTTTTGTGTAGTTTTGGTGAGCTCTTATTTCTTTATTAGCAAAACAGGGCCTCTCTTTGTCCATATGTCCCATGGACAGTGGAGACACTGAGACAGTTGGTCAGTCACCTGTCCATTTATTTCCATCTCTACCTCAGGCTTCATATTTTGCTCTATTGCGCTTTGGTAAGGTTATCATAAAGAGAAAGAAATGGTAGGGGAGCAGGGTAAGGAAAGAAACCAGCACGCTATCCTAAACCTGAGTCTTTAGGATACAGTGCTTTCCATGGACAGAGTTATGATGGGGAGGGATGATGCTCCTTATTTTTATTCATTTTCCATAGAGATTAACATTTGGAACACTATGTTTGAGGTTATGAAAGGAAGCTAACACATTAAAAAAAAAAAAAAAAACAACACCCTGTTAGCTTGTTTCATAGTTCTGTCCTGCTCAGAGTGTCCTTTGCACAATGGCTTGGGCTTCTGCATCTGTGGTCAACAGTGGCTTGCTCTAGTAAGCTAGAATGACCATGGTTCTTCAAACCACAGAGGACGTCTTTGGAAACTGGGTAGGACTCCTGGAAGGAAGATGCCTGCCCTCCACTCTTAAGGGACTACTTCATCTTTAAGCAGAGATTTGAAAATTCAAATCCCAGCCTTTTATTTTTAGAAAACACTTGGAATGATCTTTTTTTTTTTTCTTGCCCACATATATCATATATGAACAAAATGGGGAAACATAAATTCATAGGGATCCATCTCAAATATGCTAAAAAAATAACTTATTCAAATAAGATGAGTTTATTTTGGATAAAAAAAGTGTTGGTTTATAGCACCAATCCTTCTTTATCCAATTATGTCTACATAATAAACCACAGGGCAAATGTCTTTAATTCTATGTAATTTACCTGTAGGAGCAGAAATACTGTTTTCTTTTCTTTTCGTCTTGTGGACAAGCAAAAATAAGTAATTTAGTGTGAAAAATTTTGGAGATTAGATCAGTTGAAGCTGATTTGGTCCACTGACCACAAAGAAGAAAGGAGCTCTGACAATAAAATATCTAGCAAAATGGTATAGTTATAGCAAAATTCATTTCATAACCCAAACATGAACCTAACTGTTGGCTATATGCCTCCAAAGCAGTTGACAGAAATGGGCTTAGCCCAAGGCATATGTAAACCAGAGTTGTCACTCATTAATCCTAGAGACAACTGGAAGCCATTTAGCCCATGGACTGAGTGTAAATGTGCAAAAATTGGACTGGCTTGATGGGCACGCCAAACTCAATTACTCAAAGGAAGGTTTTCTTCTATTACAATTATCCTTTACAAAATAAATTGGTGCCACTAAATTATACTGTGTTCTAAATGTGCCCTTTTGCCAAAACCCTTTAATTCAAATAATTAATTTACTGTCTGTCATATACTTCTTCTTAATCTAGACAAATACAGGTGTTTCAGATTCCATAAGAAAATTTATTAATACATATTTTTGGTATTTTGCCTTGCTCACCATAATTAGTCCTGATGTGTTCCCAATCCGATAATCTTCTCTGATGGTATATTTATAGTGATGGGAGAACTTTATCAAAACATCAAACTCACCACCCATGTTCCAGGGAGAAAAGAAGACTGGAGCTGCAAAATACCCTCTGATGATGAGTTTGTTAGTATCACTGGAACAGTGTTACAGACCATAACTGGGCCAATGAACAACCTTACTCATATGGAGTTAGAGGTTGGTTTTGTTTTGTTTTTTCCTAAAGACACAAATCACTTATTTTGGTCTGAGAAGAAGGAAGAGGAATTGAGTGGCTTAGGCTAGCAACAGATCAATGTATTTGAGAATGGTAGCCAGTCAGAGCCAAAGTAACACATGGAGACCCAAAATACCCAAAGGAAGCATCTTCCCAAAGGAATGCAAAGTTCTCATCTGTGATAGCTTAAGGAACCATGGAAAGAAAGTGGTTTAACTTTTCTTTCTTTTTTTTTTTTTAAGCACCGGTCCTGTGGCATATGGAAGTTTCCAGGCTAGGGGTCTATTCAGAGCTACAGCTGCCGGCCTACCCTGCAGCCACAGCAACGCCAGATCTGAGCCATGTGTGCAACCTACACTGCAGCTTGCAGCAAGGCCAGATCCTTAACCCACTGAACAAGGCCAGGGGTCGAACTTGTATCCTTACGGATACTAGACAGGTTCACTGCCACTGAGCCACAACTGGACCTCCTAACATTTTTCTGACTGAACTAAGATTCTCTGCCTTCTTGTAATAATAGTAAATACTTCCATACTCTAGCTAGAGATGAAACCTCTAACTAAGTTGATTCCAAGAAAGAGAATCATACAAAGCCATAGTTCTCAGACTCTGTCACTATTAAAGCTTCAGGAATTCGGCTGAGGTGTATTAGGAGGTCTGGGGTAGGGTTCCTCTTGCTTCACCCAGAGCAGACCTACTTTTATCTGAGCTCTTCCTTGAAACTCTTTCTAAGTACACACTTAAAGGAAGGCTTCCTCAGCAATAGTAACAGTGATAATAATAAGAACAATAGAAAATTACTAGTATTACTATAAAACTATGATTTAATAATGATTAAATCATAACCAGAATCTTAACTCAGTCATAGATGCCACCAGCATTGAAAGATGCTCTAATTCTTTTACAGACTATTATTGGGAAGAGGGATTAGTGTAGCCCTGTACCCAGCAAATAATAGGTGCTCAATAAATGTCTGTGAAATGACTAAATTTGTGAATAAAAGAGAGAGGGGAGAGGATTGCACCTGTGGTTTAAAGACCTAGATTCAAATCCTGATTCCCTGAGGGATCTTGGCTTCCTCTTTGGGCCTCTGTTTTTCAAACTGATAAATTTTGAGATCCATATAGCTCTGCCTGGAATTATGACCGGAAAAATGCATGTCATGTTGGAAAGGAATCAGAAAGGGAAAAAGCAAGTTATACATGCTGAATAAAGATCAAGTCACCAACAGCATCTACAATATCCAGCACAGCCTGGTTGGCAAGCTGAATATTATTTTGCTGTTCTGTTCACAGCAATTTCACACACATCTTCAGAATACTTTCAACTCCAATTCATAAGTGACAAAACTGAGGTTTGGTAAGACAAGCGGTTTTCTTAATGTCACCAAAGTGGCAGAGCTGACCTTGGAAACTGAGTCTTTAGATTTCACCACCCTGTGGACTAAAATACATTTAAAAAGTTTTTATAATCTAGTGACCCAGGTGAGAGGAAAACCTAAAGTGGCAGAAGGATTCCACAGAATTGGGGTGGCCTACTTCTCCTCTACACAGAAGCAGGCCCATTACCTAAATCTCATAATTTCCGATCCAGAGTTTCATGCATGAAACTTTATGGCCTCTCAAAAGGTGAATGAGTAGGTTTGATTCATTGGAAGTCAGAACAGCTTTTTTAAACATTTGAGAATCAAGATAGGTAGTTAGTCTGCCTTATAAAATTTTCTTATGGATGTCACCCTCAGATAAATTTATCTTAGCTTAGTACACTGGGAAGCTTATTCAAATCTATCACATCTTCAGATTCAGTCATTGTTAGCTGAGGGTTTTAGCATTAATCCTAGCTACATCTTAATTCATCTGATCTTGAAAAGTAGCGATTTGTTTTGCTATCACCAAATTTCATCCATTTAAAATAGGTCACCAAGATGTCACATTTTATGAGGTTATTTATACTACCTCCCTCTTCCAGCTGCAGTTTTGCAGGTTATTTTTCTTCTGTGTATTAATGAGAGGAGTTCAAGAGTACTGAATTTTATTTATTGAAGAAATTGACATCTGTGAATCCTGAGTAAATAAAAAATACAAAAATAATGCAGTACCTTATCTGGCCAAGACGAAGAAAATTCTAATTTTCTATTAACCATGGAAATCTTAAGGTGAAATATGTTCTTTCTTTCCTAGTTTATTGATATAGTCTATACATGGGACTTTCAAAAAAAATCACCCAAGTATACTGTAATAATCCTTTAAAAGTATGTATATCTGTATGAGCACATAAATATGCACACATGTTCAATACATATTCTGCATAAAAATAAGTTATTGACATAAAAATTTTGTTCAGTAACTACTAGACATATAAACAAGATAACTTTCTGCATATTAAAGGTAGTTAACAAATAGCAATGATATGTCCATTAACAAGCTAATAACTGTAAGTTCTAACTTGTCCTAATTATTTCTAATAATCTCTGTAGAGACTAATATCTCAAAAAGTATGTATGTGTTGATGATAGAAAGCAGGTTGAAAAGTACTGATTTATTACAACCCTTCAATTAAGGTTAAAAGCATTCCAGTGAGATGAAGACATCTGCCTTGTATTTTCACATTGCAGAAGAAAAGTTAAGGACAAGAAGAACAAAAAAGAAGGAAAACAATGTTTCAAGTTGAATTCAAGCTAGGTTTGAAGAAAACAACGCTAACTTCATATTTGCAAAAGTTTTCAAGAAAGAAACATCCCCATGTTCATGACTATCATTTACTATTAAGCCTACTAAATGTATTTATTACTGCATATTAACAATCAAAATTATGCTCTCTATTCCTGTCATTGTTCAAATTTTTATATAGTTAATCAACATATGTATCTTTCAATTGGTTTTTCTTTAAAAAGTTAACAAAGAAGGCTACTATCAGAAAGAATTAAGATAGGTTAATTATGCCATGTATTGGAACAAGGTTTTTTAAATAGGCCATTTCTTTTCTCTTCTATTAGAGGGGGACTAGGTAGACTTGGCAATTATAGGGTTTAGTGAATAGCCACTTGATATTTTGGAAATCAAAGGAAAGGGCCACTGGAGAGAGGCTGAACTTAGCTGTGGCAGGATTTTTATCTTTTTAAATGAGTGCTACTGACAGGAACCATATGTGGTACATACTAAAGCTGAGGAAGAGAACATGGGTGGTTTTCCAGGGAGCTATGACCTGCATGCGTATGCCTGTCTATTTGGGAGCTCATATACAAATCTGATGTATTTATGAATGTTCAGTAAACACTTAGTGCCACATACGAGTTTGAGGACTCTGTGTTTCTCTCATTTAAAAGATTATATGTGAATATTCAGGTTGATTTTGCCTTAGAATTATATCAGTCTTGGTGTTTTGTGGTGTTTCTCACTACACAGAAATATCCATGGAAGTGTGAGGCTCCCTTTGAAATGACAGAAGAAAGATTCATTAGTTCCTAATTAAGTTTGTTTTTAGCTCACTTGAAAATAAGAAACAGCTTAAGCAGAGCTGATGATCACTGAAACCATTTCACTTAAGAACTCAAATGAGTTTACTTCACATTGTAGTGTAAGGGTTCTTGAATGGCAGATATTTGCCCAGGAAGAGCAGATGGAAATGACATTTTAATTTGTGCTTTTGTGGCATATCTTTTTCCATTTATTATCTTACTTTTCCCACTTATTACTTATACATGGTATATTCTTTTACTTTGAATCTACCTCTATCATTATATATGAGGTGGGTTTCTTATAGAAAGCATATAGTGGAGGGGCATGATTTTATTCTGATAATCTCTATTTTTTGATTGATGTGTGTAGACCACTTACATTTAATATAATTATTTATATATTTAGATTTGGGTCTATCATTTTATTTTTTATTATTTGTTTTTAATTCATCTGTTTCCAATTTCCTGCCTTCTTTTGGATTATTTAAACTATTTTCAGTATTCCTTTTTAAGTTATTTTGTTTTTAACTATATTTCTTTGTATAGATTTTTAGTGGTTGCTCTAAGGATTGTAGTATACACTAGTAACTTTTCATAATCTTCTTAGACTCAGTACTTTACCATTTAAAGTGGAATGTAGAAAACTTACCACCATATTGATCCTTTTTTACTCCCCACCCCAAATATGATAGTTGTCTTGTATTACATCTACACACATTGAAAACCCTATCAGACAATGCTGTCATTTTTCCTTTTAACCATCAAATATTTTTTAAAGAACTCAAGAGAGGAATGAATAGTCTACTATATTTACCCAGATATGTACCGTTTCTGTTGTATCTCTTTCATTCCTGATGTTCCAAGTTTCCCTCTAATATCATTTCTCTTCTTTCTGAAAAACGTCCTTTATCAATAAATTATTTTCGTTTACCTTCACTTAAGAACGTTTATTTCTGAGGAGTTCCCGTCGTGGCACAGTGGTTAACGAATCCGACTAGGAACCATGAGGTTGCGGGTTCGGTCCCTGCCCTTGCTCAGTGGGTTAACGATCCGGCGTTGCCGTGAGCTGTGGTGTAGGTTGCAGACGCAGCTCGGATCCCGCGTTGCTGTGGCTCTGGTGTAGGCCGGAGACTACAGCTCCAATTCGACCTCTAGCCTGGGAACCTCCATATGCCGCGGGAGTGGCCCAAGAAATAGCAAAAAGACAAAAACAAAACAAAACAAAAAAAGAATGTTTATTTCACCTTCATCCTAAAGGATATTTTCTCTAGATACAGAATTCTGTGTTAACAGTTTCTTTCCTTTCAGCACTTGAAAACTGCTGTGGCATTTTCCACTGGTCTCCATGGTTTTTTTCTTTCTCTTTTCTTTTTCTTCCTTCCTTTCCTTTCCTTTCCTTCCTTCCTTCCTTCCTTCCTTCCTTCCTTCCTTCCTTCCTTCCCTCCTTCCTTCCTTCCTTCCTTCCTTCCTTCCTTCCTTCCTTCCTTCCTTCCTTCCTTTCTTTCTTTCTTTCTTTCTTTCTTTCTTTCTTTCTTTCTTTCTTTCTTTCTTTCTTTCTTTCTCCCTTTCTTTCTCTCTCCGTTTCTTTCTCTCTTTCTCTCTTTCTTTCTGCCTTACCCGTGGTATGCAGAAGCTCCTGGGCCAGGGATTGAATCCATGCCACAGCAGTGACAATGACAGATCTTTAACACAATGAACCACCAAGGAACTTCTCTACAGTTTCTGATAAGTCATTAGAATCTTTATTCTCCTATAGATAACATGCTGTCTTTCTCTGTCTGCTTTCAAGATTTTTTTCTTTGCTTTCAGTTTTCAGCAATTTGATGATGACATATATAGGCCTAGATTTCTTTGAGTTTGTCCTTTTGAAAACCACTGAGCTTCTTGAATCTTTAGGTTTATGTCTTTTGCCAAATTTGAGAAGTTTCCAGTTATTGTTTCTGCAACTCGTTTCTTTTTCTTTTACTTCTGTTTAGCACCACACTCTTTATCCTCTTTTTCTGGGACTTGGTTGACATAAATATGAAGCCTTTTATTATTTTCCAACTGATACCTATATCTCTGTTAATTTTTTCAACCACATTTTCTCTTTGTTATTAGATTTGATTAATTTCTATTGATCAAACTTTACATTCACGGACTCTTTCCTTTGTCATCTCCATTCTGCTACTGAACCCATTCAATGAGGTTTTTTATTTCAGTTGCTATATTTTTTGAGCTAAAATTTTCATTGAATTCTTTAAAAAATTTTCCATTTTTTTCTGCTGAGACTCTATTTTTCTATTTGCTTTAAGAGAACTTATTGCTTATTGGAACATTTTAATGATATCTGCTTTATATTCTATTTGATAATGTGAATGTCTGTGTTATCTTGGTGCTGATGTTTTTTCCCATGTAAGTTGAATTTTCCTGGGTATTCCTATGGCAAGTAGTTTTATTTTATTTTTATTTATTTATTTATTTATTTATTTTATAATGACTTTTATTTTTTCCATTATAGCTGGTTTACAGTGTTCTGTCAATTTTCTACTATACAGGAAGGTGACCCAGTTACATATACATGTATACATTCTTTTTTCTCACATTATCATGCTCTATCATAAGTGACTAGATACAGTTCCCAGTGAAATACAGCAGGATCTCATTGCTTATCCATTCCAAAGGCAATAGATTACATCTATTAACCCCAAATTCCCAATCCATCCCACTCCCTCCCCCTTCCCCTTGGCAAACACCAGTCTGTTCTCCAAGTCCATGATTTTCTTTTCTGTGGAAAGGTCCATTTGTGCCATATATTAGATTCCAGATATAAGTGATATCATATGGTATTTGTCTTTCTCTTTCTGACTTACTTCACTTAGTATGAGAGTCTCTAGTTCCATCCATGTTGCTGCAAATGGTATTATTTTGTTCTTTTTGATGGCTAAGTAGTATTCCATTGTGTATATATACCACATCTTCCTAATCCAATCATCTGTCGATGGACATGTAGGTTATTTCCATGTCTTAGCTATTGTGAATAGTGCTGCAGTGAACATGCAAGTGCATGTGTCTTTCTCAAGGAAAGTTTTGTCCGGATATATGCCCAAGAGTAGGATTGCTGGATCCCATGGTAGTTCTATGTATGGTTTTCTACAGTACCTCCACACTGTTCTCCATAGTTGTTGTACCAATTTAACATTCCCACCAACAGTGCAGGACGGTTCCCTTTTCTCCACACCCCCTCCAGCATTTGCTAGTTCTGGACTTATTAATGATGGACATTCTGACTGGTATGAGGTGGTATCTCATGGTAGTTTTGATTTGCATTTTTCTAATAATCAGGGATTTGAGCATTTTTTCATGTGCTTGTTGGCCATCTGTATATCTTCTTTGGAGAAATGTCTATTCAGGTCTTGGCAAGTAATTTTAGATTGTATCCTGACATTTTTTTAATATTATGAGATGTTGGATCTTGTTGAAAACCTATAGAGAATATTGGTATTTTGTTTCAGCAGGCAATTATCCTAACTATGCTCAGACCACAAGATCCCATTTGCTTTCTCTGGATTGTGTTCCCAATCACATCAGTTTTTAAGGACCAATGCTATTTAGATCTGTCCCATGTGTGCACTAACCAGTGGTAAGCCTGATGCCTGGATAGGCGTCTGTCTATTCACTTTTCAAAGCCTTGCATATGCTAGTTAGGATGAGATCCATTCATGGAGTTAATACATAATTTTATTTAATTGCTATTATGAATTCCTCTTTCTCTCTAAAAATCTCCCTAGTGCTTTTCTGGTTTCCTGGGACTCCCCTTCTGAGGCCTCCAGCCAGAAATTTGGGCTTTGATACTTAACTTCTACAGCTGTGCCTACCTCCAGGGCCACACAACAGGGAAAAAAATAATGGTAAGCTCATATCAGTTCAGTGGCACTTTGAATTTTGGTCCACTTCTCCAAATTGCTGTTTATTATTTACTTTTTAGCATCCATAAATAACTGCTCCACACATTCTGTCCAGGCTTTATAGCTGCCTTCAGAGAGCGAGAGAGTAGGGAGGAGCCTATTTTCTTCATTTTATCCAGAACCTAAATCTTGAAAATGACACTTTAAAATGACACATTTTATTAAAATAAACTTGTCAAATTTTCAGGTATAGTGTCCTCAATAATTGAGGACATTCAATTTAAAAAGAAGTTTTCAGATATTTAAGTATTAAATCCCCTAATGTTATAAAGAATGGCATGCTTAGGTAATGAACCAGGAAATAGCTGTGACAAAATCAATACAGAGTCATATAATAAGATAGGCATGACAGCTTAGATTTTTTTCATATGTCTGCATAAGATACATATTCAACCTTAAAGTTTGCTCAGTCTGATTTCTGTGGCTTGTCTACATGATGTTTCTACAATATATTAGAATAGAGTATATTGTAGGGTATTCTTAGCTCACAAATATTTTGTTTGTGTGTATGTGTGCATACACAGAGCTTTGTTCTCAAAAATAATCTGTTTGGAACTGGATTTCCTTAAAACAGTTGTTCTCCAACTTGAGTATGCTCCACTCTCAGAGTTTTTTTGATTCAGTATTTCTGGGGTGAGGTAAAAAAATCTGCATTTCTAACAAGACAATACCAGATGATGCCGATACTGCTGGTTTCAGGACTACTTTTGAGGACTGCTACCAAAAAGTGGTCAACAGAGCACACCAGAATTTTATATGGCTCACCCAAAGGCATAAATTGATTATTAAATTGTACTTTGTGACTTTCTATTAACTTTGTGAGATTTATCAAGAATAAATTCATTTTGGCCTTGACTTGACTTGCTATCACAGATACTCAAAATTTTCAGTTTTGATGAAAACTTAAATATTTTGAGTCATTTCAATTGCCATTATAACTATGCATGCACACAAATGCGTATGTGGTCTACTTATTAATATTGCAAATTGAACTGAGAATAATTCATTCAAATTAATTACTTGACTTCTTTAATGTAATTATCTTAATAGTCACCTATACAAAGTTAAATTTAACTCATTTTTACTCTACAGTTGGAGTTGGCTTATGGGCCATGGCCTGTTTCCATATGGCCAACAAGCTAAGAATGGCTATAACATTTTTTAAATGCTAAGAAAAAGAGGAAGAAGAAGAATATGCTATAAAAACTATATATGGCCCACAAAATCTAGAATATTTGACCCTTTACAGAGAATGTTTACTCACTCTTATCTGGAGCATTATCTGATTAATTGGAGGTACTGCATCAGGAGATGACACAGTGGAGTGATTAAAAACATAGTTTTTGTTGTCAGATTGCTGTTGTTCAAATTCTGCCTCTACTAGACACTTTATGGAGCCTTGGACAAATTAATACAATCTTCCTGGTCATCAGTATCTACAGCTACAAAATGCAGATGAGGAAAGGACTTAATTCATAGGGCTACTGTTGATTCAATGACTTAACACATATGAAGTCCTTAAAATAGCATCTGGTAAGTGGTCAGCACATAATAGATTATTAGCTACTATTACCTATCTGAAAGAATACTGTGCAAGCATTAAAAAGTGATATTTACACAAGTATTCATAAAAACATATGTAAGTGTTTCTGTTTAACATTAAGTAAAAAAAAGCAAAGCACAAAATGGCTGGCAACAATTTGTAGCAGAAGTAAAACAAAAAGTATGCATTGGAAAAAAAAATACAGAAAGGAAATACTCCAACTTACTAGCAGTGGTCCCAACTTATTACCCCACTTGCTAACAATGAGACTATGAATGGGTTTCCTCCTACTTTTGTCCACTTCCCAATTTTTCTAAAATTCACTGTGAATCTCAGCTTAATGGCTATACCTCAGAAGTAGCTGATGCCTCTGCCAAGGTGCTTATCCCCAAGATAAGATAATAAGATGAGCTAAGGCTGCATCGGACACTATAATTCTACCAGTATTTATTTTGGTCTTTGTAAGTCAGGCTGTTCACATTCTTTGTACATAGTTGTATTTAATTAGGACTTAGAGCTAGCCATAAAATGTGCATTAATTATCTGTTATTTCATAAATGATGGCCAAAATAACAACTCTTGATAGGAGCAGTTTGGGGGTAAGCACCATTTGGTCTGTTCATCTTCCAAAGCTTCCTGCCCCAAGCAAGAGATTTCTATTTGTTATCTCCTTTTATCCTGGAGAATTACTAATCCTGCACTACCATATTAAGTACCAATTAAGCAGAGATTTGTCATTCCTGCTCGAGAACATTGAGCTGGGCTGTGGCTGCATATTTCACAGACTTATGACAGAAATTATTTTAATTAGACTGCTGCTAGCAGCATTTAAAATAGTCTGTATGGCTAGAGAGAGGAAGAATGACTCCTCAGTCAGATAATTTACTTATTTTTCTTTTTCACTCACCATAAATCTTAGGATTGTGGTTATTAAGCCTTTGGAGGGGGAAGGGGATAGTCAGGGAAAGAAATCGGTTTAACTTTATCTTACTTTAAATACCAGAAAAGAATAATCTCTTTCAGCTCTACTGAAAAAGACACTCTTAAAAGAAAAATGTGTTCAAACAAAAGCTGACACTGACAGGATATTTTTACATTAAACATGTTAAACTATAAAACAGGTTTAAACAACAAAAAGGATCCATGCACCTTTTCTATATAATTAAGGGGGTTGTGACCGTTCCTGTTCATCTTTGTTATACCCCCCAAATGAAGCCATTATTTGGTAATTATTAGGTTAATCTGATAACCGAAAAACACACTAAGTAACAACTAAACTGAACTCTGCAAGTAGTAGATTATCTCAAACCCAAGTTTTACAACTTCAAAAGGATATGTCTTATATTTTGAGCCTAAGATGAGAAATTGGATGAGTACACTTCTCTTTTAAAAAAATTTCAAATGAAAATTTCTCCTCCTCACCCTCACCCCAAATTCTGATCAATATTCAGTTAATTGGAACATCAGTCAGAATGTCTTATTTCCAAACATTCTGATTTACTTAATCAGATCAAACGTATATGGTACGTGTCCTAAATATGCTATAATATTTAACCATCAAAATGCATAATTTTCCTTTGCATTCCTCACTCACACATATGGTCCAATATTCCTTCTATCAAGCGGCTACAACCCCAGCATTTTATCTCTAATTGGAGTTTCAGTGCTTTATGGCTTGCTTGACAGGTTTCCACATGAAAGCCAAAAAATTGTTTTTAAACACAGGAGGAATCCAAAGATTGTAGGTATCACAATTTCTCGAAGAACAAGTTAAATTCTGTATGCCCACAATTTATCACTGATAATTAAAAGAAAACCATAAGTGTCACATGATCCAATTTTAATGAAAAGACTGAAAGAATAGATAGAGCTGCACTGTATGTAACACTACACGAGATCTACCCACGGACCCCTCCAAACCTCACTAAGTCATGAATGCACTTACAAGTTCCCTTCAGATTGGCTGGCTACTACATTATTTTCATTTTTCCTCAGAAAATCTTTTACAAGAGAAGACATGATGATATGACTACATTTCTTTTAGTCTTTTTTTTTTTTCTTTTTAAGGCCACACGTGTGGCATATGGAAGTTCGGGGGTTGAATCAGAGCTGCAGATGCAAACTATGCTGCGGCTTGAGGCAAGGCTGGATCCGTAACCCACTGAGTGAGGCCAGGGATTGAACCTACATCCTCATGGACACTGTGTTGGGTTCTCAACCTACTGAGCCACAGTGGGAACTCCATGACTGCATTTCTTAATGCAGAACTTTAGAAATGGTAGCCTGTGTAACTCTGTTGAACGTGTTTTACAAAAATGAGGTTAGGACTGCTACGGGATGCTGGGAACCCAGCGATGACTGGAAGTGAATGGAAAGTGTTAGGGAAGAAGGGATGTTGGCCACACTCACTGGAGCACCAGAGATGGTTACTCACGCCAACTTGTGATGCTTCCACAAGCTGTGACCATGACTAGTGCAGTGAGGAGATGCACACGTGGCCATGGAGAGATGGTGATAAAAGCGAAACCTGGGCTCTTCTTTAGAACTGTTATTGGCTGGGAATGAATAGTAATTGGTATGGTAATGAAGTCATTGTCTTTCTCTGACTTGCTAACTCTTTAAAGCCAAATTCTTTTTTTTTTTTTTTGAAATTGTTTTCATTTTATTAACAGTTAAAAACTGTTATTCATAATGCTTTTTGAATTTCAACTAATGCATTTTTTGGCATCTATTTAAATAATCATGTTTTATCTTGTGTTTTGTAAATACAGTAGGTTAGAATTGAATTTCTTTTTTTCTTTTTTTTTTATTTTCCCACTGTACAGCAAGGGGGTCAGGTTATCCTTACATGTATACATTACAATTAGAATTTTTCCCCCCACCCTTTCTTCTGTTGCAACATGAGTATCTAGACAAAGTTCTCAATGCTATTCAGCAGGATCTCCTTGTAAATCTATTCTAAGTTGTGTCTGATAAGCCTAAGCTCCCGATCCCTCCCACTCCCTCCCCCTCCCATCAGGCAGCCACAAGTCTCTTCTCCAAGTCCATGATTTTCTTTTCTGAGGAGATGTTCATTTGTGCTGGGTATTAGATTCCAGTTATAAATGATATCATATGGTATTTGTCTTTGTCTTTTTGGCTCATTTCACTCAGTATGAGATTCTCTAGTTCCATCCATGTTGCTGCAGATGGCATTATGTCATCCTTTTTTATGGCTGAGTAGTATTCCATTGTGTATATATACCACCTCTTCCGAATCCAATCATCTGTCGATGGACATTTGGGTTGTTTCCATGTCCTGGCTATTGTGAATAGTGCTGCAATGAACATGCGGGTGCACGTGTCTCTTTTAAGTAGAGTTTTGTCCGGATAGATGCCCAAGAGTGGGATTGCGGGGTCATATGGAAGTTCTATGTATAGATTTCTAAGGTATCTCCAAACTGTTCTCCATAGTGGCTGTACCAGTTGACATTCCCACCAACAGTGCAGGAGGGTTCCCTTTTCTCCACAGCCCCTCCAGCACTTGTTATTTGTGGATTTATTAATGATGGCCATTCTGACTGGTGTGAGGTGGTATCTCATGGTAGTTTTGATTTGCTTTTCTCTTATAATCAGCGATGTTGAGCATTTTTTCATGTGCTTGTTGGCCATCTGTGTATCTTCTTTGGAGAAATGTCTATTCAGGTCTTTTGCCCATTTTTCCATTGATTGATTGGCTTTTTTGCTGTTGGGTTGTATAAGTTGTTTATATATTCTAGAGATTAAGCCCTTGTCAGTTGCATCATTTGAAACTATTTTCTCCCATTCTGTAAGTTGTCTTTTTGTTTTCTTTTGGGTTTCCTTTGCTGTGCCAAAGCTTTTCAGTTTGATGAGGTCCCATGGGTTTATTTTTGCTCTAATTTCTATTGCTTTGGGAGACTGACCTGAGAAAATATTCATGATGTTGATGTCAGAGAGTGTTTTGCCTATGTTTTCTTCTAGGAGTTTGATGGTGTCCTGTCGTATATTTAAGTCTTTCAGCCATTTGGAGTTTATTTTTGTGCATGGTGTGAGGGTGTGTTCTCGTTTCATTGCTTTGCATGCAGCTGTCCAGGTTTCCCAGCAATGCTTGCTGAATAGACTTTCTTTTTCCCATTTTATGTTCTTGCCTCCCTTGTCAAAGATTAATTGACCATAGGTGTCAGGGTTTATTTCCGGATTCTCTATTCTGTTCCATTGGTCTGTCTGTCTGTTTTGATACCAGTACCACACTGTTTTGATGACTGTGGCTTTGTAGTATTTCTTGAAGTCTGGGAGAGTTATGCCTCCTGCTTGGTTTTTGTTTCTCAGGATTGCTTTGGCGATTCTAGGTCTTTTGTGGTTCCATATAAATGTTTGGATTGTTTGTTCTAGTTCTGTGAAAAATGTCATGGGTAATTTGATAGGGATTGCATTGAATCTGTAGATTGTAAAGCCAAATTCTTAAAGTCTGGATTTCTTTTGAGTAATGCTGAATGGGTTTCATTGTTTCTATCAATAGTACTTATGGCAAATTTGCATGGCTAATATAGAAGTTCCAAATGTGTGCTTGTAAGTTCCTTTGTTGGTAATACCCAGTGAAAAAATGGGTATGAACCTACAATCCCAAGATGAATTTCTGCCATGGTTGAAACCCAGTCAGTCTCTTGTCCTTACTGATACATGTTTTTATCTGGTGTTTTCTTCGAAAGCAGACCAGCTCTATCTTTACAGAAGCCAGCCACATTCCTTGATGATTTACCCAAGTATCTAGGAAACCACTTAGCAGCTGCAGCACCTCCCTCTGCTCCAGCACTAGCTTTCATCTTGCATAGAGTTACATGACCCTTGAAACTAAAGCACCAACCATAGGTGGTACAAACATTTTTTTCAGGTGCATTATTCCTCAAAAGTCAGAAATGAACAATTAGCTTTCTCCTGAATTAATAGGATCCAAATGTTGAGTCTGAGCCTTAGTCCAGTGGTCCTCAAAGTGTTGCCCCCAAACAGCATCATCAGCATCAATTAAAACTTGTTAGAAATGCACATTCTTTTTCTTTTTTTTTTTTGCCTTTTAGGATCTCACCTGCTGCATATGGAGGTGTGAATTGGAGCTACAGCTGCCACTCTACACCACAGCCAGAGCAATGTGGGATCTGAGCCAAGTCTGTGACCTACACCACAGCTCACAACAATACCAGATCCTTAACCCGCTAAGCAAGGCCAGGGATCGAGCCCGCCACCTCATGGTTACTAGTCAGAGTCATTTCCACTTCACCACAAGGGCAACTCCCCTAGAAATGAACATTCTTTTCCTTCACCCCATACCTGGTGAACCAGAAACTTCAGGACATTGGGCCCAGCAAAGTGTCATTTTATAATCCCTCCAAGTGATTCTGATGCTAAAGCCTGAGCTCCTTTGCAATGGCTCACTTTGACTACACATTAGAATTACCAGAAAACTTTAACAATTTCGGATGCTGGTACCACCAGAGCTTCTAGTTTAATCACTCTGGGATGTGGTCCTGGAACCTGTGTTTTCTAAATGCCACTTGGATGATTCAAATGTGCAGTGAGGATGGAAAACCACTATAATAGCTCTTTCATCAAGAGTTTCATCAAGCTCTTAGCAACACTTGTCTACTGCCTAGACACATACATCTCCACAAGCTGGAAAACTACTTTGTCCTTCTGGAGTATTCTTCCTGTCAAAGTTTCATTCCCTATCTATGAGTAAGATTTGTTTTTTCTCAGCACTTTCAACTTGTGTTAGCCCTTTTGCTTTTTAAAAAAAGCTTATTGTTTCCACCATAATCATACACTTAGAAGCTTTAATGTTCTCATGCATTTGCTGTGATGGGATTAATAACATTCATTTAATAATTACCAAATGTGCCAAAACAAAGTATAGACACACCAGACAGAACTGCCATCTATTGGTGGCAGGCATAATGACCCATTTCTGCTTTGGAGGATCCTTTTGCTCTTATCTCTAAATTTTTCCATTCGACAAGCTACTTTACATGATTTATTTCTACATGTTCACTGATAATTAAATTTAGGAAGGACTATCATGCATTTAGGCAGATCTACCCACTCAGACCAATTCTCACCATACCCCTCCTCCCACCACCAAATTCATTTGGTACTTATACCAACACACTTATTCATTGATCTATTTAACAGCTATTTAGAGAGAGGATATCATGTACTGAATAAAATATTTAAGTATAGTACTATATTACTCATGCCACTGACTAGTTTAAGAGATATTAGAAAACAGCTACCCACTATAAGTCAATCTGGTAGAAATTTCATCAAGGAAGAGCTGCCTATAAGACTCTTACCACTTAATGATGTGAGTGTATGGTATTGACCACCAAGAGAGTGGCAATACATAGGGGCACAGCCTGAAGGTGCCTACTTTTCATTGCCATGAAACTGGGCATAGAGCCTCTGACATTTAGCCCCAACTCAATTCATCAGATATTTATTGAAAATCTACCAAATATTTATTAAGCATCTTTCTGTGTATCCATTTTCCAAGCTGCCACAGAAAAGAGCTGTTACACAGACACTTTATTACAGACAGACGTTGGTGGCCCCACTGGGGTCTGGGCTAAAGCATTCCAATTTCCTGGGTAGCCATCCCAGCTTGACCATGTCTGGATTATTTGCTTGTGGTGGGGATGGGGGTCGCCAAGTTCCCTGTGAATAAATGCATTGTCTATTATACCCAGGTTTCACTCCGTATGGAATAAAGAAATGGAGACATTTTCCATGAAAGGAGTTATTCACTTACTAATGTTCTGATGAGATTTGGGAAATGTCTGCTTTCTGACTCCTTTCTGGTGGAAAGTCAAGAAAATACATGAGGGAAGATTACAGTTTGAATCAATATTTGATTCACTTCAGCACCGTCTCCCCCTCCAAAACCCATGAATTGTTGACCGAAGTGGTGCACTTGGCCATATCATAGGTTAGGATGCCCCCAGTGGTTCTGACCCATTTCTAAGCTTTTGGAGGTTACAACTGCTTGTGTTTGGTGTGCAGAATTTCCAGCCCCTCCCACCACCACCCAAACACTGAGTAAGTTCTACAACTTAACTGGGCTTGTGGCCAATGCTGAGCTGGGGAGGGAGGGGTGGACCTGTGGGGATGTGGCCCGGAGGATGATCTGACAGGAAATGACAGCGTATCAGCCTCCTCCCACCCCACGGGGCCTGGGCTCACAGAGGGAGCCAGCGGCGAGAGGAAGAAGTCCTCTCTAATCACAGAGCAGTGCCAGAGCGCAGTAGGTGAGGATGATGAAATAATAAAGCATTTCCCGCGTGTGTTTTTCATTAGGCCTGTTTTGTTTTTCTTCCAAGTGCTGGGGAAACAGAACAGAAGCCCCGCTTCCAGCAGCACCACAGCGGCCCCCTCCCCTGGGAACAGCAGCTGCGCAAATAGGAGGGGAGCCCTCCGTGGAACTGGTCCTAACACCTTCCTCATGGAAATAATGATTTGTAAAGCCCTCTTTATACCCTTTGCTACATAATTAGTTGCCCAAAGAGCAAAAGATTAAAAATGCTGCTCCTACTCCCCCAGCATTTCTGAAAATTTGGCAAAACACTAGATGTTCCGTTCTGAGAGCCAAACAGGTAGAGGTCTTTATATGGACCCACCCTGGCTGGTCCGGCTGGCCCTTGAATCACTCAACAGTTATTACACAGAAATTAACTGACTTGCTGTCAATTAGGGGGAATTTGTTAGCAGACATACCCAATGGGACCTCCCTCTCACCCAATTTGCTAGTTTTTGTAAGAAAATATCTAAATACCCTTCATCCACTTGGATACCACAAGTGTGTCAGCCTCCTTTATGGGTGTGTGTGTGTGTGTGTGTGTGTGTGTGTGTTCAGGGCCAGGGCTGAGTATCAATTTTTACCCATCTCTCAGAGAAGATAATTAACAGGATGCTCAAAAGGAGGCTGGCTGGAAAATTCTTTCCAGGCCTAAGAAATAACCAATCCAAAATGCCTGTTGTTAAATGGGTCATAAAAGCACTGGGAAATCAATATCTGACTTTCTGTTTCAGGAATGGTGGCTGCTACATGCAGTTTTAGATCATCTGCTAGCATCCTGGTGCCTTCAGACCCAAATAATTCCTGCCTTAACTCTGGACACTCTGAAGGTGGAAATCTTCCTTGTCTATCTTTCAAGGACATCCCATCACTGGACAGCCCATGTAAAATAAGCCACGGAATAAATAAAATAAGGAGTCATTTTATTAAAGCGCTATAGGAGATGCACTCAGGTGACCTGAAAATGTAATTAAACCTCTAAATGAGCAGATTACTGGCTGAAAAGCTAGATTGATAGATGAACCCCTTCAGCTAGAAAGGATTGCTTAATGGACTGGACAACAATCTTGGACCCTCTCTACCTTGGAGTTGTGGGCCCAGAATCAGGCAGGGGCCAGCCCACCACTTCCCCTCCTAAGATAAATGAAGCCACTGTGAGGGGTGAGACCCCAGGCTGCTTGCAGACATGCAGATGTGTGACCCACCCCATTAAAAATAGTCAAAGACACCCAGAGCACTCTTTCTAGGAGCTCCTTCTGACTTATCATCCCAAAGTCCTGAAGACCTTGTTAGTCTCAAAAGGTTATATTTATTTCTTGCTTTTTGAAAAGAAGATATTAATGGCAACATGAAGAGCTGAGAATGATGTTAAAATCCTCGCTAGGACAAACTAAGCTAAAATAATGAAAAATTACCTGCTATAATTGTACTCCTACCATCCAGAGGGTGAGAGAGAGAGAGAAAGAATTTTTTTTCCTCATTGGCAAGAATGACGAACTTTCTAACTCTCAGCTTTGTAACCTTTTATTCTGAAGATGATCTTGGTATGAAGTTTTGGTAGCCTCAATTTTGGCTCCAATTATATGAAGTTGACATATTTCATGTTTAAATATTTGGGACATCTTTGATTTATCATCATGGTTTTCTATTTTGTTTAATTTGTAAACTGAAATTGAGCCATTCCCTGTAGCACTGTGGGACACTTCCAGAAATTGGCAATGTCAAAATATAACATCTGGAATTCCTGCTGTGGCACAGTGTTTTCAGAATCCAGCCAGTGGCTCTGGTCCCTGCAAAGGCACAAATTCAATCCCCAGCCTGGTATATGGAGTAGCTGCAGTTGTGGTGTAGGTTGCAGCTGCAGCTCAGATTCAATCCCTGGCCCAGGAACTTTCATATGCCTCTAGTGCAGCCATTAAAAAAAAGTCCTTTCTTTGATAGGAAATCTGTAACCTACATGATCCATGCAATTTATCATAAGATAGAAGCAGCAGCCCTGACTCCACAGCAGACTGACCAAGTTGCAGCTATTTAGTTTGCTGCTATTGGTCATCTAGGACTCCTTGCTGTCAGAACCAAAGCTCAGTCCTTAAGCTAACATCTTACTGGTAAACTCATTACCAGTATGACTGGTTCCACAACATCTACTGTCAACCCAGAGAAGACAGCCTCACAAATACCCCTTGATGAAACCAAATTTTCCAATCTAATTTTGCATAACAAAGCATCACTGTCTCTTAAACTATGAAACTTTGGCTCCTGTCCTCTTCTCACTTTTGGAAGCAGGCAGGAGTAGAGTCCTTATTCCTATCTAATTCCTAAAAGACACATCCTGAAGGTCATGACTATTCCTGCAGTTTAGCTAGTAAATAAACTGCGGTTTACTTCTTGGTGATGATACATGGTGTGAGAAAAATAAATCTAAGTCATAAAAGGCCATTTCATAGTCATGGACTTGACCTGAAATAGAGCAAAGGATTACATTGATTCTAAAGTCAATTTATTCTCCTGGAGCTCATTATCATAATAATAAATTAGTATTTCCCAGAGCACTGCATTCTCTTTTGATTGGAGTAACTCACGCCTTCATTTGGCTCCCCAGATATCCATTTATTCATCTTGGTTCTATGTTCTTTATCTTATTCCATTTTGAACTCTGTGAGAATGACTTCATTCTGGAATCAACTAAATATAATGACCAATTTCTAGGTTGGTACAGGAGTCTGTGGTCTTAATAAGTATTCCAGACTATCTATGGAATGTACCCTTCTCCCTGATATTTGTCCTGTCATGGACCAAGGTTGGGGGGTAAAGTTACCCTTAAAAAAAAAAAAACCTGAGGAGACTAAGAACTGGACAAATGAGAGTCTTTGGTTTCCTGTGAATTCACTTCATTGCCAGTCAAAATGGAGCCCTTAAAGTGAAGAACCTGTCTAAATGCTGAAGAGGTCTTTTACAACATTGCTTGGTTATTATCAAATGCATATAATCATAGAAAATAGGCCAGAGACAAATGAAATCTGGGAAAAGAGTAATTCCTTATACCTTCATTTTCTTAATCTTATTTCCTAAAATTTAGCAAATAATGAACTCAATATTTTAAGCATAAGAAAAACTTGTTTTTTTGGCATCTACAATTACAGGCTATTTTCTCACACATGGAGTAGTGTGTGTGTGAAAGAATACAGCTTAACTCAGAGTTTAGTTGAGATCTTTGATTGCCCCTCTGACATAAGGCTTATGTACTGATGAGATTGACTTTTCAACAGCCTGAGATGTGATAGAGTATAGTGGCCCAGCCCACAGATCCTGAAGCTGGACAGCCTGGGTCTGAATCTCAGCTCTATTACTTACTAGCTCATATATCCTCAGAAAGTTATGTAGCCTCTCAGTTTTCTGTTAAAGAGGATTAATTTAGTATTACCTCAGAGTGCTGTAAAGATCAAAAGAGTTAATATAGACCACAAGCTTAGCTTGCTATTTGGCACAGAGGAAGTGTGCTATTACTATTACTATCACAATCTGCTAGGCTCCATTCTCCAAAGCCAAGGCCTCCTATAGGTGGCATTCAGGTGAGGTTCTCTCCAGCAAACACAGTTATGATAGCTAAAGCACAAGTGAGACTTCCGAATGCTCCTCTTGACCTGAACTTTCTCTCCACAGTCCCCTCCTCATAGTAGAAGCTCAGTTGCGCTTTCAAAAGGTTCTCAGTTCTTCCCTGTCTGTCCAAGATCTTTTTGCCTTCTCCTCACTCTCAGCTCTTTTGTTTTCTGCAGGCAGCTACATGTGCACACAATGCAGACTCAGTAAGCCTCTCAGTTTCTTCAGGTCTACATCTCCACTCATTATCCCACCCTATCCATCACTACTAGTACAAATGATCCTCCTTGGGAGGCAGGAGGGGAAGAAAGATTGTGAATAATTATACTTTTAATATTTTTATCTCTGTCAGAGTAAATAACTTCTGAAATACATGAATATGATCCTATGAATCTTTCTAATCTGAAAGCAATGCCAGGAGTCTAGTCATTGGCATATATTGCTGTAGCAAATTTATTTTTTTTAAATATACTATTTGCTGTCAGGCCCACTGGCAGCATGATAGAATCATTACTTTATTATTATTTGTTGTTTTTAAATTACTATAGCAATCTACATTAAGAAACCTACCGAAGCCTATATTTCTCTTTTCATTAAACCATCAGAATGGATTGAAATTAATTTTAAATCATTTCTTAAAAAGAACATTCAGTATTTCTTTGTTATTCACTACTTGGTTGACAAAAACAAATTGTATTTTGAAATATTATGTGACATTACTTGCTACTGTTTTCCTATAAAGAAAAAAGTACACCTATTTTTCTGTTTAATGAGCTAAGATAACTGAAGGCTTCGGCACTCGATACATCATGTGGCTTTTATGATATTGTCCAATTTTTGCATGATTCATAATTTACAACTCAAATGGAGAAGTCAGGGGTGGTCATGCATGGAAATTGCCAATCTGTTGGGTAGCACTTTTTAGTATAGAGGCTTGATAATAATTAAGATGAGAGGTTGTGAGCTCTTCTCCAAGTGTGCATCAAATTGGCAGCAAAGATGAGTTTGCTCCACCCCCATCACTAGTGAAGAGGAAAAGTCTACAAAACCCTCTAAAGCTGGCAAAGTTGGCATTTTCTGCCCTCTCCCCACTGCTTCCTTTTAATTCCCACCCTTCTCTAAATAGCAGCCCAGATTCCTCTCTCCCATCTCTTCTCTGGCCCCTTCTACTCTCATAATGGCTGTGATGTCTAGCTGCCTCCCAAAAATGTGTGCTCCCCCTTTCACGATGTTCTGGGAAATGACTGCCTATTGTATGTATTTCCTAACCCCACCTGCATCTGGGCAGAATCATGGACTTTGTTCTTACCAATGATCTGTTGGCAGTAGGTGTGTCCATTCTTGAGCAGCGTGTTCAAGAAGACTTCTTCACTGAAAGTAGAGGACTTGAGTCTTTAGGATGCCAGAGCCGCAATGTGGAAGGAGTCTGGGTCCCTGAAGTTCCACTGGAGCAAAGATATCCACTCACCAAGATGCCTATCTTATATATTACATGATTAAGAAATAAGCAGCTCTCGTCTTAAATCACTGAAATTTTATAGTCTGAACAGCAAGCATAACCTAGCTTATAATAAACTCTGGTCCCTATTTCATTCTTAGTTGGCTGAACACTAATGCCCAGAGGTTAAGTCAGGAGATTATGATCAATCTTCTTCTTGCCAAAAGGATTTGTATTTTACTCCTCCACGAAGGACACCAAGTGCATGGCTCTACATGCTGAGCACATGGGACTGACTCCATCCACCAGCATGACAAGGAGAAAGGAGGGCTGGTCGGAGTTAGAGTTCCTGGATCTGAGTTCTAATAATTTAGTGCTTAGCTGGCCCTGAACAGATCACTTAACTTTCTGATCCATTGTTTTCTCATCAGGAAAATGAAGGTGGGTGTATGTCATGTTTAACAGTTTGGAACTTCATGATCAACTTGTGATCAACAAGATCTTGACAAATTCCTTGCCCCTTTTAAGCCTTGGTTTTCCCATTTGCAAAATGCAGGTAAGAACACCTTCTTCACAAGTTTGTTGACTCATTCATTCATTCACTTATTCATTCATTCAAAAACTACTGAGAACCAGCTCTGTGCCAAACACAATTCTCAGTGTATTTACAGGGGATACAGCTGTGAAAAAGACAAAGTCCTGCCTTTACAAAGTTTGTATTTGAGTGGACAAAGAACATCATAAACAATAAATAGAACTGTATCCAGCTAGTGTGGGGAGGATAAAATAAGCTAATATCTATATATTGCTTATGCAGTTCCTGGTACGTGGTAAACACAAAGAAATGAAAGCTATTATTATCTACTACAAATATGAAAATTCAAAAAATAGTTATTGTGAGGATTAGCTGAAACACATATTTATGAGTTATTTATTATTACCTAATTACTTGATTAATTGAAGCAAATATAAAGAGAAACGTTAAGGTCACCCTCACCATTTCAGTGAGGTTGGGACATTTTCTGTTGACAGAAGCTGTTTGCACCTTGTGAGCAGAGAAACCCCAGTCACATTTCGCCCTGATCCTCCAGTGCCAATCTGAGTAGTTTTGCTGAAAAGCCTTGAAGGGCCTATATCTGCCCTCAAACAGAAATCATTTAGCTTTGGTTAAGTTGAATGAGGAAAACCAGGAACCCTCAAATGGTCTCCACATTCTGTCATTGGCAAAAAAAGGAGACCAGCTCCTGGATCCTAGATGGCAGCTCTGACCTAACTTGTAGCTGTGGGCATTTCCTTTAGAGCATCCCTTGGCTGTGGAATAACTCTGTGCACGATCCTGAGTGAAAACTGAAATGTGTGTACAGGAGGAGTGTGTGAGAACATGCAGGCAAAAATATGTGCCAGCACACTCTCTTTTCGAAATTCTTACTGTGCTATTTTCCTACAAACAGGTAAGCAGAACACACTTTAGCTGAGTTGCGTAAGTGGAGTGACCATAAAATCTGTCATCCAATCCGAAGCACTTTTGAGAGTGAAAAGGGACAGTATTAATTACCATAACCAGAATAGCAGGAGTAAATCAGGATTGTTCTAGGAGGTAAAACAGTACCTGTGTTCACCCTGAGCACAGATTATTAGGAATATCACTTTTACTTATTTTTTTTTTTTGTCTTTTGTCTTTTTATGGCCACACCCGCAGCATATGGAGGTTCCCGTGCTAGGGGCTGAATCCGTTACAGCCACCGGTCTATACCACAGCTCACGGCAATGCCAGATCCTTAACCCACTGAGCGAGGCCAGGGATCAAATCCACAATCTCATGGTTCCTAGTCAGATTCATTTCCACTGCGTCACGATGGGAACTCCACTTTTATTTATTTTTAATTTTCGTGGATTTTTTTTTTTTTTGAGGACAAGAGTGTGCTTATAAAAATGTCTCATAAATAACAATAGGCTAATATTTATCTGTAATGGTGAGGGCAATATACTAAATGTTTTGGATCCTCTCTGCATTATGTGAAAGCACTTGTACCAGGCCTCCTAAGGGCCACAGAGATGTCCAAGACATGACCTCAGCCCTCAAGGAACTTGTAATTTAGCAGAAGAAAGAAGCCATGTACAAAGGCTCAGAGACTAAAAACTCTGTTGGGGTGAGGGAGTGATGAGCTTCTGAGTATTGTTGGATAAAAATCTTTGTGGATGAGAGTGATGGTGGAGATATGAGTCAGGGCCAGATGGACAGTTGTGAATGCCACCACTTTGCATGCAGAGGAGTGGGATTGCTTTCTGTCCTGGCAATCTCAGAGGAGGGTGAGGAAAGTTCTGCTGAAAGGTCCAGGGTCAGTCTTATGCCAAGCAGAGTATGTGGCCAAGTTTTTTTCTGGGGGGGTGCCCATCCTGGCAGCACTGAAGACTAATTTTAATGTCAGACATGACACTAAAAACAATTTTTTTTCCTCCTAAATGAGTTGACTTTTACATCAGGATGTAAACATGATAAGTGGGGAAAAATACAAGAAAATCTTTGGATGCTTTGCATCTGCTAAAGACCTGGTGCAGAAAAAAAGAGGTTCTGAGAGGGCAGTGAATGGTCACAGGTTATAATTTCTCACCATCAGCACAGGGATTAGCACGTAATGTTGGTAGAGAAGGGGTGTGGGCAAGATATTCCCAACAGGGACCCCGGAAAACTGCATTGGAGAGAGTACAGATCTTTTCATCTGAGAGGACAGAAAGGCCTCCTGTTGCCTTGGTGCTGACAAGAGACAGCACCCTGTCTCTTATGCGACCGGCTTTGTGTAGTCCTAACTCTCATCAGGAGGAGCCGTTTGTCTTAGTTTGGTTGTCCTGGAAACAGACTTGGAGATGGTGATTTGCATACAGGACGTTTGTTGGGCTGTGACCTTTGATAGACACAAGTAAAGGATCAAGAGCAGCAGGCTTGGGTGGACGGAGGAGTTGAACAGCAATATAGTCATGACAGAAGCCTCAGTGGTTCCCAAGGACTCTCTGGACTGGGATGGACCTTCAACGTTGTCCCAAGTTAAGGAAAGGGGCTCAAGACTTTGGATCCCTCCTGCTTACCTCCATAGAGTTCCCATGCATGCAAGATGCCCCAGAAAGGAGGTGTAATTTAGATAAGGTGACTTTTCTGCAGGAGAGGAACTCAGCAGAGAGCTGGCAGCTGCCAAACTCCCAGAGTCTCGGGGAATGAGTCTTAAAGTCCTGCTGTTCTGAAGGGAGAATCTGGGCAAGCTAACATGGCATACACTATAATGGTGGTTCTTAAACTTTGACACGGTACATGGACTCGGCTGGAAGGCTTGTTAAAATGCAGATTTCCCTAGAGTTTCTGATTCATTAAGTCTGGAATGGGGCTGAAGAATTTGTATTTCTAGCAAGTTCCCAGGCAATGCTGGCCTGGAACCCCATTTTGAGAACCACTGCACTACACTAAGCATTCAAGGACTCCTGCTTCGGGCACAGGCAGTGCATCAATGCTTTTAAAACATGCAGCAAACTACCACTCGAGTGTGCACATTCCAAAGCTAAATCAGGCAGCTTTGATTGTCTGTAGGATCTCCGCAAGAACAGAAAATTTATCCACTTCACAGTTTTGCTAAGGATTACCCCAGAGACTGAGATTTGGGACTCTTCCAGTGATACAAGAACAACTTTGAGGGGTCCAGGTACATTTCTTAAAGTTCATAAAATCCAGGAATCCAAGCTTAACCATGAAGAATATCAGAGTACAGCATAGCATATGGAAGTTATATTTATATTGAAATTTTCACTTATATTCTTTTGAGCAGTTCATCCACAGGTGAAATGATGGATTTCATCATTTTATTGTTTGTTCCCAAGATGTCCCACTTGTCCAGGGTCAAGATACTCTACAGAACGCTTTCATCATTTTAATTTGAGCTCTTCTTATAATTCAGACAAAGTCTACGTAATACTTATTTAGCAAAGAGTTTAGAATTTCTTATTTTTATCAATTCCTAGATCTTCCTCTCAAGTAAAGGATGTAGTCTAAAAAAGTGTATCTTTTACAAACAGGGACTCAGAAATGATGCATTTCTTCATGACACTTTCACCACTGAATCCAGTAAACATGTCTTGAATATTTGAAAAATTTTATGTTAGTTGGCATTAATATGTAGAACAGACTTGTGAGTAATAACTTTTTTCATGAATGCTCCTCATTTAATTAATACTCATTTATGTCTTCATTTATAAGATAGAGAACATTTAGAAATATAAAACTCCATTTCTTTGAAAAGCATCCTGTAATTGAAGCTTTTCTCTAAGTCACAAAAGCCTTTCCACCATCATTGAATCTGCCAGGTTTCACTCTATGTCACTGATATACTGAAACCAATTGGATGGTTTGGAAATAAGTCTTGACTAAATTAGCTAGATGAGCATTTCCCTAATTTGCCTCATCATAAAATTTATCTCTGAGATTCTGATTCAGTGGGTCTTGATTATAACCTGGAAAGTTGTATTTCCAACAAGTATCCCAGGGGATTATAGTGTAGGCAGCCCATGGGCTATACTTTGAGAAACAGGGAATTAGATGTTTCCAAAGTGCTTTATTTCCCTTTGACATGAGTGTGAATTTAGGTCCAAAGAATGTAGTGCGGATAAAGGTATGTATTTATATCATCCCATGTGAAAACTTATGTGTAGTTGACATGTATCATATACTATGACTAGAGACTTAGAGAAAAATTCTTTTGTAAAAAGATACAATTCCTTTATACAGAGAGAATTCACGATAATTTTTCTTTTCTTTTCTTTTTTTTTCTCTTCTTTTCTTTCTTTTGTCTTTTGTCCTTTTAGGGCCGCACCAGCAACATATGGAGTTTCCCAGGCTAGGGGGTCTAATCAGAGTTGTTGCTGCCAGCCTGTGCCAGAGCCACAGCAATGCAGGATCCAAGCCAGCTGTGCCAGAGCCACAGCAACACAGGATCCAAGCCAGCTGTGCCAGAGCCACAGCAATGCAGGATCCAAGCCACGTCTGCAACCTAAACCACAGCTCACGACAACCCCAGATCCTTAACCCACTGAGCGAAGCCAGGGATTGAACCCAAAACCTCAGGGTTCCTAGTCAGATTCGCTTCTGCTGTGCCATGACGGGAACTCTCGATGATGATTTTTCTCATTCTCACTCATTTCTTTCAAGGTGAGATTTAATTTTCCATGACAATCATTTCATCAAATGACACACACTCACAAGCACATAATTTTCCTTTGAAGAATTCAATATATAGTTCACCTCCAGGGCCTTTTCTTTGCAGTAGAATGATTTGTATAATTTCACACCTTAGCTGCAGTCTTTGAATTCTTATTGATAACTGTGTGTGATTTGTTACAAAGACAAACATGCATCAATAGGAACAATGAGTTCTACAAATTATAAACATAAACAAAATAAAACAATTGTCTATCTCTGCTACCGTCTGGCAAACACATTTTGTATAGCACTTCTTTGACCTTGAAAATGAAACTAGGTTTTAATCATTTATTCAATCATTTTGAGACAGGTTTGAATATGGCTTTTCTTTAAATTTATTAATTCTGAAAGTTTAGTGCTAATTAAATAAAAATATTCTAAAAGACCACTGCATCTTATTCTCTAATTTTCAAAGTAAACAATTGCCATCGGAGAAGGTTATTAATGCCTATTTACCAATTCATAAACTTGCTTGTTTTCCCAACAGGCAATAACCTCTCGGTTTCTAACAAAAGTTTAATGAACAAATTTGGGAGGAGTGTGGTTATTCTAAGATGAAAGGTTTATAAAACATACCACAAGACACTTTCTAGGAGACAATACATATTAGCATTCGTAATGAAAACTACATTACCCTTATCAAAATGAATGAAAAAGTGAGTCTTATAGTGACTCACTATATTTTATAATGTTTGTATTTATCATGTTTGTATTTTATCATGTTTGTTTCTCAGCTCCCTATTGGGGTGTTTCAGGGCATCTCTCAGGGCAGTTTCCACAAAGCCTGGTAACAATATTAGAGAGTAACATGAAAGAGTATGATAAATTCACCCGTTGTTTCTGCACCAGGGACCCACTGTGCAGAATCTCATAATCTTAAGTGGGTCTCCCCATTGTCATTAGTGAATAAGCAAAGTTCTGCTTTCCTTATCACTTTAAAAAAAGTTCCATTTTTTACTCTTGCTTTGTCCTTCAATTTTTGATGCACATATACTACTCTATGATTCATGAAAAAAAATTTTTTTCCTGAAAGAGGTAGTGATGTAATAGAGGCACAGAATATGGTAGACAGACTTTCCTTTCTGTCATCATGCTGTCTATTTATTCAATTAGCACTTACGAGTACCTACCATGTGCCAAATGCTGGGTAGGCCATAGGGAGGGAAGATTTAAAGCAATAAGATAGTTCCTATCTTCTATGAATTCACAGTTTACTTAAAAGACCAATGCATACACAAATTTATTAAAATGGAATGTGGCAAAGGCAATGATACATACATGAGGCCCATACATGGGACATACAAGGTGACACACATGTGTGCTAAAGTAGCATTTGGGGAACATCTAACTCAGAGGATGTCTATCCTTAAAACTTTATGGTGGAACAGCCATGGAGTTGGGACTTGAAGTACAAGCATAAAATAAAGAGTAGAGTACATTCCATGGGGAGGGACTCTGAAAGAGCATGGCTTATGGGGTTGAGGTGAGGCAGGCTCTATGTTATAGACTGACTCATGAGGCGACAACCACTACCAAGCCAAGGGGAGAAGCCTCAGAATGAAAGCTACCTTGCCATCACCTTGATCTTGGACTTCCCAACCTCCAGAACTGTGAGAAAATTAATTGCTCTTGCTTACGCTACCCAGTCTATGGTATTTTGTTACGGCAGCTTGACCGGACTAGTACATTTTGTGAAGCAGGATTAAAAGGAGTTTGGACTAGAAGTGATAGATGGCTACTTAGCAGAGCAATGTCATGATCAGATTCAGGCTTTTGGAAGACTGTAGTGGGGAGGGCAGGTGGGAGGGAAGATAGATTGAGGCCATAAAATACACAAGGAACAAAAGCAAAGGACAGATCAAAGAGCCCTGTCCCAGGAGCCAGTGTGGGGGTGGGAGTGGAGGGGGTGGTAGGCTTGTATTTTAGTCCAGCTCTTTCACTACCAGCTACTTGGCCTTGAGGCAGCCACTTCACCTTTCTGGGCCCCTGCTTCCATTTCTGTAAAATTAGGAATGTAGACTGGGGGGGCGGGGGGAGGACACTATATGCGCTCACAAGACATCTTTCTCTGAAAACTCTCTCTTCCCCTCCCCACACTGTGTTCGGATCTCGTTACCTGTCTCACAGGCTACAGCGAAATGGATCAAAGGGATCACCTGACTCAGACTGGATCAGTCTGGCTCCTTCTTTCAAACAGTCTGGGTATTGGGAACCAAGTAACATTAATAGCAAAAGAAAAGTTTTGAAATCCTACTCCTGCATCCCCAGAGTGGTCCCTATCCTCCTAAGACGCAATTGTTCAACTTTTCCTTGTTTCTCCTTGAGTTCTTCCCTTTCTGCACTTAAAATAAGGATTTTCCCCTTAGGTTAGGTTAAATTGGTTTCCATTATTTATAACCAAAATGTATCATCTAAACTATGCCCCCAGCTAACATTTGCTGAGTTTGAGACAAGGGCATAAGATACATTTGTAGCTGGTCTAGGGCCAGCCACATCTAATCCAGGATGGTGGAGTGGTTGTTGGGTTACAATAAGATCCTCGAGCCTCCTGTGAGATTTCTCGACACATCTGCTGATGTGTCTGAAATTTCCACTATAGCAGTGATGCCTATAGATAAGAGAATGTCTCTGAAGGGTCACTGTCAAAAACCCTTTTGGATTATCAGATTACTAATTATTTATCTATTGGTAACTATAGATATTTTGAAGGAGGATGATTTTGAGGATGGAGTTAGAAAATATCTGTATTCAAAAAAATCAACAGGTCAGGAATGAGATTCCAGGGCTGCTGGTGACAGTTATTAAGTCCAAATGACCCTAGAGGTGGGCAAGGCCACACCATTGCTGAAACCACCCAATACACACTTCACCATTTATTGTGGATCAACCTTGGGCTGTAAAAGTCTCTGTGACATCTGGCTTGGCTGTTCTTCATGGTCTGCATGTCCTATCCAATTTGTATGAGTAGAGAGCCCTTCTAGAAAGCTTAACTGAGCAGGTTCTGGGCAGGGTTTTGGCAAGAGCGTGTGCTTGAGTCATAATGCTGGATCTACCACTTACCGACTCAAGGGCTTTAGCTAAGCCACTTAGCCCCCTGAACTTCAGTTCCATTTCTTACAGGCAGTGAGCAGAAATTTAGTAGAGGCCGTATAGAAAAGATGTTTGGTAAATGTTCACACTGAAAGAAAAGAAAGATACCTATACCGACCGAACTGAAATATTTTTCACTGGCAAAACCCTTCATCAAGATGCTGTTAAATGAGCACAAATTAAGAAGTTTGTATAGCCTAGATTTGTCATTATGTTTTGCTCCAAACTGTAATTTCAAGAATTCATATGAGAATAGACATGATATCTCAGAAGACCTTCTGTACTGCAACCCTATCATTTTTACATCTCTGCCTACTGACATTTATTTTATTGGTTATTTAAGCAAAGTGGCTGTGGCTGGGAACCCAGAGGATATATTAGAATTCATCTGCAGCTGTGGACCCTGAAGCAGATGGCTGACCTCTCTGTGCTGTAGCTTCTTCTTTACGTCTGAAAACAAACTCAAAGTTGCTTTCCTCTCTTATGAGTTCTCCATGGGAAATAATTAATAAAAGTGATAGCTAAATACTCTCCCATCATTGAAGTGCTAACTCAGTTCTAGATGTTTAGCCATATAGTATTTTTAATCAGCCTGAGAAATAGATACTCACTTCTTCACCCAAGCTGCCATTAACGTGGTTCCACAAGGAAGAGAGTGGGCTGTTTTCAAACATGCGTGAGATCATTTGAATGATATACTTTCTTTCATTTAAAGAAGATGCTGTATGCAGAGGACCACTGTACAATCATGTTCAGTCTACTACTTTTGATCTAAACTTTGGTATACACTTTCTAGATGTTTAAGGAAATTCACTAACAAAAATAGAAATCATTTATTTGTACAGTATGGTTGTACACTGGTGATGCTGTCAGATGCTGGCCAGTACCCCCTACTCTCTCAGTTGGACTGACAAAGTCATGTTCATCTAGAGACTCAAAGGCTTCCCTCTGGCATTGTGTTGGTCAGAAACACTATGGTAACTACCTTTAAGGCTCTTCAGGGATGGTGGGTTGGCCTTGGGTCTTTATCAAATCCTTGAGCATACCCAGAAACCACCCTCTGAGGTTTGCATTCACAGAGGTGGGTATCCACCCTGGGCAGCACTTCATGTGTCCTCCTTAGAAGAGAGAGTTGGCCCTGAGTGACTCATACCAGGTCAGGATGCAGAGGCAGAGCTAGGGTTTAATACTTCTGTGTCTCTGTTGATCTAATAAAGACCTTAGAGTCTAGTAGAAAAAGTTGGGCTCACTTCTAAAATGGACTTGATTACAAATCCTTACTCAGTCAGTAACTCTACTTTCAGTCTATAATTGTGAGCAAACTGCTCAGTCTTTTTTTTTTTTTTTCTCTTCTTTTTTTTTTTAAATGACCACACCCACGGCATAAGGAAGATCTCCAACTGGGGATTGAATCTGAGCTGCAGCTGTGGCAACACCAGATCCTTTAACCCACTGCGCCTGGGCCAGGGATCGAACCCCTGCCCCTGCAGCGACCCAAACCACTGTACCACAGTGAGAACTCCTGCTCAGTATTTCTGAGCCTCAGTTTCCTCACCAGTAAGATGGATTGTTGGAAACAGAGTTGTAGTAAATACAATGCCTGGTTCAAATTAAGGGACTCAACAAATATTCATTTTCTCATTAATTATAATGCCATGAGATTTAGTCAGGGTTAAGTATAGTTGCTAAGTTAGTTCTTTCCATGAAGCAAGTAACACTAATCACAATGAAATGTTCTTCTTTATTGACTGGACAGAGATCCACTAACAGAGACAATGAAAGCACATTTGGAGGATGATCCTTGCCAAATCCACTTTGATGTTTTTGTTATAAAAGCACAAAGCCAGATGGAAGTGATAAAATGGCTAAGCTGGGTGCAAAAATATGAGACAGAGGTATGTTTTCCACTAGATTTTCCCCACTGAAATATTTTGCACCCTCCCCAAATTACAGAAGAAGAGTGCTTCTACTCAAAGTCTAGAGATCACAGAGCTTCCAGCCAGACCCCAAGTCTTTGTGTTAAAAGTAGAAACGGGTTCTGAGCATCTGCTTTGGAGGCCTCAGATAACACCCTTGCTTATCAAGCCTTGATCAGAGAGGATGCCAGAAACACATGGAAAGGTCTCTCCCCTCTGACCTTCCCACTATAATATTTGGAAACGAGAGGACACAGGGCACTTTAGGAGGGGCCTGGAAGAAAAGTTAGCGTGCCTGAGTTTAGTTCCGCATGCATTTATCAAACTCATCCCTAATGCCAGACATGTCAGGAGCCAGGGTGGAATTAGGAACATCACAGAGTCCAGAAGTCACTTAGTCTCTGCAGCCAGAATTGCTCCGAAGTACCAGCACTTGGGGAAACGCACATTCATACATTTGATTTGCACAGCATGTCTTCTTTATATGTAGCAAAACTGGTCCAGCAAAAATACAGGGATTATTAATTTTATTTTTTATTTGTTTTTTATTTCTATGTCTTTTTTTTTTTTTTATTCAATCATTGGTTTAGAAGAGATTTTTTTTTTAGCGGCATATGGAAGTTCCCAGGCTAGGGGTCTAATTGGAGCTACAGCTGCTGGCCTACACCACAGCCATGGCAACGCCAGATCCAAGCCACATCTGCAACCTACACCACAGCTCATGGCAATGCCAGATCCTTAACCCACTGAGCAAGGCCAGCGATGGAGCCCATGTCCTTGTGGATACTAGTCAGGTCCATTACCTCTGAGCCATGACAGGAACTACCAGGCATTATTAATTTTTGTTGTTTTCTGTGTATTAGCTCACAGTGTTCAGACATTGCACAGAATATAATCTCAGTAATTTCAAATTCGGCATTGCATCAGATCTGAGACCTCAGTTGCCAGATTTAAAAATAGTCTAATGTATGCTCCGTGTGATAAATTATGCTGCAGAAGTTGTTGCACAGTAGAAACTTATAATATCTGAATCAAGGGACTGATTTGAGGATTAAATGGAATGATTCATAAAAAGCACCTAATTTAATGCCCAGCCCGTTGTGGGCCCCTTGATTCACATTGGCGTCACCAAGATTTATATCAAATCAGCAAATGATTGCTCTAATCAGGCTGGCAAGATCATGAAAAACAGGGAATAATTGATAAATTTATTCAATCATCGGTTTAGAAGAGATTTTGCAAGTTCATCCAACCTCTCCTGAGAGCCAACCTAAATCTGTCAGCCTTACTTGTAAATGCAGCTTTCTTGCCCCATCTAAACATGTTCAGGATAAATCAACTTTTGATTTTATCCCTCATGAGTACCTAAAATCGAAATTACACCTAACATTATTTGTTTATTTATTATTCTTTGATTACTCTGCATGTGCTTGTCAGGGAGAAATGTTTTTCCTCTAACTTCACAGGCAAACTTCAAACAGAAAGTGTCTTTATGGAAAGACTGGCCAGATGCAGGTATATATCTCGGGGAGTTGTCCTGGTTTCTTTTCAAATTAGGCAATGAATATACTTCTTGACATGCACACACAAGATTTGTGGCAAAAACACCTTTCTTTCATGTAACTGATTTTCCTTTAATCCCAACCTTAATGTAGATCATTCCTGGTACATAATCTCCAATGGGCTTTGAACTAGCCAATGCTAACTTTGAATAATGAAGAAAGAAATGACAGTTTACTTTATAGCAGGGTTCAGGATCCATGGGGTTGAGGGGCAATGGCAGTATAACTATTCACCTTTCACCCTGGCACTAGCAGGTAAAGGGCCGAAGAGAAGTGTATAGGAAGAGGTGACAATAAGTTAAAATGCAGAGGCTGAGTGTTCCCGATGCACTTGCATTCCCTGGTTTGTAAGGCAGTGTTTAAAATAAAAAACCATCACCAAGACAGAAAAACTGCTATAGTTATATCACAGCACACTGAGTTGCAAACCTTTTAATGAAAGACATAATTCTTGGGTTGTCTACATCATACTATATTCTCATGCAAAACATTTTAATGCCTGGTGTAAATTACTTGAGAGTTTCTTAGCATGTATTGCATTTTTTAATCATGGGTTTTCAGTTCTATTTTCCATTTGGAGTCCAGGAGAATGAAGTCCAACTGAAGCTAGAAGAGTTCCCCTCCTGCAGCCTCCTATCTCTGGTCCTGCTCTCCTCCCTGCTCCCTTCTTTTCCTCCTCACCTCTCCACTACCCACAACCTACCCCCACCTCTAGGACAACTACAGTCCCCAGTAGCTCCTCCATTGGAGCCTATCATTTCCTGCTCAGTCAGAAAAGTGAATAAATGCACTTTTTCCTGGATGGGGTGTTACATATCAGAAATGCTGCAGCCCACCCTGCACCTGGTCCAGGCAGAGCTCTACCCTCTTCATGGGAGGGTATGTTAGAATGGTCACCTCCCCACACCCATCTTCTTTCTGAGAAAGACAGAGCTGCAGGAATGTAAACATATTCACATAAAATGCCAGAGCCCAGAGTAAGTGCACAGAATGTACGTGCTGCCTGCCTGACTCTGCTCTGCTGCTCTGGTCGTCTCTCTCAAACACCAATGGGACCAAAGCTTTTCTTGGCATGTATCCCCCCACCTTCCGCATCTCCTCTGAAAACAGAATTAATCATTCATATATATATCCCTACAGCTCTGTCCAATTATAGCAAGTGATACAGTGAACTATAGCTGGTGGACAACATCTTCTTGACAATCTTTAAGCATCCTGGAGCCCAAATTCATTCATCTAAGAGACCCAGGGCATAGCACAGCGCTAGATTGTAATAGTAGGTGCTCCGTCAAAGCTTGCTGAATAAATAAATGATACGTCTTATGGAGAAAGATGTCAGATTTATACACTGCCATTTAAATCATGTATATTTTCATTTCACAGTCTCCAAATGGTGTAATGAAAGTAGGAAATACTCTGAGATGGTGACAGAATTCTGTATTCTGTAGTCTGGAAAATATGTAATGATAGTAAAACATTGCCATGTTTATCCATTTTTAATTCAGGAGATTGGCCACATGGCTGTATTTGAGATTTTGGGAGGGAGGAAGTGAAAATTTAATATATCCTCTGCAGGATTCCCCTTTTTTCCCTGATGGAAAAAAATGCAGCTTTTACTTATTTATCTATAACATTTGCAGGGCTCTATTTTTTCAGCTGGTTCTTCCTATTCAGGTTCAACATCTAAATAGGGGGTTGGTCCAAGGTTAGCTGAAGCACTGGATGAGATGAGTGTTGGCATCTGTCCCTGTGACTATTGATTCTGGGGCTATGCCAGATCCCTGGGGGTTGGAAAGATTCCCTATCTGAGGCTACTTGGCTCCCAAAACCCTTCCTCCAGCCCTTGCCAACTAAAACACAGTAGGAGCAAATGTTGTGTGGCAACTGGGTATAAACACAACAGTTGGAATGCTTCAGAAAGAAGTTTGGATTTCCTGGTTAAGTGTATTCAATGTTAAAACAACAATAACAGTGTTAAAAACACATTTGGGGATTGTTAGAATGCCTTACCCACTGATTCTCATTATTACTCTCAGAGACTCACTGGATGCACTGATGTCTCTGAGAAATATTTCCTTGGGGATTGTCTTAGAAGCTATGTCTACACAGACTAGGTAAGGTGAAGATTAAGACAGGCCTTCGAGTAAGGTCAATGCAATGTCTGTCAAACCAACACCTTACCTAGTATTATTTGGAGTCTAGAAAGGAGAGTAGAGAGACATGGGTTCTAATTTGGCTGTGAAGCTTACAATCTTTGAGGTCACAAGTGAACCTTGGGTTGTTTTTTGTTTGTTTGTTGTTTTTTGGGGTTTTTTTTGTTTGTTTGTTTGTTTGGTTTTTAGGGCCAGGAAGTTCTCAGGCTAAGGATAGAATCAGAGCTGTAGCCTCTGGCCACAGCCACAGCCACAGCAACATGGGATCCGAGCCCCGTCAGCAACCTATACCTCAGCTTGCAGCAATGCAGAATCCTTAACCCAATGAGCGAGGCCAGGGATCCAGCCCACATCCTCATGGATAGTCAGGTTCATAACCCAGGTGAGCCACAATGGGAACTCCCAGAATCTTGTGTTTCACTCCGTTTCCATATCTGTAAAGTGGGTAGGTTGCACATAGATCCCTGAGGAGCCTTCCAGCATTGAAGCTTGGTGAGCATGTAGCTCTCGGAACTGGAGCAAGTGTCCTTAGCCTGGCATGGCTTGCATTTGAGTAGAGAGAGAAGGCTCTTAGTTTTTAAATTGAGGTGTTGGCATGAAGATAGACTCTCACGAATGTTTTACCCAGGGACTACCTATGGGGATGAGCCTCTATTATGGGATGAATTGTATCCCCTCAAAAAAGATACTGAAATTCTAACCCCCAATCTGAGAAATGTCACTTTGGAAATGGGGTCTTTGAAGATTTAAACAAGTTAAGATAAGATAGTTAGGGTGTGCCCTTATACAACATGACTGGTGTCCTTATAATGTGGAAAAATTTGGACACAGACATATATTCTCGGAAGATATGTGAAAAGACACAGGGAAAACACTGTGGTGAAGATGCAGGCAGAGATGATGCTGCCACTAGCCAAGGAATGTCTGGGTCTATCAGAAGCTGGAAGAGGCAGGAATGCCTCTTCCCTACAGTTTTCAGAAGGCACATGGCCCAGCCAGCACTTTGATCTCAGACGTCCAGCCTCCAAGACTGGGAGATAGTAGTTTCTGTTGTTCTAAGTGCCCTGTGGTGGTACTTTGTTACAACAGTCTTAAGAAACTAACACAGGAGTTCCCTTCGTGGCGCAGTGGTTAACGAATCCGACTAGGAACCATGAGGTTGCGGGTTCGGTCCCTGCCCTTGCTCAGTGGGTTAACGATCCGGTTTTGCCGTGAGCTGTGGTGTACATTGCAGATGCGGCTAGGATCCTGCGTTGCTGTGGCTCTGGCATAGGCTGGCGGCTGTAGCTCCGATTGGACCCCTAGCCTGAGAACCTCCATATGCCGCGAGAGCGGCCCAAGAAATAGCAAAAAGACAAAAAAAAAAAAAAAAAAAAAAAAAAAGAAAGAAAGAAACTAACACAGACTGCGTCAGATCTCCTGAGCCGAGGCTCCACCTAGCTTCTTTATAGGAGGGACTGGATATTTTGCCCCATGTGTGTGTTTTTTTGACATTTACCAGATGAATGAGTGAACAGAGACAAGAAGAGAAGGGATGAGAGAGGGAGAGACAAAAAATTAAAGGGTAGCTTGTTATGAAGATGGATAAGGCTGGGATCAGGGCTGATATTCAACTGGTATACACAGGTACAGCCTAAAGCTAAAGTATCTCTGTGTAAATAGCCATTGCCCAAGCCCCCTAAGAAGGCCACTGCCAGGACGGCTGCCCGTGCCACCTGGTTGCTCTGACCCTTCATTGGGCCCCCTCCAGAATCTTCCCCCAAGGATTGACTTCTGGCCTGTAGGGGTCTCTGGATTCTGCCCCAGAGCTACCTCTGCTATGGACCCTTCTGATTGGCCAGTACCAGTTGTTAATAATAATATTTCTTGGGTTGCAGACGCTGCTCAGATATGGTGTTGCTGTGGCTCTGGCGCAGGCTGGCAGCTGCAGCTCTGATTAGAGCCCTAGCCTAGGAACCTCCATATGCTGTGGGTTCGGCCCTAAAAATACAAAAGACAAAATAATAATAATAATAATAATAATAATAATAATATTTCTGATTGAGAGCCTCGCACATTTGAATTATGGTACTGGCCTTTTACGAGTGATGGGAGAATATTCAATGAAAGGAGGTGAAATCAGAGGCTGCTGGCAGCAGGCGAAGAGAAAGAGATCTGCAAGAGATCAGATCAGTAGGAGGAAAAACAGAGCCAGGAATGGGGGGGCCACTACAATTGTTACTATACAGTTGAGATACTGCTTTACCTAAAAATGCCTCTGGCTTGAAAGTCCTTTTCCTAGCAATCCACCGTGATCCAGGTAAAGGAGAGAGGGAAGGAAAGAGGGCACAGAGGAGAATGGGAGGGAAGGCCAGCTGCTCACAAACACAACTGAGATGAGAATGGCTTGGACATGACTTTAAACTTGCCCAGTGGGCCAGCACGGATGCTGGGCAGGGCACCACCCTGGTGGAGGCTCTGGTGAGCTGGCAAAGCTCAGGAAAAGGAACTCTATGTCAGTCAGTCTAGCTGGCAGGGGGTGGGGAGAGGTAGCACTCAGCGCCAGAACCTTCTCACCTCCCCACATGCCTCCCCTCACAGAATCTGCACAAGACCTCTAAAAAGTAGATATTACCCTTAATTCTCATTTTATAGGTGGAGAATCTGAAATGCAGCAAAGTTAAATAATTTACCTGAAAGCCTGTGGCCAGGAAGGAATGGAGCCAAGATTCAGGCTCAGATATATTTGTCTCCAGCACCTAGACCCTTAGCCACTAGTCCATCAGCCTCCTTTGAGAGGTTGTCTGGCTGCTCAGTCTAAGAGCGTATCACATGTGCCATCACCAACCCCAATGTCTAACCAAGTAAAATCTTTTGACCAAGTCAAAATGACGCATGTTCAGATAAGATCTTATAATAACGAACATTAATGGGTTGTCTTCCCACATTGTCAGAGACTTCTGTCCCAGTGACATGATTTAATACTTATCGAATATCCATCATGAGTTGAGCAGAGGATGCACTATGGTCACACAATGGAATTTCTCAGGTTTCTATATTGGAAACAAAATAGGAAATATTCTCCATGGTCAAGCCGTGATCTTGAGAAATTAGATGTTATTCTTACTCTAACCCCATCCATACCCTGACTGGACATAAAAGAGCATTTCCCAGATACAATTCAGATTTATGGGTAACATAAATTCAATTATTCTTAAATAAGATTTGCCTTTATCATCTGGCTGGCTCTGGAGCATGCTTAACTCTTTATCTATGTTTATCCCGTCTACCCCATTTGGTAAACACCATCCAAGCATGCTCTCAAATACACCCTCCTTTAGAAATCAATGTAAATGTAATTTTACCAACCTCAAGTAAGCTAATGAGATATGAAAGGTCATCACGGTACCAGACATGCTATGAATAATACCTGTGAATGCAGCTCAATGATTGATTCAAACAATGACAATGAAGGTCCTGGGGAAAACCAGCTATTTAATTTTCTTGTATAGTCTAGTATGTTCTAAAGCACCTTTAAATTTGGGATTGGTTCTCAAGCTCATTGTGTTCTCATTACATGCATTCATTCTTGGAGCCTGCAGAAGGAAAAACAACTATAAAAGCAGAGGAACTTGATTTCATTTCTGGGCCCAGTATGGTCTCACTCCTCTGTCATAGAAAGACCATAAATCATCAATGTGCATGTTTTATCTAATTCCCGTTAAATTCACCTCAGCAAAATCCATAAGGTAAGACAAGCTTGGCCAATTAAAGGCCGGGTGGCTGAAACTGAGCAGGTAAGGGCAAGATAGTCACAGTTTAAATGTGCTTTAAATTTTAGAGCAAAGAGTTTAAATTTTATTCTAAAAACAATGAGATATTATCAGAGAGGGTTTTAGGCAAGGACTTAATAATCTCTGATTTGTATTTCCAAAGGATAACTGTGGTTTCTAAGTGGCACAGTTAGAAACAGTTCAGGAAACAGTTCAGGACTAGAGAGCCGCAGAGATGGACACAAGTCCTGATCAGGAATGTGCTTTAGAGATGGAGTCCACAGGGCTTATTAATTCACTGGATGTGGGGAATAAAAGACAGAGAAAACGATGCTCATATATTTGGCTTCAGCAACTGAGTGGATTGTGATGCATTTTAATGAGATGGGAAAGATTTGTGGATTAGCAAATTTGGGGATGTGTAAATTACAAGTTTTCTTTGTTAAGATGCCCATAGAATAATCACATGAAGATATTACTAGTCACTTGGCTGTACAAGGCCTTGAATCTTTGTTAAAAATCAGTTTCCTCATGTAATAAAATCAACTCTACATTAGTCAAGACACATTATCTATTTGGTAAATTTCCCCGGCCACTTCCCTGTGGCCTTCTTTTGCTTTGCTTCCTGCTATTCCCCACTCAATCATTCACCAAATGTTTTCCAGTACTTGTTATGTGAATGAGGACGGTGTTGGCCTCTAACATACTGCAGGCATAGCGGCGCTCTACAAATGTTTATAGAATAATTGAACGAATGAATGAATGAGCTCCTGAGGTTTAGGTCTTCAAGGCTGAATAGTCTAGGTAAAAAGTGGTGGGTTGAACAGGAAAGGTACTAGTAAAGGATTGTGGGAATTCAGAAGAAGATATGGAATTCAGGAAATGGGTTATATTTCACATGGTAGAATCTATTCAGAATTGATAACGAAGAAAATAAAACTAAATGCAACAATGTGAATATATTTCACAAACATACTATTAAGCAAAATAAGCCATACAGAAGAATCCATACTGTATGGTTCCATCTGTACAAGTTCAAGAAAGGCAAAACTAACCTCTGGTGTTAGAAGTCAGGGTAGTGGTTACCTGGGTGGGGGTTGTGACAGGTAGGGAGCATGAGGGCAATTCTGGGATTCTGGTTACGTTCTGTTTCTTGGGTTTTATTTACGTGAATGTGTTTGCTTTATAAAAATTCACCCAACTGTACATTTAGGATTTGTGTATCTTTGTCATGTATCATGTCAAGAACTATGAAGTGTCTGAGATTTGCCCTAGTTGCAAGCCTGCCACAGCTTTATGGATACTGGCGGGAGACATGACTCTCCTGGGTCAGAGACAAAGGAATGCGTCGCTCACAGCATGACAAGCAGCATGTGTTTTGTGTTTGCTCTGGCTCCCCTTACCCCCCCACCTAAAAGATGCACAGTGGAGGGTCGGATGGATCCTGCACACACAATGGGTTGTGTCAGCTGAGGAACCCCAACCTTAGAGAACCCAAATCTTTCATAACCAGATATAAGTAAATCCGCCCTGAGTTTGCCCTGGAGGGAGACAATAGCTTCATTATCATACTAGACAGTACTCGGCTTGGGAGGGACACACTATCTTCTAAGGCTGTCCTCTTCCTAATCATCCTTGAAAAGATAGTTGGGAACGAAAGTTATCAGTGCCTCTCTACTCATAAGACATACATGCGAGACCCCTGAAGGGTTACTTCGCAATGTGGCATACTTCAATAAAAAGCTTACATTTAAAACCCTGTGGTATTTTAGTGAGGTCTTCTTTGAGCAGGACTGTGTTAAGGAGGGATGCATTTTGTGTAAGAAAAGGGAGAAGCAGAGTTTGTGTAGAGTCTAGGATTTCCCTACTAAAGGGTCTTCCAACATGGGAAGGTGAGTAAAAGGAAACTCAAATGGCCAATTTTACTGCTCAGATAAAGGTTTGTAGACGGGAAGACAATCACATGAAAGAGTGAAACAAGATTTTGAGGCATCATCTGTAAATCTTATGTATCCTTTCCCTCTTCCCCAATTGTGCAAGAGTTTGGATTATGCACAACTGAGATTTACAAACCATTTCCATCATCATACATACACAGTTCAGTAGACTTTATTTTGAAAATAAACTAAGAAATATAGAAAATAAAACCTCAAATGTCTTTAAAAGTTTTTCATTTCCATAATTGAAAATTTTAAACCAAAATTATATTGGTCCTAATTAACTTTACTTTGAAAGACAATTTTCCAAATTTCTCTTGTATTATTTACAACAAACCTAGATGACCCAATAGTGTTTAAGCACAAATGTGATATACTTAATGCTTAACATTTTCTTAACATTTTCCCTCTGAAACACTCATTTTTATGCTACCTAGGTAAGAGTGTGAATATTAAAATCTCATAACCATATTTTGGTGCTGATGCTGCATTTTCACGTTTTATGGTCTATCTTGAGCTGTTTGATTGAATGGCAGTCTGCTGTTTAATCAAGAGCCATGTGTTATTCTATATAAATGTACCGTATTATAAAAGTGAGTATAAAATTAATTTCAGGATATATATGTTTAATTATATAGCCTCGTGTTACATGTCTGAATCAAATTGTGCATTGCCTCTTAATAGCCTGAAAAAGTTTGGAATTAATTTAAGCAACGAAGCTTGAGATCTTTTTAAGGAGGCTCTTCTCAGATCATAACTCAGTTCTTGAAGTTGGGTCCTAGGTAGTTTTGCCAATTTAGCCTCTCAAGTGGGGAAGTAAAGGATATAACATTTATTGAATGTTTGTTTTGTACAAGGCAATGGAAGTGGATGATTTTCATATATCACCTCTTTTTAAAACCTAACAAAATTCCATGAGTTGAGTGCAATTATTCCCATTTTATACATGAACAAACAAATCAATAGTAAATTACTGGAGGTCATACCATGAGTAAATGGTAGAACCAGGGTTTGAATACAGAGCTGTATGTCTCTCTAGTAAAATTACTTTTTAGTTGCATATGATAGGAAAAAAAGACTAGAAGGATCATATATACTCCCTTAAGGGTGTAGCTCTTGAGAGCTCTCACCATATACTACAATGTTAGCAAAGGTGGGATTAGAGGTAATTTTTAATTCTTCACTTTGTTATTCTGCACTTTCTGAATTTCTAATGATGGATAAGCATATGCATATATTTAAATGTAGTTTAGAACTGAAACTGATCTTGAGAAATCATTCAGGTTGAAACTTTAACAGCAAGGGCTTCCAAGGGCTCTATCCTTATAATGTCTCTTTGCAAGGGAAATTTGAGTCTGGTAACCTTCTGAAAGCCTGAGCTATGAGGTTGTTGCTGGGAACCTAATAATCATGAGTTGCTGGTGTGCCTCCCACAGGGACCTCAAAGGTCAAGAATAGTCTGAAAGATAACCAATTCAGGTTTTCATTCCAAGCTGGAGCATTCTATTGGTGGACCTTAAATGGCTTGATTATTACTAAGTTATGTGAACAAAAACTAACCCTGCTTCCTCACTACCACCACTTAAAAAAAAAACTGTTATAAGAGCTTATGGGAATCATTGAGTCATTTCATTTACCTCTCTAATAAAATATGGTTTTACTACTTTGTTAATAATTGGTCTTTTCCTTGTATATATCCTTGTAAAAGACGTTTGGATCAAGTGATCATTTTCTCCCATGCATATATCACTTCCTTTACTATTTCTGAAGCTGACTGTCCATAAGGTACTGGGATAGAAAAAGCTGCCAGGAGGGTATAGCAAATGCTGTGGTGTGCCTCCCAGATTCCCCCTTATGGACCAATGTATCATTCCCCACAGCCGCCAGGAATAATGTCTGCTGGAAGCTCATGGTTGAGACCTTCTTTAGGAACTGCCCTTGGCAAAAGGAAGCTGCCTTGCCCATGATTACAAGCCTTCCTCAGGAGACAGCCTACACCTAATGCCTTAACTGTAAGTGGGTACAAAACCCAGCATACTTGTCTCGATTTGGCGGCATCTCCGAGAGGTCATCCCAGTTCCAGACCTCCCTATATGATCATCTGAGACTCTTGCTGCAATCTCATCACAGCTCAACTTCCCCTTCTGCCTGATCCTCCTTCCCCCACTCCCTTAAGGATGTAGCTTTTGAGAGCTCTCACCAATAAGCCCTCTCCATGTAAACTGCTTTCTCAGAGAACAAGACCTAAGATTCACCTCCATTTCCTATTGCCTCTACTCCACCATTCTTCCCCAGGGCCGCTATAAAAGAGGAGCATCCAAAGGTGAATACCACAGTAATGGTACTAGGCAGATACCCAGGGGGGTCTCTTTTCTTCTTGGAGAAACCAAGCAAGAAGTTAGTCACATAGACGAACACAGTAAGTTTGCTAAGAAACGGTCTCCAAACCCTGCTCTTTAAGCTATAGAGTCAAGAGCTGTATTGCCTATCAGCTTCTTACTATCAACAGTCTCCATGGGTGCTAATAAAGTGAGCTCTGGTGTCAACCCAAGCTCAAAGACTGATTGACTCCCTGAGCTTCGGAAGTCATGCGGGGTGCTGACCAGTCAGAGCTGAGAGTGTTCTGCAGTAGCAGTTGTAAAACCCAGGTCTCTAGTTGAGGATCGAGCAAAGACACCACTTTGTAGGTGACCCTCTGTGAGCCAATATCTGACTTTTGGGCTGGACGCCCCTTGTCAATTACATACAGAAATAACAGAGTCAAAATAGCCCTGTCTGCTCTGGGTTTGGTGACTGGGTAACTTAGCATCCTCTCTTGGGTTTGCAAACACTACCATGAAGCTCACAGAAGCCAACAAAGTTAGAAAGGCAATGGCCTCAGAGGACAACACAAAGACAGCACAAAGAAACATGTTTTCTCTTTGCAACAACTCTCTTTATGAAAAATATACTTGAATAACTTGCAGCAGGAGGACTTGGTCAATAAAGTCTTTGGGACTTAATTGCTCACAGAGGGAAATGTTCCTTTTAAAATCAGAGCAAGCTATTTCCCCTAGTACTGTAATGATTGTTACACAGTTTATAGGCCCTAGAGAACACTCTCTAGATGGGATCTCCTAACCACCATCCACACTAATGCAAAGGATTGCTTGACTTAAGACAAGAAATACTCCAGGAGAAAAATCTTTAAATGTCATCATGAATAGTGGGGTCCCTATCCTGCTAAAATTGTTTTTCTACTTCTCAGATATAATTTCCTTACTTTAGCATTCAAAAAGAATTTACAGTATGAAATAATTTCATTCAACTAGTAAATTAATTTAGTTTCATGGAGCTAAACCTTGTAGCAAACTCCTTTGTTTTGGCAGAACACAGTGCTTCTCAAAATCAGATCATTCAAATATTTTTTAATGATCTAAAGAGTCAACCAATAACCGTTGCTATTAACATGTTTGTCAAAACTGACACAAAACTATAAAATTTACTGGGTTGCCCTCTTGCTTTGACTACTAGGAAACTAAGAGCCAACTCTAATGTTTAATTACAATAACAAATCTTACCTTAGATTTTCTGATACAATCCCCTCTTCCTTTCCCACACCATCCTCACCTCCATCTCCCCAACACACAACAAGTACATAATTAAAAATATATATAGATTGTAAAAGTTTACCCTGGTTTTTTGAAAAACAAAAAACAAAAAACAAAGGCCAAGAAACATTCTGAAAACTGTAACTACATCTATCTTATTGGCTCAATATTTTAAAGCTGATGTGGGGGAAGCATATAAACTATAAGCAATTAATAAGTGGGCAACAAAGAGAAGATATTCAAGTTCAACATCTTTCCAAAGACCAAGAATTTGTTGATGAGTGGCTGAATGTTGATTATATATCCACCATAGAAAGGAAAACATTCCATTCAATATGGAATCTATTTTCCAAAACTGAATAGATCTTTGCCTCAAGCAGTTCCATCAGACAAATTGTGCCCTAAATCTTCTTTGAACTTCTGGGCTTAAATCAAATTTAGATATAAAAGGTTTCATTTTACATAACATATATTTAAAGCTTCTATTGAGTCTTCAGAATGATTTGCTTCAGTGCATGTGTTTTTTGGTGTGAGTCCAACTCCTTAACCTGTCTAGAATTTCAGTGATAAAAGTTCACATGAGCTTAAATAATATGCCAGCACTGAATGCTTTCAGGCTAGTTATTGATGTTCTCTATGTCTCCAGTATATTCAGATAAGATGAACTGAATCTTTATGAAAACTGACATTAATTGTTATGATTCCCTATATCAATACCTCGTCAAATTTAAAAAAAAATCATCCATATTCTATGTATGTTGGAATCTGAGATCATAAAATGTTTATGCCAAGATAGCATGGGGTCTGATGTGGTAAAAATATAACCCTGGAGTCCCAGTTACTTAACACAATCAAGGTTTATTTCTTATTCATGCTAAGTGGTAATGAGAGTTGGCTGTCACTTCGGGGGAGCTGCCCTCCATGCTGTGACACAGAGATCCAGGCTGTTTGTATTGTATGGAGCCACCATCTCAGCACATACCCTTCTTTGTATCGTGGCAGGAGAAAAGAGAGTCAGAGTACTGCACACTGATTCCTAAATGCTTCAGCCCAGGAGTGCCTCTTGTTCATGGCCCATTGCCCAGATCTTATCACATGGGACAGTAGCACATAGATATTCAGTGAACAGCCACATGCCTCATTCGAGGAGCTTGCAGCATTCTGAGGGAGTGTTACAAACCTGTTGCATCTGATTCTGTGAAAATATAGGCTCTCTCAAGGTCAGTATTTTTTAAAAAATCTCCTGTTTAATGGGACATATTTAAATGTATACATGGTTATGATTAGACATATAAAACAGAATATCATTTTGTTTCATAAAATAATTCATTTTCCCTCATTTTTATAAATGATTCTTGTTATATGGATATTAAGATTTTTTTTGGTAAAAGTACACTGTTTGGTTGATAAAGGTCAAAGACACACCACATGTAAGCAGCGAGTAGGGTTTCACTTGAATAAGAGGCTGTTCAGGGTGCCAGGTACAACATTCTAGGAATATCCTGAGGAAGAAGCGAACATCTCCCCTCCAAAGGGAATCCAGGGTTGAGAGGCATTGTTCAGGGAGGCAGTAGAGTGAGAATGCTCTTCTCAAAGTGGGTGAAACTATAAGGTGATAATTTCTTGGTGTTCTAGGAGGGAGGAACATAAGCAGCTTAAGGGCTGGGGAGCAAGACTTCTAGGCAAGGGGTCATTAGGATCTGACCCTTTAGAATAAGAACAGAAGAGTTATGGGGAGGACCCTCACAGGGCCTGAAGCATAGCTCATTTCCTCAGAACTTAGAGAAGATTCTGAAGATTTCAGTCAGTCTCAGAACTTTTGGGAAAACCAAGGGCTCAGTTTACATTTGAGACGACTTTTAGAAAGGATGCAGAAAACCTTATTCATTTAAGATGGAAATTGGAATAAAGGAAGCCAAACGACAGTCCCCTCCCCCAGTGGAGGCTATACTCTGGAAAATAAAGGCAGTGTGCAAGTGAGCCTGGCTGTAAGGCAAGTGAGACTTACCCTCGGGGATAAGAGCAATGGGAGATGAGGCCGGGGTAATGGACAGTGACCAATCTTAGATTTCCTTCCAGAGTCAATGTAGGTCATTGTGGGATTCATATGAAGACAATACATGATTAGATTTTCATCTTAGAAACATCACATGGGAAGCTACTGCAGTCTAAGAGATGATGACTTGGAAATTATGGCAATGGAGAAAATAGGATGAAATACTTGGTGATATGCTCTACAGAACTTGGTGAGCTATTGATGATGGATGGAGAGTTGTAAGTGAATGGGATGACTTCCAGTTTCAAGTTTGAGAGACTGGGTGATGATGGAGCCACATTCACCAGAGAAAGCAAGAGCAGGTTGAGCATGTAACAGGTATGGGACTCTTCTGTGTGTGGTCAATCTAAAATACTTGTGGCATAGAACAGATAATCAATAACTATTCTTCGCATAGGTGAAGTTCTTACTCCTTCAGAAAGAAAAGTGATGGCTATTTCCCAATATCTGGGCCCCACACAGAAAGTATGCTGAAGTCTGCTAAATAGTGTCGTGTATCTATTAGAATTAAGATAATAAAGGGTCAATTTTTATTCAAATTTATCTTCCACTAAGAGTTAGAGGTACTTATTATTACTCAGGTCTTCATGCAATGTTCTGCCCTTTGGGTTGGATCTCCAGGTTCTGGCTACTTGAATAGCCAAGCTTCCTAGGTCATCTGGATCCTGTGCCTATACCAGCATCTACACGTTGGCTTTAGTACCCACAACAGCCACCCAAAGAATACATGGTGTACTTAGCTTCAGCCAGCTTCCCATCTCTTTCACGCAAGATCTTGCAGCCCTGTTAGTTATCTGACTATCTTCCTATAGCAGTGATACCAGCACTGCCTCTAGACATTCATAGACAATCACTATGCAATTGCAAATCACTCCTACTGAAGTAATGTTGATCAGCTACATTAGGATTATGAAAATAGATTATTGCTCTCCTCCCCCAAACTTCATAGAGAAACCTAATTCAATGCTCAGTGCATGGAAAGTATGTGTTCTATGTTGAATGAATGAATGGATCATAAATAAATGTGATGGGAGGCCATCAGGAAAATAAACCTCCTACTATTCTGCCATACACCTCGTGCTAACACATTTGTAATTTCTCAATAATTTTCACGCCAATTATGAATACACCTTATCATACATTTAGTGGTAAACATAATTTTCGCTGATAACTGACTGGAAATAGGCAAACTCATTATACGTCTACAGTCTTAGAGTTCCACACAAATGTGTCAAAGGAGAGGGGTAGGTAGGTCACAGCCTTTGTGATACAACTTCCCAAAAGAAGTATAACAAAGCATCTTTTTATAGACATGGCAAACACAGCAGGAAAAGGAATAACACGTTTTTAATTGGAAACATTCAGATTTGCTCTTAATTTAATTCAGCTGCCCAGCAGCCATAATTAGATTTGCATCATGATGTATCTTCAATACTATCTATTTTCATAAATGCAAACTTTCCTGAATATGGTTCTGATGGATCCTGACATTTTAAAATACGTCCTATTGTCCTTTGCTGTGCAGTAGACCAAGCATAGAGTGTTCACTCCTATGTCATTGTCACGGTACTATCAGACCAGATGGCTACTTCATCACAGAACCAAGAATTAGGGATAATTTATGCCATTCCTTGTTCTAGAATGTGAAAATAGAAAGTGTTTGCTGCATACATACTCATGAAGAGCAGCTCAGTCAGCAGTAACAGTCCCGTTGGAGGGCATTTGGTGCTTTGGCTGCACTGCCTTCAGGAAGGAGATTTCATTCCAGGGACCCTAAGCTCTCAGGTTACACATAAAATCGTCAAAGCACATGATACTCCGTCCAGTAACGAAATGAAGCCTAGAGTGCCTCTTTGTTAAGGAAAACAAGTTGCAATAAAACTGTTCTAAAATGGGAGAGATTGTATCTGAATCTTCCATTGTTTCACATTTAAGGATTTCTTCCCTTCATAGGCAAAAAAAAATTACAAGTGTTGGCTTAATATTCAGAGCAGTTGTTTTTTGTGTCTGTGAACATTAAATGTTAGAAATGGAAGAGCTATTTATCCTCAGCCTGCTGAAGAGAATAGTAGAAATTTCTCTTTATTGGTCTATAAATAAGCAAAATCTGAATACACTCTTTATTGGGAGAAGGGACACAGCAACTCATCTCACAAGCCAACAGACTGGTCAGGATTCCTTCACTGGATATTGCCATAAGCATGCCGAGGAAGACACGGACAAAAGACTGTCCTCTCAAACCATCCAACTTTTTTAACCCAAGAGAAAACAGTATTCCCTAGGTAAAAGAAAGGTGTGTATAAAGTCATAAACATTTATGGTTAGCAGGTGTTATTGTTTAGGAAAAGCTAGGTGAATCAGTGAAGTGCCATTTAACATAGGTTTATAAGTGACAAATCAAATGACCATCGATTCTTTTGTTGTATAATTGCATATTATCAACAAAAACACGTAGGGCTTTGGGGCTTTGTCTACACAGTGCCCAAATCACCTGGTTAATTTAGGAAAAAAAAACAACTCCCCCAAAATATCAGCTAAGATGCCTGTTTGAATTCTACAGATGGATGACCTGGTTGCATTAATTTTTTTATATTTCAATTATTTGTGCTTGTGAATATGTAGAAAAGCCATTGAAGATGTCTCAATTTTATGGGCAATATAATGGATCTTTTCTATTTGAATCTGTTTAATTTGCTCATATATATTACTTTTTCAGATTAGATATCCTTTGAAAACAGATAGCTCCTCTAGGGGAATTTAGTTGTACAGGCAAAATTAAAAGGCTATCAGTGTGAAAAGTGAGAGCAGACAGAAAGTTTAACAAATTGAAAAGAACAATAGGCAGCCAGCAATAATCATGCTTCCTTTCCAAGGAAGGAACTATATCTGCATATTCTCTGTACATGATTTGAGCCTTATACCCATATTAATGATGATGCTTGTTCCATCAGTATCTTGGATTATTAACAGTGTCTGGGAGAAATTTTATTGGCTGCTGCAGTTCATTGAGAATTAATTGATATGACACACTTACTCTATATGAACCTGGAAAAAAGTCTATCAAGTGAGTGATTTAATTCATTTTATGTTAATTATAAATTATGCCAGGAAACACTATTAATGGTGGACTTGTTTCCAGCTCTTGGACTGCACATGTGAGCAATTTGTACTTCCAACATTCTGGATACCCTGACTATGACTGGTTGGCTAACACCTGACTTAGGAAAGGCATTAATTGGACATTCTCGCCAATATTTGCGACCTGCCATGTTCTTAAACAAATTAGGCCAGGAGAAGGCAGCAAAATGGCCCACTTATCTTTATTTGTAATTTAACCAACGTGATGAGAGACAACCTCCAAATTGGATAATTAAAAATATTTACCCACACTCTGTATGTTTTAAATAATCTACTAAGTGTTTCAGAAAACTGGAAAGGAAGGGGGTGAGGGGACCTGCTGCCAAACCAAACGGAAAATGAGAGATTACTTTGGAAAGAGAATGTAGAGTTACTGGCCGCCTCCTGAAGAACTCTTATTTTCATTTCCTGTCCGATCCTGCTGATGAGTAGATTCCTCAGATTCTCCCTCTCGGTGAGCACACTAATACTTTTATTAAAAGAAGTCCATCAGAAAGCTGGTGGTTGTTAAACAGGAGCGGAGCGGGAACTCACATAATGGGGGATGGCATTTCTTTCCACTTGTGCTGCTCCGCTGGTTCTAATAGCAACCTGGAGCTCAATTTCCTCCTCAAGAACATTGCATTTCATGTGGAATGTCAATTATTAAAATGCAGTGTCCCGTGTCTTACTTCTCACTAGATGAATTCATTTGCAAAATTTGCTAATTTATGCAAATGATCCTTAACCTGTAACTGCCTGGAATCTATTTTATCATTTCTGTCTTTTGGCAGCTAGAAGACGAGATGCAGGAAAGAAATCCATTAACACAGAATTTGTCAGTTCCGTCATCATTATATTGGTTATTGAGTTGTTGCCCTCCCCCCACAAAAAAGCCCCACTACAGCTAATAACAAAGATAAAAACGTGTTATTACGTGGAAGCCAGCCAACAGCTGGAGCTGAAAAATCTAGAGATTAAATTAAAGATAAACTAGGATGAGAGGAACTGGTAGCTGCATGTCCTGACACTCTGAGTAACATTAGAAGCTAATCACCTCCTTGCTGGGAGAAACTAACTGGTTAATAATTCAAGGAGGGTCTATCAGCCACTGACTCAGATATATACAGATAAGAAACTTCTTTCTGCCAGTGAAAACCCAACTGATTTGGGTTTTAGCAAATTTAAAGCACCTAAGGAACTGTATACAATTTTTAATTTTTGGTCATGGTGACATGTAAGACAAAGCAGCAAAAAGGAGATGATTATCAAGAAGAGGACTGCTGTGTGTGTGTGTGCATGGGTGTGCATGTGTATGCATGCAAATCTGGGGCCTCCTGTTTTTGTGCCTGAAAGTGTGTTCCCACAGGTACCCATACATCAGATCTTTAGGTGTTCCTCCGAATGAGTTGTGGTTTATATGCTCTTACATCACTGGCACCAGGTTTTAATCAACTCTTCTGAAAAGACATGCTGCAATTTTTGCCTCCACTGGCCCTGTTATTACACAGTCTCTCTTTTTATGAACGGTGTTGAAAAAGCACTTTCAAGCAAACCTCAAAACCTCAGAGCTGCTTTTCCTTTATTCCTTTAGTTTTTCTTTCTTTCTTTTTTTTTTTTTTTTTTTTTTTTTTTTTTTTTTTTTTGCAGTCGAGGAAAGGATTGAGATTCCTGGCTTGGCTTCTGAATCTACAGGAAATGGATACATTACATCATTTTTATTCAGTGTTCTTCATTCCTACAAGTTTCCAAAAGCCATTGCATGGATCAGTTGAGCAGGCTGAACTGGATTGGCCAGGGAGACGTGACCAGGGAAGCTGAGAGTCACTGTGCGTGTGAGAGAGAGAGCGAGAAATGCATAGGTGAGCTCTATCTAGTCTGCACACCATCCTTGGGCTACTGATGTAGAATCTCCCCAGCAGGCAGCTCCTCCAGACTCCTGCATCACACAGACTGTACTCCATTGTCCTCAGTGATGTCTTTTGCTTGGCCTCTGACTTACCTGAATCCATGCTACACATACATGGCCACAAGCTGTCCTTGTAACCTGCTTTTCTGACTGATGGGTTGTATTTTCCCCCTTTTAGGTGTACCAGTAGTTGCAAAGTGGGTGGGGGATTTGCTGTGGATATTGGAATGGATTCTTTCAACTCTATAAGGGATTCCAATTAAAGAGATAAAAAAGAATCTGCCTTTGGTAAAATAGACAATTATCTCTTCAAGGAACCTGTCTAAACTCTAAAAGAATAATAAGAGAGTACACATTTAATCACTCACTTTGTTTCTTTCAGAATCATGTTTCTTTAAATCAACTGAGGGAGATATTCCTTCTGGCCCACAGGATGCCAAAACGACTTGATGATTTATTTATGTAGCACTTGGCAGTCCATAGTTCAGATTGTGGCTGAAGCTGAATTTTATGAGCCTTCCCCTACTGGGTGTATTTTTAAAATTATATTAAAATGTATATATTTTGAAAACCTCAGTCATGTTTGGCTCAGCCTCAGGCCCTGAGGAAGACAGTGACAGAAGTAAGGAATTAATATTGTTAAGGACTTAGCTGCTGAAATTTTTACTGTGAGAGATTAGAAAAGTGTAAAGTTTGTCATTTGGGGAAGGGAAAAATGGTATTGAGACCTAAATGCTTTAGTGACATCGAACATGATCTTTTCTATTTATAGCAATTCATCTGGTCAGTCAACACTTTATTTGGTTTCTATTATGTTCCAGAAGTATTCTGAGCCCAGATGACTGTGGTGAAAAAGACGAGCACTGCCCTTTCTCTTCTGGAACAGACATACCAAAGAAAGGAGATAAAAATAAATGATTTCAAATCATAATAGTCATAAGTCCCCTATAATAAAGAGGAACTTTGGGCTGAGATTTTTGTCTGAGGTGTAGTGAGTTCATACGTTCACCTGAGAGGATAGTTCTTTTAATGTCAAATCAGAAGAGCAGAAGATCTGGGAAGATAATTTCTGGACAATTTCACTTCTGCAAAATCCAAGCCAAAAGAAAAATATATCGTTAAATGAAAGAGTTTAGTTCTTGAAGAAACCAAGATGGTCAGGCAGCATGGTTCTAGAAGTAGCTTTGTAGTCTAGCATTGTGCATTTAAACTTTACGTAATCAGTGGTTAGTTGCTGCAAGGGGTCAAGTCTACAAGGCCTGAAATAAGGCCAGAGGGGCAGGATTTTTATCAATGGGGAATAAAAAGTGAGATGGTAAGGAGAAGAACTTAAAATTCTTGTCAGTCTTTCCTGAGAATTATTCATTGTAGTACCTCATACTTGCATGCCATGTTTTTTCTAGAGTACAATTCACATATTTTTTGTATTCTTTGATTTCCACAACAATCCCATAAGGTATTACAATATTCATATTAGGAGAAGAAACTAAGTCACAGAAAAGTTAGAGAACTTAAAAATGATGGCATAGCAAAGGCATGGAAGCAACCTACTGTTCTTCAACAGAGGACTGGATAAAGAAGATGCGGAACATATACACAATGGTATACTACTCAGCCATAAAAGAGAATGAAATAATGCCATTTGCAACAACATGGATAGACTAGAGATTGTCATACTGTGTGAAGTAAGTCAGACAAAGACAAACATCATATGAAATCACTAATATGTAGAATCCAATAAAAATGATACAAAAGAATTTATTCACAAAACAGAAAACAGACTCAAAGATTTCAAAACCAAGCTTATGGTTACCAAAGGGGAAACACTGGGGGGAGGGATAGACTGAGAGGTTGGGATCTGCATCCACACACTACTACATACAAAGATGACCAGTAGCAAGGACCTACTTACTATACAGCTTGGGGAAATGTATTCAGTACTCTGTGATAGCCAGTACAGGGAAAGAATCTGAAAAAGAATGGATGTATATGCATATGTTTGGCTGACTGACTCTGCTGTACACCTGAAACTAACACAACATTGTAAGTCACCTATACTCCAATAAAACATATTTTTAAAAAATGATGGCACCATTCTCCCTACCACAGTTAGCCACTCACTCATAAATGCAGATACCTCATGATTTTAAAGGAACTACTCTTTGTAAGTACATTACACACTGGCCCTGTAGTCAATTGAAAATGAAAACTTCTGGTAGCCCATTATTTTGTTCGCAGTTTTATCCATCTTTACATGGATTTTTTTAAACTGAAGTTATATCTTCCAAGTATAAAAACAACCACTTTAATAAGCAAATTGGTAGAGGAAAATGCTCAGATTAGTCCTATCTACCATACAAGCTATTTGAAGCCATGTTTGTTGAGGAGTCAAGCAGACAAGGACTCAAGTTCAAAGATGCAGCCTGGTTCTTATTGATGACACAGTGGAGATAGATTTCACTTCATTTAAATTACTACTAAAAAGTGAAGGTCAAAGGAAAGCCTGGGATTGTGTCTAAGTCTGGGCCAGAAGATATCAGGGGTCTTGTTATTTTTAAAAACCATAGCCAAGAACAATTACTAAAGCTAAGACACAGATGTGAGCAATTATAATCTAGACCTCTGCTTCTTAAGAACTGCTGGCCAAGGAATGAAAAATTAATAATTTAAACTCACTGAAATCATATTAATATCTCATTTTGGTTAAACAAAGATCTTTTCTCAAAACAAAATTTCAAGGGACTCATCACATATAAAGGAATAGGTGTAATTATTACCATGTAACATTACTTGAGTGTCAAAAGCATTTTAATGAATTTATTGAATGCTAATAATATATAAGGATATTGCATGGTACATGAAATTAGATGCTTTTCTGCCTATTGAGTGTCTAATCATAATTTAACAGATAGACACAATTCAACATTCTTAAGGTGAAGTGAATCTATCAGCAATAAATTTACAAGTGATTATTTTCTTTAAAAAAGAAGATATTGTAACTTCTCCACAGTGTAGTTGTGAGAGTTCTTATTGTGGTGCAGTGAGAACAAATCCGACTAGTATTCATGTGGATGGGGGTTTGATCTCTGACCTCGCTCAGTGGGTTGGGGATCCAGTGTTGCTGTGAGCTGTGGTGTAGGTCACAGACGCAGCGCAGATCCTGCATTGCTGTGGCTGTGGCCGGCAGCTGTAGCTCTGATTCAACCCCTAGTCTGGGAACCATATGCTGCAGGTACAGCCCTAAAAAAGCAAAAAACAAAAAATAATTCAATGTAGTTGTTAATGCCCATGCCAATCCATTGAGATTGCTTTATGAGAGAATTATGTGTGTTAGTATATATTTCATTGCAAATACTCAAGCATACACTTGAGTTAGGATTGTAGTAATTTTGTCGTCCAAAAGTATTGAAGAGAGAGAAGGTTTGATTAAATAGGTGTCCTTTCAGAACTGTCACATAAACAACTATGTGCTATAATGAGCTGACTGTTAGGGAAGACTCCATATTCTTTTTTTTTAGGGCCACACTCACAGCATATGGAGTCTCCCAGGCGGGGGTTGAATCGGAGCTAGCCGCCAGCCCATACCACAGCCGCAGCAATGCGGGATCTGAGCCATGTCTGTGATCTACACCACAGCTCACAGCAATGCTGGATCTTTAACCCACTGATCGAGGTCGGGAATCATACCTGCATCCTCACGGATCCTAGTCAGGTTTGTTAACTGCTGAGCCATGAAGGGAACTCTTATACTCCATATTCTTGAGAAGTGGAAGAATCCTCCTGCTCTATTCCAGTCAAGGCCCATGGTGTTTCTTGAGGTGACAATAATAGTTAGATTCTGGACTCTACTCAGGCCATAACTCACAGTCTGAAGCAAACTTGGATAGTCAGGTTCATCTACATTCTAGGAGACACTTTCTCAGTTGGTTGAATGTCTGGATCTCCTGGGACTTCATATTAAAAGAAGTTCTGAGACAGAGCCAAAACCCTTTGGTTCTTTCTCTACCCTTCGAGTGTCTACTGAATCAACATCATTCCTCTTCTACAAGAGGGTTGGCTTCTTTGGTTATTACAGAAGATTCTAAGTCAAAGCTCTAGTGGGGCTGGCAGTCTTAAGTAATACCACAGTACTGAAAGAAAGGTATAGCTTTGGAATCAGTTAGAACTGGATTTGAATGTCACAATTTTTGTGTGAACTTGGGAAGACACTACACTACTCTTTGAGCCTAAATTTCCTTACTTGTAAAATGGAAATGATCATACCCACTTCACAGGATGTTGTGAGGATTAAATGAGTAAACAGCCCAGCACTAAGCATTTAGTAAGTGCTCAAAACCACAAGCTCTCTTACCTCTCAACTCTCAAGGACCTTGCCTTAAAAATATATCTCAATCTCATCCATCATTGCACGTTACAGATATACAAAGTGGATTTTATGCCTCAGTTTCATCTGGCTGCATATTTCATCTGAAATTTCTAAACACATCTAGAGCCGTTATATAAATGGAAAAGTGTAGAACAGTGTAAACTTTGCTCAAATAGGGTTTAAGTTGAATTCACCTTTTCATATTGCATATGGCATGATGGGGAATGAGGCCACCATGAATTATCCTCTAAGGGTATATTAAATTCCACTTGGCAGTTAGGACTTAGGATCTTTGTCATACTGAGGTAGAATATTAACTCAGGTAGTCAGTGTAGGAGCATGGGCTTTGATGCATTCTTTGATATGGCCATTGATTAACATTTGTGGCTTAAGGGCTCCCTGGAGTAACATCTTCACAGGCCTTGTTTACTATGGGGAGTGTACCTACGCCCAGATGGACATTAATCCCTAACCCCCTGTGACTCAGTTTATGGGAAGAAAAGGACAAAGAAACTGTGAGACCTATGGGACATTTCCACCCCTAAGACCCTATTGGACAAGGACTGATACAGGTAATTGAACAAGGCCAATGGGAGAAAACCACATCTTTCTGGACCCCTGGTTGGTACACCCCCCCATCTTTAAGGAATAAAAACTCCTATAGGACAATAGAGAAAGGGGGCTCTTTTCCCCTCTCTCTGCAGTCCTGGGAGCTATCTGCTTTCCTTTAATAAAGACTTTGCTTGCTTGCTGCCTGTGTGTTCGCAGAGTTCATTCTTCACCGTGAACAAGAACCTGGATTCCAGTATCATCTTTCCGGAATCAATACTAAAGTCAAAAGTCAAAAGTAAGAAATTTGGACTAACATTTGCTGAGTTATGTTGTTAAAACCACGGAAAATAATCAAGTTCATTTAATTAATGCATTCATTTTCCATCAAGAGCAGCCTTGTCACTTTCACAGGGGCAGAGATTTGGTCCCTTTTAATTAATGTGACTTCTTAGAGGCATGACTCTGGATAGACTCTGTGGTTCCTATGGAACACTCTATTTTCCTAACAGTTGTCTAGACAGGATCAGTGTTGTTACATCAAGAATTATACAATGGAATAGGGGGGAGTTATAGGTAATCCCTTCTTCTGAACTAGCTTGAAATAAAAATTAAATGGGCCTTGAGGTTTGTGAATTGCAGTGTTTCACTGGGGCCATGGAACACTAAGTGAGGCTCAGAAACAGGGCGTTAATTCAGGCCTAATCATTTAATTCCACTCTGTTATGTGCTGTATTTATTGCCCTCCTGGATCTGTTTTCTACGGCCTGATAAAGAGACAGTGATTCTCTGAAGCTCAGTCAGGGACCATTTTATTTATATCGTTAGTTAGTCCAATAAAAGCACTGGCTTCAGATTCCTGCTGTTACTTCTGTTTTGTAGCCCTGTCGTTAACTATGAAAATGCTGATGGGGTTTTCATCTCTTGGGCTGGAGTTACTTTGCAGTTGAATGAGGGACTTGTAAGGAGAGGGGATCATCTAATCAGACGGTTTTCTGAAACCGGATAGATGCAAATTGACTGGGAGTCAAAATGGGTTTTAGCAGCAAAAGTGAACCTGCCTTTGTTAAGAGTATTGGTGTAAAAACTTGATGGACTCTTTTTAGGGTAAGCTAACCTGACCTGTTTAGGCTGTGATTCTGTTTGTGAACCAGGGAGGTTTTAAAAAAATTTTGTAATCAAAAACTTGCTATGACTCTCTCCAAAGTGAAAACAGTTATAACTTCACACAAAAGAAAATGGAATATAGCTCTATTTAAATTTGTCTGAGTATATCAAGCAAAGGAGAAGTGATGAAAATCAAACGAAGATGCAATAGATCACCCTTCAGATCCTCTTTTCTTAAAATAGTTTTAACCGCACAGTTTAATTGATTAATTGATTGTTTTTCTAACAGTCTGGAAAGTGCTATAAAGATGCCCAGAACAAGGAAATGATGGTAGAAACAAATTTATAGAGGTCACTTGAATTAATGATATGGCAATCAGAAGATAACACAGGTGCATTAACGTAACATACTGTGTAATTACCAGTGTTTCCAATGGAGTTAATGTGTAGTTATCCATGTAATAATAGACATTATTTCATAGTAGATATGCAATTAGCTCATGTCATTGGTGTGTAGTGCACAAATGAAGCAAATCATTATTGTTGTTTCAACACTAAAAGATGAGAACATTTTGAGGACTGGCGGATCTCTTGATTAGACAGATCATCTTTTTAAGTCTATCTAAAGCACACATTCAGCAAGTAAATGCGAAAAGTATTAATAGTCGGTGGTTTTCGTACCCATGTTGGTATTCAGATGTTTGGAGCACTTAGCCCTGAAGAGAGCTGTATTTGAAGAATGTGGCTGAAATGACAGGAGCAGATGTGCTTGGAAATGGAAATATAAATAACCAAAAGTTATCATATTCTCACTGACAGCTAAGAAGTGGATATTCATTCATTTTGCCAGCAAAGATTTTTTTACCATTTTCTATTGGACAAAGACAGCTAAAGATTGAGGTCATGCCTCTAAACTTTGAGTCGAACCTGATGATTTCAGAAATCTTGCCAGTTCCAATATGGCAGAAAGAGGCGGCAGAAATTTCTACAACCCCAAAATCATCTGAAGTGAATAATATGAGCACACTGTCAAATCCTCTTAAATACCCAAGAGATATACCCTTGAATTGTGGGACATCTTTATTAAAGCTTTTGCTAAGTCCTCGCTGGCTCCACCCTACTACTGGGTCCTCGGCACTGCCCGTATGAGATGGGCAGATGGCAAGGCTATGCTGCATTTGAGGACATATGATAGAGAAACAGCACTAATGCTTTAGAATTTATGAATCACTTTCTTATGCATCATCACATTTGATGTTCAAAGCAAACTTGCAGAGCAGGTAGCTGAAGTATCTCCGTTTTGCAGATGTGGCAACTGAGTCTCCTAGAGCTTATGTGGCTGGCCCAAGGTCAGCCATGGAGAAGATGGTAGGACCAGGTCTTCTCAGCCTTAATCCAGTTAATCCCACTAAATGAAGACTAGGAAGATCTTATAAAAGAATAATAATTGGCCCCATTCGTGTCCCTACCAGTTCTAAAACTCTTCATCATTCTGTGGTAAATGTTAAATTATGCGGAGTTTAAAGAGGAAAGAACTCAGATAATCAAAAAAAGATTTCCAATAAGATACGGGGAATGTGTTGGAGGGCATCTGGAGAGAATGGTAGAGACTCTGGGATGGGGGATGCAGGATGGAGGGTGCAGCATCCGGGGGGTTAGAGAGTGTGCCAGCCACAGAGGGTTTGAAAAAGGAAGCAATGGGAAATATGTACCAAATGGTAGTCAGTACCCAGATGGTGGAGTTCTTGAATGCAAGCTCAAGAGTTTGTTTGAAGGAAAGTGAAGAAAGCTTTGAATAGGAGAATGATGTCACAAAAAGGACTTTTATGATGATTAGCTTAGTGGTGTGCAAGAAAAAGTAGCTAGTGCTGGCAAAGACACAGCTATGAGACCACAGCAATTGTCCAAACATGAGGAGAAAACTAACACTGTTCAAGAGCGTATACAACCACAAGGAATTAATAATTCTCTGGTGAATTAGAAAAACAATTTTTAAATGTTCTAAAGTATTTAAATAAATCAGTCACAGCTGCTCCCCATTCTTGAGAATATTGCTCCAAATTAAGCTTGGCTTTCAGTAGACATGAAAAGCAAAATTAGGCAATCGTCTAAAATCTGGGACAGTGCCCACAGTGAGTATTTATACCTAATAAATCCTCAAATTGTTCTTACAATTTTGATGAAAATATTATCTAATTCAATCAAGAAAAAACACATTTCACTAGATGTCCAGTTTTTTTAAGATGTTTTTGTTAAAATATGACTCTAATCCTTATTACTTTTCCATGTATTTTAAATGTACAGGTATAGAGTAAATGACTGCTAAATTCGGAGGCAAATAAAGAACTTTTTTTCTTTGTGAGCTGAGTGACATCAAATAGGATAGTAGTAGGAATAAAGGAATAATTTTTTTTTTTTTTGCCATTTCTAGGGCTGCTCCAGCGGCATATGGAGGCTCCCAAGCTAGGGGTCCAATCGGAGCTGCAGCTGCCGGCCTACGCCAGAGCCACAGCAACGCAGGATCCGAGCCGCGTCTGCAACCTACACCACAGTACACGGATCGTCAACCCACTGAGCAAGGGCAGGGATTGAACCCGCAACCTCATGGTTCCTAGTTGGATTCATTAACCACTGCGCCACGATGGGAACTCCGGAATAAATTTAATGTTTTGAATTGACTCTAGAATATTTATTACAGGGAATTTCATAAAACCTTGGTATTTTCTAAGGGTCACAGTTTCAATTAATTGAACCACAAAACCTTAAGATCCTTAAGCTCTATTATTCCTAGGGAGCCTGGTGCTAAATTCTGGACTAAAAGAATTGAGCTTTTGGAGATGGATAATTCTTCAGTATAAATTGTCAGTGGGTGGGTACATGATGGGCAAGTTCCTTAATATCTCTGGGTCTCTATATTCTCATCTGGGAAATGGGGATGATAATAGTAGTGGTAGTACTTGCTCCCACAGGTAAACATACAAGTGTTAGTCAGTTTTGTGACTCATTCCCTAAATCCCTTTTGTGTGCCCTGCTGATACACTCTGGGCAACACTTCATTCTCCCCTCATCCATATCAAAGGTTACCTGTCCTGAGTTCCAACTCATCCTACTCAGTCCACTGATTTTGGCTACTTGATTACCTGCCGCAGGCCAAGATGTTAATGAATGTGAATATACCTATTTACCAGCCATTCCTGATGCCTTATTTGCATTTTAACAGGGCTTAAAAGCCTTCAGCCAAACACTGAAAAAAAAGTAGTAATTTTCATTTCTTCAGTTGGTTAGTGAGGAGGGGAGAGACGGAGGAAGGGCCTAAATCCGGCTACAATTAAGACAGACTCTGGGGCTTCTGGGTGGGCGGTCCCTTAGTGGCTCCATAGTCAACACCTGATATTGTGGCTGCTCCAGCCATAAGCCTGTTTCCCCTTGAGGTCAGTCCTTTACACCACAAAGACTTTTCTGGTTAATAAAATGTGTCACCACCCCTTTCGCCTTTGGCAAACATGAAGGATGCCCTTATTGAGTTCAGCATCTGTGCTTCCTATAGGTTTTATGGCAAAAGGCTGCATCCTGGCGTCCCATGTTCCAGCTATGATAAGGGCCCAGTGGGTCTTCCTCCTGTGTTTACGAACATGGGCATTTAATCCACAGCCGTGCTCCCCGTTGCTGGACAAATGCTGCCCCGCATCCCTGCACAACAGGCTCTTTCCACTCAAACCAATTGTGGCACTTGCTTCCCTCGGTCCTGGCGCCTACCTACAGCTGTGTTTACTGAAGTGCGACTGTAATTTGCTACAGCATGCCAGAGTATTAATAGACAATTATTTATGGCAAATCTGGACCATTTATACTGTTTACTGGTTGACACAATGTAAAATTTTGATCCAAATGTTAATGTGTCCATGACATTGCATAATTCTGTTCCATGCCATGGTTTTTCTCTTCTAAATGAATCAAATTTGCAGTACAAGGAAATGGCATTTTTAATGGATGAGTGATTTACAGCCTCAAACTTATAAGGCTATTATTTGTGTAACTAAGGGAGAATTGACTAATTGCAATAACACAGCAAATTAAACAAATTTAGGGAATGAATTCATAGGGAGAAAATGAAAATAACTCACAAAGTTCTTAAAGGGTAACTGAATAAATCTCACTTTAGCTTTATGGGGGCAACTGTATTTTGGGGGTAGATCAGGTACCTTTGAGGCTAAACAGACTTATAAATATTCAGTCGAGTAGAACATAGATAAAAATTACCTCTTCATAAAGAACCATATGTGTAGGAGAGAGCACTTCCAATTCTCCAAATGTTTCCTGAAATTGCCTACACAAATGTTTTCAGCAGTTGGGTGAAAACAAAGAGCTTTATAGCTATGTGTTTTTTTGTGAAAAAGACACCAATTTTAGCATATTTACCTTCTATTTGTTGAGCATGCAACACAATGCCAAGAAAGAATGATTTCCTAATGGAGATCTTCATGATTTTTCAAAATAAAATATGTGCATCAGCAAAAATAATATTTCTTTCTTTCTGAGGTATTCCACTTAGGTTGTTTATATCGATCCCTGTTACTCTGTTACCTCTCCCGCAGAGAGATTGTTAAGATAAAAAGTGCTTCAATGCAGCTCTAATTAAATCTCTAATACCTATACTGGGATGCCTAAACACAAGGACATTCAAAGTGAAGATTCCGTCAGTATTTTAGTCCAGGTGGCTTCCACAAATTAATGAAGAGAGAAACCGGATGGGGGTGGAGCTCTAAGAATAACAATAAAATATTTGCATGTCCTTCTAAATTCCATACAAAATGGTCTTCTCCTCTCCAGAAGGCAAGATCCTCCTTCTCCTTAGCTTTAGCCATCAATTCTTTGGTTTTCTTTCCGGCCACCAGACTTCCTTCCTTTCTCTTCTCCACCATCTAGCTGATCATCTTGTTAAACTGTATGCTTGTCTTGCTTCCTCCCTGCACTTATCCCTTCCCAGGACATCAGGATAAAGCATGGGGCACTTGATCCTTCTGAACCTCATGCCTGATACCTCTCCACCACCTGTCCTTCTGGTCCCCCTCTGCCTCTGCCCTCCCTCCCACAGAAGCCCCCTCACCCTACATGTGAACAGCAAGCTCCAGATGACCTGGATCTTTGGAACAGACCATGTGCTTATCTCTGACTGGGTGGGGGGGTGGGGGCTTCGCACACCCCTGTTTGTTCACTCTGCTTATCATGTCCTCCCCACTCTCTTTGCCTGGCTCTTACTGATATTCCAGGAGTGGGTTCCGATGAGATCTCTGGGAAGCCTTGGCAGAGCTCTCCGCTGGTCGGTGGCCCCTGCTTCCCCCACCAGAGTACTTCCACACCCAGGTGAGAGCCCTGCTTATTAACCACCCTCTCCACTGCTCTGAAAGCTCCTAGAGGGCATGATCTGTCCTCTTTACTGGGCTTGGCCACAGAGTAAACACTCAGTAAATAAATGAGGAATGAATAAAAAAGCCTCTTGAATATCTACTTTGTCCCAGGCACTGAACAAGACCCTGTAAAGAAGGTAAAAAATGGTTTGCACAAGCTCCTCCCTTCTCCCACACAGAATAGCTTATAATTAAATAGAGGTGATATAAGAAGACCAGAAATAACAAAGCAGAATTTGATAAGGACCACAATAAAGGCAAGACTTGCTACCAGGTTTCAGAAGGTGGAGATTCATTCTTTAAAAATTATTACCTTCTCTTTGCTTCTCTCTCAGGTTCTCTGAAATCTAGCTGACTGGGAATTAAAGCCTCGTTCAACCACTTATTAACGATGCGATGTTAGATTACTTTATCTGAGCCTCAATTTCCTCATCTGCAAAATGAAGACAATAAAATTTACCTTACAGAGTGCTGTGAGATTACGGGAGATGGTGCAAAGGGCCGGTGCACAGAAAAGACTCAGCAAATGATGCTGGGAATGGTATTTTAAGAGGATGCATTACTTGTTTCCTCAGGCCTACTGCACTGTACTTCAGGCTTTATTATTCAGCATCTCATATTTCACCTGTTGGGATAGGAGACTTATCTGCTAATTGGCATACAGCCAATAGCTCATTTTCACATTAGGACACAATAAACTCAGCTACTTTCAAAATTGATTATAAATTAATACTTGGAAGGGCTGCTTTGCTCTAATAGGCTTTACTTGGGGTCTCTGAAATTTTAAGGACACAAGAACAGAAATCATAGCTTACACTTTGCAGGTAGTCAAATATTTTTTTGTTGTTGAACTTGATTGGAGAATTTAAGAAGTCGAAATTATTTGTTCAGCACATATTTACTGACTTCTTGGATAGACCTTCTTGGTATATCCATCTTTCCTTCCACATACTTTCATCTAGAATGGAGAACCGTCAGGGGAAAATGGAAAGCAGTTACTACAGCAATGTAGGCAAGAGGGATGTAATGGCTGGTTGAAATGGAATCAGACTTAAATATTAATTGTATTGCCTGTGTCAGACTGAAGGACCAAATGCCACTGCTGTAATTCACATGATAAATGGAGCCAAGACTACTGTCTACCATATTAATAGTGGACCCAGGGGTATACAGTAGTCAAGAATTTGGGTTGCAAAATTAGATAGGCCTACACAGCTGTGTGATTTTGTACAAATTACTTGATCTTTTAAAACTCCAGATTCTTCAGCTACTTCCTAGGGATTGTAAAACCTACTTCAGGAGATTGCTTTGTGACTCAATTGAGACACTACGTATAAAATACTTAACATAATAAGAATTCAATGCATGGATATTTTTATTGTCATTTCGAAGATACGTTATGGAATCTGTGGCATTTTAAAATACATTATGTTAAGGATGCCTGTTTGAGAGAGAATATTTTTACATTATTCTTACTCAACTGAATGCCCAACCCATAATTATTGGCCAGGTAATCTTGCCTTCCTCCAGACTGCCAAAGAACAAGGCAGGTGTTAAACACACGTGCAAGAAACAAGATCAATAGACCGTAAGGTCCTAACTAAATCAATGCAAACAGAAATTCTGCATTACTTATAATCAGCTACCACCATCAGCACATGTGACATCACTTTGTCTTGCTTTCTGTGCCATACAAAATTGGAATGTGAAAATATTAAATTTAAAAGGAAAGAAACATGTTTTAGGCTTTAACTCAGAGAAGCCTGAAGAGAGTCTGGCTCAGGCCTCTGCACTTAGGAAGAACCTCAAATTAGTTTTTGAGCATTTTTTCTAATCTGTAACCATGAAGACATACTGACAGGGGTAAAACACACATCAGACAAAATTCAACATGGGTCTCTAAGTTGGATCTCAAGGCTTGCAACAAACTATTAAGTATTACTTACATTGTTTAAATATCCTTAGAACAACACAGTTATCTGAAATATTTTGTGTTAAAGGCATGAAGTCTATTAATTGAAAATATGCCAAAAGCTTTGTAACCTTGTTAAGATATTTCCTCACTTTTTAATACTCAGAACTTCTAAAAACAAAAGTAGCCTGGGCCACTGTCTTGACATTTAAGGGGTTATGCCCTTTCTAATGCACTCATCTGGTGAATGCCTGATTTTGATCAACAGGGGGAAACTACCCCTTTCCCTATTAAACACAGCTATTTTACTTTCACATACCATCCAAGAAGAGAAGCCATAAACAGGAACATATTGGTTAAGAGCCAGTTTTTAATTGTGTCCAATGGAAGAATTCCTTGGGAGTTGCATAGGGCTGTATCACTGATGAACATCAAGAGGAATTCAGATTTTATATTATTTGTTCTAAACCAGAACATTTTACTTATTATTCATAATACACACTGAAAGCAGACACCAAAATGGCTCATTTGGAGCCTTTCTGAGCTCGCCCGCTAATGTACATTAACACCAGTACACATTCTGTATTACAGATCCATAAAATGCATTTGCATAATATTGAAATTATAATCCCAAATGTGTAGTAAAAACCTTTATGAAAAATTGTTACTGCTCAGCTACTATACAGTGGCTAATTTTTAATCTTCAGCCTTTCAGCTGCGAGTAAAGATGGGGTATTCTTTAAATAAAAACCTCAAGAGGAGGAGCTAGGAACTTAGCTCTCCTTTCTTTTAAGTAGGATATTTTTAGGCAGAGGAGTATAATCTCCAAGGTGTTAAATAATTGCCTTCACAGTGACTCTGGCTTTTTGAGCACTGGTGTCCTGATTTTTTAGATTCAGTTGACAAGTATCTCTAATTTACCATCCCAGTGTCAGCCATGGGATATGGGGCTCTCTCATGACTCCACCAGAAGGTCTCGTCCTAGTCCGTGAAGAGACCATATGGAAAAGAATCGAAGTGGCTTAAAATATTTTGGCAGAGAACCCACTGGCCAAAGTTTCTTGTTCCCATCTCTGAGCTCAGTGCTGTGGTGGACTCTTCATTAAATTACAACAAAGAGCCCTCATATTAATGCAATGAGGAAGATATATATCCCTTATGATGAAACAGTCTGGAAAGATGAAACATTTTCCAGGGTCTCTCATCTCTCAGAGGTAGACCCATACCTGTTAACTCCCATATTCCAATTGCTGTACCCAACCCTAGTGTTATATACAGATGCTTGATTCCTCCTTCAAGTGACTCCACAGCTGTGTTTTCAAATAATTTTCAGAGAGTCCCAGCTGAGATGTTTCAGAATGAACCTTACTGAGTTGCATTTCTACTAGGCTTTCTCAACACAGACCTTTCTCCACACAGACCTTAAAGGTAACCCTGATGACTGGGCTGAACACTCACCTTGTGCCATCAGGGCCTGGTCAGAGAGTATTTCCTTTATGGAACCTGTCATCTCGCAGCCATTGGCCCTTCTTGCCTTTTCCCAGCAGAAGTTTAACTCTCTGTGCAACCTCAGGAAGCTGTACTCGATTCACGTTTACATGATGACGACATTGTGAAACAAGGACATGTTCTGTAGTGTCTTCTCTTTTTCTTTTGTTTTCTTTTTTTCCCTCTGGGGTGCAGGCTAGGAGAGGGCTGGGGAGCAGCTGGGAGAGGGCAGGGGTGCATGCTTTCCAGTGCCCTCTCACCAGGCTCTGCTGCCTTCTTCCTCTTCTCTCTCTTCTTGAATGTTCAGTTCCTGGAAGGAGAAGAGAAAGCCAGAGTCAAAAAGGCCTGTCCTCATTGGATGCCCAGCCTAGTGGCTTCCTGACAAGGATGGAGGGAGAATAGAAGTGAGAAAAAATACATCTCTTACTTTATGGGGGGGGGAGATTTTGGTTTGGAAAAAAAAAATCACTTTTTTTGGTTTACTTCATTTTAACAGGTATACAGTACAAATTCAAAAGGTATAATAGTTCAAAGGTCACTTTTTATACTGCGAAAAGTCTCTTTTCTATTTCTTAAAACCAACAGTAGCATATTGCATATAGTATTCTAATTTTTTCATTTGTTAGTATCTTTGAGGAAAATACAGAGACAGAGAGAGCTGCTGCCTTCTTTCAGCACATACATGCCTTAATTTATTTAATCAGTCTTCTTTGGATGGATATTTAAGTCGTTCCCAATTATTTGCTATTACAAATGCTGCTGCAATAAATCAGTAATTTGTAGGTCCTTTTGAAATGTGTGACTGGATCTGTAAGTTAAAATCCAGGAAATGTAATTGTAGGGAGAGAGGGATGTACTCTGTAATTTTGGTAGATTTTGAAAAATCATCCACCATAGAGACTGAACCAACTTACAATCACCCCACCACAACCCACAAGCAATGCATGAAAGCTCCTTAGCTTAGCCTTTTAGATTAGCGGGTTCTGGTAAGTAATGACTAGGACTTGAGAGAAGATGGATGCAGAGGCTGTATAGAGGCCTGGCTTAGGGATGGCGGCTGGACTGCAGCCTGTTCCCAGGCATGTGACAGAATGAGAAAGACTGGAAGACTCTTGATGAGCCCATTCTATTAATTTCAAACTACTCTGAAATAAACCCAAACATATGGGTCTCCTGTCTGCTGCTAAAGATCTCCAGGAGGTAAATTCCACAGGCTTCTTGGGTAAACTATTTGGACTTCTCACAACTCTTCTGAAAGTCAGGACATTTTTCCTTATGTGTGATATAAATCTTTCCTGCATACATCCGCTTGTGAAAAACGTGTGCTAACATTTCCCCAAAGCAATGCAAGTTCAACTAGCTAGACAACATGATGCTATATTTTCACGGCTAGAGTATGTATCTTCCTTTAAAAAAAAATAGTATACATCCCCTAAATTGTTTTAGAAACCTTTAATGCATACACAAAGGATAGGACAAGTGGCTTTGTTTTTTTTACCCCATATTTAACTTAGCTTTAGACTTTATAGAGATGGTGTGTATGTGTGTGCATGTGTGCACTTCAAAATGTTGCTATGCTCTCATTTAATTCTTCTTATATATTTTAATCATAGACTTATGATACTTTTTCAGATGCTGATCAACTTCCCCTGTCATTTCTGTGAATGAGAAAATGTCACCGTAACTGAGAGGCTTTTAGGTTTTTTCTGAATGTATCTTTCTTCTTCAGTTGAGATACAATAACTATTTTAGGAACATTTGGCATCCAAAAAATCCAAGCATTGTGTAAATTAAAACATCTGCTTATACTTTGACACCCTCATTCTTCAAAGGTTAGTTGGATTTGCGGTTGCTTTGTTCAACAAGACTGCTCTTCGAGCCCAGGGATGCACATTTAATTATTAGGAAGATATGTTTGACACAGCTGCCGGGGAAAAATTACCCTTTATATTCAGACCAGCATTAACATTTTTATAGAACGAGATTGCTTGAGAGTCAAAGAAGGGGGGAACCTCCGGAAAATAAATATGACTCTATTTGGTCACTGGTCTTCTACTGATTTACAAGACGCCAACCAACGACTCTTGGCTCTGTTGCCTAGAACTCATCAGTTTGCTCTCAAACCAGCATGTCTGATTTCTGCTGAGGTTAAAGGCAGCAAAGTAAACTCTGCTTCCAACAATAAATAACAGAGGAAGTTATTCTTTTCATTCAAACAGGCTTTAGATCACAGCAGACAGCTACAACCAGGTGCATTTAGCTACATTTGTCATTGCCACGAATGCAAAACATGTAAAGAATCTGTGGCAAACAGGTCTCTATCCAGCCCTTTTCCACCTCAAACATTCTTCCATCCCTGTTGTCACCCAATACCAGAAGGAAGGGCCAAGGTGTCTGTAGTAATAGCAGTATCTCCTGACTGGTTTGTTGATTTACACATGTCACTGGTGCCAGCTAGCCGATTGTGCACTGGAAGTCTTTCTGTGTCTCTGGCCAAAGACTGGTAATCTCTCTGGGCAACACCAAGATAACACATGTCAAGAGGCAGCAGTGGCTGGTGAGCCAACTCATCACTCACCTCACCCTACCACCCACCCTGGCCTCCTCTTGTTGCAGTCTTTTCATTGCCATTTCAGAAGCCGACAGACTGGGAGGGAAGGGAGAGGAGAAGGAGAATGCATAACACAGGCAGCAAGGGGGATTTGGTTAGGCAGGAACCAGCAGGTGAACAATGACTCCTTTGGAAACACGCAGCTGGGTGTGTGTTATTTGCATACCAGGGACCCTTTGTAAAAGTGGCTTGCCTAGCTGTGTGGGCGCATCTGTGTGGGGGCTGCTGTGGGGCGGGAGATGAATTCTCAGGAGAGTGGAGGAACTTCCTACCTAATTTGTTCACAAGTTAGGGGAAGGCGCTCTCATTGGGGACCTGCTGCAGAAAAGCCGCTAGGTTCTGAGATTTATTTTCCTTCTGCCAAGTATATTATTTCCAAACTCGCCTTTTCAAGATCTTGCAAATTCCCTTGAAAAATGATTTAACAATTTACTGAAAACAATAGTGGAACAAAAGCCATGTTGATGATGGACAGAAGTAAGGTTGGATATGAAAGGAGTGACGAACCTCGTAATGAGATGTGCAGCTTTGTATGTTAAGCGATTTCTCTGTGGTACTTTTCCAGATGTGATGGAATACATTTATTTTTGTGCTCATCTGAACTGAAATAATACAAATGAGATACTAAAAAGATATCATTACGTGCAGAAGTAGGCGAAGAATTTAGAATCCCAATTCCATACGTTAACAGCTGTGCGTGAAGCAATTCGAAAGTGCTTGGAGTCTGCAGGTTGCCCAGGAACCTCTGTCAAGCTCGTACGGACCAGTGATGATCAACGTGTGAATCCTACATGTTGATAGTTCAAGGCGACTTTATTTCAGGCAAAAATAAATAGGTAGTAGTAAGAAGTCCTTCCCCACCGAAAGCCTGCAGTATGGCTGAATAGAGCCACTGCAGTAGTGCAATAAAACAGGATGAGTTTTAAACTACCAGATGGTACCCTGTACAGTGCCTGAAATAAAATGGAGAATTAGGGTGCCCTAAGGTGTGCACAGGAAAGGCAATTACATGAAATAAATGGGCCTCAGGCCTACAGGATGCTCAAGTATGCTACACAGGAGACAAATAGTACATCTGGTGAACAGGTTTTATCACACACTGGAAAGCCATAAAGCACGCCGTTGAATATCGGATCCCCATCTCACAATGACATTTTACCTGTGTTGGTATTCAGTGCTGTTTATTTTAAAAGGTGCTGTAATCTCGATGATGTGTTTTAAAAGCCTCTTTAACATTGTTTTTGACTATGCACCATTTTGCGGGGGACAGACTGATACAATGCAATGAGATTTTGTGGACAAAGAGCCACTCGGGTCACAGGAGATCAAGTGTTTTTATTTCATTTATCTTATTGTATGTGATTTTAGTAATAGGATTATACTTGTCAGCACTCCCTGTTTGGGAAAATGCCAACATATTTTTAATGCTAGTTCCCACATCTCCATTTCATTGTCTGTAACCTCACTAGAGTTGTCCTCCCCGCCCCACCCCCTTTTCCTTAATGCTCAAAGAAAATGCAATTTTAGGTGGTGGCGGTTTGTGAGGAGAATTCATTGGCACTAAGCCCTTTCTTATTTCTTCTCCACAAATGCAAATCTGTTTTCTGTTTGAAAATTGTGTGTTCCTTTTCTATTGTAAAAAAAGACTAAGGAATACGTAACATTCATTATTGTTTTAAGGTTTGCTGTAATAAAATCCTCTCAGTATTTAAAGAGAGTTTTAGTGTCCCTCCTAGGATTCATTCTAGCTTTGATAATTGGGTAATTGCATCCCCTCCCCCATCAATAAATATTTTCACCCAATTAAGTTTAAAACGATAATAAATTCTAAAGAATTATAGTCTAAAAATTCATACCCTAGAACCAGTATTAAGTATGAATATTTATCTTAAGCCGTGGAGCAGTGCAGCCTGTTTATATGCTTCTCTACCTTCTGTGCAGTGTCCTAGCTCTGGAGAGCTGCCACCGGCAGTGTGGCTTCCCTGAGTGCCAGGCACAAGCTGCAGGAGCCTGGAAACTAGTGCCCTTCACTGCCTGTGTGATTCCCTCACTTCCACGTTCCAGCTCTTCTTTATTTCCAGATAGCATTCTTCCACCCTTCGCTCATTCATTCATTCATTCATTCCTCCATCCAATAACTTCTAACTGAGCCATGAGGCCCGTGCTTAGAGCTGAGGCTGGGTGTGGAAGGCATACGGATCCACAAGGCAGCTGTTCGTTTAGGGCTCACCTTGGACTCCTTCCCATCTGCTCCACAAACCAATGTGTCCAGATCAAGCTTCCAGGGTTTTATTACAAGTTAAGCCCTCCGTTGCATATACTCTCAATGCTAAAGGGCAATCGAGCAACCCAGGGCACTGACCACATCGTTCGTGTGTGCAGTAAGTGCAGAGCAGCGCCCAGAAGGCAGTCCAGGCATTCACATTTTAAGCCCCAGCCGGCTGGAGATGCACAAACCCTCTGTTCCCTCCTTAACCAAATAGGAATCCAATCACAGCCCCCAAAGCCAGTAGCTTTTGGCAACAGTAAGGTAGGGGACCCTGGAGCCGGCAGCAGGGACAACAGGGCACCAGTGACGCAGCTGAAGGCAAAGTCTAGGTGAAGGGAAAAGAGCAGGAAAGACATAGTGCAGCCACAGCAGGAGAGAAAGAGGCCAGGAGCTGATTACAAGGGGAGAAAGAGAACCAAAAAAAGCAACTAGGTTAGCCCAGCTAGCAGAGAGGAGAGAATGGGCCCTGGGCTCTGTCCACCATCGCTGGCCTCAGACCTGCTGCTTCCTTTCATCCACTCTGCGCCCTCCTCCTAAGCCATCCAGTTCTATGCTGCTGATCTCAAGAACCCAGACAAGCTCTCCTCTGGCCCCTCTGCCTCCTTCATCAGCCATCTCTGCCCCATTCCTACTTATTACAATGCAGGGAAAGCACACAGAGGCACTGAATGCACAGGTGCTTGTACTTGAAGTGAAACGTGGAGAAAGAACAATGGCCTGAAAACACAAAAAGATGTGGTGCTAAATCTCCAGGGTAACTTGGTTTTAGGTGCTGAATTCTATTAAGGAAGAATATGCCAGTGATACAATTAAGCTGGGAGGGGAATGATAAGATATCCAGGAAAACTTTAGCTTCTAAAGCTCTACATAGATTTCAAGAATTTCTGAGGACGTCCTCAGAGAATTGTTTTTTAAAATCAGGATTACAATACTTGAAAAAAAATCAGAATCTAGGAACCTTTGCTCTTCAAAACCTTTCTGACAGGTGGTGGAGTTGGTGGTAGCAATTGAGGTTTACGAAGAAAAAACATTTTAAATTTTGAAGTTCAATAGCCAAGCTGGAGCTAAAACTAGTCTGATATCTGGCTCATTACATCATATGCAGAACCGATCAAGATGATGGCAGTAATACATGATGTTTTATTCACTTTCAAATACTTCAATTGATTTTGAAGATTTCACTTGGGGAAGTAAAAGTAATGCATTTAAGAAAATAGCTTATTTAAGCAAAGGGCAGGAGAAGATGGCAGAAAAGAAATGGTAGAGAATCTCTTTTACATCTGGATTCAATTTCTACCATATCCAGATTTTTCATCAGTTCTTAATAAACAGTTAAGTCGCAGGCAAGGGTTGCATCAAGGAGGAGGATGTGGACAGTTATGTGTTTCTAGGAGGCTGTAAAGGAAAAGTGTGTGGAGGCAGGAGTTCTTGTTAGGAAATATGCAAATTTGTTTCAAAGCTGTTTCTCCAAGGGCAAGCTGGACCACAGGTGGCTGCTTGCTGCCTCATGCCCCTTAGTGTGTCCCTTGTCTTGAGGCAGGTTAGCTGAAGAAGGGATCAGACCAGAATTAGCCCAGGTGGCAGAGAGCCCCCTCCCAGATGGAAGCTGCCTGAGCAGGTGCAAAGAAAGGTCGTTTCCGTGGCAGCCGTCACTAGGCGCTCTGCCAGGGAGGCCCTCTGGGACTCAGTGGACTGGAGGCGAGATGTCAGCATCTCCGTCCTGCATGGCTGCACCAGCAATCATCGAGTCGCACCCGGCTTCATAGAGCAAAGCCTTCCAGCACGACAGACACAACCAGACTGCATGGGTCTCACGCCTGCTGCTGTTACTTTCTAGCTGTGTAAACTCAGGCACAGTATTTCATCTTTTTAAGCCTCAGCTCTCCACTCTATAAGTGGACATGAAAATAGTAGTACTTCCCTCATTAAACTATAATGAGGAATAAATGAGATAATCCAAATAAAATGCAATGTACACTGCCTGGCTCACAGTAAGAGCTCAACAATTTTTAGCTATTCTTACAAATAACTCTGTAGACAAGGATAAATGAATTAGAGGCATAGAGAGGAGAGGGAAATGAGGCTTTCTTTGGGGCATTATAGGAAAGCATCAGAAGGCATGTAAGAGAAAAAAACTTGGAGGATGGTACAGTGCCGTGGAGGACATGCAGGTGGTGAAGAGCAGAATTAAATTGGACTCATTCTCCATCTGATGTTGCAGGGCCCCCTATCATTAAGGAGCCTTAGCCAAGGAACTGGAGTCCTTTGGGATAGAGGAAAGTGGTGGATGTGGGAGAGTAAATCAGAAACTATGAGAAAAAAGAAAAGAAACTATGTTAGAAGCTGGCTTGTTGACAAAAAGTGATGAGAATTGGATGGCAACTCACCTAGCCATTGTTGGATGTGGGGAGAGTTGGGTCATAGCTAACAAGGAACATGTGGGTATAAAGACAGGGGAAAGGGGGAGATGGCTCCTGAAGGTGATTGTTGGCTATTAAGAAGGAAACCAAAGTGAGAACAACTCCAGATTGTCATCACAGGGATACTGTTAATGTCATTTGAAGGTCCTTAGAGACCATAGGATCTGCAGAGTCTCAACATGTAGATGAAGGTGGAGCAAATGGAAAGGTTTTTGCTTTCAGGAAATTGGTGACATTGAGGAACAGAAGACAATAAAAGGGTCTGAATGACTATAAATGGTATTAGATGCTGATATTTAATTTTTTTAAGGTGACAGAGTAAAATGCATTTAAATTTGCAGGGAAATAAAAAATGGAGTGAAAATATGAGACTTGAATTGATCTAGAGATAATTCCAAAATGTTCCGAAGATGAAAAGGATTGAAGAAATAGCTGATGTGTCAGAATGCATCAGCAGTAATGCTGGATAAAGCAAAAATGAAACTAGATTGTAGAAATATTTTGATGCCAATCCTACTGACTAAACAAATCTAAGATTTGTAAGGCTCAGAGACCAGCAAAGACCTTGTTTGTTTGTTTGTTTGTTTGTTGAAGTATAACTGATTTATAATATTGTATTAGTTTCTGGTGTACCACATAGTGGTTTGATATTTATATACATTATGAAATGATCGCCGTGATAAGTCCAGTTACCATCTGCCACCACACAGTTATCTCAGTATTACTATCTTTCCTATGTTGTACATGGCATCCCTATGACTTATGCTATAACTGGAAGTTTGTACCTTAATCCTCTTCCTCTCTTTTACCCATCCCCTTACCCCCCACTCCCCTCTGGCAACCACCAGCAAAGACCTTACTATATATATAGCTGACTTTTTTGTGCTGGGTAGGAGAATGACAAGACATGGGATTTTTCTAGGCTATAGACAGAAGAGAAATAGGAAGAGAGAAGCTGGTAGTATATGAGAACAACCTCCATAAGTTAAAACTCCAAACATGTATATCATATTTTTGTAATATCATTTTGCACAGACTTCTGTTTTCTCACCACTCTTTCTCACTTTACTGTCTTGAATTCTGAGTTCTCTCTCTTTGACTCCACTGACTCTGTCCTTTCAAAGATCAATTGCCAAATTCACTTGCTTGTGTCCATATACTCATTTATTCAATGTGTATTTACCAGGCATTGGCTACATATAGGACCTGTGCTAGATACTGAGTGATATGATCCCTTTAGAGAGCTTACAATCTGGATAAAAGGTGGCTGGACACAGATAAATATAGAACAATACAGGAGGTCAATATTATGAGTTCTATAAGGACAATTTTTTGAGGATATGGAATATACGTAGGAACTATGACTTTTCACTGGGTGGACGAAGGGGCTTTGGGGAGTTTAGTATTTTAACAATGAGAGCAGGGATGTGAGAAGGTGTTCCAGAATTTGAGAGGGACAGGAATGAGCCAAGGCGATGATAGGAAGTGGGGAGGTCAGGAGAGTGGAAGAAGCACTGTCCAGCTGTGGAAGGTCCAGTTTGCCATATGATCAGTTCTGTATATTACAAATACTCTCAGCAATGGACCAACAGAGAGACAAATAGTCCTGGAGTTGAGGGAGACAGGACAATGATTTGAACTGAGGCTGTAGCAGAGGATACGGAAAAGAAGGGCTGTGTTTGACACTCTGTGGACTGTGGAGGTGGAATCAACAATACCCAGTGACCTGTTGGGTGTGGGGAGGGAGGGAGAGGAGGGAACACAAGATTCTTTTCTGAGTTCTCATTCTCTTTAACCTTTCTCCCCCCATGACACTGTTTACTACTCCCAGCTTCTTGAAGCTCTCTTCTGTTTCATTTAATGAGGCAGCACTACCTTGCTTCTTCTGGTCATGAGCAAAAACTTAATAAATGACCTTTTGTAAGACATTCGGCTCTTCATTCCAAAACTCATTTCTTGAAAAGATTAAGTGATTTATGTGATCAGGGTCAAGGCTGAGTTAAGTGCTAGGTCTGAGACCATGAGACTTATCTACCAAATGGAGTTCATCCCCCGGGGAGAAGAAAAGGGGAAGAGGTTTGGTTGCAGGTGTGTACAAAAGTAAGCCCAGAGAATTGAAATGTTCCTAGGACTCTTATGGCTGGGGAACTCAATGCTTCATACCGGCAGGCAAAAATAGTTTAAAGTTCATTCCCAAGATAGTGAGTTTTAAATAGAGATATGATTTGGAATGGTCAACATATAAATCTTCTTCCCAGGCTTCAACATGAAGCATGAGTTTGATCCAACAGACAGCAATGAGTCTTTAAGAGCTGTAATGGCCCATCATGTCAGAGGATATTTATGGATTTACAGAGTCCTCAGCTATCTGGATCTTGTGCAAGGATGATAAAAGCCCCCTGAATTTTTTTTTTTTTTTTGCACAAATAAATGACTGCTTAGCTAGCTGTGTTTCTTAAATTAAATGACTCAGCCATTGTTCACTTGTAAAATACCCAAGGGTCCTAGTCTACATTTTGGAGGAATGTGCTTCAACATTTCTGTTGGAAGAACAAAGCATTTGGAGGGCTATAGGAAACCACTAACTTCTATTTTTGTTTTTCACATTTAATAAGAAATGTGCTGCTGAGTACAGATTTTTATGACAGGAATTTCTTAGGTCATATCTCCAATGACAAACAGGGGTGACAGGAGCAAAACAGTCTTGCATTAAAAAAAAAAAAAAACCACTGATTTGGGACATAGGTAATAGTCTTAGGAACAATTCTGCTAGACTCTTTTTTTTTTTTTTTTTTTGCTTTTTAGGGCCTCACCTGTGGCATATGGAGGTTCCCAGGCTAGAGGTCTAATTGGAGCTGTAGCCACCAGCCTATGCCACAGCCACAGCGACACAGGATCTGTGAACTACACCACAGCTCATGGCAACACCAGATCCTTAACCCACTGAGTGAGGCCAGGGATCGAACCTGAAATCTCAGGCTCCTAGTCGGATTCATTTCTGCTGCAACATGATAGGAATTCCCATTCTGCTAGACTCTTGATAGGATCTACAAGCTAATGATTGTGCAAATGGAAATCCTTCTTCTAGAATCATTGAGTTCTCCCATTCTCCGCAAGTAGTTGAAGAACTTCTTCTGCTATCTCACAAGTTCTCTTCTTGGATAAGGAGAAAAATTAATGGGATTCTCTGTACCTGTATGAAATGTTTGCCATGATATGAAGTTAAAGTAGGTCCCTTTTGTTCAATGTTTGAAACAAAATATTTTATAAATAAAGCTTTACAAGTAGCTGGTACTAAAACAGTCAACTGTGTTGGAGGACATTCAGGCTTCCTGGCTTTTCTGTGTACCAGAAGCCAAGGTGCTTTGGCTTACTTGAAACCAGGGACCAGAGGTTTTCCCATTTGTATCAGTCAGGTAAATCTTGGCCCACAGGGATTATTTCTTTTTTAACAAATGTTTTTCTAATCTATACTTTTTTGTGAGATCAGCATGGAGGAAGGGTTGGATAAAATGTTTCCTTCTTGGTTTGGAGTACTGAAATGGGAACATGTCATCCAATGATGGCCCTGTCTGGAGCAAAATCAGAGGGCCTGAGGAAGGTTGCCGCAACCATCACTTCCAGGCAATCTCCTAAACCCCCAGGAGGGAGGCAGAGCTCTCCAGCCTGCTGATATGGGGACTAGGAGACTGAAATACAGGGGAGGAAGAATGAGAGGAGTTTATACCTTCTACCTCTGCCAAAGTGACCTGTCTTGCCTTCGAGTCAAGTCCTCCAGGGTTTGAAGGTTGTTGATTTACTTATTAAAGAAAAACTCAGCTTTTCTGAAGATAAGCAACCCCAACTTGTATTTATACATGATTTAAGTGACTATTCAGAGAACATTAAAAAGCCATATGCAATGGAGTTTCCCCTAGGAATTACATAGAATTCCTATCAGGTAATACAAGCACACTTTAAAGAAAAGTTGAAGACTGGCACATTAGAGGCACTGCGGGAGTAGAGATGAAGGCTTGGCTCCAAAGGGAGAAGCCCTTTGGCTCCAAAGGGAGAAGTTTAAAAAGCTGAGTCCCAAGTCCTCTGTAGTGACTCTTCGGGGAGACTCCAGAATCAACATTAGGGCATGAACAGCTTTTCAAGTATATGAAACTACATACATTTCCTTGGTTGTGAAGACATTTCATCTCCAGGCATAGGGGAAATTCATGTGTGTCTTCCCTTAAGCTTTCTCCAATCCAGATCACTGGGTGAATGCTTAGAGGGAGTGATGAAAATCTTTCCTTGAGTGTTCCAGCCTCTGGCTAGCACTGTCCTCTAGTGTGGGACCACCAATTCCACCAGGATTCAAGGCTCCAGGGACTGTCAATAGTATGCCTAGGTCTAAGACCTTATCCTTTGCTTCTGGCCACTAGACTTACTTGGATAAGCAAAGGACATCAGCAGAGACCACTGAGCAGAGAACGGTCATGACTGTGTTCCAGAAAGATAATTTTGGTAGCAGTACAGAGGAATGAATTAAGGCAGAAAGAGAATGATGGCAGGGAGTAAAGTCATAGCTTTTCATATCCTTTGAGTGAGAGATGATGAAAATTTGAAGGAGGACAGTGGCAATTACAATGGCCTGCCTGTGACTACAGTTATTGTTATCATGAACAACCACTGGCTGAACAAACCTCCACATGACCTTAGACCACGTCATGCCTACCATACTGGCTTAGAGTCTATGCCTACTTTCTCCCATGAGATCCTCCACAACCTTCTTCAGCCATGAGTATATATGTCATAAGCATGTCTACCACATAAGAGATGTGTGGTGAATTTATGGTTCTGGCACACAGCCATTTCCTCATCCTGCTCATAACTAAAGCCAGCAGGATTTTCTTTGCCTGAATCACATTTAACTTCTGATCACAAAGATAGGCAGGGCAGGGATGAGCACATGATGACAGCTACGTAAATGGCCTCTCTCTCTCAGGATGACTAAGGTCAGAAGACCCTACAGCTGAGATCAGTGTGGACCCATACAATAATAATAGGAGTTCCCTTCATGGCTCAGCAGTTAATGAACCCTACTAGGATCCATGAGGATGTGTGTTCGATCCCTGGCCTTCCTCAGTGGGTTAAGGATCCAGCGTTGCCATGAGCTGTGGTGTAGGCTGCAGACACAGCTCGGATCCCACATTACTATGGCCGCATTACTGTAGGCCAGCAGCTATAGCCTTGATTCGACTCCTAGCCTGGAAACTTTCATATGCCACAGGTGTAGCCCTAAAAAGCAAAACAAACAAACAAACAAATAATTATGACAGCTTTATACTGAACACTTGCTTTGTGCTAAACTCTGGGATGTGTCTTACACAATTTTTGTCATTTAGTTCTCACAACAACCCTATGAAGTAGGTAATTAGCATTCCTATTAAAGACAAAACCAAGGCTTAACTAGAATTTAAGAAATCTTAAACAACCTTAAACTTACACAATATGTCAATTATACTCAATAATACTGAGACAAAAATACAGACTATCACACACATACACCCTTAAAATTTCATAGGTAGTAGGTGGCAGAGCAGGGGTTCAAATCTAAGTCTGCCTTATTCCTGAGCTCAAGCTCTGTGACCTTGTACCATGAAGAACACTGGCACCTCATCATGCCTGCACAGATGCTAATCTATTTCTGGTACAACCCCATGTGTAAGGTCAAACTAAACCAAACAGCAGGCATTTCTTCCAGTCTAATTCAATATAGGAAGAAGAATCTGTCCTACATCATGAGAGACTCTCTTAGATTTAATCCAGCACTTGGAACCTGGGTCTTGGCAGAAGACCCAGAACAGATGAACCCTCAGATTCACTACACATGGGTCCAATCCAGGTCTTACAGGAAAGGAAGAGAATGTATCCAGCATCCACATGAACCTCTTTCCAGGGTTGGCCCTTGACAGGCACAGGTTCCTTTCCTCAGTTCATAAAATTTATGAGCCAGTAGATAGTCTTGGCAGACTTATAAAAAGGCTCAGGTGAGGTTTGTACCTGGGCATTAGTGATATATAGTCTCAATGAGCACTAGGTTGTCATATCTGCCAAGAGAAGTGGGTCTATGAGCCAGGGCTCCAAGACCAAGCCTTTACATGCAACTGCGTATTGTCAACTAAAAACTCAGTCCCAAGTGGAGAAGCAGCTTCTGGTCATCAGTTAAGAGTGTATTGCAAAGAACTTCTAAAAATCTGATGGTATAGAGAAAGTAAACAAAAGATTAATATCCGACATTTATATGCAAGCAATACATCATTAATGATCATTATGGAGAACTTGCTTAGTTCAAATGAGGTTCCAGAAGACTGGAAACATTTCACCGCAGCTCCAGTATTTATAACAGCCACCCCGGGGAACAGCAGGCCCATCAACTTGACACAGCTAATATGCAAGGTAATGGAAATAAGCAGAGGTGAAATGGAGCACTGAATTATCTTGGGAGCCAAACTCCATGCAAATAATTAGAGACTGCCCTGTTTATTAGCACAGTGGAGAGGACGTTCCTCAGACACCTTAGGTCACACTTTCACTTACCATTTGAAACTGGCACATCAAGCACCCTGCTGCTTAAAAAATCACAGCAAAGAACATTCTGATGAAATTTGAGGACAGAATTTGTCCACAGGGTTTGGGAAGCAGCATTATGTTGGAGAAGAGGGTGGTCTGGATTTTAGTCCCAGTCCCAGGAGACTCACTGTGCAGCATTTTCCAATTCACTTAAACTACCCTGTCATTAGTTTCCTCAACTAAAAAATGTGGATACTATTGCCTAACTTATCCTATAGTTTGTATAAAATAAAATAGAAGAGCCTACTTGAAAGTGCTTGGTAGTATATCAGACAGGAAAGGGACATGCAAATGGCTCAATGGATCACAGGAAGGCAAAGGGGGAATTCTGCAGACTGGTGATTCAGCTCTTGTCCAGTTTTTTAAAAAAATTAAAAAAAAAAAACTTTATGGCTGCACCTGTGGCATATGGAAGTTCTTAGGCCAGGGACTGAATCTGAGCTGCAGCTTCAGGAACGCTGGATCCTTTAACCCACTGCGCTGGGCCAGGGACCAAACCCGAGCCTCTGAAGTGACCTGAGCTGCTGCAGTCAGATTCTTAACTCACTGTGCCACGGCGGGAACTCCATGGTCCTCCTATTTTAAAGCAACACTGGAAGTACCTTTTGTGTATGTGAGTGAGAAATCTCTCAACTTTAAAATGCAGCAACCAGGGAGTTCCCATTGTGGCGAAGAGGAAACGAATCCAACTAGGAACCATGAGGTTGCGAGTTCAATCCATATCTGGCATTGCTGTGGCTGTGGTGTAGGCCAGTGGCACCAGCTCCGATTAGACCTCTAGCCTGGGAACCTCCATATGCCAGGGGTGCGGCCCTCAAAAGACAATAAAAAGACCAAAAATAAATAAATAAATAAATAACATGCAGCAACCAAAACAAAAATTTCTAAAACTCTATTCATGCAGCTGGCATTCTATTCATAGGCTATTAGTTTGCAACCTCTCCCTAATGGATCATCTAGTATAAGAGCAACTGGGAATTTTATTAGTTGATAAAAATAATAATTGCTAATATTTTTAGAATGTTTACTATGTACTAGGTACTCTTCTAAAAATTACATGAAGTAGTCCCAAGAAGCCCAAGGCACAGGTAATTTCATAACCCCTATCTTACATATGTGGAAACTGGGTAAGATTATTACTGGCTAAAGTTATCTGAATTTTATAGGAGCTTTAATGTTGTTTAATTCAGCAGAAGGTGTGATGTAGAAACCTCTGCTCTCAACTTTTCTTAACAAAACACTTCTCTGTGGGAAGTATTTTCTTAAAACATGATTAATTCTTTATGTTGTAGATAAAATATCTACACAAGATGCATAGATATTGCTTATTAATAAATACAGAGAATTTGTCCACATTTCCTCTTATACTTTCACTTTAGCTTACCCTGACCCATGGAGTTAGTAAGCCAAATAAAACTAACAATTCATTTTTACTTTGTCGAATAATAATCAGTATCTAGGCTGCAAAGAACAAAGAACTTTATCTAGGGTCTTAAGAATTGCAGTTGAGGAGACACGGATTCAGGTAAAGCTGAAAGATTGTTCCAAGAAAGAGAAAAAGTCAGGGGCTTATAAAGACAAAAAGTCACAAGATTGTTAAAGTTGCTGGGCGAGAATTGTGATTAACTCTGATGCAAGTCAGAAATATTTGTCCTTCAAGGAAATACAGGTTATTTTAGGGTAAGGGTTTGATAAATAGATAGGCTGTCCTGATATTTTAGGGTAAGGGTCCAATAGGTATCTTGGGGAGGACAATGAGTGGTCAAAAGGTCAGGAGATTTCATGCCCAGTAAGACATGCATAGTCCCACTTCCTCACTGGCCTCCTAGCTCCATTTCAGAAAGCTCTCTTAGCAACACCAACTCCATTTTAATTCTCCTCTCAATTTACCTGGGCAAAGCAGGGAGTGGCCAGGGGAGGCAATCTCTTAGCCTGACTTAGATCCTAGGGCTGCACGTGGAGTGGAAGAGGTAAGCTGCACAACCTCCGCCTTGGGTCAGCTTCCAACACCAGATCACTGAGCCCAGAAGTGGCACAATAACGTTTCAACTTCTTGTTATTGTGAATTAAAGACTCCACCAGAAGTCTTTTGTTTGGAAAATAATATGGGAGGGGGGAGCTTTTCAAGTTTAAGAACAGTATTTCCAAGAAGATGGGTAATGAATAGAGAGGAGGCTGACTGCAGAAGAGAGGCCTCTGTGTGTGAGCCGTCAGGAGGTCAGGTGGTTATCATTGGAATGACGCCACCTCACCGTCCCTGCCTCGTTCTCCCTTAGCAGGCCTTTGTCAGCATCTTTGCTGGTTAGCATGACTGCCAGAGAGCACATGGAAGAACCCCTGAAAAGCAACGTTCCTCATGGGACAATGAGCAGAAAATGATCACGTGTTGAGATGATTAGAAAAGGACTAGCAGGGAAAGACTTTTCTGAGGCCCTAAAATCCAGGAATGTACAGGAGCCTCCCGTCTCTTGGAGTTGGTACGCCTCCCATCCGGCATCCTGTTCCCCACACTTGCGTTTTCTGGCCCAGCCATGCCCATTCTGTCGCAGCCTGGGGATGAAGAGCTCCCAGGTGGCAGAAGGCAATTAAAAAGTAAGGAGCTGGCCGGGCAAGGTCACAGCAAAGGGAGGTAAGAGATGGAATCTTACCAAGGCTCAGTGTGTGGCACTCGGAAGATTCCGGTGCTGCACGTGAGTGATGAACTTGGGGTAAGAGAAGCCCAAGCGAGCGGCCCAGACGCAGAGGAGCCTGAGGGGCTCGGGGTCCTCACCCCTCCGCTTCCTGTCCGTCACAGGCTGAGTCCTTCCCCAAGGAAATGGCGAATTAGAACAGGATGTGTGTAACCCCCAAGGGAATGTGAAACAAAAGCAAAACAAGAAAAGAAACTTCCCTTCATGTGCCCTTCACCAAAAGGGCATTCATTCTGAGAAGCAGAGAGAGTTCGCTTAAAATGGCGTTTCCTTGGCCTGTGAGAGGGAGCTAGTCAGTGAATTCTCAGAAGCAATGACAAAGGAAGAGTCTTGGGATTATGACAATTTGTAGGTATCCTTGATATTAATCATGAAAGGAAGTGCTGACCATTAGAAAATTCCCATGAATAGGTTATACGGGGACAGAGGGGAGAACGGCACTAATTTTTTTTAAAGGAGCGGCACACCTCTCCTCTGCACTCCACCCCTCCCTGCCCCCCACAAAAAAATGCAGCCTGTGGATCTTAAGCCTTCTGAAACACATTCAACTATTAGGCATTTAAGGAGATGTGCCTAGGACTGTGCTAGGTGTTTCTTTTCATGGCCGTTAAGAGGAGGCTTTTTTCATTAAGCAAAGTCATCACATTGGGAATGGAGCTGGCAGGGTCAGGAGTGGTTTTCAGGCCCCTCAAGCTTAATGAGGGATTTTTGTCCCAATCCTCGATCTGAAACAGGAGAACTGCCTTTGTGAACATTCCACAAGTGGGCATCTCAGAAGGTGAGGGCATCCTGACTATGGGAGAAGTCATGGGGCTTTCAGACAACTTGCAGTCCATTGCAGGCCCAAGCCTGATACTCTAGGAGAACTAGACTCGGATAGGCTGGGGGACTGCTTTGCAAGTGCCAAGTTTCCTGCAACTTATGATTTGGAATAAGGAGTAGAGGCAGCCCCAGAGCAAAATGAGCTGAGTCGGGAAAGGGGGAAATAGATTCAGAATGTAAAAAACAAGATTCTTTGATGGGCTGAGGAACTGACACAAGGAAAATGTAATGCATTATTGACAAACACGTATGCTGGCTGCAAAAATAATTAACACAAGCAGAAAAGAAATAGGAATGAAATGGAGCAGAAAGACTTTGAAAGATTGTGAAGTGGCTGCTGAAACTGCCAAGCTAATGTCAGAGAGATGATTAAAATTTTCCAATAGAACAGGTGACTAGGTAGTTAGGAAAGTAGAATGAGAGACAGTGGATCATTCTATGAATCTACACTGAGGTACTAATCAGCATTTTATGTGAAACTTTGTAGTGCACATTTCAGCAGATGGAGGAAGCTCTAAAAAGCTGCTAGCTAAACCAAGTCTGCCTGCCTTTCTGTTCCATAATAACCATCCTTGCCCAAGTGAGCACTGCAGGAACAGTTCACCAAATAGAATTCCAGACATATCAGTATGCTCACAAAGACAAGATATCTGCAAAACACCAGGACCAAGGGGAGGAAGGGGAAGCAGTGGGAGGTTTCAGTCTTCCTAAGTAGAGGTGCCTGGATGAACAGGCTCTAAACAGGTAAGCTGGAGGCTCAGTAATCAGAACTCAAAGTGAAGATCAAGTAGCAACAAGGAGAGATTCATCTGCAGGCCAAACTCTATGCATGCTCGCAGACACACACACACATCCGTGAAACTGTATTGCTGCCATAACAAAAACAATTAGATGGTGGATTGTGGGTATGTTAAAAGGGAATAATTCTTCATGATCAGAGTGACTTTTTTGCTCATTCAACAGAAAAAAGACTCTTATTTTTTATTTGTTGGCAAAGTCAAATTAGAAAAAATATATATCTTTACGACCATAGGAGACAAATGAATGATACCAAATATCACTAAAAATGCTATTAATCTACAGTGATATAAAATTACCATCTCAGCACAAAGAAAGCCTATATAATCTGAATTTCTCTAGCATCATAAAAACGAATGAGAAGCGAAATTGAGAGTAAGTATGCTTTTGAGATGCTGTTAAGAGTTACATGCATTGTTAACAAATGTGGCTGGGCAGACTGGTGATTTACCTTGAGAAACAAATCTATAAAGGCCCAGAAAATTTCCAGATGATACCAACGCATTGCCCTTCTCACTGGCTGATGACACCTTTGATGGTGTCATTCTCCTTTCTTAGATATTTAAGTGTGGCTGACTAGCCATTGACTTTGGGGATTATTTCCCCTTGTTTTCATTTGCCCATTTTCTGCACACTTCCAAAGCCAAAAGTAGCTTAGGGTGGGGGTGAGGGTGCGGCAAGGAAGAGAATACAAGTCAAGCTTCTGCTTCAGGTACCAGAGGGACCCCAGGGACCCTTCCCCCTCCCCTGCATGGCCAGTAAGGAACAGGAAGCCCTGTTGGCTCGATTGATCGATCACTGGGGCAACCCTCCTCAAACCCAAACAAGGCCATCTCTCTGTTATTCTTCCACTGTGGCTTGCCCAGTCTGGGGGAGTGGCATATTAGCTCAATTCAAGGATGTTTCACCAGCCTCTGGATGAGCTGGAAGAGGGTAATAGCCAGGTCAAAATCCAACAGGAAGTAGAGGACATTGGCTTTGGGCTGTTGATGGGGTGGGAGGCTAATGAGGAAATGGCAGAGGAAGAGTTAAGGTAAAAAGACAGAGAAATGGGACTAGGAGGGAAATAAGTGTTTCCGCTTCTTCCATATATAAAAAAAAGAAAAAGAAAAAGAAAAAACACCAGCACCACCATGAGCAACAACAGCACTTTGGGGAAATTTAGCAAGGGACATTTGACAGTTTTTCAACTGGTCTCAAGGGTGGTGTGGGAAGAGCAAATTAAGGTGGTAAAATAAAGCCTTATCAAGATGCTACCTGGAACCTCAGTTTGCCGCCCACCAGGGAATATGCAAGGAGTGAGAGCAATGGCTTTTTCCTTTTTGTTGGCCCCCCTCTTCTGCAAACGTTTTAACATCTATGTTGTAATACTTCTTTGCAGGAGGGACATCCTTGTGACATGAGGAGGAGCTCTTATTTAGAATCCCATTTTATTAACAGGAAAATGTCACAGAGCATTACAGTCTCCTGCCCAGGGACACGTAATTAAAACAAAGTTTATCAAGAAATAGAATTATGTCCCACTCCAGTCCATTGTTCTTTCCGTGAAACTGAGCTAGACACTGATTCCTAACACTCTTGTCAGCAGAGATATCCCCTGAGAACACAGGGGGTGTGGGCATGCCTTTTGCATCCCAGCGGAAGTTCCAGGAACAGATCCTCATTTGTGGCACCTGAAGCTTAAAATTTTCACTCTTTAAGAAAAAGAATTATAACAGATGAATGCAAAATCAAGTATGAACAAGAAAATTAATTTGAATGAGTAAAGAAATAGCATCAAATCAGAGATTTTATAAAACTGGAAAATATCTCAAATTTCCAAAAATTCAAGAAAAATAACACTATATTTTTTATTAACTGTCTGATATAGTTCTGTAATGCTGGTTCCCCTACATTTTTTGCCTTCATACTCTTTGATTGCCTCTTGCTATGATAATGATATTTCCTAGAAAGAAGATAGACAGGTAGTTTGATCTTTCCTCTAGCACGGTTGATCAAAATCCATTTATTACTGATGGTTTCAAAATATGACATTTTGCTTCAGCCTTTATTGGCAAGGCAACACCTATAAAGTCCTTCAGCAGTTTCTTGCTTGAGAGGTGTTTCTTAGCTGAGGCCACAGCTTTGGGAGACTGTAGCCATCTGATGGAGCTGAGAGCCTCTCCCTCCCACCCACTGCCCCCAGGCTTAGGTCCTCACCTTCTTCCTCCCCAGACCCTACCTGGAGAAAAGGGGCAGGACTGCCAGGTGCCGTGACCGTGAAGCCCAGATCAAAGTGGTAATGAGCTGACTCCAGTTCAAATACTTTCTCATTGAAAGCAGAGAGAGGTCTGCCCGCCAGAAGAAGCTGTCATTAGGGGCCAGGCCAATGGAAAGGTTGTATTCAGCCGTCAGCCCAGCCAGCAGCCCCAGAACTACTGCAGGCCAGGGCAGTGACACCCGAAGTTCTTTGTCTTCTAGCTCAGGTGACTACCTTCTCCTGTGGGCAGGAGCTTTGGAAAAGACCTTGACTTTTCGACTTCTCCAGCTACGATGTGAATTTGCCTCTAGTGAGCCCTGGCCACAGTGTGAAATAGAAGCCTTGTTTTCAGAACCTCACTTTCTCCTGGAAGCATTTCCTGTTTTTGGAATCTAACTGCATTGGAAAGTCATAGATAAGGCATTTACAGTATTAAGTGCTGAAGCTTAGAAGAACTTTTCTAACCTATTGATCAATAAACTATCAAATCTTGATTAATCTTATTAGAGGAAAGACTAAATTATTGTTCTCTCTATAGTAAATATTGCAAAATTGCAATCTGAAGAGTGAATCAGAGTATCCAGCCAAAAACAAAAAACAAAAAAAAACTGTAGTAAAAAGCACTGTAGTGGTTTTGCCCCCCCCCCCCCAGCTGCCCCAGAACCCAGAGGAGCTACTACCCCCCCCATCCCTGAGATAACCCCAACCCTATGGGGGACTCACTCTTGGCTTCCTGATAGAGCTCATTAAGAAATGCTTCCCTCTCAAATAAATGCCTGGGAACCATTTAAGGTGCCCCATACCTTGAGTGACTGAATTTAGATCAGAAATTTAAAAGAAAAATCGTCAAGATTGTAAGGAACACAGCTGCAACTGCGAGGCTCCATGGAAGCAGTAAGGAAGATATTGTGATAGAGAATGCCCCTCAATTAAGCCAAAAAAATAGGCACATCCATCACATGTATGTATACAGTCAATACCAAGTCTGAGCTTGGCAGGTTTTGACCATCCACCAGCTGTATGAGCTGTAACAAATTTCATAACCTTTTTATTAGTCTTAGTTTCCTCACTGATTAGAAAGGGAATGATGTTATGGTTATACTTAGCTTGAAGGATTTGAAAGCACCTATTGCAGCGCCCTACATATGGTGCTTAATAAATGCTATTTCCTCCTATGACTTTACAATATAGGCTCTTGAATTTTACAGACAGTTTTCTATGGTGTCTTTCATCTTCACTAATGCTTCTTCTATGTAACTTGAGTTCCTGCTGGAACCCAAGAGACCCCATTGTTTTTAAGACCTTACTAATTTTTGATTTTGTCTTCTTCATCCAAAGACCAAATTCTGAACTCTTGCTTCCACCCTACAGTGCCTGTTTTCTATGCGTTGACACTAATCCTTAGAACAAATGAGGTGACAATGTTAGATCATTTCTTCATACAGCTTTTGATGTTCAACCATCCCAGAAAAACTGGTTACACATCTCAGAGGGGGTATAAGCCATCATGATACTTACTACAACTTTTTCTCCTACTCAGACTTCTCCAGGCTGCACATATTTCTAATTTTAAGAGTGCCTGTAAGCAGTTAGAAGTCACGCACTTACATATTCAATGGTATGTGCCAAAGCTGCTCATGTGTGATCAGATATCACGTGCTCAGTTATTCTGAGCCGTTTCCTTTGAAATGGATGCTTTAATGCTTCAAAGTTTTCTGATATTTGGTGATATACTTTCCCAGACCTCTTCCTAAAGCATGGTGATTTTCAGGTCTGCAGTCAAGCTTTTAACTGCTCCTAGCTATTGAATATATCTGGTTCATTTACTATTATGATTTTAAATTCTGTGTCTGCTTGTAGAAAGGCAGGGGACTGAGGACAAGAAGGCAGGTAAGGTAAGATTTTGGATTAAAACAAGTTGATTAGAAAGTAGGGATTACCTTTCAGATACTTGGTATCACTCTCAATTTGAGATAGTTGTTTTCAAAGGTGAAAAGAGATGGCTATAAATGAAGGCAGGTCCACTGGGATATAAAAGTGATCAACCTGGACATAGTCTATATTAGCAGTGCCTTCTGATTGCAGAGGAAAAGGGTACCATGTCTTCCTTCAAACTTATCTGTCTTCCCAAACTTAAAAGAACAAGACAAATGCTTGCAGGGATTTTTAACTTGGACAAATACGCTTGCAGCATTAGCATAGTACCTTGAGCTCTTTGGAGTCAAGCTGCTGGCTAGATTTTCCTTGCTAATAAATGTTTGGCCACCAAGTCGTATCCAATTCCATGGTCTGTGTTGGACATGCAAGTTTCTTTGGTTTGAGCAGACCATTTTGTATTAAAGTTATTTGAAAATCATGATCCATTGCTAAGATGTATCCTCACAAGAAATGAATCCTTATCATGACCACAGAAGCATCAGACTGTTAAAGATAACTTGACCATTGAAGTAAACAGACTGTCGAAAAGAAGCCTTAGGAATAATTTAATTTAATCCAGTCATTTTACAGATGAGAAAACTGAGGCCCAAGTTGTTCATGTGATTTGGTTAAAGAAAGTTAGCAGCCAGCCAGCATTAGCATCCCAGTGTGCTGATATCTGCCTGAAGCCAAGACAAGATGTGGTAATATTTGTACACCATATTGGAATAAACTAGAGGGGACTCGAGGACATCTAGGTGAAAATATTTATTATAATTTCTTTATACTTTACTTTTACGATAAGCATTAGAGATGGATATTAAATATTGGATTTGTGTAAAAGCCCCAAATAAAATATTTTCCAAAATTTTTAATGAGAAAGTTGAGCTTGCTTTCACACACATAACTGTTTTATACCAAGTTTTATGTTTGAAATGGCTAAAAGCAAGTCCTGATGAAGTCTTTTTAATGATCTCTTCAAATTCTTGATAGTCACCATTGAGGAAACTTTGTTCCCACAAGTAGGTGATAAAATTTAAAGCCATTTTTTATAGCCATTCAAAAATTTACAGTAGTCGGAATTATCTTTAAAGAGTTGAAGAACTTTTTTATTTTCTTTGACCGATGTAAATGTTGAAAACGTCTTTCCATAACAGAAATATATTTCAAATCCAGTCAAATTTTTTCACTCTAAGGATTTCAAAAGAAAGGTGCTTGAACATGCAGAATGTGCACGCAGCACTAGAGTTTTGCCCTGCCTCCTGCGTGGACTTCATTAAAAGGCACCCCTATGCAAATAGTCTTAAGTATCAAGTACATGTGAAAAAAGAGGTTCAGAGTTTTTGGAGCTCTGCATCACAGAAGTCCCACCTGGCCTCCTTGCCTCCCTATCTTCCGCTCTCAGCCCAGGTTTGGATCACACATCACATTCCTCAAGCCCTAGGAGCAAAAGTCTCTAGCATCTCTGCAGACTTCATGCCCACAGTGGGTAGCAGTGTGCTCTGCAGTGGACTGTTGAGGTATTTAGCAAAGAGCACCTTCTTGGGAATGCTCAGTGCCTTGTCGAGAAGCTCAAGGACTAGGGTATTGGCCATCTACAGGGACTGTGGGGTGTGCCATCAGAGCCTCTCAGAGCCTTGATGGGTTCTGGATTAACAACCAGTTCGGGGCCTCAGTTACCCCAGACCTTTGGTGCTGAGGATTCATTAGATTGCAATATACCTGTGACTTCTTTGAGCACAGCCATCAGGAAGCCCAGAGAGGTACTGATAACTGGTCCAGGTGACAAGTGACAGGGCAAGAGCAGAATAGGATTTTCTACCACTCAACTTGCATTCTCTCTCCTTTCCAACATGCATCTTGGTTAATAATCTGGCCAACAGATTGTCCTTGAGGCTGAAGGTAATTTCTCCCCAGTTCTACTGGTAGGTCAGCAAATGTGGTAGGTTTACTTCTGTCTAATAAAGGGTGGTCCTAAAAATTCATACAATTAGTATCCAACTAAAATTTTATTTTGCAAATAAATTATTACACTTAATCCTATTATGCCCACTGTGAGATCAAGCTTTCTTCCCCAAAATGCTCAATGTCCATGAGATCTGCACTATTGACCTCTTTAAAAACAAACATCACCATGGATAGAAAAAGAAAATCAAGCAATTTCTTTATCATTTTTTCACCCAAACTCCATTCATTAGCTGACTTTGCATACACTTCATCCATTTCAATTCCCTTGGGCTGAGCAGTTTATGTTGTAAAGAGCTGCAGCCTGCACGAAAAATGCCCTTCTTCCATCTTTCTTTTCAAAAAGAAAAACTTTTTTCTGTTCCTGGTAAGAAGTGCTGAGTGGACAGTCCTGGCGGCTTCTGTTTACTCTGTGAGCAACTGCAGCACAAATCAGCACCAAGTTTCTCTTGATTTCTGCCTGGAACAATATTATCCTGCAGAGACCCACTCGGGGGGGAGGGGGGGAGGCAGAGGCTGATGTATTCCTTGCTGTCATATGCATGTGCCTAAGAGAGCAATTTTAGCCCCTCTGAGTCCACCAGAAACAGTGGACGGTGATGGGGTGGCACCACGCCACCATATTCTTTGCATAACCCATCAGCAGCACATGTTTATTAAATCCCTATATGTACAAAGCTGTGTGTTAAGTTCTATCTGCTAGCTTTATGTACTAAGTACTATGTACCATCTATGTGCTAAGGATAGAAGAAATAATAACAAATATTTGTTGAACATTTCCTATATGCCAGGCACTAAATCAAGTATGTTAAACATCTAATTAGGCCTCCCTCACTATGATTCAATGAAGGCTTTATTGTTATCCCAATTTTATGCATAAGCATATCCCAAGATTATGACACCTCTATAAAAAGTTTCTCCCTAATTCCCTTAACTGATGCAAGTACATTTTTCTCCATCTCAACTCCTTATTTGTTTTCTTCATAACACTCCTCATACTTTTACATTTATTTGTTCATTTATTGGATTTTGAAGAAATCCCCCAATGAAGTCATTGAGGAAAGACAGCCCCCACCCGGCATCATCAAGGGAGGTTCATGGGTATTGATAACAGGCAATGAGCCAACTAGACCTTTCAACCTCATGCATAAAGTAACTGGAGTGTCTCTGCAGCCCATCACCATGTGCATTCAAATGAAGTCCTATTCACATTATTATCTCAAATTATTTTCTCTCACAGCCTCACCCTGCTCTAACCTCCCTGCCAAGTCTTCCCAATATATTCTTGGGAGTCCCCAAAGAGTGTTTCATCTGGATTGCACACCTTTCACGCAAGTCTCTGAGCGCTCCAACATTCTTCTACTCCTGCTCTGGATCCTCCACTCATGACACGCTGGAAGAAACCTCACCATAGCAGCAAAGATGATGCCCATGACAGGAGCACAGAATTTATAACACAAGCAACACCTCCCTAACCCACCAATCTGCAAGGAGCCAGAGCTCTCTGGGTTCTTCAGAGAAGGAAGGGTGGATGGTCCTCCCCCAGGTTCTGTGCCACACTTCAATATGCACAAGAGGGGTCACTTTGGGGTCTAGATGACAAGGTCTCTCATAAAAATAGCTCCTTCAGCTTCTCCCATCAGGTGATAATCCAGTCCAGGGAATCTGTTAAGACAGAGGCTAGACCATGTCTTCCGTTCTCCATGTCTCTGTGCCCCTCTCAGAGCCCATGCAAAACAAAACAAAACAAAGCAGCCACTAACAAGGACAATACTAACATACTCCGTCCTCCAGTTCTAAGAACAAGAGCTCTCACAGATACCAACTCATATAAAGTTGTAACCAGAATAGTCACCCAGAACAGAATAGTTGTACCCAGGTACATACTGATGTGTGTATATTGATGTGTGTATATGTGTGTGTTTATATATAAAAATAATATAAATATATTTATAAGTCTCTCCTGTTCCACAAGCAACCAAATTCTAACCCTTGATCTGTGTTCAGCAAGAGCATCACACTACCGTGCACCGAGGGTATGTTCTATATGCTAGCCCCTACCGTTCATGGCTTAGGGACTCCACCATCTCGCTCACTCACTGTGGCCTATAAACACATATAATGCATACTTCTTGCCTCCTTTACTTGCTCAGTCAGCAGTTCTGCGTATGTCAGTTAGCTGTCGCCACAAAATGTTACACAACAAATCACTCCCAATCTCAGTGGCTTAAAAGAATAGTCATTCGTTCTCACTCATACATTTGGTTTGGCTGGTCCAGGCTTGGTTCAGCTAGCCTTGATTTCAAGCTACAGACTGGGTCAAGATCTGCTATACATGTTTTTTTTCATCCTTCTTAGACCACCAGGCTGGCCTTGGCATTTTTTTCTCATGGCGGAAACACAAGAAGGGCCAGCTCAAGTGCACAAGGACATTTCCAGTCTCTGCTTCTGTCACGTCTGCTAATATTCCATTAGTCAAAGCAAGTCACCCAGCCAAGCCCACCATCAATAGAGCCGGAAAGTATACCCCTCAGTGAAGGTATGGAGGGGGAAGAGTTGGGGGCAAGCGTGAATATTTGCTGAACAATCACCTCATGTACCACATACCCAAATCCAAATGTACAGGGTCAAGACGTTTACGTGAAATACACCCATGTCTCATACAGTACAAATAGTTCACATCAAAGCATTACCACTTGGCTTCTGGGTCAGCTCCTGGATGACCTCGTTTGAAAGTCATGACTTGACTAGTAAGGGACCCTGGTTTCCAGAACCAATGCAGCCCTGTCATTAAAAGAAAGCACCACTTCTTTCTCTCACTTGTATTATATATATAAGTGGAACTTTCTGGGGTCCAGAACCTTCTGTTTGCTTTCTCTCTCCCAAACCCATGCCCATTTTCAACTCTCTTGGGTTCATCCTTTTCTCCCTGTCCTAGACTACTTCTAGAGTCTGACGGCTTTGTAAACTCAAAGTAAGAGGAGATAGAGATCCCTCCCTAATGCCTTCCTCCTTCTTCTAGTTCATATTACATAAGTGTGGGGAGATCTCTCTCTCCATATATGATACACCACGTTCAGCAACCACACACACAGCACTTACCCTCCCTACAGGGAGGAAGTTACAGCCCCCTGCTTGGGTCCCTTCTTGCCTCTATTGTTCTGCATTGCCTTTGGTCTGAAATAGTTACATAGAAACTTTCTTTTACAGGGACAATGACATAATGTTTAGTCCCATGTTTAATACTTGAAAGTCAATATTTGTAGAAAACATAAGCACAGCATGATGTTGCCTTAGAGTTGTTGATTAATCCCTTTCTGAGGCTTCTCTTCTTTGAATTTCCTTCTTATTTTCAGCTCATCATTAGTCCTGTAATGGAGTGTGGGCCAGTTTGTGTGAGTGCATTATCTTGTTGCCCTAAAGCCTGGTAAGGACCACAGTGAACCTTTATTTTGGATGAAGTCATACAGACCTCCTCCTTCCCATCTTGTTCCGGGAAGAACGATAAGAATGACTTAATCTAGCATCCTTGGGAAACAGAGACCAGCCATAGATGGCTGAGAGAAGCAAAGTTGGTATCGCTGTAATCTGCGAACTAGATGATGAGGATGTTTGTCACCTGTTTAGAAAGCTAAACATCACCGTAAATAGTTCTTTGATATCTATTTCATGTACAAAGAAAAGAAGGCACATGGACATATGAAAAGACAAATAAGAATCACACTCTGAATTGGTGGGGGCTTTAAATGAACTTTAGGAGACTCCGCTTCTCAAGGCATTGAAATTCTCTACTGAGACTTAGCACCATGAATTTTTCATTGTGCAAATCCCCTTTGAAGTGGCTTTTTAAATTTATTTTATTTTATTTTATCTTATTTTATTTTGTTTTATTTTATTTTTTTTTTTTTTTGCTGTTTTAGGCCACGCCAGTGACATATGAAGGTTTCTAGGCCAGCGGTCAAACTGGAGCTGTAGCATCCGGCCTACAATACAGCCACAGCAACACTGGATCCAAGCTGCATCTTCAACCTACACCACAGGCCATGGCAACACCAGATCCTTAACCCACTGAGCAAGGCCAGGGGTAGAACCCACATCCTCATGAATCCTAGTTGGGTTCGTTAACTGCTGAGCCATGAAGGGAACTTCTTAGGTAGCTTTGAGGCGGGAACAATTAAATTGAGAAAATATCAGAAAAGTTCTGTAAGAGAAAGGCTGAGCCCCTTCAGTTTCTTACCAACTTTCTGTTCCTCCCTTCTCAAGGTTTAAACAAATTTTAATCACAAATCTTTTGGCCCACTGGTTTTCCAACCCATCTGTTACAATACAAGATAGGGAATTTTCATTTTGTGTGTCTGTTTGTATGATTGCTTATGTAGCCTGCAGACCTCAGAGAAATATAACACTGGTTTCTTTCATGTATTCGAGCTTTATTTTATGTTCAGTTCCAAAAATGTAAATTATGAATGTCTTAGCTTGGGAACATTAAGTGCCAAGAAATTAGCTGAGTAACGTGGCTCATAGAACTTGGGACAATTACAACTTCTTGCAAAGCTGAAAAGAAGAGCTTTTGAGTCAAGGCCATTCAGCAAAGCTCATGTTTAATAAAAATTCCATTAAATTTTGTAAAATCTTTTTGCTGGGCAAGAAGTAAAAAAATAATTTAGATACCAATGAAGAAACCTAAAAGTCATTCAGACAGACTTCTCTGGGGAAAGGACCTCAGTAGGTTTCTGCCTGTTACTGGAATTCAAAACATCTAATGTCCATTAACTCTTGGGTCCTATTTATTCCCCACCCAGAGCTCCTAGTCCTCCTGTTTCCAGTTCGTCTGTGCCAGCATATCTGTTAATGCCTCAAGTGACTTCCTTTACAGCCGTGTGATCATCTGTGTATTATTAACTAACCACAAATTAAAGTCATTACTTGGTGCTTAATTTTATGTAACATTTCTTTGTAATGTGTACAAAAGAAATTTGTTTTTACAAGAGTTTGGTAAATAGCATGTGCCATGATTAATTAGACAATATAATGGTTCTGCTGATTTGAAATTAAATTCAGTCCAACAATCTTCTCTAAAAATGATTTCTTAAATGACATTTCAAGGTGTGTAAGCCTATTTTAAAAAGTGAACCTCCTGCAGTCTTTATGCCTTGTCCTAGATCTGTTGTATTTCACCTGCTAAATGTCTCATTTTTCTTTTTCCCAAATCTATAGGCACTTTAAGGAACAGCAACTTTCAAAGAGAATTTTTTTTTTCTCTTTTTTTAGGGCCGCACCCACATCATATGGAAGTTCCCAGGCCTGGGTTGAATCTGAGCTGTAGCCACTGGCCTATGCCCACAGACACGGCAACACCAGATCTGAGTCCCATTTACAGCCTATACCACAGCTCATGGCAATGCCAGACCCTTAATCCACTGAGCAAGGCCAGGGATGAAACCTGTGTCCTCATAGGGTTCACCCCTGCTGAGCCACAGCAGAACCCCTCAAAAAGCTATTTTAAATCCTTTTTAGCATGTAAATGAATAAACTAACAAATAAGCAAAGCCCTAAATACTTGAAGGTCAGTTACAATTCAGCTTGGTTCCTTCCCTTCAGCTACACGCACTCTTCCTCTTCTTCATACTCACTAAGTGCATTCCTGCCTCAGGGCCTTTGCACTTATTCTTTCTGCCTACACATATTTCTGCCTGAGCTTTCATGTGACTCAGACTTTAGACAGGGACTTCTCTGACCATCGAAACTAAGGAATTTCCCTGCCCCAGTTCCTATCACACTGCTGTGTTTAATGTTTTATTCACAGGACAAATCACTCTGATTTTATCTGGCTTTCTGTGTGTTCACTGCTGTTCTTCTGTCTCCTTCTATGGAAGATTTTTATTCTCCTTCCTTGAGAATAAAAACTTGTCTGCCTTATCCTCCTTGCATCTCCAGCACCTAGAACAATGCCTGATACATTAGTTGGTGCTTAATAAATCTTTATGAAAGGAATGAATGATTACATTGCTCTTACAAGCCCCTATAAATAATCATGTGCCTAATAGAAAGAAAGCACAATTGGATTTAAAAGTTTTCTTGAAGAAACAGAGAGAGAAACAGTATTTGCTGGCTAGGCATGAGATGGATTGGAAGGAAATGAAAAATTAAAATATAAATAAATTGAACATTAAGAAGAGCAGGAGTAAATATTGGTATTAATTGCTAAGTTTGCACAAACATCAAATACCAACTATGAAGTAAAAACCTTCAATCAGTAGGCACTTTCTTTATAAACCCAACAATTAGTTTGAATTATTCCCATTAAAACAACTTAGTCAAGATACCATCTTTGCTGATAGTAAACAAAAAGATCTGAAGATTCTTTCACCTTTCGTGTATTTAAAACAGAATTCTTGGGACTGGGGCAACATTTCACTGTGTGGAGATATGAGGAAGCATGAGATGAGAGTGCTGCAGTAATACAAGAGTTTCTGACAGAGAAGAAACTAAGAGGCATACATTTCCATGTTAAGTGTCACACTACATTAAGGTTTATCCTCAAAATATACTGAAGTCTCTCTTTGTTCCCAGACTCCTGTGCCTTTTAAAGTTTTTCTCAACTCAACACAAAGGCTATATCAAACAATGGGACTGGCCTAACAGTATTAATAAGATTTTATTCCCCAGAAGATGTTTAATATCTGGTTTTCTCAATGTGCTTAGGGTAAACAGACGCTCAGTGTGTAATGAGTTACAATTTCCTCATGTTCAAATCCTATGACTGCCATTTACTAACTGTAAACTTTGGCAAGATACTTAATTTCTTTGACTCTCAGATTTCTCATCTGCAAAATGGGCCTGATGTAACTTTTGTGGGTTAAATGTAAAGCACTTGTTTTCATATAATTGTACATGTCAAACTTTTTACTTATTACTTTAGATTTAAGTTGTAATTTAGAGAGTTGGTCCCATAATGGATTATAGAGTAATACAGCCAGATTTTTTTTTTTTTTTTTTTTTTTGTCTTTTTTGTTGTTGTTGTTGCTATTTTTTGGGCCGCTCCCGCGGCATATGGAGGTTCCCAGGCTAGGGGTTGAATTGGAGCTGTAGCCACCGGCCTACGCCAGAGCCACAGCAACGCGTGATCCGAGCCGCGTCTGCAACCTACACCACAGCTCACGGCAAAACCGGATCGTTAACCCACTGAGCAAGGGCAGGGACCGAACCCGCAACCTCATGGTTCCTAGTCGGATTCGTTAACCACTGCACCACGACGGGAACTCCAGCCAGATTTTTTTAATATGTTATCCTTTATCTGCAAATTTCCCGATCATTTAAAATTTGTCCTGGTGTACAGTATAAGGAACAGCTTCAATTTTACCTCTGCATATGGCTACCCAGTTATCCTAATACCACTTATTAAAAAGTCCATGTTTTCCTCACTAATTAGGGATGCCCACTTTTACCATATACTAAATTTTTATATACAATTAGGCCTACTTCTGAATTTTCTACTCTATTTGTCTAGCTATTTATGCATTAATACCAAACTCTTTTAATTATAGAAGTTTATGCTGTATTTTAATATTATAACATTGCTTTTCTTTTTGAGGGCTTTCTAAGCTGTTCTTGCATGTTTATTCTTTCAAACACACTATAAAATCAATTTATTGAGCTCTGGGGGAAAACCTGATAGCATTTTTACTAAAATTTTATGAAATTGTTCAAATAAACACAGGAAGAACTAAGATCTTTATGATGTTGAGTTTTTCTATGAATATAGTTCATCTTTCCAAGTTTATATTTTCATGATTGTTTATAATTTTCTTCATATAGGTTTTGAACACTTCTTGTTAAACATATACTGAGGTATTTTATTTTGTTTCAAGCTATCACACACGTGGTCTTTTCTTCCATTATGTTTTCTAGTTAGTTTTTGTTTGTAACCATTGATTCAGTAATCATGTTGTGGTAGTATTGGTATCAGTGTTCTGAAACCGTTGTGTATATAACAAACTGTACATACACTGGTGTCACTGAGAACTTGGATTTGCAGCTTTGGTAAGAGCAGACACAAATGTAAGGTCAAGGAGCGAAAGTAAAAATCCTATAGTTCTGAAAATGAATCGGAGGTAGCAATACTAATTCATAATATGTTTTATGTTTTGAAAGTACTCACATTTTAGTTCTGTCCACTGAAACAGCCTGTAAACAATGGCTAACCCAACAACAAAAAACACTTCCAGAACCCTGATTGTGTCTCTAAATACTATTTCCCACCAAAAGGAACCAAACCTCTTGGAAAAAATGGCTTGATCCTCTGCGTTGTAAACTGTAAATTGGTAGGTAGATATAGAGGCTGGATAAGATAAGATTGAGGTTCAATTATTTTGTCAAGAATATTTCACATGTAGTTCTATTTGGAGGTATATAATCCTTTTTTTTTTTTTTTCATCTTTTTGCCTTTTCTAGGGCTGCACACACACATGTGGAGCTTCCCAGGCTAGGAGTCTAATCGGAGCTGTAGCCGCCGTCCTACACCAAAGCCACAGCAACGTGGGATCCAAGCCGCATTTGCGACCTACACCACAGCTCACGGCAATGCCGGATCCTTAACCCACTGAGCAAGGCCAGGGATCGAACCCGCAACCTCATGGTTTCTCATGGTTAACCACTGCGCCACAATGGGAAATCCAGGAGGTATATAATTCCTGATTGTCTCTTTTTGGTGATGTGTGCAACCGTTGGTGGTCTTTTCCCAGATCCATTAATTCATTAGGAGGTTGCAAATGGTGATATCCTAATTCTGTCATTCCTTATTAGTTTATTTGTTGAAAAACATCTGTAAAGAGAAAGTTCCCTTTGATTCTTTCGTTACTCTGAGATCAGTTTTTTGTTGTTTGTTTTTTTACAGTTTACAACACAGAGGATCACTTTAAACAACATCACGAGGACACAATCAACAAGATCCAAACTGTTAGAAGTCTCAGGACAAGCAGCCTGTTTCTTCAACAGTAACAAACATTTCAAGGAAAAAGAAAACGATAAAGAGATAGTAGGGAGACCTATAAATTTTGTTAGCATGCAAATTTATTTATTTGATCACATTTGAAAAGGTAGAGTAGAATACATCCATTTTCTTAATAGTATCACTGTAAACAGACTGAATTCAGAGCTCATGCTTTGCTTTATGAACTTCTGAAGAGTGAACATTAGCAGCCTAGCAAGCCTTTTCCTTCCCCTCCAGGCTTTCCTGCACTTGGTAGGTGGGGGAAGGGGGTGCTGTTTGGGGGGTTGGTGATAATTGATGCCAAATAAAGAACATATGGCTGAATTTGCCAAACTCTTTCCACCTCCTCCCTCCCCCTCCATTGGCAACAGGTGACTTGGTTTATTCTTTAACTAAAGTCAAGGAGTAAGCAAGTAAGTTTATCAAACACAGAGAGTGGAGGGAGGTTTCCATTGTAGATAACTTCTAAAGGTAGGAATGGATGAACTCAGGGGCTTAATTATTCAGTCCATTCTTTTGCTGACCAGAGCAAGGTATGCTGGCAATAGAGCTCAAAACACTGGTTCATTGAGTCATCAATATAATGCACTCAGTTCCTTTGATTAAAATATGTTGGAAAAGCCATCTTTGGATGGGGAAGAAAATTATTATACTGATATTACTATATGAGGAAAATAAAAGCAGCAAACAGCCAGACAATGACCCTTTCCTCTTGAACTCCATTCCTGTCAGTTCTACAGTCCAAGCAAACTCAACTGGGAGAGCAGAGAGTGAGGTCAAAGAAAAGAGGAGGCCTTTATCCAGATCTGTGGACCACTTTAGATCTTTTTGGATCCTAGCATCCTTACCTTTGTAGGTGAGATAGTTATGGGGGAGTGAAGGTTTAAGACTCCATTTTTTTGACCAGTGCAGTACAATGGCATAATTAACTTATCTTTTTAAGGTACACCACACAGATGCCTTGTTCCTTTCCCATTGTACCCTCCATAGTTTAGATGCATAGATAGCTTCCCCATTATACTCAGTCACTTCCCAGCAGCAAGACACCTTTATTTGAAGATGATAAAAATCTTTATCTTTATCTCAGTTGGTTCAATGTTGAGAAGGTAGTTGGCTCCCAAACTTACTGTCTGAACCAGTTCTGAAATGATTTCATATTCTCTCTCAATGTCAGACATGATCCAAAAAGAGTCCTAGGGTGCCTTGTTCATAGTGGTGAACACCTCCCACTTGTAATCTAGCCATCTCCCTGGCTTGAAGTTACCTCGATAGTTCTAGCACCCTCTGTGACAATAGAAGTATTTCTGATGCCATCATGAATCACTACTACTTCATCCTTGACAAGGCTGTCGTAGAGCCGAGAAAGAAAATCTGTAGAGTTCCAATATGTATTAGAGACATGCTCATTCTACATCAGACCAATTTAAGTCAAGTTCCTACCTATTAACAAGGTCGTGGAGTTCTCTGGTGACTCAGTGGGTTAAGGATCCTATGTTGTCACAGCTTGGTGTGGGTTGCTGCTGTGATGCTGATTCGATCCCTGGCCCATGAACTTTCTTATGCCACAGCCCCAAAACCAAATCAAACAAAAAAACAAACCTCCAAAAAATCAAATTAGGTCAAATAGCTCTGACATTGTTTTTGCACTGAAAAATGCTGTGTTTTGAGGCCATTTTTACTAAAAGTAGGTAGAGTGGATGGAGGCATTCTAAGTGTGGATGGTAGAGCCCGTAGGCATTTGTTCCTCTTCTAGACAGCTGTTCCCAACTCATCAGTTCATCAAAACACAGTGGGGCCTCAGGTCCTCCAAGCTTCAGCTCCAAGACACAGGACTTGGCCAGTTTGTGAGGCCTTGGTGATGCTTTGTGCTCAAGACTAAATATGCAGCCTGGAAGAATTCAGCCCACTAGGGGTGGAAGAGGTGGACAGTGAACCATGCATGGTCCCAAATCCCTGTAGCTGAAGCATGGTGGGTGGTTGTCATGCCTGAAGTGCTGGTACTGGGGTGGCTGCTCCCCTTCCAGTGCCACCAGAACACTCCACACTCCTGGGCCAGCACCCAGAACGTGCCCTGGGGCACTAACACCTCAAATGTTGCCTCATCGAACCAGCCTGGAGTGTAGATTCAGGGCATCCCAGGTGCAAGGGCACCCAGCCTGCACTGAGCCCCAAGCACTCACCTGGCCTTCCAAGTCAGCAGCAGCCATCCCATCTTAAGAGTAAGGACATCTGTCTATTGAAGTTGACTTTTAATTCACTAATCCTAATGAATGGAGCTTGTTTGGAACCTGACTCAAGAAAACATTTTGTTTTGCTTTGTTTTAAGGAAAACAGAACCAGTATGGTGTTTATGAAAAATAGATGAGATAGGCTGCAGAAATCAGAAAGAATTAAGAGTGCTGGGGTCCAGGGAGTTCCTGTTACGGCTCAGTGGTAATAAAACCAACTAATATGCATGAGGATGCAGGTTCAATCCCTGGCCTCGCTCAGTGTGTTAAGGATCTGGCCTTGTCATGAGCTGTGGTGTAGGTCGCAGACACAAGCTGGATCCTGCATTGCTTTGGCTGTGGCGTAAGCTGGCAGCCACAGCTCTGATTCGACACCTAGCCTGGGAACTTCCATATGCCATAGGTGTGGCCCTAAAAAACAAAACAAAACAAAACAAAAACAAAGACTGCTGGGGTCCAGAAGTTGAGGAGGGTGAAAGTACAGGCCAAGTGAGGCAAATGTAAGACCTTCCCCACTAAGTGATACCCATCACAACCTCAGGTATGTACTGTCTCCAGTTTGCCCACCTGGGAAATATTTGGGTTTGACAAGAATCTTAGAATAAGAATCAGTGAAAGATTAGCTGTATTAAAACATGTCCTCCAATTCAACCAGAGATGAAACAAAAGAGGAAGGAGACATATCTCCAAATTCAATTCTCCTATCTTTGCTTATGTTTTATGGAGAACTTATGTCATTCACAAAAGAGATGTAGTTTCCCCAGGGGAGACAGCAGGTGTACATTTTCTCTCAAGGTTATTTAATTGCTGTCAAGAAGACATATGATTAACAAAGCCAAATGCTGGAAATATGAAGTATAGACAATTTTAAAGTTGTTTATATAGTTGATTACAGTATATCATACAATGTGTTTATTTGCCATAAACCTGCCTATCACAAACTGTTTCCACACCTGTGCATCTGCACAGAACATCCCACTGCTTAGCTGTGCGTAATTTCCCAGCTGAAAGAATGGGTGGCACCAGCAAAAACTAGCTTATTTTGGAGTTCCTGATGTGGCACAGTGGGTTAATGATCTGGCTTGTCTCTGTGGTGTTGCAGGTTCAATCCCCAGCCCAGCATAGTATGTTAAGGATCTGGCCTTGCTGCAGCTGTGGTGTAGATCACGCTCTGGCTCATATTCAGTCCCTGGCCCAGGAACTTCCATATCTTGGGTGCGGCTGGAAAAAAAAAAAGAAAAGAAAAAGTAGTTTATCTTGTGGTATCTCAGTCATGCCCTGTGCGCTAGCTTTGCACCAGTGAATGTGAGGGCCTGAGTCCTGCTGACCTGTGCATCCCCTGCTTTCATGGGAGCACTTTGAGCTCTATAGGAAGAAAACAGTATGGAAATGACAGGGCTTTGGGGTCCCTCACTGTTCTTTATGACAAGGCTGCTCAAAGTAAGGCCCACAGTCTGTAATCTGTTGGTTCTTTCAGAGATGAGACAAGAACAGAATTGAAAGGAAACATTTAGTGCTGGTGAGAGCCATATGGCAATCTAAGTTTATATTTGTTGAATCCAGTTCAAAAATGGACTTGAATTTTGTGTTCACTGACTTTTTAAAAATACCATTTTAAGTTATTTTTTATCGCACTTTACAAAATAATCAGGCTATGACAGGTTGCTGGGCTGTGGTATAGGCTGCAGATGTGGCTCAGATCTGGCATTGCTGTGGCTGTGGTGTAGGCTGACAGACATAGCTCTGATTTGACCCCTAGCCTGGGAAGCTCCATATGCCACAGGTGCAGGCCTTAAAAAAAAAAGACAACGATGCCCACTTTCACCACTCTTATTTAACATAGTACTAGAAGTCCTAGCCAAAATAATCAGATAAAAAAATAAAATAAAAGACATACAAATTGGAAAGAAAGAATTAAATTTTTTTTTGTCTTCAGATGATATGATCTTATATACAGATAGTCCTAAAGACTTCACACACACACACACACAAAACCTGTTAAAGCTAACTAATCAATAAATTCAGTAAAGTTGCAGGATATAAAATCAACATGTGGAAATCAGTTGTGTTTCTACTCACTAACAATGAAATATCACAATAAAAAATTAAGAAAATAATCACATTCACAATAAAATCAATAACAATAAAATACTTAGGAATAAATTTAACCAAGGAGGTAAAAACCTATATGCTGAAAGTGGTAAGAATGTGATGAACAAAACTGAAAACACAAGTAAATAGAAAGCTATTTCTTGTACAATATTGTTAAAATATCCACACTACCCATACCACCCACAGGTTCAATGCAATCCCTATTAAATTCCAATGCCATTTTTCATAGCAATAGAAAAAAAAATTCTAAAATTTCTATGGAACTACAAGACTCAAAATAGCCAAAACAACCTGAGAAAGAGGAACAAAGTAGGCAGCATCACATGTCCTGATTTCAAACTATACTACAAAGCCACAGTAATCAGAACAGTATTGCACTGGCAGTCACTTGAACATAATGGAGAATAATGTGAGAAAAAGAATTTATGTATAGATATGATTGGGGTCACTTTGCAGTACAGCAGAAATTGACAGAACATTGTAAACCAACTATAATAGAAAAAATAAAAATCTTAAAAAAATAGACACTTGTGCAAATGGAGCAGAATAAAGACCCCAGAAATAAACCACCGTAGAAATAAACCCTTGCATACACAGTCAACTAGTATTTGATAAGGGAGCCAAGAATACTCAATGGGGAAAGGACAGTCTCTTCAATAAATGGTGTTGAGAAAACTATAGATACATACAGAAGAATAAAACTGGACCCCTATCTTACACCACTCACAAACACTTACTCAAAATGGATTTAAAACTTAAACATAGGACATGAAACCATAAAACTCCTAGAAGAAAAGACAGGGGAAAAACCCTTTGACACTGGTCTTGAAAATATTTTTTTTTAGTATGACACCAAAAGCACAAGCAAAAAAAATCAAAAAATAATACATGGAATGACATCAAACTAAAAAGCAAACAAAACAGTTAACAAAATAAAAAGCCATTCTATGGAATGGGAGGAAATATTTAAAATTGTATATTTGATATGCATTTAATGTTCAAAATAAAGAACTTCATACAACTCAATACCAAAAAACAAAAACAAAAAAAAAAAGAAAAAAGAAAAAGTCCAATTAAAAAATAAGCAAAGAACCTGAACAGACAGGTCTTTTCCAAAGAAGACACACAAAAGCCAACAGGTACATGAAAAGATGCTCAGCATCACCAATCATTAGGGATCTGCAAATCAAAACCATAATAAGATATCACTTCACACATATTAGAATAGCTATTCTCAAAAAATTAAGATCCTTGGCAACGATGTGGAGGAAATGGAATCCTGGCACACTGTTGGTAGGAATGTAAATTGATGTAGCCACTGTGGAAAACAGTATAGAAGTTCCTCAAAAAATTAAAAGTATAACTACAGTATGATCCAGAAACCCTGCTTCTGGGTATATATTCGATACAATTAAAACCAGGATCTTGAAGAGATACCTGTACTCCCATATTCATTGTAGCATCATTCATAATAGCCAAAAATACACAACCTAACTGTTCATCACCAGACGAATAGAGAAAGAAGATGTGGTATATAGGGAATTCCAGCCACTATCTTGAAATAACTTATAATGGGATATAATCTGCAAAGATACTGAATAAATATGTTGTATACCTGAAACTAATATAATATTGTAAATCAGCTATATTTCAACAAAAAAGAAGATGTGGTATATATACAATGGAATATTATTCAGTCATGAGAAAGAAGGAAATTCTGCCATTTGTGACAACATGGATGAAAGTTGGGGGCATGTTAAGTGAAGTAAGTCGGACAGAGAAACACAGATACTATATGATTTCACTTATGCGTAGAATCTAAAAAAGCCAAACTCAGAAACAGAGAGTAGAATGCTGGTTACCAGGGGCTGGGGGTAAGGGAGATGGGGAAATGTTGGTCAAACTTTCAGTTAGATGATAAGGTTTGGGGGATCTAATGTACAATTATAATTGGTGATTACAGTTAACAATATTGTATTATATATTTGAAAGTTGCTAAGAGACTAGATCTTAAATGTTCTCACCACAAAAAAAAAAAAAAAGAAAGGGTAATTATGTGAGGTGATGAAGGTCTTAGCTCCATAGTGGTAATCATTTCACAACATACATGTACTAAATCAATGTTTTATACCTGAAACTTATATAATGTTATATATCATTTATGCCTCAATAAAGCTGGAATAAAAGATTTTTTTAACTGGTAAAATGGTGATCTTGTGGGGGAAAACCCCCACAAAGACATGTTTCTTTTTGCACACTGGTTCTTTTTGCCCTGGATCAAATGCTTCATTCGGTGACTGTTAATATTGCCCATCTCCTCTCTTCAAAATACCCAACTGTTGTTTTCTCTTATGGTTCTTCTTGGAATCTGAAACCAAATATTCTAAAGAAATTCAAGAATCAATCTAAAGAAATTTTAAAATCTACTGTTTAAATAGACTGAATTGTGTCGCTACAAAATACAATATTTTTTGTCAGCTTTCTGTAGTCTAGGCAAAGCATTTCTTTTCTCTCCAAGTCCATGTGGTTGAGAAGCTTACCAGGAGCATTCCCAAAGCTGGGTCTTAATGTTAAAGTACACTCCCAGAAGTGCAAAGATAATGTGTTAAAAAAATCTGTCAGTGATGTAGATGAAAATGAATGTTAGAGCAATTCCTGGGCAGCAGAGAAAGAGCCCAATGTTTTCATAATCCTAATGTGCATACATGGCTTCTTCATATTTTCCTGCTAAAACTCATCTGGCTTTGCTCAAGACCTCAAATGCAGTGAATTCTAGGCAGCACCTAATATTTATTCATGCCATTGTCAAGAGCATCTTTGCAGTTCTTGCCAAGGTCTGTCATTGAATATGTTTATCCAGCTGCATGGCAAAAACATAATACACAGTCATCATTTTACTCAGTCACCTACTCAATATTTTCTTCTATGATTAAATTAACTCATAAATATTACACTTTTAATGCCAGAAAGCTATGGTTCATCCAGCCAGTTGAATACTTGTTTGTCCAATTTCTAATGTTGCTGGGCACTCAGTCATTTCATTATAGAGTTTGAAATAATGAAAATCATTTCATTTACTTAACATGCACAATAAACAGAGCAGAATCCTTCTATGAGCTCCTTTATTATGCAGTGCAAGGTTGTAGGAGAAATTTTGTAAGAGGCACTGAAGAACTGTGGAGGCTGTGTTGGAAATAGTCTTGGTGTACATAAGCAAACAGCCCCTGACTGCCTAATGCAAAGGACAGAAATGCTGGCTCTATTTGCAGCTGGCACAAATTTTTGCTTAACCCAGGAGGGTTTCAAATAAGACATCTTGGTCTTGCTCGTACATGATTCATTACCAGACTGTGCTCACGAACCCTATAAGCTGTTTGCATGTACTGTGGCACTTTTGAGACTCTTTCCTTTAAACATCCACAACCAGTCTGGTTTTTTAAAGCAGCCTCCAAGACGCTTACATACTCATCCCCGCGGTAAAAGGATGGAAGCTTTCAGGCAAGAATCTGCTTTGCCCTCCAATGCTGACCCTGGTGACAACAGCACAATATGCCTCTACATGGATACCTGGCCCTGGAGGCAAGAGCCATGTACCACAGGAATCTTATCAAATCACCTTCTGAATGAAATATTTATAGCTGGCACTGCAGGGCAGTTAGCTTTTCTAGAATTATATCCAAATTTGCTTCATCATTCTGGGAATAGCCTTGGTTAGCAATTGCTCATAATGTCAACGCTTTTGGAAACTTTTTACAGTCGTTTTATTGTTTTTATTTCAAAAATAAAACTTAAAGGAGCTTGAAAAGTAGGTTTTTAGATGATCACACGATGGCCTGATTTCAGTGGTTTCAGTTCTGTGGATTTTACTTTATGCGCACCCACTGAAATTAAAACCAAAATTAATCCATATCTGAACAAAGACAGCGGATACAAATGAGCCCTAAATTCCTAGCTCCTCTGTGCAGTGCTCTAGCTGAAGTGTTAGGAATGCATTGGCCCTGGGAGGCGAAGAAGTTATAGCAAACAACATATGGGCTTTAAAATCTGGAGCTATCCAAGACAGAACAAGAAAGCTATTTTCACTTTCCTTGTTCCTTTTTTTTTCCTCCAGAAGATGAATAATTCCTAATCACATTTTATTTTCATCTTTAGAGCTGCATCCGGAAAGAACCGGGTCGGTTTAAAACTGCTGGTGAGTTTGCAGCCCTGTCCAATGCCAATGATTACCTAATGCATTTGTGTCATCTGCTTTCCTTGTTGTATAAAAACACACTAAGGAAATGTGTAAGTCCACGGAATTGTTCCCAAATCTTTTATTCACCTTTCAGCATGCTAGTTCCTTCCCTTGGCATTGATATCATTATGTATTTGTCAAAGAGAGACTGTCACTATAGGGCCTCTATTATGTGCAAGAATTGGCAGCAAATTTTGCCACTGGGATTTGCTTATATCCTCTGTATGTTATTGTACTTCTTTGGCATTCAGTAAATTCCATACACCCACTTCTTTGATGTTCATTCCAACCCCTAAATGTGGAAACAATGACTGAAATTTTGGATCAAAGCATCTTGTAGATGGCAGGCAACACAGCTCTCTGATTATTCACCAGAACAGAAAGGACTCTCTTCCCCACCTCCCCCGTAAAGTCTAGGCCAATAGTCCTCCAGGAACAGCTCTGGCTTCCCCAGTGCAAAGGCAAGGGAGGAAGTTAAAGAAAACAACTCCAAGGTTTTAGGAAAAAGAAAGAGACTAAACCAAACAGCTAAAGTGAAGCTCATGGTCATTTCTAACTGTAGAGAAAGCTAACTACTGTTCCAGTTGGTTTGCATGTTTCTTTCCCTTGGTCATGCTCTAGTCTAGCACTTCTACTGCGCCAGGCTTTTTTTCAGGTTTGGAAAAGTCTTCAGATCTAGTTTCTGTATAACGTCAGCTGTACAAGATGGCCCAGATTTTTATAAATGCATATTTAAAAGAAGAAGTCAAGGGTCTATGAATTAAGAAATTTTAAAAGTAATTGAAAAAACCCCCAGAACTACCAAAATTTCCACGAGTTACTTTTGCAAACTATAATTAGCTGTCTGGAACACATGTTCAGTGTTTGCTTTTGCTTTACTCTTGGGATGCCAGTGAAAATAATTACTTCATTCAATTTATTTCACAGGTCAACTTTGACTCACAAAAGCATTAAAGCAGGTAACCCCCTAGGGATGTTGGGAAGACAGATGAGCAAATAGATATGAAACTGTTGTAAGCTCTTTGAGGGGAAAAAAGGCACTTTATAAATCCAGGGTATTTTATGATTATGTACTCACTTCACCCCATTTGGTATCCAGAATGTGCTAGTTATAATTAATACACAATGTTGGGACGTATTATAAAAGTATCATACTTCTTTTAAATACAGTGAAGAACATAATTGTGTTTGAGGAAGCTCATTCTGTGTAAATTAGAAGAATTCCCAGTAGAGTGCCATAACTGAGAACTAGGGTGACTACACTGAATGGAGAAGAGAGTTGTCTTAACATGATAGCATGTGTTCAATCAAAAAGTAGAGTGTCAAGGAGGTAAAATGATAGCCCTTAAAATTCCAGTTTCAGATTGCCTAAATGGAAAGTTTTTACTGCCAGACGTATGCAACAGTGACATCCAGCGGTTGTGGAGATAATTACAAGTGTATTTCATTTTAAAATATAAAATGTTTTATTATAATCAAAGATTCCATATCATCGTTGTCTACATTCTTAAGTCAATAATTCAAGCTGTATGCTAAGTAAAGCAAAATGTACTTTGTTTATTTCCTAAGTAGTTTCCAAAGTCTGTTATTCTGTTAGTGTTATTTTGATGTTTTTAAATTTTACTAAAATTATAGTGGGTCTACTCTCCAAGGATCTCCCTGACCCTCATAAACACACTTAGATATTTTTGCAAGCACAAATGAGATGGCATACATGCTGCAGACACAGCAAAAATGAAAGCTGTACTTGACTCCTCTGGTAAATACTCCAGGGAAGGCATCTGTGACCCTGAACATTGTTGTGGAATTGCTCTAAGGAGTTCATTACTATTTTTTCCAAGTCATTGAAGATGAAGAGAAAAAAGAAGGGGATAGAGAAGAAAAGGAATGGAAAATAAAGGAGAGGAGGAAAGGGAGGAAGGAAGGAAGAAGGGAAGGAGGGAAAGGAGGGAGAGAAGGAGGGAGAGAGGGAGGAGAAAGAGCTACTCACTGATCTTTAACAAGTTTTAGCAATTAGTCCATTGGGTGACAATATATTTAAAGAGGGAATTCAAAGAGATACTAGCCTCCCCCCAATTTTTTGTTTTAAATTGCATTCCTTCAACTACCAGCCAATTAACTAAGATAAAAATTAATAAAAATAATCATTTTTATTTAAAAAAAAATCTGAGAATAGCTGCTATTGCTTCAAAGTACCTAGAACGGTGCCACTTGTAAGAGGATGCTGGCAAGGCATCCCCCTCCGTCATGCTGGCAAAGAACTCTCAACCGGAGTCTGTTAGGTCACCTGGGCCTATAAGTTATTTATGCCCATGTCAGTGCTGAGCACATCAGGTGACTGCTTACAAACTTCCCATGAGGCACTCCTTCAGAGAAACTGTCATCTTGTGCCAAGTCATTTCTCATTCTTAGATTCCCCCCCAATATTGGGTTTTTTCCCTTTCATCTGCCTCCCTCCTTAGAGTTCTCAAGATGGAAAGAACTTACTGCTGGCCTCTTTCAAGCCCTCCTTGTCAGAGGAGGGTAAAAACAAACAAGCTGAACACCTATCCAACTCCAAGAAGAAAATCAAGCCATAATTCCATAAGAAGCTCCTAATGCCCTTTAGCTCCTATACCTGGATTGTGCCCTAAGAGAGGAGAAAGAACCTCACAGAAGCTGTGGCAGACTGAAGGAGCATGTGTGGTGTGCATGAAACCTGGGACAGGTGCTCAGCAGAAAGCACCAGGACAAAGAGATGGGGATGGTCTCTGCAAGGCAAGTCTGGGAAACCATTCTCACTGTGTCAGTGAGAGTTAGGGGAGATATGCACTGAAACAGAGCAGGTAAATCTGCAGGCTTCGGCCAGGTTTGTTTGCTTTTACAAGGCCTTTGATCTGCAAGCTGGATTATCCAGATTCTGAAGCAAAAGAAGGCGCGTTTCTATCACTGCTCTCCGAATATCTTCACTTGGAGATGCCTCTGGCTTCTTGCTTCTTTGTGAGCAATATACAGAGAATTAGTACACGCGACGCTCACATCTCCTTTCAGTTCTGCTGGCGTCTGGCTGGGCTGGCTCTTATCTGCTCTTATCTTGTGCACCCTGAAACTATGATTTGATGATTTCTCAAGGCTGGGGCCCCTCCAGAGTGAAAGGCAGAACTTTCCCTTGATAGGCCAGGGTCTCCGACACCAAGATGGCCACAGCTAACGCATTACCAGCTCCTGCCAGTCCGAGGAGCAAGAGGCTGGCATGTGGCATCAGTTCCCTTCTTTTCTCCCTAAAGAAAAATCCTGCCTTGCAAGGCTTTCTTCAGAGTTTCAGGACCCAAAAAAAAAAAAAAAAAAAAAAAAAAAAGCAGTTGTACAACATGCATATCCTTTCCTGGCTTACAGCTTCGGGTGTAGTTTTACTGCAGTATATAATCTAATAATCCGTTTAATTTCTTCAGAGAGATCTTATAAATATACTGGTGGCATTTGGATGGAATCACATGTCATAAACCTGTCTGCTCCTATCCAGGTTCAGAATACAGAAGAAGAATCTGTTTTACAGACATTCTAGAATTTTTACATGGTCAATTGGCTGGTTGTGTATTCTGGAACATATCATAGCATCTATAGGAAAATATATATATATAAATTCTATAAAATGGTAGCAGGATTTCTGATTTACTGATACTGCTGGTTTGAATTTTCACAAAAATATTTAGCTATAGGACAATGTATTAGGCGTATTCTTAAAGGTAAATAACTGCAGCCAATAAAAGTTTGGCCCATAAAGGGTCCCATCTTCTACTAGTTTTCTGCACCGAGAATTACTACCAGTATAATCATGGCTCCCTGCACACTAATATTTCCTCTGATACAGTATGATCAATGTTGTGGAAAAACATTTATTATATTTCTTCTAGCTACTTAAAGGCATTACTGAATTATGGGCATCGCAAAACGAATCCACTGTGCATTTTTTCTTTATGTGACGTTTTTACAATCTTCATTTTCTGCTTTGCAGCCACTGAGCTATAGAGATCCACACTTTGTCCCTCTTACAACTGCCACTGGGGCCACCCTCTCCTTTCTGCTTTATTACATCTGAAATGCACTTCATATGATAACATTCCTTTTCATTCTGTGCCGGACTCTTCTTTGAAAGGAAGAAGTTATGAAAGAAATTAAACAATCAGTGTTGTTAATAACAGTTCTTAATCTTCTCTCTTAACAAAGGTTATGAAGTTTAGACTGAGAAAAGGACAAGGGGAGGAGATGGTATTTTATGGAACCATTCCAGAAGAGCTGATGGACTCTGAAGAGGTGTGGGTTTTGCAGTTTTGACATTTAACAATTTTATTAACGTCTTTGCTTATTATGCACCTTAATCCACAGGATCTGCAGCTGGGAGAGTGTCCAGCTAACAGCCCGTGTCTCAGGCCCTGCCAGGGGATGAATCAATTAGCAAGAGAAGCAATGATGCAAATGCTCCGGGGTCACTCGGGATGCTGTTTGCCTTTTTGATAGAGAAAGCACGCCATAAATAACATCACACCTCAGGAAATCATTCCGGGAGGCCCAGATGCCGGCAGGGCTGCTGCCTGGGACGGAAGGAATCATTTGCTCATTGTGTGTATTTCCCCCCATCTCAGTCAATGGAGGATTTGTAGTAAAATCAAAGTATTTAAAAGGAGGACAGTATGTGGTAACGGAGGCATGTTTAGTAATTTTTTTCGTACCCAAACCCATGATTTATGACCCAGAGTTAAAGCCAACTTTATTACAAAAATGACTTCACCCATAATAACCTTATTCAGGGCTCTCCGGAGAATGATGTAGTATCCAATAGCATTATAACCTAGCAAATACTCACAAACAATTCCCTCCTCAGTCTCATTTCCAACCCCCGAAGAGGCAGGCTTCTCCCTCTCCCTGCTGAAAGAGATGGGGTCCCAGGCAATGCTGGTGCTCTTTCTGTGGTGATTTGCCTGGATCAGGCATTTATAATAAGCAAGGGCAGAAGCTGCCTCCTGGGCTTCAGTCGAGTCTCCCCCAACCTTGTGTCCTGAGGAATAATGAGCAGAAGACACCCACTCAGCCTTCATTTCCTCTCTTCACAGAGCCTTCCCACTCCCTGCACTCCCACCCACTCCCCTAGTGCTTAGATCCCCACCACTTCAGAGAGACTTGCTGAAGCTCCCGCCCCTTTTAATTGCCATGGTAACCGCTGGCTGCACTAAAACTGCAGGGGCTGGGTGTCCAGGCAGGTTCCCCTGGGCATACCAGGATCTGGGAACTAGCCTTCCATCTTATTAAACTCTGGTGTCAGTTCATAGCAATTGTTTTAAATTTACACCCTCAGAGTGGCTTAGTGGGATTACATGTCCATTTGCATTAAAACAGGTTTCTGTCATTAAACTGCCACACAATAAGCTTCCTTGGGGCAAATTAATGAGCTCTAAATATCATCAAGTAGAAGTTCACTTCACCAAGATGGCCAACGAGGGGAGCAGAAGGAAGTGACTGCTCAGAAATCTTAGCCCAGGAGAAATATAAGTGCCAACTACAGAGGGAGGTCTTGTTTGGGTCCTTCTTCACTGTGAGATAAGTGGTTCTGATTTAGAGCTGATCTGGGAAGAGTTAACAACATTCTTTCTATTCACCAAGAGCTCACCATTCACTTCCTAGTCCCTATTCCAAATACGCCTTTACCCTTGACCATATCTGCTGAAATTTGCCAATAGACTACTGGCCTCTTGACTCTGTGACAGAGTCTCATTCTCATTTGCTTTACCCTGCTGTCTGTCCTTGAGAAACCTGAGTTTACCAGATTGCCTGGGAACAACAGGAACACAGCAGAGCACTACGTGTAGCTGGAGTGAGTGGTCCCAACTTTAAAATGCCTGGTTGTTACGGGACCGTCTGGCCCATGAATCAGGGGCCTGGGCCCTGGGACACTGGTCCTGATAAGCAGCACCCTACTTTGGTCATCTAGAAGCAGAATAAGGAACAGTTTTTAGGCTGGGTTGTCTCTGCTCACAAGGAATGCCAACACTTGCCCTTACAAATATATATGTGTGTCTAAGTAGAAGTTTTTCATCAAAAACAAGTAAATCAACTTCCAAATATTCTTTTACGTAAAAGAGGAAAGACTGGCTGCTAGACAGTCTTCCCAATCCATAGCAGCTATGATCTCATTTCTGTGTAGTCTTAACAGGGGACAGTAATGTATGATTGAGACACTGCTATATTTAGGAATGACAAGATGGGCATTATTAATAGCTTAATTGACATTAAGGCAATTACCCCTACCCTTATTACAGTTTGTAGAATTACACAGAAAATATTGGCTGAGGCCTTTTTTTCCCTAGAGCTACCCAAGGATACAGCATTTTATTTCATGCCAGATCCCGGCTTTGACATTAGATACTTAGCCATAGAATGATTCCAGTAAATCATTATAAATGCATTATAATAAAGATGTTATGAGCTATCAGATATTAACCCCCAACCCCTAAAGAGAGATAAATAGTCCAGTTGCATGATTCCCACTTTTGTTTCATAAGAAATAAGCTTTTGCAAAGAGCAACTGACTAATGAATTATAAAATGGTGTGTTGAGCTCAGATAATTAAACAATGCATTTTAGTGTCTAGTGCAGGATGAACACTAAATCATACACAAATAAAAAGGGAGAAGCCTAAACCCCAAGCTGAACTCCTATTTTCAAATAACATTACAGCTGGGCTATAGTCTAGGAATGCTCAACTGTTTTCTTATCTGATTAGAGGGGCTTATCGAGTATAAGATCAAGACACAAGTAGGTCAACAGACCAAGAGTCAGAGCAAGAATTCTGGAGGTGCTAATTTCAGATAAGCTCACAAGGTTATTTTAATGGAGATTTTACATGGAGATTACCTTTCTTCCCAAAGTGTTTAATGGGGCAAGTCTAGAAGAACCTGGAATTTTCTTTATACTTTTGTTTTTATTTCTGAATTCATAAAAAAATTTTAACAGCGAGGGGGAGTAAAAATTCTGGTACTGATGATGGTCTTGGTCTGGTAGGGCTGGAAAGACAAACAAGAGTTAGCGAGATACAGAGGGTATTTTGGGTTTAACAACTGTCCTCAGTCAGGTATGTCACCAAGCCCAGCAGGGCACCATCTAGTGGTCAATATTGGATCACCATGAAGTTGTTGCCTACAGCAGTACCAATGGATAGTTTGCCATTGGTGGCCATTTTGGCATGTCCTGGGTTGGCCACAAGATTTGAAGCTGAGTCTCAGTATGTCCTGAATACCTGTTTTAGTCTTCCAGCCTCTCAAAGACGTGATGACTGTTTCAAGGCAGTCCTCCGTTTCTTGGTCAAATAGCATATCACTAATGACTGTGTGGACAAAATCAGAGATGGCCTTGGACTCTGTGTGGACAATGACCACCTGTGCTATGAGTAGGACCTGCCTGGAGTGCCTGGTACCTTGTGTTCCACTCAGCCAGCCCTCTCCTGTGCTCCAGTCAAGCCAACCACACAGCCCTGCCCCATGCCACCTCCACTTGCCTAACCCCATATGTCACCGATTCATCAACTGACCTCATCTTTCTAAAGTTTCTTTTCTTCAAATGTAAAATGGGGATACTAACAATGCTTAACTTGGAGAGTTGTGGGAACATTAAATGAGATTGGTTATATAAAAATCTATCTACGTAAAGTAACTATTACAGAGGAAACCCACAATTCAATATTTATTTTTATTTTAGTCATCTTGTATTTTTCCTCTCCTGGTTCTTCTCTCTTCATTCTACCTTTACACATCTTCCAATTCTCTCTCTCTCTCTCTCACACACACACACATACACACACATACATCTGCAAATCCCTGAAGTCAGAGTCTCTGACTTATTCCTTCAAGAATACCTTTTAGTGTCTAGCACAGTGTTTTGCTGATGGTCACACTCTGTGCATGTTTGCTACACTGAACAATACTAATAACATAATGGCTATTACTATTCTGACCACTTGGTATGAACCAGGCACTATGCTAAGTATCATTGCCTCATTTAATTCTTACAACAAGCCTCTAAAACAAGTACAATTTTCATCCTTATTTTATGGGAAACTAAAGTTTAAAGATGTCCTATAACTTGCTTAAGGTCATAAAAGCTCATAACTAAGCAGTCAAGATGCAAATAATTGGCCTAGATTTGGAGCCTCACCTCTTAAATGGCGCTGTGTCAAGCTGATTCTGTCATTGTTCTCCTCTTTTAGATTGGGCTCCTTCAAGGGATCAGTCATGAACATGTACCCTCTCTTAGCTGGATTGAATTACCTTGATCTCTGGTGTTCCAGGAGGTCCAGAAGTATATGCTACCCAAAAATCATTTGTCTGCAAACTCCTGGGTCATTACACAGAACCAGCCAAATAGACTTTATAATTGCAACCCCACAAAGTTAATTTCACTTTGAAAGAATATGTCTGATGGAGGTGATGTACTCAGTTATGTATTCAGGTTGGTGGCCACAACAGATGGAGCTGTCCCATCATCCTTGACACCCTAGCTCCCTGGGAGCCTTGTTCCATCACAGTGTCACAGAGAAGGGATGGCCTCCCAGTCTTAGCTCAGAATGGTTATGCTTCCTAAAGGTCTAAGCTTCACAAAACCCACACCTCCTTTAGTTAAAGAAGTAAATTAAAAGGAGTATTTCAACTTTAGGGATGAATTATGTTAGTAATTTAAGATAGATGCTTTATTGAATAAAAGACACACATGGGTTTATTAAAAATGCTGCCTTCATGAACAAGGAGCTGTAGAAGAGGCTGCCTGAGGTGGTAAGGAGTTTGTGTATCCAGAGAGATACACTTGTAAAGAAGCAACCAGAGGGGCTAGGACTGAGGTCTGTTGCTGCAGAACACAGCTTGGCTATTTGTTCTATACTTGTCCTTGAGGCATAGCAGCCAGACATTTGGTATCTTCCATGGTCTTCATCTCAAACTTGCTGACCCTGAGTCGGCAAGTGGACACTAATGAGTCAGGTGCCCTATTTGTCAGCCAAGGCTGCACAGCTCAGCCCCTTTGGAGGTAGATAGGCTATGCCATTGGTCTGCTGTTGTGAGCAGAGGTAGTGTGTATCACTTCCAGGCCAAAGCATTTTATTTCCAGAAGATGCTCCAGCTCTCTCTGTCTCTGCAGCAGTGTGGGCTTGGAAGTATGTTTGGAGATGACAGAGGGTGCAATATCCTGGATTCCTAAATGACTTGGTGGAGCCAAGTCCTCCACAGGCCCATGTTGGACATCAGCAAGAAATAAACTTTTTTTGGATTTAGCCATTGACATTTGGGGGCTGTTTATTACCACAAGGAAACCCAGACAATCCTGACTAATCCAGGAACTAACTTTTTGTTCAGAAAATATGGTTCTTCTTTCCAAGTCATAAGGCATTTTTACTTTTTCCAATAGCTTTATCCACCCATTCAGCGGTTTACACTTTTTTTTTTTTCATCCTTTTGGTATACTCTCAGATGCCTAAAATTACCAAATGACCCTAAACTGGCAGAGTGGTGGTTTACCTTTCTTCCACTGATAAATACTGGTACTGTGAAACAAGTGGGAGAGACAGAAGAAGACAAAGTCAAGCTTTTGAAAATAACATGGCAGAATAAGATAGTGAAATAGAAGGGGAAAACAGAGAAAAAAGAGAACAAGAGAGATAAAAAATGAAAAATATAGAAAAGATAAAAAGAGAAAAGTAGAGAAAACAACACAAAAAATGGGCAATTTATTTCAAGTTAGCTATAGCCAATTGCTTGCAGTTGAGAAGGTATCTCTCGGGATATCCTGGACTTTTGGCACCTGGTATATGTGCTGAGCATGTCAGGGTCCTTAAGAAATGTTGGTTGAAAGAGTAAATACGGGAATGAATGAATCTTTGTTGTAGTTATTTATTTATTTTTTAATCGTTATTTCCCCAATACAGTTTTTTTTCTACTGTACAGCATGTTGACCCAGTTACACCTACAGGTACACATTCTATTTTCTCACATTATCATGCTCCATCATGAATCTTTGTTTTAAAATCTTGGAAGCATGTATTACTTGAACTGTTCTATGATTATGAATGAACATTCCACCATACATTGAAAGGCAGTGGAAAAAGTGAGAGGGGAACTAGAAATAATTGAATTGAATAGCTCCTCATAACCTTTAAACCTGAGTCCTTGAAAAGAGTAACTATGAGGTCAGAGCAATTATTCTTTGTCCTAGAAACAGGGCATCACTGATGACTCAGAGCAGTCAGTTTAAGATAGCATTTCAAACAAACTGGGTAGAAATGTCCTTGTTTTGTTTGCCTCTTGCTGGGATGAACTGAATGTACAGTCAGCATTGAAGTATCTATGGCCTTGATGTTGTGGAAGGTGAAAGGAGGGAAATGGAATAAAATCTGCCGCATAATTTATTTTTAAAAAACTTCAAATAAGGCAAGGAATAACAATATTACAAGAGGGTTAATAAGAAGATGGAGCTGGGAGATATTTGGCTGCCAAATGGGAACCTCCAGTAGAATATTCACCTGGTTGGAGTAATTCACTTTCCCAAGACTTATGAAGGGACTCTGGTAGGACTACCCCCCATTCAAGGATGCTCTCTGGTAAAGTCAATGGATACCTGTTCAAAGGATATGGAAGGGAATTAGCGCTTCCTCTGGGGGAAAGTGTGAATCCATTGTCTCTAGTCCGTGGGCTTATTTGTGACTGTGTGTGTGTACATGTGCATGCTCACATGCTCTCACACACTCATGCAAAGTTCAGATGTCTAGGACTTGTGATGGGAATGAAAAGCACCGAATAAACAGACAGTTGCTGCATGGCTGACTGAAGGAGGATGACTGGAGTGGGTAGGAAAACATTCTGCATGGTATAAGTGTCACATGGAAACACAGCAAAGTGCTGTTCCACCCTGGCTACAATTTTCAAGAAAAGGAAGATCTCTTGGGATGAACTTTCTTCTGGGGATGAACATACTGTCTACAGCCAAATTCAAACCCATCAACTTCCACCCGTCATCTCAAGCTACATTCCTCTCCCATTTCTCATCAAAGGGACAAATAGGCATGTTTCCTTTTCTTCTCCCTGCTGGACCATATATCTAGCTGGTCTACCTAATTCTGGATCATTGCCTTTCCCATAGGAAATAAGACCCACATGCAAATAATGAAATACTACCCCATAATCCAAGGCAGAAATGATGAGTGTTATAGGCCCTAAGTACTAGATTTCCCAGACAGTCCAGATTTCATGTAGTTTTATTATTTCCAATAAAGCCAATTTGTTAAATGCGTATGTTGAAAGATAAATTTTTAAAAATATTATCTGATTTTTTTTGCATTTCTTTTTTTCCTCCTTGACCTTCCTCTTCCCTATTCAAGTAGTTGGCCAAGTTTCTTGCTCTTTAACCCAATGAAGGGATGAAAACAGCACTAAACAGAAAAAGTATTCTCTTCCTGACTTGCATATTTCAAAAGCACAGCCCCTTGGGAGGAATAAAGACATTATTATTAGGACAGAGGCAAAAGAGTTGGGGGCAAACATGAATATAAGATGGAATCTACCTCTTCACCTCTTATCAAAGGAAAGACCCCCACTATTGATGGAGAGGGAAGAACTGGAAGGAAGCAATGGAACCCAGACGTTGGGGACTTATAACCCTAAGAATAGGAACTTGGGTCCTGTTGGCTGACTTTTAGATGGTAAGGTGGCAAAACATATGCAGTCGTTTATGGGAGTAGAGGTAGAGGGAGTGAAACTGGCAAGTTAATACAGTTACTCTGGAGGTTAATTTGGTAAAACTGAAACTCGGGAGAATTTTTTTTTTCTTCTTCTCATGGCCACTCCCACAGCATATAGCAATTCCCAAGCCAAGGATTGAATCAGCCACAGCTGTGACCTACAACCACATTATTTAACTCACTATGCTGGGCTGGGACCAAACCTGCACAGCAACTGGAGCCACTGCAGTCAGATTCTTAACCCACTAGATTCCAACTGGAGAAATGTTTACACATACATGTAAAGTATTTGTACAAAAATATTTATTGTGGCATGCCTTCTAATGAAAACAAAACAAAACTTCCAACAACTGCAATGTCCACGTATAGAAGAGGGAATAATTAAAATGCAGAGTTGTGTCAAGCATAGACTACTATATAGCAATTAAGAGAAACTGTCAAAACAATCAGAAAAAATTATAGGGGAATTCAGACCTTAGAATCCAACTGTCTGATAACCCTTAAGAATTAAAATATAAGTGCCTCATTATACAGGTGAGAAAAAACAGTGGCCTGAAGTTAAACAGTTCCTCAAAACCAGCCTAATGTTTAGAATTGCCACCTGGCCTTTGTCCACGATGTCATCTGATACCCCAACACTGCCTGGTATAGTCTTCAGTCTATTCCAGAAAGTAGAAAGTTGTTCCCTCTTACCTGCCCAGTACGCTGGCATGGAAGAACAAGAAAAGGAAGAGAAACAGGAAGAAGAAGAGAGAGATGTCACCCCATGCTCTTGAGATCACAGTCTAGATGAAAAACAGAATCAAAACTGGAAGTCATAAAAGCCCCTTAAATGATCAGTTCCCATATTTCCCACATTCACAGCTAAGGGGTTGCCTGATCCTCTCTGGATCTCCATTTTCTTATTAGCAACAAGGGGTTCAACTAAAAGAATTATATCCGCCTTTAAGTTCAAAATATTATCCTTGCAATGACTCTACTGTTAGCTATAGAATTTAAGCTGTCCAGATTTCACTGTTGAAATCTTCACCCATAAGATAATTTTTCACCTACTTTTCCCAATCTTTTGTCCACACCCTAAAATCTTCCACTAGTTGGTCAAAACTAGAAGCCATATTCAATGTTTCTTTTCCAATACAATGTTTAATTCTCAACACTCCTAAAAACTTGTGGGAAGGATGCTTCTGCTTGAGCTTTCAAGATAGGCAATAAATTAAAATCTCAACACTAAATGTCAATCTCAGCATTTTTTCAAAGACTGGCAGCCCAATGTCAGGGAAATGGTCTTGGCACCACCTCTGTGAAAGCCTGAGGTGGGAGTGGAAGTCATCACAGCCCGACTGCTGACCTCCTGGCATGGTCTGATGGGCTGAATGAGAGTGGGAGTTAGGAACTCCACGTAAGGTACTAATTGTGTGACTGACTTGGGCTGTGACATTGGAAGAAACTGTTCCACCTCTAGGCTTCTTTTGCAAGGGAAGAAACAGTTGTAAAAAGTTCCCTGAAAAGTACATTATGTTCTAGAGGCCAAATGTTACACTCATTAAGGAAACAAAAGGAGACTCAGCTTCTTCCTCCGCCACAAGACTGTGTCCTCCTGATTGTCCCTGCTTACACTGACAGTGGCAGGATTTCAGAATGTCACAGCCTAGCCATCAGAAACAAAGACTTTTATGCGAATGGCTCAAATTCACTTTTCGCTTTAAAAGTAACTCACTTTTTAAAATTATTAATGGTTTATTTGTGTGACCATCCATGAGTGAAGGGCATTTCCCTCTCCCACATCTTTAATGGAAATAATTAATGAGGTGTTAGAAATTAACAACAATTAACAGTGCATAGGAACAAGGGCAGAAGATCAGAGACTTCAAAGAAATATGATTTAGCTTCTCGGGTAGAATCTTGCCATTTTAAGGAAGGAGACACCAGAAGCATCTTCCCTGTTAAATATGTCACCATTATACCGATCTTTCAAATGGAGAAAAATTCAGACAGTGGTTCTGGTGGTCTTACATCTTAACAGTAAAGACTTCTCTGATGATCTCTGAGAATCCCTAGCCCTGGCATGCCTTTCTCAGGCACAAATACAGCTGTTGCTCCAGAACATGGACCCAAATACCATCATTTTTTAAGATTAAGCATGTTAATGGAAGGAAGTAAAGTATCTGACATTCCTATCAAGTTTATTCATTTTGCTGAGCAAACAAAATAGTATAATATATTACATTTTTAGCTTAGTATTATTAAACATTGCTTGATATATAGAACAGACTTGTAATTTAGCATTAGTGTGATCATATTAGATTGTACTGGATTCTAGCGGATTTCTGGAAATAACTGCTGCTTTGATCAGTTAGAAATATATATCAGTTATATAAACTGTTTGTGTATATGTGTGGGGTTTTTTATTTAATGATTTTTTCCCCATTATAGCTGGTTTACAGTGTTCTGTCAATTTTCTACTTACAGGAAGGTGACCCAGTCACACATACTCATGAACATTCCTTTTTCTCACATTATCATGCTCCATCATAAGTGACTATATATGTAGGTTTTTTATGTTTAGCTATAGGAGCTCTTTGAGAACTATTGCTATATATAGGTAAATTCATAAATAAATGCCTTAACTTTACCTACCTGATAGATAAGCACCAAAGAATATTACCACAGAGGTACTGCCCCCCCCCGCCAGCTTCACTCTGTGTGTTTTTTTCCCATTTTCTAAAGTACAGCCAGAAGTCCTTGAGCCCAAGTCTCACATATATCCCAAAGTTGAATATAAAGTCAGAGAGAGTGAGTCAAGCTCAAACGTGTAAATTGATGATCTCACCAAGGATATCCACCAAGGATACCCTACTAGAGAACAGGCATGGGTAGATCTATTCTGCTTCCACCTACAAAGTAATTACAATTATAATTACATTACCTGTAATTATAAACATAATTAATTATATTCCTGCAGTGCTTTAGAGCTTACAGAGTACATTCACAGACATTAATTATTTAACCTCATCAGTACTCTGTGAGGCAGGCAGAGCAGAAAAACAGCAGAACAGCACCAAGGGCTTTTCACTGAGCCCAGATCTGTTGCCTCCAGGTGGTCATGTCCTTCTTTCTAATGATTATCTCCTTAAATCAAGCTTATGCTGAAACTGAGAAAAGAACCCAATTTCTAGAGGCAATGATGTTTCTGGCTTCTTGGTCAAGCAACTTCCAAACAAACCAGCACCTGGTCCTCAGAGAGGGAATGAGCCAGGATTTGTGGGAGGGGGTACCAGTCCCAGTGACCTCAAGGCTCTGGTTTGGTTCAGGTATGCAGGGTCAGTTGGCACACCCAGAGCCATAGTCCATGTTTTCGTGGATAACAGTCATTTGCAGAACAATGGACTTTGGGAGCTAGAAGATCTATGGCACATCTAGAACATGCACATTGCTGGGAATGTGAAGAGGGAGTCCAAGCCCCACACAGCTTTGGTAATGGGACAGGACCATTGTCATGATACAACCACTGTCATGACACCATGCAGTTCAGCCCTTGGCTTTTGCAGGTTAGAAACTCAAATGTACACGCTTCTGCCTGCCTTTCAAGGTTCTCCCCCACTCTCATCTCTCAAAATCCAGGCTGACACATCTCCCTAGGCTTATTTCCTCTTGCGCCTTCATATCTCATCATCATCTCACAACTAAGACGCTTTCACTTTCTGGTCCTAGGCTCCTTGTTGCAGGGCTCCCAGTCCTTCCCATCCTTCAAGTCCCAGCCCAAGGCCTGCCTCCTCCAGATAGAAGAGAAGGTAGATGCTGGCCCTTCTCTTGAGAACTTACAGTTTACTTGGAGGAGGAATTTGTACTCAAGTAACTAAAACAGAAGTTTTAAGGTGTTCAGGGCCCTAAAACAGTGCTATTTAAAGTGTCAATGAGCAGGGTCAGTAGCACCTGGGAATTTGCTAGAAATGTAAATTCTTAGGTCCTACCCCAGACATCCTGAATTAGGATCTTCAGTGCTAGGCCCAGGAATCAGTATTTTAACAAGCTCCCCAGGTGAATGAGATATCTGCAAAAGTTTAAGAACCCCTGCCTTAAGAGTTTTTTGTTTGTTTGTTTGTTTGTTTGTTTGCTTTTGTCTTTTTGTCTTTTCTGGGGCTGCTCTTGCAGGATATGGAGGTTCCCAGGCTAGGGGTCCAATCAGAGCTGTAGCTACTGGCCTACATCACAGCCATAGCAACGCCAGATCTGAGCTGGATCTTCGACCTACACCACAGCTCATGGGAATGCCAGATCCCCAACCACTGAGTGAGGCCAAGGATTGAATCTGCAACCTCATAGTTCCTAGTCAGATTCGTTAACCACTGAGCCACAACAGGAACTCCCCAAAGAAGAGATTTTTATCCCAAGTTAGAAGAAGTGCTTCCAGGAGGTGGCCCTTTAGGACTGATAGGATTCAGACACCTGAAGGGTGGTAATAGGCATTCCAAAGATAAAGACAACGGGAGCAGAGGCCTGATCCGGGGGGGTGATCTGAGAACAGCAACGACTTCCATATGGCCAGCACCTAGGATGGTTGCTGGATTGGCAATTTTCAATAATAACATATTAATGTTATTAAATAAGAACAGTAATAACAACAATAACAGTTAATATTTACAAAGCCCTTATGCGCCATGCAGCTTTCTAGATACTTTATTCTCTGATTCTATTCTCACCAACAACCCTATTGAGTAGAAAATTATATGATCCCCATTAAACACAAAGAAATGGAGTCTTGGAGAAAGTAACTAAACTGCCCAACTCATTAAACTTGGATTTGAATTTTCATAGCAATGAGGACATAAGTTCGAGTTTTGAGCTTGGCAGTCACAGCTTGACTTTAGGACAATTTGAGAACCATTTCGGGACGATTGAGACACAAAGAGATCATTGCTAAAGAGACTGGTTTGACAGCCACAATCCAGGAGAGACAGGAAAAGGAGCAGGGATTAGCACCGGGGCAATGGGATGAAAAAGAAGGGGCAGTTTCCAGATTGCTTAGGGTCTGAGGAACAGGACTTGACAAGGGATATGATGAAAGGACAGGCTGGAGTCAAAAACTGTTCTGGGAGCTTTATCTGGGAGGAAAATGGAGTCATTAACCAAGGAAGAAAACAACAGTAACAAACACATCACCCTCTTTTTCATGTATTTATCAAATACTTACAGCCTAGATAGTGTTTTAAGAGTTTTAGAGATCTAAATAGATTAGGTCATTTAATTTTTACAACAATCTTAAGAGGTAGTTGCTATTATTCCCATTCTATAGATAAGAAAATTTATTCTACTCTCACTATGAAATAGCACCAGTATCTTTTCAGTGATAGAGATATTTGTTCCGCAAAAGAATTCAAACAGGTTTATTCCAAACTTGGAAGCAAACAGAACATAGCCAAGTAAAGAAAGGTTAACTAACATAGTAGTTGTCAACCTTCTTCATGCACCAGAATCACCTGTGGAGATTTCTAAATGTGCCAGTGCCAGGGCTTCACACCCAGAAATCAAGATTCAGTTGGTCTGGGGTGGGACCAGGGCAGCATTTATTTGTTGCTTAAAGCTCTCCCAGCTGTTTAATGTGCAGACAGTACTGGGCCTACAGAACTGACCATTGAACAAGGTACCGTGCTCCATGCAGTGGTAGATTTCAAGGATGAATGAGACATTGCACCAACTCTAGGAGTTGATATCTTCCAGGATCTGCATAAGACTAAGAAGGAAGATAGAAACAATATTAGGGAACAGAACAAAGGAGGTGAATTCAGCCAAAGACCCAGGATTAATCCTTGGAGCCTGCTAGAAGAATCAGGGAAGACTCAAGAAGGACAGTGTTTATACTAAACAAAGCAGATAAGGAAACCATCAACGGTTGCTGTGTCAAGTTATGCATCCCCTTTGGAGATTAACTGGCATAGACCAATTTGTCATCTTCTGCCTTCATCCTTTGCAAGTAGAGCTCAGAATGGTTTAAGTATCCAGGCCTGGGTCAGGCTGTGGCGCCTACACCGCTGATGGTGGGGCATGTCTTTCTCTTGGCCAATGGGGTAAAAAGGAAAACATTTCAGCAGCTGCTAAATCCTGGTGTCTTTATTTGAATTTCCCCTGGACCAGGCAAGTTAGCGGTATTTATGGCTTAAAAGAATTTCCATCTGCAAGTTTATCTCCTTGTTAAAAATCAGCTATCCCCTACCCTAAACAACCAAAGACAATAAATCAAAGTTTAAGTAAGAAGCAAAGACTTATCTCCACAAATAGGAATCCCTATGATTACTAACATACTATTTTTTTAGTATCAGGCATCGTAAGAGGTTAAGTGATTCGTGAGCAAGGGTGAGCTTCCCTTCAACTGGCTACACAGAAGGCATGGAAATGAGACCAGATGTCCGAGCTGCCTGAGGATGAGCTGGGCTAACATTTCCTGATGAGTACCAGCACCTCGTCAAGTTTTTACCTTTCACAAATGACGCACACTGGGGCTGTTGTTATTCTTAAATGATTTTGCTAACTGATGACTCTCCTCTCCAATCTGGTTCCTTTCTCTTTCACAGAAACAATGGTATCAAAACAAGCAAGTTTCACTCCTGAATACTGAACAGATGTACAGTTCTGTCATTGTCATCTAGGGGATGACAGCTGAGTTTGGTAGCAGCCAACTGGTGCAATAACCTATTACTATTTTATCAAAATGTTAAAAATAAAAAAGGTGCTATTTAATGCCCATTGACCCCCAGATTTCCTCTTCCAAGAAGACTCTGTGCTAATCTTGTTCATCCCTGGGCTCAAGTGTAGTATCAATGATGGGCCCAGACAATAGCCCTTCTACCCTAACGCCCAAATTGCATCTACCCCCATCTACATTGTATCACATGAGTTGGGCGTGTCCTCGTTTCAAGGTCACCCCTATTCATAGGTAGAATAGAAGGAGACCATATAAACAGAAGCCCTTTTACTCCAAATACGTCTACTGATCTGACAGTGTCACGTTGTCTGAAATTCTTTCTTCTCTGAACAATTTCTGAATAATCTCTGGTAACTTTTTCCTTTGGAAAAATTTGGGAGGATTGCTCAGTCTCTCAGAATATCATTGAAAGTACATACAATCTTTGGGATTTTGGTTCCACAGCTTAAGCTACTTTCTATTATTTATTCCCCATGATACAGCAAGTTTTCCAGTACTATAGATTAGTAATAATACACACACAGAGTTGAATTTAAAACCTACAAATCATGTTCATGGACATTATTTATTTTTCTCAAACACTGCTCTATGTGGGCCAAGTGAGCTTAACCTCCCGGTATTAGAAGTAGCTGCCTTTTTCCTAGGAGTGTTCTTGGCTCTGTCTTTGGTGTAGGGTGGGGTGAGAAGTCAGGAGGAGGGAAATGAGCTGTCATCAGCTCTGCTTTCTTCCCGGGGAAGCCAAGCACTCACTCAGTTTTTCTTCTTTTCACAAAGGGAAGTGCACATTGCTTGGGTCCTCCAAAGCTCAAAGGGAAATTGATATGATTCTTTCCCCCTGACAAGTTTTCTCCCACCCCACCCCCCTTTCTTGGGAAATTTAAAAAATACATAAAAGTTAAACTCTCACATTCATACTTCCCAGAGTTAACAACTGTTAACATCTGGTCATATGTTCCTCCAGGGTTTTTTCTTTTTCTTTTTTTTTTTTTTTAGGAAATAATATGTTTCAGATTCCAAATTCCATCCCTTTCAATCAGTTTACTCCTCCCACACCTAAGGGAAAGAAAACCACTTTCATGAGTTGGGTGTGGACCTATCCCATCTATTAAAAATATATACATTTTATACACTGATGCATGCCACAAGTAATATATAGTATTACTTCCTATATGTATTTTGTTATTTAAATAAATGATATCATTCTTTATAGTTTCTGTAATTGCCTCCCCTCCCCTTTAACATTAGGTTTTTGGTGATCTATCCAAGTGAGATATGTAGATCCAGTTCATTTCTTTCCATTATGTATATCTCACTTTTCCAATAGACTATTGATGGATATTTAGGTTATTTTCCAGTTTCTCACTATTTTCTACAATCCTGCAACAAACATTCTTGTGCATGTCCTTTTGTACACACATACAATGGTATTTGTAGGAAATATACTCAGTAGTAGAATCTATAGGCATAGTATATGCACAATTTCTATTTCCCTGAGGTGCTGACAAAAGACTCTGAAAGAGACTCTTCTGATTTACATTCCCACCAGCTGAAGATGACTGGACTGGATCATTTCCCACACATACTGGCCAACACAGGATATTAAGGGACATTTAATTTTTTCCAATTGAATGGTTAAAAAATAATGGCTAAGTACTGATTTTATTTCTTATCTTTATGGCTATTAGTATGTTTAATTATCTTTTCATAGCTTTATTGGCAATAGCAGTTTTCTTTTATCATATCCTTTTCTTATTTTTTGTTGGATTATTACATTTTTATTACCAGTTAGTAAAGATTATATACCTTGGATAGTCATCTTTTGCATAATAAAATAAATTTTCTTTTCTTATTTTTGAATTGGTAATATATTCTATAGTAAAATGTGAAGAGTTACAAGTGTACACAGTGACGAGTATCTCTGTCAATTACCCTCTCCCCCATTCATTTTACCTTCTGGGAGAAAAGCAATATTCTGGGGCAACATTCCAAAGAATTCTATGCATATACAGAAAACAGTTTATATGTTCTTCTACAATTACTTTTTATAAACTCATAAGATAGCATACTTTACATTTGTTCTGCATCTTGCTTTTTATTGCTTAAAGATATCTTAAAGATCATTCTGAATTAGTTTATATTTATCTTTTCTATTTTATTTTATTTCACTTTATTTACTTATTTTTGGCTGCAGTCTTCTTTTATATTGATGGACCAGAATTTATTTAACTAGTTTCCTTCTGATTGACATTTAGGTTGCCTCCAATTTTTTATTATTTAAAATTGTGTTTCAATGGCTACACTTACACACATATTATTTCATACATGTGCAAATACCAGTAGGATAAATTGTTGGAAGTAAAAATACCAGTTAAAGCTAAGTGCTTTTAAAATTTTAATAGATATTAACAAATTATTCTCTGTAGAGGCTGTATCAAATTACACCCTCACCAGCAATGTAGGTGTCACTTATCTTTTTTAAAGATTAATATAATAATAACAGATAACACTGGTTTTTTGTTTGTTTGTTTTATGGTTGCATCTTAGGAATATGGAAGTTCCCAGGCCAGGGACTGAATCTGAGACCCAGGTACAACCTATGCCAAAGCTGCAGCAATGCTGGATGCTTAACCCACTGCACGAGGCCAGGGATCAAATCTGTGCCTCTTAACCCATCGCACCAGAGTGGGAACTCTGGCATTGATTGTTCATTATAGGCTAAGCATAGCTCTAAATCCATTACTTGTATTTTTAAGAAATCATTATAGAAAATGCAGAATGTGAATAAAAGAAAAGAATGTATTGAACTCCCATATACTTCACCCAGCTTCAATAATTAAGAACATATCTACAGTGCTGAATGTCAATTATACTTCAATAAACCTGGAAGAAAAAAAGAACATATGGCAAATCTCCATTATCTATATACCCATCCCCGTTCTCTTCTCCACATGCCTGCTGGATTATTTTACAGCAAACACCAGTCACTGTACCATTTCATTCATAAATATTTCAATAGCACCTCTAAGAGATAAGAATTTTTAAAAAGTAACCACAGTGTCATTATCATGCCATAAACATTAACAATATTTTTTATGATAACTTATTCACCAGTCAGTATATAGATTTCCCCAAATGACCCACAAACATCTTTTCAGAATTGGTTTCTTTGAATCAGAATCTAAACAAGTTCCACACATTTCATTTGGTTGCTACCTCTCTTAAATCTTTTAGTCCCTAATAGCCCTCCTCCCTCTTGGTTTCTCACCACTTCTTTATTAAAGAAAAAAAATGCCAAGATGGTCAAAAGTTACTCTTAGGTACAAAATAAATAAACCATAGCGATATGATGTATATCATGGTGACTAGAGTTAACAATATTGTATTGTATATTTGAAAGTTGTTAAGACAGTAGATCTTAAAAGTTTTCATCACAGGAAAAAGAATTCTGTGTGATAATGGATGCTACCTAGAGTTATTATGATGACCATTCATATATAATCAAAATGTTGTACATCTGAGACTAATATGTTATACATTAATTATACCTCAATAGGGAGTTCTCATCGTGGCTCAGTGGTTAACGAATCCGACTAGGAACCATGAAGTTGCGGGTTCAATCCCTGGCCTTACTCAGTGGGTCAAGGATCCGGTGTTACCGTGAGCTGTGGTGTAGGTCGCAGATGCGGCTCGGATCCTGCGTTGCTGTGGCTGTGGCGTAGGTGGGTGGCTACAGCTCCAATTCGACCCCTAGCCTGGGAACCTCCATATGCCGCAGGAGCAGCCCTAGAAATGGCAAAAAGACAAAAAAATAAAATTAAAAAAAAATTATACCTCAATAAAAAGAAAAGTGTCATTTATTCTGTTCAACTGTATTTTAACTCTGTTTATAATGGGTTTTGTTTGTTTGTTGCCATATAAAAGAATTAAATTTTGCTCTAGTAGAATTTAAGTACCTTTTCCTCTATAGTGTGTGTTTTTGTATCTTGTTAAAGAAAGCCTTTCCTACTCCAAGAAAAAAATTCTTTTCACCATAGTTATGTGATTACATTTAGAGTTATGTGATTTATATTTTAGGCCTTTAATCCATCTATAATTTATATTTGCATATGGCATAAAGCAGAAATCTCATTTTATTTTTTTCCATAGGATGGGTCTATTCTATACCCTTTCTTCACTGATTTGCAATGTTATCTCTGACACAGTGCATGGCTCTGTTTACAGGTTCTTTCCTTTTGATTGATTGATTGATTTATCTGATTCTACCCCAGTACCTTACTATTTTAATGACTCTAACTTTTTAACATGTCAGGCCACTGTTAGGACAAATTTGGTTTCAATTTTTTTTTTTTATTTTGTCTTTTTGCTATCTCTTGTGCCTCTCCCGTGGCATATGGAGGTTCCCAGGCTAGGGGTCAAATCGGAGCTGTAGCCACCGGCCTACGCCAGAGCCACAGCAACTCGGGATCCGAGCCGCGTCTGCAACCTACACCACAGCTCACGGCAACGCCGGATTGTTAACCCACTGAGCAAGGGCAGGGACCGAACCTGCAACCTCATGGTTCCTAGTCGGATTCGTTAACCACTGCGCCACGACGGGAACTCCTCAAATTTTTTTAATGTGCAATAAATCAGGGTAAACAGAGCCCTCATATGTGCAAATAATGGTAGATTCTGGCTTGGTAGAAAAATGACATTTTACAGGCTGTTGGAACTGAGGTAGGAGTCTCTGTTGTGCTAATATACAACCTTTAAGAGCTAGATTTACTTTGGGAAGATTTCATATAGTTCTTCCACAAGTACAGTACTTTCCCAATGTCTTCTCAGATCACAAAGGATTTTTATACCCTTTCTTCCTCTTCTCATCCACGTATGTGGGCAGAGAGAAAGGGAGAGAGGAGTGCTCATGAATCCAGGAGGCAGGTGAGAGTAAACCTGCAGTTCTCTGGTTTATGGATTAAGAATAAGAGGCCCTAGAAATGGGAGAAGGTCAAGCCCCAAGTCATAAGACTCTTGTTATTTGCTGTCCTGCCAACTACTAAATTCGGTACATTTCAATGCCTCAAAGAGCCAATAGCTGAGAGATCATGATTAATTCATCAGACACCTACTGCTGGACCAGTCTTGAAGATGTGGGAGGGATGCAGCAATGAATGTACTGATCTGATCTCAGATGAGAAAGCGTGTTCTTGCTATAAGGGGAACATGGAGAGCCGCAGACACACAGACCTGTCTCATTTCCTCGAGGCTGGTCCAGGGCATGACTTCTATCCTGCCTTGGCATGAGCACCACAGCTCAAGAGCAAACACAGCTTTCTTCACTCCAAGGCTTCAAAGACCTTTGTACATCTTCTTTAAGTCTAGCTAAATGTTTTCATGGTAAGGCATATACAGGTCCAGAATCAAAGAAAACACACGATAAAAATTAACCCAGAATATAGCAAAGTATTTGAGATGTGGTTTTTACATGTTGTACAGAGAAAAAGACCTGGTTGTTTCAAGGCTCTGATTTGGTAAAGCCCAAAAGATAATAGGCATTTTCACAGGCATGGTGGTTAAGGAGGATGCTATCTCTTTAGACACTTAAAAAGAAGGGCAAAAGCAGAAAATCCACTAATGCTATATTTTCTAAATGGCATATAGCAAAGAGTGATGATGCCAGTGATTCACTACCATCGAGACAGGAGCCTTTTGTTTGGCAGAATAAGGCCAACAAATAGGACTCTCAATTAGTCATCCAATAAATATTTACTATTCCCTATTAATACTGAGGAACCCATAGTGAACAAGATAAACATGTGCCACCTTTCATGGAATTTCCATTTTAGAGCTGAAAAGGGAAACAAGCATAAATAGCAAGTTTCAATAACTAGTATGGAGGAAACAGACAAAGGGGCTGAAATAAAGGCCAAATGCAGGCCACCTGTATTATGTAGAGTGGTCAGGGAATGCTTATCCAAAGAGTGACACTTAAGTTGAGACATGAGAGAGGCAAAGGAAGTGGCCAAGCAAAGACCAGAGAGTAGAAAGGTCCTAGCGAGTGGATAGCCCCTGAAATGTGCAAAGATTTGTCAGGTGTAGGAACTTGGAGGAGAGGAGCGAGCTGGGGCCTGTGATACCAATTGGGGGTGCAAGGGTAGAAGGTGGTGGCTGGAGATAAGCCCTAGCCAGGCAATGCAGGGCCTTGGAGGCCAAGGTAATTCATTCACACTTGGATCCTAAAAGCAACGAAATCCTTGGGCCATTCTTTGGCAGGAAAGTGACACAATCTGATTTACATTTTATGAAAATCTATCTGCTGTGTTCAGAACAGATGAGAGGGCAGATATTTACGTAAGAGGAGATGGTGGCTTGGACTAACATGGAAAAGTAAAGAGGCAGAAAAATTGACAGATTCCATTTGGAAGTGAACTCAACTACTCTCACTGGCAGACTCCATAAAGAGGGAGAGGAAATGGGCAAACTCAAGATGATTTTCAGGTCCTTTACTTGAGCAGCTGGGTAGATGAAAATGCCTTCTCCCCTTACAGGAAAGACTGGGTGATGGAGGGTGTAGACTAGAAGTGGAAATTAAGTAGTCCCTTTGGACAAGTTTAATTTGTGGGTGTATGATTCTGAAATTCAGAGGAGAGGTTTGGGCTCACAATAAAAATTTGGGAGTTGTCAGCATATAAAAGATACTGGACATGGGAAGGAATGAGATGATGTAAGAAGAGAGTTTGAAGATAAATAAGAGGGACCAGAATCAAAGTCTGAGAAGCATCAACGAAAGGAGCTCACCCAATGGCCTGTGAAGGAAAAGGAAAAACAGTAGATTGTGTTGTCATGGAAATAAAAAATAAAAAGAGAGAGAGCATTTCAAGCAGTATGGAAGGATTGGCTTTGCTGATTATGACCAGGATCCTTGGAGAACAGGACTGAGGGACTAAGCAAGGCGAACGTGCCTAGGATTCCGGCTCCTAGGAGTCAGTATCTCAGGAAGCTTCTGCTCTTCCGTGTGGCTTGTGCACCTGAAGTTTGGGGATTTAGTTATCAAAAGGATTTGTCAGCCAACCCTCCCATCTGGGAGTTACTAGCTTTGAGGCAAACTCTGACAGATACCATTATGTGAGATACGGAACCCAGCACCTCATCCCCACATCACTGCTCTGCTCCTCACTGGCTGTCATAATTCCAGACTTCCTAGCTCTGGTATTGCACACTAGTTCAAGATTATACATTGAAATATGCTTGAAATTGGCATCACATTTTTGAGGAAATTTTATCATAATCTATTAAAATTTTAAATGTTCATACACTCTGACCTGGCATTTTTACTTCTATGCATCTCACAAGAGCTAAGATAAATTTTCAAAAATGTTCAAAAATAATTTGCAGTATTGTTTGTAATAGTAAAAACGTGGAATAACTATAATGTCCCTTCATAGAGGGGTGCTAAATATTAAATTTTGACCTATCAGTATAGTTGAATGGTATGTAGCCACTGGGGAAAAAAAATCTAGAAAGATTTGTGGACATGGAAAGGTGACCATGAGACACTGTGGTTCTGCCTGCCCAGCATGTACTTCCTTCTCCTCACTTTCTACCAGAACCCCAGTTTTGTTCTGGTCATCACCTTCTCCCCAAGGCAGCCCATGTGACTCAGGTTTTAGCTAAGCCATACATTCCTCTAAAAATTCTAAATGTGAAAATCCTCTCCAAATTTGTTCTCAGAGTTCCCATCCTGGCTCAGAGGAAACAAATCTGACTAGGATCCATGAGGACACAAGTTCAATCCTTGGCCTCGCTCAGTGGGTCAAGGATGCAGCATTGCTATGAGCTGTGGTGTAGGTCACAGATACAGCCTGGATCTGGCATTGCTTTGACTATGGTGTAGGTCAGCAGGTACAGCTCCAATTTGACCCCTAGCCTGGGAACCTCCATATGCCTTGGATGTGGCCCTAAAAAGACTATATATATATTTTTTTCAATTCTATAGCCAAAAGAGATTTTTAAAAACCTAAGCACTTCAGCTTCTTCTCCTTGCCCTTGAAATAAAAATCAAAATCCTTTACAAAAGACTATGAGGCCCGGCATGGTCTGACCACTGACTGACCACTCCTCTAGCATCATCACACTCCTGCTTATTCTCTGGACTCAGCCACACTGGCCTTCTTTCTGTTTCTTGAATCAATGTTTCTTTCTGCCACAGGCCCTTTGAACATGATGCTCTCTCTGCCATGATCCTTCAGATAGCTCAAATGTCACCTTCTCAAGGTCACCTTCCTGACCCCTCAAGCTAGATTAGATCCACCTACTTTTAAGCTCCAAGGCACTGTGTAATTTTCCTTTTTAGCCCTTCTTATGATGTATAGTCATGCATTTACTATGTGAGCATTTGATAAATGGATATTTCTCTCACTCAACCCCAAGACCTCTGAGTGAAGAAATATGTCTGTCTAGCCTCAAATCTTACCAGTAGCACCCTATACAGTACCTGGGGCATAGTAAGTGCTCCATAAATGTTTACCAAATTAGTGAATCTGGAATTGTGTGTTATACATAGTTGGCCTCCACTAATAATCACTAAATCATTGAACTGAGTTAGAGACAAGACTTGAATTTGTTCTGTTAATTTTGATCAAATCAACAAATGTGACGTTAAGATTTAAATATAATATATTCTTTCTTCAATGCAATCCATCAGTAAATCCCATAAACTCTAGCTCTTAAACACATTATAATCTTTCCCTCCCCTTCATCTCCACCACCATCACTCTAGTACAAACCAGATCAGCTCTTACCTAGACTACTGAGAGGGCCTACCAACTGGATCCTACTTTTAACTGTTTCCTTCAACAGTCATATTCCACAAACCACATAAGATAAGCTTTTCTTTTAAATTTATTTATTTTATTTGTTTTTCCTTTTAGGGCCACACCTGTGCCATAAGAGGTTCCCAGGCTAGGGGTCGAATTGGAGCTGTAGCCGCCAGCCTATGCCACAGCCACAGCAATACCAGATTCGAGCAGCGTATGTGACCTACACCACAGTGCACTTAACCCACTGAGCAAGGCCAGGGATTGAACCTGCATCCTCATAGATACTAGTCAGATTCATTTCTGCTGAGCCACAACAGGAACTCCCAAGATAACCTTTTAAGTAAATCAGATCATGCCAGACCCATGCTTAAAACTTCCCGTCATTTCCCAATACATCTAGAAACCCACCTGAGATACAGTTCAGATTCCTTACCCTGACCTGTTCTGGCTCTGAAGACCTCTTTGACATAGTCTTACACTGTACTCATCAACACACTGGCATTGTATGCACAACATAAACAACATGACTTTGTTGTAATCTAGCTGGCACTTATCTCTACCTGGCATTTTTCTTATTTTGTTCTTCATTGGTCTTGTTTTCTGCTATATTCCCATACCTAAAACAGACCCCTAGTTGGCGGTTAATAAACTTCTGTTGAATGAAGGAACATTTTTAATCTCTTACAAGTTGATTTCCAACCCTATTAATTCACTAAAAGGACTCTCAGGTGCCTCTAAAAATGGCTTTTTAGTTCTAATTTTGACCTTCCTCCACTCCACCTCTGCTGTGTATTAAATACCTTTTTCTTTCTAGTGTTTGTTTCCTTTCCTTTCAAAATACCTCTCTCCAGCCACCTAGCTGATGGCTCTTTCTCTCTCCCTTTCACTGGCTCCTCCCCATTCTCCCACTTAGAATGTCTTCTGTGGTTTAACTTTATCTCTTCTCCCTCTCTTAGAAACACCCTACCCCCAAACCCGGGAGTGGAGTTGTGGTTAATTCTTGTTTTCCCTTTGGCCTAGACAGCCAAATTGTCATCTCAGCCTTCTGAGTCTCTTTTTCAACATTTCTTGCATTCGCCACTTTTACCATTCCCATTGCAGGCCCTGTCTGTTTTTAACCTACAGTAAAGCAAACTTTTCTTAGTTCTAAAACTCAGAATCACAAGACGGTAAAACTGAAAGTATTCCTTGCAGTAACCCATCCAACTTCCTCATTATTATTATTATTATTATTATTATTATTGTTAATTTTGGTCTTTTTAGGGCCGCACCCGCAGCATATGGAGGTTCCCAGGCTGGGGGTCTAATCAGAGCTACAGCTGCTGGCCTACTCACAGCCACAGTAACATCAGATCTGAGCCACATCTACGACCTACATCACAGCTCACGGCAACGCCAGATCCTTAACCTGCTGAGTGAGGCCAGGGATCAAACCCACAACCTCATGGTTCCTAGTCGGATTTGTTTGAGCTGTGCCATGACGGAAACTCCTACTTCCTCATTTTTTGCAAGTCTGAAACAGAATCCCAAAGCCAGCTCCATGGTTGCTCAATACTTAAGCATTCACTTTACAGATTTTTCCACCTCTCCTTCTAGGCGATCTTTTTCTTTATCTCCAAAATGTTCTCCTCTACTTGGCTTGCTTTCCTCCACAGACATCATGTCAATCTTCTTCAAGATGGAAATGATCCCTATATTCCCCTACTCAAAAAAACTCCAGGGACTTCAAATGATTCAGTTAAACTGAGAAGCCTACTCCCTGTTCCTAGAGATACTCCTCACAGATTTCAGCCTGACATTTGGACTCATGTTTTCACAAGCTGATACTTCTGTTAGCCTCAAAGAACAGAAGGGAGATCGATAGGAGCAAGATATTAGAAGATGAATTTCACATCAATTAAAAGTTTTCTAATTATTAAAATTGTTCTCTAATGACATGGGATAGATAGTGAGCCTCCGGTGAGCTTCAGTGTTAAAAAAAAAAAATGTTAGGCACACAAGAAATGTTGGAAAGGTGGCTCTGATCACAGAGATGGGTGGGGGAACTGGTTGAGATAACCTCAGATTCCTTATAACTCTCAGTCCTTAAGGCCCGGCATTCTCCCCATAGTAACCCACCTCAGTGTTCCTTTTCATAACCCCCTACCCGCTGCAACAAACTGAACTACTATCTGTTCTCCATATGGCCCCATACTTTCCAATCCTTCTATGCTTTTGTTTACGACATTCTTGCTGCCTGAAGTATCTCTTTCAACCATCTCCACGAAACCAGTTTAAATGTCCCCTCTTCTGTGACACATTTGCAGATACCTCAACTTAGGTTTATCTCTCCGATTCTCTTAGCATAGAATCATGTAATTGTTTTCTCCAAGGTGGATTGAAGGGAATGTTAATGTACATCTGGTCCAAACACCTGTGACTCTGTTCCATTGCTGCCTCCCCTTCCGAGGAGTCCTGCACACTGTTGCTAGATAAATCCATATACTCTTCCTTCCACTGCATTTTTTTCCCCATTATGGAAATGCCAGCATCCCTGCCTCAGATATGTGCCCCTCAGCTCTGCAGTTTAGGGTCTCCATCATAAGTGCCCACAGCTGACTTTCCCAGCAAAGAAGCCCTTCCCCTTCAGTCAGTTGGGCCCCATCTACATCTCCACTCATGTTTCCTGATTCTTCTTCGCTGTATGCTCAGGCGATTTTTTTTTTCAACTGCAAATGCTTTTCCCTTTATTCTCTTCTAAGAAATGTTTTATACACCCTTCTAGAAAGACATTCTTGACTAAGAAGGCTGCTCTTTTTATTTTAGATTTCTTCATTACTTGGCTAGGCAGAAATCAAGTGTCTGGCTCTCTACTGATAGGAATTGTTTTCTAGCTGTTTTGAGTATTACATCTTCTCTCCCTACTAAGAACATCTCATATGTCTTTTGCCCATTTCCATCCACACAAGGTATCAAGTATACAGGAGACAATAAACACTTTTTGATGTTCATTAAAGTTATATCTTATCAGCAGCTATCTTATCAAACAATAACCAAACCATATTTTGTGCTGAGAAGCAAGACCAAATAGAGAATTTTTAAAATTTAAAAAGGTGTATTGGGAAGGGGAGACTAAATGGAGAAACTGTACATCAGCAGTGAAACAAAGAGGTAATAAACCCTTAATAGTTTCCTAAAGGAGCAGGCATGACTGCTTTAATTGAAGCAGAAAGAACAAGATGAATTAGAAAAGCTGCCCCAAATATTTTTTTCCTGAGTGATGTATTATGTGATGAAAAGCTTATAATATGTTATGGTTGTACCTTTGACATATGATTTAACCCATTGGGTTGTGTCTGGACTTCTTGGTTTGCCTCTGTCTGTGTCTGGCTATTAGAGAGGAGATTCTGAAATAAGAGCAAAAATGGAGCTCAGAAGGGTTTGATGTGGAGAGTGAAGCCTTTCTGCAGATTTATGCTGAGAATTTACAGTAGCTTAAGAAGAATTGCAAAACTGAACAATACAAGATGAAAGTTATTCCTCAGAGACAGATCACTCTGAAGTCTGGCTCCAAGTGGTCTTCCTGCTTAAGCTTCCAGGTCAAATGATGGCAGAGGAATATATTGCTAGAAATTGAAGATGCAGCATTCACTCTTCCAAATGTTTCCAGAAAAGTAACTTTTACTACAGGAAAATCTTTGGTACAAAGCAAAAATAAGCCATGGCGTAGACCCTTACTCTGACCAGGCTAAGAGAGGTGGTCAATGCCTAACGTCCATCAGAGGGTTCTGTGAAGGGAGCTTTGAACATTCTGACATAGACTCAGTGAAATCAGATCAGGAATGGAAAAACAGGGTCCTCTCTGCACGCCCTTTGTGTCCCATTAACCCATACAACCCATGGGCATGTGCTCAGAAACAACTAGCTTAAACCTTACTATCTTTCACAGTAAAAGTATTTTCAAATTTTTTAACAGCACGTGGTTTCGTCACTTCAGTGCTACACTGCTAGCTCATTTTTAAAAAGTGCATTGTGACCTTTAAGTATTTTTCTGCCATGCTTCCATGAAGCTAGCCCAGCTACATCTCATATTTGGCAAGTTTAATGAGTTTCCTCTCCTATCTCTCTTTTCCATCATAAAGATCATACCCGAAACATTTCAACAAGAGTGGGCTCAGCCCAATACTCATAAACCTTGCCATCCTCTGCCTTCTGAGTCGTGCTGACCCAGTCTTGGGGTAACCACTCTGGCTGTATTCTGTTAGCTAGTTGAACACCCATCTACTGGTGGTGTGGTGTATACAGTGTCTTCTTCTGGATGACTGGTGACTATGGCTTGCCAGAGAGCATTAAAAAGCCAGAGTGAAACAGAAAACAGAGCTTGTAATTTGCTTCCTTTCAACCCATCAGGCCCATCTCACAGTCTTTGATCCAGGCTAGTTAACAAAATATTTTCTGACTGCTACCCTATTCTTGAAAATATTTTGCAATTACTTTGCTGAGTTTAGAATAAATGCCTCTTTGCATTTGGTAGAGCTTTGAATACCATCTGTGGCAATTAGCCCTAGATTGTTTTATGTCCACTTATGAAACAACCTCACCACGAATTCCATATCTCAATTCCATGTGCACATGATTCCAGACTCCTTCTTCCCCTGTCTCCTTGCTCAGAGGTTACAGTCTGAGGACAAACACAGAGCAGATTTTAAACACAAACCTATTTATTTTCCATGGTCTCTTTTTCCAGTCATTTGGTGAATGCATAGCCTGTCTTTTCTTCCAGGATTGTTCTTTCACAGGAATGTATACAGATTAAATAATAACACTCCTCAACAGCAAACTTGGGAGGTGGGGGGGGGTGCAAAGTGCCTGACTCAGGCTTTCCCACAAATCTGAGAAATGAATCTAGAGAGTTCTGTTATTCTTTAATGGCTGTCTTTGAAGGGAAAGAGATGGAGCAAGAACAGATGTTCTGAGCCCACCGAACAAAGTTGATTTCCTTGAGTCAGGTGTGGAGCCAGAAGGACCCACAGCGCAGCAGGCGGACAAAACAATGAGATCTAAACCTTCCATCCCAAGATTTGACAAACTGGGTGTTTCCTTTTTTAAAAAGCTTCTGCTTTGAAGTGGGTGTTCCAACTGCATGGTGGGACTCTACAGCTCAGATCAGGAATCTAACTTTTGCCTAAAGTTAGGACCTCCATTGAAAGAAAAGAGAATATAATAGATTCTAGGTTATCCTATTCTACTGACCTAGCATGAAATCATCAAGAATATTTTAGCTACTCAACCCATTTTGGATTGAAATGACAAGCTGTCAACTCTAAAAGACTGAACCTAGGAAAACTAAGTTAGGGTATTTAAAAGGCTTTGTTATGAACACTAATAACAATTAATTACAAACATTTATTCTGATTTATGGACACCTGCTTAGCATCAACAACACAGACCCACCCCTCCAATTATTCAGTGATACAATGGCACATTCATGTTGTTCAGAGGAGCCAAGACTTTTCTAATTTCCTGTGTAGCCACCTTCAGCTCTGTATATATCTTCTTATTTTAAATTGCCACCAGGCCTCAAACATATTTGCCTGGTTTTGAAAGCAGCAGGAGGTGCTTTTTGAAGTTACTGAAATGCATACACGTGTGTAAGTGCATATGCGTGTGTGCACACACACAGGTCATTCAAGCCACTGGCAACATGATAAGATCCCTTTTGTGCAAAAGTTCTTCAGGGACTTAAAATCACTCAGATATACAAAACTTTTCTCCCCTTCTTTTAATGATCTATCATAATTAGAAGGGTTTCTTCTTTATAACACTATTTTTTGCAACGACAAAAATATGGGATAGTAGATGACCAAATGACTCTAGAAGTCAGCATAGGACATTATTTTCTGCTATTAGTCCTTACCAATGTCAAGTGCAAAATTTAAATTAACAAGCAGTTCCCTTATTGGAATGACTTCAGCACTTCTGCTGCCTTCCATTGATTTCTATTTACTTTGGCAGGCACGGGCAAGAGGAACATATTTCTGTGCCTGAAGAATCAACCTATGCCTTCACGAGAGTGTATAGATGTGAGTGTCATGATGAAATGTTGCTGTGAGGTTATTCTAAGAATTAACATAATACAGAAGGAACACTATTTATGTAGTGTTCCTGCAGGCCTTAACTTCCCGTTAGTGTTGGGTTAGAGCCGTCTCCTGGCTGTATTTCTCATATTAACAACTGGTCTATAGTTCTTTCACCTGGCAGTAAACATGATGTCAGAGCCATTTAAAAACTAAACAGCCTACCTGCAAATATGTCATATGCCAGATATCCCCAACTAGAGGTAACCTTGACCTAGCTCATGGGGAGGAAGCCCATGCAGCTACTGCGTCACTTAAGTTACCGTTGGTGACTGGCATGTATAAGGGATTATTCTTCATTAGAAACACCAACAATAAACATTTTCACGGCCCAAATTGGCTTCAAAAAGGTGTAAAAATCTACAGAAAGGCCAAAATAGCTTTGGACCCATGATCCAGTTGTTTTTTGTTTTTTAATTCTTTTAATCTATTATCCTCAGTTTTCTCAGAGTTGAAAAGCAAATGGAATAAAGCAATCATAAGATCCTCCTTCCATTTTTTCTCTTCTCCGCCTTATTAACTGGAATAAAACTCCAACCATATGATAGCATGTTCAATTCATCTACCAAAGGCGACTCGCAGAGATGTGAGTCCCCATGATTTTCATGAACCCCGTCTTCTCTACACTGACCTTGCAAACGCCAGCATTTAGTGAGTGGCCCCACTGGATTTATCAACAATATAGAAAGAAAGTTAAGGTAAAATTTTTAAAAGTCAGATCAAACCTAGAAAACTGCAAAAAACATTTCCTTACTCTGCTTTTGAACTAAAAAAGGCCTTGTCGATCCACTATTAACCTCAATCCTCCTTCTAGGACTGGTGGTAGCAGGAAGCAGCCCTGGTATGGGGACAGAGGACCCAAAGACACACCAGAATCCTGGTGAAGCTGGATAGGAGCGGGGTACTTGACAGGCAGGAGGTAGCTCATTCAGCTGCACCTCAACCAGAACCCTCAAGCTAACAGTACCTCCAGAGTGGACAGAGGGGGGCATCGGCTCCTTTAATGACCCCAGTTGTCAGGACCTCTGTTTTATGTCTTATCGCAATGACTGGGAGATCAGATAAGTTAAAGCAGCTGCAGGCCCACATGCACATGAAACATGGATGCGCTGCCGCTTCAGCTCTCACCATACAGGCACCCACCACCCCCGACTTGGGCCAAATCCATTTCTTTTAGGTATTATATACAAAAGCTGCTTCTCAGAAATTCTGAACCACTTTTGAATGCTGCTATGTACTTATCTTCACCTCTCTAAAACACTAACTAATGATACACAGAAAAATCGAAAGTGGACAATTCCTAAGAAGGAAGTTTCCACAGCAGAAAATATTTCACAGTGCCTCCTGCCATTTTGATAGGTGACTCCTAAGCAGCAGCACACTAGTGGTCTGTCAGTGGCATTATTCAGTCAGGGCCTCACCCTGACTCACCTTTATTCTCTTTTAGCCACTCAACAAACCTTTCCTGACACCTACGTGCCAGGTGCTAGGGATAAGCCAGGAACAGTTCTGACCAGGTCTTGCTCTCATTCAGCTTCTAAGTCAAGGGACACCTCATCACTGTAAGGTGGAGTTAGTGTGCAGGAAATGAGAACAAAAACTATATTAATGATGACAATGGAGGGTCTCAGGCCAACCACACAGAGGCCACCTTCTCTTCATAAGGCCAACCTGAAAGGGGGCAAAGAAAACTTTTAAACTACTTTGTTGAAAAAGGAATGTATAGTCTTTCAGTCCCAGATATGATTTCTGCGTGTATCTCGGAAGTTTTCCAGGTTAAAAAATAAAATCTAAATGTGAACCTCTGCTTCCTTAGAATATGAGCAAAGACTGGATTTTGTTAGATCCTGCACCCAGCTACCAATTTCTTTAAATGTTCATTCCTAATATACATTGGGAAGTAGTCTTGGGGGATTTAGAATGCACTTTTCTGTTAAACAGATGTAGAAGTAGCACTTAGTTTTATTGGTCCAGCAATCACTTATTTAGGCCTCACTGTGTATCAGGTACAGTTCTAAACACTACAGGGTTTTGGGTTTTTTTTTTTTTGGTCTTTTCTAGGGCCACACCCGCGGCATATGGAGGTTCCCAGGCTAGGGGTCCAATCAGAGCTGTAGCCACTGGCCTGCGCCACAGCCACAGCAACGCGGGATCCGAGCCATGTCTGTGACCTACACCATAGCTCACAGCAATGCCAGATCCCCAACCTACTGAGCAAGACCAGGGATCAAACCTGCAACCTCATGGTTACTAGTTGGGTTCGTTAACTATTGAGCCATGACGGCAACTCCAAAAACACTAGAGTTTTAATTCATGAAAGCTTCATTTGAACCCTATGAGAAAGGTGCTATTATTAACCCCATTTGCAGATGGAGAAACTAAGCATTGAGAGGTTAAGAAACTTTCACAGGGTCACACAGAAGGTGGGAGTATCAATTACCACAGAGTCCTTTCTTAGCTGTCTGGACATCTGTTTATTCTCTGAGAATGACAGTCCGAACAACCCATTCTCACCCCCAAAGTACCCCATTCTCTGCTACCTGCTGGAAGAGCTCCCACCTGGACCCTGTGTCTAGGACAAAATCTGCTCAATGCCAGGACAATCAGGAGATTGTCCATGCAAACACCTTCAGGTCCCCGAATCTAGGGAAGGAAGAGAAAAATCAGAGTCCACTCTGTGGCTTCTTGACCCTAGATTTGTGGGAGGAGAATTTTGCACCAAAAGAGATCTCAGGGGAAAACAGTCTAATGATAAAAGCTTGAAAAGATGCCAGACAAAACCTTCCCCACAAGATCTCTAAGAGCCATTGCTGCAGGCTGGGTGATTGCAGAGACAGGGTAGGCAGCAGGTGGTAGGGGGCAGCTGGGCTCATAACCATCTTGGCAATCGAATGCCCGGGTGCTCCGGACCAGAGTGCCCTCCTGGCACTAATGGCACAGAAGATTTGATAAGGAAAGAGCAAGCACTTGTTTCTTTCCCAGCAGTAGATATAAGGTGTAACCTTGACCATGTCAGTGTGATAGAAACCATCAGTCAAATTCCAAGCATTCTGATGGAGAACTGTCCTTGCAACATAGGCAAGAGGCATTTGCAATCTTCCACCACAAAATTAACCCCATACAGTTAACAGAACAGAAGGAATCAACTCTAAAGATAAAGCACAGATTAAAGTTTTTTCGGTTTTTTTTGTTTGTTTGTTTTTTGTTTTTTTGTCTTTTTCTTTTCTTAGGGCCGCACCCACGGCATATGAAGGTCATTATTAAAGATATTTTTTAAAGGGACATAATAAGTCCCTCGACACTGGAAGTATTCAAGCATCACCTGGCCCTTATGTTATAAAGGGAATTCGGGTATCTAGGGGGCTCAACTAGAGCAATAGCTTCCAAACCTAGATGTTCACCATAGTCTCTTGGAGAAGTTTGAGAAAATATGTACTGCCAGGCTTTATGCCATGTGGTCAGATTCACAACTTTTGGAGTGGAACTTAAGGAATCTATCATTTTCATAAAAGTTACAGCTATTCTATTGCCCCCCAGGATTGGGAATCTTTGGCTAGGGTAACCTTTGTAATTCCTTTAAACCCGAGAGTCTTTGATTTCTTGCCAAGGCTCTGAGCCTCACCCACCACATAGTTACAGGTAGAAAAATGCTGGTGTAGATTGCTTGTCACTGGGGAATGGTTTTTACCCCCACACAATGCAGTGGTTTGCATATTTGCTGATGTTTCCCCCCAAAAGCTTACGGGAATGAATCATTATTGAAACAATTTACTTTCGGTTAGTGCATGAATGCATTCCCATGATGCTCTGATGCTTTGTTTGTCCTCCTATAAAAATTATTTATGACCCAAGTGTGATCTTTTAAATCAGAATACTTATTCCTGAAATCAAAGCTCTAGCATGCTAATGCAAGTAGAAACCTTGATAATTTTTCAAAGCCATGTTGAATATTCAAAAGCTGGAACTGAAGGAAAGGAGTTAACATTAATTAATATTTGAAGCAGTAAAATAAAAGCAACAGTGAAGCTAATTTTGCAGGACAATTAATCATGAGTCTTGCTAATTACACATGGGATTTTGCAAATGATTTTTTTCTCAGGTAGCAAAGTAAAAATGATAATCCACTACCCATCAAAATCATTGGCTTCTCACCAATGTCCCCAGCAAGAGCAATTAGTGGGAACAGCAGAGCCCTAGTAATTGCATGTCAAGAGAGGAGAATGTGAGAATTTTAATTGCTCTAAATAAAGACCACTTGCTCATATGTACACCTGATTGTCCAAAACAACTCTGCACGCTGGAGCAAGTATGCCTCCACTTCCAGGTGCCCGCATAAAAATAACTCTGGGGGAGCAGTATTCTCCCAGCAACCCATGCAGTTTCTGGAAGAAAATATCAATATGCATTCACATTCTGAACTGCAGTGTCATCACTTGAATATAAGAACTGAAAAAAAAAAGAGCACCCACTTGGGAAAATGTGCATATTCTTTATATTTGCCAGATATTTATTGCTGACATTTTTTTTGAAGAACTTTAACTATCTACAAGGTGCCAAGGGCTTCAAATTTACTGAATTTTAGGATCACCAATAAAATGTTTTTAACAAGACATCTCAAGAGGGCATAAAATAAAAAATTACCATATTCATGAGTATAAGCCTCTAAGATTGCAATGCTATAAACTGGATGTTTATAATTTGCTCGTGGCTTTCTTAATTAAAAACTGGTAATTAGAAACTCAAGTACTATTTTTACACTTCATCTTCTACACTTTCCATGCTACTGTTACTTTTCAGTTTAATATATATACACATGGATGCACACAATTGCAAATGATCAATAATATTTAACTGTGTGTCTAAAACCTAAATGATGATGGATACATTTAAATATTGCTTTCCAGGAGATTATTATTCCAATGGCCATGTCGTGGCTTAAACATTTAGTTTAAACAAGACAGCTACCATTTTTTGCTCTTCCAAACATGCATCATTTACTCTCATTTTTAAGCCGGTTTGCTGAATTGCCTTCCAAGTACTCCTGGCATCTATTGTCTGCACGCCTAGCCTTGCATCTTTAAGTACACCATATTGAGGTGCTAAACCACCACCGCTCTTCCTGCTATTAGCTTTGTCGGATGGGTGTTAAGCGAGCAGCAGTAAACCCAGCTTACCACCATATCTTCTTTGCATGTCCAAAATTGTGCACATGGTTTACTACACCAGAACTACTTAACAGCAACAAGCAGGACAAGGAGGTGATGCTTCCTTTACTGAATTACCAGCAGATCACAGGTGTGTATCTGGCTCCCCGAGGTGATTCAGGTAATAACCCTAGGATGGTAATTTAAATGGTTAGAAGCTTTTCCAGGGAATGCGGTCCTCACAGTCATATCATTTTGCAGCGATTGCTCACAAATGGCAAATTATTTACACAGCCTCCTTAAGTGATTGCTTTTGATTTTGATTATGTTTTAAAAGAGAAACCTTTGAAGATGGATGCTCTCCTGTCAAGGCACAGTCATTATGCCATCCTTAAGTTAGAATTCCTTCTTTGGGTTATCATATATGCATATTTCATGAGACCTTAATCTAAGCTCCTTTTTTAAAAAAAAAAATCAATTTGGGGCCAAAAAAGGATCTGAGTCAGAACAATCATTATTTACTTAGAAGCGTTCTACTAAGACACAAAGAACATGCTGTTTATTTTCGTAGGAAGAATTTTCAGAAAGCTAGGAATGAACTGACAAAGAAATCCATAAGGGCAACAACGCTGACTGGGTAACACAGACTTGTGGCTACATCTTAGGTAGCCCTAAAGAACCTGATATGAATTATAAGATGATTTTTAGAAAATGCATAGTTTTTTACAGATAAAGATTATAAGGACATACTATTATTCTAAACTTCTAAAGAGCAGAAGGAATACAGTGAATAATTCTCCAAGTTTCTTCCTTGGGCTGGAGAAAGTCTTTGAGCAGCATCTAAAATACTTACATATACGTTTCATTTCCCAGGTTGTCTGGCATTAACATCCAGGGATTTCTAAAGTACTATTTACATTGCTACTTATTACTAGGCAGGAGAAGGACAAGGAAGCTTTTTGATCAAAATGTGTAATTTCCCAACATTAAATGTTTATTAAAGGGTATTACAGTAATAAGGGTTAGGTGTGCCAGAAGTTTCCAAATCAAGGGCCAAATCACTTCAGAATGAACTTGGTATAAGTATTCCTAGATTCTAGTTGCCCATTAAGAGAACAGAATAGAGCTTGGCATGAACTTCATTAACAGCCATAAAGAAAGAAGAAGGAGGACGTAAGCACTTCTCTCCACTGCTGGCCAGAGCCACTTGAAATCTCCATGGCCTGAGAAGTAACAGATCTTTTATGAGTTAACACCTATGGGGTTAGTGAGTTGGTTGAAGTTAGCTATATTGTTATTATAACAACACTGCAAATTTTGTTTATTCAATTGCTGGAAATGAGCTATTACTGTGGCCTCCACAGTGGACAGTCTTGCTATGTTCATAGGGTTTTTTCAGCTTGTGTGATAGATTTTGACAGGGCTGCTAAAACCAAGATGGCCCATTTCCATTTTCCAAAAAAAGGCGGGGGGGGGGGAAGGAATGTCAAGACGTTGAAAAGGATTGAATTTGTGGATGCATAGAAAGTCTGGGATTAGCTTGAACTAACCCTTTAAACACATCCAGCAGAATGAAGTGAAAGCACACGCCATGGATTATTCTGTTCAAAACAGAGAGAGCTCTAAACGTGTTTGCACAGTCTGACAGTAATGGAATGTGAAGGAGAAATCAAGGTAGCTAGAGAGAAACAGGTAATAAAATAAACCGCTTGGATTCTTAAATGGCAGTTTCTAATTTTTTTAATGTAAACATAGAGGTGTACATTTCCTCAATTGTAAATTAAAGCGGTGACCTAAAAGGCCTTCTCTAGCATTAGCAGCCTGAGAGTATATCACTAAAGACAATAAAGAAAATAATGCGCTTGTTAAGATATGAGAACAGCTTACAGGAAGATCTTAAAATGAGAAGTTATAACAGGAAGACAGAAACACAAGCAGAAGTAAGATGCCTCAGCAGAGTGGTCTTCCCTTCTCTCATTCTGTGCTGTCACACTCAGCAGGGGCTCATCAGGACTGGATATAGGCAGTATTGGTTTGGTGTATTAGTAAGGACACTCAGGTATTACAAGGAATAATTGCCATTTCATATATGGTTTAGTGACTTCAAATCCATATGGTCCAGGACACCCAACATGGAAGCAGATACAAAATGATGTTTTATTTGTGTGCTGACCCAAAGAAAATAAACTTTATTGGGCTCTTATTAAAACAGCTGACCTGTGAGAAATATTTCCAGCAGAAAAAGAAGTACGCTGTGCACACTGAGGCCAAAGCAGCCTTTCTAAAACCAGAGATGGCTGGGTTATGGCATGTCAATGAGCTTCCCCAGGGAGCAGAGTTAGGCTGCTATGGAAGACTGAGAAATGGCTTGAGTCACGCGCAAGTCAGGCTCCACTGGGTCAGGCTTGAGCTGCCCACCACTTTTTCCTCCCCAATCAGATGATTTTCTAAGTACCATGAATTAACATGCCCAGGTAACTTTAGAGTACCCAGACTCTGCATTTAAATGAAAACACTGCTAATAACCCCAGAGAGAGATAAAGGAATGAGTGAAGAAACATGGACATTAGAGCTTTTTGGACAAAGGAGGGAAACCCCTATGGTTCAGCCTTCTCTTGTCTCTTCATTTCCAAAAGGCATTGTTTTCACAAATTCAAGCAACTCTTAGGCAGTAAAGGAAATCAGCTGGAGCCAAATCATCATTTTCCCAGGCATCAATCACTCTCCCTCCTTCTGTCCCTTGAACAAAACATACATGCCTTCTCTTTCCCTATGTTAACGTTTCCTTCTTGGGAGCTCCCATCTTAGAAACAGCTGTTCCATGTCTCCACTGTATTTCTGTTTCTCTTCTCCTTGACCTTTTAAACAAGTTGTTTTGGCCATTATCAAAGGAAAAACACTTAGAAAACATGGGGAGGAGTTCCCTTCGTGGTGCAGCGGAAACCATGAGGTTTCAGGTTCAATCCCTGGCCTCACTCAGTGGGTTAAGGATCCGGCGTTGCCATGAACTGTGGTGTAGGTCACAGACACAGCTTGGATCTTGTGTTGCTGTGGCTTTGGCGTAGGCCGGCACCTACAGCTTGGATTAGACCCCTAGCCTGGAAACCTCTACATGCTGTGAGTGCGGCCCTAAAAGGACAAAAGACAAAAAAAAGGGGGGGGAAGAAGAAAACATGGGGAAAGGACAGGAGAAAAAAAACATTCAGGGCACCAAGAAAAAATGGCCACGCGGTGGTGCCCATGGGGACCTCTGACAATACCCAAAAAGGTCCCAACTCCAAAGAAGCCTAAACATCATTGCAAGGAAGTTTTGAAGACCAAGATCTGATACCCTCCCTTCCCCTCACAAACTGTCAACTGGTTTTCAGAGTCCTCAACACACTGTGTGCAATTCGTCACTAGGAATATGGAACACAATGAGAAGCAATTATTCTCTGATATTAAAAATACATTTTTGTTATTCTTTTAGTTTTCCAGACATTGGATTAAATTTTCAAATTTCCCACTTCACTCTGCCAGAGATTATCTGGTCAGTGAAGTCTTTATAGAGCATTTAAAATAGTGCAGACTCTACATGGCAATTTAAACAAATTTGCCTCCTATGAGGTATATAGGTGATCAGTCAAAATAACAAAATGTCTTATCAAGTGTAAGGAGAATTGTGAGGATCTCAAAGCCTTTTTTAATTATCATTTTGAGAAGGAGACTAAAAAGATATCTTAACAGTTTATACCAAAATTCTTCTCAGGAAATAAATTATCTGCTTAGGAAAATCTCTTGATAAGCACTGAGGAGATGATGAAACCCAGAAGACCCAGCGTTAGTAGGAAAAACTGCTCTTCAGAGGAAGGGAAAAAGAACAGAGGAAAGGAATGCGAAAGGAGGACAGAGAAGCCTGGAAGGAGACATAAGATGAGGCACATGAAGATGATGAAATTGATGAAAAAACTCTCCTATGGTAAGTAGGGTTGGGGAGGGGCTCTTAGGAAGAAAATGAATAAATTCAACTTGAGGTTATTGACTTTGCTATAACGTAAACCCCTCCTGTGTCCCCAAAAGTCTCAAGTAAACTACACGGAACACATCTTGGATTTTTTTTCCTTTTGGTAGAAGTCAAGGAAGGGATCCCACCCTATATCACATTGTGAGGTGCTGGGAGTTAGGGTTTCAATATAAGAACTTGGTGTTAGGGACACAATTCAGCCCCAGCACTACTGTCATATGCAACAATGTAGATGATCCCCAAAGCATCAGGATGAATGAAGTCTGATCTCAAAAGCATCAGGATGAAAAAAGCCTCAATGTAGGATGATCAGGATGAAAGAAGCCAGTCTCAAAAGGTTCCATACTGTATAATTCCATTTATATGATATTCTGGAAAAGCAAAACTATAAGGACAAAAGATCCAAGGCTGTAAGAAGTCGAAGGTGGAAAGGATTTGACCCAAAAAGGGGTAGCAAGAGGGAATTTGAGTGGGGGGCATGGAAACCATTTGGTAACTTGATTATGGTGGTGCTTACATGACTCTATGCATTTGTCAAAACTTATAGAACAGTAGACCAAATAATGAATATTCCTGCATGTAAACCAAAAATTAATTTTAAAAACTTGGGTTCCATATCAGAAAAATAATCAGTTTTAATTTAATAGCCTGTTTGTTTGTTTGTTTGTTTGTTTATTGCTTTCTTAGGGCTGCACCCATGGCATATGGAGGTTCCCAGGCTAGCAGTCAAATTGGAGCTGTAGCCACTGGTCTACACCACAGCCACAGCAACTCCAGATCCAAGCCACGACTGCAACCTATACCACAGCTCATGGCAACAATGGATCCTTAACCCACTGAGCGAGGCCAGGGATCAAACCTGCTTCCTCATGGGTACTAGTTGGATTCGTTTCTGCTGAGCCACAACGGGAACTCCCTAGTCTATCAATTTAGAGAAAGACCCACCTATGGAGCAAATAGGTGAGCGATGTACAGTGTGCCAGGGATGCGCAGTCACACTTTTTACCTTTTCCCCTGAATACACCTAAACTGAAGAAATCACGATTATAGAAACGGAGTTCATTTTCTCTTTTCAGGTCCTCCTTCTAACATGAATTCTGCTGAGGAAGTCAAGGTTTAGCCACTTCCATAGGTTAGGGGTCTCTACAGTCGGCTGAGAGCACCCATCCTGACTCCCACACTTGGGAGAAGGGAACCATCTATTTGAAATCCCCATGGGCATATGCATCATTCCTCTCCTGACCCCCCACTTCTGTTCTTCACTGAGGGGGTAGGACCCTTACACTCTTGCTCCCTAATTCCTGCTACTGCCTTCTTCTGTGTCCCTGTTTTCCCAAGCCCTGTGGGTCATGAAGCCAGAAGTTTTTCCATGCTCTTCTACACTGGGGAAACAGTTATTGTGGTCATACTGATAGTCACGGTTATTCCTAATAAATCATTATCTGTTCATACAAAGCATTGAAAGCGCTGTCTTTTATTTGTTTGTTTTTTGGGTTTTGTTTTTTTTGTTTTTTGTCTTTTGTCTTTTTAGTGCCACACCCACGGCATATGGAGGTTGCCAGGCTAGGGGTCTAATCGAAACTGTAGCCACCAGCCTACACCACAGCCACAGCAATGCAGGATCCAAGCTGCATCTGTGACCTACACCACACCTCACATCAATGCTGGATCCTTAACCCACTGAGAGAGTCCAGGGATTGAACCTGCAACCTCATGGTTCCTAGTCAGATTCATTTCCAATCCACCATGATGAAACTCCTGCTGTCTTCTATTTGTATTTGTTCATTTATACTTTGTCCACTTCCACAAAAGGATTCTAGGTTGCTTAACCTGAGTTCCTTAAATAAATAAATATTTACTCTCAGTTCCTACTATGTGCTAGGAGCTGGGGATATGGGATGAAATCATAGGTCTTGCTCTAGAGGCCCCCACAGTCTAATTAGGACAGATGAGAGAAGACAGTTACAGTACACCACAGGAGGGGCCCTGGCAGAGGCAGATACAGGCTGCTCTGTGCGTATGCCAGCCTGGGCATCAGGCAAGTTTTCAAAGAGATGGATCTTGAAACATGAGCTGGAGTTAACCAAGCAAAGAGTGAAAAGGGGTGCAGAAAGAGTTGAAATCATTCAATATGGCTGGGACATATGTGGTACAAATGAGGGAGAGGCTGGTGGAGAAAAAGGCAGAAATCAATCATAAAAGGCCTTATGTTTCCTGTGAAGGAGTTTATCCAACAAGCAGGGGGCTTGGCGAGGTCAGATTTAGAAATGCCTCTCTAGCAGCTCTGTGGAGGATAGGTTTGATTGAGTTGGGCCTGGAGGCTTGGAGACTGAGAAGACACATTTTTGTAGCAGTGAGTGCCTAGATCTAGACAGAGCTTAGGGAGATAAAAAGGACAAGACTGATTCAAGGTACATCTAAAATCAACTGTATACTAAATGCTGAACAAAGCCCAGACGAAGGATAGCTCCTTTACCTGATCTAAATCAGGACTTCTGATCTAAACACAATAGGTAGTTATTATATAGATAGCTCCCACCTTTTGATGGGAACTCAACATTTTTTCATTGTTTCATTCATTCAGTGTTGATAACAAACATGTATATTCATTGATCCACTCATTTGAAGATTTCTAAGGCAGCATTTAGATTTAGTACTTAAACATGTGAACTCTAAAGTCAGACAAACCTCACTCTAGATACTTTTTTTAAAAATGCTTTTTTCCTAAATTATTATATAATAAAATTGACTTTTTTAACATACAGTTCTATTATTTTAATATATGTATAGGTCTGTGTAACTACCACCACCATCAGGATACAGAACAGTTCCAAAACACTCCTTCATGCTATCCTGACTTCCCCCTTAACTCCTGGCAACCATTTTTTTTCCCTTTTCCATCAGCATAGTTTTATTTTTTTGAGAATGTTATATAAATGAAGTTATACAGCATGCAGCCTTTTGAGACGGACTTCTTTCATTCAGTATACGCCTTTGAGATCCATTTCTATTGTCACAGAGATCAAAAGTTCCTTTACAGGGCTGAGTGGTATTCTATTATATGACTCTGCCCCAGCCTGTTACCCACTTCCTGCTTGAGGGCCTCGTGGGTTGTTTCCGGTTTAGGGTGATTACAAATTAGGTTGGGTTTTATGTGAACGTAAGTTTCCATTTCTCTAGGGTAAATATCCAGGAGTGGGATTCTTGGGTTACATGATAAATATATTAACCTTATAAGAAACTTCCAAACTGTTCTCCAAAGGACATTTTTCTTTTGTCTTTTTTTTTTTTTTTTTTAATGCCGCACCCGTGGCATTTGGAAGTTCCCGGGCTAGGGGTTGAATCGGAGCTGCCAGCCTACACCACAGCCATAGCCACAGCAACTCAGGATTGGAGCCGCATCTGCACCTATGCCACAGCTCATGGCAACACCAGATCATTAACCCACTGAGCGAGGCCAGGGATCAACCCTGTGTCCTCATGGATACTAATCAGATTAGTTTTTGCCAAGCCATGACAGGAACTCCCCAAAGGACATTTTGAATTCCCACCAGCAATATATGAGAGTTACAGTTACTCTACATCCTTTCTAATACTTGCTATTGTCAGAATTTTTAATTTGTAGCCAAAGAACAAAAAGGTCACAAAAATTTTCTCCTATGTTTTTTCTAAAAGCTTTATAATGTTGTTTTTTTTACATTTAGGTTTATGACTCATTTTGTGTTAACTTTTTTTGTAAAAGATATAAGGTTTAGATTCAAGTTCATTTTCGAGCTTATGGGTGTCTAGGTGTTTCATCATTATTTGTTGAAAAGACTATCCTTTTTCCATTGAATTGCCTTTCAATTTGCCAAAAATCAATTGTTCATATTTGAGTGGGTCTATTTCTGCATACTCTATTCTGTTCCATTGATTTATGTGTCTATTCGCCAATACCACACTATTTTAATTACTATAGTTTTCAGTATAAAATTGACCAGCAGGATTCCCCCAATTGCATTATTTTCTAAAATCATTTTAGCTTTCCTAAGTTATTTTGCCATTCCATATAAATTTTAATAGGTTATTGATATCTATAAAGACTCTTGCTGGAATTTGATTAGATTTACATTAAGTTCTATGGATCAATATGGGAGGAATTAGCATCTTTACTATGCTGAGTCTTCCAACCCATGAATATGATATGTATTCCCATTTATTCAAATCCTCTTATATTTATCATCAGAATTTTTGGCATATAGATCCTGTACATATTTTGCTAGACTTGTACCAATTTTTGTGCTGTCGTAAATGGTACTATTTATAAATTTTCTATTTCTAATTGCTCACTGCTAAAGTATAGATATACTTTTTATATATTGACTTTGTACCATACAACTTTGCTACACTCACTAGAGTTACTTGTAGGTTTCTCAGGATTTTCTACATAAATAGTCATGTCCTTGAATAGGGGCAATTATATGTCTTCATTTCCAAACTGTATGTCATTTTTTTCTTGCTTTATTGCAGTTGCTAGTACTTCCAGTATAATGTTTAATAGGAGTGGTGTGAGTAAACATCTTTGTCTTTTTCCCAGTCTTAGAGAAAAAGCATACAGTCTTTCATGATTAAATATGTTGGCTATAAGATTTTATAAATGCCCTTTATTAGGTTGAGAAAATTTCCTCCTATTTCTAGTTTGCTCAGAATATTTGTCTTGAATGTGTGTTAAATTTTGTTACATATTTTTTCTGCATTAATTTATATGACCATGTGGTGTTTCTCCTCTAGACTGTTCATATGTGGAATTATATTTATTAATTTTTGAATATTAAATCAGTCTTACATCTTTAGATAAATCCCACTTGGTCATGTCTCATTATTTTATATGTTGCTAATTCATTTTGTTAATTTTTTTTTTTTTTTTTGTCTTTTTAGGGCTGCACCTGTGGCATATGGAGGTTCCCGGGCTAAGGGTCAAATCAAAGCTACAGCAATACCAGATCTGAGCCGTATCTGTGACCTACACCACAGATCATAGCAATGCTGGATCCTTAACCCACTGAGCAAGGCCAGGGGTCGAATCTGAGTCCTCATGGATGCTAGTTAGATTTGTTTCCTCTAAGCCTTGATGGGAACTCCTGTTAATATTTAATGAGCATGTTTATATCTATTGGTCTGTGGTAAGGTTTTTGTGGACTGTATTGTCTGATTTGGGTATTGTGGTAATGCTGGCCTTATAAAATAGGAATGTTTCTTTCTCTTCTGTTTTCTAGAACTTGTGTAGAATTGGTTTTATTTCTTCTTTAAATGTTTCATAAAATTAACCAGTGAAACCAACTGGGTTCGGGATTTTTTTTTTTTTTTGGAAGGCTGGTTATTTGTTTTATTACAAATTCAATTCTGGTAATAGTTATAGTTTAATATGATTGTTCAGTAACAGGACTACATTTAATTTAACTTTAAATTTTGTTTTGGATGAGCTAAGCAAGTTTAAAGTTTTTGAGGAATTGGTCCATTTTTTTAGAAGTTGATGGTTTTTGTGTGTAGAGTTGTATGTAGCATTCTTTAAGGTCTGTGAGGTTTGTAGTTATATTTTCTCATTATTCCTGCTATGAATAATTTGAATCTTCTTTTTTCTTTCAGTCTTATCGGATGTATATCAATTTTATTGATCTTTTTAAAGAACTACATTTATTTTTATTGGTGTTTACATAATATCTTTTCTATCCTTTCACTTTTAGCCTACCTATATTATGTTATTGGAAGTGAATTTCTCATAAACAGCACACAGTTGGGTCATGTCTTTTTTCATCCATTTTGATTTTTTCTTTTTATTGATATGTTTTGACCATTTAAATTTACTGACATTATTGTATGTTTGAATTTAAATTTGCCATTTTATTGTTGGTTTTCTGTTTGTCCCCTGTTTTTTGTTCTTCTGTTTTATCTCTCCTGAATTCTTGGATTACTGGAATAATTTTAATATTCTATTTTTTTTTTTTTTTTGTCTTTTTGCTATTTCTTGGGCCGCTCCCGCGGCATATGGAGGTCCCCAGGCTAGGGGTCGAATCGGAGCTGTAGCCACCGGCCTACACCAGAGCCACAGCAATGCGGGATCCGAGCCGTGTCTGCAACCTACACCACAGCTCATGGCAACGCCGGATCGTTAACCCACTGAGCAAGGGCAGGGACCGAACCCGCAACCTCATGGTTCCTAGTCGGATTCGTTAACACTGCGCCACGACGGGAACTCCTAATATTCTAATTTGATCTTTTTAAAAAGTGTATGTCTTTCCATTATTTTTTTAGTGGCTGTTCTGAGGATTATATAGGCCTTTCAAAGTCTACTGAGAATCAATATTTTAACACTCCTGGATTATAGAACCTGCCACACCTCTTTACATTACACTTGTCTTACATATTATATTTATATACTTGAAGACCTTATCAGACAACGTTATAACTTATATTTTAAACAATTTAAGAGGAGAATAATAGTCTATTTTATTTACCCAGATATTTACCATTTCTGTTGCTCTTCCTTCATTTCTTATGTTTCAAGTGTCTTCCAACATCACATCCCTTCTGTCCATTTGCAATTCTTTTAGAGTAGGTCTGCTAGCAATGAAATGCTCTCAGTTTTCCTATATCTGAGAATTTCTTTATTTTATGTTTATCCCTAAAAAATATTTTCATTTGGTAAAGAAGTCTGGATTGACAGTTCTTTACTTTCAGTCCTTTAGAAATATTATGCCACTTCTTTTGGCCCTCCTCATTTCTGATGGGAAATGCACAGCCATTCTAATTGTTGTTCCTCATAAGTAATGCATTGTTTCCCTCTGGCTGCTTTCAATTTTTTCCTTTGTCTTCATTTTTCAGCAGTTTGATTATGGTGTGTATGAGCATTGATTTCTTTGGATGAATCCTATTTGGGATTTTCTGAGCTCCCTGAATCTATTTAGACAGTGTCATTTAAAGTGTTAAATACATTGTAGGGTAGTGCTAATAAATTATAAATGGTAGGTGATAGTGCTCTGGAAGTGAATTAAGACCTTTCACTTCATTCATTCTTCAGAAAGGAACTGGCCTTATGTCTTTTGGGTATAAGTTGGATTTTCCTGGATGTAACTCTGACATACAATGTGGCTCTTTTTACTCAGACTTTTTGACAGCCTATGTTTTCTACCCCAGAGCACTGAAGACCAGGAGAGTGACATCTTCCCACATATGCCCATCAGCTGAGCTTGGTGAATTCTTTAGCTGTTGGCATTATATGGTAGAATAAATGAGAACTTTTTATTCAGACACACTTTGATTCAAGTTCTGACTCCTCTACTTTTTATGTATTTGAACTTGGGTAAGTTATCTTAACTCTCTGAACTTCAGTTTCCTCATCTGTAAAAGGAAGTTAGTAATACTTAGCACAAAGAGCTTCTCTGATGATTAAAAACACGTGTGATATGTCAATCGAGGACAGTTTATCTAAAGTATACCTAGAGGATGACATATTTAGATAGACTGAATTAACTTTTTTATTTAAATATCCTTTCACAATATATAAAACACTTTTGCAACTGATGGGGAGTAGGGTTTGGTTCATGACATGTAATCTCTTCTACAAGAAGAGACTCTACCTTAAACAGATTAAATGACTTGCCAAAGTGGTAAGTCAGAAATGGCTCCAAATTTCTGAATCTAGGTCTAGGTGTCTAAGAAGAATAAACAGAAATGGTATTTCTAGGAATGCTAATTTAAACAGTCACCATTAAGATGTTTTGTGTTATAAAACACATATTTTAATTTGAAATTGCTGTTATCCATTTACTAGTTAAGATGTTAAATAGTATCCCTTGTTATCTTTATACAACTACAGTATCATAGTATTATGATTATTTCACAATTCAGGAAAATTTGATACAAAAAGTGACATTTGTGGAATGACAAAAATGAATGACAGACTTTAGATTAGGACACAGATACATATCTTATCATACAGCCACTGACATTTTAAAGAATTTCCTTGGTTGAGTATTAGAATGATTCAAGATGACCATTTCTTTTTTATAATACCAAATATATAACATTTTTCAAAAGTTTTGACTTCAGTTAATCATAGGCTATTTTGGAGAGAAATGTATAGCACGTGTTGTATTACATCCTTATTTTCTATTTTGGGAAGAAAAGAATTGTTTAATAGGAATGTGAGATTTTTATGTACATAAAAAAGGCTTAGAGAGTCATGTGGGGTAATGGAATATTGCACTTAAAGATTTACACATTTCAAAGAGAAATGCATTAGACATGTTAGTATGCCTAAATGCACAAAAGGAATTTAAATATGACAATTAAATCATCACCTGTTGACAAATAGCATTTTATATGTAATCTTAGAGGAAAAATATTTTTCATGAAATGGCCAGTTCTAATAAATATGCCAAATATGCTTGTAAATAAAAGGTGATAGTGTTAGGCAGCACCTTATAAACTCTCTGAATTCAATCTACTCTAAGTGATGTGAGTGCTAAAGAGAAGGGTAATAATATGGTGACAGAAAAAAGAGCTACAGCCAACTTAAGGGGGAGATGTTCCAGGTCTGAAGACAAAGACACATGCCTGGTTCGCCTCACCTGTTTCACTTTTCTGAAGGTGCAATTAATTTTCAGGAGGACATCACAAAACATGTATTTCATTGTACCTGGGTAGAGACCTAAAATTCTTGGGCTTTATCACAGTCCAGGATAAAGGGTTTCTCTATTTAGAAGCATTTTACTTTTTAAGAAAGGAAGTTTATATTTTGACAATTAGGTATAACTTCAAACTGATCTCTATATTTGAGAGGATAGATTACTATTAACTTTTAGCTAGTGAGTGTTTAATAAATCTAATGAATAAATCAATAAAATCAGTTCCTAGACTATTTTTCTTTTTAAAACAAATACTAATGATTCTCCATACCATACTCTGACAGCTACATGACCAAGTATACAATGTACAAACTATCACTGTGAAATGGAGTTCAAAAAAATAGGAGAAATTAAGGAGTGTTTTAATGTGAGCAGGTTACCTATTCCTCTACATTAAACTGATTACATTTCCTTTTAAAGTTATTCAACTGGAATTCAAGGACAACCCATCTTTTCTCTCTTCACCTTCACAGAACTAAATTTGTGTAAAGGTTTCTTTTTTTTTTTTTTTTTTTTTTGTCTTTTTGTCTTTTCTAGGGCCTCACCCGCGGCATATGGAGGTTCCCAGGATAGGGGGTCTAATGGGAGCTATAGCTGCCTATGCCAGAGCCACAGCAACGCCAGATCCGAGCCACATCTGTGACCTACAGCACAGCTCATGGCAACGCCGGATCTTTAACCCACTGACCAAGGCCAGGGATCCAACCCGCAACCTCATGGCTCCTAGTCAGATTCGTTAACCACTGAGCCACAATGGAAACTCCAAAGGTTTCTTTATCATTCACAATGTTCCTAGGATTTATCTGGATTTTTTTTTTTAATTTCTATTATCCAGCATTTGTATCCATAAGACAGGATACTTGGTGTTTCATAATAATGACCATAAAATATAATAAGATTCTTCAGAATCTTTTTAATTTTGTTTTATTTTAAAAATTGAAGTATAGTTGATTTACGATGATTTAGGTGTACAGAAAAGTAATTCAGTTATGTATATATAACTGAAGTTTTATATATATACATTCATATATTATATATATATATATATATAGCTGAAGTTATACATATAACTTTTTCAGATTCTTTTCCATTATAGGATTTTTTTCATTTTTTAAAGTTTTATTGAAGAATAGTTGATTTATAATGTGATAATTTCTGCTGTGCAACAAAGTGATTCAGTTATACATATACACAGATCCATTACTTTTCAGATTATTTTCCCATATAAATTATCACAGAACATTGGGTAAAGTTCCTGTGCTATATAGCAGGTCCCCATTGGCCAGTTACTCCATATGCCACAGTGTGCATATGGCATTATAGATTAACATAAGATATTGAATATATTTTCCTGTGCTATAGGTAAGTCCTTGATGCTTATCTATTGTATTTATAGTAGTATACATCTGTTAACTCCAAATTTCCAATTTATCCCTCCCCCACCCTTCCGCCTTTGGTAACCACAAGTTTGTTTTCTATGTCTATAAGCCTATTTCTGTTTTATAAATAAGTTCATATGTATCATTTTTCAGATTCCACATGTAAGTGATCTCATATGTTGTTTGTCTTTATCTGACTTAATCCACTTAGTATGATAATATCTAGGTCCATCTATGTTGCTTCAAATGGCATTATTTCATTCTTTTTATGGGTTAGTAATATTCCATCACACACACACACGCACACACACACACACACACACACACACACACACATCACATCACATCTTCCTTAGGCTGTTATGAACACTGTGTGCATATATCCTTTCAAATAAGAGTTTTCATCTTTTCTGGATATATCCCCAGGAGTGCTATTGTTGACTCCTATGATAACTCTATTTTTAGTGTCTTTAAGAAACCTCCATACCATCCTCCATAGTGGCTTCACCAATTTATATTCCCACAAACAGTGTCGGAGGACTCCCTTTTCTCCACATTCTTTCCAGCATATATTATTTGTAGAATTTTGATGATGGCTATTCAGACCAGAGTGAGGTGGTACCTCATTGAAGTTTTGATTTTCTGCAGAATCTTATAAAACATTAAATTAAGAACAAATTTAAGCATATTTTATCATAATTTGAAAATTATCTGAGTATTGAGTGTATACATTAATGCGATTTTTCAGAAAAATTGATTCAACAGGCATGCAAGTAATGAGGCTTGAACTGCTCAGAAAAATGGTCAAGGGCACATCTGTCAAGTCTGATAGACTTAATTTGGAATTCCAGTCCTGCTTCTTATTAGTTGTGTGACCTTGAGCAAGTGATTGTCTCAGTGTCCTCATCTGTAAAATGGGATTCTATTAGTACCTACCCTATAGGGTTATCATGAATATAAGAGATAATAAAGGCAGAGCATTTAGCACAAAACAGGTACAAGATACATACTCTAAGAGCGTAATGTTTTATTGCAGGCTTACTGACTATTATGGGAAAATGAGAAAACACATAATCATGCATGTAGTTAGGGAGAAGCTGAGTGAAAATATTCTCTAAAGGGCTCAATACAAGAATGATCACTCTGAATTATCAAACAAGAAAGGAAAGGAAGGAAGGATGGAGAGAAGGAGAGGAGAGGGAGGAAGGAAGAAAGGGAGGGAGGGAGGAAAGAAATGCCCTGGCTTTAACCTTGAAATTATAAAAAAAAAAAAAAAAAGATTGCTCTGAGCAAGAGGATAAATTTCTCTCTTCATATAGTATTAAAGAAAGTGGCAGTCCACATAAACAAGTATATTGAGATGAGTTTTTTTAAAAAAATAAGAAAAGAATTCCTAGTCCCAAATTCATTTAGAGTCGCCAAGGTCATTGCAGCATTTGTTAAGGAAAGCATGTGGATGCAGAAGGAAGCAGGGCAGGCTATGGATTCAGGCCCAAAGCATTACTCACAGAAGACACAACTGCAGAGAGACCTTCTCCTCTTCTCGCTTCAGGCTGTTAAGTGAGCAGAAATGTAAGAACCACTGTCGCTATAGCTTTTCACTAGCTTGTTTATTTACCCATCAAGAACCATAAGGACCTTTACTGCATAAAATGCCAAGTGTGGTGGTAATTGACATCAAACGATCCATGTCTACCAACAAATAAAAGACTAAAGTAATAAACATAGAGAGATGAGTGTTTAATGACCTTCAACAAATTTTTATTGTAAGATCCATAACAGTTAACTATATACACTGACATCTCTGGCCTGGAGCAGTCTCTGTTTTCAAAGTCAGAGGAAGAGGCCCAAATCCTGCCTTGCTACAGTGGCTCATGAAAACTGGCTTGAATGTATCAGCCTGGAATGGGCTTGCCAAAACTGTCAGGCCCCCGAGCCTCCTACGAGATCCAGAAAATTAGAATTTTTCACCTTGAGTAACACTTCCCACCCCACTCCACCCCAACACATTCCTTTAACTCTTTTAATAGCTGAATAAAATGCTGCAGTCTGCAGATACTTTTGACTTCCCCAAATCAAGACATCCATATGAAGCATAATACATACCACTACTCAAGATGAGATAATATTTTCTAATACAAAAATGTTTACTAAGTTCATGTCTATGATAGGTGTTTGGGATACTAAATAATAAAATAGTGATTGCTTTCATTTTCTTTATGGTTTCTAAAATAGTAGTAAATTATGATGTTAGTTTTAAAAAAAGAAATTTCAGAGATTTTGAATTCAATTGACCATTAAGAAAGATTACTAGAGGAGTATCAATTTAGAGGGGAAGACAAAAGCATCTGTTGTCCCTCAAAATCTCCAGAACCACTTTCATAATAATGTAAACTTTGGCTTAAGCATGACCCTTATTTCTTGTGATTCACAAGTTTATGCAATTCAAGGAAGGATCTCTTCAAAAGTTGGATAAAACTTAGGTAGAAGCTCAGAGTTCTGGACATTGATTTTTTTTTTTCTTTCTTTTTTTTTTTTTTTTTTTTTTTTGTATTTCCAGAACAATCCACTTCTTTAAGAAATGCTTCTTCTAATATGTGCTTCAAAAAGCAGTAGCTGTTTTCTAATAGATCTTACCTTCCACTTAACATTGGTCTAGGACTAGCCATCCCACCAAATCTGGGCCAATCATCAAGTAAATCCCTCTGTCATTACAACTGGTCTAGAGGATAGCACTTAACCCAAACAGATCAATCAGAGTTCTTTCTGGGCTATTTTTATCTTGAGATAAGGACAAGTTTTAGTGTCTCTTTGCCTCTCTGACAGGGAAATTAAAGATGGAAGTCTGAGAGCTGCTGGCTAACATATCCCTACTATGTAAAAGAAACTAGTCTTCAGTAAAAGAGGAAGATACTGACTCAGAAAAAAAACAGAGGAATGAAAATGGAAGGTGCTGATGGTATCCCAGTCACTGGTTCCAGTCCTCCTCCCTATAATCTGATTATATTATATTCCCACCATGCAAATATAACAGACATCAACTCAAGAGCTTACATATGAGCAGACTATAAAAAAATTAGGAAGAGATAAGTTGTTTTGTATATTTATTACCTTTGCTCTTAATACAATTTAATTGCAAGTGTATATAATTTAATTTTTAATGATGGCTCTGTTTAACAATCAGTTTGCCAAATGATAATTTAACCATCAGGTCTGGTAAGAGATGGATGGTGCAAGGACACACCTGGAACATAGAAACCTTACTTAGTTAAAGATTTTTCATACTAAAGTTTAAACATTTTATATGGTAAGATCTATCAAAACTTTGTGGTTTCAGCCTTTGAAGTTATATTAGCAAGGTCTTCTACTAGAAGATTATAAAAATATTCATATTTTACCCCAGCATTTTTAGCTTTCCACAATAAAATAAAAAAACAAAAATCTTTAATTTATCTGAAATTCATTTGCACATTAAGGACCTAAACATTTCCCCTCAAATGTCAATATGTCATCATAATACTTTTTATCATAATAAACTATCCTTCTACTTTGCTTTTATGATATAATAAATTCTGATGAATAGTTGGATGTGTTCCATGGATTTCTATTCTGGCCCACTGATTTACCTCTATTTTTAAAGGCCACTATCACACTGCTCTAATAAGTGAATCTTTAAAATACATTTTTATTTCCTTTAGTACATCTCTTTCATTTCTCTTTTAAATTTTTCCTGGGCTATTTTTTGTATATTATTATTCCAAATAAATTATATAATCATTTTCATCAGATTTCAAAAAAAAATCCCATTAGGATTTTGATTGCACTTGCATTAAATTTTTTAACCTCCTCACAATATTCAATCCTTCAAAGAACATGGTATTTTATATCTATATCTATATGCCTATAGTTATATCTCAACTTATTCAAGTCCTCCTTTATTCCTTGTAGTTAAGTTTTATATGTTATTAAACTTGTTTTGTTGTCTCCATTCTATTTTAGTGAAATTTATCATTCTATTCAATCATAAATTTTTAGTTAAAAATATAAAAGAGTCAATTTGAAAGGGTATTGTTTTATTTCCTTTGTATACGTATAACTGCCCAGCCTTCTGGGCTTTCTTATGATTTTAATAGTCCTTATTTGATTCTTTTCTGCAAATGAAAAAGCTCTTATTTTATCTTGAATATTTATACCTCTTTTTCCTTACCCTGTCTGATTGCATTGGCTAGGGCTGCCAAACAATACTGAACAATAATTGTAAAAATGGACATCCTTGTCTTATTTCTTCTTTTTTGTGCGAGGTTCTCTAGCTTTTGTCTTTAGAGATTATAATTTAAAATAATTATTTTAAATTTATAATTTATATTTTATAATTTAAAATAATTAAAAATTTTAATTTAAATATAATTTATATTTTATAATTTAAAATAATTTTTTAAAGGAGTACTATTATAATCTCACATTATAAAATAGTATTATTATAATCTCACATAACAATATTGAGTATTGATTTTTATGAAATGTTTTTCTACGTTATGAGATTTATATGGTTCTTACCTTTATTTTTTTTTTTTTTGTCTTTTTGCTATTTCTTTGGGCTGCTTCTGCGGCATATGGAGGTTCCCAGTCTAGGGGTCTAATCGGAGCTGTAGCCGCTGGCCTACGCCAGAGCCACAGCAACGCGGGATCCAAGCCGAGTCTGCAACCTACACCACAGCTCACGGCAACGCCGGATCCTTAACCCACTGAGCAAGGGCAGGGACCGAACCTGCAACCTCATGGTTCCTAGTCGGATTCGTTAACCACTGCGCCACAACGGGAACTCCCTTACCTTTATTTTTTAACAAATCTTCTAATGTTGACCTATCCTTGTATTCCTGAAGCCTCCTTACCCTTAAATTATGCTTTTAATATTCAATTTGAATGTAATATGATGACTTTCACAGAACAGGTACAAAAAAATTGATTGAAAAATGAAAATCCAAATCACTGATCTTCTCTGTCAGTAGTAATTGAAATTGCCATAATTATTTCATTTTCCTTAGAATACTAAGGAAAACAACATCTGAAATTAATGAAGTCCAGAAGCGATAAAGGCTAAGGACGAAATTCTTCTGGGTATTAAGTTTCAATTCCTGGGAGAAGGTAGTTACTGGCTTTAAGGTAGATGTTTATGTCCCTTGACTTGATAAATGCAAAGTGAATTGGATGAGTTAACATCTGAAAAGCAGACCTGCTGGTGCAACCACTGTGGAAAGCAGTATGGAGATTCCTCAGAAAACTAAACATAGAACTACCATTTGATCCAGCAATCCCACTCCTGGGCATCTATCCAGAGAAAACCACGACTCGCAAAGACACATGTACCCCAATGTTCATTGCAGCACTATTTACAATAGCCAAGACATGGAAACAACCTAAATGTCCATTGACAGAGGAGTGGATCCAGACGATGTGGTACATATACACAATGGGATATTACTCAGCCATCAAAAAGAATGAAATACCAGCATTTTTAGCAACATGGATGGACCTAGAACCTATCATGCTAAGTGAAGTCAGCCATACAATGAGACACCAACATCAAATGCTTTCACTGACATGTGGAATCTGAAGAAAGGACAGACGGAACTTCTTAGCAGAACAGATGCTGACTCACAGACATTGAAAAACTTATGGTCTCTGGAGGAGACATTTTGGGGGGTGGGGGGATGTGCTTGGGCTGTGGGATGGAAATCCTGTGAAATCAGATTGTTATGATCATTATACAACTACAGATGTGACAAATTCATTTGAGTAACTAAAAAAAAAAAAAGCAGACCTGCTGTGGGAATCCTAAGAAGATATCACTCTGCGAAAATTTAACTAGAATAACAACTTTAACAGTGAAAATTTCCTGTGGCATGGTGTCTATTAATATGCTCTCTTTTGCACTCCATCCAAGGTAAATGGCTCCTTGATTGCTTCCATTCTCCAGCCATGGAATATGAACCCAGATGGGAGATCACCCCTTCCTCCCTCAACACCCCTACTTCCAAGGAGAACTGAGGCAAACTCAAATTACCTAATATTCAAAATCTGTAAAGAAAGATGGGAACCTTGTCCTCTAAGATAATTTCCAGCTTTTCACAGTCCTTTTGGTCAAGAAATTCTTCCTATGGAGTTGCTGTGGCAGTGGCGTAGGACAGCAGCTGTAGCTTCGATTCGACCCCTAGCCTGAGAACCTCCAATGTGCCATGGGAGCAGCTCTAAAAAAAAAGCAAAAAATAAAAAGATGTAGCAATAAAAAAAAAGAAAGAAATTCTTCCTAATATCTAGCCTCAATTCCTCATACTCTCTTTCTCTTGTAATTAGCTTTTTTTTTTTTTTTTTTTGTCTTTTTGTCTTTTCTAGGGCCGCTCCCACGGCATATGGAGTTCCCAGGCTAGGGGATGAATCAGAGCTGTAGCCACTGGCCTATGTCAGAGCCACAGCAACACAGGATCTGAGCCACGACTGCATCCTACACCAAAGCTCACAGCTTTGGATCCTTAACCCACTGAGGAAGACCAGGGATCGAACCCACAACCTCACGGTTCCTAGTCGGATTCGTTAACCACTGCGCCACGACAGGAACTCCAACATTTTTAATTGCTCTTGTCAAATTACTCCTAAAATGTTTCTTACCCTTCCAGGTGGTCTCCTTCTCTGGGAATGAAGCTAACTGAAAAAATCATTACCAAAAAAACCTGATTCTCCCAGCTTCCATTCCCTCAGCAAGTCTTCACTGAGCACCTACTATATACCAAGTATCAAAGCAGATGCAAAAATGTAGTGGGGAGAGGAAGACAAGGAAACCTATAGCATAAAAATGAATCAGACCTGTTTTTTTCCCCTGAGAAGTTTGTGGGTTACCTGAGGAGCAAACCTGAGAAACATAAAATCCTTCCCTAAGGGTACTTTCTATGGATTATGACTTCAAAATGCAGATCTCACATAATGGAAGAATGTTACACACGAACACACTATACTAAGCATTTCACGCTATTTGGTGTTTATATAGATCATTTTCCAAGAAAATAAAAGTGATTTATGTGTGTTCCCTCAATATTTACAGATCCCCTCACCAGCCAAGGGCCCTGCTTCCCTTCACACACACTTAGGGCTTTTATCAACTTCAAAGGGGGCTTGGTGCATAAGGGAGAGACCCACAGAGGCTGAAATGGACACACACTGCTATTAATCTCAGAACACTTCTCTGAGCTGGGGAGGCAGGAAGTGCTATTATAGGCCCTTTAAAGACAAAGGAATTAGACACAAAGATTAAACAACCTTTCTCAGAGCCAGAATGGTTCCTGAAAGTTAAACATGGTGGTGAAACACTTTGGCTCTGAAGTCAGGCTGCTGGGATTTGAATCCTGGCCCTAACTCTTATCACTAGTGCAACTTCAAGCAACTGACTTAACCTCTCTATGGTTTCTTTATTGGTAAGATGGGGATAAAAATAGCACCAACCATGAAAGGTTGTTTTGAGTATTAAATGATCAATGGATGCAAAATATTAGACTATTGCTTATCACACACTAATCATTCATAAGTACCTATAATTATTGTTCTGGCACCAATAGTGCAGATTAGTTCCCAGTCTCCATAAGTATTAGGGTCAAAGCACAGCAAACCCAGCAACTGAAACCTTAAAGACAGAAGTTACCCCTAAGTCATCCCACTAAATTAGGAACAACAGAACTAGGTCTGTTCTTTGTGTCAGCAAACCCTAGACAAAATTAGAGTCACCTCCTCCTCAACCCCATCTTCCCATAATGTCTTTCTTTTCATTATCCTGAATATCCAAAACCCAAATGTCTTTCAGCTGAAATTACATATTTCCATTGCCCTGTTCTCCTTTTCTTTTTTATGGCAGAATCGCAAAGATGACATAGGGTCTGAGAAGGTTCATTTTGCCCCAGGAAGATTACCTGGCCATTTCCAAAGAGACACTGCATGCAAGTCTCGAAGAAGGAAAGAACATCTCATTCTTATGGTCAAGCTATAAAAAATTCTTATGCTTAAATCAAATCGTCAGGTCATCAATTTCAGTTAGTTTCATATGGGATATATTACTATATGGTTGTGACTACAAGATATGCTTTAAAAAACATCCATACACAAAACAAAACTTGATATTGAAAACCTTGGTCTGTAAAATCTTTCCTCCCATGCCATGTAGCCATCATATAGGAATCTATATTATAAATTTATTGCAATATAAAAGAAGCAAGATTTCTCCGATCCCCAGCAACGCCCTAGACTAACCTCTATTAACTGGAGGTAATGCTCATCAGCCTTAAGCAAAATTCAGAATTCAACGTCTATTTGAAGCATTTACCTTGTCCTTTTACATGGTTATAGATGGGCATGACTGCACTCAGCAGGTGTTGAACTAGGTCCTTGCTCAAGAGCCATTAGCATCAGACTAATTATGAATTCAGGAGACTTGCCCAAAGCCTCACAGATAGTGTACACATTAGTTGTGTGCACCTGCTCCCTTAGAAATATTTTAAGCAACATTATCCATTACTACTCCTGGATAAAATGACACATTTTGATCCAATGGTTAATGTACTAATCATTGATGTTATTGAATTAAGAACAGAGAAATGATATTACTTTTAAAAACTTTCTTATGTGTAGAAGAGGTCTTTAAAAATATCTGCTCTGACCCCACCAAGCACCCTTGTCTGGGAGCTGCCTGCCTCACCCTCCAGGGTAAACCCTCAGCAGTTATGTTTATATCACCCCCTTCCAAAAAGGGGGGGGGATTACACTGGCCCAAGTTGGGCCAATCATATTTTCTTTTTTTTTTTGCTATTTCTTGGGCCACTCCCACGGCATATGGAGGTTCCCAGGCTAGGGGTCTAATCGGAGCTGTAGCCACCAGCCTACGTCAGAGCCACAGCAACGCGGGATCCGAGCCACGTCTGCAACCTACACCACAGCTCAGGGCAACGCCGGATCGTTAACCCACTGAACAAGGGCAGGGACCGAACCTGCAACCTCATGGTTCCTAGTCGGATTCGTTAACCACTGTGCCACGACGGGAACTCCCCAATCATATTTTCTTTCTTGAGAATTTGGGTTTGACTCAGCCCCTCAGTCTGGGCTGCAGAAGATGTGAGTAAAGGGGATTTGAGTTCCCTTTCTGGTCTCTCCTTGACAGGTTTGCAAATAGCATAAAGAAGACTAGAAAACCCAGTCAGGGGGACTACACTGCTGTCAGCAGAATCCAGATAATACTGCCTTGTCAAAGGGATCACTTCCTTCAGGAAACAATGGTCTGTGACTGAAGACCTCCTGCCATCACAGGAAGGTGGCCCTGATGTCAGCTGTATCAAGCAGCTGAAAACGGAGGCTGAGCTGTGGGACAGGAGGAGGACGTGGCAGCCGCGCGGGAGGATGACACCACTGCATCAGGAGGTACTGAAGGTTTCTCTGTCACCTCCCATGCCCCTTCCCTGGCACCACTCCCTGCTTTCTGGGTGTCAGCTCCTCACACACTCTCCAAGCATTTATTTAGTTATAGAAAGCAGTGAGTTCATCCCTTTGAAGGGATTACCTATAAATAATTTTAAGTGTTATTCCTTTAAAGGATATTTACATTTCTATAGCCACTATTATTACTTGGATAGTGGTAGTAACACTAGGATTAGTCTTCCACTGTTAGTGATGGTAATAATTGCTAACAATTTGAAGACATCTCCTAGGCTACTATAGGCCAGCCAGCCCCTATGGGCTCTGCTACTCCCCTCAAGTACTCCCTCCTACACAGACACCCACCCTACCCTGAGGAGTCCCAGTAGGTTCTGGTAGTCCTGATGAAAGAAATCCCTCACCATGCCTTCCTCCTTGGATTACCTCCTTAACTGACTTTTTTCAAATGTCTCAGAATCCAAAGCACACAGGAAGATGGGCAGAATGGGACACAGGGCCGGGAATCGTTGTCCCAGAACAGAAGCTATGCAAAGAGATGGGAGCCCTCAGAGAAAGAGTGCAGAATGGAAATAAGGCCAAAGACTGATTTCTGGAGATGCAAGATGTAAGGGGTAGCTGAGGCGGCGGTGGAGAAGAGGAACCATAAAGAAAAAGGAAGCTCCAAGAGAAATATCAGAGACGTGAAGGTAGAGAGAAAGCTTTTAAGAACAGGAGCTAAGCGACAGTGCCACAGGCGGAGAGAGATGCAGTGGGCAGAGTCAGCAACCAAGAGACTGTGGAGACCCCGACTCACTCATATCCAGGCAGGCACAGGGTGACAGAGCAAAAACTGGCTGGCAAGGGCAGTCAGAATCTGCCAGGGAGGAGGCAAAGCCCAACAGCAGTAGGAGGCCAGAAACTAATTGGCTAAAACTAGTCCCAAAGAGTCACAGATATTGAAGTTGTGAAGCTGAGAAAAACTAAGTCAATATTATATAGAAAATACGTAAAAAGGCTATTCATCAATGTCACTCCCCTCTCACCACCACCAAAAAGGCATAGTTTAGGCACTCCCAGAGGAGTGCTACTATGCCTGGTGATAATAATGACACCAACATATTGACCAGCAGAAACCCAGCTACCTCGCATCATTAATGAACCAGATTTTATTCATCTGTCCTCCACTTCTAAAACAGGGAGGAAAATTGTTCAAAAAAACAAACAAACAAAAACAAACAAACAAACAAACAAAAACAACCACATTTTAGAGATTGAGCCAACAAAGAATCTGTACATAGGATCTGTACAGATTCAGCTCAACCCTCTCACTCCTTTCCACCCATACAAGAACTGAGGTTTGGGATAATAACCCTGAAATAAAAGATCCCAATCACTGAGGAAATACTTATACTCATATACTTTACTTAAAAGCTTATCCTTTGAAAAGTTCTATTCCACTTAATCTTGTCAACAAACCTTTGAGATAGATATTATTTCATTAGGTTTAATCAAACTCAAATGGAGTAATCTTTGGTTATAGATGATCTCACAGCAGATTTATTTTGGTAGTTGTATAGACTGTCTTGGTGCTCCTTTGAGTTTCAAAAATCAAAAATTAAAGCACCTAACTGAGAAATTAGCCTCATGTGGTCTGAAAAATATTCCATTCCTTTCGGTAACTATTTTTAAAGTATTGAAATACAAAATGAAAACAAGAAGCAATGTGCTTGGAACGTTTCCTTGTATTCCCTAGGCTCAAAAATAACAAATTTAGTAAGGTTTAAAGTCTCTAAATTGGGTGAAGGGGTTCTACTGAAATATGTGTACCCTTCGACTATTTCACCTCACAGATCATTAGGGCTTTATCTAAAGACGATGGGGAAGCTATTAAACTAGTAAATAAAGAAGCCCAAATTATAACTCATTTCTCCTGATTTCCTTTTTTTTTTTATTCTATTTTACTACATTTTTTTTTCCCATCCATAGACTCTCTGAACTAATGATAGGCTCTTTTACTAATAAAATTAAGATGTGTTACTCGAATATCCTATGTTAATCAGTGAAACTTTGCATGAATCAAGACTGACTCAAATGTTTTTGTACATGATTAGGAATTACCATAGTCAGCTGGAATGCATGTTGCCTCCGAAATTCTCTTTCTCCCTCCACCCCCACACAAACAGAGCAACCAGCCTTTCTGACTAGGATGTCTTTGTGAAAGGTTGTTGAGCTGCTGACTGACAGATCCCTCTGGGTACCCAGTAACAGCTGACTCATTCTCCTTTTCCACTGGCCAAGCCACACAGTCAGAGGAAAGATGGCCAGCTATGAGAAAAGAACTGCTCCAGGAAAGGGCATACGTGCAAAGGGCAGCTGTTTCCCTTCTCTCTCAGGACGTCCAGGTGCCATTACTAAATTTCCTGTATGCAGGGCCCTGGAAAAGGTCACTGACCTCAGACAGGGGGTGTGGGGGCAGGGAACACTTTTTCCTTTCAAACTGTCTGTCTTTACCCATTGTAACCAGAGGATCACTGCTCACTATGTTATCTTGTAAATTATTCCTACAAGATTTATAGTCATTTCTATGCTTCAAGTCAAACATTCTTTTAAGGCCGAACAGAGTAATTTACTGGATTTGTGTCTCTAAACAATCTTATAAATAGTTGCTCTCTAGTTCAAGGTGAATAACAGTCGGTGGCAGGGTAGTATCAAAGAATACTGATTGCAATTCAATTTTATTACCTCGGAGAATTCATCCTGAGACTGGTCAAAAATCTATAGGCTGATCATTGTGGGCCTGCATTAGAAAATCCTTTCCAAGTAAACACCTCCTATAAGGATTTTTGCCTCCTCTATTCATTGATGACCATATTTTTTTTCTTTCCCGGAGACGCCAAGATGACAGCATTGCTAATCAGGTCTGCAGTTATGGCTGAGATGAGCAGTGCATGTTCTTTCCAGACTGCTTGCACATAAAGTCTGATCTCTAGGTTGTGGCTGCAAATACTTGTTTAGACCCTGACACACCTGGTAAACTCCCTCTATCCCCGACATCATCACACATGGCAGTGAACACAATGTTAATGCTATTACAACAACACACTCTTGATAATTTCACATGCTATGTCAAGCTCAGCTGAGATGCTGGCAAGATTTTCGGGAAACTAGATATTCTGTCTTGGCATATTTAACTCCCGTGGTTCTGGAAATACTCCCATTAGCCTATGCTCTTTGATTTGGCATGGAGTTTGACTACAGACTGATACAATTTTCTGCCTGTATACCTACAAAAATACACACAAACCTCTTAATTTTGTGTGGAATATTCCAGAGTGTTGGAGAATATGGAGCTATGTGGAATATTCCAAAGTGTTCCATTGGGCACAGTCACCTAAGGAAAACTGTGGTGAGGTAGTGGGATAATGTGAGAAAGTCTAGAATATGAAACTCAATTCTGGTGGTGATTTTAGCCTACGGGAACACAACAATAGTAAGTTTTCTTTCATGTCCTTAAAATATAAAGATTCTGTTTTCTTTCATGTCCTTAAAATATAAAGATTACTTAACCTGAGTAAAAATTTAACTTTTTATCAAGGTTCCTTTCTCTCATAATCTCACTTTTCAAGTCTGAAGCACTTCAGACTTCAGCACTTCTCCAGGGCCAACTTCTGTACTCAGTAAACAAGATTTTGCCAAATGTGCATGTGTGCTGCCTTAGCAGGTAGATGCCGAGGGAAAATCAAAGGTGAGGAACAGGAAACAAAGTGCAAATGAAATTTTAATGCCTGTGTTATTGGCAATGTCTATGAGATAGGAACCAAGTCATTACTGTGGGGTGCAAAGGATTTGTGTTAATGTTACAACTAGGTAAACTTTATTAAAACTACCTTTCAGTTTCCAAAAGAATGCTCCTGCATTAAGGCTAGCTACCTTAATGTTCATCCTGTTATACTGCTGGTTGCTATGGCAATATCCTCCTAGGTATTTGTAAGGTCACAAAAGGAAGAGCTAACCCTCTTACTCCTAGAATAACTAATGCGGTTCTGTTACTTGCTTGATGTAAATGGTCTCAAGTGACAGCGAACTGTACATATAGTCAATTACAACTGCTCAAAGGAAATGATTTGTTGTAACAGCCGCTGTTCAACCTCTGTGACATCAATGTTTCTATGGAAACAGTTGCCTATTGCACTGCGTTGAATTGAGTATTGATCAAACTAGGACCAACACTATTTCAGAGACTTGCTACTTTACTGTGTGGCAATTTACGATAGGAACTCATAACATCACTGTATATTTCAAGCCCCAAGGAACCAATTTAGCAGACAGTTACAGTAGAATATTAACAGAGGTCAATAATGGAAGTCTGATTATAGTCCTAGGACAATTATTCAATGCTTTTGTTGTCTGCCCTTCCAACATTCCAGCAGCTATTACAGTTTTCAAATAATAATATTCATGCCTGAAGAAAGCGCTATATTCATTCGTCTTCTATTTTAAACTTTATTTTTCATTGTTATGTTATCTATCAATAAAATTATTTGGCTATATTAACCAAGCTGTGACCCCTTAGAAGTAAATAACTATTGATCAAGGAGTAAAGATCTACTGGTGCACAACACTGTTTTCCGTTAATGATCTTATTGGCCCAGCTGATAAGATGGTTGTCTTCAAACAACTGAAGATACAAAAGCAAATAATAATATAGGTCTAATTTCCATAAAAAATAGCCAGGGTTTGACCCCCTATCTTTGTTAAAGAATGGATTATTCAACCTCAGATGAAGAAGTAATGAAAAGAAAGACAATGTTGTACAGAATCCTTTTGCAGCCCTTTCACTTTGTGTAATGTGTCCATTGCCCATGGATGTTTCATTCAATATGCTTTGGAAACAACCTTCACGATGGTCTCATCAAACCCTCTCCTTTTTCAGACAAGGAAACAAGGGGACACAGCATCACTGAGGTCTTTCATAAAATAAATGTTCCTCTTACTAATATATATATGCAACATGTTATGTTGAAAGAACTTCATGATTTGCTTGTCTGAATGAAAAGACATGCCAATTATCTCTACTCTTAGATTGATTTGTCAAGAATCTCAGTCAACAGATTCTATAAAATTATATTTTTCTATCCTCCCTTATTCCAAAAGAATTTGAGGCAGATACTCAACCAGTTTACTGCAATGATATTGACCACAGCACAGACTGTGAAAATTAATTTTTGTAGCCGAAGTTATAAAACTTTAGAAAGCACTTGAATAACATGGCTACATGCCAAAGTAGAGCAGGTATCTATGAATGAAATCTGTTTCAACGCATAGATGGTACCACTAACTTTTTATTACCATAATTGAAAAGTTATGGCTTGAGGAATGATTCTTGTCAGGTAATAACAAATTTATCCACCTGCTTGAAAGAAGTGCCTCCTCGTGTAAGGAAAAAGGATATTCTCCTAGCTAGCTATTGATTTTTAAAATCTTACCTGGATAACTTGAAAATAAAAATAAGTTTTAAAAATTCAGTCCAGGTCAAGTCTAAAATAGTATTTAAATCAGTTTGGATCTCATCATACCTTTTAAAATCAGCTAAGACTTTAAGTTACAATTATTATTATTATTATTATTATTATTATTATTATTATTATTATTGCTTTTTTTTTAAGAGCCGCATTCACGGCACATTGAGGTTCCCAGGCTAGGGGTCTAATCGGAGCTACAGCTGCCGGCCTACACCAGAGCCAAAGTTATGCCAGATCCGAGCCATGTCTGTGACCTACACGACAGCTCACTGCAACGCCAGATCCTTAATCCACTGAGCAAGGTGAGGGGTCGAACCCGCAACCTCATGGTTCCTAGTCAGATTCGTTTCCGCTATGCCCCTATGGGAACTCCTATAATTATTGTTAATGTTAGGTAATAATTGGTAACAATTATTGTTTATATTAGGAGATAAGCTTTCCTTGTTCATCCAAAAATATTTATTGAGCACCCACTGAATGCCAGATACCGGCCTGAACATGAAGACATGGAGTTGGTGGTGACTGTCATGTGGAATAAGGAGTTCTGGAAAGAGCTGGTCTCTGATCCCATACTAGATGTTTTCCCTTGTCTCTTTTACCATATATTTACCACCATTTTTGCCTGCTTATATATTTATGTCCTGTTTCGCTATAGAAAGGATTTTAGGTGAACCATAAATTTGTTTCTGAGCTTCCTAGCAGCCAGTACAAAATAGGAAACATAATCAGCCACATGATTCCATGTCTCGAAGGTTAAAACAAAACAAAGCAAAACAAAAAGCAGATATTCAGGAGTTCCCACACTGGCACAGTGGGTTAAGAATCCAGCTGCATGAGTTCCTGTCATGGCTCAGTGGTAACGAACATGATTAATATCCATGAGGACGTAGGTTCAATCCCTGGCCTTGCTCAGTGGGTTAAGGATCTGGTGTTGCAGTGAGCTGTGTGTGTAGTTCACAGACACGGCTCAGATTTGGCATTGCTATGGCTCTGGCATAGGCTGGCAGCTGCAGCTCCGATTTGGCCCCTAGCCTGGGAACCTCCATATGCCACAGGTGCAGCCCTAAAAAAAGGAAAAGAAAAAAGTAAAGCAGATGTGCCACAAAAGTATGATACCTAGTATTGAGACCGGAGAGAATTCTCCCAAGTCCTTAGAAACCAGACCTTAATGACGTGGTAAGCAACATCTTCCTCAACACAATTCCTATAAATAGACCATTGCATTTTCTAGGGCTAGAGCTATAAGACTTTTCAAAGTCCACGACCACACAACAAAGTGACATTTAATAAACACAATTCTGAAGAAGAACCAAACAAGGCCAATACAAAAATACTGTTTTTTTTTTAAAGGTAGTGGCGTTGTTCTGTCTACAAGGCCATCTCCCACTGCCTGCTAACCCTTACTGCCCAACCCTGTATCTGCACAGCGGACCAGCCTGATGCAACTTCTCCCATTACACAGATTTGCTTTTATAAAGTACTTCTAGTTTTTTTTTAAGGCTTTGGCTCTTTCACTCTCTGTATATAACCTGGAAAAATAAAAAAGATAAGCTCACACTACACAGTGACTCTTATTTTCCAATCGGAATATGATACCTGAGCTATTAAATTCGCACTTTCAAGTTCCTTACCCTTGTTTTGTTCGCTCCTAATCCCTGGTTTTTATATTTGTTTATTTGTTTTTATTGCCCTTCTCTCGATTTTACTTTTAGATTTATTGAAGTATAATTGACAAATAAAATTGTAAGTATTTAACATAGGCAACTTGATGATTTGACATATACTTTGTGTAATGATTACCACAATCTAGTTAATAAAGCTATCACCTTATATAATTGTGTGTGTGTGTGCACATGTGTGTATGTGTGGTGCGAATGCCTAAAGTCCACTCCCTTCATAAATTTCAAGTACGCAACACAGTACTGTTAACTATGATCACTATACTATACATTCATTCAATCCCCAGAGCTTACTCATCCTCCAGACCCTAGTAACCACCATTCTACTCTGTGTCCATGAGTTTAACTTTTTCATCTTTTACACTCCACATATAAGTGAAACTATACAGTATCTATCTTTCTCTGTTTGGCTAAATTTCACTCAGCATAACATCCCCTAGGTTCATCCAGGTGATTGAAAATTGCAGGATTTCCTCTTACTCACAGCTGAATAATATTCCATTCATCTACCAAACAATACTTAGGTTGTTTCCATATCTTGACTGTCATGAATAATGCTGCAATGAACATGAAAGTATAGATATTGCTTCAAGATACTAATTTCTTTTCCTTTGGATATACATGCTATCTATATGTATACATATATATTATATATAAACGCACATAACATTTTCCATAATGGCTGCACCAGTTTACAGTCCTACCAGCAGTGTACAGGGTTCCCTTTTCTCCACATCCTTGCCAATACTTGCTATCTGCTGTTTTTTGATAAAAGCCATCCTAACAGGTGTAAGGTGATATATCATTATGGTTTTGATTTGCATTTCCCTCATGATTAGTGATGTTGAGGACCTTCTCATGTACCTGTTATCCGTTTGTATATCTTTGGGGGAAAATGTCTATTCAGGTCCTTGGCCTATTTTTTAATTGGATCATTTAACTTTGCTATTAAGTTGTATAACTTCTTTATATATTTTGGGTACTAGTCCCTTATCAGATATGTGGTTTGCAAATATTTTCTCCCAATCTGTAGGTTGCATTGTCATTTTGTTGATTGTTGCCTTTGTTGTGCAGAAGCTTTTTAGTTTGATGTAGTCCCACCTTTTTTTTTTTTTTTTTTTTTTTTGCATTTGTTGACTGTGCTTTCAGTGTCATATCAAAAAATCATTCCTGAGACCAATGTTAAGGGGTTTTACCTCAGTTTTCTTCTAAGGGTTTTATAGTTTCAAGTCTTAATTTAATGCTGAAATATATTTTGAGTTAATTTTTGTGAGTTAGGTAAGTTAGGGGTCCAGATTCATTCTTTTGCAGTGAATACCTCATTTTGCTAGCACTATTTTTTTTTTTTTTTTTTGCTCCTCTCTCCCTCTTTTCTCATTCTGGGATTTTAATAATGCATAGATTACTTTACATAATCATAGCCCATAATTCACATAGGCTTACCTCATTCTTTTTTCTTTGTCCATCTCGACCGAGTATCATCAAATGACTTGTCTTTGACATCACAGATTCTTCCTTCTGCTTGATCAGGTCTACTACTGATGCTCTCTATTGCATTTTCCACTTCATTCATTGTATTCTTCAGCTCCAAAATTTGTTTATTTTTTTATCATAACTATCTTGCTATTAAGCTTCTCATTTTGTTCATGTATTGTTTTTCTTAATTTGGTTGAATTATCTTTCTGTTTGTTGTGTAGCTCATTGAGCTTCCTTAAAACAAATTTCAATTCTTTATCTGGAAATCACAAATCTCCATTTCTTTGGGATAAGTTACTGAAAAATTATTGTGTGCCTTTGGTGTTTCCTTAATTTTTCATGTTGTTGAAGTCTTGTGCTACTGTCTTATCAATTGAAGAAGTCATCTCCTCCAGTCTTTACTACCTGGCTTCAGAAGAGAAATCCTTCTGTCAGCCATGCTAGGGATTCTGAAGTTTTCTCAGACCTTTTCTATGGATATGCCTGCTCCACACTTCTCATTCACTTTTTGGGGGGGAAATCTTAAGTTCGTATGCCATCTCTCAATCCTGACCAGGTAGCAATAGCTTCCTGTTTGCTTTCCCTGGGGCAGTGTTGAATGCTCAAGTTTGTGTTTTCTCCCAATCCTTAGACTCTACACATGTTCACTAGTCATCTGCAAAGGCTTGCACTGGTCACCTTCAGGGGCATGCACAAGGAGTTGGTCACAGGATGGGGGTGAAGTAGGGTTAGGTGCTCAGAGCATCGGGGGTGCCTCTTGGTCAGTTGGAAGAAGTTCATAGGCAGACTTTTGGTGGAGTCTGTGAAGTGGTTAGCAGGATCCATGTCCCTTTCATGTCTTCTGAGAGCACTGGCCGCTGCTTTTTCAGCCCTTTCTGCTTTCCTGTGCAGCACACCCTGGTATACTGGATGGGGAAAGAAAAGAAGTGGACTTCTTTGTCAAGATCCCATATAGCCAGGGAACCCAGATGCTTGTACACATGCCCTCACTTCCCCTCATGGGAGCAATTATGGGCCACAAATTTCTCTCTTGGCACCGAGCTGTGCTGTCTTAGGAGAAGGGTGATATGAATAAAATAAAACTGTTCTTCTTATCCTCTTCAGTGCATTCAATCCCAGATTTGTTTTCTGCAACATCATGCTGGAACTTCTCTAGTGGACTCCCAGACTTCCACAAAGGCACTGTTGGCCATGGGAGTTTATCAAAATTGGTGTTGTGTGTGAATCTGGCAGGGGAACAGTAGAAAACCCATAATCTACCACTTTGTTGATGTCACTCTCCTGCCCTCTTTCCCTGTTCCCTTTTCTCAGCAAATGTGAGCAGTGTGACACAATGAAAGAACACTGAACTACCAGAGCTCAAGCCCCACCTTTGTTTCCTACTGGTAATCTGACCTCTGGAAAGTTATAGCAAGTGGCCTTTCAAAGTCTCCTCATTGATTAAACACATTCTAGCATTCTCCTTTCTAATGTGTTTTTGTTGTTGGGTTTTTTTTTTTTTTTTTTTGCTCTTTTTTTTTTTTGTTTGTTTGTTTGTTGTTTTTTTGGTCTTTTTTTAGGGCCATATCTGAGGTCTGTGGAGGTTCCCAGGCTAGGGATGGAATCAGAGCTTTAGCCACTGGCCTATGCCACAGCCACAGCCACAGCCACAGCCACAGCCACAGCAAAGCCAGATCCGAGCCATGTATGTAACCCACTGAGCAAGGCCAAGGATCAAACCTGTGTCCTCATGGATACTAGCCAGATTCATTTCTGCTGAGCCATGGCAAGAACTCCCCAGTGTGTTTTGAAGATTCAATGAGATACTATAAGTGAAAGCATTGTGAAAAACTGTAGGATATTATTTAAATGTGAAAGGATGCTTTATTAAAAGCATTTTTTTTCACTGTCTGCCTAAATCTCAGAACAACCTAGTAGTACTTTGGATTTTCTGATCTCAGAATGTATTTTATGAATAAATGCTTTAAACAGACTGGTACAGAGAGGAACAACTTAGGCATATAAGTAGAATCTATGTACTGCCATGTGAAAACCACAGATGTTTCTGGTGGGCCTCACAGGCTAGGTACTTGCCCCTTTGAGCTTATACATGTGTGTTAATGATCTTCAACCTGAAGAAGGCTTGTGATGATTAGTAGTGAATGACGTGTAAGGGCACCTGACATTCAGCAGATACATGATAAATGAGAACTCTTACTATTTTACAGAGAAAGGAAACATTAAACTGGACAAAACTATAAAAATCCTGTCCATAATATTATTGTCTCACAGGGAAGTTTGGCATAAGGAGGTTTATTCCTGAAACCTACCCAGACAGGTTTAGTTACTAGAGTGTCACGTTACCTCCAGGAGCCTTATCTCAACAACTTTGGTTGGTAGAGGAGGTATTATCTTCATTCTCATTTTACAGGTGAGAAGATCAAGTGGTTACATTAGTTAGTGGAACATTAGAACAGGAATCAAGGTCTTCTGATCATCATAGTTCTTGTTTTCTCCACAGCCCCCCTTCCATGTACCCTATAAAGAAGATCCAGGACAAACATCCTCAAAGCACAGCATCCTAACAAAATGCCAGGACCAGAGGGATGTACAGAGGAATGCTACCTTTCAGCTTTGAGAATTAAATTTTAGATGGCAAAAGTTGTCCAGAGAAATGATAAATAGGGCATACCACTTCCCAGGTCTTAAGAGAAGCTATTCTAAAATGCAAAATCTAGAAAGGAGGAAGGCCTCACCACAGATGAGTAATTGCTATGTCCTCTCTGGGGTCTCCTAGCACCTCTGAACCATGTATATATTACCAAAACCTGGGCTGGCTTAAGAATACCCCAAATCTAATGTCATCCCAGACAAGGTTTAAAGGATACCTCTGAAGGCCAAGAACCCTGCTGGTTTGGATTATCCAAGGCTTGGGGAAATAGAGGAAAGAAATATAAGAAAGAATCTGAACACAATTATTAGTGGCCTGGAGCAAAAGATTTCAACTAAAAGTCACTGCATGTTTGGTCTCTGGACCCTGGAACTAGCTTAGAATTCAAGCACACAGGTCAGAGACCCAAAGGGCTGGCAGAATACAGCTTGGGTCATGCACTCCTCCAGTTGGAAAAAAGTCACAACTATAACCACTGACAAAGCTAGAACTATCTGAAACCAGCTCCATTTCCCCATCTTCCCAGTACCTCCTACACACTTTAAAAGTTGCCATTCTCCTGTGAGAAAAAAAAAAAATATTGCTGAGATATGCTCTAGAAATCGCCACTGAATTTAAACAATGAGGAGGGGTTTTGAATTCTGGCTGATTACAATTAACTCAGGAAATTATATGTGTGTGTGTGTGTGTGTGTGTGTGTGTGTATAACAGAAAAGTTCTTTAAGCAAAGACTGTTCAACGGAATTTTGGACTAACTGAATTTTTCAGTAGGACACAATATTTTGTGCCTATTCCATACGCCGCAATTCACAATTGCCCTACATCTTTTCCCAACATGTTTTTTTCCACCCTTTAACTGTCCCCATTAGGAAGACCAACATGACTAATCTTTGAACTTCAAAGTAAGAAAAAGGTGGTCATATATACCCCAACATTTATTTGTTCCAGACCTCTGAAACAAATATTGACTTGAAAGATAGATTTTTTTTTTTACTTATATTTTGTTTATTAACCTCATCTGAGTGTCTCTCACTCCCTCTCTCTGTTGTTTTGTTTTGTTTTGTTTTGTTTTGTTTGTCTTTCCAGGGCTGCACCCATGGCACATGGAGGCTCCCAGGCCAGGGGCCAAATCAGAGGTGCAGCTGTTAGCCTACACCACAGCCACAGCAATGCCTAATCTGAGCCACGTCTGCGACCCACACCACAGCTCATGGCAATGCCGGATCCTCAACCCACTGAGCAAGGCCAGGGATTGAACCTGCATCCCCAAGAACACTGTCGGATTCATCTCCTCTGAGCCACGACAGGAACCCCTGAAAGATCTTTACAGTCAATTTTATTTAAGAAACTTGTGAAGTTATTGCATTGGGGTTGGAAATATGCCTTCTTCAAAGCTGCAATTTACACTGAAAGAATCTCAGGAAATACAAAGTCCTTGAGAGTTTACCATTGTGTTTTTTTCTGCCTTCATTACAGACATGTAAACCATGAATTATTGATGTTCAATGAATCTCCCTAGGGCTCTCACAGTTTGCCATTCCATCACATCATCAGTCTCCTAGATGCGCATGTAGAGCTTCCCCTGGGAGTTCACAGGTCCTTCATGAATGAAGAAAGGCCAAGGCAGAAAAGATGACCTATGCTAGTGCCCATGATCAACCTTCCAGATCTGGGGGCATTCCACAGAGAATTGGAATCACTGTGCTGGGTGGGCAAAGAGGGGTATACTGGGGTGGGGCTGCAGTGGGGGATGCGTAGAGCTCCGACTGAAATGAGGGGCAGAGCAGGAGATTCTCTCAAATGCTGAGGATTCAGAGGAGGGAGCCTGCAGCCTGTTTTACTTCATGACAGTTCACCCACAGAAATTCATCACTCCCTGATTTCCAAACTCAAATTCAGCACATCAGGGACATTCCGCCACACATGGCCCATGAGAGGTTTCTTTGTCAGGATTACACATCATAAAGCATACAGGCCAGAAACAGGAAATCCCCAAAGTCAGAAGTCCCTTGACAGTGGATTTATTACAAACCTGTCTTCCCCTTGGGTCATCCCTTTGAGAGGAGCTTATGAACATCCTTTGTCCCAAATCCCAGTCCTACCCTCTACTTTCTTTCACTCTGTTCTGGGTCACCTCATGAAGAAAACAACTTACAGCTCAGTAGTACATTTCTGGGTTTCTTTTATTTATTTGGTTCTCAAACACAAAGCCTGGATCCAGGGATGGCACTATAAACTCCTTTAAACACAAAAATAAAACTTGATATTTCCATAAGGCCACAAAGAAAAGGCATTGGGTCTGACTTAGCTATTCCCCTGAGTTCTCTCCAGAAGTCAGAGGTAAGGAAAGCTATATTTCCCAGCATGGACACAGCATATACCTTTATGACTGAAAGAGGATGTTTTTATTTGCACTGCATTATACCCATAAATTCCATCCACTCAGCAAGTCAAATTATTGCTGGCCTCCAAAATACATTAAGTTTGGGTTTAAATCAGTCACTTTTGAAGATATACTGCAGGCCACTTCCTAGCCATATTTGTAATATATTCACCCTGCAAATGTTCTTTAAAATGCATTGTTTGTGGAGTTGTCTTACTTCAGTCAGCCATGTGAAGACATAAGGAATATAAGCTCTAATTTGCAGCTTCTTTGTGTGTGTGATTGCTCATGATCCCTACTCAGGGAGCGAATGGCTGCCAAAATGCTTTCATGCTACGAAGAGAAAGAGCTCGCCGAATATGAATCGAATCAGAATTTGTGATATAATAGTAAAAAGCAGTGGGAAAATACAGAGCCCTGAGCAGTTTATGTTAGAATCTGGTAACAGCAGACAAGCTTTTCCAGAAAATAGTGGGAAAAGGAAAGCCAAGGAATTATTTGGAGTGCTTAACAGTGTATGACAAGATTAAATTATGCTTAATGGCAATGCTCAAAAGTTCCTTCCCTTACCCAGAATTTCTATTTTACAAAGTGTTACACATTTGAGCCCTTCATCAATTGTCATTCAAATAACTTCAACAAGATGAACTGATTCAGAGAGTGTGAAAGCTGGATCGATTATCATCTTAAGTGGCTGAGAAAGAGAGAGATAACATTTCCATGATTCCCTTGGGAAAGAAGGCCAGTTTTCTCTGAACTTCCCTTTTCAAACTGCTCTCTGCTCGAGATCGGGGTGGGATGGGGAGATGGGCACCATGATGGGAGGGATGTGCCCTGCGGTCTCTGCAGACGTTGAGCATTTCTCTGAACTGAGTAAGGAAACTTGCACCTTTCAAGCCTGGGAGAAGCAGGACATTCAGACAGCTTTGCACCTGCCACTACTGCTTATGCCCACCTTATTTCAAAAGACTGGTTTGTAAAGATAAAAGCTGCTAACACCTTACCTAGAAAGAAGGCAGCATCTTTAAGTAGTATGGCATAGATGGTTCTTTGTATTTTTCAGAAATCAAGCACATATGTTTTTCCTTTTCAAGGCTATTAATGAGGCAATTTCCCATCTATCTACATTATCTATCATGATTAACATCTGATCAATATTAAGGTATGACTTTCCCATGAATCAAATGCCAGGGCCAACTGATATATAATATTCCACATTCTCTAATAATCAAAATATTTCACAGAGACTATCATATTTAATCTCGAGATATAAAAATATTACTAATAATTACCATATTTGAGTACTTACATGCCAAGGACCTTGCAGGGTACTTTATATTTATTATCTCCCTTATACAACTGTCAACCTTATGATAGATATTACTTTCATTTTTCCACTGAGGAAACAGAATCTGAAAGGTTAAATAGCTGGCTAGCAATCACAGAGCTAGTAAGACACAGAGCTAGAATTTAACCATGGGTATTAGTCATTCCAGAGCTTCTTCAATCACTACCCATGTCTATCACCATGATTATTGTATACTGGGGACCAGGAGTTTGCTGGAACCACTTGTGCCAGCTCAGAAGAGCTGATTGTTCAGTATTTAGGAAGTCTGTGAACTGGTTGTTGTCATGTTGGTAGCTTGAAATTTCCTGCAGTGGGAGCACTTACACAATGGGAATAGGCAAGCACTATAAGGGATTTTTTAAAAGAAGAGAGAGGAGTTCCCATTGTGGCTCAGCAGTAACGAACCCAACTAACATCCATGAGGACATGGGTTCAATCCCTGGCCTCACTCAGTGGGTTAAGGATCTGGTGTTGCCATGAGCTGTGGTGTAGGTCGCAGACATGGCTCGGATCTGGCATTGCTGTGGCTGTGGCTCAGGCTAGCAGCTACAGCTCTGATTCGACCCCTTGCCTGGAAACTGCCATATGACGCAGATGCACACCATCCCCCTCCAAAAAAAAAAAAAAAGACAAAACAAAAAGGGAGAGAGAGAGAATGAGAGCACCAGTTTCTTTTTTATAATGACTTTTATTTTTTCCATTATAATTGGTTTACAGCGTTCTGTCAATTTCTACTGTTGAAAGAGAAAGACAAATACCATATGATATCACTTTTATCTGGAATCTCATATACATGATGAACCTTTCCACAGAAAAGAAACTCATGGACTTGGAGAACAGACTTGTGGTTGCCAAAGGGGAGAGGGAGGGAGTGGGATGGACTGGGAGAGCACCAGTTTTTAAACATTTACCAACACATCACTGCCAAGGAAAAACATTTCCAAGCATCACAGAATTATCTGGCCCTTTCTTTCCTTCTATACTGTTGTCTCCAAAATGTATAATGTGACAAAGTTAGCAATAAAGTGGCATTAATACCCTGAAAAATGGTGTCAGGCTCTGGGCTAGGTGTATTCCTACATAGTCTCAGCTGCAATGCCCAGGCTGGCCTGATTCTTCCCTTTCTCTTCAATCACTCATTTTCCTCACACTGCCTATAAACCACAAGGTGATTGGCAGAGCGAATGGAGAAATTTGATATAGTTGCTTTGATGAAAAATTCTGTAAACCAAATTCAACTCTTGGATTAAAAATTAATAACCTCGGTCTAAGGTGCCAATTAGTTCTTTCTCAGCACTTACTCTTCATCAGGTGAATATAATGTAAATCCAAGGAAAGATATTTTCTGAACACAGAGGACATCCCTTTATGTCCACTATCTGATTTCCACTGAGGAGAGTCATGCTCAATAGTTTTTATTATTATACAATTAACATTTATTGAGTGTTAATAGTGAACTTATACATAACAGAGACCATTACTATACCTGATTTCTTGGCAGATTGTAGGAACAGCATGTTTTTGATATCTTGGATGGCACCAAGCTTGCTATAATTTCCCAGTGAAGTCAGTTGCTCCTAATTTCCTGAACATCTGTGCATCAAATTCATTAAATGGCTAATGAATCCAGACATATAAGGTTCATAAAAATATTTATATCTGACATTAACAAAATGGCACTCCTGCTTTTTCCCTCTACGTGACACCCTTAAGACAACCAAGTTTTTGTCGCGGGCAAGAACTTAGTAGAAGGAGGTAAATGACTGAAATCAGTACCTTCAGGTTTCTTCCATGGAAAGGAAGGATAGAGAAGCCAAGATTGAAAGCAGTTGGTTAATAAAAGACAAAGAAGAGGAGAACAGGAGTCAGGAGTGCAGGCAAAGTCAGAATATGTCTATATTCCATAAAGCCATTTACATGAAGATTCCAACAAATACAGATTTGAGCATTATGTGGGTGTAATCAGTAACTACACATGTGCCCCACCACACCCCCATGCTGTCACCACTACCACCAGCCAGATAAGAGGGTCTCCAGGCTTAGGCCATGCTTACAAAAAATTAATGATTACAATGCTCTTATTCCTATAAGTTTAAATATTCTAGCAAATACTTCAGAGATACTATTTACATGAATGCTGAACTGAGAGCCAAATGCTCTCAACAAATGCTTTCTGCTCTGAACACTATATTCCCTGACTAGGTGATCTTGCACCTTTTATTGGATTTGTCTGTTGCCTCAGGTTCTTCCACCCCCATGCATAAAGTGAATGGGTCATGGGTTAAATTTTCAGCCCCCTCCCAATCTAAAATTTTTAGGCTTATTCTACTGAGGAAAGCAGAAGGCTGGGAATTAATGTTTGCCAACAGAACTTTAGTCCAAAGGTTAAAAACATCGCTCATTTTTGAATTTGCACAATCCAAGGAAAGGGCTTCATCAGAGCCTAGTGGGAGAAACCTGCAACTTCTTGTTCCCTCTGCAGACGCCTCTCTCTCCCTACTTGGAGTCAAGTTTGCAAAACAAGGGAAAATTTGGTCAAGAAGAGAAAACCAGGAACTCAGAGATCCGGCAGCTCTGAAACGCATTTCCCTGATTCACAGAGGGGCAATGCTTGCCAAGGAGCGTCGAGTTAGGTGGGGATATTGGGCAGCACATCATCTAATGAGAGGATCCTATAACCCTTAACAGAGAGACAGAAGCTACTAACGGGCTATATTTAGCACCACAACCTCCCACTGTAGAAAGGGTTTAGGAAAAAACTTTCAAGTTGCATTTGCTTAAACAAAACTATTTTCCTAATTTAAAGTATACTTGTGCTAATGATAAATGCTGGAGAGGGTGTGGAGAAAAGCAAACCCTCCTACACTGCTGGTGAGAATGCAAATTAGTACTGCCACCATGAAAAACAATATGGCAGTTCCTAAAAAGGCTAAAAATAGAACTACCATATGATCCAGCAATCTCACACCTGCACAGATATCCAGAGGAAATTTAATTTGAAAAGATACATGCATCCCAATGTTCATAGCAGCACTATTTACAATAGCCAAGACATAGAAGAAACCTAAATGTCCATCAACAGATGAATGGATAAAGAAGATGGTATTGTAGTTACACAGTGGAATATTACACAGCCATAAAAAGAATGAAATAATGTCATTTGCAACATGGATGGATCTAGAGATTATCATACTAAGTGAAGTAAGTTAGACAGAGAAAGACAAATACCATATGATATAACTTACTTGTGGAATCTTAAAAATGATACAAGTGAACTTATTTTCAAAACAGAAACAGATTCAGGCATAGAAAACAAACTTACAGTTACCAAAGGGGAAAGGGCAGAGGAGGGATAAATTAGAATCTTGGGATTAACATATACACACTACTTTATACATATTAGAAAAACAAGGTCTACTGTATAGCACGGGGAGCTATGTTAAATATCTTGTAATAACCTATAATGGAAAAGCAATATATATATACACTGAAATATATAATATACTGAATCACTTTGCTGTACACCAGAAGTTAATACCACATTATAAATCAACCAGATTTCAATAACAATTAAAAAAGAGGTATACCTGTGCTGATTGGGGGCCCCTAACCCTCAGAAAATGCTCTTCAGTTACTTTTTTTTTTTTTTAACAAAAGACATTGTACTTTATTAATCTATTATTGTTTTGTTTTGTTTTTTCTTTTTTGGCCATCCCAAGGCATATGGAATTCCCAGGCCAAGGATCAGATGCAAGCCACAGTTGCGACTTGCATCACAGCTGCAGCAATGCCAGATCCTTTTTTTTTTTTTTTTGCCTTTGAATATATACAGGTATTTATTACCTAGTTTTATAACCATATGTAAACAAAGATACCAGTAAATACCAGCAAATCAACATTAAGTATCATGAGAGACATTTGAAACTTGACCTAATTGAATCAGAGCAGATTTGATCAGCTATAGTTTTTTTTTTTAACAGAATAAAATACATATATTTAAACACAATTACATTCACACAGATTATTATATCATGGATCTTAAGAAACAGATTAAGTGACTCCCTCTGGGGAAGTAGAATGGAAAATATGCTGAGACAAATAGGAAATTTACTCTATACTTTATCCCATTTTGTATGGCTTTCATCTTTACTATTTAGTATTATCTATTACATTTCAATTTTTCTTTAAAATTAGCATTATATTAAAATTGTGTATATTATGCAACTTAAATTTACAAAGAAAGCCTTATATACCATTAAATATTTTATATAGCATAATAAAAAGAATAACTCTTCGGTTATTTTTTATCTAAAATTACAAAATAGTGAGAGAACTTCCATAGAGAAAGGAAAAGTATAGAAGGAGGAATAAGACTCAGAACACCCCAGTGGGCCACATTTGCAGCTTTGTGACTTTCCCAGTTTCATCACCTAGAAGGATCTCACAATACCTTTCTCCAGCCCTGCTCCAGTGCAGGTCAACCTCCACCTGTGCTCTCCATTCCTCATTACTGCCTCAGCCCAAAGTAATCACCCTACCCATCTCAACTTCTCCAGTGCAATCTGTTTTAAAATTAAGTACTCCTTTGTGATATCACTTTTCTGCTATCAAAGCATCATTCAATATTAGTATCTTTTAAATATGCACAGTTTATTGCCCTGATTTGATTATAAATTCCTTGAGAGAAAGTTTTGTGTCATTCACCCCAGAGTGTTCCCACAAGACCCTGGTAAGTTGCCAGAGTGGGCCCTGTTTTTTCATCTGTAGAATGGGGATAATGATAGTGCTTATTTTATAGACCTATTGTGAGAAGAAAATGCAATCGTGAGGAGTAAATTAAGTGTGATTCAGTACGTGTTGAATAGCGTATTTTATTAATACTCTTAACATTATATTAAGACAAAATACAGGGCTAAAAATAAGCAAAACCAAAAGCTGGTTCCACCTGTACCAAGTAGTAGCTTTGTGACTTTCAGAAAGTCAAGTAAATTCTCTCAGCCTTAAATTATTCACTCATAAAAATCATAAATGCAATAATCTGCCAACTTTCTGTTGTTGTGAAGATCAAATAAATACTTTTAGGGTGTTTTACAAATGTATCATTTATTGTTACTCAGTAAATATTTGATTTGAGAATTATGTTGTCCTTACTTTATCACACAAACAGCTTGTTTTTCTCCCCTTTGAGGCTGACAGGTCACCAGTAACGCATCTTATGGGCTTAGAGGGAGAAAAGCAGTACTTTGGATCCTCTGAATTTCCAAAAACTTGTTTGTGTTCTGGTGATGCCCAGCATCCTGGCCTCCTATGGTCATAGTCCAGGCTTATCAGTGTTCTACAACACCAGAGCAATCAAAATAAAAAACGTAAAATTTCTACTACCTAAGCTGTTGTTTTGTTTAAAGCAAGTAAAATGTAGCTTTAAATAGCCAGTTGATCAACTCTGCCGGCATAATTGGCAATGCCCATACACTCCCTTGTGAGAGAATCAGAAGAGAGCCGGAAAGCACCAAACACCCCAGGTATGTCCTAGGGTGCCTCCCTTGGGGACAAAAACTTTCTCCAGCCTAAGTACAGAGGAGCCTCAGCACAGGCCCAGAATGGGGTTCCCAGCCCATGCCTAGGCAAGGCCATCACTTTTAGGAAAAGTTAAGTGCATCACAGATTAAATTGCACAATTTGATTTCCTGACTTCTTATGGCCTAAACTTATTCCTTTACTTGCAAACCATAAATACAATCATTCTTATCTTTCCAATTTCATGTTCTCATGTATTAGATGCCAGAGGCCATCTAAGTTATGTTAGCAACACACCAAATATTCATTCGTCTATCAAATAATTATTTACCATGTCTAGGTGCAAGCCACTGGAGCATACAAAATGAATGATACAAACTGGTATTTTTTAGATAACTCATCTTAGTATCAATGAAAATTTGTTTATCTGGTGTTACCCAGCCATAGTTTACAATGTTTCCACTAATAGTACTTTGGGGGAAAAAAGGAAAGCATTACTCAGGTAATAACACATGGTTAAAATATAGAATCTAGTGTTATCTCTTCATTAAAGACAATGAAAGATATAAGATTATTTGGAAAAATTATTTGATATCCTGATATGCTCACACTCATGGCTTCCTATTTTCACTGTACAAGTGTATTTTTATCAGGTATAGCAAACAACCCAATAAAAAGGTAAAGTATGGTTGAAGTATACAGGCTTTATGATACTTCTTGAAATTACTCTGCTTTTATAGAGGATGATATTCATGCTGGAACAGCTATAAAAAATATGGAAATGTAAAAGAAGAGAGATTAAATACGGGATTTATCTATGAGCCCTGGCACATTAAACCCTTAACATATTTGAAATATGACAACCACCTAGATCCTCAACATCAGGATCATACAGGGAATTCTAATGGTGACCTGCGCCTTCTCTTCCAAGAGTTGAATTTTTGTTGTTTTAAAGATTTTTTACATATTTGCTCAACTTGCCCAATTACAGTACCTTGTCAGTTTAACCAGTAAGATGAAAACATTTGATATTTGTGCTGCTAGGTTACCCACCCTGACCTGACATACAACAAGCAAAAGCTGGTCCTTGGCTTCCCCTTTCAGATTCCCACAAAGTGGGAGCCTAGGCTATGCCATCAGGCTGGAAATGGCAGCAGCAGCCGCCGCTGCAGCAATCATTGGGGGACAGGCAGGATGCCCAGTTCTAAATCCTCTGCCCATGAAACACGCTGTACTGGTGCATCAAAGTGGGGTCAGTCTTGAATCTGCAAGCTGTTGGGGAACAACACGTCATTCCTCCATCTGTTACCTATAGTGGCCTCCTAATAAAGGTGCCAGCTGACATCCTGGTCCTCTGCAGAGGGTGGTAAGAAAAGGCTAGTGCACCAATCATATATCATTTCTGCAGGATTGAAGATATGATCATCGGGAACTATCAAGACCTTGGAAAATAAAACCAGAGTGGTTGGATGGGCAGCAAAAGAATGAAAAGCATGCCTGTATTAAGCAGACCTGAGAGAATGGCTGTAAGAGAGGTTTTAGTGTGGGCTTGGGAAAAAGAGGAAGGGGAAGTGAGAACAAAGAGAAATCATGGGCACCAAGGGACCGCTGGGGAGTAGAAGGTAAAGAGGTGAGAGACGAGGCATACTTCCCAAATCTGTCTTTCCTCTTCTTTCCACTGGGCATCTTCTAGCTCTTCGCTTATATCTCACATATGCCACATGAGTTGGTAGATTAAAGCAACCTGGTAATTAATTTTTAGAATAAAAAGACCCCAAAGAGTTCCAATTTAAAATGGCATCTGGCTAATGGCCCTGATATAGTCTCTTCCACTAAAACACACACACACACACACACACACACACACACACACACTAAAAGAAAAATATTTACATTGCCACCAAAAATTGAGATTGACCGTCAACTCCTTACCACTAACTGCAAGGTCACTGAACCTGGATTTTTAAAGGCAATTAGTGGCCACCTGTGATTGCCACCAGGCTTAGAGAAAGCCCCTGTGTCTGAGGTTAGAAAGGCCCATTATACCTTCCCCACTGTCTGCCACCTGGCTCATTAAATAGACAGCCAATCTTCTACTATTAAGTGCTTTTTTAAAACTGGAGTGTTATTTTCCTTTTACATCCAACCCTTCAGATACCCAGAAAGAATCAGTCTGCAAAAAAGGAATGAGGAAGCAAGTTTTGGAGGGGCCTCATTCCAACCAGGAAGGTGTCCCCATGAAGAAGGCACAATATCACAGAAGAGAGGGCAAAAAAATCTCTGGCTACCATATACACTGAATAGTACAAATTTCATGCCAGAGAGAAAGGTAACGATGGCAGGGAAGACATGGAATGAAAACATGCCAGACACCAGAAATCCAGCTACAAATGTGTGACATCGATTTACCTTTTGGATGTAGCTCTGTAGAGGGAATTGAACCCATATTCAAGTGAACAGAAAATAGAACCTGTGAAAACACCAAATCTGGATAGATCTCCTATGTTAAGAAAAGTGACAAAAAGAATAACTAACAAATGTATTTTGATAAATGACATAGAAATAGAGATAGAGACTATCACCCTAAAGACTCAGAGGGAGCACAGACCTCCAAAAATGATTTATCACAGGAATTGAAAGAAATTTTCAGAGAAAGTTTTTCCACCTTCAATAGAATTCAAGAAGTCATAGCCTCTCTGAGACAGGAATAGATATCCAAGATATGAGAATAGGTCATGAGAAAAAGAGACTAAGGTAAGATGAAAATAAAAATGTATGAGAAAAAAAAAGGATTTATGTTATTGTAAATCAATAATACTTCAATTTTTAAAAATAAATGAAAGCTCTAAAAGGAATTCTTACAACTCAATAGCAACAACAATAAAAATGGGCAAAGGACTTGAATACACATTTATCCAAGGAAGATAGCCAACAAGCACATGAAAAGATGATCAACATCACTAACCCTCAGAGAAATACAAATCAAAACCATAATGCAATATCACCTCAAGCCCATTAGGATGGCCTCAATCAAAAAAAGCAGAAAATAGGAGTTCCCATCGAGGCTCAGTGGTTAACAAATCCAACTAGGAACCATGAGGTTGTGGGCCTTGATCAGTGGGTTAAGGATCCAGCGTTGCCATGGGCTGTGGTGTAGGTCACAGACTCGGATCAGATCCCTGTTGTTGTGGCTCTGGCGCAGGCCGGCAGCGACAGCTCCGATTAGACCCCTAGCCTGGGAATCTCCATATGCTGCAAGTGTGGCCCTAGAAAAGACAAAAAAAAAAAAAAAAAAAAAAAAAAAGGCAAAAATAACACATTAGTGAGCATTTGGAGAAACTGGACACTTGTGAGCTTTTGGTGGGAATATAAAATTATGCAGCCACTATGGAAAATAGTGGAAACAATTTTTTCCTCAATAAATTAAAAATAGAACTATGAATGACCCAGAAATTTCACTCCTGAGTATATATCTAAAAGAATTGAAAACAGGATCTTGAAAAAATATTTGTATACTCATGTTGATGGCAGCACTATTCACAATAGCTAAGAGGTGGAAGCAACCCAATGTTCATTGACAGATGAGTGAATAAACAAAATGAGGTATATTATATAGTACAATGGAATAATATACAGCCTTAAAAATGAAGGAAATTCTTTCATATGCTATAATATAAATGAAATTTTAGGATATTAATAAGTGAAATTAGCCAGTAATAAAAAGACAAATACTGAATAATTCCACTTTTACGAAGTATCTAAAGTAATCAAACTCATAGAAGCAGAAAATAGAATGGTGGTTGTCAGAAGGCTGGGGGAGGGAGAAACAAGCTGTTCCATGGGTACAGGGTTTCGGTCATGCAAGATGAAAGTAGCCCATAACAATGCGAGCAAACAGAGGAAAAGTTTACTCTATAAAAAAAAAAATCAAACAAGACTCAGGTTTCTCCTTTGCCAAAGTAAATTCCATCAAGACAAAAAGGATATCTACAGAAGTCTTAAAGAAAACATTTCTACCTGGAATGTTATACCCAGATAAGTCATCTTTCCAGTGCAAAGATAACAGAGCACTAATTTCAGATATGAAATTGCTTAAAAATTATACTTTCCCAAAACCCTTCTTGAAAAAAATTACTTAGACATACCTTCTTACTGAGAGATGATTTGAAATAAACGTAAGACTGAAAGTAGTGTGCCTTTGAAGGATTAGCAATGAAAGAAGTAGTACATTTTAATTATATTAAATAATTGTTCCAAAATTTGTGAAGAACAGAAAGAAAATATCAAAATAGGTATCAATAAAAGAAAAAAAAGTTACATATAAATAGTAATATGTGTCAAATCTAGGTTTATATTATCAAAGATAGGGAAGTGACAGGGGGAGGAATAACTTTCTAGACATTTATAAAAGTATTTTGAAGCTTTGGTTTAATTCTTGATTTTGAAAATTTAGGGAATATAAAGAATGGTTTTAAAACAATTTAAAGGCAACCAATGTAAAATGTTCTAATATAAAAATATATGAAATTTAACTGTTATGTATTTGAAATAGCAAAATTTTAAATAAAATTATCTTTCAAGATTTCCTTAAATAGATTAATAAAAATAAAATTTAAAAGTAAGGAAATAAAACATACCGCATAGAGCAAATGAACAAAAGATAAGGAAATACCAAATGTCATAAAGAGGATAAAATATATTAATAATGAGAAAAAATATAGATGAATTCAATCAGGCCATTTAAGGACCAGTAATTACAAACTGGCTTTAGAGATAAAATTCAACTCCATGCTGCTTAAAAAAAAAAACCACCAAAAACTAAGAAATCCAGACAGGTAAGAAGTACAATAATGGGTAAATATACATCTGCTAAATACATGCAGAAGAAAATTTACAAACCAGCAGTCAAGCCAAAAAGCAATAAACAGTCCAAGGATGTAATTTTATATTGATAAAAGGTATAATCCACAACTAAGGGGAAAAGAGATATTTTTTATACACCAAATAGCATAGCAAGATTGAAAAAGCAATGCCCATATATCAGACTATAAAAACCACAATTAATTCCTCAAAGCAGAAATCCTAAAGGCCACTTATTCCAACCACAATGCAATCAGAAAAACTATTATCACATATTTAACCAAGCAAAATCATAGTCAAAACCAACAACTTTGAAATTGTAAAAAAACACTCTCCTAAACTAATACAAAGGAAATCAAATCCTTAATCATAGACTAGATTTTAAATAACATAACTAAGAAATAACATGAGTAAGAATATTAACTGTGGGATGTGACCAAAATTCCAATCAAGAATGATTTCATACCCTCTAATGAATTATTAAATCAAGTATGAAAATAAACAATTTGATAAAATTGATTACTCTGATAATTAATAAAATTAATTGGAAATAAAATGGTAAAGATGATGTTTGAACACTTGCCATGAGTCAAGTACTTAACCAAACACCTAACATAATTATCTTGTTAAACCCTCACATTATTCCTGAAAGATACGTATTATTAGTTGTATTTTATAAATAAAGAAACTAAGACTCAGAGATATTAGTAATTTGCCAAAGATCACACAGCTAGTAAATGACAAAATCAAGATATATTCTAGGTTTATGAGACTCCAAAGTCTTTGCCTTTAACCGCTGCTATTATGGGATCAGGAAACAACAAAGAGTCTAAATGATAAACAAAAGCTAGCTCTTTGGAAAAACTAGACAAAGATCTGTCAAACCTAATATAGAAAATAGAGATAAAAAGAATAAAAAATGTTTTTTTTTAATCAAATTACCCATGACATTTTTCACAGAACTAGAACAAACAATCCAAACATTTATATGGAACCACAAAAGACCCAGAATTGCCAAAGCAATCCTGAGAAACAAAAACCAAGCAGGAGGCATAACTCTCCCAGACTTCAAGAAATACTACAAAGCCACAGTCATCAAAACAGTGTGGTACTGGTACCAAAACAGACAGACAGACCAATGGAACAGAATAGAGAATCCGGAAATAAACCCTGACACCTATGGTCAATTAATCTTTGACAAGGGAGGCAAGAACATCAAATGGGAAAAAGAACGTCTATTCAGCAAGCACTGCTGGGAAACCTGGACAGCTGCATGCAAAGCAATGAAACTAGAACACACCCTCACACCATGCACAAAAATAAACTCCAAATGGCTGAAAGACTTAAATATATGACAGGACACCATCAAACTCCTAGAAGAAAACATAGGCAAAACACTCTCTGACATCAACATTATGAATATTTTCTCAGGTCAGTCTCCCAAAGCAATAGAAATTAGAGCAAAAATAAACCCATGGGACCTCATCAAACTGAAAAGCTTTTGCACAGCAAAGGAAACCAAAAAGAAAACAAAAAGACAACTTACAGAATGGGAGAAAATAGTTGCAAATGATGCAACTGACAAGGGCTTAATCTCTAGAATATATAAACAACTTATACAACCCAACAGCAAAAAAGCCAATCAATCAATGGAAAAAATGGGCAAAAGACCTGAATAGACATTTCTCCAAAGAAGATATACAGATGGCCAACAAACACATGAAAAAATGCTCAACATCACTGATTATAAGAGAAATGCAAATCAAAACTACCATGAGATACCACCTCACACCAGTCAGAATGGCCATCATTAATAAATCCACAAATAACAAGTGCTGGAGGGGCTGTGGAGAAAAGGGAACCCTCCTGCACTGTTGGTGGGAATGTCAACTGGTACAGCCACTATGGAGAACAGTCTGGAGATACCTTAGAAATCTATACATAGAACTTCCATATGACCCTGCAATCCCACTCTTGGGCATCTATCCGGACAAAACTCTACTTAAAAGAGACACGTGCACCCGCATGTTCATTGCAGCTCTATTCACAATAGCCAGGACATGGAAACAACCCAAATGTCCATCGACAGATGATTGGATTCGGAAGAGGTGGTATATATACACAATGGAATACTACTCAGCCATGAAAACAATGACATAATGCCATTTGCAGCAACATGGATGGAACTAGAGAATCTCATCCTGAGTGAAATGAGCCAGAAAGACAAAGACAAATACCATATGATATCACTTATAACTGGAATCTAATATCCAGCACAAATGAACATCTCCTCAGAAAAGAAAATCATGGACTTGGAGAAGAGACTTGTGGTTGCCTGATGGGAGGGGGAGGGAGTGGGAGGGATCGGGAGCTTGGGCTTATCAGACACAACTTAGAATAGATTTACAAGGAGATCCTGCTGAATAGTATTGAGAACTATGTCTAGATACTCATGTTGCAACAGAACAAAGGGTGGGGGAAAAACTGTAATTGTAAAGTATACATGTAAGGATAACCTGACTCCCTTGCTGTACAGTGGGAAAATAAAAAAAAAAAAAATGTTTTAAATAAGAACCTAGAGGAGTTCCCATCATGGCTCAGTGGTTAACGAACCTGACTAGCATCCATGGGGACATGTGTTTGATCCCTGGCCTCGCTCAGTGGGTTACGGATCTGGCATTGCTGTGAACTGTGGTGTAGGTTGCACACACGGCTTGGATCTGGTGTTGCTGTGGCTGTGGCATAGGCCGGAGGCTACAGCTCCCATTGGACCACTAGCCTGGGAACCTCCATAATGCAGGCAATGCGACCAGCCCTAAAAAGACAAAAAAATAAAAAATTAGAACCTATCATACTACGTGAAGTTAGTGAAAGACAATCATATGATATCACTTCTATGTGGAATCTTACAAAAAGAATACAAATGAGCTTATTTATAAAACAGAAATAGATTCATAGACTACAAAAACAAACTTATGGTTACCAAAGGGGACAGGTTGTGGTGGGGGGCAGGGGATGGACTTGGGGTTTGGGATTGGCATGTACTGTGGTACATGGAATGACTGGCCAATAAGGACCTTCTGTATAGCATAGGGAATTCTACCTAATATTCTGTAATAACCTATATGGGAAAAGAATCTGAAAAAAAATGAATGTGTGTACATGTATAACTGAAGCACTTTGTTGTACAGCAGAAATTATCACAACATTGTACACCAACTTTTTTTGTATACTTCAACAAAGCTTTAAAAAATGAAAAAAAAACAAAATAAACATGGTGAAGAAAACCTATCTGTAAAATTTTATGAGACAAATAGTCAATAGCATATATTTGATATTATCAAGGAATTATTTTAGGTGTGATAATGGTATTCCAGGTGTGTTAAAAGACAAGTTGTTAGCTTTTAGAGATTCATACTGAAATATTTAAAGATGAAATCATATGATATCTGGGCTCTGCTCCAATAAAGTATGGGGGAAGGGAGAGATGGAGGATATGGCAAAATTAACCATGAGCTTATGGTTATTGGCACCAGATGGATAACTGGGAATTAATTATATTATTTTATCTACTTTTGAGTGTATATGAAATTCTGCATAATAAAACAATACCTATTGTTTTAAAAAGTTTTAAATAAGAAATGGGCTACATAAGATGCATTATGATTTTTTTTAAATTATTCTTTACTTCAATAAATTTGTAAATATTGATGAACTGGATTATTTCGTAATAAAATATTAATTATCAGTTGTGTCAAGAAGAAACAGATCATCTGAATAACTCCGGAAAAAGTGGGAAATGATCAGAGGCACAATGATTTGAGTAATTTACCAATGAATTTTTTTTTAAGTTTCAAGCAACAAGAATGACTTTTTTTTTTTTTTTTTGTCTTTTTGCCATTTTCTTGGGCCGCTCCTGCGGCATATGGAGGTTCCCAGGCTAGGGGTCTAATCGGAGCTGTAGCCACCAGACTACGCCAGAGCCACAGCAACATGGGATCCGAGCCACATCTGCAACCTACATCACAGCTCATGGCAATGCCGGATCCTTAACCCACTGAGCAAGGCCAGGGATCAAACCCGCAGCCTCATGGTTCCTAGTCGGATTCGCCAACCACTGAGCCACGATGGGAACTCCAACAAGAATGACTTTTAAAACAAGTTTAGAACCAAGATGAACAAATGCCAGCTGCTATAAAGACACAAAGAAAAACTTGAACAAATGTTCCTGAATTGGAAAATCCAATTTTATAATGATGTTTTTAAAAATTCTTCTAAAATTAAGCTGAGGATTTCACTCAATCATCATAGAGATAATTTTCAAAATTTGGCAAAATATTTCAAGTTTAACAAACAAAAAAGAAGACTGATCAATACAGTTTTAGATAGTTAAAAATGAGTAATGAAGGGATAATCTGGGTGATTAAAATGTCCTATAAATGAATAGCAATTAAACTGTAAAAAAAACTTGCAAAAATCAGTGGGTAGAGCAATGGAATGGAATAAAATAGCCTAGAAACACACACAATATATAAAGGAATTGGCATGTGATAAAGGTGCCAACACAGTCAGTGGGGAAAGAATTATGCAGTCAATGCAGCAGGACAGCTATGAAGGACAGAGAGGTGGACAGGAATTAGATCCTTCCCTTATACCACACACATGCACATGCACAGTTTAAAGATGTAAAGGTAAAATTTAAGAAATTAAGTTATTTCAAAACTTGTGAAAGCAGATGAATATACAAAGTAGGATTGGAAAAGATTTTTTCAGGCATAAATGTAATGAAAAATATCAAAAAGGTGAAAAGTCAATAGGCTTGACTACATTTAAAAAATTAAATTTCTCTATTTCAAAAGGAAATAAAAGATTTAAAAGAAAACTGGTAGAAAAATCTTAATATGACAGACAATATGTTGATATAATTTGTGTATAAGGGACTCATACAGTTGGATAAGACTCCAAGTAACGGATTTCTGTAGTTTAGGTGCCCACTTCCAAAACCCCTCCCATTTGGAGGAAATTCCCATATGGACAAGCTGCCATTCTTGCTCACTGGCCAACAGCAGGAGGCCATGAGATCTAAACACAGCCAATCTGTGTTGTGTAGCCTATCTGTTTTTGAAGGTGAAACAAACACATAGAATCTACTAAAGATTATTCCCAGATGGTCTGGTAAATTTCAGAGGCAGAGGATTCATTGTCGGGCAATTATAGTGCCAGTGGTCATGGTACCAACCATTGTCCAGCAGTTACAGTGGTAGCTGTAATGTTTTAACTATTCCTGTGGCAGGATGTCAGCTGGGCCATGAGTCCCTTGGTTCCTGCCTAAGCGTGATTCTCAGGCTTCCCCTCAGTTCTGTGAGCTACCTAACACCCTTTAGCAACCAATTATTTTTCTTAAGTTAACTTATCTTCTTAAGTTATTTTGCTTAAGTTTTCTTTAAGCAAAAAAACTTAAGAAAACTTAAAAAAACTTAAGAAACAATGTCATTTGGTCATTTGCAACCAAGAATTCTGACTAGTACATCTCTCTAAATAAATGGTCAAAGCCACAGAAAAAGAAATACAAATAGTTAATAAGTATTTATAAATATTCAATCTCACTATATCAGAAAAATCATCTCTAGAAAATCAAAACAATAACTTGGGGTTAAAATCAGCATATTTCTTTATTAACGATAAGACTTTGAATTAGTAAAGATGTAGAGAAATGGTAGGTGCACAAATTTATACAATCTTTTTAGAAAGCAATTTGAGTATATACACCAAAAACTTTCGATATGTCCCTAACTTTCTGACATACCAATTCTTATTCTAGATATTTATCCTAATAAACATTTATGCAAAGATTTATGTATAAGGATATTCATTTTAGCTTTGCTATTTGCAGTTTAAAATTTTAACCAAAAATTTGTTGAAAAATAGGAAAACGGTTAAGGATGTACAGTAAAAGCATTCTCATTCTCAATGCACCTCCATTTAACTTATATATATATATACATATATAATATAAAATATTTATATATTTATTTCACTATATGAAATATTACTCAGCAATAAAAAAGAATGAAATCTTGCCACTTCTGATGACATGGATGAATCTAGAGGGTATTATGCTAAGTGAAATAAGTCACAAAGAAAAAGACAGTCAAAGGTGGGTGGCTTTGACAGAGAAGCAGCTGAAGCTCCACCATAGACAGATGGTGGAGGAGTAAGGGGTTGCACTCACCTTCTTCCACAAACACATCAAAAAAACACATCTACATGTAAAACGACTTGCACAGAACATCAACTGAATACTGACAGAAGAACTTAAACCTCCAAAAAGGGCAAGAAACTCTTGACATAACTGGGTAGAACAAAAGAAAAAAAGAGAGAAAAGGAATCAGGACAGGACTAGAATTCCTGAGAGGGAGCTGTGAAGGAGAAAAGGAACCCACCTCCTGGGAAGCCACCTAACTGAGGAAAGATTGGTTGAGTCAGTGGGACCTCAAAGTCGCCAAGAAAGTGCAGCAGCTGGACTGAGAACAGCAAAGCAGAGTGAGAGCAGCACAGATCATCTGAACCACTGGCCCAGACACCACAGCCTGAGATGCTCAGGGAGACGACTGGGGTTGGCGGCGTGGTGACAGCCTAAGGGGCTAAGGAGAAGTGCACCACGGTGAGGGAGCAGTATGCCATGAGCTGGGGAGGGGAATGCCATGGCAGAGGGAACCCAGGAGAAGTTCTGGACCTGCAGGATAGGCAAGGCGCCACTGCTGGGGAGGGCAAGAGAAGCAGGGCCAGACTGCCATAGGAATCTCCCTGCGCCCAAGCATGAGCGTGCGTGCCTATGGGCTCTCGGAGGGCAGGGCAGCTCTGGCACAGGCCATGGGCAGCAAGAAGCCTCTTGCTCATTTAGGAGAGACTGGGCACTTCTTGTACAGGCTACCAGTGGCCAGGTACCTCTTATGTGGGCTAAGGGCATCAGGGGGCTAAGTGCAATGTGATGCCTCTTGCACGATCTACAGATGGCAGGGACAGACCACGGCAGTCATCTCAGAGGCCTGAAGGAGGCGTGGCTTGCCACCACTGGGGGCCTGAGAGTGGGCTCCACCTTCGACCCCAGTCACCTCAGGGGTTGGCAAAAAAGAAAAAAGAGGGCACTACAACCAAGCACCATACTCTGTTGCTCTCACTCCCCTGGAAACACCCACCCTGCAGCTGCCAATGCCAAATGCTTTGGGCGGTGCCCAGACACTTGGTCACTGTGCCTTCTCAAGACCCTACAACTAGGAGCAGCTGGTGCAGCACCTCCTGCATGGGCTAAGTGGGACAGGGTGCTTCTTGAGTGGTCTGCAGGTGGCAGGGGGCAAACTACCCCAGTTTTCTCTGACTCCAGAGGTTGGCGTGGCCCACCGTCACTGGGCATATGTGAACAAAAACTGCTTCTAGCCCCAACCACCTCAGAGGGCACCATAGAGAAAGACATTGTGATGGAACACCACCTGTTGCTGCTCTCGCTCCCCTGGGAGCACACCCACACTGCTGCTGCCACTGCCAAACGCTCTGGGTGGTGCCCAGATGCTTGATCACTTTCTCTTCCCAGGAACCTGCAACTAGGAGCAGCTTGTGCAACACCTCCTATGGGGGCTAAGCAGGACAAGTTGCTTCTTGCATGGTCTGTGGGGGGCGGGGGGCAAACTACCACAGTTATTTCTGCCTCCAGAGGTGGGAGTGGCTCACCACCACTAGGAGTCCATGAGTAGACACCACTTGCAGCCCCCATTCACCTCAAGGGCACCACAGAGGAGGGCACTGTGACTGAACACCACCTGTTGGTGCTCTCGTACCCCTGGGAACACACCTGCCCTACTGCTGCCACTGCCAAACGCTCTAGGCAGTACCCACATGCCTGATCTCTGTCACTTCCCAGGATCCTGCAACTAGAAGCAGCCTGTATAGTACCTCCTATGTAGGCTAAGTGAGACGGGTTGCCTCATGCATGGTCTACAGGTGGCGGGGGCAAACTGACTCAAGAGACAGTCATGGCCCACTCCCAATAGGGGTCCCTGAACAGACACCACCTGTGGTTCCAACACCTCAAAAGAGGGTTGCAATCAAATACAAGCTGTTGTTACTCTCACTCCCCTGGGAACTCACGCACCCTGCTGCTTCTACTGCTAAATGATCTGGTCACCTTGAGGTTATTACCACTTTCCAGCACCCTGCAACTAGGAGTAGCCTGTGCCACCTTCCTGCACAGCAGGCCTTGCTGCTTCCAGCAGGCCTTGCTGCTGTTGAGAGCCCAATGACCAGGCATTGACTGCTGGCCCTAACCATTGCCTCCTTCTCTCTGAAAACACCTTGAACATCCTCAGAAATAGCCTCCTTACACCAAAGAAAGATACAGCAAATATTCAAACTCCCACACCAAAAATAAATAAAAGGGGAAATAAAGAATTTCTCCAATAAACAAAAGCTAAAAGAGTACGATACTAAACGCATTCTAAAAGAAATAGTGAGATGGAAATCCTATAAAATTGAATTGTGATGATCACTGTACAATGACAAATGTAATAAATTCATTGAGTAATAAAAAAAAATAAAAGAAAAGAAACACTGAAAGGGTTTCTCTAAATTTAAAAAAAAAAAACATAAAAAGAATTAGGATGGAGGAAACCACAACTAGAAAACAATCACTTAAATAAGCCAGCATACAGATCTAAACATGAAGAGGTTAAAAAAGAAAAAAAAAAAAAGACATCAAAATCATACAATATGGGAAAGGAAAGTAAGAAAACATAGATCATTTTTTTATTTTAATGATGTGTTTGAGCCTATATGACTATCAGGCTAAAGCAAGCAGATATAGGAAGGGGCTAACATACTTAAAAAACAGGGCAACCGCAAATCAAAACTGAACATTACATTCACAAAAACTGAAAAGAAAAGTACTCAAGCATAAAATAAATGGAAACCATCCAACCAAAAGAAAAAAAGAGAAACATAGAATCAACTGGAAAACAAGATTTAAAATGGCAATAAATACATATCTATCAATATCACCTTAAATGTCAATGGACTGAATGCTCCAATCAAAAGACACAGAGTGACAGGTTGGATAAAAAAGAAAAAGCCTTCAATCTTCTGTCTATAAGAGACTCACCTTAGGGCAAAGGACACATACATATTGAAAGTGAGGGGATGGGAAAAGATATTTCATGCCAATGGACAAGACAGGAAAGCAAGAGTGGCAATACTCATATCAGACAAAATAGACTTTAAAACAAAGAAAGACAAAAAGGAAACTACTTAATGGTTAAAGGATCCATTCAAGAAGAGGATATTGCAATGGTCAACATAGATATGCACCTAATATAGGAGCACCCAGATACCTACAACAAGTACTAACAGACATAAAAGGAGAAACTGATGGGAATACAATCACAGTAGGAGATTTTAACACCCCACTCACATCAATGGACAGATCCTCTAGACAGAAAATCAATAAAGCAACAGAGATCCTAAAGGACACAATAGAAAAGTTAGACTTAATCAACATTTTCAGGAAATTCATCCAAAAAAAAATCAGAATATATATTCCTCTCAAATGAACATGGAACATTCTCAAGAACTGATCAAATACTAGGGTACAAAGCTAACCTCAACAAATTTAAGAATATAGAAATTATTTCAAGTATCTTCTCTGACTACAATGGCATGAAACTAGAAATCAGCCACAAGAAAAGAAATGAGAGAAAACTTACCATAAGGAGACTAAATAACATGCTACTAAAAAACCAGGGGGTAATGAGGAACTCAAGAAGGAAATTTAAAAATACCTCAAAACAAATGATAATGAAGACACAACCTCTCAAAATCTATGAGATGCCACAAAAGCAGTGCTCAGAGGGAAATTCATAGCAATACAGGCCTTCCTCAAAAAAGAAGAAAAAAAAATCTCAAATTGACAACTTAACACACCACCTAAATGAATTAGAAAAAGAACAAAGCCTAAAGTCAGCAGAAGGAAGGAAATCATGAAGATCAGAGAGGAAGTCAATAAAATAGAGATTAAAAAAACAATTGAAGAGGAGTTCCCATTGTGGTGCAGTGGTTAGCAAATCTGACTAGGAACTATGAGGTTGCAGGTTTGATCTCTGGCCTTGCTCCATGGGTTAAGGATCCAGCATTGCCATGAGCTGTGGTGTAAATTGCAGACGCAGCTCAGATCCCAAGTTGCTGTAGCTCTGGCGTAGGCCAGCAGCTACAGCTTCAATTCGACACCTAGCCTGGGAACTTCCATATGCCACGAAAGTGGCCCTAGAAAAGGCAAAGAGACAAAAAAAAAAAAAAAAAAAAAAAAAAAAAAACAAACAATTGAAGAAATCAATAAAACCAAGAGCTGGTTCTTTGAAAAGGTAAACAAAATTGACAAACCTCTGGCTAAACTCCCAAGAAGAGGAGAGGAAAAACCCAAATAAACAAAATAAGAAATGAGGAGTTCCCGTCGTGGCGCAGTGGTTAACGAATCTGACTAGGAACCATGAGGTTGCGGGTTCGGTCCCTGCCCTTGCTCAGTGGGTTAACGATCCGGCGTTGCCGTGAGCTGTGGTGTAGGTCGCAGACGCGGCTCGGATCCCGCGTTGCTGTGGCTCTGGCGTAGGCCGGTGGCTACAGCTCCGACTCAACCCCTAGCCTGGGAACCTCCATATGCTGCGGGAGCGGCCCAAGAAATAGCAACAACAACAACAACAAATTAAAAAAAAAAAAAAACAAACAAACAAAACAAAATAAGAAATGAAAAAGGAGAAGCCACAACTGATACTACAGAAATACAAAAAGCCATAAGAGAATACTATGAACAACTGTATGCCAAAAAATTTGACAACCTAGAAGAAATGGACAACTTTCTAGAGACTTACAACTTGCCAAAACTGAATCAAGAAGAAATAGATCAACTGAACAGACTGATTACTAGAATGAAATTGAATATATCATAAAAACACTCCCTACAAATAAAAGTCCAGGACCAGATGGCTTCACAGGCAAATTCTACCAAACATACTTATACCCATCCTCCATAAACTTTTTCAAAAGGTTGAAGAAGAAGGAACATTCCCAGAGACATTCTATGACACCACCATCACCCTAATTCCAAAATCAGACAAAGATACAACCAAAAAAGAAAACTATAGGCCAATATCTTTGATGAATATAGACACAAAAATTCTCAACAAAATTTTAGCCAACCAAATCCAACAACATATAAAAAGAATCATATACCACAACCAGGTGGGATTCATCCCAGGTACACAAGGATGGTTCAACATATGCAAATCAATCAATATCATACACCATATTAACAAAAGAAAAGTCAAAAACCACATGATCAGCTCAATAGATGCAGAAAAAGCATTTGACAAAGTCCAACATTTATTCATGATAAAAACTCTTACCACAGTGGGTATAGAGGGAACATAACTCAACATAATCAAAGCCATTTATGACAAGCCCACAGCAAATAATTATTTTCTCTATAATACTCAATGGAGAAAAGCTGAAAGCCTTCCCACTAAAATCTGGAACAAGACAACGATGCCACTTTCACCACTGTTATTCAACATATTATTGAAAGTCCTAGCCACAGCAATCAGACAAACAAAAGAAATAAAAGGCATCCAAATAGGAAGAGAAGAGGTAAAAATGTCACTATATGCAGATGACATGATGCTATATATAGAAACCCTAAGGACTCAACCCAAAAACTACTTGAACTGATCAACAGATTCATCAAAGTAGCAAGATATGAGATTAACATTCAGAAATCAGTCACATTTCTGTATACTAACAGTGAAATATTAGAAAAGGAATACAAAAATACAATACCTTTTAAAATTGCACCCCAAAAAAAATCAAATACCTGGGAATACACCTGACAAAGGAGGTAAAAGACTTATACGCTGAGAACTATAAAACATTAATCAAGGAAATTAAAGATGTGAAGAAATGGAAAGATATTCCATGCTCCTGGGTTGGAAAAATTAATATTGTAAAAATGGCCATACTACCCAAAGTAATCTACAGATTCAATGCAATCCCTATCAAATTACCCATGACATTTTTCACAGAACTAGAACAAACAATCCAAAAATCTATATGGAACCACAAAAGACCCAGAATTGCCAAAGCAATCCTGAGGAACAAAAACCAAACAGGAGACTTCAGGCAATATTACAAAGCTACAGTCATCAAGACAGTGTGGTACTATTATCAAAACAGACATACAGACCAACGGGACAGAATAGAGAACCCGGAAATAAACCCTGACACCTACGGTCAACTAATCTTTGACAAAGGAGGCAAGAACATAAAGTGGGAAAAAGACAGTCTTTTCAGCAAGTATTGCTGGGAAACCTGGACAGCTGCATGCAAAGCAATGAAACTAGAACACACCCTCACACCATGCACAAAAATAAACTCCAAATGGCTGAAAGACTTAAATATAAGACAAGACACCATCAAACTCCTGGAAGAAAACATAGGCAAAACATTCTCTGACATCAACATTATGAATATTTTCTCAGGTCAGTCTCCCAAAGCAATAGAAATAAAAGCAAAAATAAATTAATGGGATCTAATCAAACTGACAAGCTTTTGCATAGCAAAGGAAACCAAAAAGAAAACAAAAAGACAACTAACAGAGTGGGAGAAAATAGTTTCAAATGATGCAGCTGACAAGGGCTTAATCTCTAAAATATGCAAACAACTTACACAACTCAACAGCAAAAAAGCCAACAACCCAATTGAAAAATTGGCAAAAGATTGAGTAGACATTTCTCCAAGGAAGATATACAGATGGCCAAGAAGCACATGGAAAAATGTCCAACATCCCTGATTATTACAGAAATGCAAATCAAAACTACCATGAGATACCACCTCATAACCATTAGAATGGCCATCATTAATAAGTCCACAAATAACAAAGGCTGGAGGGGGTGTGGAGAAAAGGGAACCCTCCTGCACCATTGGTGGGAATGTAAGCTGGTACAACCACTATGGAGAACAGTATGGAGGTACCTTAGAAATCTATACATAGAATTACCATACGACCCCACAATCCCACTCTTGGGCATATATCTGGACAAAACTTACCTTGAAAAAGACACATGTACCCCCATGTTCATTGCAGCACTATTCACAATAGCCAAAACATGGAAACAACCCAAATGTCCATCGACAGATGATAGGATTAGGAAGATGTGGTGTATATATACAAAATGGAATACTACTCAGCCATAAAAAAGAACAAAATAATGTCATTTGCAGCAACATGGATGGAACTAGAGACTCTCATACTGAGTGAAGTAAGTCAGAAAGAGAAAGACAAATACTATATGATATCACTTATATCTGGAATCTAATATATGGCACAAGTGAACATTTCCATAGAAAAGAAAATCATGGACTTGGAAGAACAGACTTATGGTTGCCAAGGGGGAAGGGGAGGGAGGGGAATGGTTTGGGAGCTTAGGGTTAAAAAATGCAGACTAATGCCTTTGGAATGGCAAAGAGATCCTGCTCTGTAGCACTGGGAACTTTGTCTAGTCGCTTACAATGGAGCATGAGAATGTGAGAAAAAAATGTGTACATGTATGTGTAACTGGATCACCATTCTGTACAGTAAAAAATTGACAGAACACTGTAAACCAGCTACAATGGAAAATAAACAAATAAATAAAAATCATTATATAAAAAAGAAAGAAAAAGACAGACACCATATGATCTCATATATAGAATATAAAAAACAAAACAAAATAAAAACAAATTCATAGATACAGAGAATGAGCAGGTGGTTGCCAGAGGTGAAGGGGTTGGAAGAATGAGAGAAATAGGTGAAGGAGATTAAGAAATACAAACTTCCAGTTACAAAATAAATGAGTCACAGATGTGAGAAGTACAGTGTGGGAAATATAGTAAATAATAACATGATATCTTTGTATAGTGACAGATGGTATCCAGACTTATTGTGGTGATCATTTTGGAATGTACAGAAGTATCAGATAACTCTGTTGTGCACCAGGCACTAACATAGTGTTATAAGTCAATTATACTTCAAAAACAAACTCATAAGAAAAGAGATCAGATTTGCAGTTACCAGAGGTAGTTATAAGGTAAATAAATATTAGGGATGTAATGCATAACATGATAAATATAATTACACTGCTGTGTGTTATATATGAAAGTTGTTAAGACAGTAAATACTAAGAGTGCTTATCACAGGAAAAAATATTCTTTTTCTCTTATTTTGTATCTATATGAGATGATGGATGTTCATTGTGGGTTATTGTGGTTAACATTTCATGGTGTATATAAGTCAAATTATTATGCTGTACACTTTAAACTCTTACAACATTGTATGTCAGTTATCTCTCCATAAAGCTAGAAGGAAAACAAATAAATAATAAGTTTAGGGGGTAAAAGAAGTGTATGCCTTTTAAGAATAACTCTACATCATTTATTTTACTATTTCACTTTGGGCCAGAGTTACTTAAGCACTCATTAAGTAACTCCTTTCAGGAGTCTGAAAGCTACATGGTTCCAAGGCTAAAACATGAGTTGGCATCCCTGGGATGGTCTTGGCTTTCCCCACTGTTAACAAGATGGCAACCACAGCTCTGGGGAGCCAATGGCAGGAACGTAGGGCTGGGTTGCAGATGGGGAGGGTTTTGCCACAGTTCTTTTCTTAGCAGGAAGAAAATCTTTAACAAAGGCCCTTGTGTCTCTCTGGCTGAACTGGGTCACATGCCAACCACCAAACTATTCGTTGGCAGAGAAGAATGGGATAGTCTGGCTTAGAACCACCATAGGTATCTCAGTGTTTATGCTTAACTTGTTCCAATTTCATCCTCCCAGTAGAAAATGTTCACCTTCTCTGAACAAGTCTTTTCCACACATCTGCACAAAATCATGGCCATTTTAGCTAAGATAAAGAGGGGAACTGCTATGCCATAGATGACAACCATGTCTGCCTCACTTGCTTTAAACCAAATTTTTCAATTAACTAATCAACTACTGGCCCAGATACACAGCTTAAATGAGTACAACCAAATCCCAGTTATTAAAATTATTTTTAAAAGCAGAATGCCATATTGTGATATATTTATAGTGTAAAACCAATTTATATATATAATGTACAGATGTATTTACTTACATATAAACATACTTAAAAAACCTAAAGATACAAAAAAAAAATAGCTTTGGGTTTACAAATTGGTTTTAATTTTCTTCCTTACATCTTTTCATATTTTCTGATTTTCTCAATGAACAAATCATTTCAATAAACTGAAAAAATAAATATTTTTAATGATTTTGTGAAATAATATATTCATGCCTTTCATTTGTATAGCAGTTTTAAGCACATGATTTTATCTTCTTTACATGTAAAATCAGAGTAATATTTCCTTTAAAAAAATGCATTCATACATGTAAAATGCCAGCAATAGTGCCTGGTAGATAATGAGAGCTCATAAATAGATGCTATAAGTATTTCATATTTACTCTGTGACATAGGTAGGACAGGACTTGTTATCTTCATTTTATAGATTGCGGAACTTGAGGCTAAGAGAAGTACAGTGCCTTGCCCAGACCATACTACTTGCCATAATCAGTGTTCCTTTCAATTACACCATCCCTGTCCATCATCCATGGTATAGATGCTAAATAAAAAAAGTCTATTCTGGAGTTCCCGTTGTGGCACAGTGGTTAATGAATCTGACTAGGAACCATGAGGTTGTGGGTTTGATCCCTGGCCTTGTTCAGTGGGTTAAGGATCCGGCATTGCTGTGAGCTGTGGTGTAGGTCACAGACGCGGCTTGGATCCCGCATTGCTGTGGCTCTGGTGTAGGCTGGTGGCTACAGCTCCAATTAGACCCCTAGCCTGGGAACTCCATATGCCGTGGGAGCGGCCCTAGAAAAGGCAAAAAGACAAAAAAAAAAAAAAGGAAAAAAGAAAAAAGAAAACTCTATTCCTAATGCCTGAGAATTTTTGAAATTATAGGATTTTTAAAAAAACAGACCATCTCATTTTTGTTGGTTGAGATATAATTCACATATCATAAACCTCACCCTTTTAAAGTTTATAATTTAGTGATTTTTAGTACCTTTATAAGGTTATACAACTATCACCACTAATTCCAGATATTTTCAAACCCCCTAACACCCGGAAGTCCCCCTGTGGCACAGCAGGTTAAGGAGCTAGCATTGTCACTGCATCAGCTTGAGTCACTGCTGTGGTGCAGGTTCCATCCTGGCCTGGAAACTTACAAATGCCACTGGCTCAGCCAAAAGAAAAAAACATATCCATTAGCAGTCACACCCCATCTCCTTCTCCCCCAAACCCCTGGAAATCACTAATCTCTTTACTGTTTCCCTATTCTGAACATTTCCTATGTAGGAAACTATATCATATGTGGCCTTCTGTGTCTGGCTTTCTTCACTTAGCATGTTTTTTGGGTTGGTTTTTTTTTTTCTGTTTTTGTCTTTTTAGGGCCGCACCCAAGGCATATGGAGGTTCCCAGGCTAGGGATCTGATTGGAGCTGAAGCCTCTGGCCTACACCACAGCCACATCAAGACAAGATCTGAGCTGCATCTGTGACCTACACCACAGCTCACTGCAACGCCAGATCCTTAAGCCACTGAGCAAGGCCAGGGATCAAACCCACATCCTCATGGATGCTAGTTAGGTTCACTAATCACTGAGCCACAACAGGAACTCCATCACTTATCATGTTTCTAAGTTCATTCATGTTGTAAAATGTCAGCATTAATTCCTTTTTATGGCTAAATAATATTGCATTGTATAGATATACTACATTTTTTATTCATTCATCACTTACATACTAGATTTCTGGACATAGAAGTTTGACAAGTTTAACCAACTAAAATAAAGAAAAAGCAAGTAATTCAAGGAAAAATCAGGAAAATAACAATAAAATAGCCAGTAACCAAAAAACAAATCATAAAATGCAGCTCATCTAATCCATCTAGTCATATTTATATCATTGCCATGAAAACTCTAATTCCTTGTTTTCCTAAGGGAAAAGAATCCAAAAAAAAATTTGTGCTTATATGTTTATATATATATATGTATGCATATATATATATATATATACACATAACTAATATGTAACTGCATTTCTTTGTCATGCATCTGAAACTAACAACATTGTAAATCAACTATACTTCAAGTAAAAATTAAATAAATAAAATGAATGACAAAAAAATTCCCGTTTTCCTTAAATAATAAAACATCAGACAGACTCCTTTAAAAAATTAGAAATGACATCCATTCATGATCAAGACCCTCGCCAAAGTGGGTATAGAGGGAACATTCCTGAATATAATCAAAGCCATTTATAATAAACCCACAGCAAATATAATCCTCAATGGGGAAAAACTGAAAGCCTTCTCACTCAAATCTGGAACAAGACAGGGATGCCCACTCTCACCACTGCTCTTCAACATCGTTTTGGAAGTCTTAGCCACAGCAATTAGACAAACAAAAGAAATAAAAGGCATCCATATAGGAAGAGAAGAGATCAAACTGTCACTGTATGCAGATGACATGATACTATACCTAGAAAACCCTAAGGACTCAACCCCAAAACTCCTTGAACTGATTAATAAATTCAGCAAAGTAGCAGGATATAAGATTAACATTCAGAAGTCAGTTGCATTTCTGTATACCAGCAATGAAACATTAGAAAAGATACGATATTAGACGTATTAGACGTATTAGAAAAAATACGATACCATTTAAAATTGTACCTCACAAAATCAAATACCTCGGAATACACCTGACCAAGGAGGTAAAGGACCTATATGCCGAGAACTATAAAACTTTAATCAAAAAAATCAAAGAAGATGTAAAGAAATGGAAAGATATTCCATGTTCCTGGATTGGGAAAATCAATATTGTAAAAATGGCCATACTACCCAAAGCAATCTACAGATTCAATGCAATCCCTATCAAATTACCCATGACATTTTTCACAGAACTAGAACAAACAATCCAAACATTTATATGGAACCACAAAAGACCCAGAATTGCCAAAGCAATCCTGAGAAACAAAAACCAAGCAGGAGGCATAACTCTCCCAGACTTCAAGAAATACTACAAAGCCACAGTCATCAAAACAGTGTGGTACTGGTACCAAAACAGACAGACAGACCAATGGAACAGAATAGAGAATCCGGAAATAAACCCTGACACCTATGGTCAATTAATCTTTGACAAGGGAGGCAAGAACATCAAATGGGAAAAAGAACGTCTATTCAGCAAGCACTGCTGGGAAACCTGGACAGCTGCATGCAAAGCAATGAAACTAGAACACACCCTCACACCATGCACAAAAATAAACTCCAAATGGCTGAAAGACTTAAATATATGACAGGACACCATCAAACTCCTAGAAGAAAACATAGGCAAAACACTCTCTGACATCAACATTATGAATATTTTCTCAGGTCAGTCTCCCAAAGCAATAGAAATTAGAGCAAAAATAAACCCATGGGACCTCATCAAACTGAAAAGCTTTTGCACAGCAAAGGAAACCAAAAAGAAAACAAAAAGACAACTTACAGAATGGGAGAAAATAGTTGCAAATGATGCAACTGACAAGGGCTTAATCTCTAGAATATATAAACAACTTATACAACCCAACAGCAAAAAAGCCAATCAATCAATGGAAAAAATGGGCAAAAGACCTGAATAGACATTTCTCCAAAGAAGATATACAGATGGCCAACAAACACATGAAAAAATGCTCAACATCACTGATTATAAGAGAAATGCAAATCAAAACTACCATGAGATACCACCTCACACCAGTCAGAATGGCCATCATTAATAAATCCACAAATAACAAGTGCTGGAGGGGCTGTGGAGAAAAGGGAACCCTCCTGCACTGTTGGTGGGAATGTCAACTGGTACAGCCACTATGGAGAACAGTCTGGAGATACCTTAGAAATCTATACATAGAACTTCCATATGACCCTGCAATCCCACTCTTGGGCATCTATCCGGACAAAACTCTACTTAAAAGAGACACGTGCACCCGCATGTTCATTGCAGCTCTATTCACAATAGCCAGGACATGGAAACAACCCAAATGTCCATCGACAGATGATTGGATTCGGAAGAGGTGGTATATATACACAATGGAATACTACTCAGCCATGAAAACAATGACATAATGCCATTTGCAGCAACATGGATGGAACTAGAGAATCTCATCCTGAGTGAAATGAGCCAGAAAGACAAAGACAAATACCATATGATATCACTTATAACTGGAATCTAATATCCAGCACAAATGAACATCTCCTCAGAAAAGAAAATCATGGACTTGGAGAAGAGACTTGTGGTTGCCTGATGGGAGGGGGAGGGAGTGGGAGGGATCGGGAGCTTGGGCTTATCAGACACAACTTAGAATAGATTTACAAGGAGATCCTGCTGAATAGTATTGAGAACTATGTCTAGATACTCATGTTGCAACAGAACAAAGGGTGGGGGAAAAACTGTAATTGTAAAGTATACATGTAAGGATAACCTGACTCCCTTGCTGTACAGTGGGAAAATAAAAAAAAAAAATAGAAATGTATTTTTTCAGCTTTTCTTGGAATCATTTCTTATTTGTTTTCTGTTTATTTACTAGAAACCAAGAATCTTCCAAAACTTTCCAGAATCTTTTGTCCTTCAACTCATCTGCAAGTCTTTTATCTAGAGTCCCTTAACCATAAGCTACAAAATACACACATCTCTGATACTAAGGTTAGGTGCTAATGGGAAGCATAATGTTCATTTCCATGGGGCTCTGGGACCTATGCTTATTTTCTACGTACACAGACATTTAAATAAATGATCTCTGTGGTCCTATGTAGTTCCAGAAGTCTACGGTTCTGGTTTTGTGTTTGTGTGTGTAGCCACCACCTCTGCTCCACCCTCACCTGCCCCTCACCTGCCACCACTCCATTCCATTCAGGTCAGAGAATTTAGATAGGACTTAACTGCTTGTGGCTCTGGTGGCAGAAGGAATTGGAACAAGGAGACAGTGGTATCATATTACAACAACCCCAAAGGTTTATATAGCACTCTACAGTTTACAAAGCAATTCTCCATGCAATTTGTCATACAAGTCCCCACGACAGCCCTTGAGTAGGTCAGATATTTCAGCAAAGGAGAAACTGATATTTGGAAACTGGTCTAAGTTCATATTGTCAAATGATGGATCCTGAGGCTCCTGCCTCCCAGTCTGTGTTCATCACATTGTCTTGCTGCACCCCTCTACTTCCAATGGCACTGGGACAGTGAAGAATGAGCAGCTCAGGGAAAGTATTGATAGCTTGTAGCTGCTTACAGTGGTCACAGGATGATTGTTCCCTAACATGCCTGTGCTGAGTGGGGATAAAGGAAAGGGTGAAGACAGGAGTAAAGGGACAGTCAAAGGAACAACTGAAGAAATATCTGAGTGCACTCAAGCCAGTAACCCTGTACTGCATGAAGAATACTTATTACCACAAGCTCCTCAGTTATTGAAAGCTTCTGAGAAATGAGAGTGTCCACACTGATTGTGAAGGATGCCTTAAACTTGGCACTACCCACCCATTCCCAGATCTTCCTGCAGGAATATTGCTTGGTGATGTGATGGTCTTCATTCTGAGCTTCTATGAGTGGATAAACTGCTATTACAGACCTTTAGGCACCACACCACCACAAGTAAACCATATGTAAAATAAGCAAAGTGCCTTGCTTGGCATTTCAATCCATTTCAAGGCCCATCAGGCCCCTCAAAATTTTCACCAGATTCCAAGACTTACATTTTTGCTTCCACTTTTATTAACTCCATACCTTCATACACATCGCCTATGCATATGCCAGGTGTTTTACATATATTTCATTGCATCACACCTTTGAGTTAGGCATTATTATCCCCATTTTACAGATGGGCAAACTGGGCTCATAAATATAAGTAACTTGTTCAAGCCACTTAGGGATAGAGCTGTCATTAAAAGACAGGTCTCTGTTGTTCCAAATCTATTTTCTTTTTAATAAAGTGCAATACTTCTAATTCTCTATCAGAATTTCAATTGGAATCTTGCCTGAAGTTAAATGATATAAACTATTTAAGAAGTTTATTTTAGTATAAATTTGTGAACATTCTAATTTCTAAATATACTGATAATATACTTATTATAAATTCAATTAATGAAATAATGAAGCTGCTCTGATAAACACAGCTGAAACGGGCATTCTAGCTCTGTGTCTCTTACTTCATGATGTATTTTATTTATATTGCATAGAATTGAGGAAATCATTCAGTAGGTACAAATATCTTTTAATAATGGTTTTAGTAGTCTTTTAGTAGTGGTCTGTGACCTCAAGTTGTACCTTAATTAAACAGATATGACAGAAAGAACTTTTTCTGTCTGAAAAAAAAATTCTATTAACCTGGTTGCAGAAATTGATATTAATTTTTGCCAGTGTGTTAAAAATTGTTACATGAGACATTTTAGCTTGTATGTTGTATTTATTACATTAGGAATAGCGTAAAGTGCATTTAATATTTGAGAGTGAACTCTTCCCAATTTGATCTATAAATTCAACCCAATCCTAATAAAAAAATCTCAGTAGTCTTCTTTGAAGAAATTAACAAGCAGATGCTAAAATTTGTATGTATATGCAAAAGACCTAGACTAGCTAAAACAACTTTGAAAAAGAAAAATAAGGTTGGAGAATTTACCCTGATTCTTAGACTTACAAGAAAGGTACCATAATCAAGACAGTGTGGTATTAGAGTAAGGATAAACTTATAGATTAGTAGAACAGAATAGAGAGTCCAGAAATAGAACCAAACTTATACGGTCAATTGAATTTTTGACAAAGATGCCACGATAATTAAATGGGAAAATCAGCAAAAGGGTGCTAGAATAACTAGATATCTATAATGGAAATTTTTAGCCTCTATCCTCACCCTACAATACATACAAAAATGAACTCAAAATAGATCAAAGATTTAAAAATAAGAAGTAACACTATTTAATTTCTGAAAGAAAATATAGGAGAAAATGTTTGTGACATCCAGTTAGAAAAAGCATAAATCACAAAAGAAAATATTCTTTAAATTGACTTTTTCAAAATTAAAAGCTTTTGCTCTTAAAAAAAGAGTTTAAAAAGACAGAAAAGGTATCATTTCACAGTGCAATATATGAAAGTGAAGTCTTTATGCTGGACACCTTAAACTTACAAAGTGCTGTATGTCAATTTCATCTCAATAAAACTAGAGGTAAAGGGAAGGGAAGCAAAAAACTGTGATATGCCAAACAGAACATCTAACAAAGGGCTTGTATACAGAATATATAAAGAAGTGTTACAACTCAATAAGAAGGAAACAACCCAATAAAAATGGGGAAAAGATATGAACAGATTTGAAAACTTCACAAAAGAAGATATACAAATGCCAGTAAGCATATAAAAAGATGCCCAACATTACAAATTATGAGGAAAATGCCAATTAAAACCACATGAACTGAACTTTTTGCTGTGGTGCAGTAAGCTAAGAATCCAACTGCAGAGGTTTGGGTTGCTGCAGAGGTGTGGGTTCAACCCCCAGCCCGGTGCAGTAGGTTAAAGGATCTGGCATTACTACAGCTGTGGCAAAGGTCACAGCTGCGGCTCAGATTAAATCCCTGGCAAACAAACAAAAAAACCTACATGAAATATTTATCACACACTTGACAATAAAGTGTTAGTGTTAGTGAAGAAGTGGGGCAACTAGGACTCTCATAGGTTGGATGTATGAAAGTACAAAATGGTATGGTTTCATATCAGGTTAAGCATATATGTGCCATATGACCCAGCAATTTCATGCCTAGATATTTTCCCCAAAGAAATAAAAACATACAGCCATACAAAAACTTTTATATGCATGTTTGTAGCAGAATTACTTATAGTAGTCACAAACTGGAAATAGCCCAAGTATCTATTAGTGAATGGAAAAACAAATTTTGGTATATCCACATCCCATATCATGGACATTAAAAGAAACAAAGTATTAATACACTCAACATGAGTGAATGTCAAAAACATAACGCTAAGTGAAAATAAGTTAAAGACAAAGGACTACATAGTATGATTCCATTTATATGAAATCATAGAAAAAGCAAAACTACCGTGACAGAAAGTAAATCAGCAGTTGCCTTGGGCCAGATTGGGGAAGTGGACTGACTGCAAAGAGGCACAAGGGAAGCTTTTAGGGTGATAGAAATGTTCTATCCTGATCATGGAAATGGTTATACAACCATATACAATTATCTAAATTCATTAAACCCATACATTGAGAATTTTATCCCATGTAATGTATACCTCAATAAAACTGAAGTAAAATGATTTTAATTAACAGGGTTTCGGAATCCCTTAAAAAGAAAGAAAAAAAAAATGTTCTAGCATTACAAGAGTGTTCCCTTCTGCAAGATAAAATCAAGGAAATATACATAGAAGTTACAAAATATGGGTAAAAGACTGACTCCTTTAATTGACAGAACACTGTAAAGCAACTATAATGAAAATAAAAATAAAAATTGTTTTAAAAAACATTGACTCCTTTTTAAATTTTACTTTTTATTAAAATATAGTTAAATTACAATGTGCCAATTTCTGCTGTATAGCAAAGTGATTCAGTTCAAGTTTTGTTCTCCTTCTAACCTCCTTCTCAAGAAAAATTAGAAATAACTTAATTATACCTTAAATACTTTTGGTTAAATTTGATATATACAAAACCACTAGAATATTAAATGGGTTCTCAGAAAAAAACCTTTGTTACAGAATTTTTCATTGGACCATAGCTGCTTAAGGCATTTGAAGACAGAAACAGATTGCTCTGGTTTGTTAGTTTTTGGGGTCTGGGGTTTTTTTGGTTGTTGCTGTTGTAGTTTGGTTCTTCTGGCAGTGCTTAGCTAGTTCATCATGCTTTCTTATTGCCACAAAGCATATTTATGATTCATCAGTCAACACCCAATGTCAGATAATTAGCCATTAACATACTTCACCTGTACTGTGATGAAAATGATATCACAACTTGCAAGAGATCCCCTTGAAGATGAAATTGAAAGAAATTGTGGCCACATGTTGTTTCAAACCTGTATTCATTACACCTCCTGACTGCATGTCATCCAAGAGAGGCCAAGCAGATGTGTAAAAATAGCTGTTTAACAGGGGGGAAAATACTGTAAAATTGTTTATGGCAGGACAGCAGGTTCTCATAGGCAAAGTAAATTACAAATAGATTTCTCAATTACTTTTTAAAGCCTGGTATTTGATTCTTATATAACAGTCAAAAATCAATTTTGCATGGAATTTATGTGAATGCCTCATTATTAATAAAACAGCGGTTGGCGGCTGCTACTTCCTCCCCACAAAAGCAGCACGCAGTGGGGAAGCATTCACGTGCCAGGCTATGCAATCCTTTATCTTTTTATCCTCTGCTTCAGCATCATAAAACAAGAAAGGAAAGAAATGAATTCCAAGCAAATATTAGGCAAAGGCTTCTAGCAGTACCGCTTTTAGGGGGCATCGGGAGGGGTTTCCTGAGACTGCTTACTAGCGGGTGTTGGAACAATTCTCACTCTCCCACTCTGCTCATATCGTACCTCGAAGGTCTCTTTTTAAATAAACTTCTTAAGCAAATAACTCCAGTTGTTGGAAAAGACATTGAACTCTCACCTCTTACCATCTCAGTATTAGAGTTCACAGGTGGCCACGTGAACCTGTTTAAAATGATTATCCAGTGGTGCTTTTCCCTCAAATCACTTAATGACAATTACTAATTTTTAAAAGAAAAGAATTTGTTCCTGACTAAAACATTCTAAGCACCTAACAAGCATATTTATCTCCGACTCACAAACAGGAAATTGAATTCCATTAATGTCTAAGGATCTATTTTGTATTTGATTCATTGAACCATGAATACCTCTTCCCAAATGAAAAATGTAGTATAATGAGTAAACAAGCTTCTCTGGTTGGCCTTTCTTAATCAACCAGGTGACCTTTAACTAGTTTTATCATTTGTTGTTTTAGGTTTTGTCTCTTCACCAGGAAAATAAGTGTTTTCAAAAATGATCTGAAGTTTCTTTCAGATCATAAACAAGTAACACTCGGGGAAGTGAGGAAAAGTCATTTTGTTGCATGACATGTGAAAACCAAAAAGAAAACTGTGTTTGGCCACCAACATGGGGAAATGCTCATCTTCAGAAGTTAAAAGACAGTTAAATCATAGCTACCTGCTATTCCTTCTACTGGGTCCATACTTCAAATATCGTAGAACGGAAAAAGGCAGGAATCTCCATGCCTGTGGGCACTTGGAGGGTGTTTCCACATAGTGATTTCTCCTTGCTTTGAATCTCTACTCATGAGTGATCACACCTGGCAACTGTGGGCAAGCTGCACTTGCTCCCTACACCTCTGAGTCAGCAGCTAATTAGGAATGCTAATTAAACCAACTCAAAACTCTGTGATGGAATCTAGTTTAGAAAGTTTGAGACAGAGGTATACATGAGATGACCCATGTCATGGAATGCCAGGAGTTTACTGAAGAATAAAAGTCCAGGGTAGATAAGAAGGTTTGAATTTAAGGAGAGATTTGATATATCATTGAGAAAAAAGTGGCTTAAACATAATCAATACATTATGGAGTTTAAAAACACAATTAATTACTATTCTTTTGATTTTTCCTCTAGGTTCTCACATGGTTAATCTGACTTAACATGTCTTCACTGAGAACTACATAGTTGGTCCAGTAAAATCAGTATTCTTTGGGGGGCAAAAAAGAATGTCACACTGTTTTCTCCTAAGTCAAATTCATATTTGGAATTTATTCTGCAAGTGCTACTAATGAACTCAAAGAGAAATTTATTCATAGTTGATTATGGTTGATCACATGAATTCCCTCAATCCTTTACCCCGCTTGTATCCATGCCTTTGCCCAGTGAATTTGCAGTTTCTCTCACTAAAAAGGCAATTCCTCATACCTTGAATCTAGTCTTAAACATAAGACTTGCTTTGGCCAGTAGAATGAGGTGGAACTGACAGGTATGCCAGTACTAAGCCTAGATTTCAAGAAGCCTTGGATGTTTCTGCTTGTCATTTCCTATTTCTGCTACTGCGATGATAAGTGCATGCCTGTGTCACCTGTGGGTCTCAGGAGACGGGTGAGGGATATGCGGAGCAAGCCCAAGTCACCCAAAGAAGCCCAAACTAGATCTATCAAGCCCTCAGACACAAGAGAGAGACCAGCTGAGATCAACTGAACCCTGCAGATGCGGGAGAGAAAAAGTACTGCTACATACCTGTGAGATATTGTGCTTGTTTGTTACACAACAATTTCATGGCAATGGCTCACTAATACATTGACCTTCCCTAATACTAACTGGTACTGATGGTGATGCTGACACTGCCACACCTCAAGATATTTGTGACTATCTGGTCTTTCCCTGTCTTTATTAGCATGAAGTGATAGGCTGATTCTGAGTCATACATTGTACTCTTTTAGTTACACAATGTTTTCATGTTCTCTGAGCATCTTAGGCAAGGGGTTCTCAAATTTGGGTGTGCCTAGAACCACCTGGAGGGCTTCATAAAACACAGATTGCTGGGCCCCACCTCCAGAGTTTCTCACCCCTGTCCGAGAATGTGCACTCCTCACAAGTTCCTGGGCTGCTGCTGCTGCTGCTAGTTCCAGGACCACACCTCAGGCTACCAAGCGTTAAGCACAAGGCTGCCAGTTCACATAGTTATCTATGTTTTCCCAAGGCACGTTTTCCATCTCCTTCTCCAACCAATACATGAGTGGGGCCAGAGCCAAGATTCCACAGCTTCCAGATGAGTGCTCTCTGGAAGAGAGTGTGCCTCTATAGCAAACAGCAAGCAGGGTTCTCCTGCCTGGGATTCAGCAAGGAATCAGCATACTCTGGCCCAAACTTACAGTTATGCCAGTGGTTTGGGACGCTTCCTGGCTTGCATCCAGGAAGGATCTGGGAGAATAAAACAGAGTTCAAACTTCAATGCATTTGTTCTTAAATTCCCCATCTTAGAATTCTAGAGTTTTACTGTCAGGGAAAAATCTTGGCCCCATCTGTTTAAATCTGTGCAGTCAATTTCCCTCTCAAATCTCCACAGCAGGTATTCTCATTTTTTCCCATTTGCTGGGTATGCAGTGATTCCCCACTGGGAAAACAACAGCTTCTGCTCATGGTGCAGCTCAACTCTGGGTGATTTCTCTTTTTATAATAGTCTTAGGTTAAATTTGAACTCAGGCACTTGCACATAGCTTCTTAGCATCAGCAAGAGTTGGCAGGAATCTAGGTGCTCTGAGTGATGTTATTTGCAGTGCTGCCTCAGAAAATTAAACCAATTATAAAGCTGCTCCTTGAAACATAATATTTTTAAAACACAACAGGAAAACAGTAAGCAATTATTAAGAACTGGCCAGTCTGCTTTACCTTTCACTTCTTTGGTTTTCATCTCTGTTACATTATTCTAACTCAGTGGCTGTACTTTGAAGAAGGGTAGGGTTGCCCTTGAGGTATGTGAACACTTGCCTGGGGACTGTCTGGCATGTTTCTGCTCATAGTCTGGAGTCCTGGAAACATTTCCAGTCTGTTTTTTAAAAGTAGTTTGACCCTATTTTGAAAAGCTTTTATTTTGCAAAGAATTTTTATAAGAATATTGGTGCTTGTGAGTTCCCGCTGTGGTGCAGTGGTTAACGAATCTGACTAGGAACCATGAGGTTTTGGGTTCGATCCCTGGCCTTACTCAGTGGGTTAAGGACCCGGCATTGCCGTGAACTGTGGTGTAGGTTGCAGATGTGGCTTGGATCCCGTGTTGCTGTGGCTCTGGCGTAGGCCAGCAACAGCTCCGATTAGACCCCTAGCCTGGGAACCTCCATATGCCGCGGGAACGGCCCTAGAAAAGGCAAAAAAGACAAAAAAAGAATATTGGTGCTCAATAATTCACAATCAACCACCATTTTGCCTATACTTAAAGCTGTAGACTATTTGACATATTAAAACTACAGTGTTATTTTCATTCAATAGATATTTATCAAGCATCTACTATGTGCAGGCAACGTGCCTGGTGAGAGATACATAGATGAAAATACCTTCTCTTTGCTTTCAAATTGCTTATAATACTTTTGATGAATCAGATTTCAAAACAAAGAATTATACCTTTGCTCATTCAATACAAATATGTTGAGTACCTATCATGTCCTTGGCATAGGGCTTATTTTACTGTATATTAGAGCACACAATGATAATAACAGTAGGCTTGATTCCTTCTCAAGGTTTAGTCTTGTGAGGGAGTCAGATAGGGCAACTCTAAAAAAGGTGTGATAAATTTATGACTTGGGACTACCATGTGGCAAGAGCATGTGGCAGGATACCCTATATTCATCTATGAAATCAGAGAAAGCTTTTGGAAGAAGAAACACTTAAATTGAGAGCTGAACATATAAAATAGATACCAAGAAAGGTGGAGGGGAAAAGAAAAAAGATGAAACAGATGCTGCAAAGATTGGAACCAATTTGTCACCAATAAAGAATTTTTTTAAATATCAGTATAATGCAAAAGCATAAAGGAGGGATTCATAAAAGACAATACAGAGATACCCAGGCCTCATCTCAAAGCCAAACCATTGTCATTCCTTCAATAGATAAACATCAACCACCTGCTCTGTGCTCAGCACACGCTCAAGGTCTATCAGTGAACAAAGCAAAGAACCCTTCCCTCAAGGAGATTATATTCTCATGGGAGAGAAACAGAAAATGGAAAAGAAATATAACAATTTTACAGTACAGGAAATTTTTTTAAGTGCATAGAGATGGGGGTGGGGAGAAGTAGTATTAATATGAGATGACAGAGAATGTGAGAATTTCCCAAAGAAGGAAAAGGAAGGAGAAGAGGAAAAGAATTTCAACAAAAGCCAAACCCAGCAGTTGCTGCAGAAGCTCCCTTATCTCCTCTTGAATTGTTGTAGCTATCTCAGCACCCCATAGACCCAAATGGCAGCATCTGAGCAAGTGGGTCTCACATATAGAAGGGTAGGTGGTTAGTCTGTGATGACTGAATTTTTGTTTCATCCATTGTACATTATATCAACTCTCTTCAATCTTGAGTTGGCTTTCTTTTGTACTTGGCAATAGGCCTCCTAACCACTGGTGGAATCCTCTCTCTGTTAAACTAGAATATTATCCTGGTGGTGAATTACTTTACTACAATGCTATCTTCTTTGCGATGTTTATTGTTACTTTTCAGATATAAAGACCTTTGTTCCCTTTTTGTTAGTTTTTGCTTTAGGACAAGCATTCATCAGATACTTGACCTCTTACAGGACACACCTGCAATTTTAAGTAACATCCACCAGGTGGACAAAGGTTTCTGGATTTATGATTAAGCAACAAATAAAATAAATGGACATCTCAGCTTCCCTTGAGCCTTAATAAATGGGGAATTTAGAGGGCATGATTTCCCTCTCAATTTTTATTTTTCCATAAACACTGAACTCTATTTAAAGAGCAACTAAGCAAAGCATGATGCCTGTGTGGATACCTGGAACATTAGGTTTTTACTCAACCTGGCCTTATTTCCCCTCTATTTATGAGAAGAAATAACAGAGATGTGTCTTCAGTTTTGGATCTAAACCTTCCCGGAGTATACTTACAATGATGATCTAGATTCAGGGCAAACCAACAGTCCTTTCAAGCTCTGACAATCTTGCTTATCCTGCAGGACTTAGCCAAGGATCAGAAGTAAATACCTCGTTCCTTCTGGATTACCTGCTCTTTAGCCGTTCCCAGCCTCTCCATCTTTATCAGAAGTAAAGTCCTATAATGCATCTAGATATCATGAAAATTCCCAACTGCACTTTTCCAAATAGCATTTCCCTGCCTTCTAATTCTGAATGTTTCCCTCTTTGAGAAATGTTCCAGTTTCCCTCTCCCGTTTCTGATCAATAGCTGGCCTCTACTTAAAATCAATTCCTTCTTCAACTAACTCTAAATCATTGTATCAGATAGAAATTGCTTTCTGTTCAAAGGCCTGGTGCTACAAAAATAATCACAATACTAAAACAAAACATGTAACTTGCTTTGTATTTATGTAAGAAATATGACTGAATTTTTTATAGGTCTGTGCTCCTCAATCTTAAATATTCCATACCTCTATGAAAACACTGGAGCATATTTATACCAGTCTTGGGATTCCAGGTAATGAGCCTGATTTCTCCAAAAACAACAGACTCCCTCTACCCCCTACTCCCAGACAATTTTCCCTAGTCTGAATTTAAAACTAAAGGCATATTGATTTCTGGGGAGGTGTAACCTTCTACATTTAAACCAGTAATTAAGACAGTGTTTATACAGAAGGTCTGAAGTGCAAATGTTTTCTAGACACTCTGGAACCTTGCAACCCTGAGTGTGGTCCTTGACCATTTGCATTTAGTTGCTTGTCAGAAATGCTGACAGACTGCACTGCAGACTTCCTGAATAAGAACCTTCATTTTAAAAAGATTCCTGGGCGATTCATATGCACATTAAATTTTAAGATGAGATATAAATAAGACAATATTTGGGTTCAATGATGGTTCTTCTCACACAAAGACTAATGCTTCTGGCTGTTATTTTCAACATTGTCTTTAACTGTTGTAGTCTTTCCCTAAATTCATTCTGACAGTCAGCACATCGGGCACCAGGAAGGTGTGGCAGCCCTCTTGCAATAGAACCTTCCTTAGCTTCTACTCTTGGGGCTTTGGCTACAGCTCTGTCCACCACATAACCCCTTTGTAAGTTTTACATTATCAATTTATCTCCCTCCTGAATCCTGAATTTCTATAGCATTGAGAGTGTCTGGACCTAGGATGAGGTAGAACAAAAGGAAGACTCTTACATCTTCTTACCATCTCCCTTGACTCCAAAGATTAGTGCTATTCAATAGAACTTTCTGGGATGATGGGCATCTTCTATATCTGCACTGCTCAGTCTGAGAGCCACTGGCCACATGTGACTACTGAGCAATTGAAATGTAGCTAGCATGGCTGAAAAACAGATTTTTTAAAAATTTTCCAGCTATTTAAGTTTATATCTTAAATAATTAAAAGTAAAAAAAATTCTAAATTTGTTTCTTTAGTCTCATACCAACATTTCAATGTGGCCACATGTGGCTAGTGGCTACACTATTGGACAGTGCAGGTCTAGATCATTCTCTCAGGATTTCTTGGCTCCTACCTTTTGTTGCTGCCTGGATGGTCACTGCATCATTATTTAATGTCCAATCACAACAACTCTAGTGACTACAAGTTCATGTGTGTGTAGGGTGGCAAAAATTCTTATATCAGGACATGACTGATGTTTTTATAGTTACCATATATTTCTATCCCTAGGGTAGAAATCTCCTTGGAAACTAAAGCTCAAAAGGAGTTTTTTTTTATGTATATTATATAAAAGACAATTTTTTTTTTGTCTTTTTAGGGTTGCATCCTCAGTATATGGAGGTTCCCAGGGACCTATGCCACAGTTCACAGTAATGCCAGATCCTTAACCCATTGAGTGAGGCCAGGGGTCGAACCTGCGTCCTCATGGATGCTAGTCAGATTTGTATCCGCTGAACCATAACAGGAATGCCTGTATGTTTTTAATGATCACAACACATTCTAAAAGTGCCCCTAAGAAAATGGCCACCTTGAAATAACATCAATATGGTTATAAACTACTTTGAAAATATTCTTCACTCAGAGACTCTGGAGGTACAGAAAGGAACCAGCATTATCAGCAAGATTTACCATCAAAGACTTGAAAGTGTTAGAGGGAGAAATCGAATATTCTGATTGACTAATAAGAAGTCTGAGCAGGGATAATGGAACATAACTCTATGTTCAGAATTTATGAGGGTTCACTGTCATTTAGTTAACAATATAAATATTAAAAAAATTATAACAAAATTTTATAATTGTAATAAGACACCCTAGCACATGAATTATGGGGTACTAATTTCCACCCAGTTTTGTTGAAACTGGACATGAATGAATACATTAAAATGCATACTATGTCGTCTTAAAGCATAAAAAATAAAGTGGCAAAAAAAGTGTTCCAAGATTCAAAACCACATTCCCTTAAAAAATAAGCACAAAAATTCAATGGAAACATAATTTATGGAGTTTGAGTTTTTATTCATTTTTCCACTGGCAATTATATTACCCACACAAGAGACAGTTATTGAAGAGGTTAAAAAAATTAAACTGTTTTTTTTTTGTTTTTTTTTTACTCTAGATTTGTAAGTTTTCACTCCTCTGCAGAGAGGCCATGTTTTTTCCTACTAAATCACCCCATAACTTAAGAATGCAATAATAAAAAAATATTAGCAGTCAGAATAGCACAAGGATCAGAATTTTCTAAACAGCAGCCCTGAAGTTTACCCAGTATCAAAATCATTTTATGTATAATTATAAATTATATATTTTTTTCTTGTCTTTTTTGTCTTTTCCAGAGCCAGACCCATGGCACATGGAGGTTCCCAGGCTAGGGGTCTAATTGGAGCTGTTGCTGCCGGCCTACACCACAGCCACAGCAACACGGGATCGAGCCGCGTCTGTGACCTATACCACAGTTCACAACAACTCCAGATCCTTAACCCACTGAACGAGGGATCAAAGCCGCAACCTCGTGGTTCCTAGTCGGATTCATTAACCACTGAGCCACGAAGGGAACTCCTAAAAATTATATTTATAATTATAAATTAATATTTATATATATTTATAATGTACCCAGAATTGTGCAGTGTGTTTTGCATACGCTGCCTTAGTGAATATTTCCAATAACCCATGAGGTTATCATTTATACCATTAACTCATTTTACCGATGAGAACACTGAAGCTTAGAGGGGTTAGGTTAGCTACCTAAAAAAAGTTAATAACTTGTAGAGACAGAATTCAAACCCAAGTACCCTAATTCCAAATCTCTCTCTCCAACCACACCCTACCTATAAAGTAGTCAGTAAAATTAATGCCATTGACACATAAATGAAGACTAAAACAGATGGATCAGAACTTGGCCATTAGCATCAGGGTTTAGTCAGCAGCTTGGTGAACTTGGAGTAGCAAGGCAACTCCTGTTGTCCAGCAAATCCCTTAGGCCTGAGAAGAGGCTCAGAGAGAAGGTTTAAGGGATAAGTAGGAGTACATGATCAGAAAAGTGCTTTGGGAATCCAGAATTACATATATATATTTAGCAACAGGATTTCATGGCTGCAAGTGTTTAGATTTTCAAAGATTCCAGCTTGAGTTTAAGAGTCTGGTTATGTTGGGGAATATTCGGTGAATTGGTGAAGGAGGTGAACTTCCCAAAAGAGATGCATTGCCACAGTGAGACACACCAGTGTAAGCATGAAATTCAGTATTAGAGAGGAGAAGGGCATGGCCATCTAAGTTCTCAAGGATTCCCAGTAGGAGCTCCAGGGCAAGGGCTCAGGTCTGCAGCCCACAAGCAAGTAGAATGGACAAGGTGGAAGCAGCAGTTCTGGGCGCTCTCAGCACTGACAGAAGCCCCTGCAGCACAGTTGCTGGGTTTGGGGATCATCAGCAATGAGATACTCCCCAGCCAGAAGCAGAAAACAGAGGCAGACTCCTGCTGGTCAGGTTTGCAGAACGTGGAAGACTCACCTTGGGAGACTCAAAACTGGAGGAGGGCTAGGCAGAGAAGTACATTTTGTGATTATGTTGATGATCTGATTCTCCTCTCCAGGCTGCTGTGTGACTCCCAGCTTCTGACTGAGGAGAAGAAGCACACAATGCCACCTGCTAATGGTCTAGAGTTGGAGAGGGATGGTGATGCCAGCCCAAGAACAAACGTAAATGAGGGCTCCAATGCTGGGCACATGATGAAATCCAAATATGAATTCCTGAAATGGGAGTTCAAGGGCAAAGAGAACCTCGATGTGGGGCACTTCTTAGGACCAGATCTTCATCCAGTTGCAGAACAGATGCTGACTCACAGACATTGAAAAACTTATGGTCTCCAGAGGAGACAGTTTGGGGGGTGGGGGGATGTGCTTGGGTTATGGGATGGAAATCCTGTGAAATTGGATTGTTATGATCATTATACAACTACAGATGTGATAAATTCATTTGAGTAATTACAAAAAAAAATGTGTGATTCTATTAGCTGCTCCCTGTTAGGACTGCTCCCTGAATCATTCTATGAACATTTTTAAATTTTTTTCTTGCTTTTTAGGGCAGCATTTGCAGCATGTGGAAGTTCCCAGGCTAGGGTTGAATCAGAGCTACAGCTGCCAACCTACACCACAGCCGCAGCAATGCAGGATCCGAGCTGCATCTGCAGGCTACACCACAACTCATGGTGACACAGGATCCTTAAGCAACTGAGCGAAGCCAGGGATTGAACCCACATCCTCATGGTTCCTAGTCGGGTTGGTTAACCACTGAGCCATGAAGGGAACTCCTGTGGAGCTTTCTTGATAAAGTTCAAGCCACTGAATTCTGACCCTACTACAACCTTGTCTCTTAATTCAGTCTGCCTGAAGAAAACCTAAGTAATATGGGTCAGTTAACACCCTACTTGTGCCTTAGTTTATTGCCTGTGTTTTGTTACCTGCACAGCCTATTCCTGGACATTTACCTAGGTTCAAAATAATAAATTCCTGGTGAATGGATGGGGTCCAGGTAGAGAGTACTGTCTATCACAGTGTTACATGCCTTAACAAGGCAAATACTAGAGCTACAGCTGCCAGTCCACAAAGATGATCAAAGAAAATTCTGAGCCCAGTAAAAATCCTGCACAAAATTTACTAAACATTCTAAAAATCAGCACAAATAAAACCCCACTCTCAGTATCCCCATCAGCTCACCCAATCTCTACCCCCTTTCTGAGTACAAAAATCCAGCCTCTTCTCATTCATGAGTGAATCATCTTCAGATTTTCTTTCTTGTAACTGTAACCAAGCAAAACTGCATTCTGTCATTAGAACTATACTGGCTAGTATTTTACACTAACTGGGAAAACTGCATAAATGGCTATAATTTCCACTATAATTTACAGCCATCTTGTTCTCCATAAATGATTCCTAGGCTTGAGGAGAGAGGGAGTGATAGGATTAGCTCAGATTATTGGATTATTTAGAAAGGAAATCAGTAATCAGCAGTCCCTACACATACTGTGGCAAATTGCACAAAAGCTACAGGCAAAATTTTAGACCTTTCAAATCTCAGCTCTTATAAAGCAGAGAACACATTTTGAAAACTAAATTGGAGATATATAAAAGTAGTGAGTAGGTTTGATGGACCTTAAGAAAACTCATTTTGATATGAACAAGACAGGCTTTCTGAAACTTTTGCCCTTCAACCTGTTCTTCTTGAAACTATACCAGGTGGTAGCCATTGCCTCAGGAAATCCTAGAATAATAGAATCAAAATTCTAAAGCCACAATCCACGCTTAGAATAGAAAAGATCAAAGTGTACAAGAAGGCCAGTTTTTCCAAAACCTGAAGAAAAAAAGAGAGCCAGGCTAGGGGAAGGAGAGAGATGGGAAGCAAGCAAGACTTCAGTAGGTGTCCCTGAGAAGGGGTCCTAATTCCTGCCCATCACTCCTAGGCTGATTCCAGGCACAGGAGAGGAAGCAACAGACGATCCCCTGATGACTAAAGGAAGACAAGGGCAGAGACCAATGCCTCACACCAGGAAAGCAGCTAGGCCTCGAGTTCTGTCATACCCCAACGTGAGTCTGGAGCCACTGAGTACAAATACCTGCATGGGGTATCCAGGAGAAAAGCCTTGAGGCAGCCTCACCAAGTAATCAAATGTTTTCTATGCAGACAATTGATAGTAGACTTGCCAGGGCTACCCAGCCAGACAGAAGGGACACAGTAGTGGATGCAGCTGGAGACCATACAGAACCAAGGAGGGTGTAGGAACCAGGAGTTCAAATACAAGAGGCAAAGAAAGGAGAAACCTTGACATAACTGAGAATCATCTTGATTGGCCAGAGTTCAACCTACACTGACAAAGAATACATTTTCTTCACCAGGCAGAACGAAGTCTTGAGATGGAAATTAAGTGTATTCTATAGCACAGTCTAGTTTGTTTAGAAGATGTTTAATAAAACCAAGTATGTGAAAATAGCCAACTTCCAAAGACAAATCAGATGCTGGTTCTATTGTTTTAAAAAAGAAAGAATCATTCTTTGCTGAATCCCACAGGGTACCCTGAGCAGAGTAGATGTTCATGAGTGAGTGATACTAAGTATTCCTCTAACAATAATCCCCCCAGGTGCACTTAAAGTCTTATTTGATTTAAGTTAAGTATTTATACACATAGTATCTCAAACACAATGTTATTGTGAACCTGAAATATACCAATATGCAAAAAAGGGAGGAAGTGCTTCAGAGTAATTAATAAGATATAAGACAAAAGGCAATTATAGGTATTTATTCAAAGGAAATGAAAACTCTAACTCAAAAAGATCTTTGCACTCCCCAAGTTCACTACATCATTATTTACAATAGACAAGACACAGAAACAACCTAAGTGTCTATCACTGAATGAACTAACAAAGAAAATGCAACACACACACACACACACACACACACACACACACACACACACACTGGAATGCTATTTAGCCTCAAAAAAAAGAAAGAAACTCTATCATTTGCAACACGGAGGGACCCTGAGGGCATTACGCTAAGTGAAATAAGTTAGACTGAGAATGATAAACACCATATGATTTCACTTACTTGTGGAATCTAAAAAAAGCAAACAAACTAACAGAACTCATAGATACAGAGAACAGACTGGTGGTTGCCAGAGATGGGTGGGGAGTAGGCAAAATGGAAAAAATGGCTCAAAAGGTACAGAGTTCCAGTTATAAAATAAATAAGCCCTGGGATATAATGTACAGCATAATTACTAGAGTAAATAATATTATATTGTATATTTGAAGGTTGCTAAGAAAGTAGATCTTAAAAGTTTTCATCATAAGAGAAAAAGTTGTAACTATATGTGGTGATAGATATTAACTAGACTTATTGTGGTGGTCACTTCACAACACATACAAATATTAAATTATTATGTTGTATACATGAAACCAATTAAATATTATAAGTCAATTATGTCTCAATTTTAAAAAGAAATTAAGAAAGATACATGCTTAAATAGAAATTTCTTTCTCAAATAATGAAGGGGAGCTTGTGTGAAGGTGATCCCCAGGTTGGGATTTGACAGATCATTGATAATACCCCAATATCCCTTTAACCAATAAATTTTAGAATTCCCCTTGGGAGAAAAAGTTTTCACAAAAATCGTCAACAGTTTGTAAAAAGTACAATAATTCCAATCGATCTGCTTCAAAAGAGCTTGACAAGCAATGAAATGGTGAGGAAAATGAAACAATGAACCATCTACAAACTTGAAAACAACTTTGCTGGAATCGATAAATCTAAATTGAAACCGAGGGTTTCTTTAATATCTTCATAGACTCTAATGTCTACTGTAATTCTGATTCTCAAGGTTTCTTTTTTAATATCAAATGATTATGTCTTTGGAAAGAGGAGGGCTTCCTGCTTGATCAGAAGCCCAGGCTCAGCTGGCCAGCAGATCCCAGCCATGATGCAATGTTTTGCCTACACAAGAAAATCCATCTTTCTGATAAGTAAAAATAGACCTTTTTTTTTTTTTTTTTTTTGTCTTTTTTTTGTCTTTTGTCTTTGTTGTTGTTGTTGTTGTTGTTGCTATTTCTTGGGCCGCTCCCACGGCATATGGAGGTTCCCAGGCTAGGGGTTGAATCGGAGCTGTAGCCACCGGCCTTCGCCAGAGCCACAGCAACGCGAGATCCGAGCCGAGTCTGCAACCTACACCACAGCTCACGGCAACGCCGGATCGTTAACCCACTGAGCAAGGGCAGGGACCGAACCCGCAACCTCATGGTTCCTAGTCGGATTCGTTAACCACTGCGCCACGACAGGAACTCCCAAAATAGACCATTTTTAAACTAAAGCTGCATAGTAAGTAGACAACTTACTAACATGGGCACAATTAATTAATTATGCAATTAATTTTTATAACTATTCTGGCTCTATCATTTGTTTCAGCAGGGTCCTGTGAAACTGATGAGAACTTTGAGGCACTTTGTTTTTCTTTTTACTTCGACAGTGGATTGGGATTTATTGGGAGTATAAATGTGGTTATCTAAATAAGAGATTATTGTCGTAAAGTCTATCAATAAAAATTTAGTGATTAAAAGCAGAAGAATCAGATTTGTTCCAAGTTCCCTGGCTCCTATTGAATTAGAGTAGATTTTTTAATGTTCTTTTAATGGAATTTTTCATGAATGAATTTAATTGGATTTTGAGATATTCTGGTCTACTCTCATATATGGCTTTTAAATATAGAAAAAGAATAGAACTAAGAATAAAAGAAAGAGAGAAGTGGGGAAGTAAGAAGGGAAAGAAGGGAGGGAAGGGGTAGGGAGAAGCAAGCAAGCAAAGAACCTGGCTGGTTCACTGCTGACGCAGAAATTCCTGCTCTTCTTTTATCAACTTTTCCAAAACAACAGTGAGTTTGTACAGCACACACAACATGCTAAAATAAGTCCTGGTTCTCCTGTTCCCATAGACCTAATCACTTTGTTAGGACACTAACAAAACAAAAAGTATATGCAGTCATGCAAAAGCATCGATAATCAGAATTAAAGGAGATAACAGAGCATATCAAGAGTAAGTCCATGTTGTATATCCCTCAAAATTAAAATCAAAGTAGTAATTTAGAGGTCAAGCTTTTAAAATTGGCTTAAATTGGGATTTTATGTGAAGCCCAGATTGTCACAACATTTTTCCTCTGGTTTCTCTACCTGTAAAACCTATCAAACTCTTCCCTAGAACCTATAAGTAATTCATCATCATAAATAGATTTCAGTATATTTCTGAGGCTTACCTAGTCCAAATTATTCCCATTTTTTAAGTCAACCCAGTCTTATCTCAAGTTCCCTAATTCTGGAATTTACTCTATTTATAAAACCCCTAATCAAAATTTTCGAGTAAGAGAAATCAAAGGGACACATTACTCATGCCACCCTCTGCATGAGAGATGGCCTAAATTATACACATTAAATATAAATGTATTGATTCATCCTTTTAGGAAAAAAATAGCTTCTTTTAGTGGGCAATAAGGTCCAATCCAGCTGTATTCCTACAAGTCCTCTGACATATGACCAAATATCTCCCAACTCAGAAAAGTTACCTATCACTTATGGTCTCTTGCAGATAGGCTAAAAAAATTTTTTTTTCTGGTTTCTCTCTTTCAAAAGTTCTCCTTATGCACCTTGTATTATTAAAGTACTATTGAATACCTACAATATACCAGACTGTTTTGGTGCTTGGAGTACATAAGGGAATAAAACAAAGATTGTTGCCTTCTTGGGGGTTTACATTCTAATAGAGGAGAGAGAGAGTAAACAATAACAAATAAATAAGTGAAGAAGTGAGGGAGTTTTCATAAAGCTCAACCTAGATCTATTTCTTCAACTCTCCCAATGATTATGAGTCAATTAATTCCCTGTCTGAAATCCCTTTCTGCTAGGGTACATTCTGTTCTCAGCAATGAAACCTCAACCAATACGATTAGCCAGGCTGCTTTGATAAGTCTCCTCCCCAATCTCTCCTTTGAAATTACAATAATGGAGCATATCAGTGTCTTTGGTTGCAAGAAACTGCCTTGTTTAAGAAAAAAAAAATCATTGAAATATATTGGGCAGCTCTTCAAATTGCCTGGAGGCCTAGAGATCCAGGCTTAGAAAACAGAACAAAGGGAGGTCAAGCAGCAGAAACCAAGTCCAAAGTTAGCGGCAAAGCAGCATCTCTCACACTGCTGACCAAAGGCACAGGAACTGCCCCTCAGCTGAGCAAGGGAATTCTCTATGCCAATGGTCCTTTACATCAGAAGTTCCATAGGCATTATTCTTAATGGGTGCATCTGACAGGCCAACCCTAGGTGCCTGCCCCCCAGCTGACAAAATTAACGAAGTTATCTAGTGTCTTTAAGCTTCTCTAAATGGGAGAGGCTGTGCCAAATGTAATAAGTTGGCAAATTTCCCGCATTTAGGAAGAGAGTACCAAAGCTGGACAGCTCCACCAAAATGACTAACATTTTTAACAAAGGACTTTTATAGCATGTGGCCAAACAGCCAGGCTGTAGAAGCCCTCATCCCTCTAGCCATCCAGTAAAGATGTAAACTCATCAGGCTGGTCCTCAGATGGTATCTGGCTGCCTTGATTTTGGAATAACTGGGCCTTTTCCATCAAGAACACATTTGAGGAGTTCCCGTCATGGCGCAGTGGTTGACAAATCCAACTAGGAACCATGAGGTTGCAGGTTTGATCTCTGCCCTTGCTCAGTGGGTTAAGGATCTGGCATTGCCATGAGCTGTGGTGTAAGTTGCAGATGCAGCTCAGATCCTGCGTTGCTGTGGCTCTGGCGTAGGCTGGCAGCTACAGCTCCTATTTGACCCCTAGCCTGGGAACCTCCATATGCCGCGGGAGCGGCCCAAGAATTGGCAAAAAGACAAAAAAAAAAAAAAAAGAACACATTTGAACTCAATAGAAAGCAAGTGTGAGAGATAAAGCTGAAGGTACAGAGGGGACTTGTATCTCATTGTTCCTCAAGTCATTATCCTATATTAAATAAATAGGAACTACTACATTATGAGAAACCCTAGAGCTCCTATTCTTGGCAAACCAGCCTTCCCTCTACCCTTACCAGTACAATGAGCTAGGTTTTCCTCCTTGGTGTCCAAACCAGGGTGTTATTCCTTTATCACATAGTTCACCCTACTGTTCTATTTACTTATCTGTCAGCCCTTCTGGACTGAAAGCATTTTGAGAAAAGAGAGATCTGTATCTCTTTCACATATCACAGTATTTGATGCCTATAGGAAATGAGTAAATATTTGTTAAACAAATGATTGAAATAAAACCTGTATTGTGACTACAAAAGGCAAAAATTAAAAATAATAGGTACTTCTATATTAACTTCTTAACAACCTCAGAGCATTAGAATGAATCCTCAACTATTTTTTTTCAAGAGATGACCTTGCAAACCACAATGTACACCTGACCTTCAGAAAAGGTGTTAGAGGGTTAGGTTTGCAAGATGGTTCTAACTGCAGGTCCTCTCCTCCCTGGAACCACTCTCCTTAGCTCTTTGCTCAGTTGGTATTCCTGAGTCTCAATTCCAGCATACATCACCCTGTCCCCTCCCCACATTGCACCATCACACAAACCCACTTCTCACCATCATCCTATTTCCTACTGTCCTCTACAAGTGAGTGAACCAACCTAAGACCAAAAATGTCAAACATCCCTAGGTTGAAATAAATTACTTTAAAAAAAAATGTTCCCCACCCCACACCATATCAAGGATGCATTTAGTTGGGGACTTCCAGTAAAACATCCAATCTCCCAAACATTGTTCTGACTAGATAGAATGAAGAAGATGGTTGCCACTTTGCATCAGTTTGCTTTTGCTGCATAACACACCACCCAAAACTTGATGGCCTCAAATAATAGCCTTTTTTATTGCTGACAAATCATTGGTCAGCTTGGTGATGCTGCTGATCTGGGTCAGAACTGGCTGCTTTTGGCTAGAATTGCTTATGCATCTGTGGTCAGTTGGCTGGTCAGGCAGGAGCTGAATGGTCTAGGATGCCCTACCTTGTGTATCAGGAAGATGACCTGTAGTTGTCTAGAGCAATGACAGTGACCAAGCCAGGTGACTCTCATCATGTGACAGGCCAGCCAAGCTTCTCCATATGGTGGCGGTAGCTGCAGCCTCATGGGCAACAAAAGAGGGTAAGCCCCATTGTGCAAACACTTTTCACATCTCTGAGTGTCTCACATTTGCTATTATACCACTAACCAAAGTCACAGGGTCAAGTTCAGAATCAATGTAAGAGGGTACTGCCCTGAGACATGGATACAAGGAAGCCATGAACAAATTGGAGGCTGTAACCACAACAATCTATCACATACCCTTGACCCAAAGTGACTTCATTCTTCAGCCTCTTTAAAACTTATATCCTCCGATGTACCTGAAATAAAGCTGATACCAATTTGAAATCTGGAAGTGTCTCATCATTCCTGGTTTCCTGTGTGTGTGCCTTAGATTGTCAACTATTTACTAGAATATTGCCTAAGCATTTCACACAGCACTCAAGCAAGGGAGTTCTAGAGATCAACCAACTGTTCATTTGCATGTTCATGCACATGAGCTTGACTTCATAAAGACACAGATTTTATGAGTCTCATTCCCAGCCTAGAGCAGGACTTAATATTTGTGGGAAGCAATTCATTCAGCATTTTTATTTCTTCTTGAGCTCCTACTGTGCACACTGCACCTGGGCTGGAGACACAGAGGAGAAAGATCTGGTTTTTGTTCCAATCAAGAAATGATGGAGGGAAAAAAGGACTTTTGCAGAGGATTAAGATGGTGGAATAGAAGGACTGGAGCGCAACTTCTCTCCTAAAACAATTAAATACACAACTAAAGGCTGAGCAATCTCCACCCAAATGGACTGGAAACCTTAAAAAAGATACCCTACTCCAGAAGAAAAAGAGGAGGCAACATCAAGAGGTAGGAGGGGCGATTTCACAATATAAACAACCCCATACCTCCTGGGTGGCAAGCTCCACAGACTGAAAACTAACTGGTTCACAGAGACTCACCTACAGGAGTGAGAGTTCTGAGCCTCACATCAAACCCTCACGTGCGGGGATCTGGCACTGGGAGAAAGAGCCCCTGGAGCATTTGGCATTGAAGGTCATTGGGGCTTGTACACAGGAGCTCTACAGGACTGAGCAAAACGGGGACCCCATTCTTAAAAGGCGCACACAGACTTTCACATGCACTGGGTCCCAGGGCAGAGCGAGGTCTCCATAGGAATCTGGGTCAAACCTGACTGCAGTTCTGGGAGGACATCCTGGGAAAACAGGGGTGAATGTGGCTTGTTGTGAGGGAGGGACATTGGAAGGAAAGCTCTCGGGAATATTCAGCAGCTGCCTTTCTCCAGAGGCAGCCATTTTGGGAAAATCTGGCCCCACCTGTCAGTCAGCCCTGAGAAGCCCCAGGGCAAACAACAATCCAGGTGGGATCACAGCCCCACCCCTCAGGAAACAGGCTACCTAAAGACCCCTCAGGCACACAGCTGCCTCTAATCCCATCCAGAGACTAAGCCCAATCAGCTCCACCCACCAGTGGGCAGGCATCACCCCCTCTCATCAGGAAGCCTATAGCAAGCCCCCATACCAACTTCAGCCACAAGGGGGGCAGACACCAGAAGTACAAGAGGCTACAACTCTATTATCTGTCAAAAGGTCACCACACCAAAAACCTATAAAAATGAAAGGACAGAGAACTATAACTCAGATGAGGGAGAAAGGAAAAACCCCAGAAAAACAGCTACGCCATGAGGAGATTCTCAGCCTCCAGGAAAAAGACTTTAGACTGTTAATGCTGAAGATGATGCAAGGCATTGGAAATAAACTGGAGGCAAAGATGGATAACTTACAGGAAACACTGACCAAAGAGATACAAGATATCAAACTTAAACAAGAAGAGATGCAAAATACAATAACTGAAATAAAATATTCACTAGAAGCAGCTAACAGCAGAATACAGGAGGCAGAAGAACAAATAAGTGAGGTGGAGAACAGATTAGTGGAAATTACAGATGCAGAACAGAAAAGAAAAAAAAGATTGAAAACAAATGAAGAGAATCTCAGAGAACTCTGGGACAACGTGAAATGCACCAACATCCGTATTATAGGGGTGCCAGAAGGAGAGAGAGATAAGTGGACAGAAAAAATATTCCAAGAAATAATAGCTGAAAACTTCCCTAACATAGGAAAGGAACCACTCACTCAAATCCAGGAAGCACAACAAGTACCATATAAAATAAACCCAAGGAGGGATACACCGAGACACATATTAATCAAACTAACCAAAATTAAAGACAAAGAGAAAATCTTGAAAGCAGCTAGGGAAAAGAAACAAGTAACATACAAGGGAACCCCAATAAGGTTATCAACAGATTTTTCAGCAGAAACTCTGCAGGCCAGAAGGGAATGGCATCGTATACTTAATGTGATGAAAGGAAAAAACCTCCAACCAAGATTACTCTACCCAGCAAAGCTCTCATTCAGATTTGAAGGAGAAATCAAAACCTTCACAGACAAGCAAAAGTTGAGAGAATTTGGCAACACTAAACCAGCCTTACAACAAATACTAAAGGAACTTCTCTAGGCAGAAAAGAAAAGGCCGCAACAGGGAACAAAAATTCCACAAATGACAAGGCTCACCAGTAAAGGTATATATACAGTAAAGATACGAAATCATCCATGCACAATTATACCACCAAAATCAGAAATCATGAGAAGAGGTGGGTACAGATGCAGGACACTGGAGATGCACTTGCAATTAAGAGAACAACAACAACTTAAAACAATCTCATATACATATAGACTCTTACAGCAAAACTTCAGAATAACTGCAAACCAAAAATCTACAATTGATACACAAACAAGGAATCTCTGGAGAAGAAATATATCTCATAGTAAATAAGTGCATAATCCACCATGAAGGGGGTCATTTGACATCAATCTTGGAATGCTGAAGTCTTCTCACATCTGATTCTCATTTCCTCTCCATCAAAGAATTTATGATAATTATGATTAAATAATGCAACTGTATGACTAAATAATACAGTTCTACAATTGTATTATTAATAACCATTTCTCTCCATGGTACAATGTAAGATCTATAATGTCTTGTTTATCACATCACCTAGAATGGTATAATGCCTATATTGAAGAATCAATAAGATATAACAACTTGTGAGGACATATTTATATAGTTACACTGTTTTTTAACCAATTTATGCATTTTATATTTTACTTATTTTCAGAGGGTATATTATTTTTGTTATTCTTACCAGTTATTCTTTTTATTATGCTATATAAAATATTTAATGGTATATAAGGCTTTCTTCTTTATAAATTTTAGTTGCATAATATACACAATTTTAATATAATGCTAATTTTTAAAGGAAAATTGAAATGTAATAGATAATACTAAATAGTAAAGATGAAAGCCATACAAAATGGGATAAAGTATAGAATAAATTTCCTATTTGCCTTGGCAAAAAAAAAAAAAAAAAAAAAAAAAGAAATGATGGAGGTCTAAACCTATGGAATGGGAGAAAATAGTTGCAAACGATGCAACCAATAGGACTTAATCTCCAAAATAACTCATATAACTCAACAGCAAAAAAAACAAGCAACCCAACTGAAAAATGGGCAGAATACCTAAATAGAAATTTCTCCAAAGAATATATACAGATGGCCAGTAGGCACATAAAAAAATGCTGAACATCACTAATTATTAGAGAAATGCAAATCGAAACTACCATGAGGTACCACCTCACACCAGTCAGAATGGCCATCATTAATGAGTCTACAAATAACAAATGCTGGAGAGGTTGGAGAAAAGGGACCCTATTACACTGTGGTGGGAAGGTAACTTGGTACAACCACTATGAAAAACAGTATGAAGTTACCTCAGAAAAGTAAATACGGAACTACCATATGATCCAGCAATCCCACTCTTGGGCATATATCTGGACAAAACTTTCCTTGAAAAAGATACATGCACACCTATGTTCACTGCAGCACTATTCACAATACCCAAGACATGGAAACAACCTAAATGGCCATTGCCAGATGAACGGATTAAGAAGATGTGGTACATACACATGATGGAGTACTACTCAGCCATTAAAAAGAACAAAATAATGCCATTTGTAGCAACATGGATGGAACTAGAGATTCTCATACTAAGTAAAATGTCATAAAGAGAAAGACAAATACCAGATGATATAATTTATACCTAGAATCTAATATATGACACAAATGAACCTCTACAGAAAAGAAACAAACTCATAGACATGGAGAACAGACCTGAGGTTGTCAAGAGGGATGGGAGGGAGTGGGATGGACTGGGAATTTGGGGTTAGTAGATGCAAACTATTGCTTTTGGAGTGGATAAGCAATGAGATCCTGCTGTATGGCACAGGGAACTAAATACAATCACTTGTGATGGAACATGATGGAGGATTATGTGAGAAAAAGAATGTGTCTATAAATACATCTATGTATATATATACACACACATATATCTGGCTCACTTTGCTGTACAGCAGAAATTGACAGAACATTATAAATCAACTATAATTTTTAAAAATTAAAAAAAAGGAAGGATGGAGGTCTAAACTAAGACAGAGGCAAGGGGGTGGAACAAAGGTGCTAGAATCAATAACTAAATGAGGAAGAATCAACAGGTCTTTGTGATTGACTATATGTGGAAAGGGACTGTGAGGGAGAGGGAGGAATCAAAAACTGACTACCTGGGTGAAAGGTAGTGCAGAGAGGAGATGATGTTTCCCCATATTGCAACTGTAAATAATAGTACACAGGTTCAAAGTAGCTACTTTATTGTTTGATAACTACTGTAACTAAAGAAAAAAGGTTTTCCCAATAAGCGTGCATGACTTTCCTTAGCCCTACACATTCTAAAGAAATCCTTTAAATTCACAAGTTTTCAACACCCCTGTAATTGCCTTTTAAATGTCTACCATACCCCACCTAAAACATGTAATCAAACCTAAACTTAGTAAAATTATTTTTCTATAGAGTAATATATTTTTATTGTCCTTATCCACTGCTAGAAGCCAACAATCTCTTTTTTATTGCTATTACCTTACAATCATAAAAGCTGTGTGGTTGGACTTTGATTGTTTCAAATGAAGAAACTTAGTCCAGGTAATTTCTCACGACAGAAGACCATGAGAAAGGTTAAGACTGAAATCAAGCATATCAGATAATGCATCCGAGTTCAGACATTTGATTTATTGCCTATCCTTTCTAATGATTAAATATTCGGCTATCCCATTGAAACCACATATACATTCATACTATAATGTTCAAAGCAGGTTAACTGTATACTAACTTTCTACCTTCATCCTCTGGAAAAAACATCAGCCGGCACACAACTCATAATAACAAAGAAGATTGGATACTAAGATCCAAGAAAGAGCAGAAGAAATTAATGAGGACATGAGCATCAAATTTCTCTCCTAAACACTAGGTTCCAGCAAAGTTTCTCTTTGTGGTAAAGGAACTCAAGAACAGCTGTCAAAAATAAGGCATTGCTAACCCTTTAACAAATTAAAAAGCACCATCTGCACGTACTGCAGTCTGGATAAGCAGATGTGCGCCAGTACAAAGCCCAGGGAAGAGAAAATGGCTTGGCAATGCTGAGGTTAACGGGTCTGAAAGCAGACAGCATATGTTTCTCCAATAAAAGCAGCACCCACTATAGAAGCCAACAATTTGTAATGTTTATAAATCGTTATTGAACCTCTAATGTACCTCTAAATATCTGCATTCATGTTTTCAAAGTTTCTTTAAGAACAGTAAGTAGATCAATTACAGAGGACTACAAGTTCAGCATCTTTCCATGTACCATTAGTGGTTCAGTTTAGCTGAAGAAGGTCCCTACACTATCTTTAATCTGTTTCTTTCTCCCCCATCAAGTAACGCCTCTCATTAAAACTAACTCTTTTGAAATATGCAACACTGGCTAGCTTGTCCCACTTGCTAATGGTCCTGAATTGATTCTTAATTAGTTGCAGTTTGGGAAAGAATCCAATTAAAATAGTGGGGGATTCCAATAGTAGAAAAGAGCCGGCTAATATGTGTTATGCTCTGAGCTGCTGATCTTTGCATTAAACTTGTTCAGGCAAAAGGCAGCTATGCAAAATATGGCAGGTTTCAAATCATACTAAACATGTTCAGGTTTTAAACTGAAACCTTCACATGGTAATTTATCCTCTAGCCATAAAACATGATCAAAGAAAGGCAGCCAAATGCTGTTAGAAAAATTACATTCCTTCATTCCACTTTCTCTCTCTTCTTCCTAAAAGGACAGGTTACTAATTCAGGAGAAGACAGCAGAATCTTTTCAATAAATTATACTATATTTTTATTTGCTGTGTATTTTCCAGTCCCCTATTTAAATTCCAAAAAGCGAGAGGACGCTCAGTGTGAGGAGAATTAGAGAGAAAAAAAGAAAAAGGTAGAGGAGGGAAGTCTCTAGGAGGCTAAATAGGATATTTTCCTATGTTCTTTCCAAAAGCAAAGTGTTGCTACCAGCAAAATTCCCAGTGTTGTTTATGAGGGCACCTGGAGGTCATTTGACAGGTATGGCTTTTATGGTTCAGATTTAATTATAGAAAAGCGAGGGCTCAGGAAAGCAAGGTCTCAGGAAGCCCAGGCAGGAGAAGGACTCGTGCCACTGCTGGTAGGTGACAGTCACGTGACCAGCTTTGTATTCAGCAGTAATAACTCACTGCCCGCTGCCGGGATGGAGCCCAGCTCCCTTATCCCCTGAGGAGCTTCCACCAGGCATGGATTCACAGTCTTTGATCTGCAGATTAAAATGATCAGGAACACAGGCTTTGTCTTTTGCAAACATCCTCAGTCCCTAAATTTGTATCCAATGGAAAGTTGAGTCCATATTTATTTGAGTAATGAATTGCAGTAATTAACGCACACATTGATTTTTTTTCTCAGGTCTCCCTAAAGACTATTTCCATTTTTAATTTATAGAAAATATACACTGTTCTCTTAATAAGAGATTGCTCTCTTATTTCAAAATATATACAAGAAGAGGCACAATCAAGCAAACAACAAAAAGATGAAACAGGTAGGTGATATTAAAAGATTGGGGCAGTGACTGGCATTAAGTAAAGTCACTTTTTAAAAATCAGCAAGATTTTCCTGTGAAATTTCAGTATCTGCTCTAGATCTGTTCAAATAATTTACCAAGCTCTTTGAAAAAGCAGTTATTTGAAGTATCCAGTATTCATGTGGATAAATATCTCCCATTTAAACTAAGCTTTTTTTCCATTAATAATTGTATATCCTGTGCAAAAAAAAAGAGATGAAGAAGAGAGTTAAATCTGAATCAGATAAAATTGTTGTGGAATTTTAATTTTGTTTTAAGAAGAGGTGACATCATTTCTTCTAACATTCCTGACAAAACAGCATTTGAAACAGAGAAAAAGCTAGTGAGAGAGAAAGAGAGAGCGTGCATGAGCAAGAGAGCACCCCTTGTCTCAGCTGCATCTTAACTGAAGTATCCCCAGGGCTTGAAATGATGGGATTTTTCTTCTTGAGAAATAATTCTTTTTTGCACCAAGATTCTTAGTAAATGCCAATAGGGAGAGAGAGAAGTGTGTAAGTAATATAATCCAATATTTATCTGAAAGTCATGGGTAAGAAATAGTGGAAAATTTCTCAGGGCAAGCATTCGAGAGTGGCCCGGCACAGCTCTGAAGGAAGGAGAGTTTGAAGACACATGCAAACTAAAGAAATACCTGATTAACCTTTCGCTGACTCTGAGCCACGTGATATGCAGTGAGCCTTCTTAGAGTGATGGCTTTAGAAGAAGATGTTAAATTTAACCTCTGGCGCAATGATAAATTGACAATAAAAAATTCAATGGCTTGGTAATTACCAATCACTTTGGACATCGGCAACATTTTTCAGTTCTGTCACTGCACATTGGCACAAAAGCTTCAGCTGAAATTCTCTCGATCTTCCTCTTTTTAACTTTGTTTTCATGATGCAGATTAAATCTGCCACCCTATTACTGATTCATTTTCCTAATTTTTCATGTCTGCACCATGCCCCAGCTGCACCAGACTGATAATTGTGGAGCCCAGCCCTGATGATTAACATCAGAAGAATTAATTATGCCTGCCATTAAAATTCTGGGTTGCACATGGTGATCAAGAAAAATTAAGTTTCTCTAGGCCTCTAAATCATTTCACCTTTGCAGGAAGGATAGTGCCTGGACAGCTAGGCTGCAGCCTGTGTTTTTGCCGAGGTCGAAACCAGATTGAATGCCCTTTGTGCAATTCAACAATGCCTTCCCAGTTATTTTTTCCAGGATTTGGACTGAAGGGACTTGATGTTTAGAAAATAAGAGAAACCTGAAAGATATTCTCTATGGTTTGCCTTGAGAGAGGAGAAAAATCCTTTATCAGACGTTCAGATGCTGTTTCAGAAATATCTGTTACATTCATCTGTAGAAGAATACATCCTGTGGAAAAAAGAAAAGTGGCAATCTTGGAAATAGTTGGTGAAATGAGGGTGTGAGGGGTCTTACTTTACAATAGTTATAAATGGGAAGAAAGGAATGTTCATTCAAGGAGGTAAAGGCAGGGACATTTCTTGGAAATAAATTGATAAAAATGGAATAAAAACAGATCCTCAGATCTTTAGGCTAAATAATAATGAGTAAAGGAAGCCTGTTGACTGACGCATTTCCAAAATGATTGTTGCATGAGAAACTCAAAATGTATTCAGTCTAGCCTAAGGTACAAAATTTACTGGAGCTATAAAGAGTAAGATGATATGCATTTATCATGTTCTTTTTCTACTCTATGTTCCATTTTAAATTACCATAATAATGTATATTATAGGCATGGCTTTAGAAGACTACAAAGGGAGTCATATTTTGATGAACGGATGTAAATATCTTATACCAAATGGTAAATCTCTTGTTCACCTCTATGCAAAGAGTATGCATAAGCTATGCATCATATCTGTTTCATTTATTATATTTAAGAAGTGATATCACAAGACAACTATTTCAATGCAGATATTCTTGTTAGTTTTTACTAGCAGTAAATTTACTGAGTCAAGTTAACTATCCACCCATCCCAGGTGAGGTGAAGGGAGGGGGAATAAGAAATAGTGAAAAATTAATTCTACCTTTCTAAAATCTGTGTTAGAAAATTCCTGAGGCTTGTATATTTTGAAGTTGGCTCATTTTCACAGGAAACCTTGGCTTAGTGACATGATAAAATCCCAAACTTAACGATTTAGAAGCATGAGCCAAATATTTCTTATGTTTCTTGAAGTAACTGCCTTCTGTGCTAATTATACAGGATTGTTTAATAACAGTTTCACAAATGAGAAGTTCTATAAGCAGGGCTGACTGAAAATTTGTTCCACCCTGTAAGTATTTTACAAAGATAAGATAACAAAAACTAGAAAAGGCTATCAAAATATCAACATTTGAAAAGCCATAAATTCTGTTTAGAGGACCTAAAGAACAGATGAGATGAAAGCACCAGGCTACTTAAATTCCTCAAATTCTTCACTGTGCACAGAACTGGGCTATTTGGTATTCATTTTTTAAACTATATACAATTCTCTCAGGAGGTCTAGAAACAGAAGGAAAGGCTGCCCCCAAACATTCATATCTACTCCAGATTAAAGAAAGTAGAATGAAAAGACCTAAACATAAGGCCAGATACTTATGAAACTCTTAGAAGAAAACAGAACATTCTTTGACATAAATCGCAGCGATATCTTTTTTCATATAGAGTAATGAAAATAAAAATAAACAAATGGAACTTAATTAAATGTAAAAGCTTTTGCGTAGCAAAGGAAACCATTAAAAAATGAAAAGACAACCCACAGAATGGGAGACAATCTTTGCTAACAAATGAGCAACAAGGGATTAATCTCCAAGATGCACAAACGTCTCATACGGCTCCATGTCAAAAACAAAAACAAAAACAAAACACAATTAAAAAATGGTCAGAATATCTAAATAAACATTTTTCCAAAGACAGACAGATGGCCAATAGGCACATGAAAAGATGCTCAACATCACTAATTACTAGAAAAATGCAAATCAAAACTACAATGAGGTGACACATCATACCAGTCAGAATGGCCATCATCAAAATTCTACAAGCAATAAATGCTGGAGAGGGTGCGGAGAAAAGGGAATCCTACTACACTGTTGGTGGGAATATGAACTGGTGCAGCCACTATGGAGAACAGTTTGGAGATTCCTATAAAAACTAAAAATATGCCAAGGAGACGGGGATGGAGTGGAATGGACTGGGAGTTTGGGGTTAGTAGACGCAAACTATTACATTTAAAATAGATAAGCAATGAAGTCCTACTGTATAGCACAGGCAACTATATCCAGTCTCTTTGGATAGATCATGATGGAAGATAATATAAGAAAGGGAATGTATATATACGTATGACTGGGTCACTTTGCTGTACAGCAGAAATTGGCACAACATGTAAGTCAACTATAAAAAATTTTTGTAATTAAAAAAACCTAAAAATAGAATTACCGTATGATCCAACAATCCTGTCCTCAGCATATATCTGTGGAATTTACAAAAGATGGTCAGCTCTGAGTAATAACTGAATTGAAGTAGTTACATGTGTTACAAGTAATGTCAAGGGAGAGTCAGCCCAAGCCATTGGAATTCATTTTAAACATTAGAGAAGTCACTATAATGGTTCAGAGAATATCTGATTCACATAATTTTTTCATTGGAAGGGTCTTTAGTTGTCATCTGATCTAACCATAACATTTACCAACAAGGGAAGAGAAACCAGAGTGAAGGCACTGTTCATGTCATGGACTACCTGAAGCAGAACCAATTCTCTTGACTTTGAGCCTACCCTGCTTCTACTCCATCTTCTAAGAGTCCATGATTCCACCTTTTAACAATAGTAAGGACAAGTTACACTTTTATGCATTTTGTAGTTTTGGACATACTTTTCATACATAATTTATTTTAATGCTGCCAACAACCCTAGGAAATATACTGTTTTACAGATAAGGAAACTGAGGTGCTAAGTTAAACAGCTTATCTACCATCACAAAGGAAAAGGGTTAAGGATCACTTTACTTTTACAGGAGAAAGTGACAGAACATTGTAAATCAACTATAATAAAAATTTTTAAAAAATAAATAAATGAACTACTTATTATCATCAAAAAAAAAAAAACATGTCAGAACTCTCAGCTCTGTGCCTTTGCATTTTTCTGTAGGTAGCACCTAAACTTGTGAAATGACAAGTGTCCAAGATCTGATTCCCCATCAGCATGGTTAGAGGACATTATATGACAGTAGCAAGTCTCATATGATCTTTACTTGCAATATTATAGTCAAATACATAACATGATATAACAACCCAAAGAAGATAATTAGCTAAACTAATGGTTCTCAACTCAGGCTGCAGTCCATAGACTCTATAGAGTAGAACCAGATACTCTGGGTTTTCTAAAAGTGCTACAAGCTGGAAAATGGGAGGTGGGGGTTGAGGGTGGAATTCTGATGTGTAGCCATGGTTTTAAAACCTCTGAGATAAACTACCACCCTCCCAATATATAGCCTTCTAATGGTCTAACATGATGTAGGGATAGAATTTCTAAATCTATAAAAGTAAATGACATAATACACCATGGATGAACCTTGAAAACACTGTGCTAAGTGAAAGAAACCATTCACAGAGGACCACAAACTGTGTGATTCTGTTGATATAAAATGTCCACAATAGGCAAATTTATAGAGATAGTGATTGGTGGCTGCCTAGGGCTAGAGGTAATGGCTGAGGGGTGGAGGTAAATTTCTGGTGTAATGAAAATGTTCTAAAGTTTGTTTTGTTTTGTTTTTCTTTTTAGGGCTGCACTCGGGACATATGGAAGTTCTTAGGCTAGGGGGTCGAAGCAGAACTGCAGTTGCCAGCCTACGGCAACAAGGGATCCAAGCCGCATCTGTGACCTACACCACAGCTCAGAGCAACGCTGGATCCTTAACCCACTAACCGAGGCCAGGGATCGAACCTGCTTCCTCATGGATAGTGAGGTTTTTAACCCACTGAGCCACGACAGGAACTCCAAAAGTGTTCCAAAGTTAATCATGGAAATGGATGCACAAAGCTGTGAATGCACTAAAAACCACTGAATGTACGATGTAAATAAATAGATGAACATACAATATGTTTACATCTCAATAAAGCTGTTAAAAGTGAATGAACTGCATGTCTAAACAATCTCTCATTTTCTCTTTTTATCTATAGAGGGAATTTTTTAATTTATTTATTTAATGATTTTTATTTTTTCCATTATAGTTGGTTTACAGTCTGTCAATTTTCTACTGTACAGCAAAGTGACCCAATCACACACACATATATACATTCTTTTTCTCACATTATCCTCCATCATGCTCCATCCCAAGTGACTAGATATAGTTGCCAGTGAATTCCTCATTTTCACCAATTCTCTCCCCCTCATTTCTTGACAACAGCTGGATTTGTGATTCATTCTCTGATTCAGCAAATGTTTACCAACCACCATCTGTATAACAAGCTCTGTTCTAGGACCTCAGGATATAACAATACACATGGTAGACAAAAGTCCTGTCCTATGGAACTTACATTCCAGAGGAGAGATTTAGACAATAAACACATAAAAAAAAAATAAGAAAAAATTCCAGACTGTGATATAAGACAATGGAAAAATAAAATCAGGTGAAATAATAGTGTGTGGACTGGAGGTGTGGGCCACTTAAGATGTGCTGAGCAGTAAATGCATCTTTGAGGAGGTGACCCTTGAGCCTTGAATGCCAAGTAGAAAACCATGCAAAGATCTAGGGGCTGAGCCATCCATGAAAAACAAATGCCTTGAAGCAGTAACAGGCCTGATGTCTTCAAAGGAAGAAGAGAAGACCAGCATGGCTGTCACCAAGTGAGCAAAACAGAAGTGGGAGATGAGTTAGGGAGGCTAGCAGTAGTCACGATGCATGTGGCCTAAGAGTTTGGGTGATTACATAGGATGTGTCTAAACCAGAACATGCCTGATAGTGAAAGAGAGTGCTTTATAGGCATAGGGAAAATAGGTACAAACTGGGGACAGTCACAGGCAAAACGGGATGTCTGTTCACCCTACATAAAGATCAAGATTTTACTCTAGTCCTCCCTGGCGGTGGCACCTTGCCTCTCCTGTGGGTCTGGGCCTTCTCCTGGGTTCCCTCTGCCGTGGTGTTCCCCTGCTTAGCCCATGGCGCACTGCTCCTTGGCCCCTCATGCGGTCCCAGGTTCTCTCCCCATGACTGACCTCCGGAGCCTGGGTCTTGATGCCCAGCCCCAACCCGAGCATCACAGGCTGTGGTGTCCAGGCCAGTGGTTCAGGTGGTCCGTGCGGCTCTCGCTCTGTTTTGCTGTTCTCAGTCCAGCTGCTGCATTTTTCTCGGTGACTTTGGGGTCCTGACAACTCAGCTGATCTTTCCTCATTTGGGTGGCTTCCCAGGAGATACCTGCAGCTCTTCCTCCCTGACTCCTTTAATGTTAACTGACACACTCACTGAAGGAAACTTCATCTTTTTTGGGAAGCGCATGATTCCAAACTTTGCTGATCACATTTCAATGCTGCTGAGATCATTCTGCTGACAGGTATGGCCTCTGACTACTATGTGCCCACCTGTAATACCTGACCATCATAAGTTGAAATAGATGTGTCCATTCCCAGGAGTCACCTTGCCTGGAGGCTTTGTCCATGCAACAGTTGAGAAACTCTTCACCAACTGGCTGCCCGTTTTTGGTACCAATGACATAGATTCCTTCATAGGTGATGTGAACTCTGTTGAAACTCGTCAAGGACACTCATACATTTGTGTTTTTTTGTTGTTGTTGTTGCTGCCAACACAGGGTTCATATGCCTGTTGAACTTACTTTTTTTTTGATGTTCTCCTAGTGTGATGTGTACACCATGAAATCTCACAGCTCAGGACTCGCCATCTGAATCTCTCACATCACTCTGGTCCCTTTATTCTCTGTGTGCTGCATATTTGTGTATCTGCCTCAAATTATTACCTTTTCTATCAATTAAGCCATAGCTATATTTTATACTATGCTAACACCTATATTAAATCCTTTATTCTACACCTTCAGAAATGCATAATTTAAAAAAAAGATGTGAAGAATCTCTAAGGTAAAAGATGACTTTAATGGGTAAAGAATGAGAACAATGTAAATAACTTTTATCCCTTAAATGGTGAAAAGTTAAAGAAGATAATTTCTATTTTTCAGGGCCAAAAGAATACTATTTGTCAAACGTGTATTGATATTTGCATTAGGCAATCTGAAAAATAGCCTAAATAAGAAATAATCATTATAAAAATATCCCATGTAGATGTATTTATCAACTATTTGTTAGTTAAATGTTGGAATGTTGTCAAAACCAGTTTGATTTCTTGTTAAAAGACAGTTGTTCACTACCTATGAAATTGCAAAGCAAAAATAAAGCATTTGGGGACAACAACAACAACAACAAAGATTTTACTCTAAAAGGCAATGGAGAACTATTGGTGGGTATTAAGCTGGATGGCAGGAAGTTGGAAATTATTCTCTCTAAGGGGGCCCCAGAACTAATTCTTCATCAGGGAGATTAAGGACGGAATTGGCACAAGCAAGCATCTATGTGAAAGCTAGAGGGACCACCCCCCCACACACAGAGGAGAGGGGCGGGGGCGGGGTCCTTGCAGCAAGACAGCCAGCATTGTCCTCCTTCCGGCAGCTTGGGGTCAGTTCCAGTACATGAAAAATGCTCTGCTCAGTCCCCAGGGTTCCATGACATACAGCAGAAATCATTTCAGCTTGGAAAATTTTCAAAGCAGGTGTTGCTAGTCATCCACCCTAACCATAGAACAGCTTCAAAAACACTCCCTAGCTTCATCTGACCCAGAGCATGGGAATTCTGTCACTTCCCAGGCGTGAGCTATAAAACGCATTCCCAATTAACTGTTTGGAAATATGTAACAGGTTTACTGAGTTTGGGAGCTTGCCTACCAAAAACAATCATTTTTATATTGTATGGGTAACACTGAATTATTCTTTGGGGTTCTGTTTAGATGTCAAGGTGTTATTGAGTAAATAAGAAACATCTAGCAACAACCAAGCTTTTTTTTTTTTTTTTTTTTTTTTTTGCCCAGAATATTTGCTTTGGAAACAGAACCTAAGAAAGGTTGGAGGAATTCTAAGATGTATTCTGAAGGCCTCTTCCACTCTTTTTGAAAGCAGGTTAGTAAGAGTTACCATTTATTGAGCACCTACCATGCGCCAGGTGTTATGCAAGATGTCTTATTTGCTTTACCATCTGTAACCCTTTACACAAACTTGTAAGGTGGGTGTGTTATTCTCATTTTTCTGATGAGGAAATGAAGTCTCTCAAAGGTTATTTTCTCAAAATCATATCCATAAAAAACTTCAAACTCAAGTCTGGAAATGAATCCATGTTTACTCCCAAATGCCTTGACTTGTTCCCCTCTGATGAAATAAAACATACTTTGGTGTTTATGTAAACAGGCAAATGTTCCATTGTGTACCATCTTTTAAAAAACTCAATACTGTATATGAAAATCCAAATAATGCAGAACAAATAAATCAGGAGTTATTGTTAGCATTTCAGTAGGTTTTACTTCACTGATTCTTTTAATAGCAACCTCCCCAGGTGGTTTTATGATTTGCTTTCCACATTTTCCATTTACATGCACCTATTTAGAAATGTATCTTCTGAGTGTCCTGAAGTTTAGATTTATAACCCATCCCACAGCATATCTATTTTTGTGCTTCCTCGTACCCCATCCCTTCACACAAAACATTTATATACCCAGGTGGTTACCAGAAAAATCTCAGGCTTTGATAAACATGCTGAAGTCTGTTTAAACATTATTATTAATGGTAGCTGATGGCATACACATTTATTCAACAAGGCACTTCCTTGCCCTTAAGGCAAATTCAAACTTTTTAGCCTAGATTACCAGGCTCTTCAAACTCTCGCCCTGCTTCTGATCCTAGTTGCGTGCCCCAATCACGCAAGGGGCTGTTGGACAAAGGGAGAGCTGCAGTGTGGGGGAATCTGATGGGCAGGTGGCAGAGATGGTGTCCTGCCATGAGGGTTGGGAGGCCAGGGTCAAAGACCACCCCCACTACACCACACAGAGGCCAATTAAATCACAATGGGGGTGGGGCCTAGGTATAGCTTTGCTTTGGATTTGCTTGCTTGTTGTTTACTTATTCTCTCATTGATGCTCAGATGCAGCCAGGATCGAAAACCTCTGATCCCTGCTCACCTGCCAGCCTGGTTCTCTGCTCTCCTTCTCACTCTGGAAGCTGCGACCGACAGATGTACTCTTACCTCAAGGTCTGTCTCTACCTGGAAGACACTCTTCCATAAATCTCCTCCTGCATCCCCAGCTAACAGGTCTTCCTTTGGATATACACTCCAGGAAGGTTCTCCTAGTCCCTACAAAACAGGTTAGGACAGAGTAAACTCAACCCTCAAACCTCTCGAAGCACTTATTAAACTGCACTGCAACTGCCTATTTAACTGCCTGCCATCTCTCCAGGCTCCTGGAGGGTGCGTTTGTGTTGACTTTTACATTCCTGGTACTTAGCTCTGTGCCTGGCCCATAGGACATGTTCAATGCACAATGTGAGGGAATGAATGAGGGATGAGTTCTATTTCCTCATCCAAAGCAAACTGTCAGTTGATAGAAAATGCCTGTAAAACACTGCTGGGTGTGTTAAATGCCTTTAGGAGTGCACAGAATATGCTTTCAGGGGACAAGCTCTCTCCTGACTGTTTCATACACACTCATCATCTCTTGGCTGCCTGCTTTTGGTGACTTGTACTCTCATTTTCAGATTATCAGTGTTGTTTGTAAATCCAAAGTAACATTCATCAGGAAGTCCTACATCTAAATGCATGCTTGTTTCACTGATTAACAATCCTTTCAGTGCAAAGATGTCTGCATCCTCTAGTGGCCTGGCTTTGACCATGTCCTTGGAGTGACCTTAAGAAGTAGATGTGAGAATGCCATAGTTTTTTTGTTTTTTTTTTTTTTTGAGAACACCATCTTCAAAAAATGATTGTATTAATAGCTGTGACTACAGATAGAAGCACATTTTGGTACTTTCCCCAAAACAAACAAATTCATTCCTTTGTTTAAAATTCGTGACTACTAATCAAATGTTAATGACTGTTATCATCTTTTGTTTATATTCTTTAAAACTTTCCTCTAGAGTACATTTCTATATGCGCGAATATGGATTTTTATTATTTTTGGAAAAGTGGGAGCATAGTTTCCTAGCCTGCCTTTTTTTTACATCTAACAACACCATGTTAATAAATATGTATTTACATCATCATTTCTAATGCCTGTAAGTGATCTGTGGTCAAACTATTAGTTATTAAACCAACCACTATTGGCAGTCATTTAGATTGATTTTAGTTTCCGTTAAAAAAAAATGCTGTGATAGATATCCTCATGTACACATTTTTTATGTGTTTAACTATTCCCATGAAACAAATCTCCAGAAGAGAAACTCCTGAATCAAAGAGTTTGCATAGCTTTAGTTCTGATACTACACTAAATTGGCATCAGAATAGGTTAGGTCAATTTTTATCACTATCAGAAGTTTTTAAAAACATAAGTTTCCTTATTTTCCTATCAGCAATGAGTATGTTCAATATTCATTCATTTTATGAAAGAAAATATCTACTGCTATTTTAATTTGTTGTTCTTTGATTAGTCATGGGCTTTAATATTTTTTTACATGTTTTGCCATTTGTATTGTTCTATTATTATGGTCACATTCTTATTAATTTGTAGGAGCTCTTTATATATTAGGGATGTAATCCCCTTGTCATATGATATAGAAATTTTTTTTTTTTTTGTCTTTTGTTCTTTTAGCAGCATATGGAGGTTCCCAGGCTAGGGGTCTAATCAGAGCTGTAGCTGCCAACCTACACCACACCCACAGCAACACCAGATCTGAGCTGAGTCTGTGACCAACACCACAGCTCACAGCAATACCAGATCCTTAACCCACTGAGAGAGGCCAGGGATGGAACCCACAATCTCATGGTTCCTAGTCGGATTTGTTTCCGCTGCACCACAAGGGGAACTCCTGATGCAGGAATCTTTTTTGAGGTTGTCTTTACCTCTGTTTGTGGGTTGTGTTTTTGTTGTCCTATGGTTTGTTTTTAATGTCATCAAATTGTCAGTTTTTTCCTTTATGTTCTTGGCTTTGATGGCATGTTTGTCTTTATCTTTGTTTGTGGGGTGTGTTTTTGTTGTACTATGGTTTAGCTTTAATATAGTCAAATTGTCCGTTTTTTCCTTTATGTCTTTGGCTTTGATGGCATGTAGTTTTAGTATGTTACATAGTTTCTGAGATTTAAGATGGATTTCTCATTTCATCAACATAAAATGTCACCTGGAAATTGAATTAGAACTTTTGAAAATATAGTTTAGATTATTTATTACACAGTCACAGTCTTTATCACTACTAGAAAAAATTAAGGATGACTAAAGTTAACATATTTATCAATATTTTTAAAGGGGAAAAAAATCTTTTCAAAATCCTGTCTGTGCCAATTAGCAGGTGATACTTTACATCTTCCATATTTAGTATCTGAAATAACATAATCCCAATAGAAAACTCTAATTTGGTCAGAAAACAATTTTACAAGCTGTTGCATTATATGGATGCAAGTATCACAGCTTCAAACTGTGAGGCATGATCCAGCCAGAGCTTGGGTGGAAATGTTTCCATAATGACCACACATGGGATAAAACAACAGAAAATTATTCACTTTCATTGGCAGGTAAAGCATTCTATAAAAGTTTCTCTTTCCTTTCCTGGAGATGCTACGTAAGAAGCCCAAAGTTTATGAAGGAGAGAGTGATGATAATGTCTGATGCATGGCCTCCACATATACATACACACCATTCATTGATGAGGACTTGCTCAGTGGTCCCTACAGGCTTTCCTTTGACATGTTGTTAATCCAGGCTCCTGATTAGGAGGATACAGCCAGCTTTAACATATACAAATTCCTTCTGATTTCATAATGCCTGTTCAGGTCCCTTTAAATCCTGCATCAAAATTCTTCTCAATGGGTCACCAAAAAATTGTATTTGTGAAAGCCAACAACAATTTAAGTTTTTCTTTTTTAAATCAATAAAAATGACAGTAACAATAATGAAATAATATGAGCAGCATGAGTCAAAGGAACAAAAAAAGCTGTTTAAGAAAAATCTTCATTTTGATCTCAAGAATATAAAAAATATATAGCTTTCTTTTCATTCTTAGTATTCTACTATTAAGTGCTGCAAAAATGTGAATTAGTAACAGTCTCATATTCACAATGTTCACAGCTGAACCCTCACCCACCTAAGAAAGAAACAAATGCCCTGGCAACCCCTCTCCTGTTGGTCAGTTATTGTTAAATGAAATGGAGTACCAGGCCAGGGATATAGGACATCCATTAAAAAAAAAAAAAATAGAATCACTGATACAAAGACTCATCATCCACAAGGAGCAATGGAGAGACCTTAACAGGAAATAATTACATGATAGAAAATACAACTAAGAGGTTAAATCCCATGGTTCAGGAAAGAATGAATAAGTACGGGCTAGGGTATTTATCATTATATTCATTCACATGGAAAGTATCTATTGAGCACCAGGCACTCTTCTGGCCCCAGGGGCCAAAGTGAAATTCAAATTTATTTTCCTTAAATTTCTGACTGATCACATAAACCCTGAACCCTGACAGCCTAACGACTCGTGTGCAATTGGCCATTATCACAATAACCATCCCTGATTATCAAAATAACCTGGCATTTATTAGGAGAAAGGTTTGAAAGAGTGAATTTTAAGGCTGAGTAGCATCAAGACAGTCCCAACTGTATATTGGAAACATTAAACAAGCAATTAAGCACTTCATCTTCAGTCACATCACATTATTTATCCAGGTGAGACAGAGTCCCAATCAGATATAATGTTGTTTTAGGAAGCATGAATTCAGACAAGATTTTTAAGACAGCAAAAAAAAAATTGCACAGCAACCATATATGGATCATGAGTCAGAAATTCTCTAAATCCGAATTTGAACATACATAATTTAAATTTGCTTCTCTTTCCATTATTTAACTCTGCCTCTAGGCTTCACCAATCATCACATGCCGTTCTAAACATCTATACCAAGATTAGACATCTCAAATGTTATTCAGAAAATCACTCCTCAGGGGAATAACGTCTAGTAATTCCTTCCTCTCTACTCCTTCCCTCTCTTTCTTCTTCCCTTCCTTTTTCTCTCCCTCCCCACTTCTTCCCTTTTTCCCTCACTTCCTTTCTGACCTACTGAGTGCCTATAACTCTTCAATATAGTCCTAAGTGCTGGGAACTCCCCAGTGAACCTAAGAGACATAGTCTGATGGTCACTGGAGGGTCCCCTGATTATAGCTGGTAATTCCAAGCCCTCCAAAGTAGAACTAGTCCTCTCCCAGACTTATCTCTTGATTACTCCCCCCAAATCACCCAAACCTCAAAATCAGAACAACAGAGCTTCACATTAAACTTTAAATTACTGGAGTTTTATTTTTTTACTGTTGTTGTTGCTCTTGTCTCCTGACACTTGATCTTCCATCATCCCCTTACAATATAACTCCCTAATTTGACATAGTCTGACCTGGGTTAAAATTCTAAGTACAGTTTTCTATCTATGGGATCTGAAATAAGCTATTTAACCTTCAGGATTCTCACTTTCTTCATCAGGTAAATAACAATAGTAATACCTACATTTCCAGCATGCCAAAAAAATTAAATGAGATACTGCGTATGAAAGCATCCAATAGAGGCCTTGCAATGATTTCCTGGGACAATTCTAGCCAGAAGGAAGCTCTCCTACCGAATTCCAATGCATGGTTATACCACTGTACTTTTGAGCCATCTCCAATAATTATTTTTTTGTGTCTATCTTAACTCCCTACTTAGGACCAGAGGTTGTGGCAAACCCCTTTATGGTTTCTTAAGACAGAGCCTGACATATATTTGGTCATACTGAGGGCAAGGGGAAAAGAGTGGTTAATGATCCTCAACGCCTCATAGTTGGTATTAGCAGTGCAAAGATTCTGCTGAATTTCAAGAATCATCTAACATTCAGATTGTTTCTCTGAGCCTCAGATAATAATGCAACTAGGAAGTCTCCTCAAAGTATTCCTTATTTTTTTATTTGTTTCCAGGTTTAAATACAAATACAGAGACTGATAATATTCATATTTAAATACCATCCACTTAATTTCACATAGTTCTTCATAGTCAGTGGCCATGAGACAATAAAAATCAAACCAAAAAGAGAATAGTTTTGCAAATACAACAGACCATCAAAATAGGAACCTAGGCAGAAAGTTAAAAGGTTAATGAAGAGTCCACCCAGTTCTATAATACTTCAGTTGATCTGGCATTCTAAAACAGTGACTAACACCCTCACAAGAATAAGAATCACAAGCATGTGCCTTCAGAGAAATAACTGAGGCTGAACAACTCATTCTACTAAGCCGTTGTCATGGCCAAACTTGCTCTTATTCCCAAGCAAATGCACTTCTGGAAACCTATGAACCATCCTTTAAGAAGCTTCAGACCACGCTACAGAGTCACTGCACCAGTCAATAGACCCTGGATCTGCAGGAGTAATTTATGGCCCTCTAAATCAAGGGCCTTCCACTATTCAATAAAACTCTCCCCTGAATTATAACAAAAGTCATAACAAAGTTCACCCAGACTGGGTGACATGCACTGGAAGCTCTCAGTGCCCCCCCACCCCGTGTGTTATTTCCGAGAGGGAGGGGCCCTGGCATCTGGGTTCCACCCAACAACTCACCACTTCCCAGTGTGGCTCTCCCCCACCCTGCCCCTGTGCCAGGAGTCTGGGGATAATCCACAATGGGAATAACCTGCCTACTTGGATCAAGTTCAGGGAGCATCTTGCTCCTTCTCTGGTGAATGAACATAACTGCTAGACAAGAGACTAAAAAATGACCAAAGAGAACCTTTAATTTTTTATTTTTTTAGCTGAAGTACTGATTCACAATATTATATTAGTTTCAGGTGTACAGCACTGTGATTCAGTACTTTCACAGATTATACTCCATTAAAAGTTATTGCAAGATAATGGCTATAATTCCCTGTGCTATGCAATGTATCTTTGTAGCTTAAATATTCTACCTATAGTTGTTTGTATCTCTTAAACCCATACCTCTAATTTGCCCCTCCCTCATCCCACTTCCCTTTGGAAACCAAAGGGAACCTTGTAAAATATATACTGTATTTAACTACAATATAAGCTTATTCCTAGTTGTAATTGCTTCACATGGAAAAAACCCAAGGGCTTCCTAATAGAGAACTTAGATTATGAAGGTGATGGGAACTAGGGAATAGGAACAGGTTGGACAGATTCTCAAAACACGTCAGGATGTAATTTAATTGCTTCTTCTTCTTCTTCTTCTTTTTTTTTTTTTTCCAGGAAAAGCCTCAGCAACAGGGAAGGAACCCCTCCTTGCCCCTTTCCAATAAATTCTCCTCATAGCACGCTGTACCTCTCCAGAGACGTTTAGAGATTGTCATTCATTTAATTGCTTGAAAAGCCCAAACCAAACAAGAGTTGCTGGAGGTTGGCCCTGTTTGTTGGCTGTCTGCAGATTTACAATTTAGCACCACGTGGATCTTCCAAGTCGAAGTGTTAGAAATCTGAGGGGCTCATTCTACCTCTCCAAACACAATGGGCAAGAGTGGAAAAGCTTCAGAGTCCCCAGAAGGCATCAAACCCAATTACGTTACAACACGTGTGCAGCCCTTTAAGCTGCTCATTAACATTTGGAAAATTCTTCTGGTAAATGTCTTCATATCCAATTTAGCCTTCTTTTCCTTTCCCTCCACTGCCCTCATTTCATAGTCAGGCCACGGTAATGAGCTATATAAATGTAACTCTTTAAACGAAGAATGTCATCACTTAGGAATACAAGAGAGCAGTACATGTTGTGTATGTCTACAAACTGCAGTTGCTGTCTGTTAGAGTTTGTAGCAACTTTTAAATCTGTCAACACGGCATGAATTTCATACTAAGCTCCTTCCCGGTGCTCGAGCCAGGAAGCAAAGGGGGAACAGGCTATATCATTTATGGGCAGGCTGGTACTGGGTCAACTGTGACATCACAGTCCTCTCCCACCATAATGAGGTGAAAGACTAGACTGCAACAACGTAGCACTTTGTTTATTGGGGAAATTTAAGCAGGGCTGTATTTCAGCTTGTGATAAAACTGAAACAAAAGATATGGATTACAGATTTTTAACAGCTCCCAACAAGAGGAGAGTGAAAAAGCGTCATCTAGGAATTTAGTGAAAAATGCCAAAAGTCAAAGGATTAAAGTAGGCTCCAAGCAGGCTGGTCCCTTGGCATTTACACTGGACACATTGGCTCAACTAAAACATTAGCACATCAGCCAAGTATCTAGCTTTTATTTCATTCCTATGATTAATACTTAAGCAGAGAGGAACATGTGTGTACGTGTGTGTGTGTGTATTTAAAAAGTATGGGTCTCCTCTTTAATACCCTGGCAGGTCTCTACCTTGATCAAAATTTTATATTCAAAAGTATAACCTTACATATCATGTTTTCTAAAGTCTTCTCCACAAATATTGCGTAACATTATCTACTTCTATTTCTCCATATAATTACTTACAGCATTTGAATTTATGAATAACCTACTGAATACAATATTGTATAGTAAGACATATATGGCAAATAAGAGAGGAAAGAAAAACCTTCCAAGACCTACCTTTATCTAGAATTAGGAAAATTTTATTTAGAATTGTAGCTGATACCTACATTTTGGTGTATTTATCTATCACACCTTGAGGCGCCATCCTCAGCAGGTGCCCAGTATTTGGGGAACAGCTATGTCCACAGCTATAAGGCAGAGTAAAATGAGGACCCTGAGTCAAGTGCAGGTACTAATAGCAACCCAGAATTAAAAACCATTAAACTCACCTAAAATTATTTTATCTTTTGCTGAAAGAACCCCTAGACCTAAACTTGACCTATATGTCAATAAAGCAAAAGGCTTGAGCCATTCCTGTTAGGATGGGACCTAAGTCCCTTCTCAAGTGAGAAGGACACCAGTGCTTCATACCACCAAAGTCCCATCGCATTCTCTGGAGGAGCTTATTTTGCAAATTGCTCTAAATAGTTCTTCTATTCCATTTAAGTGAGAAATTTATTCTAAGAGAAAACATCCACTGTGGGACTAAAACTCTGCAATTACTTCTGTTCTTAATTTTCTCAGCTCTAATCAGATACAACCTAGCAGAATCAGGCCTAAATTTTACCAATTCTTCCCCTTGACATTTTTGAAATGTTGGTTGCTTCCCATTTTTTAAGAATCCCAATCTTAACTGGAGTCATGCTTTTTTCCTAATTATGGGCCTAACCTATTAGAAACCTTGCCTATCCCCATGGTGACCATATAGTCCTTCATTAGCTCTAAGTTAACCTCTTCTTAGTTCTTTCCACATGCTCCCTGCCCAGATGCTTAGTTAGGAACTTAGGCTACCTATTTTTTATTCCCTATGAACAGGGTAATAAGACTGCTTAAAATATCAAATAATCCAAATAATAAAATGGTTAAGAGCATGATCCTTAGGATTAAAAAAAAAACAAACCAACTGGTTTCTAATCTCAACTCTACCATATATTTATCTATGTTACCTTTGACAAGTTATTTACCCCTCTGAGCCTTAATTTACCCATCCATTAAATGGAAAGAATAATAACAACTACAAGTAAAGCCATTAAATGACATGTAAAGTACTGAGTGTAATACCAGCACATGGTACATGCTCAATAAGTTAGCTGTTGACAAAATAATAATTATGTAATTATTATATCTATTATAATTATAGATAGTAATAACAATTATATATTATATCATAATCATTCTTGGTGGGAACTCATTGCCTAACATCATCTAAAACCACAGTCTTTTCTCCAGTTACTTCTATTTTAAGGCTAGTATTTTCCATCTTTCTACCTATAAGAAAAAACAGTGGAGAAAGACAATGGAAACAAAAAGCAGAGACAGCCAATCAGTCAGTAAAGTGCCCACCCCATGTGCATACAATCAGCACCAGCTGTAGTCCAATTAAACTTAATCTAGTCACATGCTCATGTGCTCCTCAGAAATTAGAGGAAATCAATTCAAATGCTAATGAGAAAGTCCATAATTTATTATCTGCTGAGGAATGCATGTTACATTAATTTTAACTGTAAACAATTATTTTTATTGCAAGATTAATTACCCTATCTTATACAACTTCCTTTTTTCATATTCTTTTAAGGAATTAGTTTTCAGTTGCTGTTTTGTGGTTCTGTCACAGTTCTTTAGCTTGAGAAAAGTATAATTAATTTAGGGATGCTGCAAATGTTGTTTTCTATTCTTCTGCCAAAAGAAAGTGGGATAAATGGCTGGGTCAAGCATGGAGAAAAATAGCTGCAGCTTCTGGTCAGAATGAAAAGACATTAGAACTGAGATGGAAGTGGGGGGAAACCTAACAGAATTTAAAACATGAGTTCATGTTGGTCACTTCTGACCACAGCATTTCCCAAAGGCTTCAACATACAAGTTAAGGCTTTAAATTATGCCTAAGTCCTGAAAATCAATGGGACATGCATAAGCCAGAGTTTCATAGCAAAAAAAGAGACTAATCATATTTTCTTAAAATATCATCAAGGTCTAGACTTCTCTGTACATGCTGCATGGAGTGACTATTTTTTTGTTTGGATTTTTCTTTTTTTTTTTTTTTTTTTTTTTTTTTAAGTGATCAGAAAGGGATGAAATTTGTGCTGTCAGGATTCTGCTCCCTTGACAAAGTTGCCCTCACTCTGATTTGGCTTTCAAGGTGAATGAATATTCAGTACAGTGGCTTGGGGGATTATCCTTAAACCAATCACTTCTCAATGCGGAGAATAGGACTTTAGACAGTGGCTAGCCCTCATAGGGTTGAAAGTGAGTATTCTATTGTTTCTGACAGATCACTTATTTACTTGATTCTTGTGCTTTCTAAAAGTTAAATAAGTCTACTTCCTTATAGGCACAACTAAATTTAGCATTTTAGAGGTAAATATTTATGAAATACCAAAATCCATTCATTTACTTCATTGGGACTTTCTTAATTTAAACTTCCAGGGAAAGCAACTGCTAGCGATCGATTAAAATTAAATTAGCCTAAATTAAATCAATAAGCCTAGTTGTTGATTTCAATGGGAATTTTGTTAGAAAATGGATAAGAGAATTGAGCCCAGAGAAGATTCAACTGCTAATTACTTGTAAAAGTTTAGGCTTAAAGGGTAATAAGTATTTGACCTAGGAGTGGAAACAGAGGAAGAGGTGCTGGCTCTGCAGGCCCTGGGCTCCAACCCTAAGTCAGGTTCAGCTGTGACTTCCTGTCAAGAGGATTGAATCCTAGTTAGTACTAATGTGTTTCAATCTGACCCTCTCTGAGAACTATGGCCTGGGAGGCCATCCGGCACACACAACAGTCAGCTGTGCTAGAGCAGACAGGATGAAAAATCATCTTTCCTAGGAGCAACAAGCTCTCAGCACTCCACACTGTAAATTCAAACCAAAAAGTGGGGATTTTTGCCCCTTTTACATGCTTTCATGATTTCTATTGAATATTCTCAGAAGTCCCTACCAGGAGAGCATGTGCTACTTATCAGAATCACATACAGTAGCTACAAAAACCAGGAAGTGGTTAGAAGGGACAGGCTGTGGTGATAAAAGTCACACCTGGTTTTAATTTGATGTCAGATGTCATAAGGACAGGCTCAGAAGATGAAACTTCACTTCTACTCCAACCCTATAGGGAATTATTGCTGATTTATTTTTAGCAAAGAATGTTTCATGCCTTGATTTCAATTCCAATTTCTCTGCTTAATAAAATAAGATGTCACATATCAACCTACATTGTAGTGAATTATTTCAACAACCCAAATCCATTCAAATCCACTTGAAAACTTACCACAAAACCAAGATCTGTCACAAAACATTAGGATTAGTTACCCCTGGAAAACCCTCCTATATAAGACAAGCTGAAAGGTGGCACACAAGAAAAAAAACCTTGAAGGATTTCTGAGTTTTGCACATCAAACTCTTCGGTTCAATATACATCAGGGTTCTATGGCCCCTTGAATTGCCCAGTGCCTAGCTTTAAACTCTGTTCTTTTGAGCAGACCAAAACAATCTTACCAAGGGCCAAATTTGTGACAGACTTGCTAGGCTGTAGAACTGTGCATCCGGTTCCACAAAATACATGGGAAAGGACCTCCATTAACTTCAGAGATTTCATATAAGAAAAATTTGCATTCTATTAAAGCTCTTTGACTAATGAAGAGCAGGACATCCAGGAGTTCCCATTGTGGCTCAGTGGTTAATGAATCCAACTAAGAACCATGAGGCTGAGGGTTCGATCCCTGGCCTTGCTCAGTGGGTTAAGGATCCGGTGTGGCCGTGAGCTGTGGTGTAGGTTGCAGATATGGCTCAGATCCCAGGTTGCTGTGGCTCTGGCGTAGGCTTGGCAGCTACAGCTCTGATTCAACCCCTAGCCTGGGAACCTCCATATGCCATGGGTGAGGCCCTAGAAAAAGGCAAAAAGACAAAAAAAAAAAAAAAAAAAAAAAAAGAGCAGGACATCCAGGCAAGTAATAAGCCACAAGTCTGCATTTTGAAAGTTTGTCTTGCTCTGAACCAGTTTCTTCGCAGCCAGGAGCATAGGGCACATTCTTGAATCCTCTTTGTAAGTGGGGTGAGTGGGAACATCTCCAACTTTGATCAATTACAGATACATTTCACACATCCAAAACCAGTGTGGTTCAAGAAGAAACTATTTTGGAAAGAGTCTATGGATTGTAAATAAACCCATGGAACCCCATCTGTAAGTGCTTATGCATTCTAGATTTAATGGTAGAGCTTGAATGGCTTACCCTAAAACACTCTTCAAGAGGGATTCTTTTTTGTGGCAAATATGTGTGGAATGTCCTGCAGAACTGCAGGATTTCATTTTCCCAGCATTTATGTGTATGAGAAGCAAGGGAAACACAGAGATACTGCATGAAGCCTCCTCTTTAAACTGTTTCTTTGACTACTAGCAAGCAGGAGGCCCCAAACATCACACCAGAAAGTATTCTTTTTCATGATTTCCAGTGGAGAAATTCAGTCTTTAAAAGGATAGTACAAAAAAGCATTGGATCTGGTACAAAAAAGCCTACTTAGGTCCTCAGCTCTTTTGAGATTTACCAATCTCCGGTCAGACTGGGGTCATTCAAGTGTTCTCATGAAGCAGTGTTTTGGCAGCTGTACCTGCCTCTGCCAGTCCCCTCCACCTTTGGAGGATCTGCTAGACTTCCAACTCCAGACTCAGCCCCATCAAGATTCTAAATGAATTCCCCAGGGTCCCTGGATAGGATACAGGAGGTCCGTGAACTTCAGTGAGAGAAAAATTATTTTCATTAAATTCCGACTAAATGTGGTATTTCCTTGAGTGGTGAATGTAGACAACAAACCAGAGCAAAATTAGCACACCTGGGACTTAAAGAATTTATATATATATTTTTCATATCACCATTATTGTTCACGCCACTGTCTCAAAATATCATTTACATTCATCCCTACTTCAAAAGTCTGGTGGTTACCATACACGTTGCTATATCTTATTATTGATCTATTCAATAAAGTAAATACATTACTAATCACAATTTTAGATAATTTTCATAATTATATTTCAATATATAATTGTTTTTGTTATAATTCTAGATATTTTATGCATTAAAAACATTTTTCTGAGAAAGGGTTTATTGGCTTCATCAGACTTCCAAAAGAGTCCATGGTACACACATACAAAAGATGAACTCTGACCCTAACATGATTCTGGAGTTCTCATCTGGCCATTACCACATAACCCAGTCTCAAAAATAATGGTTTCCAACAAAAACAAAAACAAAAGGAGTTCCCGTTGTGGCACAGTGGAAACAATCCGACTAGGAACCATGAGGTTTCAAGTTCGATCCCTGGCCTTGCTCAGTGGGTTGAGGATCTGGCATTGCCGTGAGCTGTGCTGCAGGTCACAGACATGGCTCAAATCTGGAGTTGCTATGGCCCTGGTGTAGGCTGGCAGCTGTAGTTCTAATCTGACCCCTAGCCTGGGAACCTCCATATGCCATGGGGTTCGGACCTGAAAAGACAAAAGACCAAAAAAAAAAAAAAGGTTGTTTCTATCTGGTCCTAAAAGGTACTGTAGTTTTACTGGCCTGATTCTTTTATATTTCCTGCTTGTATCTCTGTCTTAGAAACTTGGTTCACTCTGTTCCTTCTAGGACTGGATTCTCTGATTCGCTCATTCATTCATTCATTTATTCAGTAAGTATTTACTGAGTGACAACTATATGTCAGATACTGCCTGATGTGGTAGAGATCTAGTACAGAGGAAGAAAGACAAGTTCCCTTTCCAACAGAGCTTAGATTCTCATGGAGGATGGATAGATAGGTAGGTAGGTAGACAGACAGACAGACAGATATATAGATAGAAGCAGTTAGGCAGGAAGCTATGTAGAAAATTAGAATAAGTTAATGTTGTGGAAAATGACCAGTTGGCCACATTAGCTTTGTGGTCATGCATGACCTTTCTGAGATTTGGATGGCAGGAGCAGCCATTTGACGTTCAGAAAGGAAAATCATTGGAGTGATGATACAAGGCCAAGGTAGTTGGAGCACAGTTCTGAGGCAAAGAGCAGTCATAGATGAGGCCAGAGTGGAAAGAAGGGATTCTTTTACGAAGGGTGTCCTAAGTCAGTGTAAGAACTTCGGATTTTATAAAGGTTCTGGGCAGCCATTCAAGGGTTTTAAGCAGGAGATTGTCATGATCTGATTTACGTTTTTAAAAAGATTGTTTTGACTACTATGTAGTGAATAGTCTGTAAGGACACAGGCAGTGAATCAGGAGGCCAGTACTGTAACTTTGCAGGACTAGGTAGTAATAGGAAAGACAAAGAGGAGTTTCTGTTGTGGCTCAGCAAGTTAAGAACCTGATACAGTGTCTGTAAGGATGTGGGTTCAATCCCTGGACTCACTCATTAGGTTAAGGATCTGGCATTGCTGCAAGCTGTGGCATGGGTTGAAGATGTGGCTCAGATCTTGTGTTGCCATGGCTGTGGTGAAGGCCTGCAGCTGCAGTTCTGATTCGACCCCTGGCCTGGGAACTTCCATGTGCCACAGGTATGGCTGTAAAAAGAAAGAAAAAAAAAAAGAAAAGGTGAAGAGAAAGTGACGGAATTTGGATATGTTTCAGGCTGGGTGGCAGCAGGAGGCAGTACCAAAATCAAGATAATTTGGGGGAAATTTAATCTTTTTTTTTTTTTCTTTTTAGGGCCACACCCACAGCATGTGGAAGTTCCCAGGCTAGGGGTCGGATTGGAGCTGTAGCCACCGGCCTAACACCACAGCCACAGCAACACGGGATCAGAGCCGCATCTGCAACCTACACCATGCTCACATCAACACCAGATCCTTAATCCACTGAGCAAGGCAAGGGATTGAACCCAAGTCCTCATGGATACTAGTCAGGTTTGTTACCACTGAGCCATGAAGGGAACTCCTGGGGGAAGTTTAAAAAGTGACAATTTACAAATGTGTGGATTGAGAATAAAGAAACCACAAAGGATAGCACAATAGTCCAAGGCTTTTAATCTGAGGCCTAGGGGAATGGAAAGTGAGGCTACTGGGACCTAGAAGGAGAAATGTGCAAAGATAGTGGCCTCAAGAGACACTCTGACCTTTGGGCAGGGGGCATAGGCAGCCCTCAGGTACAGTACCACTTTAGAAGGCCACTGATGGGAATAAACAAGCTGAGAGCACCCTTTTCCCTCTCTCCAATTTCCTATCAGGACTCACTGTGGGCCAGAGAGAAAGCAAGTCCAATGAGAAGTCTCTACAGTGTCACGGAAAGAAAATGAGTAATTATGGAGGAGCAAACAGAAGATATTAAGTGCAGGATGTGTTGGGAGGTACTGTGGAGAAAGCTGCTGGATTGCTCTTGCTAACCTTTCCCCAGAGTATTGCCAATGAACCCTAAAGCTTCCTGCCTGCCTCCCTGTGTAGAGTTCCAGGTCTTTTGCACCCATCAATTGTGAAGATATCTCCTTGTAACCAAGTTATTTGTTTACAGTGCCTTGTGTAGTGCCTATTTAATGGAAGACTGTGATTCATGAATGAAGGTATGAATGCATGGCCCCTTCCTGGTTTCTTTGTTCCCCACAGCTATGGAAGGCCATTAGTCCTTGTCAGATCTCCATGCTACATACTGCTGTGTAGGTAACAGTATTTCCATATAACAAGTTGTGCTGACACACTGGCCCTCCTCCCAGTTCCTCAGACAGGCCCATCATACGGTTTCTGTCCCACCTCTTGTCCATCTCTAAGTCCTGATCTTTCTCCTTTTCACCCATTCATGTATCTACTGTCAACCTGTTCTGAGATGATTACCTGGATTTTTATAGTTCTTTAGCCAAAGAGATCTAAAGTCGCAGGAATAACAGATATATGGCTTCCCCTTGTGCTGTTCTGTATTAAATTAGCACTTTCATCCCTGTGTCTTAGAACCTTGGTGAATACACACACATGTATATATCATACACCTCTGAAAACCAAAGACATATGATCTGTTGCTGCATTTGGTGCTTGAGGATACCAGTGTTTCATGCTGACGTGTCTCATTGTATAAATGTTAAAACTCAATTTCCTTTGGAGATATAAACTGAGCCTCTGCTTTAGCTGATGAAAATAAAATACCAACTATCCAAGCACAAATGACTTACTTCCGAAAAGAACAAACTACTTCATACTTATCAACCCCCATATCTTGCCTGTCTGGTATAGTAGCATGTACAACTTTTCAGCTTCTGCCTTCAAAACGTGATAAATCTTCCGTCTGGGGCAAACAGTACATCTCTGTATTTATCCAGAGAAAGAATTTAACTCTTGTCTACATGTTAAAAAAAAAAAAAAAAAAGGCAGGGTGGGAGAAGAAAGAGGAGGGAGAAGGTAACAGATTGTGAAGGATGGCTTACTAAAGCAAAAAAAATCAATCTCGAGACTTCGATGATTTAACCAGCCACAAAAGCATAGAAATGTATGAGAAAGACCTGATTGATTTTTAACTCCGTAATCCTTCCCACCCCATCTATTATCCTGTATGGATCATATTAGTCGTCATTATGACTAAGACAAGATAGGACGCTGACATCCGCCTGACATGATATAACTGTAAATGGAATCAGCTTATACACAAAGGCTTTTACCTGGTTATTAATAGTGTTCTCTGCAGGTGATGGACTGGACTGATATTAAAACCTCCATCAGCTGTGTGGAGCCACTGCAATTTGATTTCAGTCCAAGAAGCAGCTTCTCAAAGTAGTTATTACATAGCACCCTGATAAACTGCTCGAGTATCATTCCTGGATACTCACCCTTTTAAGAGGCTCATAAAATACTGGAGGCTGATGACATCTTGTTGGCACTGAGGAGTCCAAGCTACAGCTGCCAAGTTGAAAGACATCAAGTATGTTCACAAATGCCTTGACGACATGCCCCACCCTCACCACCACTGACATGAATGCCAAGTAGAGAAAGATTTAGGGTGGATAGCTTTTCAGGACATGCATGATAGTAAAACACAGATGAGCACATACCAAAGTCACTTGGTGACTTTTGCTTGTTTCACTTTGCTTTGATGAATCGATGCAAAATATTTAGTTCTTAAGCAATCATTTAGCTTCTCAGCTCTATGAAGCTTCCATCTACTTCATTTCTAACCAAATCAAGGGCTAAATTAGAAACAGGTATATTTAGAAACACTGACTTCAATTAGAAATCCCCAATTTTCCTTTTATTCAATGAAATATCTTCTTTTATTCAACAAATATTTATTGAGCCCTTACTATGTACCAGGCATTTTCTATGAGTGGAGGAAAAGCCTTGAAAGGGGGGTTAAAATCCTTGTCCTCATGAGGATAATAGTCACTGTCAATCCTAGAACATTTTTTGGGAGACATATATACAGTTGTATATTATGTGATTAAGTACCTATAAACTCCAAGAACCCGCCAGATTTCCTCAAACTGTGCTGGCTCCCTCCTGCCCTTGAAGTCAAAAGTGGTAGTCCAATTCCAAATAACATTCTAAGACACAGGTGGGAGACTCGAGAGGGTTTCAACTTGTATATAAAATTATTATCTCTTGGAGCTCCCGTCGTGGTGTAGTGGTTAACGAACCTGACGAGTATCCATGAGGACATGGATTCGATCCCTGGCCTTGCTCAGTGGGTTAAGGATCCGGCATTGCCATGAGCTGCGGTGTAGGTCTCAGACGCAGCTCAGATCCGACGTTGCTGTGGCTGTGGTGTAGACGGCGGCTATAGCTCCGAGTCGACGCCTAGCCTGGGAACCTCCATATGCCGCTGGAAGCGGCCCTAGAAAAGGCAAAAAGACAAAAAAAAAAAAAAAAAGTGGTTAAAATTATTAACTCTTTCCTTTTGGAAACTAGAAAATATCTTCTCATTAATTATGGGGGTAAATTTGAAAATTCCTGTGTTTGGGAGTTACATTCTGGGGATTGATTGTGAGAATTAAATGAGGTCTTAGATAGAGAAGTAGACAAATGACAGACAGAATTTAAAACAGTGCCTGACGTACAAGATTTCAAAAAATGCAATCAGAGAGGAGGAAGATACTAAGGATGGTACATTCCAGTCACATGATGCTGCGTCAAAACATCTATTCCCTCACTTATACTGATAGAGGTAGAAATGGCTTAAGTATATTCTTATGCTATTTTATGAGCTTTCCAGGTGCTGGGATGTTCCCACCAGTGAGTGGCATTTTCCTGAACATGCATTTGCTCCCCCAAAACTAGCATTACTGCAGTCAGTGCCAAGCCAGAGTGCTCTTCTCATCTCCATCCTGTGACAACCAGTCAGATTCAGAGCCTCTGATGTCATTGTCAGGGTAAGTCCACAAAGCTCTAGAACACCTGAAGCAGGTGAGCCACCTCAAAGACACTGGAATTTAGAGAAAAAAAATCCTCTGTCCAGAGGCAGCTGGAGTTCATCCCTGAAGTAGTGCACACTAATAGTCAGAGGGCACTGTAGGGATCAAGGATTTTTTAATCCACTTAAAACTTAAGGGTAAGAACAAAGCATCTAAATAACACACAAGTGCTCCAAAACACACTCTGTCTCAGTCTCATTCTCATTGACAGTGTACCTGTTGTTAATGACCAAAATGGTCATTGCCATCCACAAGCATTTCACCGCAACTCTTGTTACTTAATAGTGCAGATAAGGACTTTTCACTTTCTTGAGAGTCATATACAGATTTGATGGCTATGGAGGCACAGCATTCACTCCTATCTAGACTCCCAAAGAGACCCGCCATCACATATATAATATAATAAGCTTTTCCAAGCTGAAGCTCTGAGCTTTCTGGAAAAAAATTGTCAAGCACCATCTAAACTTGTTTCCCCTGCTATACTCTTTCAAACAAATCTGTGCTTTTCTTTAATGGCCCTCGCAGTCCATTATATATGTGGTTCATGATTTCTGTCTCCCCACTGACTACAAGCCTGTTGAAGGCTTTTGTTCATTGCCATGTAAGGACCTAGCACAATGCTGGGCACACAGAGGTCACTCAAGGAATAATTGCATAGTGAAAATGATTTTGATTCACCAGAGTCAAGATACCAACTACATATTTGCTTGTTTTACTTGTGTGACTAAAAACAGGTCCTTATTATCTTTCCCTGAGATCTTCTGCTGTGTAAATGCCACTAATGCAGACACTGACACTCAGATTAATGAAGGGAAGCAATTTATTGAACTGATATTTGGTACAGATGTCATTAACAGCATTCTTTTAGCACAGCTGCACCAAATGAGACCCAGTCTCCCCTCAAGAACATGAAGAAATCATTTAACTGCTAATTCTGCACCTGTTTGTATGAAGCCAGCTCTCTAGAATTGTTGAGCTGGGTCTGCCACAAGTGTGAACCTCCTATGACTGCTCTTCACCGATGCTGTTTTTGTCTCTTGTGAGACATACCCTATAATAAATCATGCTACTGTGGCTTTAGTTTTTGGTGCTGTTACTATCTCTTCTCCCCCTCCCCCACATCAAAGACACTTAGAAAAGTAGAGACAAGGTCCAGAGAGCTCTAAATAACTGTACCAAACATCTGAAAGGAGGTCTTAGAAACTAAGAAAAGGGCCTGGTGGGCTTGGGTGGTTTTGCAAGTGCACCAGGAATATTTACTCTTTCACAGACTCTTTAGAGTAATAAAAGTCAAATACACTCATTAGGCAACAAAGCAAGATTTGGGGAAGTTCATAGATATTTATCAGATATCACAGGCTATTTAGTGGATGGTCTTTATCCCATTCCCTCCTAGCACCAGCCTCATTTTTTCAGGTTCTCTTTCCCAGCTCCACTGATAAAACATCTCTAAGTCCAGCTCCCTATCTCTCCACCCATTCTGAAGCTCATCCCCCCTGATTTCCTCAAAGATTTTCTAGTCTCCTTCCATTACAAGAGCCTTGACTGGTAAACAGCCTTCCAGACCCCACTGGCATTACTAGGCAGTGACCAAATCCACTTTTAACACGTTCAACTGTTAGAAATTTCTGTGTGTTGTGTAGAAACTCTCCTTCTGATAATGCTGACCTGTCGGTTCTAGTTATGCCCTTTAGAACTACACAACATAAACCAATAATTCTTTCCCATATACCTTCATTTTGAGTTGGAATTTCCTAATCGTTCCATAACAAAAGTTATGGTCTCCAGACTTTCACCCCTTATGAATTACTGACCAATTGGGAAAATGTTAGTATGCAATGGTATCATGCATTTCTGGAATATAAAGGTCTTTCCATGATGTTACATGTAATATCATTAGGATCTGAATTCACAAGCAAGAATTTTCAAGTCAAATCTTTCATTCTGTTAATGAAAAAAATCAGACATTTCTGAGAATTATTTAAGGATAAGGATTTCATTCTTCCATTGATAACATGAATAAAACTCAAGGACATTATGCTACGTGAAATGAGTCAGATAAAGACAAATACTGTATGATATTATTTACATGTAGAATATAAAAAAGCCAAACTCATAGAAAAAGAGAGTAGGGGGTGATTACCAGGAGCTTAGGGAATAGGGAAAATGGGGAGATATTGGTAAAAAGTACAAACTTCCAGTTATAACATGAGTAAGTTCTGGGGATTTTAATGTACAGCATTGTGACAGTTACTAATACTATATTATATACTTGAAAGTTGCTAAGAGAGTAGAACTTAAATATTCTCACTGCAAAAAAAGAAATGGTCATTATGTAACATGAAAGAGGTGTTAATTAATGCTATGGTGGTAATCATTTCAAAATATATGTGTATCAAATCACCACATTGTATACCTTAAACCTGTCTGATGCTACATGCAAATTATTATCTCAATAAAACTGGAAAAAGAGAAGAAAAGAATGACAATTTCAGAAATATATCCCAATGAATTCCACAGAATAGTCAAACTATATTGTAAAACTAGAGAGAAAAAATGAGCAAGAATAAGAAAATTAAAAATGGACCAGCAAGTATTTCAGGATTCACAGATGAATCTGTAATTTGGTAGATCTAGGCCTTTGAACAGATTCTAAATCAAAGTATGCTCCAAGACGTGAGTGCACAATGATTTTAGACATCAGTCCTGAAAAGCTGGCTGGTTGGTATCCCTGTGAATAAAAGAATCACTAAGTCCCACCATAGTCCCACCCATTATACCATAATTACTTGAGGCCTCCTGCTTTTTGAACTTGTATATATCACTTGGCTTTCTTGCCCTATGCTGCTTACAATTTGACTCTCCTGAAACACAAATAATAAACAAACAGTCATTTTAAACTGTACTCTAGCTGATCTTCAAAGACCCTACTTTCCATCTGAGTCTAGGCTTCTGTTTTTGCATGCATCTCTTCCTGGAGTTTAAGAATTAGGGAGTTCCTGTAGTGGCTCAGTGGGCTAAGAAATCGACTTGTATCCATGAGGTTGCAGATTCGATCCCTGGCCTCGCTCAATGGGCTAAGGATCTGGCATTGGCGTGAGCTGTGGTGTAGGTCACAGACGCGGCTCAGATCTGGAGTTACTGTGGCTTTTAAATAAAGATGCTTTTTTTAAAAAAATGCTTTAAAAAAAGAATTAATATTGGCACAATTTGGCAAGTAGGAAAGAAAGGATGTCCTTGAAAATAAAGCTTCCACCTGGAAATTAATACTAGGCATGAAGCACACATGAATAAAAATATGATCGAAAAGATATCTTTTTTTTTTCTAAAAGCCACAAAGCAAGATTAATGATCAATTTAAAACTAAAATCAACCTACAAATGAAATCTCTTCCCCTAAACATCACCAGCACATGCTAACAGAGCATGTCTCTCCACCCTGTTATTTTTCACTATTGGCATCCCCTGGGTTTCCAGCCAGAAGCAGGAAATACTGAAAACCTTCCAGGAAGCCTGCACTGGTGAGATATGCCCCAGGTTTGGCAGCACCAAAGAGTAAACAGAATCATCACATCACCCTTGTTTATCACATCACCCTTGTTTATCACATGGTGGTTTATTTCTGACCAAAGCCTGACACTGGGCTCTCTCTAAACAAAAGGAATCCTTAGTCCACACAAGCAACCCTGGCCCCAAAGAAGAATGGCCAAGTCAAAGTGCCACAAAGTGGATGCAATAGAGGTGGGTGTTCCCCACACACAAAATAATCTAACCCAAATGCCACACAGGAGCTATCTGCTAACTAAACACCCAAAATAGGAAAAGCACCAAAGTATGGGCTGAAGAGGAAGAATCTAGGCAAAGGACACGTATTTGACTTAATTGCATTTTCCATCTCTTACTCTGTAGTCCTCTGAAATTTCCCACTGAAATTTTAAAGGATCGGAGTAAATTAATATGCAAAATCTCTAGACCCTAGAGCTTTACCAATCTGATTATTTTCAGCTATCCTACAACTAAGACCACCTTCTTGATTTTATGGTTCCATTTGCTCATGATAGATATTTTAATTCAAAAATGATTTGATTTGAACATCTGGGTCACCTATTGAAAATGAGTAAGTGAAATTAATGTTTTCCCAGTAAAAGAAATGTTAGCAGAGGTAGATATGAACAGGTATTTCATATTTGCCTGATGCAATATTCTAGTCATTCTACAGTGTGTTTCTATCAATTACTTAGTATAAAGCAGCATTAAAATTTAAAAGAAGGTAGGGCCGAGAGAAATAAAAGTAGTGATTCCAATATTAATTTTGTTGCCCAATATACTTTCTCATCCAAATTAAGACAAATTGAGTTTGATTTAAATCTTTTCTCTTAATTAGGGAATTGGGAATATATATGACATGATGAAATTTTTTTCCCATTTTCTCCCTTCTTTCCTGGTCTTCTTCATTCTCTCCTGGAAAGGGGGCTCTCTTTGAAAGGAATGAGGAAAGAGAAAGAGGCTTTGAGAGTATGTCAGTGAGTCAAAGTTAATGACACTCCAAAAGAAGATCAGCTTTAGCAAGAGAAAGTTTGTCCCTACTGAATGGGAGAAAATATGTGCAAATGATATGGCCACTAAGGGGTAAATATCCAACATGTATAAACAGCTCATACAACTCAACATCAAAAAAACAAACAACCCAATTTAAAAGTGGGCAGAAGAACTGAATAGACATTTTTCCAAAGAGGAAATACAGATGGCCAACAGGTATACGAAAAGATGCTCAACATGGCTAATCATCAGAAAATGCAAATAAAAACCACAGTGAGGTATCACCTCAAATTTCTCAGAATGGCAATCATCAAAAAGTACACAACAAATGTTGGTGAGGACATGGATAGAGGAGAACTCTCATACACTGTTCATGAGAATGTAAATTGATGTGGTCACTGTGAAAAATAGTACGGAGGCTTCTCAAAAACTAAAAACAGAACTACCGTATGACCCAGTAATTCCACCCCGGGTATGTATCTGGAAAAAAAAAAACATTAATTCTAAAAGATACATGCACATCAAACTAAAAAACTTCTGCACAGCAAAAGAAACGATCAATAAAATAAAGATAGAACCTTCTGAATGGAAAAAGATATTTGCAAATCATCTGATAAGGTTTTTTGGGGGTTTTTGTGTTGTTTTTTGTTTGTTTTTTGCTTTTTAGGGCCACACCCATGGCATATGGAGGTTCTCAGGCTAGGGGTCTAATCAGAGCTACAGCTTCCTGGCTACCCCACAGCCACAGCAACACAAGATCCAAGCCATGACTGTGACCTACATCACAGCTCTCTCGGCAATGCCAGATCCTTAGCCACAGCCTCATGGTTCCTAGTAGGATTCATTTCCTCTGAGCCACAAAAGGAACTTCCTCTGATAAGGTTTTAATATCCAAAATCTATAAAGAACAAATCAATAGCAAAAAAAATAATAATAATAATCTGTTTAAAAATGGGAAGAAGATCTGAATAGACATTTTTCCAAAGAAGACATTCAGATGGCCAACAGGTACATGAAAAGATACTCAACATCATTAATCATCAAGGAAATCCAAATCAAAACCATGATGAAATATCAGCTTACACTTGCAGGAATGCTATAATCAAAGAGACAACAAATAACAAGAGTTACCAAGGATGTGAAGAAAAGGGAGCCCTTGTGCACTGTGAGTGGGGACATCTACGTCCACTGTGGAAAACATTATGAGGGCTCCTTAAAAAATTAAAAAAAAAAAAACCTACCATATGATATAGCAAGTCTAGTTCTGGGTACTTATCTAAAGAAAATGAAAACTAACTTGAAAAGATATCCACATCCTCATGTTCATTGCTGCATTATTTACAACAGCCAAAATATGGAAACAACCTAAATGTCCATCAATGTTTGAATAATAAACATATGTAAAATGGAATATTATTCAGCCATAAAAAGAAATGAAATTTTGTCATTTGCAATAACACGGATGGATCTTGAGGGCATTATGCTCAGTGAAGTAAACCACCAGACAGAGAAAGACAAATACTGCATAGTCTCTCTTATATGTAGAATCCAACCCCCCCCAAAAAAAATCTCATAAATACATAGAACAGATTGGTGGTTGCCAGAGGTAGAGAGTGGGGATGGGAAAAAATGGGTGAGTAGAATTAAAAGTAAAAAATAAAGATACATTTAGAATGGATAAGGAATGAGGTCCTATTGTATAGCACAGGGAACTATATTCAGTCTCTTGGGATAGACCATGATGGAAGATAATATAAAAAAAGCAATGTATATATATGTATGACTGGGTCACTTTTCTGTATGGCATAAATTGACATAACATTGTATGTCAACTATACTTTAATAAAATAAAAATTTTTTAATTTTTAATTTAAAAAAGATTTTTTTTGGCTATACCCACAGCATTTGGAGTCCCAGGCTACAATCAAATCTGAGCCACAACTGCTACTTACACCACAGCTGAAGCAACACCAGATCCTTAACCCGCTGCACCAGGCTGGGGATAAAACCCTAGCCAACACAAAGATGATATCAGATCCTTAAGCTGCTATACTACAGCAGAACTCCAATTTAAAAAAATTTAATTTTAATGAAAAAAATTAAAACAGTATATTAGATAAAGATAAAGGTGTCAAAGAGGGAAAGAGAGTCATCTTGGAGTGAGAAGCTAGAGAAACTACACATATTGAGTAACTTCTATAGAATATGGGCATTTAGGTGGAAGGAATAAAATTAAATGGAGTTATGAGAGTATATTTTGAAATGAAAAATGAGCAAACCAAAAATGCAACGGAACACTGTTATGCACCTTTTTCCCCAAAGCTTCCTATCAGGAACTACTAAGGCAGTTTCTTTTTTATTATTATTATTTTGGGTCATACCTGAGGTATGTGAAGTTCCTGGGCCAAGGATCGAACTCACACTACAGCAGTAACAACACCAAATCCTTAACCACTAGGCCACCAGGTAAGTCCCTAAGGCAATTTCTTTTCTTTTACACAAATGACTTGTGTTCAGCTGTATTCCATGCTTTTGCCCAATTTGATCTGTTCAGTTCATCCTTTCCCCATTAACTCCCTACAAAAACTTACCTCTTCTCCTATCCCTAGCTTACATCTTATTGCCTCCCTGAAGCCTTCCTCAATAAAGCAGTGCCCTACTTTCACCTAGCACTTCACAGTTTACAAAGTGCTTTCCATTCATTAACGTTCATCTTGATTCTAAGAGGTGGGCATTGTTGTCACTATTTTCATGGGAGGAAATTAAGGAGCAGGGAATGTAACTTTTCCAAGGTTGAACAGCTAGAATTGAGACTGAAACCCAGATATTCCGAACCCAAGCTATATTCTCCACCTTCCCTCCACACCATAGCTCTTGCCATAACTACTCTCCCAGCCCACATGGATCTTCTCCTTTCCACATTGAAGCAGAAAGAGTGATCTGTGCCACACAACTTGGTACTCATGTAAACAGCAATTCTTTACATCATAAGGGACTAAATTCCATGTCAAAACTGCTTAATAAATAAGGAGCAGTTATTAGCTCTGATAATTGAAAACAGCATAGATAGGCAGCACTTGATCCAAATATGATTTCTGTCATCAGGGCTCTAGCTCCACTTCACTGCGACTTTCCTCTGACTTTGCCTGCACAGGCCTACTCTCAGGCTGGCCCTCACAGTGAAAGTAAAATTTACCCTAGCAGTTCCAGAGTTTACATCTGCATGCCACACTGACCAGAAAGAGAAGATATGACAGTAGCATTCTCAGAAAAGGCCTTTTGAGTCCTAGATCAGGTCACATGCCTATCCCTAAGCCAACTACTGTGGCTGGGAGATGGACCACGCTCACAGTCCTAGCCTGGACTGTGCCCTCAACCCCTGCCCTAAGCCCAGCCCCAACCCAGACATTAAGTCACTGCAGAGGAAGAGTTGGATCATTAACAGAAGTCAGGGTTGTGGAGCCAACAAATATTTTAATAGATTTAATGACAGTCTTCCACTGGGCCCAATTACCTGCCCTAGCATTTACAGCAAGCAATGCTGAGAGGATAGAGCCCTGTCAGTCCACAGGGCCCAGCTCTTCTGGAGCTTTCTGAGGCCCACTGGGTTATTATACTTTTACCTTAGAGTGAAAATTGCCCCTCCTGAAGGAGTCCAGGATAATTAAAATTGCATGGGATTGGATTCTACTCCTAAATTGATTTCATATTCTTTGAAAGTTTTGTATTATGTCATGTGTGTGTTTCTTTGTGTGTCTCTGTGTGTCTGTGGTGTGTAAAACTGTTGATTAAGTCACAAAGGTATAGTATTATAGAATCACTCATCTGGCTTTTCATAAGAATAAAATCGTATTTTACAGCAATGACCTTCAACAAAGGTTGAGCATGCAAACTTTGGTTTAAAAAAAACAATTTGTCCATAATTCAACTGCTTTTATCTTCAAGCCTTTGAAGTAGAAGGTAAAAAAAAAATGAAATATTTCACTCTTGACATCTTCAGGGAAGGTGTGTATAAATAGGAAACACACATAAAATCCCTGAACGTAAAGAGACAACAAATGATTATACATAATTACAACTACAGAAATATATATAGGAGATAAAATAGGTTAAGGATATTGCCTTTGGAAGCTTATTTCTGTCAATAACACATAGATAAATTTGCTAGCCTCATATTTCTCTGATCCGCAGGTTGAATTTGCCATCCTCTGGTTCCTTGTCACCATTTCAAATATCAGGCTGAACACCTCTGAGGTGCCTCTGGGGTTTTCACAACCTTCAGAGAGTTGTTGATAGTGACCACATTTCTTCTGAAGTCTTTGTTAATCTAAGAGTACATATTTTGTTGTGTAAGTCTTCATAAATCAGCTTTTCTACCCATTTATCATCTTTGTTGCTTTTCTCTGAACACTCTCCAGCATGTCTCTGATTTGCTAATAATGAGGTTCCCAGACCACAGTGCATCATTCCAAGCTCAGTCCCTCTCATTGTACAGAGATGGACTTTGCCTCTTTGCTTCTTGGCCCACTGTTTCCACTTACAATGTTCTTACGCTGCCAGATCATCTATGAACCCAAGATTCATGTGCTCTTCATTAAAATGACTGGGGGAATCCAAACATTTCCCTAAACAGGTCAATGCTTGACATATAATAGATGCTCAGACATAATCCTTGAATAAATGGACAAAAGAAAGCATGGACTCCCTGACTATGTCTTCACTGAACCAAAACGTTTATTACAAAAAAAAAAAAAGAAAACAAGAGAGATGAAGTGTGTGTTTGTGATGGAGATGGGGACGAGAGAATAGATAAGACACAAGAAATCATTCACTGATTATTTGGCCTGTATCATTCAAACATTTCTACCACTTTGATTTGATTGAGACATAGTTTGACTTCCATTTCACACAAGGCTAACTGGAGTTCAGAAAAATAAGGTCATCACCACAGTGGCTGAACAGTTGAATTGCACCTGAGAACATATCTGGAATCTCAAATTGTAGTGCCTAGTGTAGGCTCCACATGAAACCAATTTTAAGTTATTATTGATAAAATCCTTGCAGCGCCTACCCCTTTAGCTAAAATATTTGAGGCATAAGTTTCTAACTGTGGTTTTGTTTTGTCGATAGAAGTCTTGCTATTTCTATCTGTAATAACAGGATCTAAGAGGATGGAAAATGTGGCAGACCAGACCTGGTTTCCTGCTATCTCCATCCTGATTGCACTAGTGGTAGTGAGAGTCCTGAAAACAGTAGTATTAATAGCTACTACCATTACTGAATACCTGCTGTATACCACACACTCTGCTTAACCCTTTGAATATATTATTTCATGTAACCCTTAAAACACTCAATTAAAATTGGCACTATTAAATCAATTTTACTATAATGACACTGAGTCCCTTTAAAGGTTAAATGCCTAAGGATGACACAGCAAAGCTAGTGTGCTGATGTGCTGATTCAGTTCTGTGAGACTACACCAGGTTCTTTTGCCCTAGAACAGATCCTCTCCTTGGTTTCAATAACATACCATCCCTAGGAGTTCCCATTGTGGCGCAGCAGAAACGAATCCGACTAGGAACCATGAGGTTGCAGGTTCAGTCCCTGGCCTCGCTCAGTGGGTTAAGGATCTGGTGTTGGCTGTGAGCTGTCCTATAGGTCACAGATGCAGCTCAGATCCTGTGTTGCTGTGGCTGTGGGGCAGGCAGGCATCTGATTCGACCCCTAGCCTGGGAACCTCCACATGCCACAAGTGCTGCCCTAAAAAGCAAAAAACAAACAAAAACAAAACAAAAAACAAAACCCATAATAACATACCATCCCTGATAGCTACTCCTACTTTCTGGTTGCTATACACACGTCTTACTAAAGACCTCCGATTGGGAGTTCCTGTCGTGGTGCAGTGGTTAATGAATCCGACTAGGAACCATGAGATTGCAGGTTCCATCCCTGGCCTTGCTCAGTTGGTTAAGGTTCTGGCATTGCGGTGAGCTGTGGTGTAGGTTATAGACTTGGTTCGGATCCCGTGTTGCTATGGCTCTGGCGTAGGCCGGCGTCTATAGCTCCAATTAGACCCCTAGCCCAGGAACCTCCATATGCCGCAGGAGCGGCCCACGAAATGGCAAAAAGACAAAAAAACAAAACAACAAAAAAGAAAACAAACAAACAAAAAAAAGCCTCCAATCAAAACTAACTGAGATGGGGGGATACCTATACTTCCTAGTTTCACTTAAAAAAGTCTGAAGTTTCCAAAGGGGTCCTTTCTCTAGGACCTTAATGAAAACAACAACCCATCAAGAATGTCATTTGCAGGCCACGTATAGGGTCAAATATAAAGGTGTTAAAATATACTGGTATAGTCCCTGCCTGGTCCTAGATGGCTATGGTGGCCCAGTTCCCAGGTACATCCTCTGTTCTCCAATCCTTCTCTCTACCTCTTTCAGTTTGTTCTATCATGTGTATATATACTGATGGCCTCTGGCTAGAACTAAGCATAGCATGTCAATACAGCAGCACACAGTACTGTGATGAAACACTGCAGTGAAATGCTTGGCAAAAACAAATCCCCTATATTACTCTTCTTTCAGAAACTAATCAAAACAAAAGGCAAGACCAAATACTCTTTTCTATTGGTTAATTCAGCCCCAAAGTTATCTCTACTCTATCTTTATGTTGCAACTCCAAACCAATAAATACCTGGATTGAAAATTTTTAAAGTAAATTCTTCAGACAATTCCATATGCCATGCGAGAGAAAACCTAATTTCATGGAAATAGCATTGGAGAACAACTGAGATTTGGTAGATATGTAGCTCACTGGTTTGTTAGCAGAGGCTATAAAATAATCATTTATGAAAGACCCCTGGGATATAGAAAGCATTCTGCAGTACTCATGAAATGTTGGCTGAATTTGTTGAACTGACCTTGGGTAAACCTCTTGGTATTTCCAAGCTTCGGTTTCTACATTTATAAAACAGAAACTAATCATAACTTCCTTGTATCACATGGCTATTGTGGGGCTCCCAACAGAATAATATATATGAAAGCATTTTTTAAACAATAAAGTATCACACAAAAGTAAGTTATGAAGAAAGGGAGATGGGCTATGAAGGGTCTGCCAATAATGTAGGCATTGTGCCAACAAGCAAGTTGGAAAGTTAATAGCACTTTTTGCTATTCATCCAGATGTTAGGCGCATTCGAACTATAAAAACTGAAGCTACCTCTGGCAAACATTCAGAGGGACTGCTAGAAGAGCAACATGAGCAAACAAAAAAACAAAAACTGCAGAAAGCCATTTCTCTTCTAAGAGAAATCATGACTCTCACTCCTGCTGCTCTAAAAGGAAAATGGCGCAGATTCCACATTATTTTGCTATGGTGCTAAATGAATATTTAACTAAATGAATCTACACAAGAGTTAAATCTTTGTTTTTTCATTGGGGAATAAGCCCTTTAGATCTCACACTTTAACCCCACTTTCAGGGCAATCAAACAAAGCCAGAAATTTGCACTTGCAAATATTTTTGAAAGATCTGACTAAGCCATTTTTAGATGTTTTCCAGTCTTTCCCTCCCACAGAGCACAATTAAAAAGGCACCTTTAAAAGGCTATTAAAATACATTGATTGGCTTAACTGTGCTAATGTCATGGCTTTAAAATAAAATTCTATTAAGTCCTTAAAATATTGCAGACAAGTACTTCACAGCAAAAACTCAGGATAACCAACCTGAGACGTGTGTTATTCACAGATATTTAGCTAATTACTTCAGTTCATCTTTCTTATCATCTTTTGTCTTTGAATTTTTTTATTTATCTGGGAATTCTCATGAAATAACTGCTTTCATGCACACTAGAAGCCAGTACTTAGCAGCCACATTTCCCCCGTCACCAGACTGAATTCAGAAAGAGCAGGTGAGACGCGTACATGTTCACAATGCTTTTCACTTTATTGCTGCTGATACAGAAGGAAACAATGGTCTTCTCTCTTACATTTAACAGCTAACATCCCAGAGCACCTTCCCCTTACAGTTGTTCCCAGGTTTATTATATATTTATAAATATATACTTTATATACTATTTATATACTGAATCACCCCGTCCCTGGAGGCACTCAGGAACACAACACAAACATGCAGAGTTCTTTTCCTTATTTCTACATTTCAATCCTTGTTCTTTCTGTGTCTTAAATCAACAAACTTCCTCTCATATCCATCATGTGTGAGGTGAGCTCAAGGACGGAAACCTCAGGAATAGGACTCATTGAAGTGTAGTTAACTCAACATCACCATTTTGATTGAGCTATACCAGGTAGTGGCCGGGAGTCCTGATAACATTCCGCCTAGCTATCGAAGGCAGACGGAGAAGAGGTATTTATAAACTGCACTTTGTTTTAGAAATGCTAAGTATTTGCTATTGCTCCTGCTGCTGCTAATGATTATGATAGTGATGATGGCAATGATGATTTGTCAGGGTTTGTTGTTACTAAAGTAGGATTTGCTCAAGAACCAGGTATAATTCATTCAGACTTTATGGAAACCTGGAAATACTTGAATCTACCTTGTGATTTTTGTGTCTCACATATGTGTAAACTACGAGGCAGCTTTATGAACAGATTCAGCTGAGGGATGTGGTAATGAATGGGTTGTTATGTTTAGCAATTTCTCCACAGCTCAAAGTCTGGGATCCACAATCTCAGGAAAGGAACCTGCAGGACATGACTCCCCCTGAAGAAATACAAACTTAATCAAGGCTCTCATCATGCCCCATCCAGGGTGACTTGTCCTTACACCTCTGTCCTCATTTATTTCCTTATCTATCCCAGGTGCCATCATACCTTCCCACCTCTTAGGCCCAACTCTGTTAGAAATGATCAGTTTATGGGACATTCATAAACATCCTTCAATTTACTATACCCTTGATTCTCCTCAGTACTGAGGTAACTTCCTGTTATTAATTAGGCCCACTAGTAGACTAATTAAATATTCCTTCCCTCCACACACAGAAGAAAGTACTTGTTAGTATGCTATAGATCGGATTTTTTCCAGATACTGAATAGACCAATGTGGAAGAAAAAGAGTCTGGGACAGGACAAGCAGCGTGTCAAAGCAAGATGCAGTACTCAGAAAATAAGACCTGCCAGCACATCCCTCCTCCACGCCACTCAGTTCCACAGAACCATGACAGCTGTGAGGGAGGGGGGAGACTCCCTGCCTGGCCAGGTCAGTGAAGAGCTCCCGAGAACTGCCTAGGACTCCTCGCATTCATCCCACTATGCCCTGGTACCTCTGCCTTGGCTCTTTCCTTTGATTTTTAAAGACCAACCCATTCCCCAAAACAAAGAACTGAGATTTTCTCCAAGAATGTCAACTGCTATGGCACCTTCTCCACTTCCTAAGAACTCTCAGTAACTCAAAGCTTGAAATATTTTGTTCATATTGCAATTCATATCCATGCATGGATGGCTCAATAGTTTACTAGCAGGGACTATAAAATAATCATTTTTGAAAACCACCCCCTCCCCAGAATAAAGTACTCATGAATTATTGGTAGAATTTGTTGGAGTTTCTGTAGTGGTGCAGCGGAAACAAATCTGATTAGGAACCATGAGGTTGTGGGTTCCATCCCCGGCCTCGCTCACTGGGTTAAGGATCCAGCATTGCCGTGAGCTGTGGTGTAGGTCACAGAGGCGGCTCAGATCTAGTGTTGCTGTGGCTGTGGTTTAGGCCGGCAGCTGTAGCTCTGATTAGACCCCTAGCCTGGGAATCTCCATATACCATGGAAGTGCCCCCCCCCCAAAAAAAAGTATTTGTTAAACTAACCTTCGGTAAACCTCTCCATATTTCCAAGCTGAGATTCCCTGTATGCCAATAATTTGGTGCCTTTAAACAAATATTCTTTAAATATTGGTTTATCAGTTATCCAGAGGGGTCAAGAAAAACAATTAAAAAAAAAGATTCTTTAAGTCTGAAATAAGGGAAATGCTTGGAATATAACATGATATTTAGACTTATTTGGAATTCTTTTATTCCACTCTCTTATTATCATGTGTAACTACATAGCATTGGTATATCATTCTTCATTATTGCCATAACAAATTGCCACAAACTCGGTGTTTTAAATAACATGAGTTTATTATCTTATAGTTCTGTAAGTCAGAAATTCAACACAAATCTCACAGGGCTAAGATCAAGGTGTTAGCATGATTGTATTCCTTTCTGGGGGCTCTAGGAGAGAATTCATTCCTTTGCCTATTCTAGCATCCAGAAGCTGCTTACATTCCATGGCCCATAGCCCCCCGCCACCCCCATCAAAACTAGCAATAATGGGCTGAGTTTTTCTCATGTCGCCATCTCTCTGGTTCTCTGCAGTAGGTAAAATTTCTCCATTTTCAAGGACTCATGTGATTAGATTGGGCCAAATAATTCAGGATAACCTGCCTGTCTCATGGTCTTCAACCTCAACTCCATCTGCCAAGTCTCTTTTTCCATTTAAGGTAAGGTATTCACAGGTTCCATAGATTAGGGTGTGGAGGTCTTTGGGTTTTTCTGTTTGTTTGTTTGTTTGTTTGTTTGTTTGTTTGTTTATTTTTTGTCCTTTTGCCATTTCTTGGGCCCCTCCCACGGCATATGGAGGTTCCCAGGCTAGGGGTCAAATCGGAGCTGTAGCCACCAGCTTACGGCAGAGCCACACCAACTCCGGATCCGAGCTGCGTCTGCAACCTACACCATAGCTCACGGCAACACTGGATCCTTAACTCACCAAGCAAGGCCAGGGATTGAACCCACAACCTCATGGTTCCTAGTCGGATTCATTAACCACTGAGCCATGACGGGAACTCCGAGTGTGTGGTCTTTGGAGCCATTATTCTGTCTACCAAAATTGGTCTTCCCTACTTACTTGGAGTAGATATAACCAATATGGATAAACATACCAAGAAGCCATTGAGACTGAGAGCTATTTTAATAGCCTCCTATCTTCTTGGCTCTCCCTGCTCTGACCCATCCCTCATGTATTGCCAAATGACTCTCCTAAAGTGCAGCTCCAATGCCACTGTTTCCTGTTCAAATCCTCCAGTGACCTATATTACTTCCAGGAGCAAGTATAAAATAGTCTCTGAAATTTAATGATGATGATGATAAGACAGAGATTGAAGTACTTCTCATGAATCATCATACTTAATCTTTACCACAGCCCAAAGAGATGGCTGCTTTTAAAGTCCCCAGTTTATAGAAGAGTGTACAAAAGACAAAACAGGTGTAGAGAGGTTGGGTAACTTTCTCCTCTCCCAACACATACCTTATACCTTACTCTAATATCAGTAAACTTGGCCCACAGGTTAAATCTTCTGTTACTGTACAACTTGAAAGCTAAGAACTGGTTTTACAAATGAGTGTTTGCAATCTATTTAATGACTGCTAACACTACCTTTGAATCGCAATTAAATGAAACGTTATTCTCTCCCAAAAAGAAATTTCATTCTGTTCATTAGAAGGCCTGTATTGCCAAAAATGTACTCAACTATCACCATCATTATTATTGTATGTACTTCATTAATTAAAAATTGTGGAAATTCGCTTTCCCTTTTATTATATAAGCAACAACATAATGTCCTCTTGATCTGCAAATCCTAAAATATTTACTACCTGGCTCTTTATGGAAAATTTTTGCCAACTCTCAGCCTAGCCAATTGCTTCTCAAATTTGAGTTAAATGTGGAATGCTTCTAAAGGAAATATATTCTTTCAGATACCCAGTGTTGAATTAAACATTTCATTACAAATTTATTACAACTGTAATAATAAAAACTTGGTTTTAAAAAACTCCTTATATTTATAGCTCTTAAACAACCACAAATTAAAAATTATTTATGAATTAAATACAGCGAGGTTTACAAAGCCAATAAAATACAAATAACATCAATTTGGCACAAGCAGTCATGATGTTCTAATTAAACTTGTAACACCCTGAATATGATATACTCCACTCAGTGCAGATTACATATAAGATGGCCACACTGATGGCCCCAAATGTGCTTGTGTTCATTATTTTGGGTTATTATTTAAATAAAACTAAAATTATAATAATGCATAAAGAGAACTCAGCTGCCCTAATAACACCTTCATGGCCTCTGAAAAGTTCACAGACTCCTAACTGATAAATAATTCTCTAGCTAACATGAACTGTTTGCTGTTCCCCCCAACATGCTCCATGCAGCAACTTGTACCTCTGTTCATACTAGTCCCTCCTCCTAGCTTCAACCACCTGCCAGACTCCCAACCCCCTATCTGCACTTCTGGAGTGATAATTCCCAAGCCAAAGGGTATGGCAGACACTGGAGGAGCCAAATAATTGATGCCTTGCAGGAAAGCTGTGTGCTATGTAAAGGCAAACTTATCCAATCAGACTCCTCTCCTTGGGTGGGATAAATACTAGATGATCAAGAAGAAGGCAGGTCCCCAGGAGGAAGGGATGTCCCTTAAGCTCTGGCCATGTTAGTATTGAAACCTAAAGCAACTATGTAACTGTCCCCAGGAGGGAGGGATGTCCCTTAAGCTCTGGCCATGTTAGTATTGGAACCTAAAGCAACTATGTAACTGTCTGGGGGCTGCCCAACACCCCCACTTAGCCTTATAATAATCCCTTGTCTGTGATCACCATTGTTGTGTATCTCTTCCTTAAAATTTTCAAGAGCATGATGCAGGTGCTCTCCCTGTTGGCTCTGCCTAATTCTTTCTTAAAATTTCTTCTGAATATTTTCACGTCCTGTTTCTTTTTTCTCCCAGTCCCCATAAATCATTTAAAGAAATTGTTAATGGCAAAAAGACCATGGTTGAGAATGAAGAAGCCTGGGGAAATAGAAGAGGGCATTCATAGGAACTTACTTATAATCTTAGGCATTCATTGGGCAGATATTTTTGCCTCAGTTTTCCCATCAAAAATATAATTTGCTGAAGAATGCACATAGAGCATTACTCATTCTCTATGGCTTGGAATTGGCTTGAGCCACAGTAACAAGTCACTGCAAATTTTAATGAAGTTCATAACTGGACAGGGAACTAATCCTCAGTGATAGCAGTACCTATCAGATATTACTTTTGTGAAGAAGAGAAATATAAGCTATAAGATGAAATTATCAAGGATGAATAATCAACTTCCCCAGAATAAAGGTAAATAAAAAAGGCAAGAAAGTGACATTTTTATGTCTTTAGTATTAACATAGAATAGATTCTCTCATTCAACAGTATTTTTGAGTGTTCAATAAATATTCTACAATAAATTATAAGAAACACAATACTTTGTTCCAGAACTCAAGAAGCTAAGAAAAACAGATGTTAAGAGAAATAATATCTATTGCCCAAATACCCAGGTACTTTTACAGCTACTATATTACTTATTTCTCCCAAGTGTTGGAGATGCATATTATAGCAGAAGATCCAGAGGCTTGAAAAGGTAAAGAAACTTACACAAGGTACCACATCTTGTAAGTGCCAGAACCATGACTCAAAACCAGGTCTCTCAATAAATCCAAAAACTTTATACTTGCCATGAAGACATATTTTCTCCTAACAAACATGGCAACTATATGAATAATTACAAATTTTTAAAATTTTATATGGAGATATATGCATGATGCTGTGGGTACTGAAAGGTGTAGAGAATATGGAATGTTTCTGTAAATTCCATAGATATTAACTGGCAATAGCAAAGAAAAAAGATGCTAAGTTATTAATATCTGCCACAAAACATGATTTAAAAGGAAATCACAAGGTGCTATCATGAACAAAAAGGTTAAAATACAAGAAATACCTGTGTTATATGTTCTCAGCTCCTTCTCAGCCCACCTCTTTATAGTGTACTCCTTTTAAATCACTGAATGGTGTATATATGTGTATATATGTGTGTGTGTGTGTGTGTGTGTGTGTGTGTGTGTGTGTGTGTGTGTACACATTTTTTTTTTTTTGTCTTTTCGTATTTTTGCCTTTTCTAGGGCCGCTCCCTCGGCATATGGAGGTTCCCAGGCTAGGGGTCTAATCGGAGCTATAGCTGCTGGCCTATGCCAGAGCCACAGCAACGTGGGATCTGAGCCGCAACTGTGACCTACACCACAGCTCACGGCAATGCCGGATCCTTAATCCACTGAGCAAGGCCAGGGATCAAACCCACAACCTCATGGTTCCTAGTGGAATTGGTTAACCACTGCACCACAACGGGAATTCCTGAATGGTGTATATTTTTAAATTTTTATTTTCTTTTAACATTCACATTCATTTTAAAGGCACCTGTATTGTGAATTCCTGGATCTTTTTGGTCTCTATTTTGACTTTTCCTTTTTAAAATTAAACCCTTTCACCCAGATACAATACATGTGCTTGTCCTTACATCCTAGCATCCCTGGCCCCCTCTCCAGGCAACCTTGAATGTGCCAGTCTGGTGCAACATGTCAGTTATTCGTGGCCTAGCATAGGAAAAAAAAAAAGCCCTTAATGAGGTTTTATATTTCAAGCAGGGGAATTCTGGATTCCAAGCTCAACATATAGTTTCCAATAGTGAGATGGGATTAATTAGTATATCACCTATGACCCTAGAGATCATGGTGTTATATAGGTATAATTTATCACAGCAGAAAGCTGAGGGCACTTCATTTGAAATGTGACCATATTCTCAATGTGTAAGAAGGACAAATCTCTTGCTTTCCCATCCTATACCACTTATATCACACAACCAGAAACAGTATCAAACTAGTCAGATGAACTCATGCCTCTCCATGCCCATCCAGTGGTTATGCACAAACAGGAAAATGCACGTACAAATGAGTTTAACCACCCTACTTCCCAAAGCGGATATCAAGACCTCTTCACTGGTCTTGATACTGGTCACCTGAAGTATTTGACCTAATTTTCTGGAAGGGAGGAACAAGATATAAGAATGGAGTAAAATCAATCACAGATCACAAATTGATCCAGGAGTTGAAGGGCAATGTCAACACACACCACTGGGAGGTAACGGGGTAGAAACAAGAAAATGAAGATAGTCACCAATGAAGACCATGAACTAATGGCAGGAAACTAGGTTACAGCAAATTTGGGACACTTTATCATCTAAAGACACTATTTACAGCAAGAATACCTAAGCAAAGAATAGAGCAATAGAACCACTGGCCATGTTTTCATATCAGAACAGAAGATAAGGGATATTCTAAGATCTTAACTTCCTTCTGCATCCACATAATGAGCACAGTATGAATGTTTATTAAATGAATGACTGATGTTACTTGGGAGCAGCTCCATTGAGGCAGAAGGTCATCCCTAATTCTCCTATGTTTATATTGTCTTCCAAAGCACTTGAAGATTATTCTGTGTTTTCCCAGTAATCCTGTGTAATAAAGAGCAGGTATATCACACCATTTTACAGATGAGGAGATTATGATTCAGAAAGGTAGAGTGACTCATCCAAAGTCACACAGGAATTTAGTACCAGAGGCTTACCTGGAACACATGTCCTCTAATTCAGAACCCTTAATTATATCCTTGGAGGAGGCTGAAAAGGAAAAGCCTTGTTTTTGCTCTCTTTATGTATTTCTCTCATTTCTGTGGGATCAGTGGCCACATATCACTGGGAACAATCTAGATTGTTAGTAACAGTTGCTAACCCATTGAGATTAATAAGTGTTATCTTTGTGCTTCAGATTCTTCATCTTCAAGGTGGGATGTTGACAGTACTTACCTTACAAGATGGTTTTGAGGATTAAATGAACTACTGCATTTAGAAGAGTGGCTGGCATATAGCTAATATTACTGATACCTCTTGCCTTCTTTCTAATCTGCAACCAAAGTATGCATGCACACTGACAATGCCTCCCTAGCTCCCTCTTTATGCAGTACAAATGCAGTGCCTTTGAGCACTGTTGGCAATCAAGGTCTTTATAAGCTTTAGTTTAGACTTAACTTTTGACTACCAAGAAGAAGAGTTTTATTATTTTTCCTGTGATTACTCATGTTTTAAAAGTTTTCCTCTACCACTTGCATTCATTAAATAAAAGTGTATATGACCTCCTTAATAGGAAATACATTATTTCTTTAGACCTCTAAAGAACTAAAAGTAGTTCACAGTCTCCCATTACTCCCTGAGGACCACAGATTAAGAATCACTCCTAACCTAACCTCTTATTTCCGGGATAAGAAATGGATGACTCAAAATGTTGGAGGACTTGTTTAAGGTCACTCAGCTAATTAGAGTCAAAGTCTAAACCAGGATCTGAATCTTTTGGCTCAATTGAGGGTGTTGACAACTTTCCTACCCTAAGTCCGTATACCTAGTTAGGTCCTTTCTTCCACTGAAATCATTACTGAAATCAGCGCACTCTGCAATCTGGATTTCTTAAAGTCAGCACTGGCCCTCAACAGAATTGTAAAGGGATCCGTTTTCACAATCCCCAGTGCAGTGTAAATGTTTCACAACCAGGCAACAGTCAAAAGATCTAGTTCTAGAAATGCAGGCACTGACCTGGTTATTCCAAGACATAAATCTTGATTTTCCATTTGCTATAGTTTGATCTGTTATGACCTTCAGGTCATTCTCTACAATATCTCTGTTCCGAGAATAAGTATTCCTTGGTTCTTTGCAGTCTGACGGTCCTCCCTAATATTACCTAGTAACCAACCTCTAAACTTCTATTATTTTCAATCACCCATTTTTTCTTATTTTTATACAGTTCAAGACAGGTTCTCCAAGACAAGCCGCCCCACCCAGTTATTTTTATTGGCAATATTAATGAGCAGGTTTCTATTCCATCATCCCAGTGGTTAAGGAAATGTTGACTAGGACTGAACTAAAGATGGCCATTATGGAAATCCACTTAATCTTCTCATTGCCTGACAATGAAACAATGACATACTATTAAGCTACAATGCAGATCTCTAAAAATTGGCTTTCCAGTCATCAGAAAAAACAAAATTGTAAATCCATTTTAGCTCTGTTACAAATGGTATTTTAGCTGTGGTAAGGAAAAAAGTAACTTTAAACTGAGAACAAATTTTACCCAAAGTAGGTATTCTAGGCTCGGATTACAAAAGCAATATATCTCTCTCCCCAAAAAGTCACACATCTGAAAGGAAATATTTAGTGGAAATTTAGACCACACTTTTCTGTAATACCACATGCTTCTCAGCATCCCCAGCTGCATTTTCCAGAATCCCGAGTCACCAGGGAATTTTCATGCAGCTTGTAGTTTTCCACATTTATCAGCCAAGGCTGACTCTAAACACACAATGTCGTCTCTAGTATGGGTTGTCGTGTGTGGCTCTCCCCAGAGGGAGACGGATATTTAATGAATAGATTGTAATGAGAAATAAATATTCTAAAGTGTTTTTCATCTGGGACAGATAGACTCTTATTCCAGTGCTGCTCTTGTTCAGTTATTTTCTCTTAACAAGAAACTGAAACACTGTAACTGTAACTGTATAGTGAACATAAAGACGCAGTTGATCTGATAGCACCACACAATTTGGTAAAAGAGCCATTTCCTTTTTCTCACAATTTTCTGCTAACATGAACAAGAACCCAAAGGAATCCAAACCTGAGCACATGGCATTTCTGGCCACGATACAAAGGTCTGCAACCTCCTCCTAAATATTTGATGACTCCTGGGATACTACAGTGTAGCACTGCCGTGGGAACAGCTGAAACCGCTAACACGCACAGCTGTTTTTGTCTTCTCACACTGCTCAGAATGATGGCTGTGGGAGGCTGTGGAGATGGAGGCAAAGTGCAGTTTGATAAAATGAAAAGTACTCACCAAAGCCCACACAGCAGAGCCAGGCTGCCTGAGCTCTAAATTGCTGAACTCTGCTCCCCACAGACTACCCATCTGTAGCTGCCACCTCCAATCCCGCCTCTCCCCTTCCTCACCAGGCTGAAAGATTCACGTCACATACCAGGCAAGCTGCCCAAAAAAGCACCAGCCTCTCAGGGAAAGGGTGATGGCAGTTAGTCTGGGCCTCTGGCCCCAGGGACGGCAGAACACAATGATAATGATGGCAGGGGTGGTAGCAATTATTCCATCACCGGGACTAGTAATGCCATGATAATAGGCTCCAGATAAGTGTTTTCAGGTGGTTGGAAGGGACTGGTGGCTTCTGATAAAGGATATCCTGCAGATGCCTTGGTAATAAGAAACTTGGTTCAGTTCCCAATTTCTATAAAAATAATATCACTCATTCTTCCCATATCATAGCCACGGCCTTTCCAAGGACAGCTTAGGGCTGAGAGGTCCTCCATAATTTCTATAAGCCTCCTCCCAAGTGACCCCAATAAGCACATAAGTAGTGTGCTTGCTATGCAAATGCAGCCTCAAGACAATTTCCCTGTTTTCCCCTTCCAAGCAGATAGACATTCCAAAGACCCTTCTATATAGTAAATATGTAGCCACCGCTAAGCATTGTTCCAAAGAACAAATTAGAAACCATCCAGAAGAATAAAAACACTATACTGGGAATTGTATAATGGAACAGCAAAATAAAAAAATAATATTTTGTGGGGTTTGTTGTTGTCATAAAAAAAAAATAAGGGGTGTGTGTATGTGTATCTGTCTGATAGTAAGAAAGAAAGAGTAAATGCTATGAACAAATTCACAATAAAAACCTGTGTCAAACAAAATAATATAAAATATTCTAGACATATAAGACTTAAGCCAGTGAAACCTAGTGCTTTTTACTAGAATTAGGCACTCACTCCAGGTACCTTTATTATCTCCTCCCTTAATCTCTTCTTCCTCCTTTTTTTTTTTTTCCTCATCCTCACTGTTTTCCCCTTCTCCTCCTGTTTCCCTTTCCCTCTGGTGTATCTGAAACCAAACTTAAGAACTAACTGTAGACAAAAAAAAAAAAAAAAAAAAAAAAAAAAGGAGTTCCCGTTGTGGCGCAGTGATTAACAAATCCGACTAGGAACCATGAGGTTGCGGGTTCATCCCTGCCCTTGTTCAGTGGGTTAACGATCCAGCGTTGCCGTGAGCTGTGGTGTAGGTCACAGACGCGGCTCGGATCCTACCTTGCTGTGGCTCTGGCATAGGCTGGCGGCTACAGCTCCGATTAGACCCCTAGCCTGGGAACCTCCATATGCCGCGGGAGTGGCCCAAGAAATGGCAAAAAGACAAAAAACAAACAAACAAACAAACAAACAAAAAAACTAACTGTGAGCCTCTGAGCCTCCCTGGAAGGACTGAATGATGCACCATGAGCACAAAAGTTTAACCCATCATTCCTACCAATATAACTCTCTAAGCATGCAGCTTAAAGATTCCAAAGCAATGTTTAGCTGTTGTTAACGTGCTGCTTCTAAATGTTAAATATGCAACACCCAAGACTTCTGTAGCACTAGGAGCCTGCCCAGCAATGATCCCAGAAGTCTACTGTTATAAGCAATCTTCTTACTACATACTTCCAAGCCATAAAGGTGACAGGTGACATTTTGCCTAAACAATGTCAGGGATTATCCACCACAGGTCACCCCTTTGCACGATCTGCCTTTCTCTGAGAATCACATTCTTTCAATACCATTCAAAACATGCTTTAACTAATATAATTTCTGGCTCTGAGATAGATCTGGGAAGATAAAGACTAGATCATCCAGTATAGGAAACCAGAAGAGCATATTTTGCATTAGGAAAGCCCCAATACAGATGCGCTAGGTAGGTTTCACCCAACACTGGTCTCCAGGGCAATCCATTTACTTATAGACTACACTTCCTCTTATGTTCTGATATGCTTGGCCTCAAAGCATCAGTAAAATGAATGAAACCTGTTTTCTTTTAAACTTTGGTGCACTGCCCAGATCACTGTTCAGGGTGAAGACTCATTTACTCTGGAGCTATCTGGAGTTTTGACCCCTGATTAGATCACAGCCAGGTCCCTCTGTGGGAACTGCCCTTGACTAAAGACAGCTGCCTCACTGAGGTTACCCTCCTACCACCAACATGGGGACAGGCAGGGAAGGGGCAGCCCAAATTCAATTATTGCCTGCTAGAGAGGGTTCAAAGGTCTGATCACTTCACTTCAATTTAGGAGAATTCCAAAAGGCCATCCTAGCTCTAGAACTCACCATGGGATCGGCTGAGGCCCTATGTCACTTGTCTGTCAGTTCAATGTCTGCCTCTACACTAACCTCTTCCTTCATTCCCTATAGGTGCCCCAGGAACATCCCTCCACAAACCTCCTTTGGGCTAATCTCCATCTCAGAGTGTTTCCTAGGTTAACAGACCTAGGACAACATCTAAGCAGAACTCCAGTAAATCTGGCAAAAGGTACACTATTCTAAAAGCAGTAACAAGCAGAATGCAACATGAGCTAACACTGACCCGTTATGATTCATAATGATTAATTTGCAAAGTTCCACCTTAGAGTCATAGTTCTCAACTAGGAATGGTCCCCCCACCCCGCCCCCAGAGGACATTCGGAAATGTCTCAGGACATTTGTGATTGTTGTGACTTGGGCCAGAGGGTTGCTACTGGCATCTAGTGTGGAAAAACCAGCAATGTTGCAAAACATCCTGGAAGGCACAGGAGAGTCCTGACAACAAAAAAAGTAACCAATCTAAAATGTCAATAGTGTTGCCCTTGAGAAAGCCTTCTCTAGAGATATAAAATAAAATGTGGTATATTACTCAAGTGAGTTATTCCCTGTCTCAGGATAATGTCTACCAGCTGGTCCTAGGCTGGACATGGCTCAAAGAAAAATGACCATGCTTCCTAAGAAATGAATCATGAGCTTCACCTCTCCCTGCCATAGGGGGAGGCAGGATCAACATGCCCCAAAACTGCTGAGGATTCAGGATTCAGTCACCTGGAATGCTTCTGACAATGGAAGTGAGTGTTCAACCAGTGAGCAATGGAATGCTCTGCACACTTCTAGACTAAGAGGGTGGCTCCTTAGGGAAAGGACATCAGTTTTTATTATTAAGAGATAACAAGAACACCAGAGTGAGGCATTTGGTTTATCCACCTTAGCTGTGAGTGAGTAGGGCTGCTGGAAGGAGAGCATTTGATACTCTATGGGAAGATAGCATTTCTTGGCGAATCTTTGAAATTTTTGAGTCATCTGTTGTGTGTAAAAATAAGATAATATTAGCCTTTCTTTCAAGCCACCTAGGGCAATAATTCTTTTTGGGGGGCACACCCACATGGCATGTGGAAATTCCTGGACTAGGGATCAAAGTAATGTTACAGGAGTGACCCAAACCACAGCCATGACAATACCAGATCCTTAACCACTAGGCTACCAGGAAACTCCCAGGGTAATAATTCTTAACTCTGCTTTTGGAAACTGGGTTCACCACTTTTAATTCCTAAGTCCTACCCCAAAAGGACTGGATCAGAATTTCCAAGGGTAGGGCTTAATAATTTGTACTTTGAAGTTCCCGTCATGGCTCAGTGGCTGACGAATCTGAGTAGCATCCATGAGGACACAGGTTTGATCCCTGGCCTTGCTCAGTGGGTTACTTATCCAACACTGCCATGAGCTGTGGTGTAGGTTGCAGACACAGCTTGGTTCCTGCACTGCTGTGGCTGTGACCCCTAGCCTGGGAACTTCTATATGCTGCGGGTACAGCCTTAAAAAGCACAAAAAAAAAAAAGAAAAAAGAAAAGAAAAAATTTGTACTTTGAAAACCCTGATACATAGCCCAAGTTGAGAATCATTGATCTAGCATGTCCACGAAGAAAATGGGAGTAGAGGGGGCTGCTGCCAACTTGGTGGAAGTTTGTGATGACAGGAGGCTCTGGTACAAAAAGAGGACTTCAGGGAAGGCTTGCACCTTGCCAGACTCAGTGGAATGCGACTGTTTTCCTGTTGCAGGATGAATGCTATCTGCAGAGTTCCTGTCTTCTACGAAACATTCTTGTAAATAGATTTCTTAGAACTTGTACAGCCAGTCCTGAGCCTACTGAGTTCTCCATTAAAGAGACTTCCCCACATTTCAAAAGGAGCTCCCACCTTTAGAAACATGAGAACCACTGTCACTTGTAACTCAAGAGTAACATGAATGACCAGAACTTAACACAACAAAGCTATTCATTATAGACGCTAAAGATTAAAAATGGTCATGATTCAATTCACATGGAGCAATCAGAAGTGATCATGAAAGTGAATCCATATGTGATTTGAATCATTGTCCATTTATCCATTATATGGCTGTCACAGTAATTTTATATATATATAATTATATATCAAATTTTATTTTATTTTATACATTATATTATTTTTAAATGATTATACATTTTAAATTACATAATTTTATAGATGATCCCATATAAATTTATATAATTATGTAAATTATACATGCTACATATTACTTAAATATATTATAAATAATGTCTCTATGAGTTATATGCTATATACAAATATATAATATTAAATTATATATAAATATATTTATATGTATATAATTATATTATATATATTCTCATAATGAAAAGTAGGAAAACAGTACTGTAGAAAAATATAACACCTGGGTTATAAAACACTGTTACTAAAACTTTTTAAAAAGATTTCTTGAGGTTTCAGTCTAGTGTTTCAAAATCAGACTATGAGGAGCTAGGCTGTCTATTGCTGGTATTGGAGTAAAGAGAAATGTTATGCTTTCTGGTTATAATGAACAACTTTAAAAGGGCATTAACTCATAAGTATGCTAAGGGGCTAAAAATGCTGTCTGATTGATTAGTCAGTCCCAATTTCCTGCTTATGAAATTGTAACAGATTAACTTGTTTTATGAGGACAGGTCTTGTGGCCAAACTTCATTTGGAAAAGACCTATTTAAAATTTAAAAACCAGAGGATTTTCACTCTGGCTTCTACTACTGACTTGCACAATATAAATATAAAGGGACTTATTGGCCCATCTCCAATGTGCACTCTGAGCAGCCCAGACAGAAAATTAGAATTTCAGACCCCAATTCAAATAGATTATATATTCACTAAGGCTCTATGGTTGTCCCAGTTACCAGTGAGAAAAGGGTGGGGGGGACAAAACACCTAAAAAATAGCAAAAATCTTCTAGGCCCTGTTTTTAATAGAAATAACATTCCTATCTTTAAGTACAGCCAAAAGATATTTCAAGACCCTAATGATGCAGAATCAATAATAGATTGATGAACTGAATATTGATTACATGATCACTTGAAGATAGACACCCAAACAGGTAAATTACACAAAGGAAGAGGATTTCCCGGAGGATGCAGTACCACTCTACAGAGCTCAGCTTTCTCTGGTCTACTTGATTAACACTTTTCTGGTGATACAGCTTATCTCACTTTCCCAAGAAGAGAACTATTTATGAAGAGTCACAGCCCTTTCTTTAGCTGGATGGCAATGCTGCCCTCAAGCCGCCAGCATAACCTGGAACAGGAATGCTTCATTGCCTCCAATAGGACCCTAGGGACTCTTACACATACACATATTTATCTTCTCCTTATGCAAACGAAATTCCACCAGGAGGAAAACCCATCTCTCTAAGTCACTGGCTTTCCACAACTGGCATCTTCCAGGATTAAAGTAGCATAGTCTCATCTAAGGTACTCTCCCCCGACTCTAGCACCAAGTGACCAACTTGTTTCTCAAACCCTGGGGCTCTGTGCCTTCCTCTTCTATTTTCTCCTCTCACCAAGCACCACACTCTCAAATCCCCTGCCCTCCATCCACTGGTCTTCAATCTCTCTGTGACCCTGAACAATAATCCTATTACGTCCCTGAACTCTCTCCAGGCCGTTCATCTCCATCCACCTTTTTAATGGCATTGTTAATGATTTGAGGGGAGTAAATCACAGTCAAGATAATGGCTGCAAAAAATTAATAGACATGATTTTTATGATATAATATACTAGTGTACTAATCGTGAGAACAGTTAATTGAAAAGCACTAAATATTTTATTATCCATTCAGCATTCTGTCTCCTTTTACCATTCAGCATTCTGTTTATTCTTTCCCCCATTCTGAACTTTTTACCTATTATTCTTTCATAATTCTCCATAAAGGAAAACTGCAGAGTAAGATAAAGGGGATTCTAATCACTACATCTAATTACAGAGATAAGTAAATCACAGTTTAACGTGTCATAGTCTTAAGAAAAAGAGACAAGGCACAATTCAAGGAGAAGCAAATGCCTTAAGCTTGGGGAGAAATCTCAGATAACCTAAAAATTGCTCAATACTTGAGAAAATGATGACTTTTTCTTTCCAATTATTGAGCAAAAATATCAGTAACTTTTTAAAAATAATAATTTATATTAATTTTTCCAATTAACGAAGCTGCTCACTGTTGGGCACTGTGGCTGCTGGCCTCACACCTGGGAAGAGGCAGTGCTGGTACCTGGTCCATCTCTGCAGCCTCAGCCTGGAGCCCAGCACTCGGGGCCCATCTCTGAGGAACTTCATGATTTCATCAACACTCCACTTTTCTCACCACGAGAACACCATATTTCCTTTAGGACTGTAGAATATGTTCAATTACTGTGTGTTTACTTTCTTTAATGTTAAGAAAAATATGATACTCACTAAGCAGAACATTCAACTTTCCACTATCATATTGCAAAAGTGACCTCCTCACGGTGAAGTTGAATATTTTCACAGCTAATAAATTCTAATAAAAGCTCTCAAAGACTGTGTTCAGTACTGGGACTTGCTGGTTTACCTAACCATTCAATTTCATTCTGTTTCTTAGGTTAAGAAGAGGATAAAAATCATAATACTATATAAATTCTTGAAAGCTAACAACCCTCTACCCCACTTACAATTATCATCTTCATCTCAAAGGAAGTAGGATAGCAAAGGTTACAAGCTGTGTTCACTCATCCAGAGCTGGCCCTAGGCACATCTGTCAAATGGGCCAAGATTCTCCCCTCAGCCCTCATTCCTCAGGCCTCCCTGCCACCACCTTCTACCTCCTCCTACCCCACTGTCTCTCTGCTGCCCCACCCTCCAGCCCCACAACTCTCCCCTAAAGATGAAAGGCCTCAAGTATTAACTTTGCCAGAACATTTTACATTTTTTTTTCAGAGGATTCTTAAAGGCTGGGGAGAAAATTATATTCGGAATTTCAAGTCCCTGAAAACATAATCTTTGATCATTAGCCCCCAAACCTGGAGAAGTTTCAGAATTATTTGGGGAGCTTGTTAAAAAAATATCAGTCTATTCCACAGGGCTGGAATCTCCAGCGGGCAGCCTGGCAATCTGTCCCAGCAGTTTTAAGGCAGCCAGGCCAGGGACCATCAACAGCCTGGTTGCTGGGAATTACCACATAAGCTCCTTCTCCAAAACTGGGCCTGCCTTCAGCAAGTTAGAATAGGAGTTCAAGGGAATTAATTACTAGAAAAGGTGGAAGCCATAATATTATGTACAAAATGGAGGAAACAAATTAGTTATATTGTCACTATGTTTATGTTTTGCTAAACAGGATGCTTGCTCCAATTCAATCAGCTGAATCTACTGAATTGACACATTTGATCAGCTAATTGTATCCAGTAAGAAAATGGCACTGGCTATTTTTAACTTCATTCCATTAGGCTATTGTAAAAGGCAGGATTTATAGGTGCACATAAAAGTTCTTTCTTTTCCTTCTCTAGAATTGAGGATGAATCCTGGCCATCTCTAAACCCAAGCTAATATGTTTCAATATCAGACCAACATTGAGCAATGATTGACTCCAGCTTCCCTTTATGAAGTGGAAGCTTCATAGCAATACCAAGGACTAGGACACTCTAAGCACACTCCCACCCCAGCTGGGGGAAACCTCTGTCCTCACACATCCTGCCCTAGGGAAGTTCATCTAAGGAACCCTGACCTAGTGGTGGGTGCTCTGAATTCAAGTTCCTACTCACCAACTCCATGACCCTGGGCATATTCTTACCACTTGTGGCGGAGGGTTGGGGGTGGGGGGAGTCAGCTTCTACAAATGGGCATCAAGGTCATTACCTATCCAAAGTGAGATGTAAGGTCCTTCATCTCTCAAAGTCTCTTTCATGAGTTTCATCTCAGTTCAGCCAGTCCTCTATCCTGTCATCCCCCAATTAAAACTATTTGATGCAAATGAGGATTTTTGAAGTTCAAATCTGATTATTTTCATAAACTAGTAAAGTTCTATCTCAAGAGACAATTACAGTGTAATTAACTGTATTACTATGATAAATTAAGACCATGTTTATCTGAACCATGATAACTGTTACTTGTGAGGAAATAATGTCAAGCATAACTTGGATGATGTTTTGAGGGGTACAGAAGAAGGGGTCCAGCTATTAGCTGAGTAGATGTACCATGTATCTTCCAGGACCTTTCCAACCACATAGCCTATGAAGTTATTGCTAATCCTAAATAATATTCATTCTTAGACATTATTAGTATCAGTCTACCTTTCTTTACTCAAAGATGTATCCTTGAAAATTACATTCTGATAAATCAAGTCATATTTCAGGTTAAATTACTGTGATTCTGTCTACGGCCATACCACCCTGAACACACCTGATCTCGTCTAAATTACTGATTCTGCTACTCAATGGAACACATACTTAATCACTTTGAGAAGCAAGGAACAAGAGTTCCCATCGTGGCACAGTGGAAACGAATCCAACTAGGAACCATGAGGTTGCAGGTTCAATCCCTGGCCTTGCTCAGTGGATCTGGCATTGCCGTGAGCTGTGGTGTAGGTTGCAGATGCAGCGCAGATCTGGTGTTGCTGTGGCTCTGGTGCAGGCCTAGGGGTCCAGTTAGACCCCTAGGCTGGGAACCTCCATATGCTGCGGGTATGGCCCTAAAAAGAGAAAAGACAGAAAAAAAAAGGAACCATGAGAAGCAAGGAACATTTATTGGTGTGAATAACCCCCTCATTTACTATGTTGAAAACCTAGATTTTTTTTGGACCCATTTGCATTTTTTTCAAGTAGTACATACTTGAATAGAGATTTTACACTTTTAGAAGAGCATAAAATTATGAATTATGGAAGTTGAAATCAGCTTTTTTGGAGTCCTGGATGACTTAGCTCATGAAATTTATTTAATAATCATAAATAAAATAATAGATCTCTTCCCATCCTCAAAGAATCATCATGTTATTGCCTTTGACCTACCACAAAAAGTTTAGAGTCAAAACAATATTGTTATTATTACTAAAGGCCTAGATCTGCAATATCATATAATTCTGGCTGAATGGTGGTTAGCTGTCATAGATAGTCAGTATAAACCATTAGTTACTGAAAAGGTACAGAATGTTCTTAATACTAACAGCAACATAATTACCCTCAGTATTCCTAGAGAACATAGGCATACATGGCCAGATATCATGCACAGTTGGGGACCCCTTGCTTCTGTTTGCCTCTTCAGATTCTACTTTCTGTACTTCTCACTATTCTTGGTAACCTCTGGGAACTGAATCAATGGGCTCCCTTACTCTCAGGCATCCAGGTGAGTTCAGCCACTGGGAATATCAGCAGAGGGAAGGAAGAGAATGAGATAAAGATATGTATTTTATTGACTGCCTCCCAGCATGGAGGCTTTGGGCTGGCTGCATGCTTTGGCTGAAGGTCCCAGTACCTGCCAAGGAACCCTGTCCTCGCAGTGTCCATTCGTCTCTCTCTCTGGGTTCTAGAAATCACTTATTCCCCCTGCTCCATCAGGCCTAGTGGTGCAATAGCTCTCTACTGGGGTTAACCCAGCAGGTATACATTATGCTTTGTTGCTTTTCCCAAACTCTACCTACACATTTGTAAACTGTCCATTTGTTCATCTCTCCTCAATCACTCATTTGAATATGCCATCTGTTTCCTGCCAAAGTCCTGAATAATTCACTCCTTACATCACAATTTACCTTTCTGACCAATTTATAAGATCTACAGAATCCTAGCTGTGGCGCAGTGGGTCAAGGATCCAGCATTGCCACAGCTGCGGTGTAGGTCTCAGATACAGCTCAGATTCAATCCCTGGCCCAGGAACTTCCATAAGCCAAGGGTGTGGCTGAAAAGGGGGGCCAAAAAAAAGATCTATAGGGTATGCCTCTTGGTAACACTGGGGTATATGGTCATTAGCTCAGGCTCTAGTAACACATCCAGGCCTCTGACCACAGGAGGTAGATCAGACTGGGAAAGAGTCAGAGCCAACATCCAGCTAACAGATTGCAAGATACATCAAAGTCTGAAAGTCAAAGAAAGAGCTGGGCTACAAGAGATGACTACCTTGGAAGGTGAAGCTGAAGGCATGTCCAAACCAGGATAAAAGGCACAAAAAACTATTACATCCTGGGGCAGGACATAGCAAGTGATTAGCTTACAGCCAAATGAAAGGCATTAAAGGGGTCTGTGTGTCTGTGTCTGTGTGTCTGTGTCTGTATGCACACACACGCACAGGTTTATGATGACTCAGCTGTGGGGAAAACTTGAGTTCAAAGGCAAGAAATAAGACACTGGTGGCAAAGGGAAACTCTTCTAATACAATTCAGGAAGAGGTACACAGGCCAAGGCCTCTCAGCCACAGAAGAGTTGAACTAGCAGGCTCGGAGTGAGACCAGATACAAAAACCAACTAAACCAGATCAATGAGCAGTTCTTGGATTCCTTAAAACCGTCTGCCTGGAGTCAGGAATGGAAATGAAATCTGGGAGAGACTGAACTAGAAAAGAAAAGAGGTTGGAGGATCGGGATTAAATAAAGCCAGCTGCCAATCTTGAGTGGGATAACATGAAAACTATCATACACCACCCTACCTAATCTTACCTTTGGAATTTCATTTAGGGAAATATGACCAAAAGGCAGGAATTTAAAAAGAAAGGTAGTTTTCTGTATGTTAAGCATTTACTGAGAACTTATTATGTGCTAGAAACTAGGCTTTGCAGACATCTTCTCATTATGTCCACACAACAATCCTACAAGGTAGATACTACCATTACATTTTATGGACAGAGAAACTGAGGCTTAAAGAGGATAAATTATTATCCAAGGTCAGACAGGAAGTTAGTGGTGAAATTAGGATTCAAACCTATCCTAAGGCTACACCCCCAACTACTAAGACACAGTCTCTGTAGCAACATAAAAGAGTCAATTAAGGCTGTGCATAGCAGTCATCAGTGGAGTGTACACGAGTGGGTGGTGTGTGTACTTATCTAGACAAATAACTGCATATTTGTAAGCCCCCAGGGAGTTATGTTCTGCTGCAGTGCACTCCCATATGTTATTGTTAGGAAAATCATTTCATTGTTGTCAGACTGTAATGTTATCTTTCCCTAGGAGAGGTTTGTCTGCCTTCTCACTAGTGTGATCAGCATGTCGCTGACTACAGTGCAATATTCAAAAGTCCTACTAATTACCCCTCTTACAATGCAGCTCACCTATTGTACACCCAGTCAAGATTAAGACTAGAGGAGAAGGTGGGAAAAAAGGGCCTTTGTAATGACACATTAGGTTTTCAAAAGCTTTCAAATTTTTTTTTTTTTAGCTGCAGAATCCTTTTGTTAATGCAATACTACTCAGAATCTCAATACATAAAGTTCCTAAAAATAACAACTTCTCTAAGCTTTAGAAGCAGACACAGAGCACTGCCAGCTCAATTTTTCTCAGTTACTCTGAAGTTCCAAGCTAAAAAAACACTGATCTTTTGGTAGTTTCTTATAAAGCTCAATACAATCGTACTATATGATTCAGTAGTCAATTCCTAGATATTTACCTGAATGAGTTGAAAACCAATGTTTACGTAAAAACCTACACACAAATGCTACAGTAGCTTTATTCATGATTGCCAACAATTGGAAGCAACCAAGATGACCTACAGTAGATGAACAGGTAAATAAACTGTGGTGTCTCCATACAGGAGAATATTATTCAGTGATAAAAAAGAAATGGGCTATTAAGCCATGAAAAGATATGGAGAAACCTTAAATGCATATTAATAAGTGGAGAAGCCAGTTTGAGAAGGCTACATATTGTATGATTCCAACTATATAACATTCTGGAAAAGGCAAAACTATGGAGGCAGTTAAAAAAAAAAAAGTAAGTGGTTGCCAGGGGCTAGAGGGCAGGAGGACAGGATGAATAGTTGTCCTGTTCATTCTGAGGATCTTAGGATGGCGATGCTATTCTGTACAATACTGAAATATAACACACCATGGCATTTCAATGAGACATATTTTTCAGAATAATGCTTAAACTAGTTCACTTAAAAGGAAAAACAACCAAAGAAAACATAATTCAAAAAGATACATGCACCCCAATGTTCACTGCAGCACTATTTACAATGACAAAGCATGGAGGCAATCAGGTACATATATACAATGGAGTATTACTCACCCATAAAAAGAATGAAATAATGCCATTTCAGCAACATGGATGGGCCTAGAGATTATCACACTAGGTGAAGTAAATCAGAGAAAGACAAACATCATATGATATCACTTATTTGTAGACTTTAAAGAAATGATACAAATGAACTCATTTATAAAACAAAAACAGACTCACAGACTTTGAAAGCAAACTTACAGTTACTAAAGGGGACAGGTAGGGGGAGGGATGAATTGGGGGTTTGGGTTTGGCACATACGCACCATTGTATGTGGAATGGATGGTCAACGGGGACCTGCTGTATAGCACAGGGAACTCTACCCAGTATTCTGTGATAATCTATATGGGAAAAGAATCTGAGAAAGAGCGGACTGTGTATATGGATAGCTGAATCACTTTGTTGTACAGCAGAATTATCTCAGCTTTGTAAATCAACTATACTTCAGTAAAACTTTTAAAAATGAAAGAAAAGAAAAACAAAAATTTCTTGGAGTTCCCTTCGTGGCTCTGTGGTTAATGAATCTGACTAGGAACCATGAGGTTGTGGGTTCGATCCCTGGCCTTGCTCAGTGGGTTAAAGATCTGGCATTGCCTTGAGCTGTGGTGTAGATAGCAGACACAGCTCAGATCTGGCATTGCTGTGGCTCTGGTGTAGGCCGGCAGCTACAGCTCCGATTAGACCCCAAGCCTGAGAACTTCCATATGCTGCAGGGGTGCCGCTGGAGCAGGCTTAAAAAAGGCAAAAAAAAAAAAAAAAAAAAAAAAAAAAAAGAAAGAAAATCTTAACTGACTATTTTGTTGAAGGGAGAAAAAAATAGTGTGATGTACTGCAAAGAGTTTATGCTTTGGAGCCAAACAGACTCTGTTTGAACCTCAACTTTGGGTATAACTTTGGGTATAAACACAGTACTTGACCTGAGCTTCTGCATCTCATTAGGAAGTCATAAAATATAATCATACACAAGAATGTAAAATATATAATAATATATAGACACAAAAAAATTTTCCTAATGTACATAATGTTTTCAAGAAAACAAACACTGAAAGATGTGTTAAGTTGTTCCTCCTTTGTTTTCAGGGATGTTCACTGAACACATTATATACACAGGTACCTCTAAGTAAATCAAATGTGGCAGAGATTTCAGTGGAAGAAGTGGAAAAGTGAAGTGGGTAAATGGATGAGAGAAGCAGTTTATAATCTACAAACCTAGGTAGTTTCCAATTTTTTTTTAAAAAGCACTAACATTAGATAATTCAGTGATGCAGGTGTAGGCTCCTACAGCACAAACTTAAAAGCCTGCCTATCCCTGATGCTTCTGAAAAATGCCTCTGCTCCTGATAATTTACCAGCCTCTGCATTTTCAAGATGTTTTCTGTTTAAAATGCACTGAGGAATGGATGGGTAATTTGGGGTTGGTAGATGCAAACTATAAACTTTAGAATGGATAAGGAATGAGGTCCTACTGTACAGCACAGGGAACTATATACAATCTCTTAGAAGAGAAACTGATGGAAGATAGTATGAGAAAAGGAATGTATATATATAGTCTTTATGTATAAAGAGTGTAAAAAAGAATATATGATGTTGCCACTATGCTGTACAGTAGAAATGGACATAACACTATAAATCAACTATACCCTAATAAATTTTTAAAAATTCATTGATAAACAAAGCAAACAGCTTCACAGCATAACTGGATCAATACCCTGTGTCTCCCTCTAGAAGACAGAATAGGTAATCCTCCATTGTTCAGAGTAATGATTCCATTAACCCCTCAGTCTTGTTATGGACACCACTAAAAATGCCTTGGGTAATTCACCTGCAAAAGATGTTCCAGAATCCAGTGGAAAGATGATTCTAACAAGAAACGCTGAGATTTTTCTTTCCCAAAAGATGTGCAAAGCACACTACCATTTTTTTCTTTCCTAGAAAGTGTACAAATTGTTCAAAAATATAATCACCAGGCAGGTCCCCATGAGCACAGAAAACATAGTATGTCCTGTCCCATGGAGGGTCAAAGAGACATCAGTGGGGTGGGATATTCACTTGTGCTTATCTGTTTTTGAAGATTATCTCAAAGCACTGAGAACAAGATAAAGTTGTTACTCAACTAGAAAGGTATTTGACAACTCAAAAGATTTTGTTTTAGTATAGAAATGTGCACTCAGCGTGAAAATACAAACTCTTGGAGTTCCAGTTGAGGCTCAGTTCCAGTTGAGGCTCAGATTTGAAACAAATCTGACTAGCATCCATGAGGATGCAGCTTTGATCCCTGGTCTTGCTCGGTGGTTAAGGATCCGGCATTGCCATGAGCTGTGGTGTAGGTCACAGATGAGGCTCGGATCCTGCGTTACTGTGACTGTGGCTGTGGCTGGCAGCTACAGCTCCAATTCAACCCCTAGCCTGGGACCTCCGTAAACCACAGGTGCAGCCCTAAAAAGACAGAAAGAAAGACAGACAGAAAGAAAGGAAGGAAGGAAGGAAGGGAGGAAGGAAAGGAAGGAGGAAGGAAGGAAAAAGAAAAGAAAATACAAACTCTGTGTAGGTCCTGCATTTTTTAGCTTTGTGAAATTAAACAATAAAATAATGAGATCGAGTTTTAACAAATATGCCAGGACTTAAACAAAAGGCATCTCCCTCAAAGTAGAATACTTGAAAGCTATATAATTCCCATGATACTGCTATTATCAAAACATTTTTGTAGCTCCTTTTGAGGAGCTACATTCTGAACTCAGGTATATCCTTTTGATACAACATTATTGGTTGCAGATGTCAGTCCCTTGAGTAATGGATTTTATTGTTGCCAAGAGTCCAAAGTCATTTGAAGCCTAGTTTGATTAGCAATGTAGGTTATCAACTGAGATGAAGTATTATGGATCAAAAATAAGGTTTCAAGATGAAATCATAAAACTGTGTTTTCTGGGAAGCTCGAAAATTGTCCAGCAAGAAAGCTCCAAAAAGGGAGATTTAAAAGTGCACTGAGCAAATGACGTCACTAAACTAGGAATATAGAATTTCAAAGTGACTGTTTTGAAAGGAGAAACCCTCATTTGATATATGCTACAGCATCTGTTTGAAAGAGACAGAGAGAGAGAGACCATCTCATCACTTTTGAGAAGCAATTCTTAAACATTTGGCCTCAGACCTCCTCTACACTTTTAAAATTATGCAGAACTCCATATTTAAAATTAAAACTGTGTGTAAAGTGTTTGTTGATTCACTTAAAAATAATAAATAACATACTTAATAACATAAATAACATACTTCTATGTAAAAAGACAACATTTTGCAGAATAAAATGAAATTTACCAAGAATAATGACATTGTTTTATATCTTTGCAAATCCCTTTAATGTCTGGCTTAAGAGAAAATTGACAGATTCCCATATCTGCTCCTACATTTAATCTACTGTCTATATTCTGGAAAACACTATACACCATGAAAGGATGAGAATGAGAAAGGCAGATAATATTTAAATGGTATAATGAAAATAGTCTGATTTTACAGAATCCCTCAAGGAATCTCAGGACCCCCAGGGTTCCTTGGGTCACACTGGGAAAACCACTGCTTTAGAACTGTACCTGGAGGATGACAATAAACACAACTGTGTGCATGAGTGAATATGAGTATCTGTGTGGATGTCTGTATGAGCGTGTGTGTGTGTGTGTGTGTGTGTGTGTGTGCACGCAAGTGCACCCATGTGTGTGAAAACTGAGAGCTAAAGCTGATACAGAATGGGAGTTCAGAAGCTCCTTAAGGTTGCTCCAAGGAAAGTAGATTTTTAAGTCTTCATGTTTCTGATTTCACTTTTGACCCTAGTAGAGCATTGTGTTAATCTGCCCTAGCAGTTCAGCTAAAACACCATTGTGTCCTGTACTCTTTAGCCTCACTGTCTGTCCTCTGAGTGTCCTTGCCTGCCAATTAACTATGCGTTTTAGTGTACCACAAGCAAAATGAGGCAGAGGAGCAACCTAGACCCTCAGCCACAGGTCTGCTGCTTAAGGAAACCATTTAGAATGGCTGGGATGAGGAATTTTTTATTTTCCCTCATAACTCAATAACAATGCATTCACATTGTTTACCCTAAACACACAGACTGTTCTCATCCCAAAGTGACCCCTGATATTATTCAGTTAACAGATCAGCCATGGAAGACCTGAGCCATTCATCCACAAAATACCAAGAAAGCACTGGGGTTGGAAGGGACATGCGTTCAGCTTCCAGAACTTCAAAAGCTGCAGGCATGCTCTTTCAGTTAGCCAAGAAGGCATCTGTCAGCCCCCTTGTTGATGTCTGATGGTAAAGGTTCTGAAAATGAATATGTCTTGGATTGAACATTTGGAGCAAATATTATAGTTTACAAAAAACTTTCATGTTAGCACACATAAACTGAGCTCTTGATTTGTTCCAGGGTTTTTGCTATCTTAGTAAAAAGAACACTCAGATATCTAGGAACTCATACCGGGCTGTGTCTAACTAGCTCTGTGTCCCTGCTCAAATCACCTAACTTCTCCAACCCCCAAGTTTCCAAATAGTAAAAGTGGGGATATTAAAACAAATGAACTCTTAACGACCTTTTCATGCTAAAATTCCATAATTCTAAAGCCTAGCGGCAACCTGCAAATACACAGCAGAAGACACTTTTTTAGATGTGTGAGGATGGAAGACTGTGGGGCACCTTTCTCTTATAATTGGGCATAAGGTCCAGGGCTCTTTCAAACAATGTGGGTGCCCACCAGTGGGATGGAGCTGCTGACAGACGAAGCAGACACCATGTAGAAATGTTTCCAGAGCCCAGAAGCTGAGGACCATGAGCACTCCCACCCCCTCCCCAAGTGTGGTCGCTTTCCAGGGACTCTATCCTATGCTATTCAGGATCTCATTATTCCCAGTGCTCCATACAAAGCCCCTGTGATGCTGAGCATATGGCCTGGCTCAAGAAGTGTTCTTCTGTGCAGAGAAATAGGACATGTCACAGACAAAATACCTGGCTGTAACCAGGATTCTCAACGGAATTGTCTTTATCCTTGGAACCTGTGAGCACAGCTAATGTTAAGCCTTCAGCTAAACATGAAAATGGTAGTAGCCTAGACCATATTCCCCTGAATGACACTTTCCCCTTCTCTCTCAGCTCTGCCACATGCTCACATGAAATATCAAATTGCTTGCAGCTCATATTGAATAATGAATATGCCTGCCTCAGCCTATCACCAAGTGTTCAGGAGTCTGCCTGGGGAACTGGGAGAGATGTTAGAGGTTTGCAGGCCAAGCACAAAATTGAAGACAAGCTTGAATTAATAATTTGCTTATTTCTATACATGTGCTTCAAAATAAAGTGCAAATTGAATAAGGTAATAACAGAGCTTGGGAGGGGGAAAAAAAGCCTTCCTTTTGCAAACTGCTGACACTTCAATTTCATTATCTCTCACCACCCTGAATGTGATTTGCAAATGTGCTCTCCCTATGTCATCACGTGGAAATGTCTTCAAGAAGAGCCAAAAAATTGAAAACAATTCCACAGAGCCACAGGAAAAAAAAAGAAAGAAAGAAAGAAATTAAACGTCTCATTTTAAGCTGATGCTTTTAGAGCACTGTTTCTTAAAATTGGACTCTGTGGACTTCTGCATTTGAATCACCTGAGCATTCACTGGAAATCCCAGGGAAGTTTCATATATTGTCTATTCCAGGTTACATCAGCTTTGTCCTACATTGGCACAAAAATTCTTGTCCTGTTCTTGCCAATCACAGCTACATACATACCTCAGAAGCCAGGTTTTTTTAAGCTATCATTTTTTCAAGCACATTTTTCCCTGTATGTTGGTGCCTAAAAAATATAGCCACTCCCCCTGTGTTTTTAAATCATAATCAGGCACTTGAAGAAGAATAGAAGCATGTTTGAATCAGTCCCAGCATCTTATCCTAGCTAATTCATCTTTTTCTGTGGTCTCAGGACATTAGGGAGGAAACATGTAAAGAGAGGTAAGGAGAGGAGTTCCCGTTGCAGCTCAGCGAGTTAAAAACCCAACAATAGTGTCTGTGAGGATGTGGGTTCAATCTCCGACCTCGCTCAATGGGTTAAGGATCAGGCATTGCTGCAAGCTATGGTGTAGGTCGCAGATGTGGCTAGGATCTGGCATTGCTTTTGCTGTGGCATGGGCCGGCAGCTGCAGTTCTGATTCAACCCCTAGCCTGGGAATGACCATATGCTGCAAGTGTGGCCATAAAAAGAAAAAAAAAAAAAAAAAGTAAGAGGTAGGGAGATAGGCACACAGAGAGAGAGCCAGAAACAAATTTAGACTCAAAATATTGGGAAAAAAAAAATCACATCCCAAACAAACCTCAGAGGAAGAACAAGCAGAAGACTTCCCCTATTTCCCAGTCCCCTTGGAATAGAGTCCTCTGTAAACAGCTCTGCAGAATCCTCTCTTGCTTCCCTCCCCTCCCAACCCGTTCATCTTCTTATTCTGTTGGTCCTCTGTGAGCCTTCCTGATTCTTTATGATTGGGATAGGTTTCCTTCACATGTGTTCCCACAGCACTTACCACTCTGAATTAAAACTGCCTAGTAATTTGCCTATAATTTCACTAACATATAAACTGAAACATAAGAACTGCAATTTGTCAGGTTTTGCATCCCCAGTACTCCGTTCACTGGCTGGAACATAACAGGAACAAATGCTGGTTAAATGAATGAGTGAACAAATAAGCACACTTTAAACCAATCTGAATTGTCTTCCAGAGGAAGGAAGGTGAAGCAAGCAGAAGAAATGAAGATTATGGATCAAGAGATTAGTGATGGGATACTATGTCTCCAACATGCAGGTGCTGGTTTGCATTCAAACTTTGTAGGTGACTCGTGAAAATTGATATCAGTAACTTCCTATTTGGTCATGAGGATTAACATCACTTCCAGCAGCCAATATCCACTGTCAGAGGAGATGGAAAATCACTATTGTCCATTTTAATTATCAATATCCTCCAAGACATGAAGGATTGGTTGGATGGTGGAGACCAAAATCATTTTTACTCTAGAGGCCAGTTAGGAACCTCTTGTTGATCACAATCCATGAAAACCCAAACTAAAAGATGTCCCTGAGGATGTTAATCTTGCCTTGCCTTTTGTCTTCCATTAGGAGGCGCACGTATGGACAAAGATGAGGCAGACAATCTAGCAAGGTCAATGATGACCACTTTCTTCCTTTGCAGAGCAGACCCTATACCTAAAAATTATGAATTAACAGAGATGAGACTGTAAAAAGTAATCTTGGAGCGGTTTTAAGATGTAGAAAGAAAAAATTATAACACAAAATGTTATATAGATACAAGCTATACGAATGAAGAGAAAGACGGAGTTCCCTGGTGGCACAGTGGGTTAAGGATCCAGCATTATTGTCACTGCTGTGACATGGGTTTGATCCCTGGCCTGGGAACTTCCACATGCCACAGGCATGCCCAAAAAGGGGGAAAAAAGGTGAAGAGAAAGAAACAAAAACACCTCTGCCTAGAGAATTCAAGGGCATCTCAAACTCCCCATATACAAAGCTGAACTCTTACTCCTTTTCAAAAATCTGCTTTTTCTCCAGTATTCATTATCTTAGTCAGTGGCACTAGTATTCATCCTGTTGTCCAAACTAGAAATTCAGGACCTATTCTTACCTCATTATTAACTTGCCCTTCTCTACCACCATCCCATCTAATCAACCACCAAGAACTAACTGGTCTTACCTTCTAAATATCTCTGTTCCCACTGTCAGTACTTTATTGCATCATTATCTATTATCCACACCTTATATTACTCAGATTAAGGAATGCTTACTACTATAACAAATAAGCTTAAAATCTAGATGATTCAATACAATAAAAATTAGTTTCTCTACTCAGCAGAGTTCAGTGAGAATTGGTACTGGGGCTCCTATTACAAATAGTCATCCAAAGACCCAGGCACTTTCTATCCTAAGGTGCCACAATTTTCTAGGACTTTTGAGTCCCCTACTGGTTCCACTGCTTTTGGCCAGCAGATAAGAGAAGAGAGGGCACATGGAAGGTTGCCAAGCATGGGTGTGGTAAGCATCACATCCACCCTCATTTCACTGGCCAGGGCCCAGCCATGTGGCCTCACTGAATCGTGAAAAGGCTGGAGAAGCAATCTAACACTGAGCCAGGAAGGGAAAAGAAATATGGTTATTGGTTAGTATCATATTTTCTGCCCACAGATCTCCTCATTATCTGCTTTTGTCCTAACCACCCACCACTCTGAGTCATTCTCCATACTGCAGACAGAATGGGAGAAAATTCTGATCACATTCCTCTCCAGCTAAGAACACTTCTATGGCTTCCATTGCTCCTAGAATGAACACCAAAATGCTTTTAATGGTGTATCAGTCAGGGTTTGGTCAGACAAGAACCACCGAATTAAAGAAATGATATATGAAAAGGAGTAGACCTTACACAATTGTGGGAGTCCATTGCCTTGTGTCTAGTTATGAGCCTGAAGTTATCACAGATCAACCAGGCTGGTGAGCAGAAAACCAGGTAGATGTAGATGAGAGCAAGGACACACTGAAACCCACCAAGATGAACTGGAATCCATGAGGATGAATTGGAACTCATGTCTTTTTCTCACCACCTCCAATTTCAACTTTGGCCATGGAGCTTCCCTCTCACGGCCCAGTGCATGAAAAAGCTGAAGTAGAAGATCTGGTGGGAGCTTGAGAAGTAGTAGACCCAAGTGCTGCTCCACACCACTGAGGTGAGCTAGTGGATCTGACACAGCATGCACAATCTGCCACAGTACATGAAACCCTGCGCCAAGCTTTAGTGCATGAAAATTATGGCTAGTGCTTCACTCCCACTTTCCAATCTCCTGCAAAATGTCTCCTGTGGCCTAACTAATCCAGGACCATACAAGGAAGGGATTTCTGGGAAAAAAGGTTCAGTTAGCTAAGCGGGCACACTCCAAAGCCACCGCATGTGCCATGGCATGATCTGACCCTGCCTACTTCTCCATCCCTGAGTGAACCTCTCCCCTTTTCTATTGTTTAAAGGTCATTCTCTCAGAAAGATTCCCTTGACCAAGACCTTCTTTAAAATATACAGTGCCCTTTTAAGTACTTGGTCAAAGTATAGTTTTACCATTAAAATATAAGCTCCAAAGTGGCAAGGACCATGTGCACAGTCCACACAACAATAGCCCAGCTCTGAGCATTGTATCTAGCACAGAGAAAGCACTCAACAGAGACCAGATGAGGGAACATCAATTGGTGTATCAATGGACCTCTTCTAGATAGGATTCCAGTTAAACAATACAGGACTGATATTTATCCAGCTTTGTTTTCAAATAATCTCTAAAGTAGGAAAGACATCTACTTGAATGAGAATTCATTCCAAAGTCTGACATCCATTTTCATTGTACTTCACCTAAATCTTTAATGCCTTTAAAACTACCCACTGACATTCCTATCTAAGAGATATAGGCCACTAAATTATTATATATTAGCACAAAGGAAGAGAAGGAATTCTCTCTCTTGGAGATTTATTAGAAATAGTACACAGCTAACAGTTCCACATTATATTAGAAGCACCTGCCCAAAAGCAGGAAGATGGCTTCTATGACCCTTTAGGGAAATCCCCGTTCAATGAGCCTATCAAAGTTATTTTACTAGCACAGCTGTGTAAGATTAATCATCTTTGTGAATTCTTAATTGCTATGGTCAGACAACCCCGAGAGAGTAATCATACACCGTGGCAGAATTCACACTCCTTTTTCATTCTTCCATGATGAAGGAGAGAACAGGAAGAAGCACTAGTTCACTACCATTTGCTCATTAACTCATTCAAGAAATAATTATGGATGTCCCCTGCATGGCAAGTGGTAAGGATACAAAGATGGCTAAACGAACTCAGAGTCTAGTGGGGAGAAAGGCACGTAAACAGACATGGTCAAAATTTCTTCAGAAGTATTTAAAGACAAGCAGCTGTTATTTTTTTTTAAAAAGTGACTAAAATATAGAAAGTGCTCAGTAAATATTAGTTAAATGGCAGGCATTGATGTAAGCACATTACATGAATTAATGCATTTATTCCCCATAACAACTCTGTGAGGTGGATATGTTTATCATTTCCCATCTCCACAGATGAGAAAATTGAGCCACAGAGAAGCCAAGTAACTTGCTTAAGGCCACACAGCAGGTGCCCAGAGCCCTCTGCTTTCCCATCATGCTACCCTGCTTCAACCTATCTCCCTACTCCATTTCATGATACCTTCATGGCATTAAGCTTAATGATTATGAATTAAGTTATTGGAGCTTCAATAATTAATTTTAAACTTTAATGAATTGTTGGCATTTTAACAAAAATGTCATTTAAAATCTACAGATGGATCAAATTTGTAAACTCTTCTTTGTGAACATAAATACATACACAGTCTTAAAAGATAAATATAAATTATTGCCCAGAAGGAATGCCACCCTTTGATCATGTCTCATCCTCATCTGCATCTGTGCTTCTCCTTTTATCTAGGCCTGAACTGTGGAGGAATTTTCCATTACCCAGCACACAGTCATCACATTGTGCAGGAGAAAAGGGACAAAGGAATACCCAACAACTACACCATAAAAATAGTTTCTACTCTCCTCCCTCAATCCTGGGATTCTGTCAGCAGGTTCAGCTGGAAAATGAACTGGCCTCAGCTCAGTCCTAGGTGGAATAGGGACTAGAGCATGTGTAGAAAATGTGATTCTTTTCATTCTATCAGGAAAGGTACATAGGCATACAAATCATTTTTTGACTTCACACTGACATGGACAGGATCAACGTGCAGAACGTACTTACAGTGAGTCCACCGCAGTATGCAGTATGTTCCCTCACCACTGGGGCAGTATGAAAGGTTTCCCAGAAAATGTGAGGTTTTAAGAGAATGGCATGGTGAATCCATTGGAGAATTCAAGTAGTTCCCTATGAATGGAGAATAGAGTGGTGGATAGAAGAGATGGTGAGGTAAGGTGGGGCAGCCCTAGAGATGAGCTTGAAGACATAAACAGGAGCTGGATCACTAAAAGTGTATAGACTTGATTCCAAAGGCTATAGAGAACTGCTGGAGAATACGAACCAAAGGATATTACTCTGACAGTGGTAGTATAGCGGACAGAAGAGAAGTCCTTTCCCTACTTGGGTAGTGATCTAGCATCAGGCAAACAGCCCTGCCTACTTAGTTGAGATTCTCCATGGCACCTGATAATAAAAGATCGCAATAAAAGATAAGAGGGGTCTTTTCGGTTTTCCCTTCTCTTTACTTATATAGAATATACATTATCTTAAGCCAAGTTCAAATAGTGACAGCAAAACTCAGTGGGATTCACAACTTCCCACGGGACTGCCTGTGGAAAGACGGATGAGAAGTTGAGATGTAACCATGAGAAATGAGTTTTTCTAAACTTTTTTTATAAAGGGATAGACAATAGTCTTGAAAGAGAGTCCAAAAGAAGACAAGAAAGCATCAGATATGCTTAAACAACCAATATTGTCAGCTGACTTTAAAATAGGGATAAAGAGGACACAGAAATTTACTCTCAGGAATACAATCTCTCCTCTCTATGGCAGTATGCCTACAGATACCACAACAGGAGAGTGCATGGATCAAGAGCAGCTTATGATACTTTGTCCCGTAACATTTGATCAGAGGAGAAGTTTTTATGATACCTTACAGTACATAGTAGTTAAACTGAACAAATATTATGACCACAATAAAACACATTCTTATCACTGGAACATAAATCAGTAATTGCTACACTGTGAGGGAGTTTCCCCCACAAGTCCAGGGATGCTGCTAGTATCAACTGGAGCAATTTAAAGGCAAAGCCATACCAACAAATATTTAAAATCAAAACACCACAAAATTAAAACCTATTTCCTCTCCTCCAGAGCTTGAACACTGCCTCTCACATCTTTAACAAAACAGTTTTTACTCTGCAGTCGACCACTAAAAAGCCACTGACATAAAACCTATTAATAAGGACTCCAATGGAGAGTTTTGCCATAAAATCAGGAATGCATTGGAGCTCAGTGAAGATTCACTCCTGCCACACACAGCTTGGCAGCAGCAACTCCACTCAAACCCAGCACACATGTTTTCCATTATGAACTGAAGATTTTTATCAGAGTTTAAATTAGTCGTTTTATTTTGCTGGTGTGGGAGAAACTCTTTGAGGAGGAAAATGTCTACAACTCAAGTAGTTGGGTTTCTCAGGAAGAATGCCTCACCCCCTTCATGGAGGGGTAAAGTGTTGAGACCCTGGTAAAGTGAAGTCCATTTTGCAACTTTGCCTTGAGTTACCACACCTTCTTGAAATTGTGAAATCAAAGTTGCCTCTCATAAGAACCTAAGGAGTATTTTGTACTTAGATTCTTGGAAGCATGGTAAGCTCTGGACATTTGAGAGAACACTGGATTTCTATACATTGCTCTTTGCAGAGCTTAAGGTCAAAACAAGGTAGCTCTGAAGACAGTTTGAGGAACTTCTAAGTAAGATGAGCTCGAGAAGTGTTGCTCTTTTTGATTTGATTTTCCTGATTCATATAAGTTTATGAATTTACAAGGTTACTATCTCCCTTTTAAAAAAAGACCTGGGAGTTCCTGTCTTGGTGCAGTGGAAATGAATCCGACTAGGAACCATGAGGTTTCAGGTTCAATCTCTGGCCTTGCTCAGTGGGTTAAGGATCCGGCGTTGCCGTGAGCTGTGGTATAGGTTGCAGACGCGGCTCGGATCTGGCGTCGCTCTGGCTGTGGTGTAGGGTGGCAGCAACAGCTCTGATTAGACCTCTAGCCTTGGAACCTCCATATGCCGAGGGTACGGCCCTATAAAGACAAAAGAAAAAATCTGATTTTTATGGAATGATCCAAGACTAGATTAATTTTGGAGAAGATTTTTTTTTAATTTCCAAAAAAGACTATATATGTATGATTGAGTCACTTTGCTGTATAGTGGAAATTGGCACAACATTGTAAATCAACTGTACTTTAATAAAAATAAATAAATAAAAAAGGCAAAGCAATAAATTCCCCCAAAACATGAAAAGTAGTACTTCACTCCATGTCTTTTTTTAAGATAGCGAAGACTGAACACTTAGTGTGTGCCAACATATCATACAATCCTTGTAGTGCCTGATAAGGTACATGTTCTTATCCCCCATTTTATAAATGAAGAAATTAAGGCCCAGGCAGTTTAAGTTGCTTGATGTGACACAGCTAATGAAGAAGGGTAGTAGGATTTGAATCCAACCCTGTCTGAGAGTTTATTTCTATAAAATGGTACCTCCATATCAGAAACTAACAACTGGTGTGAGGCCTCCATTTTTTCTCTGCTCATGCATCGGGGGATAAAAATCACCTCATTAATGATCATATCAACATAAATAACCATCATGCCTCTACTTTTTTACCAATCACTTCAATTATATAAGGCATATATTTCTAGGGGGGAAGTGGCTTTATTGCTTTTGCAGTAAGTACATATAAATAAATATGTATGCAAATGAGATCACTTTATCTTTCACTGACCACCTAGAACCTGACATACAGATCACATCTGTGTACTCCAGACAACCAATGCATCTTCTGGCACTTCCGATAATCACTGTATTTATTATGTATCCCAGCAAGGGCATTGACTTAACTTTCTTACTTAAGCTTTTATAAGTCTGCCTTTTTTCACAAGAGGAAACAAGACATGGTTTCTAATACACATAGCAGAAACATGTATCAACCTTCAAGTTTAAAATTTGCCCCATGCATAGTAGTAACAAATTCAGCCTCATCCAAATGAAGGAAGTAGACACAAGGAACCCAAGTTGAGATGTTTTCCTGAGATTGCTAATAATTCACTTTCAATACAATTGCAAAGAAAACAGCACTTATTCAGTGACCATTTTTTGGAGCTACCCAATTGCAACAGTTTCCCACCCAACACACAGTTAACAATATATAATATATTTTCATTGCCCCAGTTAATGCAGAAGAAAAAGCTTAAAAACTCTTAGGGCAACCTGCAAGAGGAACTCAAATCAACCTTGTAAAGAGTGCCTGTCTCTGGTTCTATACTAATTGCCATGTAAATTAACAAAATGCACAACCCCACCAGCAAGGAAAATGAGGGTTTCTTCACACACCATCAGCAATGTCGCCCCAGAAGCCTAAGTAGCATCACGCCTGTTTCTTTAGACAATAAAATGCCAAAGTTTTTCTTTGGCTGTCAGCAAATGATGAATACATGTGGTACTGATTATTTAATACCACTAGACCACCAGGGAAGAAGATTTAGGTGAACTGCAGCAGAACTATGCCATTTATTTTTATTACCATGCATTAAAAATTACGTTTACAGATAATTGTTTTTCGCCTTCCAATAAAGCAAGATAAAAAAATCGAGAAGAATATTTAATAATACTGGACCACCAGGGAGGAATTTTTTAAGTTGATTTTTTATTGAAAAATTAGATTTGCTTTTTAAAAATTTCCAATTATTTTTAAGTGCAATTTGTGAAGAAATTATTTAAACCAGGACAGTATGAATTTTCTACTGCAGGAGTGTCTCACAGATTAAGTTACTCCTTTACAAGGGTAATTACCTAATCAAATCACCCCTCAAAACCATCAGATTTAAAATACCCATGTAACTGCACATTTTACAATTCTGTTCCTTGGCACACTCTCATTGTTTCTATCAGAGTCGGCATTTCTAAAATCTCCAGATAAAATAAACTCTCGATTTTTCTCCAATGGCATACTAAACTGGGAAAAATTTCCATGTACCAGTTTCTTTTAAAAATGAGAAAGAAAAGTAAAAGAAGAAGTAGCAACAGCAAATGGGACAAAGAGAGAACAAATAAGAAGGAAATTAAATAAGGCTTCACATTTTAGTTGAAATAATAACCTTTCTAAGCTTCAGTTGGCATATTTACAATTAGGAAAGGAAATAATTCTTTCCCTCCACCTTCTCCTCCCTTTTTTCCTCTCCCTCTCTCCAGAGTACAGTGCCCTTCAAGTAAAGAGAACTTAGAGTTCTTCTAAGCTTATCCTCCATCAATATCAGCAATATCAGAATGCCCTTCTCTGCATCCCTCACAGATGCCTGCCTATTATGCCAAAGCATTAGCTGATTTGCCCAAAAGGCAAGTCACTTTCTTGTCAGTGGATACCCCCTGAGGTGGGAGAAGTTCCTTGTCTACCTGCAACTCTCACTTTGGGTCCTACTACCGCTCTTTGAAGCAATGAAAAAGAAGAAGAATATTTCTCAAGATAATAATGAAAATCTATCACCCAACCCAAGTTGCCCCTGCAGAATACATACTTCTCTGTTTTATCACGAATTGCATGTAACAAAAGCAGTCCCTGCATCCTGCGCTAAAATCAGTCAGGGAGGTAGAATGACACACGTACACAGTTCAAGTAGTGCTTTCCAAAAGGAAAGCTTCCCAACTGGTTCTCAGGATAAAAGAAGAGACTGGGCCATACCCAGGCAAAATTATGAAAGCATTCCAAGTTCTCTGGCCCCACCCACTTCCTCTCCAATTTATAGATTAAGGTGTTCATTCCATCACAATTTTGTTTGCTAAAATATCCTAATTATACTAAATAAGTGCATCAAAGATTAGTTCAAATTAATCCATTTGTGTGTGTGTGGTGCCTGTGTGTCTGTGTGGTTTATACCTCTAATTACACACAGACTGTTCACATGGAGATTTTTAGGATGGATCTCCTCCATGACACAGGTTTGTTATAGAACTAACATGCCCACATGTAAACTAGAAATCTAGAAGCTCCCTTTGTGGCTCCGCAGTAATAAACCCAACTAGTATCCATGAGGATGTGGGTTTGGTCCCTGGCCTCACTCAGTGGGTTAAGGATCCAGTGTTGCCATGAGCTGTGGTGTACGTCTGACATGGCTTTGATCTAGCACTGCTGTGGCTGCGGCGTAGGTCAGCAGCTACAGCTCTAGTTTTACCCTTAGCCCCAGAAACTTCCATATGCCTCAGGTGTTACCCTAAAAAAGAAAAAAAAAAAGAACAAAAACACACTAGAAAGCTGTTTTCAATGCCAAAAGCTGTGTTTGTCTTGAGAGACCAAGAATGTTTATCTACAATGCAGGGAAAGCCTGGATCATTCAACAACCCTCTGAGGTAACTATACAGTCTTAGTATAGGCTCCTTTGCTTTGGGGGCCAGCTTTGCTGTGATGTAAGGCTAGCTCGCTATGTTTAGTTCCTTCTAGACTAAGAGAAGCACAGGCAGGCTGGAGATGGATCTGGTCATAGTTGACAGGAATTGAACTTGGTCTCACAGTGTGCAGGCCCCAGTTGGTGGGAGCTGTGTGTGACCGTGGACAGGCTCCAGGAAGACTTCTGGGCATGGTCCCTCACACTGGACCCTGATAACTAGGACCTTCTTCTGACTTCAAAGTATTTAATCTTCTCTGCTGCCATAAAGTCAAAAATAATCTACCTCTTTATTACTTCTCCCTTTTGAGGAAATCACTTGCCCTTCTACCCTACTAATCTATTCTTCTGGAACATATGCCTTTAGACTTCATTTCTCTGGTTCCCATGAGCAGAGCCCCAGGAGCTCTGTGGGCCTTCAAGCAAAGGTACAGAGAAGGAGCATAGGCATCAAATGTGAGCCTGATCTTGTCATTTCCCTCTGAACACACTTCTGTGGCTCCCTACTGCCTAAAGGGACAACAGCAAGCTCCTTTCCTTTCATTGGTGTACAAGGCCAGTGTATTTGGCCCCTGACCGCTTCTGCCTCCATGCTTCACAGAATGATTCCCTCAGCCACTCGGACTTCCAGGGAACTTAATGACCTCTGAACCTTTACATGTGCAGTTTACTTGCCAGGCCTCTACTAAGAATTTCTCCCCAACGTAATCAGTGAGAGTAACATTAGAAAAATGACAAAGGTATCATTCATTTAATGTTTTTAATATAAGAATAATATTTTTTAAAATAATAACAAATTTTGTTTGCCCTTAATCTGTGTGCAATTGAAAGTTAAAATCATTTTGTTTTTACCATCTTCCACTTGAATTTAAGCTATGATACACCTGCTGCGTTCACAATTGGTGTGCAAACTTCAACCAATCATTTTAAAGCTAGCATTGTTCCTATTAGATAAAAAAGATTTGGCTTAGTATTTTCTTTGCAAATTGTAATTGCTATGGAGCCACACACAACTTTCAAACTTTAATTTTATGGTAAGTATTATGGCTGAAATTATTTACTGATAAGTTCAGTAAAATGTGTGAATTTTTTTTGTTTATGTATTAACCTCATAGCAGTAAATGACTTGCTGTTGTTTCTTTAAATAATTTTTCTAAGAGGTCTTACTATATTTCTGTTGAAACTCCAGTGTTAACATTTTTATAGTTTGTACTGAATTTAACCATGATGCAAAAATGAATTTTATGCCTAGATCAGAATTTAAAACTAGAGGTTTCTTCTTTAAAAAAAGAAAGAAAGAAAGAAAGAAAGAAAGAAGAAAGAAAAATGACAAAGGTAGAGCTTGAAGAAGAAAATGGGTAACCGTTTGTGGGAGCAGTTTATGTCTGAAACAAATGTTCCCCCATTTTTATGTTTTTGAGACTTTATTCCCCCAAAAAAGACAACTAAGGCTGAAGATTTCCGACTATCAATGTCATGCATGTTCAGAAGACAGGGAAGTCCCTGCGCCTGCTCCAGAACAGTGTTTGCCCTCTTGGCCACCTTCCCACAGCCATGTGGACCTCAGGAGATGAAGAAGCTCTGCAGGATATTCTAGAGACCAGAGGAGTGTGCTGGTGGTCAGATACAGCTCAACCCTGCTCATTTCCTCGGGACAGATCTAAAGCTACTGAATGGCTTCCCCAACAGGCTGGTGGGGGGAAGTTACACAAAGAAAGTATCCTATCAGTTGATAAGATATCCTGGATCTGATGGTGCCCTGCTGGATATCAGCTTCTCAGATCACCATATTATGTATGGGCCAAACACACTTTCCCATAATCAAGCTTGGCACCTTTTCTCATCTAGCCTGCAACAACCTAACTGACTAGAATGTGGGCCACTGAACTGGACATCACCTACAGTTGAAATCATATAATAACAAAACTACTACAACAGTAACAAAAAACAATATGCCTCATATTTGAACAGTGTCTCTCATTTTAAGACTTTTCACAAACATCTTACCTGAAGTTGTAACCCTGCTTCACTGAGAAGCAAGTGAGGCTCCAGAAGCATAAATGACTGGCTGAAGGCCACAGAACTCATAAGTAAAGTCAGTCCATGTCTTCATACCATCTTGCTGCTGTACTTTGCTGATTTTCACCAGGACTTAAAAACAAACAAACAAACAAACAAAAACAGCAAAGCAATCAAGTAGAAGCTTAATTCCCTGATCAAGTCTCAGTTCAACCAATGTTTATTCAGTGTCAACTCTGTACCTACACATGGCTTCACTCCAAACATCTCTCAAAGATCATAAGGCCTTTATGGCTTTCAATTGTCCAGGCTCCTGTTTTATTAAAGTAAAAATATATTTTGCCAAGACAGTTATAAGATTGAGGACATTTAAATGTTTAGAGTTAAGAAATTAGGCGGTGCTGCCATGTTGCAGCAGGACAGTAATGATGACACCGAAGATGTTTCCCTGTTTGATGCAGGAGACAATCAACATTTTGTGACTGTATTTATACATTGTTATAAATTTTTGAAGATATTTTGTTTAATTGAATAGTGTCTTTATTGGAGTGATAGCTTTGAAGGTGCATAACTTTATATTTGTGTAAAACTCTGTTTACAAAGAAAAAAAGAAAAAAGAAATTAATGTGCCAAGCACACACACACAATTACAATGACTGGATATAAGATAACTCACTTGTAAATAATGTCCAAGTCTAAATAAGAGCCCTTGGTCAAGGTGAGACCTTCCTGTCCCTTGGGACAGACTACCTGTGCCAGGAAATCCCTAATTCACTAGAGAACCCAAGCATTTTTAGAATCTAAGTGGGTTTTAAACAAAAAGATAGGACTTTGGAGAACTTTGATTATTTCCCTAACTCTCTAATAAGTGCAAGTGGGACTGGGGAAGAACACTGGACTAGGAGTCTAGAGACATTGGTTCCAGACCCATCTGTCCTGCACAAGGCAGGAAACTATGATGTAGCCCCTCAGCTTCCCAGAGCCTTTATTCCCTCATCTGTCCATCCATTGCTGGACTGTGCTGTTCGAGATGTTATAGCTTCATGTTTGGTGATTTCAGTGCTCATCCCTGGAGAAGCTCCTTCCTGGTCCATGAACTGAAACTAATGATAGCTCCAGGCAAGCAGGACTGCAAAAACTATGTGAGAAAAACCGAATGTTCAATCCCCCAAACAAACAAGCTCTACCTTCAGAGAGCAAGCCATACCAAATAATGGCAAACAGCAGTAACTTGGAGCCTCACTACACCCAAAAGAGTGTTTTGTTTTACATGATACTTGGGACCACTGTGAATTTTCATCAATTTTCACGCACAGAAATTTCCAAAGCAAACATTCTTTGGAAATAAAAAACGCAGTCCTCAATGTCATCATTTTTCCGAAGCCATGAGCGCTCAGGTGACTGCACCCCTTCCCCTTCACAGCTTCCCCAAGGGGCCTAAGAAATCTTAATTTGCCCAAGGATGCTAATCAGCCCTAGAGGCTTCAAGTCCTGAGCTTATGTGCTGTGTTTATCTTAAATCACACTGCCTCTTTGGTGTGAGGCTGAACCCTGTTATTAAATCCCCTTTTGTTCTGCATGTATACCCATCAATCTTATCCTACAAATCAAATAGAGAAGGGATAGCATGTTTATAATTAATTTCTATAAGCCATTTTCAAACATCTAGTCAAGTGCCCTATACAATGTGTACCCATAAATATTCCTTAGTTATAAAGTGAAGCTTATCTTAATAGTATTTATTATCTATTTTGCCATAAAACAATGGCATGTAATCTCTTCCGGTTTTAATATAATTTATTTTTAATATAATTTAGACTACAGAATTTAGTTTGAGTTAGATTATTTTGATTATCTTGATTATATACAATATAATACATAGTTTTATTATAAATTAGGAAAAGAATCACTTATAACCAATTGTCAGCTAACTTTAAAAATTCCAGGAGTTCCCGTCATGACTCAGTGGTTAATGAACCCAACTAACATCCATGAGGATGTGGGTTCCATCCGTGGCCTCGCTTAATGGGTTAAAGATCCGGCATTGCCGTGAGCTTCGGTGTAGGTCAAAGACATGGCTTGGATCTGGCATTGCTGTGGCTGTGGCGTAGACCGGCAGCTGCAGCTCCGAGTTGACCCCTAGCATGGAACCTCCACATGCCTTGGGTGCAGCCCTAAAAAAGACAAAAAGACAAAATAAAAATAAAAATGTAAAAATTCCAAACTCATAAATATATTATCGTTTGTGTTACTAATTTGGAAACTGGACAGAGACTGTTAACTGTCCCCCATTATTCATCTGTTCCTTCTCTCTTTTAGCTTTGGCAAGGCACAGAGCCATCTAGATAAAGACTACATGCCTTAGCCTCCCTAGCAGCGAGGTGTGCCACGTGACTAAGTTCTTATAAATAGGATGTGAGCAGAAGTGATGTGTGCAACAACCAGCTCATGACATTTTAAACAATCTGAATCTGCACTCTTCTCTCATTCCCCCCTTCCCATGGGCTGGAATGTAGACATAATGCCAGCTTTATCCAGGCTGATGTGGGCAACAACTTTGAGACTAGCAGAACAAAGAGAGAAAGAATCCCAATTCCTGGATGATGCTGGACCCCTACCTTGTTCAAGGCCGCTATATTAAAGAGAAAAGGATATCAATCTTGACTTACTACTGCACTTCATTAACAACAGTTTAGTAAATACACAAATAAGGAAATGCTGATTTAACCTTATTCTCTACAGTCCATTTTCCTATGGAAAATCATACTTTCCCATGTAGTTTTCTTAACTGTGTAGACATTCATAATATAAACATTTTAATATGTAATATACGTATTTAGGGAGGCAGCACAGTATAGTATTTCAAAGTGAGGGTTCTGAGGTCAGACCTCAGATTCAAATATTGGCATTGGCACTTAACTAAGTTCTGTATAACTTCTGGAAAATTACCAGTTTCACCAACTATAAATGTGATGGTGACAATGCCTGTCTCATAGGGTTATAATAAGAATTGAATGACAGTGCATATTGAGAGCATAAATTCTCAATAAATGTTAGTGCTTATGATGATAATAATGTTATTGCTATGTTTAAGTGACAAATTTAGATAGCCATTTAGGACAAAAAAATATCATGGTATATAGCCCCAATTTGTCAAAACCCTGAAAAGATAAGCAGAATCAAAATTGATCATGTAAGATTACAAAGCCTTGGTTCTTAATTCACTACTTTGCTCCTTTTTCCCCCAGTGGAGCACCTCTTCCTCCTCTTTATTCCTAGTTTCAACTCTTCTAGCCAAGTAACAATGGATGTGTTGCTATCAACTTATAAATTCATCTAGGTATTTTCATTTAGAGCCTTTGTTCAGGGACTCCTAGGCAATATATTGGCAAGAGACATTTGATGATGCCTCTTACAAATTCATACTGAAATTCAGTTTGTCCCTAGTCCTTCATTCTGCCCTGCTACTCAGTCACTATGCTTTGTCCTCAAATTCTTCAACCCCCCGACACTTGACTTGAGGCACAGAATGAAATATTAACTATTCAGGAATTCTACATATGGGGAGTGGAAAAAGTTGAAGAGGGTAGAGAGAGGTGGTATAATGATCAAACATTGGTCATTCCCATCCTGAGGTTTAAGGAAGTTTAGGGGTGGGCAGGGCAGAAGGAAAGAGACAATGTTGAGACAACGGAAAATTGGCCAGTCAAGGGCTTAATCTCCAAAATATATAAACAACTTATACAACTCAACAGCAAGAAAAACCAGCAGCCCAATTGAAAAATGTGCAAAAGACCTGAGTAGATATTTCTCCAAAAAATGTATACAGATGGCCAACAAGCACATGAAAAAATGTTCAACATCACTGATCATTAGAGAAATGCAAATCAAAACTACCATGAGATATCACCTCACACGAGTCAGAATGGCCATCATTAACAAGTCAACAAATAACAAATGCTGGAGAGGATGGAGAAAAGGGAATTCCCACCCTATTAATGGGAACGTAAATTGGTACAACCACTATGGAAAACAGTATGGAGGTACCTTAGAAAACTATATATAGAACTGCCAAATGACCCAGCAATCCCACTCTTGGGCATATATCTGGACAAAACTTTCCTTGAGAAAGACATATGCACTCGCATGTTCACTGCAGCACTATCCACAATAGGTAAGACATGGAAACAACCTAAATGTCCATTGCCAGATGAATGGACTAAGAAAATATGGTATATATACACAATGGAATACTACTCAGCCATCAAAAAGAACAAAATATTGGAGTTCCCGTCGTGGCGCAGTGGTTAACGAATCTGACTAGGAACCATGAGGTTGCGGGTTCGGTCCCTGCCCTTGCTCAGTGGGTTAACGATCTGGCGTTGCCGTGAGCTGTGGTGTAGGTTGCAGACGCGGCTCGGATCCCTTGTTGCTGTGGCTCCGGCGTAGGCTGGCAGCTACAGCTCCAATTCGCCCCCTAGCCTGGGAACCTCCATATGCCGCAGGAGCGGCCCAAAGAAATAGCAAAAAGACAAAAAAAAAAAAAAAAAAGAACAAAATATTGCCATTTGCAGCAATATGGATCAAACTAGAGACTCTCATACTAGATGACGTAAGTCAGAGAGAGAGAGGAAAATACCATGTGATGTCACTTATATCTGGAATCTAATATATGGCACAAATGAACCTTTCCACAGAAAAGAAACCCATAGATTTAGAGAACAGACTTGTGGTTGCCAAGGGGGAGGGAGTGGGATGGACTGGGAGTTTGAGATCCTGCTATACAGCACAGGGAACTATATCTAGTCACTTGTGATGGAACATGATGGAGGATAATGTGAGAAAAAGAGTATATATGTGTATGACTGGGTTACTTACACAGTAACAGTAGAAATTGACAGAACAGTAGAAATTGACAGAACACTGTAAATCAACTATAATGGAAAAAAATAAAAATCATTTAAAAACTGGTCATTATAAGATCCAGGACATTTATATTTTATGTGTATGGGCCGTTGATGATGACAATGGTAAAAATGATGGATGATTAAATACTGTAGGGTATTAGAGTAAATGTTAACATACCAGTTATAGATCCTAGAAGACTGAAACCAGAGGAGAAAAAAATTGCAGAGTTTTATAAATTATAAAGTGAGGCAATAATAAGAGTGATGATGATGATGATGATGGAGATATTTGGAGCAGACACCTTTGACAATCACCGCCACATCCAACTTCTCCCAAGTTTAGCCTGCCCTACCTGGAGCAGAGAAGCTCTTCAAGAACTACAGTATTCCATTCCCTCTGGCCAGAGCTGATGAAAGAAGCAGAAACACCTAATCCAAGATAGCCCCTTCAGATTCTTTCTCTAGTATATATTATTCATTTACTCAACAACTGGTTTCCACTTTGGGCTATAATAGACTCAACTTGTATTAAACCAACCCTTTTTCCAAGAACAACCAGATGAGTTAAAATACCAAACAAAAAAATTAAAGTAAAATAGCTACTAAGGTAGCAAGCAATACCTGAGGACCAAGATCCTGGAGAAATTACCCTGACATTTGGCAACACTTTTCTCCTTGAGGCATTAAGTAGTGGCAAGAGGCTGAAAAGCCGAGAAGAGGATTTCACTTTCAGTTTTCTACTATCGAGATAAAAAAATCAGAGTTCAGAGCTCACCAAGAATAAGGGTCCTAGAAATGTCCTAAACTTTTCTTTGAAATCACTGAAGGGTCACACCCTAAGAAGAAGGTCTAACCAGAAGTAAACAATCTGTAAAAACTGAAACACGGGGAGTTTCCATTGTGGCACAGCAGAAATGAATAAGACTTGTATCCATGAGGATGCAGGTTCGATCCCTGGCCTTGCTTAGTAGGTCGGGGATCTGGCATTGCCATGAGCTGTGGTGTAGGCTGCAGATACAGCTCGGATCCCAAGTTTCTGTGGCTGTGGCATAGCCCGGCAGCTGTAGCTCCAGTTCAACCCCTAGCCTGGGAACTTCCATGTGCCATGAGTGTGGCCCTAAAAAGCAAAAAAAAAAAAAAAAAAAAAAAAAAAAGACTGAAAAATACATGTATATGTAACTGGGTCACCATGCTGTACAGAAAAAAAAAAATAATAATGTATTGGGGAAATTTAAAAAAATAAAATAAAAATGCAAATTTGAAACAACTCAATTTCCAACTGCATTAAGATAATTAGTCTCTACCCTAATAGCTCTGTCCAAGCATCAGAAGCAAAAGTGTATCCTTTCTGGAGTTTCTGTCATGGCTCAGTGGAAACAAATCCTACTAGGAACCATGAGGTTGCAGGTTCAATCCCTGGCCTTGCTTAGTGGGTTAAGAATCTGGCGCTGCTGTGAGCTGTGGTGCAGGTCGCAGACACAGCTTGGATCCAGTGTTGATGTGGCTGTGGCATAGGCCAGCAGCTGCCCTAAAAAGCTAAAAAAAAAAAAAAAGTATATCCTGTCTGGGGATGATAACATCATCCAGAACCTTAAACAGTATCTTCAATATTTCATATCTAATGTTCAGAACTCACTAGGAGACCATTTATCCAAAACCAAGAGATGAAAATATATCAGACAACAGAAACAAACCTCAGGAGATCAAGATATTGGAGTTTGCATTTACTCACAAATTCACTGCATACCTGCTACATGTCATGAACTGTGCTAGGCATTGAGAATATACTGATCAGAAAAACACTTATGGTTCCTGCCTTTATGGAGCTTAGAGTCTGGTGGGGGAGATCAGCAATAAACCTTAATTTGAATTAAGATAAATAAAAAGTCAGTGAGCATCCATTATATAGTGATAGGTAGGAAAGTATGGCATCATGTAGGGTGGTGGCCAGACTCCATGCGGGCATAAGTTTCGAAGCAACAAAACCTAAGAATCTTGCAAAGAAAGCTTATCTGCCACATAAGAGAATGAAGTATATTTATAGGAAAAAAAAAAAAAAAACATAGATACAGGAAGATACAGGCCCAAAGAGAGAACCAGAGAGATTGAGAGTAACATCTCAAATGCATTCTAGTTGCCAGGAAGCCCAGCTATATTTCCCAGAACTCGGTTCCATGTGATTGACCCTATACCCTTTTAATCAGCATGTTTTTGACTTGAGCTTTAAGTGAATTTCTGTTCCTTGCAACAAACAGGATATCTGACAAAGACAGGAGTCATTTATATGACCTGGGAACTATTAGCAAACTGCCATACTACCGAAAAAAGGGAAGAAATAAATATTAGTTAAATGTGTTGCATTAGCCTGTTATGAGTTTTATCTGATTATCCTAGAAAATGTTACATGGTATGATCAGACTTACACAATGTAGTCATGTGCTGTGAATGTAAAACAATGAGAGGGAATCATAGGTACCAAGCAGTTGCCCCAACACAAGCAAAGCTATCTCCAAAATGAGTTGAGGTTACCTCCTAGATAAGTGAAAATCTAAATGCAGTTTTATTATTTTGCAGTTTCCAACTCAAAATTCCTTGGTGTTTTTAACCATGCAGTTTTTCTTTTTCTGGAAGTATTTTCTTGTGTTTCATCTGTCTTTTGCTTCTCTTCCTGTCACCTATGGCTCCAACTAGAAGATCCCACTGTCCAAACTGCATATATTCAAAGTGGTTCAGGAAGATAGCGCTCTGCAGAGGCAGACAGAGCAAAGATACAGAAAGGCAGATGAATGCACCAGGGAAGTGTGCTGAAAGGCGGAATGGTACTTGAAGGGTTAAACAAAACCAAAAACTAATTTGAAGTAACATAACTGAAAAATACTTAAGTTCCTAGATTTAGAACTTCAGGAGAACTCTTTTGAGACCTTAATCAAATATCCTCTGGCCATAGTAATTATATTTTCTCCTCATCATTTTAGCTTCTTTGCAAGGTAGGCTAGATTATGTTCATTTACAGGTTCATGTTATTTATGTTCATTTACTGGTTCATCTGTACACATACAGCCCAAAACACATATCGTTTATGAATTTCAATCAAGCAGTTTTTTAAAAAGAGGGATAATTGTCTTCCTTTAATGAATTTAACATAACACAGCTCACAATTTCACCCATAGAAATGTCAGGTCCTTCTTTCTTCATCTAAATCCATAAAAATGAAACAAAAGAAACTAGCCTTGCTAAGTAAAATGAGCTAAAATTAGCAAGCAGCAAAGATGATGCTAGTTGCCCAGGGCAACAAATGGTTGATGGATGGAATAATTAAGATCGACAGTAAACTAATCTCTGTTCCTTTATTGAAAAGGAAGTCCCCTGAATCAATTAGCCTTGTCATGGATACCTTTTGTAAAACAACTATGACATCCCAACCACTTCTCTTTGTGTATGGATTTGCCCACACTTCGGTAAATGCAAGAACCGATTTCACAAGCATCAAGAGATAATGGAAAATTCCAATACATTTAGGTACTGCACCAACACATACAGCCACAGTTCTTGAAAAAATATAAATATTATAAAGTGGCCCAGAAGACTTCATGGACATTTTCAAATAATATCTCCAAAGTTTTGTTGCTAAGCAAAAAGGATAGTTTTTTTTTTCATTTTTTTATTACTCAATGAATTTTATTACATTTATAGTTGTACAACAATCATCAAAACCAAATTTTATAGCATTTCCATCCCAAACCCCTATCACATCCCCCCACCCCACCCCCAATCTGTCTCCTTTGGAAACCATAAGTTTTTCAAAGTCTGTGAGTCAGTATCTATTCTGCAAAGAAGTTCATTGTGTCCTTTTTTAGATTAAAGATATTTTTTAAACTATCATTTAAATAGGCCAAGCATGTACTTGTTAGAATGGAGATCCAGTGGCCTACCCTCATTAATGATAGAGTTGGGAGAGCAAATGGTGTTTTTTGTTTGTTTGTTTTTATTTTGTTTTCTACCTCAATGAATTTATCACATCTGTAGTTGTATAATGATCATCACAATCCAATTTCACAGGATTTCCATCCCACAACCCAAGCTCATCCCCCCACCCCTAGCAAATGGTGTTAAGAGAAGATCTTGTGCTCACACCATCACTCTGAAATCTAAGGCAAAGAAAGATCAAAAAGTTCAAAGTAATGGAAAGAGGGTATTTCCAGAACAGGGTGTTTGTGCTAACATTCTACACCAAAGAGCTACTGCAAGCATTACCCTCAATTTAGGGAATAAAACAAAATTATCAGAGATGGCCAAGAACTATACTCTAGCTTCTAGTGCTTCTGTGACCTGAATGAAAGCAGTGGTGCCATAGTCACTAGAGAATCAGAGAGATTCTACAGTTAATCAAAAGGCTTGGGGTAGAAGGTTATGACTTAAGCATAAAATGCTTTTTGAGTTATATTTGTAGAAAATCCTGCTCATTTTGTCTACTTTCCTTCTTTTTCAGTACAGCAAAAGAAAGTCATTTAATGTTTCTTTGATGATACAGGCTCTTGCAGTGCTTTTGAAATAGTGAGTCTGAATATCCTGGCTGGCTAAGGTTAAGAAAGATGGGTTTAAACAGAGTTTAAAGGATTTCTTTACTGCAGACCATTTCAGAGCATTTAATGTGAGTACATGAATTGAAAATGGAGTTGGTAAGTGGTATAGTACACAGAGTTTTTAAAAGTTTTTGAGCATAGAACCCCTTTTTCATAAACCTGTCATGGAACTATTTGTTCCCAAAATACCCTTCTAGAATTCCTATTTTAGAACTTAAATGCAGATGTGAAAGGTGCATCTTATTAACTTCACATTAAACCCTTATATACCAGTTTTGCTGTGAGACAAAGAGGAAGATTGGAGAGATTCAACCAAAGAACTTGTCTTTTTTCTTCCCTAAAACAGACAGAAGTCAAAAATAAAAGCTCAGCAACTTGGGATGTTTAATTACTTGATTACTTGTGTAAATAAGATTTTTCTATAACAGTAATAACACTGGCAAATTTTTATATGTAAATATATTGCTGTATGCATGTACCTTGTAATTTTTGCTTATAGAATTTTATCACACTGCTCTAAAATAAAAATATAAAAGCTTTAGCATCAAAGCTAAAACGAAGTAGTTCTGATTTGCCCCCCAAAAGTTGACATCTGTCACAAATGCACTAAGCCAGGTCATTTGTGAAACATCATTATTTCTGAAGTGAAAATATACACAGCAAATCACAAGAGTTGGCTAGTGTGAGGCCATTTTACTGCCCAACAGAGAATGATAAAAGGGAATAATAATAGGTTTCATCTCATTGTAAAAATATAAACCCTTTTAAATCGGCACTGATGGAAGTAGATTATTCCACTTTGTTTTTTAAAATAAACATTTATTCAGAATTGAAAAGTAATATATGCTCTCTAAAGGGAATCTGGAAATCATTGGACATTATTAATAGACACAAGACTAGAACAGCCTCATGAGCTTGCCACTCACCCACTATGGTCATTTTGGGTGTATGTCCCTCTTCATACCTATTGTTTCACAGTTTAGATCATACTGTGTATATTTTACATCCTACTCGTTTTCCTTCACTTACTAATGATCTGAGGCATTTTCCTGTGTCTTAAAAACTATTTGAAAACATCATTTGAAATGGCCGTCTATGCTTTCCAAGCCATTAACATGCCCATTACAGAGAACACTCAGCAACATGGGGCTCCGATTTTTGCCTTTCCTGAGAAACCCCCCTGGCATCACAGCTAAGAGCTTGCTGTGGATATACAGGCTTTGGGAGCCAGACTACTGAATATCCACTACACAGAAACAAGCATGTTCTTTTACACGGTCAATTTCAAGGGCCAAAGCTGCATTTTTCTCTCAAATTAAAATGTAAAAGGTACCCTACGGCCTAAAACACTATTTGCTTTTGCCAAACTCACCAAACGTAGGAATCATCTGTCCAGTGGCACAAGACAGAAATGGCTGCAACTCCCCTCTGAGTGCTGTGATATTACAAATCCTCAGTGCTGCAAGAAGCACACAGCCTAAGAAATCGGTGAATCACAGGGTGGAGTTTTACTACCAGTAAGTGTATGTGCCTCTGGCCATTTAAAGTCCCTCTTTGTAAATAAATACATCCAGTGGTGAAAAGAAAACAAGTTTTCTTACATTTTTTTCATGTGATTATGGGTCCCATGAGAAGTAATACAAAAAATTCTATTATCAGTATAGGCAGAGGTAGGGAAGCTTCCACCAACCATTCAAAATGCCATCCATCAACTAGAATGAGGACATCTGTTGGAGAAAGAGGGCAGTTCAAGTTGGGCAGGTATTCTTCCTTTCTGGTGGGCGGTGGCTAGACCTCCAAACACTTTTTCCAGGGGTCAGGAAGAGCCATCAGTAGGAAATAACTTTGAACCACTACTCGTGTGGGCTGGATATGAACCAGCCCCCTCGAAATGCTGATCTGGACAGAGCAGCACTAAACTCCAGGCCCTGCCAGCCTCCCACAGCTTAGGCTGCTGACACTTTTATTTTCTGGCATTTACAATATTGCAGCAGCTCAGCTCTGCTAACGTGGCTGCTTCCAACACAGCACTTAGCCAAGGACTTCTTTGGGAGGAAAGCAAAAGGATGCTTCTCTGGGGTAAGAGGCCTCCACAGGTGCTGGTCATGCAAAAGGGAACTGTACTATCTCAAAAGCAAAAGCTGAGGATTGACTAACCCTTTATTTTCTGACGCCCAAAGAATGTGATTATTCAACTGTCTCGCGCACACACACACCACATCTGTTAAGGTAATTACCATTATTTTTTCCTTTGACTTGTAATGAAGAAAAGAAATTTGCCATTTAAAATTGCAGCTGCCGCCTAAGGAAAATGGCCCTGTTGAAAGGAAGATGAACGTCTACTAAAACTGGAGATAGCCAAGTCACTTGCCTGAGCTTTATATATATATAAATATGGGTGTGGAGTCAAATTTGGAAGTCATCCTGGAGCAATAAGGCTTAAGCTTGCTGCAAAAGAATCAGTGGGAAGAATTGGGCATGTCCAGCCATTACTGTGGAGAGAGGTGCAGGGGTATAGGTTATAGAAAAGCCAAAAGCAAAGAAGAGGAAGGGAGAGAGGCCAAGAGAAAGTCAAAGGCCAGAGCCCTCTGCTGGGGAGTGCACTGGAGAGAAATTCTGATGGTGGGATGGATAAGAACAACTTTTGCCAACAGGGATGACTTCAATTATTTGCTATGACATGACCCTGGGACCAGAAATCCCTCAGTGAAAATTCTGATAAATGCAACAATCTTGTTTATTTAGTTGATTAGGTGAACTAAAATTTTGAGACCTACTATATATTAAGCTCTTGTACTTTATATGTACAAATGAATTGAATTTTTACAGGGGACCATGAGGTATTTGCTTTTATCAAAATCATCCCCATTTTATAAATCAGGAAACAGAGACAGAAAAGTTAATAAGCTAGTGAATGGCAGGTGTGGGATTTGAACTTAGGTGGTAGAGCTCTGGGACCACATGTACTGTACTACACTACACTACATTAAGGGACAATAAGAATTCAATAAAAAGGAAAATTCAGGCAGGAAGTAGTAAGCTCTAGAGATAGTCCAAAAACTTTCCTTAGACAAGGGCATTGTCCAGCCTTCCCCAGATTGTATTGGGTAGGATGATCCTAGCTAAATCTGAGTTACACACCCATCCCTTCATGATTCATTGATTCAATGCATATTTAATAAACATTTTACAAGGTGGCAGCTCCTGTAATTGGCACAAAGGAAACTATGAACAAGGCAGTCCTGGCCCTTGCCCCCAAGAGCTTAGCCTAAAGGAGAAAGAGACAAATGAGTAATCCATATCAATATACCATAAATGTGCGATGACAAGAGAAGTGTAACATGTTTTAGGTCACACAGGAAAGGCTCCTAACCCAGACTTAGAAGACCAGGCAAAGGAGTTCCTGTCGTGGCTTAGTGGTTAAAAAACCCGACCAGCATCCATGAGGATGCAGGTTCAATCCCTGACCTTGCTCAGTGCTTGAGGATCTGGCGTTGCCGTGAGCTGTGGTGTAGGTCAAAGACACGGCTCGGATCCTGTGTTGCTGTGGCTGTGGTGTAGGCCAATGGCTACAGCTCTGATTTGCCCCCAGCCCTGGAACCTCCATACGCCGCAGATGCAGCCCTAAAAAGACAAAAAGACCAAAAAAAAAAAAAAAAAAAAGGCCAAGCAAGGATTCCTGGGGAGAAAAAAAAAACTAAACTGAGTCTTAAAGCTTAATCAAAGTTAATGAGGAGCAAAGAGAGCAAAGAGAATTCCAGGCAAAAGAATCATGTGCAAAAACCCACAAGCAAAATAGGCCAATAGGTTTGGCAGAGTTGGAACCATTCAGGAGAATGAAAAGAAATATATTTTGATAAGTTATATGGATCATCAGCCACACAAAGAAGTTACACTTTGTCACAAAGCCAGTAAAACCTATTATCACGTTTTAGGCAAAAGAAGGATATGACTCATTCTTTCAACAAATATTTATTGAGCACCTACTATGTGCCAGGCGCTACTCTAGATACTTGGGATAAACTGATGAACAAATCAAAGATCCTAACTTTACCTGGGAGATGGTGGGGGCAGAAAATCAACATCAAAAAAATAAATATCAAACATCAAAATAATAAGTTCTGGAGAATGTTAGAAGGTGATAGAATTATAAACTAGAATAAGCCACGCTAGATAAAAATGAATCTGTAGCGGGGCAGGTGAAGGAAGCATGGCCAGATGCAGTCATAAATAGAGTTATCAAGGGTAGGCTTTATACAGGAGATAGTTAGCAAAGACTCAAAGGATCTTATCGTTGGTCGCTCTGTAGGTCCGAATCAACATACACAGACAGATGATTAGATATTCAAAGCAAATCTGAAGACTTTTTCATGTTTACTCTATGCCTACAAAGTCTTGCTTACTTAACTTGCAGTCATAGCACCATTTTAATTTGGAAATAAAAAACCACTTTAGACTATAGACTCCAGAGTCTAGGAAATTACCAAAAGCCAGAAGTAAATTGAAATTTATTCCAAACCTCAAGTATTTCCATAAGCTACTAATATCATATGCACTCCTTTAACTACTTGAAATCTTCTATATCCCCTTAGCTTTATGTCCATCTCTTCTGAAATACAGTATGTTAAAAATATTTGATTTACATCTATTTTTCCTATAGCTACCCCCAAATACTTGCTTCCCACTGGAAGACAAAAGCAACCATATTTGGTCAATTTGGTTTCTTTCCCCCCATTTTTTCTTTTCTGAGTTTATAACTGTAAGGAAAAGCTATGTGCATTGCCAATACCTTCCCCAAAACTAACAGGGTTCTAACATACAAAACATCTATTCTGCTTCTAAATTTGTTTTTAATTATATTACAAGATGGAAAAAGAAATGCCTTAGCTGTTAACACTGGCTCGGTGGGGCCAACAGTAGACATAGAGCAGACACGAGGAAATACTTCAGAAATTTTTTTTAGTTTGCCATGATTTAATAGCAGATATTCCTGGCTTTGAGTGAACTCTGCAATATCCCTGTGCTACAGAATAAATGATCATCTACCACTATTAATTTTAGGTCATAATGTCTGAAATGCCGCTTCAAAAATAAATGCAGTATTTTCACTTTATTTGGTCAGGTAAATACTAAACTATTTTGTCATAATAACTTTACAACACTGTGTTTCACCTTGTCTTGCCTTGACTGCTGAAGGTAATAGGGACCGTTTTATTATGTCCATAAATTGAGTCAATTGACTTATCCTTATATCCTGTTTCCTGAACTTAACGAGAGATTCTGCATCATTAGGAAAACACACCATCCTGCAGCAGGATCAAAAGCAAAGAAAGCCTGATAATAAGTCATTTTGATTTCAGGGAATGTTCACCAGGCAAACTTTCAATATTCTGGCAGAAGTAAAACAAATAACCGGCTTTGCAAAGCATGGTTTGCTCAGAGCTATGCTTATGCTGGAGACATCCCAGAAGGGTCCACATACACCAAAAAAAATTTTTAATCAATCTCTTTGAATATGAGACACGCGAAATGAATTGTAAATTTAGGTGGTCCAATACACCCATCAAAGAGCACAAAACAAAATATTAAATGCTTTTGCAAGAAATTTTTTGAAAGATTTTTACAGTCACAGTTTTTAAAATTCAGTTTTTAAATTTTAACAATCATATTCTTGGATTAGATCATATTGTGAGAAATGAATGCTCATGGTAAAGCCAAACTATTCCTTCTGGAACTTTGAAAACTGTGGGGTTGTTTTGTTCATTTGTTTTTGCTTTCTTCAGTCCCCAGACCCTGGTAGAGTGCCTGGTACCTAATTCAACAAAGAGCTATATTGTGGCACTGTATTAACCATGACAATGGCGAAGGTGATAGGGTCCTCCCTACTACATTCATAGGAGGATCAGGACCCAACCCACAAATACTGAGGGCTGTGATGACAAGCAATAATGATTTTAAACATGAGCTGTCATAGATTGAACATCTGTACTGTGCTGAGTGCTTCATTCGATCATCGCAACATTTCTATGAGTTAGCTACTACTATTATTACCATCTTACAAATGAGTAGCTTAGAGAAGTTACATAAGTTACATAAGTTACATAAGCTCAAGTTCACACAGCTGCTAAATGGCATCTGCTTCCAAAGGCTGAGCTCCTGGACACTATACCACATACTGAGACTCCAGGGTCCAAATCTTGCCGGCTATCATCCAGAGAAGGCTCACTTGACAGACAACATAGATAGCCAGAGGAGCCTGGTGAGAAATGAGCAAAGACCCTACATGTGCAGAAGAGCCAAAAACAATGATCAAGGTTGAGATGAACAGACAGGTCTCTTGTCAAAGTTACTTTAGCTTGTTGGAAACTGCAACCCCAGCAGTTGTATTTTGGACTTATTACTCCTCTAGGTCTCTTCCACTTGCTAAGACCACGTGGGAATTTCTCTGCAAGAGCCACTGGACTTTCATACTCAGTACTTTATGGAACTTTCAGATTCTCCCTGAGATCTCTAGCCCAAAGAATTTGAAGATCTTCAGCTTCATAATAACAAACCCAACCAGCATAACTACTCTCTCAAGTATTGTCTAAAATGCTTAAGTGCTAAGGACCATTGAGAGTGGCCATTGAGACTGAGTAACCTTTAGGCAATCCCACTAGATAGGAGTCCAGGAGCAAAAATATAGGAATCACTCCAGGCTACTGTTACATTAGCCAAGTTAGAGACTCAGTGATTACTAGTGAGTTTTACACATATTGCAGATTATCAAGGTATGTAATTATTTATATTCTCAACTATGCAAAAGAAAAAGTTAGAATCATCTAGTGTTCTGTTAGAGTCATCCAAAAAAAATGAATTATAAGCCTGGATAAGTCTGTAAGGAGTCTAAATATAAATTATTAGCTAATGTCCAAAGATGATAGTAGCACCAAATCTCCAGTTTCATCTTCCTCTGGAATATTACTCAGCCATCAAAAAGAATGAAATACCAGCATTTTTAGCAACATGGATGGACCTAGAACCTATCATGCTAAGTGAAGTCAGCCATACAATGAGACACCAACATCAAATGCTTTCACTAACATGTGGAATCTGAAAAAAGGACAGATGGAACTTCTTTGCAGAACAGATGCTGACTCACAGACATTGAAAAACCTATGGTCTCTGGAGGAGACAGTTTGGGGGGGTGGGGGGATGTGCTTGGGCTGTGGGATGGAAATCCTGTGAAATCAGATTGTTATGTTCATTATACAACTACAGATGTGACAAATTCATTTGAGTAATAAAAAAATGAAAAAAAATGAATTATAACCTGGATAAGTCTGTAAGGAGTCTAAATATAAATTATTAGCTAATGTCCAAAGATGATAGTGGCACCAAATCTCCATTTTCATCTTCTTCCTCACTTCACTACCTTCTGGCCACATGACACTACTTTCTATTTCCACTTCAGGGCTGTGCATACATTTTTCTGTCTGAGTGGCCTTCTCCACTCACACTCATTACCTGGATAACTCCTGTTATTTTTTCAGGTGCAAAGAAACAAATTCAGACTCAAAAGCTCACAAATGAAGAGTACATTGAAAACTCCAAAGCTCCATTTTGACTTAATACAGTTAAGGAAGCCAATATGAACCCAAATTCTTTTCTATGTTTTATTTATTTTTAATTTTTATTAAAGTATAGTTGATTTACAATGTGGTGCCAATTTCTGCTGTACAGCAAAGTGACTCAGTTACACATATATGTACATTCTTTTTTTTTATATTCTTTTCCATCATGGTCTATCCCGGAAGACTGGATATAGTTCTCTGTGCTATACAGTAGGGCCTTGTTGTTTATCTGTTCTAAATATAATAGTTTGTATCTACTAACCCCAAACTTTCAGTCCACCTCTCTCCCTCCCCTCTCCCCCTTGGCAACCACAAGTCTGTTCTCTATGTCTATGAGTTTCTTTCTGTTTTGTAGATTGGTTCATTTGTGCCATATTTCAGATTACACATATAAGTGATATCATATGATTTGTCTTTCTCCTTCTGACTTCACTTAGTCTGAGAATCTCTAGTTGCATCCATGTTGCTGTGAATGAGAAACCCAGATTCTTTCTGCTCTCCTGCTCTACCTTTGGTGAGTGGGATTTGTCAAGTGAACTGCACCCAATGTCAGACATGACAAAATTCAGAACCAAAAAGAGCCTCTTTCTCGTAAAGTGGGAGGAAATCATTCCCCAAAGCCCTCTAACAGACTTCTCTTTTGTCTCATTAGCCAAAATTGTAACATAAGCCCTAACCTATCAATGGCAAGGCACTGAGACTACCATGATTGACTCATAAATCAAGACCAATATCCTGGGGTCACCTCCCCTGAAGCACATGGATAGTCATACATGAAAATATTAAGAGAGGAGGGAGGTTCTTTAAGGAAGGAAAGGGAAGGGAAGTGGGTATTTGATGAGCAATCTACTGAGTCTGTTACGAGAAACCCAAAGGGTTTGTTCACTTTATTAGGAGAGCCTTCCCTAAAACCCACTCCATGCCCAGACTCAGATCTCCCCACTACATGCTATTAAAGAACACTCTACTTTTTCATCATGGAGTTGATCATAATTTGTAATGAAATATATATTCACGTTAAAAAGTAACATCTTTATATCCTACCATACTCTGTTTATTGCTCTAACCACAGCACCTAGCATAATACCTGACAGTGACACTGGCCAAAATGGGGTCTCCTTCTACCACTGGGGCTTTATTGCTATCAAAACTCCACCTCAGAGTTTCCATGTGGCTCAGCAGGTTAAGAATCCAGTGTTGTCACTGCAGTGGTTCAGGTCACTGCTGTGGCATGCATTTGATCTCTGGCCTGGGAACCTGCACATAACATGGGTATCGCCAAAAACAAACAAACAAAAATTTCACCTTATCCCTTTTCTTCAAGATGTACAACTTTCACTATGTCTATTCCATGGACTCTAAGATGTTGACAGTAATCAGTCAGCTTAGGAGTCCGTCTGCCTCCATGCCTCAATGCCAAAAGCACTGTTGGCCAGTGACATGCCCTGCTCCATCTCCCTTATCCATAAAGGCAGCCTATGTCAGCCCCTGCCAAGAGAGCAGATGGCCAGGCTGTGTCCAGCTTAATCTCCTAAGGAGGTATATTTCCTTTTGCATCTCACAACCTCCAAGAACAAGTAGCCTATGAAACAGAAATTTGGCACTGACTAGTCAAAATTTCTCCAAACCTGTTTCTCTGATGGCTCAGGCTAAGATGCATAAACTGTGTTTTATTTCTTCCCTTTCAGAAAACAACTGAGATAGAAGTACTGAGTTCTTTGGAGTCAGACAGACTTTGGAAAACTATTTAATTTTTCTGCATCTCATTTTGCTCATCTTTAAAATGGAGAAAATAATCATTCCCCCATGATGTTGCTGTGAGGCACCACAGGATAATGACTATAAAATGTAACAGAAGACAGATTTCATTAGTCTTGTTGCATTCACATCTCCAGACTATTTTACATTCAAAACTGTGTGAGGCCACCAGATCCGAGCTGTGTCTGCTATCTACACCACAGCTCAAGGCAACGCCAGATCCTTAACCCACTGAGCAGGGCCAGGGATTGAACCCACATCTTCATGGATCATAGTCAGGTTCATTACCACTGAGCCAGGATGGGAGCTCCTTAATGTGTTCAATTTCAGGACTGATGTGTGCACTATGAAACTACTATACAATAAAGATATAGAACATTTCCATCACCCCCAAAGCTTCCCTCATGCTCTTTTGCAGTTCATCTCTCCTTCTGACCCCAGCTTCAAGTAATGTGGATTTTTTTTTTTGTTGCTGTTGTTATTATACATTTGCTTGCATTTTCTAAAATTTTAAATAAATAGAATCATAAAGTGTGTACTTTTTTATGTCAATTTTCTTTCACTTAGCATAATGTACTTGAGATTCTTCCATGTCACATTTTTAATTATTTTTTTTATTGCTGAGTAGTATTCCATGTACAAATAACACATTTTGTTTATCCATTTACCTACTGATGGACTTTGGGGTTGTTTCCACTTTGGGGCTACTGTAAATGAAGCTGCAATAACTATTCATGTAAAAGTCTTTGTGTGGACTTGTGTTTTCCATATAGATGGACTTTGAGTCTTTGGGATTTAAGAAAAAAAAGAAAGCCCAAGACCAAACTCTGAGACATTCTATGAAGAGTTTTAATAGAAGAGAAGGAGGAGTTCCCATTGTGGCTCAGTGGAAAAGAATCTGACTAGCATCCATGAGGATGTGGGTTCAATCCCTGGCCTCACTCACTGGGTTGGGGACCTGGCGTTGCCATGAGCTGTGGTATAGGTCACACACATGGTTCAGATCCCACTTTGCTGTGGCTGTGGCGTAGGCTGGCAGCTGCAGCTCCAATTCAACCCCTAGCCTGGGAACTTCCACATGCCGTGGGTGCGGTCCTAAAAAGAAAAAAGAAAAAAACAAAGAGAAGAAGTCCCCAAGACTGAGTTGGAAAGAAAGGCAAGTATAATAGAAGAAAAGCAGTTAAATGCTGTGTCATTGAAGCCAAGAGAAAAAGTATTTCAAAATGGCAGGAGTTGGCAGCTCTGACAAATGCTACTGTAAAGCAAAATAGGATGTGGACCAAAAAGTGTCAATTAAATTTGATAACATGAATGTGATTGACAATGGAGAAGTTGATGGACTAGAGACCTTAATGAAGTACTGCTGAGTGAAAGCAGGGAAGAAAGGGAGAAGGAGTTGAAGAGTGGCATATTTGAGTAGGCGACTTCAGGGCAATGTAGTCTCTGGAAATAAGTCTAGAATGTAACCATGAAAGTGAGTGGCTAAGTAAGATGGAAAAGAAAGTCATCATCAATGTGGAGGTCAAGGAACTGAGGGATGGAGTACCTAATGTACAGGTTGCCCACATGGACAATGAATTACCAAAGACAAAAGCAAGAGTTAGGCTAAAGAAGAATGCTGGTTGACAAGCATGCCTGTCTCTAGGAAAAAGTCAGACTCCCTAGTCAAGAGAAGAGAAAATTCTAGGGAGGGCTGTGGTCCATAAACACATGAATACAGGCAGTGAAATCACTGCAGCAGGTCTTGGGGGTTCCACCTCAAATCCATAAGACATGAAAATTCCTGAGTCAGGAGGCAGAATGGGAATCTGGGGTTTATGGACACTCTTAATTGGTTGGAAAGCTATTTTTGTTGCATTAATGTTTTAACAAAAGAATACTGGAGCAAATCTATTTCTGCTATTTCCAGCACAAGTCATTCATGTAGGCAAAGTACCAATCCTATAAGATACAGCCACCATTATTTTATATTTATTACTGTACTTAATCTTTTAAGAAAACAGGATTAACTTTCAGATTAAACACCACATAAATGTTGCACTGTAATTAAAACGAATAAGCTAATTAAACCAGAAAAAAGTTCAAGTAAACCCTTGGGAATGTAGCATTAAAGAATATACCCTTTGTTGATGCTTTGTGATGTGAGTAAAGATTATATCACATTAGAGATAAATATTAGTTGGCTTTTGTTATACTAACGGTTTCGGATTATATATGACACTATTAGTGGCTAGCTTATATTAATTATGTCTGCAGACCAAAGCAATATTTGACAATAATGATATATGGTATATTACAACATGACTAAATTCTGAATAGCATTGTTAGTATAGATTTAAACTCTCCTTTTCAATTTATATTTCTGGGAATTCTTGCATTAGGTCAATGCCAATGGAAATGAGCCTTTTTAAAGGAAAAAAAAAAAACAACAACAATTTTGTCAAAGTAAAGGCAGATATGCATTCATTTCATCTTGCTTGTTACACCAGGGTCCTAAGTGTGAAAGGGTTCCACTGGAGCTATTACTACCAAGTAAGGGGAAGTGCCTGGTAGCTCTCAATGAGCATTCAATCCACAGCTCATTGCCACTGAAGTCAGGCCATGGTCTGCTGTGTAAATGTGCACTTCGGGGCTCTTTAATGCACAGATTATGGGTACAATAGGCTGTTGCTGCTCTTCTCTGCATAACCACGGTCTTGAGAGATTTAAATATGTATACTATTGCTCATTCTCAGTATAATTTCCGAGATTGTTCTTCTCAGTAAAGTCAGATAGCTTTAATGGGGACTTTCTCAATTTACAAATGTGTGATTTCTCCACTAAACTATGGATATAACATTCCGCTGAGATTAACTATATCCAAAGACATTTCACAGTTTGTCCTTAATGTGGATTGAGACACTGGTGGTCCCTCACTTAGTGCGGATTCTTGATAATTTCTACAACCGCCTCTTTGAAATCAATTGATTCCAAGATCACAGCTGGATGAATAGATAGATGATAGATAGATAGATAGATAGATAGATAGATAGATAGATAGATAGGCAGACAGATAGGTAGACAGGTGGATAGGAGTGGAGGTAGCAGTGGGTACTGCCTGGTGGTCTCAGAGCCCTCAGAGTCCTCTTCTCTATGGAGGACCATTCATTACTTACAGAGAGTTGGCAGAGTATCTACCCTACAGAGTCCTCCTTTAAAGAGCCTGCTGTGTAAATTAGACAGAAGCCACATTCCAGGAACTGGCAGGACATCTATCCAAATGCCTCCTAGTCACTCTCAGTAGTCTCAGTTACACATAGCCCACATCCTTACCATAGTCAGTCTCTACAACACTCAATACTTTATATGTATAGTATTAATCTCAGCCAATACATCATTCACAGTTGAACACATTTTTAATCTATTACTTAATAAACCTTCATATTATTTCAAACTGACAAAGACATGGGAGAAAAATATTTGCAAAAGCCCCTCCCCACCCGCTCCCAACAATTTTACTAAACTGCAGGGATTCCTTAAACCTGAATTGCATTCTGTAGCCTGCAAATCAATGAAAAACTTGTAGGCTTTCATCAGCCACACCAAAACCAGAGCCAAGCTAGGTCTGTTTACACTGCTTCCAGATTTGACTACATATTATTTTTATTGTTAGCATTATTACATTGTGGTTTTATAGCCTCTTTTTTTCTGAGGAATTGAAAGAATTTAATCTTCTCCCCTTCAAGATCACTTTTCATTTTCCAGAGAACTGGAAAAAAAAAATAGGAGATAAGGAAAAAGGGAAAAACTACAATAAAAAGAAGTGGGGGAGAAAAGAAACTGAAGAGGAAGTAATATTTGGAAGTCCTTTCTACCAATCCATAGGGTGGATTTCCACACTATGAGACCTATGTTTAAACCCAATTCTTATATGTGTAATTTAGGTACTAATAAATAATTCTTGGGAGCTCCCACTGTAGCACAGTCAGTTAAGAATACAACTGCAGGAGTTCCTGTCGTGGTGCAGTGGAAACGAATCCGCTAGGAACCATGAGGTTGCACGTTGAGATCCCTGGCCTTGCTCAGTGAGTTAAGTATCTGGCGTTGCCATGAGCTGTGGTGTAGGTTGCAGATGTGCATGCAGCCCTATAAAGACAAAAGACCACAAAAAAAAAAAAAAAAAAAAACTGCAAAGGAGGTATGAGCTTGATCCCCAGCCAGCTCAGTAGGTTAAAGGATCTGGCATTTGCCACAGCTGCAGCCTAGGTTACTACTGCGGCACGGATTTGATCTTTGGGCCAGAAATTTTCATATGCCGCTAGTACAGCCAATAAATAAGTAAATAAATCTTTTTTGGGGTTTTTGGGGTTTTTTTTTTTTTTTTGCTTTTTAGGACCGTACCTAAAAAGAAAATTCCCAGGCTAGGGGGTCGAATCAAAGCTGCAGCTACCAGCCTACACCACAAGCGCAGCAATGCTACTGGCTCAGCAATACCAGATCCGAGCCACATCTGCAACTAACATCACAGCTGACAGCAATGTTGGATCCTTAACCCACTGAGTGACGCCAGGGATCGAACCCACATCCTCAGAGATTCTAGTTGGGTTCATTACTACTGAGCCACAATGAGAACTCCCATTAAATCTTTACCTTAATATAGTTGTCTCTTTCAAAGTGATTCCACATAATAATAATAATAACAGCTAACATACATTGAATGTTTACTGTGTTTCAGGTATTGCTCTAAGTGTTTGACAAAGAGTAATTCATTGTTCACAACAATCCTATGAAGTAGACATTGTTTTATTATCTCCATTTCATAGAGCAAAACCAAAGCACTGAGAGGTTGAGTAACTTCCTCTAAGTCACACACCACTAGGAAAGAGTGGATGTTGGGATTCCCCTTTCGTTAACACCATACCCTTGAGGTGGACAGGAGTATCCTTTACTTAGAGGTAAGGCCCAGAGACCATATGATTAGTCCAAGGCTACAGATAATAGCAGATCTAGTTACAGAAGAATCATGGTCTCTTCACCAAAATTGTCAGTTCCTGGAATGTCCTATTTACAATCATCTTGTTTTATAGAACAGAAGCTAGAAATGGCTTCTGTTTCTTTGAGATGGTGTTCAGAAGGACTACCAGCGAAACTCAAGGAACCACCCCTCATGAACAATGCATGAAAGAACCTTACTGAATTTAGAGAGGACTTCTGGGATGAGGGAACCACAGGTAGGATTATGAGACCCAAAGAATGAATAATCTCACAGCCCCTGCCTGGACCACCTTCCTTCACAGAGAAATCCTTGTTCTTGTGACAGCTCAGGTCAAGCTGGTATAGATAAAGACCCTTTGAACACCCAAATTTAAAATGAACTATGAGACCATGGACAAATCACATCATCTGAGTGTCAGATATAGTATTAGTAAAAAGTAAAATAAAAATCAAGGCAGATGATCAGGTTAATTCATCTCTTACCACTTCAACATTTTCTTAAATTTGTGATTCTTAATATGATAATCCACACTACAAGTGAAAAATCGAGGTAAAAGCTAAACAACTTGCTTGGGGCCACAGAAACCCCCAGGGCTAAATTTGCTAAATTTCCAGATACTTTCTAGACACAATCATGAAAGACTGTAATAATTAACTACTTGTTGCTTATCACTTTTTTTAAAAAAGGAATTGTGTAAATGAAATTAATTCCTAGTTAGCTATAAATTGCTTTTTTAAATATATATATATACATATATATATACATATATATATATATAGTGTACTGAAATATTATACAATCCTGGATTTTTTTACCTTTTTTTTTCTTTCTTTCTTTTTTTTTTTTTTTCTTTTTTAGGGCCCCACTAGTGGCATATGGAGGGTCCAGGCTAAGAGGGTGAATTGGAACTACAGCTCATGGTTCCTAGTCAGATTCGGTTCTGCTATACCACGACAGGAACACCTTTGTGTGTGTGTGTGGCTTGGTTTTTTGTTTTTTGTTTTTTGTTTTTTAGGGCTGAACTTGTGGCATATGAAGTTCCCAAGCTAGGAGTCAGATTGGAGCTACAGCTGCTGGCCTACACCACAGTCACAGCAATGCAGGATCCGAGCCGCATCTGCAACGTATACCAAAGTTCAAGGCAACACCAGATCTCCAACCAACTGAGCAAGGCTAGCAATCGAACCTGCATCCTCATGGATACTAGCAGGGTTTGTTTCTGCTGCGCCACAATGGGTACTCCCTTTTTTGACCATTCTAATGTTTCTGTAGGTGAAGTTAATGAAATAATTTGTTTTATATTATAAATCTACCCAGCGTAAAAATTATTCTTTTACTGTTCTAATTCAAAAAGAATTAATGTTCTAATCTTCATATAAAGTAGCTCAAAATTGGAATGGTTTGAACTAATGCAGTTATCACAGTCAGTAAAAGGATTAGAATGCCATAATAATAAAATAAAATATTAAAAGGTGCCAATTATTATTCAAAACGCTATGTGTGTGCATGCGTGTGTTTGTGTGTAAGAGAAACAGAGATAGAGACAGAGGGAGAATGGGAATAAATATGCCAAGATTTCCAGAAAGAAAGCAGCTTGTAGCACATGAGACACTTACAAAATCTTTGCTGATTTATGGGTCAATCATTTTTGCTTCTGCCAGAAATGTGTTCAGCATCCTGCATTTGGTCATGCTGTATTGCCTTGTGTTAACACTGACTTTATCTGGTTCCATCATTGCTGGCTCCTTCCTAAGAAAAGAGGCTGTGTTAAAAGGGAACATACTGGGAAATTCTACTCATTCACCCAAACTGTCCCACATTAAGATTTCTTAGAAAAGTATGTTGAATGTCATCTTAAATGTAATAAATTTGTAATGGACTAAAGAAAAAGTCATTCCATAAGGATAAGTGATAGTTGGTTTCCTGTTGGTTGACTTGACTCAGTTTGCCAATCCCAAGAAAATTAAACACTCCTAGAAACACAGGAAAACAGGGGAATAGAACATGGCTCTTTATAGCTGCCAGACTTTGTTGAGCCACTGTTCTCAATTTTTGGCACTAAAGAGGACACTATTCGTGTACTCCAGATGAAGTCACAAACCCCTGCCACTTATTACACAGTCATAATGACTGGGTGAAAGAAAATAAGTAAATCAATGTAAATTAATACTCCTTCTAGGAAATAAACACAACTTATGCCTTCCTAGTCTTTATACATAAAAATGAGACTTCTTTTTTAAATTTCACCCCCTCTGAAATTTCAGCAATAATAATTGAGATGAGTCACCCACTTTTAAAGAATCAAATTGTGGAGTTCCTGTTGTGGCTCAGTGGGTTAAGAACCCAACTAGTACCCATGAGGATGTGGATTTCATCCCTGGCCTCACTCAGTGGGTTAAGGATCCGGCATTGCTGCAAGTTGCAGTGTAGGTTGCAGATACGACTTGAATCTGGCATTTCTGTGGCTGTGGCATAGGCTGGCAGCGACAGCTCTGATTCGACCCTTAGCCTGAGAACATCCACATGCCCCAGGCACGGCCCTAAAAAGACAAAAGAATCAAATTGCTAATTTGAGAAACAATTTATTATAATAAAGTATAATAATTTATTATAATAAAGTTAGATCAGATACTATTCTTTCTACCACAATTACGTAAAGAATAAGCAGGGGTGAGTACTGGCCTAGTCCTTAATGATTTTGAATGAATGACCATGGCTCTTTACAACCCACCAGAATCATGGAAATGTTCTGAATTTGATCTTAAGTTCTTGGAAAATAGAATACTCTTAAAACAGTGCAATAGAACTGGAAGCTACTCAGTAAATACTGTTGGGCTCTAAAAGAATGGCCCTAAGCCACAGGCCTCACAGCATGTTTCCTACTCCAAATGGCAGGCCCTTTTATAGCTAACATCTACTTCAATCCATTTATCAGCAATAAAAGTGCTTTGATGGGGCTGATTTAATACTAGGGAGAGTCCTGCATTTGACAAATGCATGACAGCTGCTTATTTTGGCCTCTTTTTGCAAAGCTGTAGCTAGCATTGTTTGGCTCTTTTGCACAGCCATAGCTAGCTCTAGATGGAAATTCTATTTCTTCCCTTTATTTCATTTATCAGAACACACTCAGGATAACTGTTACAGAGAGAAGAAAAGAAATGACTCCTGGAACCCTTTTGGCATGGAGGGTAGGTAGGTGCTGGAAATGGACATGCTGGCTGAATTGGGCACTTTGAGCAGTTCCTTTGCAAAATGATGAATAACACCCTCCCCTTAGTTCTAAAGTTATCAGCCACACACATACCCTCATTGGTTCTCTTCAACTCCCTTCAAGTCATGATAGGCCTCCTGCCTTGTTTCTTCTAGCTACCACGCCTGCCATTTGGGGGTGATCCTCCCAGGCTGCAGCTAAGTTTTTGAGGGTCCTCAAGATGGCAAAGGGCTCCCACCATCCATATGTAACTATTCTTCTCCAAGCACTTCCTTGGAATTTCTTCCAATCACAAACCCTCAGAGTGTTAGCTTTCTGTTTCTTCACAGCAAGTCCAGGACTCTCCCTCAGTGGCTGTATGTCAGCCATTGGGGATTAAAAGTATTCTTTAGATCAAGTGGCAGAAAATAAGCATGTACACCATGGAATACACTCCACACAAGATAGAGAGGTGAAGGGCTCATTGCTGACTGCATGGACAGTGTGGTGGGCTAATGCTCCTTAGCTGAGAGGGCTCAGTACCTTCTACCTTGATGGATTTCAGTGACTAAGAGTACACAATCATATTTGGATAGGAGAAAATATATATTTTACATATACAGTGTACTGTAATAGATTGCCATATATACCTAGTTATACATTTATATTTATTATACATTTTTATTTGGTTCTACAAATTTTAGGAAAATTATTTCAGGAACATGTAGTACTATACCAAATCAGGGTGATATAAAACATGATATGTTTGTTCTCCCTAGTAAACACTTCTGATTTTTGAGCAAAATCATTTATTAACTCTTCAGCTCCACCTCATAAATCTTTGTTCCAAACTTGAGGGCAGTTTCGGAGGTCAATTGTTGCAGCATCAAAACCTCTGAAAGACAGCTCTCCACTACAGCTCTCGCTGACACAAGAAAAAGTTGGAATGTGCCATTGATGACAGAGACTCACTAAGTAAAGGTAGGGTGGTTGAAGCCAAACTAGGAGAAGGTGTGTAGGAGGACTCTATAGCAGAAGGAGTATAGTTGTCTCGGCTGTCATGATGAGGACACTGAGGATATGAGGATACCTGATGAGAACTGGGGGGCAGAGAGCAACTAGAGAAGCAGAAAGCAATTCAGTGCTTATGGGTCTAAGGCTATGGTCATGGTTCTAGGAGAGCTTCCTATGCACTTCAGCAGAGGAAGCTAGGGCCAAGGGGAGGGACTGGACAGGTGTCAGACAAGCAGGCTTCGGTATAGGGAGGAGCAACCAGGAAGCCCATGATGCTGAGAAGAGAAGTGCCATCCTTGGATTGACTGAGATAAGGGAGAGAGATAACCCCATGACTAGGAAAGCCACATAGGCACAGGCCTTAAGTGACAGATCAGTCATGGTCCTAGGAGAAAAGAGATGTACATATGAAAGAGAAGGAAAGAGTTTCATGAAGGAATAATTTTCAGCAGAGAGTTAAAAAAAAAACCAACAAGGGGCCTGATGTGCTCTGGAACTGGAACAAGGGAGTGAGAGACGTTAACCATCCCTGTGTCTGAGGGTCAAAGGGAAGGAACTGGTAGGAATTGTCTCTCAAGGGCTTTGACCTAGAGAGCTGTCAGCTGTGACTGTGAGAGACGGTCACCAAACAGAAGTTGTGGACTTTACGGAGGACCACAACCACCACCAACACAGGCCCTGGTAGGAAGGGAGCCAGGAACAAACACCACAGGTTGCCTTGCTGGTGGGATGCAGAAGAGAGCAAGGGGACCTGGCTGATGCAGAACACATGAGACCATCCCTCAGAAGAACAGTAGAGTGGACAAGAATGGAGAGTGAATGTGCCAGGGGCAGACTAAGAATGTCAAGTGCAGTGAGGACCCTGGGACAGAAGGATACTGCAGCCCAGAAGTCACACTTTGTACTGCCAAGTCTGAATCCACAGTTTTCATTGTTTCTAAGCCCACACAGAAGTGAGGAGGTGGAAGGGAGGGTCTTAATAATTTAGTTAATATTCTTTCTCTCTCTTTTTTTTTAAAGTTTGGCCCAGGTACTGATACTGGTCTGAATGTACAGGTAGGAGTCATCTCTGCATTTAGCTGGTAGAGCAGGGGAGGCAGAGGCACAGAAAATAAGATACAAATGCCCAGCTGATACAGCACTAGGTACACCACAAACCTCAAAAACATGTCAACTTACACTTGGTTCTCAGAGCACCTTCTATTGGGTTGAATCAGCATTTTCATGGTCTCAGCCCCATTCAGAAACCTGAGGAGATTTAGCCCAATAAGTTGGCATCAACTCCCTCACCTGCAAGCATATTGGCCACATGAATCACACAGAAAGCTTTGTTAGAAGAAAACCAACTACTATTAGAAGAAATTTCTGTTCAAAGTTTCAAGGAGCCCAGGAAGGTAGGCTCCTTCACCAGCGGAGACTACCCCTCCCTCACTGGGCTACAGCTACTCTCAGGGGCAAGGTCACTGACCCCAGCAGGTGTCACTAGCCTGGACTGTGTTTCCACCCTGCTGCCCTTCCCCAGCCACTGCTGATGTCACAAAACATGTACACCCACTGCTGGCCAAGGCTAAGGCCACTGCTACTTCCCTGGTCACTGGGTGCTCCCTCCATCATGACCCTCCTTTCCTCAGCCTTAAAGTTTCTTTTAAAGCTTCCAGTCTAGCGGGTTCTCTTATAGCTCTCTATGCTGAAGCATTTGTTTGCTGGCTTGCTCCCTTAATTAGGTTCATTTAGCTTCTGGGTTGTGGAGGAAGGTCAAACCACAGTAAGACATCCAAGCCAATGGCTTTCCTAGCACAATCAGCAGAGGTCCAGCATGAAGTCCAAGCACCTCTACTCTCTCCTGCCTTCCTTCTCCATCCAGCACCCATGCTCACAGGCTATAAAGTGATTTCTTTTTCTTTTCTGTTTGATATTTCAGACTTGGTACTAACCATTCATTTCAGCTTTTCCCTTCACTAATTTTACCCACAGGGATTCTTCAGTAAACACAAGTTTTATGGATGCTTTACAAAGGTGTTGAGAGAGAATAAAATGGTATAGCCATCACTTCTCTGTATATTTTGCCCATAGTCTCATCTCATCCAGATGCTACACAGCTTGATAGGCTCATAATTAGTTTGACCCAGAGAATCTGAGACCTTTCAAAAGGGGTTTGAAGAAGAGCAGCACAAATTATCATCTTTCAAAGAATCACCATTTATTGAGACCACTAGGTCTCATACATTAAACCATGTGGATTACATATTTATACTCTAATCCCCATATAAATATGTAAAGGATATATTTATCCTTTAATACAGCAACCCAATGTATTATGTATTGTCATCTTCATTTCAGAAATTAGCTTAGAGTGTTGAGGTAATATCCCCAAGATTAACACCTAGTAAGTTGCAGAGACAGGATTTGAATTCAAGTATCTTGGTCAGGCTAACCTGAGCACCTGCAATGTCTACTGACCCATTATAAACCTCTGCTCTAAGGGAGACTAAATTACTTCATTATGTAGAGGTATAGGAATGTGTTCATTTAAAATAACAATGACACCAAAACATGGAATTCATAGTACCGTGTATATGAGAATAAAATATTTTAGTGAACAAGATATGTGGGTCTGAGTTTCCAATTCATTCACATCTGTGTATTCTTAGATGCATTTCTTAAATGCATTATTTTCCTAGCCTTCTATATAATTTATATATTTACTTTTCATACCACTTCTGGAACTATTTAAAGTATAGGACAGTTACTCTTCTCACAGCTTTATTAATACAGTAATTATTACTTATTAATTTAGTATTTGTGCTTAAGGCTAGCAAACTCCTTTCCCTAAACCACTAGTTCCCATTTCTGACCTTAAGTATGTTCAGCAGAGCTTGTGGCTGTCATCCACACAGTCCCTCCCTAACCTCACAACACATTTCCCTGGCTTCCTGATATCGTCCTCTGATGAGAACACTTGACCTTCTAAGATCCATTGACATTAGCAGCAGGCCTTGACCAACTCAGTTGTGGGAAGGCCTCTCTCCTGAAAGACTTTTTCTAAATGTCTACAACTCTTTCCCTTTACTGCCCAGTAGGACACCATTACGGTCCCATGGGGACCTTTCTTCTCCAGCCAATCCAGAAAGCACCATTCACATTATAGTCCATTATCATTGACTGTTCACTATTCTGTTACATACCATTTGCTTATTCCTGTGTACCCATTAGTACTTTATGAGCTTTCCCTGAATTACAATAATTTAATTAGTAAAAACAATAGAAATAGAAATCAGCCCTACAAGAGTATGAAGAAGACTAAAGAAGGTTGTGGGGAGTGTTGAGCAGAAGGTACTTAGAGGAGCTAAAATAACAATTATCAGTTCATGCAACCAAGTACCCTAGCTACTGACTCCAAAGTTGGTTTATATACTATATGGCAACACAACCCATGGCCATGCCCTATTTCATTTAAGGTTCAGTCTTCTGGAGACTCCAGCCCAAGGTATGTATTACAGAGCTATGCTTGGAGAAGACAGCAGGTGGTGATGAGTGCAAAGGGGAGCAACCAGGGCCAAGGCCCTTCACGCTGATGACTATGACCAGAGGAGTCAGCAGGAACATCAGCAGGGACCAGGAATTCCCTTGAGAGGCCAACTAATGGGCAGCCTTCCTTCCCTAAGCCAAGAGATGCTGGCTCCTGAGCTTACAAAATTAGGGCCACACAGGAAGGCAGATGATGTAAAAGAGTGAGGTGACTGAGAGAACAAATGAAGAGTGTACATGCAAACTGTAGAGCTCCTGCCCAAACAGAAGGAGCCAGCCACCTCTCAGCCTACCTGGTCATTGCCACATAGGATTGTGGCCAGTGGTGCAAGCTCCTCCAATTTTTCCAGAGAGCTCAGAAACCTGACTTTTAATGTTACATCTCTCAGATTTTAAACATTATCAACAATTTTAATATATTTTTAAACTATGTATGCCCTTGCCTATGGACATACAGATGTGACCTATGGACCGCTAGTTTGCAACCCCTGCTTGGTGCCTGAAAGTTAAGATTGGCTTCATCTATAACTCTCCCAGACTTCAAGAAATACTACAAAGCCACAGTCATCAAAACAGTGTGGTACTGGTATCAAAACAGACAGACAGACCAATGGAACAGAATAGAGAACCCAGAAATAAACCCTGACACCTATGGTCAATTAATCTTTGACAAGGGAGGCAAGAACATAAAATGGGAAAAAGAACGTCTATTCAGCAAGCACTGCTGGGAAACCTGGACAGCTGCATGCAAAGCAATGAAACTTGAACACACCCTCACACCATGCACAAAAATAAACTCCAAATGGCTGAAAGACTTAAATATACGACAGGACACCATCAAACTCCTAGAAGAAAACATAGGCAAAACACTCTCGGACATCAACATCATGAATATTTTCTCAGGTCAGTCTCCCAAAGCAATAGAAATTAGAGCAAAAATAAACCCATGGGACCTCATCAAACTGAAAAGCTTTTGCACAGCAAAGGAAACCCAAAGGAAAACAAAAAGACAACTTACAGCATGGGAGAAAATAGTTTCAAATGATGCAACTGACAAGGGCTTAATCTCTAGAATATATAAACAACTTACACAACCCAACAGCAAAAAAGCCAATCAATCAATGGAAAAAATGGGCAAAAGACCTGAATAGACATTTCTCCAAAGAAGATACACAGATGGCCAACAAACACATCAAAAAATGCTCAACATCGCTGATTATAAGAGAAATGCAAATCAAAACTACCATGAGATACCACCTCACACCAGTCAGAATGGCCATCATTAAGAAGTCCACAAATAACAAGTGCTGGAGGGGCTGTGGAGAAAAGGGAACCCTCCTGCACTGCTGGTGGGAATGTCAACTGGTACAGCCACTATGGAGAACAGTTTGGAGATACCTTAGAAATCTATACATAGAACTTCCATATGACCCCGCAATCCCACTCTTGGGCATATATCTGGACAAAACTCTACTTAAAAGAGACACATGCACCCGTATGTTCATTGCAGCCCTATTCACAATAGCCAGGACATGGAAACAATCCAAATGTCCATCGACAGATGATTGGATTCGGAAGAGGTGGTATATATACACAATGGAATACTACTCAGCCATGAAAACAATGACATAATGCCATTTGCAGCAACATGGATGGAACTAGAGAATCTCATACTGAGTGAAATGAGCCAGAAAGACAAAGACAAATACCATATGATATCACTTATAACTGGAATCTAACAGCCAGCACAAATGAACATCTCCTCAGAAAAGAAAATCACGGACTTGGAGAAAAGACTTTTGGCTGCCTGATGGGAGAGGGAGGGAGTGGGAGGGATCGGGAGCTTGGGCTTATCAGACACAACTTAGAATAGATTTACAAGGAGATCCTGCTGAGTAGCATTGAGAACTTTGTCTAGATACTCATGTTACAACAGAACAAAGGGTGGGGGGAAAAATGTAATTGTAATGTATACATGTAAGGATAACTTGATCCCCTTGCTGTACAGTGGGAAAATAAATTTAAAAAAAAAAAAAGATTGGCTGCATCTTTCCTTTCACTAGTTGCTCCTTCAAATTGTGCCCTCTCTGCAGCCTCAACCCCTTCCCCTTAGCTCCCCCTCTACCTTCTCTTCTTTTGCTTTCATGCACTACATCCTAACTTCTTCAGTCCAAAGCCTCACTTCCTTTTCTAATGCTGTCCAGTTATCAAAATTCCATTATAATTATATAAAAAGATCCAACCCCTTCACCAAACAAAGCAATTTATGAAAAATCAAAATAAGCAAAAGAAAAAAATAAAATAAGCAAACCGTTTAAACTCTGCATTAAAACCCACCTGGATTCTTCTGTTCTCTGAGGGAACTTTAGGTGTAGTAATAGTTCAAAGGCTCATACCTGAATTAACTTGTTTTATTCCCATCTGATATCACCTCATACATATGCTGTCTTTTCTCCTTAGACTCTTGAAGTGAAGAGCCCTCTCGGCTTCCCCTGTTCAAATCACTCCAGTTCTCAAATGCTCCTCCTCCTCTCTACAAACATAAAACTGCTATTCAGACCTCTCTTGGGAGTTAGTTGACAAGGGTGCCTCAAGCCTCCCAGGGGGCCTTCCAGGGCTCTAACCCTTTGTGAGGAACTGTGACGATGGCTGGAAGTTCTGAGGGAATTTTCTAGATATTCATCCAGCACCTTAGCAACCTGACACCAACATTTTCACCCCTCATCTCCTGGATTAGACCCATTTTCTGGTAATTTCACAACTAAGGTGTCAAAGTCTGGGCCAATTTTGAGTCTAGAGAGAGTAGGCAATTATCTAAATAACAAGATTTATCAACACAGACAATAAAAACTAAAAACTTCCCCACCTGCTCACGATGGCTGAAACCTCAGGCCAGGCTTTTCATTCCACCTCCAAGATTAAGGAGTCTGTGTTCAGGGAAAAGCTTCAGCAGACTTCAGCCACTACTGAGGGGTAAATACTCAGTATGTTGGGCATATTCCTGAAAGCAAGACTGGATGGGAGGAGGAAGGAGAGACCTGGGGCCATGAAGTAGGTGGGAGGCCACACTGAGGCATGGGAGAGGTGCCTGAGGTTGGAGGCAGGACAGTCACTGTGCTATTTTGTCTGGATTTCTTTTCTACCCTGCTTCCACTTTGCTCCTCCTCCAACTTGGAGCACTGTATTTTTGCCTGCTAAAATCAGATAATTTGGGGAAATCCTTTAACACTTCCTCTAGTCATTAAGACAAGATCAAAATCCTTAACCCACCCCACACCCCTACAATTCCTGCACCACCCCATCTTTCACAAAGTTTACCCAGAAGACTCAGGAGACAGATAAAATCTGCTGGAGTGTTATGCTGGTAATTCCTGAATCTGAAGACTTAAGGCAAGTCCTTTCTCATTGAGGAATTTCACTTTCCTAGTCCAACAGAGATGTAGCCCAGAGGGCAGACTCCCATGTTGGGTATAATTCTTTGGGTGAAATGTTTAGAAGAGTCCTGCCAACAGAGAGCAGCAATTTCCATGCAAATTCATGCCTGTGGGGAAAAATGCAATTGGCCCAACCACGGTACTGATGGGACATTCTTCCCACTCCAGTGGGGTGTGGAAACACAACTTGAAGGAAGAGATCTATCTGGTTTTTTTTTTTTTTTTTTCAGCTTTTTCCCTCTGAGCATGCCAAGCATAAACGACTCCTGTGTTACAAAGGAGGCGTTTGCTCCACACTGCTGCTCAGCGGCAAGGACTACATGAAAATGAGAAGTCGTGTTCCCCTCCTTCTCAGCGGGACTTCAAGAACAAAGGCAGTGTTTTTCAGAAAGAAAGAGAAAAACAAAGCCAGGGCACTTAAGTTTTGTGAAACAAACAAACAAATAAAAGGGTGGTTAACCATGTGGAGTTTATACAAAGAAAAATAATAATTCATTGAACTTACTTAATTCTGCGTCATAACAGTTCTTCAACCCACCCACTAAACTCCAACAGCCTATGGCCATGGTGGGTACAGTGGTGCAAAGTTAAAGACAAGTAGATTGTTCTGGTCTCTGCCACTATCAAGATGAAGTGGACAGAGAGTTCCCGTTGTGGTGCAGTGGAAACGAATGTGACTAGTACCCATGAGGATGCAGGTTCAGTGCCTGGCCTCGCTCAGTGGGTCAGGGATCCAGCATTGTTGTGAGCTGTGGTGTTGGTTGAAGACATGGCAGCTTGGATCTCATGTGGCTGTGGCTGTGGTGTAGGCTGACAGCTGTAACTCCAATTGGACCCCTAGCCTGGGAACTTCCACATGCCATGGCATGGCCCTAAAAAAGCAAAAAAAAAAAAAAAAAAAGGATTAAGTGGGGCAAACTGCAATTGATGCGATGGAGTTAAAGTAGCCAGGGGTCTTCAGACTGGGGTGCAGGTACATGAGGACCGCTCTGGTACATAAGGACCTTCCAAAGGGAAGGAGAATTTGGGGGAATCAACTGCCAAATCTTCAACTTCTGCAATGTCCTCTTTCCTAATCTGCTAAAGTTATGCCTCAAGGACTCTTTTCTTCCCCCCAATAACCCTTTCTGTACTTTGCAAAAGAATACTCTTCACCCCACCACAATCCTACTCAGGTGCATTGTCCTAAGGTGTGAAAACTTCCATGGCTTCTTCCTGAGGGAGGGACCTTTGAGAAAAAAGCAGGAGAGTTTCCTAAAGAAACAACAAACAAAGGGAGGTGAAACACTCATGGCAAGTCTATTTCTTTCCTTCTTTATTTGTTAGAGTCAGAATTCAGAAGCAAGAAGATTCCAATGGTTTGCATACTAATACATTAATTTGAAATATAAATAAGATTTTTTTCGACAGAAAGTTAGTCCAGCTTGGCAGAATGGTTGACAATAAGGACTAGTTTTGTCAATTAATTTGTATGATGGACAGTCTCCATAAATCCAATGAGCTAAATCTGCAGCTCCAAAGTTTTGATGAAAATATAGTTTAATCATGGATATGATATTCAGTACATCATCTAATATATATTTTGCAACTATTTAAATTTACGATAAAAAAATTTTAGATGTCAACTCAAAAGGGTCTTTCAAAAATGTTTTACGGAGTACATGAGCAAAAAAGACTGAGACCACTGGTCAAGGGTGGAATTCCACTGGTTTGGAGTTCTTTCCAGGTCAAATTACATGTGAAATTTCTTAGTCTCTTCTCTCTCTCCCCCCGCTCTGCACCCAGCCCTGTACATCAATCTCCTAGACTTGCCCTACTGCTTTCTCAATCACAGTATTTGAGAGGAGTCTTTGTTACTAGTGTTCAGTACCCCTTTTAGCCACCCCCCAAGTAAAACTCACCTAAAAGACCCAGAAAAGTCAATGCAGAAGCTTGGGAGCCAGGTAGAGAGTCCCCAAAGCACCCCCACTCCACCCCACCCATGTCCTGACCATCTTAAAGATGAGAGGAACTGGAATAAACCGACTGAATATCTCAATTGTTTCAGAAAAATTAATAGACTGGCCTGCTCCCAGGTCCCCTACCAGACTAATTTAATAGTTCCTTCCTACTTGTAAGAAAGAGATAAGATATTCAAGATCAAGCAGAGTAGCAACCTTTCTTTTTAACTTTCTCTTTGTAACGCATTCCATTGACACAATTCTAGTTTTTGTCCACAATGACCACTCCTGGATGTGAAAATGAGAAGGAAAAAATATATAGGTAGAGGTAAATAGAGATAGATATTTACAGATAGCTCTCATTCACCTTGCTTAACCACAGTGGTGAGAATCTCCACTTTCTGATGCATCCCTTTTCCAGGCAGACTGCTTTCCTATATAATCAATGTCGTTCAATAAAACTGTGATTAATATATTCTGAGACCTCACAATCCAACTCATGATGGAGACCCTTGTTGTTCTACATATCGCCCAAAGTTCCACATGCAATTATTTCATCAGGTTAATGAGTAGAAATGGCTAATAAACTATGAATTCCACACCTAGGAGTTCCAATTATCTAGTGCTACATAAATTATTCTGAAATCCAATGGTTTAAAACATGAACAGTTTTATTATAAGTCATGATTCTGTCTATTAGAAATTTGAGCTAAGCTCAGCTGGGTGATTCATCTATTTCACGTGATGTGGATGGTGATCACTCTGTTATATTCAGCAGGCAGATGGCCTCAATCACAGGTCTGACACCTTGTAGGGGAGGGCAAAAGGCTGTAATGCTGGACTTAGCTGGGACTATCAGCTAGAGCACCTGTCTGTGACCCAGTATGGCAGCCTAGGGCAATCAGACTCCTTACCTGTAGTCCCAGAGCTCCACAGTGATGAGGAACAAGCTTCATGGTCTTTTGTGACCTAGCCTCAGAAGTGACATTAGCATCACTTCCACCTTACTCTTCCGGCCAAAGCCTGTCCAGATTCACAGAGAGGAGACACAGACCCCTACCTACAAGAGGAATGTCACTGGATTCCACCCATGATTTAAAACAGTTATATATGGGTTTCTTACATTAACTTATAATTCCTCTTCTTAACCAAAAGTGGCCAAAAGAGTTGTCTCTGTTCCTATCCCACCCATTTCCTCTTCTCAAATCACCCAAGTTTGCTAGCCCTCTTCTGCCCATTTTGCACATTGCATGTTCCCGTCCCCTGCAGTGTTGCATTGGATGGTCATTTCCTGGACCCAGGCCCTCATTATATCAAGTTCTCAGTCTTCATCTATGGCTGCATGAGGTATACACTAAGGGACCGGGTGCTCACCACTTTTATCAAATGTGCTGATGCCAGGAATGGCTTCTCTCTTCATTGGTGCTACTTTCGCATTGTTCCATCCCTGAGACACTGCTGCTGCCTCCTTGCACTTATGTTAGCTCCACACTGATCTCTGCCAACTTAAAATTGAGCTCTCAGAGTGGTGTCTTTAAATGTCCTAATAGGATGTTTTATGCTCCCAAAAGTACACTTGAGACTGACCTGCAAAGTGACTAAGAACAGAAATTTCGAGATCAGAAAGCTCTGGATCTCTAATCCCTGCTCCACCATTTGCTATATGATCTTGTCCAAGCTACTTCATATCACTAAGCCATAATTTCCTAGTCTATAAAATGGAGACAAAGATACATACTTCACAGGGCTGTCAAAGAGATAAGAATGTTCTATGTAGACAAAGCAAAAATCACATAACTGGTACTTAGTAAATACCTACAAAATGTATATAATAATTTAGTATATAGTAATAGTAATGGTGGAAGCACTATTAGTAGTGCTATTAGTAGGACAACAATAACGAAGTATTCATGAGAATGCAAATGAATCTTTTTTTTTTTTTTTGGTCTTTTGTCCTTTTAGGGCCGCACCCGCAGCATATGGAGGTTCCCAGGCTAGGGGTCTAATCAGAGCTGTACCCACTGGCCTACGCCAGAGACACAGCAACGTGGGGTCCGAGCCGCATCTGCAAACTACACCACAGCTCATGGCAATGCCGGATCCTCAACCCACTGAGCAAAGCCAGGGATTGAACCCACAACCTCATGGTTCCTAGTCGGATTCGTTAACCACTAAGCCATGACAGGAACTCCGCAAATGAATCTTAAAGCCCCAATCTCTTCTCTGTAGATATATAAACTAGGCTTAAATAAAAATATGTGTTATGTCAAAATATTTATATTTTCCATCCCACCAGATACAATTTATTTATATTTTTAAAATGTCTACATGGGAATTTTCTGTCATTTATTCACATCAGTTTTTCAAGTAATTTTTACTAAGATATTGTACCTATTTTAGAAAAGAATTCAAATGTAATGGCTGGGCTCAGCATATCACAAAGAATACAGCATGATGCAAATGTCTCCAGAGTGTCATAAAGAAACACTTCAATATTTAAGATGGCTGGATTTACTCCAAAGACTGAAACACAGTCTGCCTATCACCATTGCAGCTTCAAAATACTGTTCTTGGCTCCAGTCTGCAGTTCAATGAATGTGATCAGTGCAAATACAAGGTGAATAAATCTTAAAGATACTGAACTAAGTTATTTCCCAACACAAGAACACAAGGGGCAAGACAATCTTGATTAGTCAATGCCCGAGCTAGTATTACATTTTGGACTAGATGACATGAAGTTTCATGTTATTGACTCCCTGTTTGAATCTTCTTTGAAGAGAAGCAATATTCTACTTTGAATTGGTTATTATCACAACACCATCCCCAAAGTTAAGATCTGTCAATATTCCTTCATCAGGGAGATACTTAAGGTCTAAGGTTTTACTGGTCCTGACATGAAGTAATCTGCATCACAATTCTCATGCAATTCACATCACTTACACAATTCAACCTTTCTGAACAAGTGAGAATCCTCCCAATAGGGACTACTTTTACCTGCCATTCATCTACAGTTGTGCAGAAGAAACTGGGTGGAGGATAGAGGGAAAGGCATTTAGGAGGGTCTGAAATTTTACTTCCCAATAGGCAGCAAAGGATTGGATGAAACATTGAAAGCTCCTAGGTTTGGTATAAGTACAGTATATTAATTTCCTAGGGCTGCCATAACAAAGTACCATAAACTGAATGGTTTAAATGAGATTTATTGTCTCATAGTTCTGGAGACTAGAAGTCCAAAATCAATTGCTTCCTTTTAAGAGCTATGAGGGCAAATCTGTTCCATGGCTCTCACCTTAGCTTCTGGTGGCCCCAGGTATACCTTGCCTTGTCACAACCAATCCCTGTCTCCAATAATCCCAATGGCCATCTTCTCTTTTGTGTGTTTACATCATCTTCCCTCCATGTATATCTATCTCTAGGTCCAAATCTTTTTATATAAAGATATTTGTCATATTGGATTAGGGCCCATCCTAATGACTTCATTTTAACTCGGTTACTTCTGTAAAGGGCACATTTCCCAATCAGGTCATGTTCTGAGGGGTTAGGACTTAGACAGATTTTTTGGTGGGGGAAACACAATTCCACCCATAATATACAGTATGCAAAACTGAGAGCAAAGCAGAGCAAGGAAATGACATAGTCATATCACAGCAATGTAGGACCAGGAAAAATGCCAAAGTGAGACAAAAGATTCTCAATCTAGTCTTCCAAAATTATTTGGCCATTGTTTAGTCTCCTTTTATGCAAGCTACCATTAACATTGTTTCACTTTCAATCTCTGTAATTCAGAGAACACAGAACAACTTGAAAACCATTTTTCCCAGATCTATTTTGTGATATCTAGTTCCCAAATAGATTCTTCTGTTAGGTACAGGATTTCCCTGTGCTTTCTATATTTGTTATTTCTTTAGAAAACATAGATAACTTGTAGCCAACTGCTCTGTATCTTATTTTGCTGAGAATAATAGTGGTGATTATCATTAGGCATGAGTTAGTTGTAAATTGACAAAATCCTTCCAAACTCTGGAAAATTGACCTCATCCTTCCCAGAAGTTTGTTCTTCTTCCTTTCACCTCTGGTCTCTAGCTTCTTAGAAGCAACACTATTCAAGGAGTGTTTAAATAAAGAATCTATGGCATTTATGATGTTCTTAGGCCATAAATAATGTCTCTGCCAAGGACTTGACTCTTAGAAATGGACGTTTGGTTTTCTTCAAGTATACTTAAAGGAAGAACACTATGAATCTGGGAAAATCTCAATCCTTTGCCAAAAGTACATATTTTAAGTGTTGGAATTTCCTTTTGCCAGCTCTTTGCTTAGCTGGCAAATACTACATGAGAAATGAAGGACAAGAGACTAAGTAATAGAAACCATATCTGAATCTGACTTTGGCATATATGTGAGATGTTGCGATTACACTCCACAGTGAAAGCAATGTAAGAAATGCTTACACTAATCTTTGTAACTCCATCTTTCCCCTATTATTGGGAGAATTTTGAATATTTCAAAGTCAGAAGAGGAATCACAATTCAAGAAATGTGCAAAGAAACCTTGGAAGAAAATGTCTAGTCTCTAGAGTACGAGTTACAGAATTATAACTAATTCTAACAAATTTGAAAACGAAATACCAGAATCAAAGGACCATTTAGTGGTATCATATTTTGTTTTTTATGGCCACACCCACGGCATATGGAGGTTCCCAGGCTAGGGGTCAAATGAATCGGAGCTGTAGCTAACGGCTTACACCACAGCCACAACAACACAGGATCCTTAACTCACTGAGAGAGGCCAGGGATCAAACCCACATCCTTATGGATCCTAATTGGGTTCATTAACTGCTGAGCCACGAAGGGAACTCCAGCAGTATATTTTTACCTGAGTAATCGTTATCATAGAAAATCAAGTTGTACAAGATACCTTTGAAGCAATCGCAGTCCAAGATTCATGTTCAACACATGTATTTCTCGATATTTCAAAAGGCGCCATCATGTGCTAAATGAAAGAAAAAGAAATATTAGAGTCATCTTCCTCAAACTTGACCTATTAATTCCAGATATAAAAGTCCTTAGCCTAATGGTTGTTTGGCTGCTTGTGCTAGAGTAACAAATTCAAATATATTTCTTTTAAGTGAAATTGCAGCTTTACTATAATATATATTATGGCATCTCATAACATTGATTATGGTGTAATAACTGGACTAGTTGTATTGCATGGTCTCAAAACTAGGGCAGCCCTTAGAGCTTATTTATCTTTCCAAAGTAGCTTTTACATACATGATCACTGTATCTCATATAAGCCTTAAACACCTCTTTAAGAGATGTGGAAAGAATGCCACTAACTCAGAAGAATACAAGGGTCCAGAACGCGTGTGGGACTTGCCCAAACTCATCCATAAGGCAGAGCCAGGACCCTGCCTGCCAGGCTCTCTGTGTTCTCTTTTCCATTTCAATTTCACATCCATATCACCTCCAGACACTTTTCTCAAACACTTCAGCATCTGAATCACAGTTGCTCTCTCTTCCTAACCTTTGGTCATCATTTTCAGTAACAGAATCACCCATACTGATGCCAGAAAGTTTCTCAACAGCTCTCACTCTCAAGTCCATCACTCTTTAGCCACAACTTGGATTTTCTCAACTGCTTACCTCTAAAATCTCTAGTCAGTTTTCCTTTTCTGACATAACCTCTTCACTGTCCTGTCCCATCTCCACATATCAACTCCATCTGCCTTGTGCAATAATCAGTCAGTGGAAAAGAATACCAAGTGAAAACCTCTGCACCCAGCCTTGGAAAATCAGTGAAAAATCAGCTAACCGTGACTAGGCCCATCCTGAATTTCCTCTTTCAGCCTAGTGCCCTTTTCCACCTCTTGGTCAGGTAGCAGATCCCTATACACCAGTCCACACGTGCTCAGAAGGCCCCAACTGTCTACCCAGCAATGGACAGTTACTCTCTCTTGCATCTTAAAATCCTTCGATTCATTGATTTTTCCATCATTCCAATCCCCAAATCTAGGTCACTTTATCATGCACATTCTCTGCTCCCAGACTACCTTGCTGCTAAATAAGATCATAAAACTGGAGTTCCCATCGTGGCGCAGTGGAAACAAATCCGACTAGGAACCATGAGGTTTCGGATTCGATCCCTGGCCTTGCTCAGTGGGTTAAGGATCCGGCCTTGCCGTGAGCTGTGGTGTAGGTCACAGACGCAGCTTGGATCTGGTGTTGCTGTGGCTGTGGTGTAGGCTGGCAGCAACAACTCTGATTAGACCCCTAGCCAGGGAACCTCCATATGCCATGGGTACAGCCCTAAAAAGACAAAAGACAAAAAATAATAATAATAATAAAACTACAATGACTACTTCCACTACAAATTCAAATTCACCAACTTGATCTATTATTTCAAAAGGCCCAGAGAAAACCAAAAAATGGATGGATATTTAAAAAATGCAGATTTTTGTTCAAAACAAGATAGCAATTTATAACCACATCAGCTAATCAGGAACAGCAAAAAAATGAGCTCAGTGGGAGTTCTCATTGTGGCTCAGCAGGTTAAGAACCCAATTAGTATCCATGAGGATGGGAGTTTGATCTGTAGCCTCGTTCAGTGGGTTAAGGATCTGGCATTGCCACAAGCTGTGGCGTAGATGGGGCTTGGATCTGGCATTGCTGTGGCTGTGGCTGTGGCTGTGGTGTAGGCCAGCAGCTGCAGCTCCAATTCAAGCCCTAGCCTGGGAACTTCCATATGCCAAGGGTGCAGCCCTAAAAATAAAACAAACAAACAAATGCACTCAGTGTTACTATTGGTAGCTTAAGTAGAGTTCAAATCAAAGGTTCCCAAACATGACTGGCTTTAAGAAACACCTGAAAAGAATTTTAAAAATACAGAGTCCCAAGTCCTACTTCAGACCTACTGGATAAGAACATTTGGGAGGTATATTTCTAAAGTTCCCTAGGAGATTCAAATACAGTCAATCCACAGGCTGACATTAGGGTCCCACTGAGCTGTACTCTGAACCATATTTTTTCCAGGACACAATGAAAGGGATTTCTTCACTGAAGAGGAGTCTGGGCTGGATGTTCTGCCTTTATCTCACTTCCTCTTCTCTCTCCTCTCCCTGAAACTGAAGCCTATGAATGTTGTCCATTGCTTACACTTCTCTATCCCACACATGGCTCTGAGAGCTCAACAGACTTATACGCCCTGGGAGCACAATCTCTGCCCAAACCCACTGTGCAAGTCAGGGTTCTGACCAGCTGAGAAACGACAGCCGTGAAAGCACATGCAAATCCTGCTCATTCCACCCCCGAGGACATGATGCACCACAATTTCTCTTTATTTTCCTGCTCACAAGGACTGTCTGCTTGCTCTTTATGCTCTGCTGCTCTCTTGCCTCATTTGTAATGCCTTTTATGTAGCCAAAATGTAGAAATGATTCTTCATTTCTGCCCTTGCAGCAGAGGTAAGAGCAAGACGAACATCACATCTTTGCAGGACTAAACACTTAAGTACATTTGTTGCTGCAGTGGCCTCAGTGGACTCTGCCGAGTGCAGCTTATGTCACTGTTTTGAAACATCTTTATGGTCAGTGAAAAGATCAAGCATTACTTCCAGTGAGGGTAAGATCCAAACAGCCAGTTCCAGTAACATCTCTGAAAGATGAGTCATAGCCTGATCAGTTGATTTATAATAAATGCCCCCTACATGCACCTTGATAAAAGCAGACTTTTTAGGTTTTTTTTCAGTCTCTATCAAACCTTTCCTTTTCATACTATTCAGTTGCAAAATTATACAAAATTATAATTTTTCTCATTTGCTATGGATATTATTGGCTACATAATCCTTAAAAAACAGTTATCTGAAAATAAAGTTACTTGACCTCAATTTCATATACACACAAAAAATAGGTAATATTCTAAATGCTGTCTCATCTTGTCTTTTTTGATTAAATTACAAAAGGTTTCCTACAGGTCAGCATTGCTGGTGCCCCCTTTCATTTATATAATAATCTTTTTTGTTATTAATAATGATGATGGCAATAAAAATATTAATAATGCCTACATTTCTTCCCAAGGAGCCAAAAGGTCCTGGCCCTGGATATCAACATGCACTAAAATATACAACAGAGCTTGCGTATCTTTTTTTTTTTTTTACCCTCTCAAATGTCTTTTTTTTTTTTTTTTTTTTTTTTTTTTTTTGTCTTCTTAGGGCTGTACCCACGGCATTTGGAAGTTCCCAGGTTAGGGGCTGAAACCAAGCTGCAGCTGCTGGCCTATGCCACAGCCACAGCAAAGCCAGATCCGAGCCACATCTGTGACCTACACCACAGCTCACAGCAATGCCAGATCCTTAACCCACTGAGCAAAGCCAGGGATTGAACCCGTGTCCTCATAGATACTAGTCAGGTTCGTTAACCGCTGAGCCATGACAGGAACTCCTTGAATGTCTTAAACAATTTTCTTTTAGTTACTATGGAAGTTCCTAATAATCCCAGTTATTAAAGACAAGAGAGTGGTAAAAAATAAATAAATAAATAATAGTAATTACATTTTCTTTCTTTCCTCTTTTTTTTTTTTTTTTTTTCTTTTTATGGCCACACCCAGGGCATGTGGCTTATGGAAGTTCCCAGGCTAGGGATCAAATTGGATCTGCAGATGCAGGTCACAGCCACAAGGGATCCAAGCTGTGTCTGCAACCAAGCCACAGCTCACAGCAACACTGGATCCCCCACATACTGAGCGAAGAGGCCAGGGATTGAACCCAAGTCCTCACGGATACTAGTCAGATTAGTTTCTGCTGCACCACAACGGGAACTCCCCCTCTTGTCCTTTTAACAGAACAGCTTCACATTTACAGTCTTTCAAATCTCATTTACACGTCACAAATTCTTTGAAATTGGATAGCCATTAAAGAAATAATTCCATTTTCTTCTCAAAGAAGAATAAAAGCCAGACTTTCTATAAGAGTTTTGCTAACAGAGAATGTAGCTAGAGAAAATGGCCAGGACTTATGGAGAAGTAAGGTACCTCTCTGAGAAAAAGATGGGCTTTAGGCCCACCATCTGGACTATTCTCTTCTCACTGAGATTCATTTGTCTGTATTCATCCCTTATTAAATCAGCCTTTCAGAAATGTAACTGCTCTTTGAGTCATCCAGTAGATCACTTAGCATCACTGAAATAGACTTTGATTTGTTAGTTATTTCTTTCTAGGCACCATACTCACTAATCCAGAGGCAGCCACAGGACAAATGGGTCAGGATATGCATGCAGATCAAGTTCTGAAGTACAGAATGATGAGAATGATTAAACAAAACACCCCATTTAGTCCAGATTTTATTTTATTTTTTTATTTTTTACTTTTTAGGGCAGCACCTGCAGCATATGGAAGTTCCCAGGCTAGGGGTCGAATCAGAGCTGCAGATGCCAGCCTACACCACAGCCACAGCAATAGAGGATCCCCAATCCACTGAGCAAGGCCAGGGATCAAACCTACGTCCTCGTGGTTTCTAGTCAGATGGTATATTTGACTAGGAAAAATAGTATACAAAGGCTATCATTGTGCATGATAGATATATCCGATACCTCTTTACCGCTAAGCCACGATGGTAACTCCCAGATTTTATTTTTTATTTTATTTTTTATTTTATTTTATTTTATTTTTTATTTTTTTGGTCTTTTTTTGCTATTTCTTGGGCTGCTCCCACGGCATATGGAGGTTCCCAGGCTAGGGGTCGATCTGAGCTGTAGCCGCCGGCCTACGCCAGAGCCACAGCAACTCGGGATCTGAGCCGCGTCTGCAACCTACACCACAGCTCACGGCAACGCCGGATCGTTAACCCACTGAGCAAGGGCAGGGATTGAACCCGCAACCTCATGGTTCCTAGTCGGATTCGTTAACCACTGCACCACGACGGGAACTCCTGGATTTTATTTTTTATTCATTTCAATTTGTTAAAATATTTATAGGATCTTTATTGTCCTGGAAAAAGTTCCATTGAAAATTAAGCCAGGGGCAAGTCTTAAACTCTAAACTTTACTAGGAGATGTAATCCCAGAGCAGTGTGAGTGATAGAAAAGAGAACTGAGGCAGCTAAATTGGGAAGCAAATACAAGGCATTGTGTTACCAAATTAGTCACTCCACAAAGAGAAAGAGTCTCTTGGGATAAAGCTACACAGAAAGCTTTCCCTCAGTGTAGTCATCAAGGGGTGAAAGAGAGTGATAAACTATCTATCAGCTTCTTCCCATCTTTTATATCCTCGGATCATACAAAGTCAATGCCATCCAGCAACTGGAGTGGAAGAAATCCAGAACTCAAGAGAAACAAGTCAAGACCAGAGAATCTGAGGCTGCCCAAAAGAGATATCGGATATATCTATCATGCACAATGATAGCCTTTGTATACTATTTTTCCTAGTCAAATATAAAAAATTATAAAACTTATAATTAAATACATCCTATTTATATTTTCAAACCATAACTAAAAAACAAACAAACAACAACAACAAAAAAACCTCTGATCACGGGTTTCCTTTGAAGAAAACAAAGATAATAGTATTTTTTTTAGGATTTGTTTTCACATATGAATTCCATTTCTAGTACTGCTAAATAATAACTATTAATCAAAGAAGAAAATAGTTGATCTTCTAGAGAATTTTCAATTGCTAAAGCCCTGCTAGATTAGCAGAATTAAATAAATATTAAACAGAAACTTCTAAGGAAACAATCAGATATCAAGTGAGCTCTCTAGGTAGCCACCTCAGGAAGGTAGTTAGGGATGATTCTTCCTTACCAAAATAGTGTGATATCTTCTGTTGGAGAAGGAGGGAGAAATTTAGGAAGAATAAATTACTCCCTTCATTATTATGTAAATAAATTATTTACATGCAAATAATATGAGTAGCACTGCAACTATGGTTATAATATTTTGTCTGTCTTCCAAAGAAATCTTTTAAATTCATACGCCTAAGGGAGGGAGGCTTTTTTTTATTATCCTATCAAACTTTTCACCGAATTATTTGGGCCAAAATAACTCTGCATCTGATGCAATCCAAACCAGAATTATTGGACATATCTTTAATTGTGATTAAAACACTTCACCTCTGTCTAATTTCTTTCTGCTTCAAGGGTGTCCAAATGTCCTTAAGGACAGATAACTCTACTATCATCAGTACCATCATTAAGTACTTGGATTGAGTTGGAAATTCATTTTGGCTAATAATATTTGATGTTAAAGAAGTCATTTATTTGAAAGGCATAGAAGACAAGTTCTACTATGTACCAAGTCTTATTTGCCATGAATTAACAGTTCAGTGTGCTACACTGTTAACCTCAAATCTTTGGACCTTCTTTATTTTCAGTTCATCCAATTTTTTTTTTTTTGCTGCCCCATTGCATGTGGAGTCCCTGGGCCAGGGATCAGATCCAAGCCACAAATGCACAAAAATTCTTGAAAAAAGTCTGTTACTTACATGTGGTAATTCTCTAGCTACAAGGAGAATAAGAAGTCTGCTCAGGTCATCCAAAATAGTATTGGGAGGCCTTATCTTGATAAAGGACTAGTCTACACAAAAGATGTCCTAGTTTGCTAGGATTGCCATAACAAAGTACCCACACACAGACTGAGCAGCTTAAACAACAGAAATTTTTTGTGCCATTTTCTAAAAACTAGGAGTACAAAATCAAAGTGTTGGCGTGGTTGTTTCCTTCTGAGTGCTATAAGGGAAGGATCTGTTCCAGGCCTCTCTCCTTGGCTTGCAGATGGCTGTCTTCTTCCTTGTCTCTTTACAATTCTTGCCTCTATGCATGTCTCTGTATCTAAATTTTCAGTCATATTGGATTAGGGTCCACCCTAATAATCTCATTTTAATTTGACCACCTCTATAAAGACCCTATCTCCAGATAAAGTTATATTTTGAGGTACTAGGGTAAGGACTTCAACACATGAATTTGGAAAGGGACACAATTCAATCCATAATACTCTTGCATGGTGGTTATATGATCTGCAAAGATGGGTTCCACTTCTAATGGCAAAGGTTAGAATGCAAGTTCCAGTGTCCAGTCACAGCCCCTGGAGGGCTATGAGACCTCAAATAAGTCACTCAACCTCCCCAAACTCTGTTTCTTCATCTGTAAAATGGGAATGATAATAGTTCCTACCCTCAGGGTGGCTGTGAGGATTAAACTGTCAGCCAAATAAAGTGCTTAGCCCAATGTCTGATGCATAGCAAGTGCCCCTGATACATTATTATTAGCATGAATTATTGATCTAAAATGATCAGCCTAAACTGAAAAGTAAAGCTCACAAACCCAACAGTGGGAGAAAACAGTTTATACCTTTCCTTTCCAACCAACTTACAGCCTCCTCCTCCAAAGGCTGGCCTTTAGATTCAAGTGGACTCTCAGAGCCAAGCCCTCAGGAACAGGTGACTCAGAATTACCGTGAATGATCTCCACCTTCTCCACTTTTAATGCCATAAGATCTCCTAAGTGGTAGAGATGAGGTCACTGAATTTGCTGACCAAATGGGATTACATGGGATTCCTATCATAAGTATGCCACACAGCTCTCTTCTCACAATATCTGCTTTTCCATATCTCAGAAAGTCAGCTCTACTCCACATAACCTATTTGAAGCAGTACATTTTTTCTCTTTTATTCAGCCAAAATTAGATTACCAATCTTTGTGTGTGTGTGATTGCTGTGGAATTTCTTTCCTAATCTTCCTTTACAAATTCATTAATATTCATGGAGTTTATATATTAAATTTACATAAACTGGGGATAAGAGAGAAGTCTCTGCTCCCAAGATTCGAATCTTATATTAAGAGGCTCCGAGGCTTGCTATAAATACCTGTTTTTATTGTTTTGTTTTCATGTCTGGCTTATCTCCTACCTTCTCATGGAGCCAGGAATAAAAACAGATCCATACAGTGGATGGGTCTCTGACCACCCAAGGAGCCTCCATTCTTGGTGCATCTAAGGAAAGAGTAAAATCAGTATAGACGAAGACTACTCAGCCCCATGTGCTTGGGAGATGTGTTTCCTCAGTGAAAGCCTGCAGGGTCATTAAAGCATCTAGGGCTACACTATGACTTTCATGTTCCCCTACATTAATAATAATAATAAACTATTCTGTTCAAATGCATAGGTATAGGGATATATTATATACATCTATATATTAATGTTATATTTTCTACAGCCTAAAAGTTTACTTTATTCCTCTGATTTTAAAAAGAAATTAAAACAATTTTATTGGCCCCTAGAAGTACTGTGGGCCCCTGGCATTGTATCTACTGTGCATAATAGATGCCCTGAAAGCGTCAGAGTATTTGATTTAAGATCCCTAGTTGCTGGCTACCTTAACCAACTCATTATATGGCACCAAAGATATAGTTGACGTTTATAACCCCTCTGTTACTGGCCACAGCCTAAAGTCCTATAAGAAAGAAAATAAGATACAGGCTTACTGGGGCTCTGTATTCCAACATACAGTTAGAGCAAGGATTACACAAACTCTCTGCACATATTCATACTTAGCACATCTCAGTTTTAAAGTACCCAGTTGATTCTCTCTGAATTTCCTTTATAGTTGTATAAATATATAAAAGAGCATTTGCTGCTTCCTAAACTGTGCCTTTCATAAGTCAAAGTTATTGATGAAGAAAGAAAGGAAACATTTCCTAAAAACATACTATGTATCAGGCGTTGCCTTGGGTGCCTCCATATGGATAGTCCAGGGAGACAAAGGCATTATCCTTGTTTTTATATATAAGGAAACTAAGACTAATGAGGTCAAATAACTTGCCTAACAGAACTTAGTAATGATGGAGCTAGGATTCAAATCCAGGCCCTTCTGATTTCAAAGTCAATGCCCTTTATACTACATCGAATAGATTATTTAGTTGAGCTGTCCCACTCAGTATCTTTAGATGAAAAAGATTTGGAATGACCTCTTTTTTTAAGAGGAAGTAACCATTCTAAAATAAGCCATTTATCAGGTAAAATCCTATCATCTAACAGAATCACAAGTTTTTTGAACCAGAGATATATTAGAAGAGATGCTTACTTCAATCCCTTCATATTCTGGATGGAAAATCTCAAAAGAATTTGTGGAATTCCCAAGATCAGAAAGAGAGTAGTGTATCTGCAATCACTGCCAGCACTAAACACAAAAGGGGAGTGGGGGCACCCCACAACCCTTATATAAGTACAAAAAAATCTGGTAGAAGAAAATAACACGAATACAGAATTATTGTGAACAATTTCAGGGTTATCATATGCCCCCCCCAAGACCAAGGAAGTCGACTTTATATGGTAGAAATTTTGAGTCAGTAGAAACAACTTTTGAATCTCAGTAATCAAGGCGGGCTTTATTCAAAGTGGAGAGTGCTTCCTAGATGATCAGAAAAAAGCCATGGATGGAACCACAATTAGCATTTCCCTTGAGCTTTAAAAATCAAGAAAGCAATTTTATAAACCCTACTTCCATTTTATCTTATAACCCTGTGAAAGTTTTTTATCAAATATACATATAATTGTTATTGTTTTTAGGTTCAAAATAAATGAATACTTATAAAAAAAGTTTAAAACTATACACATGTAGAGTAAAAAGTGAGTCTTAATCTTTTCCATGAATTCCATCCCAGGGCCCTTTCCCGTAAAGTTTGGTATGTATACTTTCAATATATTTATATTCACACACAGTCCTGGCAGTGGGAAAAGGAGCAGAAACTTTGGTGAAAGAACTGAGATGTTTGAGGATGAAATAAAATATTTTATCTATGACAGGTAATATAATCCATATAATCCAATCATCAGTTACAGAGCTATATTTTGGTTTAGGGAGGAAGAAAGAAAGGGTTAAAATAATTAGTGAACCAACTAGAGTGGAAAAAATAAAAATCATTTAAAAAAAAAATAGTGAAAGCCCTCAAGGAGGGTGTTGGATGAGAGCTAAGTCATCCCAAAGAACCTAGTTACTTAGGGGACACAGGTTATAGCAGCTGTAAGGAACAAGACGGTCAAGCACTTTAATCCCCAAGCTAAAGAAGAGCAAGCTAGAGGTTTCTCCAGGGGCAATAAGAAGTCATTGCCAGGGAGTTCCCATCATGACGCAGCAAAACCAAATCTGACCAGGAACGATGAGGTTACAGGTTCCTCCCTGGCCTGCTCAGTGGGTTAAGGATCTGGCGTTGCTGTGAGCTGTGGTGTAGGTCATAAACGTGGCTTGGATCTAGCATTGCTATGGCTGTGGCCTAGGCCAGCAGCCTAGCTCTGATTTGACCCCTAGCCTGGGAACCTCCTATGCCGAGGGTGTGGATCTAAAAAGTCAAAAAAAAAAAAAAGAAGAAGAAGTTATTGTGGGCTGCTGAGCAAGGAAGAGATGATGTAATTGATGGTTTAGAAAAATTTATCTGGCAGCAATAGGCAGGAGATAGACTCTGAAGTTATGGCGAGCAATTAAGAGATTACTGAATCCTTAAAGCATATATTCTCAAGGAATTAGTCTAAATAAGGTCAAAGGTTTATATACAAGTATTTTTGCCACAGTGCTAGAAAAGCAAAAAAGTTTCTAAAACACTAAAACAACCAAAAAAACCTCAAAATATTAAAGTTAGTTAAATAAATGTTGGTATTCCCAATTCAATAAATTTCATAAAGCCATTAAAAAACAATGTTTTTGAAAAATACTTTGTGACATGGAAAATGCTGGTAATGCAATGTTGAGTGAAAACACTGACACAAAACTGTATATGAGTTTGACCCCAATTATATAGAGAATTTTCTTAAAAATACTGTTGTGATTATCTTGCCTTAGGAAAAGATCATTAGTCATAATGAACATGTTTTTGTTGATAATGTTCTGCTTTCAGCAAATAAATTAGAGAAATCTTTCACATATCAGCATTACTTGGTTAAAAGAATGTTTTGATTCCTACTATTAGTTCAGGTTTATCTCCCTAAGCATAAGAAAGGAGGTGAGTCAATATTAATTGGACGCCATTTCTCTGGATCTTAGGAGTAAATAAACCAGTGAAAATTAAGGCCCATTTCTAGGCCTTAATTTCTGATTAAGTAACATTTCTGATCTAGTAACACTGAACCAGCGGGGAGCCAGAAGCTGATCATGGACCTCTTGCAAAGCCAATGTTCAAAAACAAAACTGAAATTATATATCCACCCTCATCTAGAAAGAAATCAAAGTCATACCAGTGGTTTTCTCTGGGAAATGGCACTATGGGTGATTTCTTTCATTGTTATGTTAATAGGCATGTGTCACTCTCATAATTGGGGGAAAATGTTTTTGTTTAATTAGCTTTATTTGCTGTTTAAATAAAGGCGCCATTGCTTAAGACTGTAAAGTGCAGACACAAAAAAACCAGACAAGACCCAGAAGTGCCTTCCAATTCAGGATATAAAGGCTTGACAGAATATAGTTTATAGTGCAGACATTTTTCATAGACTTTCCAAATAAAGAGGATTACAGGCATTTTAGGCATTAAAGAAACCTAACTAGGTAATCTTCTTTGGCTTTTCCCAAAGACTCTGTGTAGAATACAATAGAAAAGTGAAAAAGCACATTCTCTCTAACAAATGTTCCCCAAACTGCTAAGATGGCTTTCAATCAACACTGTCAGCATAGTAATACAATATGGGAACATTTTAAAATTTCAATTGCTAGTCCAAAAGAAGCAAAACACAATCCACAAAAAAGGAAAACTACACAGTATCACTGTCACAGTGATATTTTTGAAGGATACTGAGTACAGGCTCATCCTTTTCTTACACAAGTTCTCAAATCATCATTACAGAGCTCAGCACTATAGCTACTTCATAAATGCTAACAGGACTATAAGGTTACTATAATGATTTATAAAAATGAAGATGGAGTCTCCTAAATTAGCAATCTCCCTTTTCTATCAAAATAGTCAAGAGGAAAATTCCATATTGCCATAAAATTTCTATTATTTCAATTGTTAAACCAAATGGTAATGAAATGAAATTTGATGACGACTGTTATGGTCAGGGATAACCCAACCCCGTGCATGGTCTTCATGTGGAATTGACTGTGGCTTTCCTATCTGCTCCCAACTTTCCCAGGAGAAATGGACACCTCTGGATCTCTCAAAGCCTCCTGTCAACTCTAACAAGAACTTCCCTGAATAATTATGTGAAGCTCAAATAAAATTAAATTAAATATAAATCAGACATCCTCTTATTAATAAGAAGTAACTACTCAGAAAAGTTTATAATACATAAAGCATTGGTTTCTATAGTAGCAAAAGATGTATGACATAGGGAGAGAAATTAACAAAAAAATTTCACACTGTACGTTTTTGCAGTCTTTAATATGTTCATGATTTTTTCCGATCTCACACTAGAAAGCTTAGTTTTCCTAATTTGTCTTTAAACCTCTGCATTTTCGATGACCTAAAACTGGCCAATTAAACTTCTGAGGTCCAATGGCCTTATCAGAAAAACTTATTATTTAACAAATATTTATTAACCAATTACTCTCTAAAATGTACTGTTAAATAAATGTGTTGGAAAATATCTATTTATTTCACCAGTGGCAATTTTAAAACCACTAATTTGTTTTCTGTTGCCCATTAGCCATTCTCCCTCAGTTTTCTCTACCCAATAATAGATGAAAAGTAATAAAGTTCAAATATTAAAAGATCACTACCATAAAGTTTTTAACTTACTCATATTTTCTGATTCCCTGTCCAAGAACAAAGCCTAAGAATATATATAACAATGCTAAACTTCAAAACTATGATGCATCAACTGATGCATGCCAATGAAGCTTCTTTTTCAGTCTTATTGAGATAAAATTCACATATAACATTGTATTAATTCTATGCATAAGCATAATTTGATATATGCATATATTTCAAAATGACTACCAAAATAAGTTTAGTTAACACCTATAACCTCACATAGTTACAATTTTTTTCTTGTGGTGAGAACTTCTAAGATATACTCTCTAAGCAACTTTCAAAATATATAATACAGTATTGTTAACTATACTGTTAACATTACTTAACGATACCGTTAACCATATTGTTAACATATATTGTTCATGATGCAGTCACCATACTGCACACTACATCCTCAGAACTTATTTCTTATAACTGGAAGTTTGTACCTTTTGACCACCTTTGACCATTTTAGGAAGCTTTTTAAGGATACCAAATCCTACGACATCTATATGTTCAGCAGCATGATTTTATATATATATTTGGTAGCCTCTAATTGTACTGAAAATCTTGTACAAATATGACTGCACCCTGAATTTCCCCAGGCCTCCCCAACCTCCATCCAGCAGGACCTCAACACCCTCGAAAATGTTCTCAAGTGCTGAAGGTCCAAGTGTCCTCTCAAGTCAGGCGCTTATAGAATTCAGATGTGCTCATGAACAATCTTACCACATCTGCTGTGGCTCTCTGGCATCTTCTGAGTACCTCCATTTCACCTGGCACTGCTGCCATGTCACTATGCTGTACTCTGCCAGACCGTGTTGCTGCTCTTCTGCCACCAGAGGTGCCAAAGATATGTGGGGAGATGAGGATGATGCCCAGTGCCTAATGTTTACTAACATTTACCTTATAACCTGTTCATTTTCCAAAGTAATAATACTTAAATGATTGTGTCACAGAATTTTAGATTTTGTTTATGATTTGACTTTTAGAGGCAACTTGCTCTCCCCCAGTAATCAGACCTCTATTACTAGGATAGGTGTGCCTGGCCTATCCTTTCTTCAAGATGAGTTCTCTCCTTAGAAGCTCCGCAGCCCCTCTTACAAATCTTCTTTATGTCCCATGACTCTACGAGATATATCTACACATATTTAAACTCCAGCCTAGGCTCAAGCTGCGATCTCCATAAACAGTAATCACACCTACTGGAAAGCTAATTTTGGAAGAAAAAACACCTTCTTAGTTTCCTCTAGAGAAGGGCTTTTTGGTTAAAGTATGGGGTTTATTATTTTAATATAAATAATTTTTTAATTAGAACAAATCATTATATTTCTTCCTTTGGCATAAAATTTCACCAAAATAATTTAAATTATGACCCTAAAATTCCCATTTACCCACTCTCCCAGAGTAAGTGAGTATTTAAACCAGGCAAACAGAACCACTTATATTTAATGGTGTCAGAAATGGTTTGCAAAATAATTTAACCATTGGTAATCCCTGGGGCCCTTACAAATAAGGAATGAGAGAGTAGTTTAGGAATGCTCTAAGATCAGTAACATACACAGGAGTTCTAGTAACTCGTCTCCGTTTCACCTGATAATTTTCACCTGGCTAAAAGCAAGCACAAAAATAAATTGACAGAGGGTCTCAGGAAAGCTGTTTTTCTCTGCTGATCTCTTCATTTCTGTACACTTGTCCCCCCATAGAACAGTTTTCTCAGGAGTTATCATTCTTGGCAATGACAGCTAGCCTTTCCATTCCATAACTCATTTTAAGATCAACAATTTTGAAACATGACACCAATTCTTTCTTTATCCCCTCACGTGTTTAACTACCCCCTAATTCTGGAAAAAACATTTGGGCTACTTGTTAGAAAGAAATCCTGATTTTATCATAAAGTAGAATCTCCTTTACATTCTCAAAATCCTGGTTTACATTTTCAGAGGCCATATAGCATAGTAGTCAAGAGTACAGAAAATGGGAACAGATTACCCAGACTTCAAATCCAAGATTTCCCATGTATTAGTTGTATGACCTTGGGCAAGTTATTACTTAAATTCTCTCAACTCCAGTTTCCTCATATTTATGATGGGTTTGATGGAGTTCCCTGGTTGCTCAGCAGGTTAAGGATCCAGTGTTGTCATTGCTGTAGCTTGGGCCACTGCTCTGGCATTGGTTCGGTCTCTACCCTGGGGACTTCCTCATGCCACAGCATGGACAAAACCAAAGATATAGATATAGATATAGGTATATATTTATAGATATGTAATGTAGATAGATAGATGATGCTGATAATAGGATTCATCTTACAGGGTTGTTTTTAGGATTCTGTGAGTAATAGATATAAAGCAGTTAGAAGAGTTCTGGTACATAAGAAGCATTAGTTGTTATTAATACTTTAGAATTATTCTGTTAAGGACATGAGGAGGCAAAGCAGGCATGACAGGACACCAAATACCATTATCTTACCCTAAATCTAAAAGCAGGCTCTTGGATATTCGATTGGTGGCTATTGACTGACATTGAGCAAGTAACTCTCTAAACCGTTTTCTCCTCATCTATAAAATAGTACTAATTGAAAAGTACATGTAAATTACTTGGCATTGACCTGACAGGCAGTAAATATTAATATCCCCACTTCTATGCAAAATTAAACTGAAGGTCCAGACCAGTCCAATAAAGCAAGAACAATAAATAAAATGCACACAAATTCAGAAAGAACAACCCTGTCATTATTATTCAAAAATGTGATTGTCTACAAATTATTAACATAAAAATTTGATAAATATGCTAACTCTAATTATGCAAAATCTATTGTATTTCTATATGCCAGTAATAAGCAGAAAAAAAATTTAAGATGTCATTTCTTATAGCATCAAGAATATAATGTACTTAGGAATAAATCTAACAAAAGATGCACAAGACCTTTAAGGAGAAAAGTATATATGATTTTACTGACAGATTTTTTTTTTTTTTTGGTCATGCCCATGGCACGTGGAAATTCCAGGAACAGGGATTGAACCTGCATCACAGCAGCAACCCAAGCCACAGCAGTGACAACACCAGATCCTTAGCCCACTGTGCCACCAGGGAAATCCTACTGAAAGATATTAAAGACTTTAATTAATGAAGATCTATATAATGTGATAGATAGTTCTTAAGAAGGGAGGGGGGCATAGAACCCTAGACCAATAGAACAATATGAAGAGTTACCAATCCACATATAAATTGCCATTTAACATATGATAGAGGTACTGTCATAGATTAGTAGTGAAAGATGGATATTTTCTTTAATAAGTAACGATAGAATAATTTGTTTTCAATATAAAAAAATTAAACTAGACTCCTATCTCACACAATAAACAAAAATCAGTCCTGGGTAAATTAAAGACCTAAATGTGAAAGGCAAGATAATAAACCTTTTAGAAGACAATATAGTAGAACATCCTATTGTCTCAAAGTAGGGTAAGAGTTCTTAAACTGGATATAAAAAGTTCAAATTATAGGGAGTTCCCGTTGTGGTGCAGTGGTTAACGAATCTGACTAGGAACCATGAGGTTGCGGGTTCAATCCCTGGCCTTGCTCAGTGGGTTAAGGATTAGGCATTGCCATGAGCTGTGGTGTAGGTCACAGACGTGGCTCGAATCCCATGTTGCTCTGGCTCTGGCTAGGCCAGGGCTACAGCTCCGATTAGACCCCTAGCCTGGGAATCTCCATATGCTGCAGGAGTGGCCCTGGAAAAGGCAAAAAAAAAAGTTCAAATTATAAAGGAAAATACTGACTACATTAAAGTTAATATCCTCTGTTGATCAAAAAGCATTATAGGGAGTTCCCGTCGTGGCGCAGTGGTTAACGAATCCGACTGGGAACCATGAGGTTGCGGGTTCGGTCCCTGCCCTTGCTCAGTGGGTTAACGATCCGGCGTTGCCGTGAGCTGTGGTGTAGGTTGCAGACGCGGCTCGGATCCCGAGTTGCTGTGGCTCTGGCGTAGGCCGGTGGCTACAGCTCCGATTCAACCCCTAGCCTGGGAACCTCCATATGCCGTGGGAGCGGCCCAAGAAATAACAACAGACAAAAAAAAAAAAAAAAAAAAAAAAAAACTCTTAAAAAAGCATTATAAAAAGTGAGGGGGGAGTTCCCGTCGTGGCGCAGTGGTTAACGAATCCCACTAGGAACCATGAGGTCGCGGGTTCGGTCCCTGCCCTTGCTCAGTGGGTTAACGATCCGGCGTTGCCGTGAGCTGTGGTGTAGGTTGCAGACGCGGCTCGGATCCCGCGTTGCTGTGGCTCTGGCGAAGGCCGGTGGCTACAGCTCCGATTCAACCCCTAGCCTGGGAACCTCCATATGCCGCGGGAGCGGCCCAAGAAATAGCAACAACAACAACAACAAAAGACAAAAAGACAAAAAAAAAAAAAAAAAAAAAAAAAAAAAGTGAGGGGACAAGACCAATCTAAGCAAAGATAATTGCAACTTGTTATGTAAGGGAATGCAAAATATACTTTTAAACTTCTGCAAATCAGCAAGAATGACAACCAACCAAATAGAAGAATAGAGTACAAATAGCCCACAAACACAGGATGTTCAACCTCATGGCAAATTAGAGAAATTAAACACATGAAAGACAATTCCAAAACTTCCAGACTTAAGTGTGACATAATCAACTGTTTATAAGACTGAGGAGCAATGAGAATTCTCATACTGCTGGTGAGAATATAAATTGGTACAACACTTTTGGAAAAAAGCTTGGCATTACCTAGTAAAATTAAGCTTGCAAATATACTCTATGATCCAATGTTCCCACCCCCAACCATAGACCCCAGAGAAATTTTTTTTTCTTTTGTCTTTTTTAGGGCCACACCCACGCCATATGGAGGTTCCCAGGCAAGGGGTCTAATCAGAGCTGCTGCTGCCAGCCTATGCCAGAGCCACAGCAACATGGGATCCAAACCAAGTCTTCAACCTACACCACAGCTCATGGCAATGCCAGATCCTTAACCCACTGAGCAAGGCCAGGGATGAAACCCACAACGTCATGGTTCCTAGTCAGATTCATCTCTGCTGTGCCATGACGGGAACTCCTTTTTTTTTTTTATTCCTAGAGAAATCTTGTATATGGATACCAAGAGATATATGTAGAAGGGTGTGTACTGCGGTATCATTTATTATAGTGAAAACTGGAAAACAATCTCAATGCATTCAACAAACTAGATCAATAAGTTGTGATATATTTTCATATCAAATAGCATACAGCAATTAAAATTAATTTACTATAGCTACCAACCAACATGAATGGATCTCAAAAATAAAGTGTTGGAGTTCCCGTCGTGGCGCAGTGGTTAACGAATCCGACTAGGAACCATGAGGTTGCGGGTTCCGTCCCTGCCCTTGCTCAGTGGGTTAACGATCCGGCGTTGCCGTGAGCTGTGGTGTAGGTTGCAGACGCGGCTCGGATCCCGCGTTGCTGTGGCTCTGGCGTAGGCTGGTGGCTACAGCTCCGATTCAACCCCTAGCCTGGGAACCTCCATATGCCGCGGAAGCGGCCCAAGAAATAGCAACAACAACAACAACAAAAAAGACAAAACAAAAAAAAACAAAAAAAAACAAAAATAAATAAAATAAAATAAAGTGTTAAAAAAAAAGTCATGGAAGAATATGTATGGTATGGTTTCATTTATACAGAATTTAAAAATGGTCCAAACTAAACAATGCAACATTTAAGGAACATATAAATAAGCAATGATGACCATAATGAAAAGTTTAAAAAAGGATTAACAAAGTTCTGAACTGTAGCTACTTCTAGAGACGGAGGACATAGAAGGGACTTCCGGGATATGGCAATGTTCTTCTCAGCCTGGGTGCTAAACATAGAGGAACCTATTTTATTTTTCTTTAAACTGTACATAGATATTTTCATACATTCTTTTGTATGCCTGCTATATTTTATGATAAAAAGAAGACTAAAAACGTTTGACATATATCTTGATTATCTGAATTTTTCAGACAAAAATATTTTTTCCTAAATTATGAGAATAACTGTTCCAGTCTCCTTTTTTGCACTTATAAAAGGGAGTCACAGAACTTGAGGTTTCTCTCTATGATAAAACTGAAAGAAGTATTTTCATTTCATGCACACAATCCCTGTCTACTTCACAATAGGTTTTAATTAAGCAGTATAGGTTTCAATAGTCACTCAAAGCATGGTAGGAAATTATATCACATCCCTTGTATTCTTAACAGCATTCATAATATTCAAGAAATATTGCTCTATAGCTGTGTTGTCCAACAGAAATATTGCATAAGCTAAATGCTATGCTTAAACTTTCTAGTAGCCTCATTTTGACATCTGATCAGTATTTTTAAATGATTAATGTTTTACATTCTTTTTCATATTAAATTTTCAAAATTCAGTGTGTATTTAATACTTACACCATCTCTCAATCTAGACTAGCCTCATTTCAAGTGCTCAACAGCCACATGGGGCTCATGACTACCACACTGAACAGCACTGTTCTATAGAATCCACATGAATGATGATCCACTTAGCATCGCTTTAGAAGTTAAGACAGACCCACCCACCAAACCCAGAAGCCTATTAGGCCTCCAAACTACAAAGGAGTTTTCTAATTTTAGCTTTAAGTAGAGGTAAATACCTTATTCACACAGAACAATAGAACTAGTAAATTTTCTCTTTATGTCCCTGAATTTCCTCTGGATTAGGCCTAACAGGAACTTCTTGTAAAAGGGAAATAATAATGCTTTAGAGTTCTTAAGCCCATTTTTCTCAGGAATCTAAAAAATTTTAAGAACATTGGTCACTAATCAACAGTCTTGACATACTCTGCCCTTGCAATTCATGCATATTTAGAAAAACTGAGCCTTAGAAAGAATGGCTAACATAACATATGGAGACAGAAAGTGAACCCAGGTCTGGGATTCTGAGTCCCTGAGCTAATACCCCTGAGCTAACCTACCCCTTAGATTATTAGATTTTCCTTTGCTTCCACCTGTCCAATCATTCATGCTTAATTCCTTATAATATTTCGTATTATACCTACTCCACTCTATTTCAATATTCTCCCACCCCTCGGTTGGGTGCAGGAACCAAATTTAATATGTTAACTTCATGCCATATTTAGTAATATCGCTAAAAAGAAAGGCATAATTGGTAAAAGTTTTGTTTCCTTATTTTTTAAGGACCAAATATTATAATTTTTGTAGAACAACTTTTGTAGCAATAAAAGCCAAATACTAATTACCAGAAAGCTGGAGAATGAGATCTTCAATATTTATGAGATTTTTCTTCTGACTCATTTTCACTATTTTGCACAGGAAATGTGAATTTTCTTGGTAAGTGTTGTTTAGCAAGTGCATTCATTTTCCAGAAGTAATTGCATAAAGGTGTTACTAATAAGAACCAAGCATTTACTCTCTGGGACTCATCTGTATGCTTACACACATACTCTCATTTTCCTGGTCTTTCCCTATTTTTTAAAACTGTATTTTATCCACAGCAACACCAAATATTATTTAACTAGCCTCCAGTACAATGGTTTTTTTGACTTTGAGATTTCATAAACCAACAAAAAAATACATGTTTTAATGGAGGGACTAGCATAAAACTGACAACTTCTTATTTTGCCGATTATGGTTATAAAAATAATTAAAATCTACCACTTATTTTATCACCATCATTTCATTAGAGCAGTGGTTCTCAAAATTCAGCATGCATCAACCATCAATTGGAGGACTTGTTAAAACATAAATTGCTAGCCCCACCTGCAGATTCTGATTCAGTAGGTCTAAGTAGGGTCCAAGAATTTGTATTTCTAACAAATTCCCACATGATATTGATGAGGCTGTTCTGGCAAAGCACACTTTGAAAATCACCACATTGAAGCCAGTTTAGTAGCAAAAATGAAGAAAGATCATCTCAGAATAAAGGAGAATCATTTAAACTAAGTAAATTTAGCTTATGTTTCTCATTTCTCCTGAGGTCAGTAAAAATTTCACAAACACTAAGTCTTTGATATAGTATCTGAAAACCAGTGTGCATGCATGCTGCCTAAGGTAGCCCTAACCAGCCACATGCGGCTATTAAACATTTGAAATACAACTAATCCAGGAGTTCCCGTCCTGGCGCAGTGGTTAACTAATCTGACTAGGAACCATGAGGTTGGGAATTCGATCCCTGCCCTTGCTCAGTCAATTAAGGATCCGGCATTGCTGTGAGCTGTGGTGTGGGTCAATTAAGGATCCGGCGTTGCCGTGAGCTGTAGTGTGGGTCGCAGACATGGCTCGGATCCCGCGTTGCTGTGGCTCTGACGTAGGCCACAGCTCCAATTAGACCCCTAGCCTGGGAACCTCCATACGCTGCCGGAGCAGCCCTAGAAAAGGCAAAAAGGCAAAAAAAAAAAAAAATAATGAAATACAACTAATCCAAATTGAGATGTGCTATAAATATAAGATACACACTGAATTTTAAAGATTTACTACCAAAAAAGAATGCAAAATATTTCAGAAATAATTTTTATACTGATCCAATGTTAAAATAATATTTTGGATATATTGCGGTAAATAAAAGTTATTAAAATAATTTCAGGAGTTCCCGCTGGGGCTCAGTGGAAACAAATCTGACTAGGAACCACGAGGTTTCATGTTCAATCCCTGGCCTCGCTCAGTGGGTTAAGAATCCAACCGTTGCTGTGACCTGTAGTGTAGGTGGCAGGTGCAGCTCAGATCTGGCGTTGATGTGGCTCTGGCATGAGCCAGCAGCTACATCTCCGATTCTACCCCTAGCCTGGGAACCTCCATATGCCACGAGTGCAGCCCTAAAAAAATAAATTAAAATAATAATAATTTCACACTTCACTTTTAAAATGCGGCTACTAAACAAACTTAAATTACACATGTGGCTCCCAGCATAATTCTATCAGATGGCACTGCCTCAAGCAGGGGTTCTCAGTGTGGTCTCTGGACCAGCAGCATAAGCATCACCTAAGAACATGTGAGAAAAAAACATTCTCAGAGGGAGTCCCAGACTTACCAAGTCAGAATTTCTAGGGATGAACCCAGCAATCTGCATTTTAATAAACCCTCCAAAAGATTCTGATCCAGGTTAAAGTTTGAGAATCATTGCTAGAACAGCTTTAATCAAAATTTTATGTGCATACAAGTCACCTGGGGAGCTTTTAAAAATACAGATTCTAGTTCAGTAGGTGGAGGATGCAGGACTCAAGATCCTGCAAAATTTTTTCATTATGAAATGCACTGCACATTTTATTTACCGCTGGTTCTTTTTTTTTTAATTTTATTGACGTATAGTTGATTTACAATGTATGAATTTCTACAAGATTCTGCAATTTTAACGAGCTCCCATATGACGTTAGATGCTGCTGGTCATCCTTTGGGCTGCAAAGACCTGGAACATTTACACTTTCCATGGATCACCCTGACCAATATACATTACAAACGAATTGACACACATCTCCAACTCCAAAGGATTACAATTGGGCTGATTATAAGATTCCAGTTAGGCTGCTCTAAGAGAAAGGAATTGTGTTCCTCTGACAGAAGAAATTTTATCCAGACCCTTTGAGCTATAAATAAATTCTTCCACTTAATTGTTTGCATTATCAGACAACCTGCCATGTTCATCTAATAAGAAAGTGTGTGTTTGTGTTCCTATTTTTCCAGTAGGTTAATGGTGATTCAATATATTTAGAGCTGGAAGCTACTTCTACCAGGCTGGAACATTTGAATGAAAAATGGGCACTCCAGCTACATTTCCCTTGGCAAAGTGATCCATTTAATCAGCACTGTTGTTTATATCTAGATAGTGGGTTTTAATCTGAGTTACTACCTGCTGATTTTAACTAAGAGAAGGAGGATAAGGAAAGGAGAGGAAACTCTTAAGCTCTTCAAGTCAATCTGTAGTTTATCCATCATGACAAGAACCACTAGAGACAAGAGTAGAGCTTCTCAAATTTTGCTTGGTTTCCAGGAGACTCCCATCAAACATCCAAGAAACAGCTGCCCCTATATCTGAAAGAGGTGTTATTTTTCTTGATTGTCTCCTCTGAGTCTCCTATGTTTCCCCCACAATTTGCTATAGTAGAAGAATACAGAAAGACAAACATATTTACAATTGTCTGGAGGTGGGAAAAAAAAGCTCACAGTCCAACTAAAAAGATAGAAAGTAATTATTAGTTGCTTAGCTTGTGTCATGTCATGCTACTTAAATACACCAGAATACAGAAATGAAAAGTTAAGAAACACATCTTCTATAAAGTTTTGCCAATAGAGTTTGAAGTAAAACTACAGAAAGCTATATTTTTTTAACCAAAATCTATCACTTTCAGTGTTTATTCCTAGTATCAAAGAGAAACAGAGAATTAAATGGGTGAGTTTTTTAATATGAGATTTATTACCCTTCTCTTACATTTTGACAAAATCCTAAAACATATGGTACATAATGTATGCTAGGTAAAAACGTGCTGTAAAATTGATTTTTGGTGTATGTACATATGTATATGTCTATATGTATATCCTTTTTGTTTTTTCAACATTTATGCAGTGACTTAAACCCAATCATTAAATTCAGTTTATAAAATTCTTAGTCATGAGAAGTTAGTCAACTTTATACCTAGTCTATATGTCATTTGAAGACACAAAAAGTTACATAACACTAGGTCAGTTAAATGAAAAATTTGGCTATTGAGATCTGTGAAGATAGCTCCTTATGTTGCTATAAATATAAAACAATCATTTATTATTTGGATGGAGAAAGTAAAAACAAGCTACATAAATCATTGGGTTAACTACAACACAGGAAAAGATTAAATTCAAATGGTTATTGTACTTGAGAACAAATAATTTGTGTCTTCTGCATGAGTTTAGATACATATGTAGTAGAACAAGGCAGGTTTTTGTAAAAACTGAATTTGCCTGGAAAGGAAAGTGCCTGGTGGTGTCAGTGAAGAATGAACAAGGCATCCTGGAGGGCCTGGATATCTCCTGGGGCAGGACACTCAGTCTCCCTCTGGCGGTAGAGAGCAGTGTGACAAATTCCCCTTCCACAGATCTGGTTTTGGATCCAGGCCATTCCAGTCACCAGCATGTTGACTTGAAGAAGTCACTTAGTCTCTTACACTCCAGTTTCTTCAAGTCATTTTCTCTTTTTGCTATTTCTTGGGCTGCTCTCGCGGCATATGGAGGTTCCCAGGCTAGAGGTCGAATCGGAGCTGTAGCTGCCAGCCTACACCACAGCCACAGCAACGCCAGATCCGAGCCGCGTCTGCAACCTACACCACAGCTCATGGCAACGCCGGATCCTTAACCCACTGAGCAAGGGCAGGGATCAAATTCCCAACCTCATGGTTCCTAGTCAGATTCGTTAACCACTGCGCCATGACAGGAACTCCTCTTCAAGTCATTTTGACCCTGAGTGAATAGCAATGTTTTCCCCAGTGATCTCTGTAGATTTTTTTTTTCCTTAGACTCTAGCACCCTGTGATTTTTAGTTCCTTTTGAAATGCAGGGTGACAACATCTGCTTTTTAGCATTGGTGAATGTATTAAAAATATTACATGCATGGTGCCTGGAACACATCAGTACCTGTACTATGCAAATGTGGAGGCAAACCCAGGAAAACTGGGTATGCAATAGGCAGAGCTGCAGAGAGACTCATCGCCACACCTTCTGTTGCCCTCCTACCTAGTAATTCTGAGCCTTTGAACTTTGACTCCTCTAAGGAATGGGAGAGATACTTATTTTCTTTGATTAAAGGACAGAATGTTGCATAATGTTTTTCATACCATGGGATTTTTAACTAGTTCAGAAACCAATGCTTATTCTGCTAAGTTGCCATTATACATTTTCCTTACCTTCACAGGTCCTGGCTTTGTTCATTTTTTTATTTGTTTATTCACCTAACACCTACAATGTTAGATTTTTTTTATTGCAAGAGGAATTTTTTTATGCCTGAGAGAGCACATGAAGCAGAGAGCTCAAGCTCAGCACCACTCAGCTGAACGTTCAGCCAAAAGATGATACCAAGTACAGATGACATGACGATAAGGTCAGAAAGGTTCCACGCTGCAATCAGAGTAATGTACCAACTCCTTGTATGTTCCCTGTTGACCTCCCAGGAGTACCTGTACTGCTCTCTGTACCAACTATCCTGAGAGAGTTCAAACACTGCCTTCTTCCAAAAGTGTCCTTCATACCTCCAGCCCCCTCCCCATATCCATGCACCAGTCACAGTGTACTTCATTGTCTGCTACACTGATGTTCCTCCCAGAGACCAGCAGTTATCAAACTTTATCTGAATCACCTCGAGGGCTTGAGTAACCAGCATGCTGTCCCCCACCCCCAGTTTCTGATTTAGTATGTCTGGGGTGGGCCATGAGAATTTGTATTTCTAACAAGTTCCCAGGAATGCTGATGCTGCTGGTCCAAGACTACACCTTAAGAACCTCTGCTCTAGTGTACCAGTTCCTTGAGAAGAACTTCAATTTCTTTTATTTAGTATCCCTAGCACCCAACACAGAGTCTGACATATTGGAGACATTCAAACAATATCTGTTGAATGGAAGAAATGAGTGAAATAATGAATCTCTTGTCATTTCATTTGGAGATGGAATGACAATTGGTCTCATAGTACAAGAACCCAAGACAATCCTCCATTAGTATTGAGCTTCTCTTAAAACAAGCAGAGGGTGAAGGCCACTCTGCTGGGCTCTGAGCTACCATCTAGTGCTGCTGAAAGCTGTTACATGAAAACACAAATTTTATTTTTAATACATAAAAATCACCCCATAGGATCACACAATTGGTTTGACTGGAGATAAAAATGGTAAACCTCCTCATCTGTTAAATATCTCCTCTTTGATAGTATTCATATGCAAATACGTAAAAGACCAAGAAAACACACCAGCACTAGAAATGTCTGTAGGACCATGAAATTCATCTCAAAATATATTACATGCTATTTCCCAAGATCAACACCCTAAAACAAGCTGATCAGAATTCCCTGATTATCTGGGAGTCTCGATTAAAACGCAAATACCCAAAGCCCTCCCATAGAGGGTCTGAATTCAGTAGGCATGTGATGGGCTCATAGAATCCATCTTTTTAACAAGTTACTGGTGGGGCCCAGATGGTGGCCTTTTTAAGTCCTCCAGGTTATTTTAATGTGCAGCTACGACTGAGGATCATGTCAAGATCCCAAGTGGAAGTTTTCTTATGAAATTATTTTTCACCTGAAACAGGTTATGTCATGGTGCAAAAGGCCAGGTTCTCAACCTGGAATGTGGCTTTATTGCCCTTTGGTTTCCCAGAGGGAATAAATATGTAAAAGCATTTCTACCAAAGATCAAGTTTTGCGTCATAGCTCTATGGGGCTTGAGCCACTCCAACAATAACAATAGGGACATTAGTCAAAAAACCTCAGGAAAAGGGGAAACTTGTCACAGGATGATGCCAATTACTCAGTTATTCTGAACTCAAAAACTAAACCTTTAATACTTGTCTTATGGCATCAGAACCAATGGGTATGATCTGGAGAAGTAATCAGCATATCAAAATCTTATGCTGGGACAATGTCAGGGTAAAATAAAGGTAGGCTCCGGAATGTTAGGAGGAGTGGAACTACAAATAGTCTTGCACTTGAGTGTACATATGGTGGTATCAACAATTAACCTCCACTGAAAAAAAATTTTCCTGTTTATATGTATGCTGTGGTGAAAAACATTTGCTGTCCTTGGTTATTATGTTTTGAAAAGAACTTCCTTTGCGCCAAGTTTATTTAAAGGTGAATTACAGCTTTAACTCAGAAAGTAAGAACTGCTACCTTTTAAAATCAAATTATCTTGGAATCACACTTGCTTTCCTACTTCTCTTTACTTTCTTACCTTTGCGTTAAGTCCAAAGAATAAAATCCAAGTATCTCATCAACACACTCTGATTAGCCTCTGCTCAAGGATCTAGGGGAGGTTAGTCAGACTACGTGAGGTCTGAGACACTGTGGTTCATCAAATTGTTTAACATTATTGTGTAATAAAAGTAAGTGCTTTCCAAAATGAACAGGAGACAAAAAAAGAAAAGTATATAGGCTTCCAGGATATACATTCATGGGGACTTTACAGCTAAGTCATTTTTCTGAAAAATAAATAGTGTTGTAAAGTGCCATTCATTATTAGCCCATCACCAGAACACAGGAGTCTCTGGATAAATGTTTGATGATATTAGCTTCCTTTCAATAACTACCCATGTCTTTCATTAAACAACTACCATCAAAAAAATCATTTCTTCTAAAAGAATAATTTGAGGCATGAAAAGATACAAATTTGCAAACTAAAGTTCATTACATTTTTAATAAGAATTTCGAGCTCAGTAAAGATTTTATGCCCAAATATATTATAAAGAAATAGATATGATGCTACATTAAAAGGTTATCACACTGGGAGCTCCCGCCTTGGCACAGCGGAAACGAATCCAACTAGGAACCATGAGGTTGAGGGTTTGATCCCTGGCCTCTCTCAGTGGGTTAAGGATCCGGCGTTGCCATGAGCTGTGGTGTAGCTGGCAGACAACAGCTCAGATCTGGCGTTGCTGTAGCTGTGGTGTAGGCCATCAGCAACAGCTCCAATTAGACACCTAGCCTGGGAACTTTCATATGCCACGGGTGCGACCCTAAAAGGCAAAAGACAAAAAAAAAAAAAAGTTTACCACACTAGATTCATTTTCTTCTTCCCTTTTTCCCATAAACAAAGCCCCAGCTTTCCCTTAAAAAGGATCAGGTCTGAGATCCATGCAATAGTCTCCACATCTATGTCTGCAAAGTCTTTGGGTATCATTTGATCCGTTGGAATTTACTGTTCATGATGGGAGCCTGGGCTGCACAGACTATGAGAGGGGGGCATTACAGCAGGCTCACATCCTTACTAGGTCTCCCACCCCAACCCCTCCCCAAACTTGCGAAACTCATCCTTAACAACTCCTTGTATGAGAGATAAAATAGTCATGATATGCAGATAAACCTATTCCCGAAAGGAGAAATAAAAATAACCTCCCTCTCCCCTATAACCTAGATTCACATGGCTATTTAAATTTGCTAATTTCAATAAAATTTAAAACTCCAGGAGTTCCCGTCATGGCGCAGTGGTTAACGAATCCAACTAGAAACCATGAGGTTGCGGGTTTGATCCCTGGCCTTGCTCAGTGGGTTAAGGATCCGGCGTTGCCATGAACTGTGGTGTAGGCACAGACGAGGCTTGGATCCCCCATTGCTGTGGCTGTGGCGTAGGCCAGCGGCTACAGCTCCGATTCATCCCCTAGCCTGGGAACCTCCAAATGCCACGGGAGTGGCCCTAGAAAAGGCAAAAAGACAAAAAAAAAAAAAAAAAAAAAAAAAACCCTCCATTCTTCAGTTGCACTAACCACATTTCAAGTGCTCAATAGCCATTTGTGCCTAGTGGCCACTATATTCAACAACAGACACAGAAAGACCTTTTGGACAGGACTAGTCTCCAGAGGGCATAGCTAAGAAGGGAAATAATGGTTCCTTTACCACTTGAAGTGTCAACCAAGAAGGAGAGAAGAAAGAAATAGGGAAGTCCACTATTTCTCCAAGCATATTTTCAGTTCTACAAATCTACCTCCTTTTTCTTCCCCCACAGGGCCTCCCCTTTCTCCTCCTCAATTTTCCCCTTATTTCCTGAACACAGAGGAGGAAGACAGCAGTAGTGTGTGAGAGATTTTGAGGGCAATTTTTTTTTAAGTGGCAAATACATCTTGTGTTCAAAATATGGTACTATGCCTGCATTCACACTGCTGCCCCACACAGTAAACTAGCTCACTGAGGTAGCTTCCAAAGAGAAGTTGCTCTTACAATTCCTTGATGCTCAGCAGGGGCACATTTATTCAGTTATAATTATTTTTGTCATACAATCATCATAATGGTTGGTAGTCAGAATTCACATTCATGCTTTCTCAAGTAATAGCCTTGACAGATTAATTTCAAAGAGAAGCTAATAAAAACAACAGTTTTACTATTAATGAAGACTGACCTTGCTACTACTTTTATGTTATCTTTATTCTCTTATTTGATTTTATTTTAGGCTGCACCTGCAGCATGCAGAAGCTCCCAGGCCATGGATTAAAGCCGTGCCACAGCAGCAACTCAAGCCACAGGAGTGACAATGCTGGATCCTTAACCTGCTGTACCAACAGGGAACTTCACTAGGTAAGTTCAGCATAATAAAAAAGCTGATTGCCAGCAATATTACATATATTAAAATATAAAGAAGAATAATGACTGACAGCAAGGAAGTCATTTTTTTCTTCATGGGTGAAAAGCACAATCTTTTTATTTCCAAGACACCTGGGTGGAGCGGAAAAGACTGGCTTCAGCAGACATTAGTAACATTCTCCAATATTCAGCTGTTCTCCACTTTAAGGAAATTATAACTCTCCCATCCCCCTGAACCTAATATGGCCATGTAATTATTTCTGACAAATGAAATGAGCGAAAGTGAGTATATCACTTTCAGGAAAAAAGTATTATTTGGCAGTTTTTGACTCCATGCTTCTCCTGCCCTGCTTTGATAAGTCCTAAAGCATTGTACTGGCAGGTCACATCTCAAGATGGTAAAATTGCTATCTCTCTAGAAGATGACTACCTAGAGCAGAATTCCCCATCCACCTACACACCAATCTACATTGGACATGAAGGGTGAGCAATAAATAAATCTTTCTTGTTTTAGCCTTGATATTTGGGGCCATTTTTATTACAAGCAACTAGCCCATTCTGACGAGTACACAAAACCATGACCAACATGTCTTTCTCTACTGGCATAGCAAATTGTCACTATTTCTTAGAGATATGAAACCAGATTTTTCCAAGTGTTTGTCAGTTAGACATCTTTAGAAATACATGTTAGAGCTTTGCCTGTGAGCACTTCTCCAATAAAACACCATGATATATCAAGGATCTACTAATACATTACACCCCCATTGCCTGGAGCTGTCCTTTCAGTACCGTTGAAATGTTATCCCTGCCCTCTGACTCTTCCATGTGATTCCTTCCCTGACATGTCTTTCCTCCTGTGCTCACTGGAATGGACCTCAATGAAAGCATAATACATGCACAATTACTACTCATATATAAGAAAGTGAAATCCTAGGAGGAAGAACTCTTGTATGACTCATTTTTTTTTCCCCAACATGTAGCACATTATCTGAGAGCAGACAACTACTAACCATCTGAGTGGAGAATGAATAGACAGATATATTTACAAGTGTGCTCATACCTCCTCTAGTGTGTCTGTAACCTCTATTTTTATCCTCCTCTTCCAGGACAATCTCAAATAAATATACAAACTTGTAAAGACAATGTACTTGTTATGCAAACACAGTTTCAGGGTCAAGTCTTTGATGCCACACCCTGATTTTGTAGTTGTATTACATTGTGGTTAAGTCCGTGACATTTGGAATCAGTCAGCCTAGACTCTGATTCTGATTCTGCTACTTACCAGCATTACAGTCCTGGACAAGTTGCTGAACTTACCTAGGGCTCAATTCTCTCATCTGTAAAATGAAAATATAGAAAGTACTTCTCCCACAGGCTTGTGAGCACTCAATGCCTGTGAGGCACTAAGCCCAGGGCATGACAGAGCCAGCCCTCCTCCACCAGTGTTAGATTGCAAGCTTTGCTTGCTCAGTTGCCCCTTGAGCAGCTCTCACATCACACAGATGCTTGGGAGAAATACCATAGCTTAGGCCCTACTTCTAGCCACCTCAAACAAGACCTGCATCCATACCCCCCAGGTGACTTGCATGCACTACTCCAGAGTACTGTCTAGTTGCAAAATTTTCTAATTTAAAATAATTTCAAAAGGTATGAATGATCCCGGTTTCTTGGATCATCCTTTTTGGCTTTTTTGTTTTTTGGACTGCACCCACAGCATATGGAGGTTCCCAGGCTAGGGGTCTAATCAGAGCTGTAGCCACTGGCCTATGCCAGAGCCACAGCAACGCAGGATTCGAGCCATGTCTGTGACCCACACCACAGCCCACAGCAACGCCGGATCCCCAATCCACTGGGGGAGGCCAGGGTTCGAACCTGCAACCCCATGGTTCTTAGTTAGATTTGTTAACCACTGAGACACGACTGGAACTCCTTGGATCATTCTTAAAACAGTGGTTCAAACCCCTCACTGTGAGACAGAATCACAAGGTGAACTCTTGTTTTTGTTTTCTTTTTATGGCCACACCTGAGGCATATGGAAGTTCCCAGGCTAGGGGTCTAATCAGAGCTGCAGCTGCTAGCCTACCCCACAGCCACAGCAACACCGGATCCAAGCTGCATCTGTGTCTTACGCCACAGCTTTCAGCAACGCTGGATCTTTAACCTACTGATGGAGGCCAGAGTCAAACCCACATCTTCACAAAGACAATGTTGGGTCCTTAACTTGGTGACCCACAACAAGAAATCCCACAAGGTAAACTTTTATCTTTTTTTTTTTTTTTTCTTTTTTCAGGGCTGCACCTGAGGCACATGGAGGAGGGTCCCAGGCTAGGGTTGAATCAGAACTGTAGCTGGCAGCCTACGCCACAGCCACAGCAAAGCAGGGTCTGAGGTATGTCTGCAACCTACACCACAGCTCATCACAATGCCCACCAAGAGAGGCCAGGGATTGAACCTGCGTCCTCATGGATACTAGTCAGGTTTGTTAACCACTGAGCCACAACAGGGACTTCCACAAGGTAAACTTTCAAAGAAATTATCCACATCTGGGCCCAACCCTACCCACCCACCCTAAACCACCTCAACCCCCTAGAGACTGTCACAAGACATTTGCAAACTTTAATTAATACTGACACATTGCTTTCCAGAATGGCTATACAGTTCAGACTACCATCGACACTATATGGGGATTCTCACTGCCCACATTCTTGCCAATGCTTGTTACTGTCCACCTTTTAATTTTTGTCAAGTGATAATCTATTTAAATTTGTTGTTCTCCGATTACTATTGTTTCAGCATCTGTTCATATTATATATATTCATTATATTTTCCAGTTCACCCTTGCAAAAATAACCTATTCATATCTTTTCACCATTTCTGTTGATTTTCTTATCTTTTTCATGTTATCTTGCAGTAGATAATTGTATTTTTTTACATTAATTATTTGTTGCTTTTAAAATTTTAAATATCCCTTCCCAATCTATCACCTGTCAGTCAAATTATCCATCATCTTTCTACATTTTCTATGGAAAATAGTAAGGACTTTTGGTAAAATAACATTCTCTTTCCTTTAAGGTAGAATGGAGGAACACGAAGGCCTTCAGCTTTCATAATTGCAAAACCATTCCTTCATCAAACCATGAGACACAATGACTAAAGAGGGAGCCCAAAAAATAAATTTGAAGTTCTAATTACCAGACCACTAAATTGGTGATTAAGGAATGCTTTTGTTGTATTCTATTACTAAGTTGAAGCCATTTTTTATTTACCCCACCTTGTTCCACAAAGAATCCGAGGAAGCTTATAAGAAAACAAGCAATAAAATTGAAAAATATAAATAACAAAAAAATCAGGAACAAGGAAAACACAGAGCAGAATAGAAGGTCAAGACCAGAAGGAAACTGAGAATGCAGATATGTAGGCCATAGGGTCCCACAAAGTTATTAATGTTAAGCCAAAAATTTGGCTCTGAGCTTCTTGGCAACCAGAGGGAAAAGGGAAAAGGGAATACAATCAGGATAAGCTTTTTCCTGGCCCTGAGTTCCAAAGCAATTTCTCAGGTGGGCTTCACACTGGGGATGGCTCCCTCACCAAGATCGCTGTGGTAAAAGCTGTGGATCTCGTTTCTTGTAACAGCTTTCAGTGAAATCTAATGGCTACCAAACTAATGGAAAGTAACTAACATCACCCAGTTAAATGTGAGGAGAAAATGAAGCGGAGAGAAGGAGACAAAAAAAAGAGAGTCCATCCAAGTATGTAGTCTTTGAGAGTCCAAATTAGCATAGGAGTTGGAGTTCCCATCATGGTGCAGCAGAAATGAATCGACTAGAAACCATGAGGTTGTGGGTTCGATCTCTAGCCTCACTCAGTGGGTTAAGGATCCGGTGTTGCCATGAGCTGTGGTGTAGGTTGCAGATGCAGCTCAGATCTGGAGTTGCTGTGCCTCTGGCATAGGCTAGCAGCTACAGCTCCAATTCGACCCCTAGCCTGGGAACCTCCATGTGCCACGGGTGCGGCCCTAAAAAGACAAAAGACAAAAGAAAAAAAAAATTAGTATAAGAGTCAAACCAAAAATATCTGGAAGAGTTAATGACATATTAGTTAAGATACTAATTGCTAAAATAGAAAGCCCTGAAAATCTCAGTGGCTTAATGCTGACTTGGAAAAATTTGGGAATAGAAGTTTATTTCTCATTCATGTAAATCCAAAGTGGGAACCAGGTTCCTTCCATCCTGAGGCCCTACCATATTCAATATATGGGAAAAAAGCATAGAGAACAATATATGAGAGGTTTTTCTGAGCCAGACTCAGAAGTGATCACTTCTGCTCATATTCCACTGGCTAGAACTTAAACATGTTCAGCCACAAATGATCAGTTGTGTCTTTTGAACATTTCTTCATAACTTCACTTTTCTAAATCCAAGGTTCAGCAAAATACAGCCTGCAGGTGAAGTCTGTTTCACCACTTCTTTTTACAAGACCCATGAGCTAAGAATGATTTCTACCTTTTATGGTTGAAAAAAATCAAAAGAGGAATAATGTTTTGCAACACATGAAAATTTTATGAAATTCAAATTTCGACCTCCATAAATTAAAGTTTTATTGGAGCACAGGCACACTCATTTGCTTATATATCATCCCTGGCTGCTTCTGCACTACACAACAGCAGAGTTAAATAGTTGCAACAGAGACCGTATGACTGGCAAAGCCAAAATATTTTTTATCTGGCCCTTTATAGAAAAGGTTTGCCAACTCCTACTTTAAACTGAATGAGAGTTGATAAGAGTTAAACAACAGATACTCCTAGACAGTGACCTGCAACACAAATACTCCTGATTGGTGGCTGAAGTGAATCTGTAGCCATCAGTGACCAAATCAGCTGACGATAAAGTTGAAATCTTTAGGGAACACTGAGGAGTCTGAACAAGATATTGGCCAGTCCTCCACATGCAGAATTGGATCAAAGAGAAACTGCAGACCAAGCCAGAATTTTTCATAAGAAGCATTTCTGGATCATACCCATTCAAAAACAAATTAAAAAATGATTAATTATCCATTTTTTACATAGGCAAGAAGGAAAATATTTGCTTTCCAAACACTTGCTTATTTGGAATTTGTCTTCCAAATTTCTCAAGTAGAAAGCACTTCATAGAATTGTTAGCTATTACAATAGTGTGGCTTGGTTTTAATAATCTTAAATAATTTTTTTTTTTTTTTTTTTTTTTTTTTTGTCTTTTTGCTATTTCTTGGGCCGCTCCTGAGGCATGTGGAGGTTCCCAGGCTAGGGGTCAAATCGGAGCTGTAGCCACTGGCCTATGCCAGAGCCACAACAACGCGGGATCCGAGCCGCATCTGCAACCTACACCACAGCTCACGGCAACGCCAGATCCTTAACCCACTGAGCAAGGCCTGGGATCGAACCTGCAACCTCATGGTTCCTAGTCAGATTTGTTAACCACTACGCCACGACGGGAACTCCTAATCTTAAATAAATTTAAATAAAATATAAATGTTTTAAATAATTTATCATTTTGTTATAGAAAGGATACTGTTTTCTGAGGCTTGTAAATACCTTAATTTCAACGGTGAAAAGGTAAAGAATAAGATAAATAGCTAAGACTCATATTTTATAGAACCAAATATCAAGAATTTTAGGAGTTCCTGTCATGGCGCAGTGGTTAACGAATCCAACTAGGAACCAAGAGGTGGTGGGTTCAGTCCCTGACCTCGTTCAGCGGGTTAAAGATCCGGCATTGCCGTGAGCTGTGGTGTAGGTCGCAGACGTGGCTTGGATCCCCAGTTGCTGTGGCTCTGGTGTAGGCCAGGGTGTACAGCTCCAATTAGACCCCTAGCTTGGGAACCTCCATATGCTGCAGGAGCAACTCTAGAGATGACAAAAAAAAAAAAAAGAATTTTACTTATAGTTTTCTGATGACTGTCTTAGCATAACTTTCTTTGTTTCTTGATAACTCTAGAATTAGATCAAGAACAAAAGTAACTCCTTTTTCTCAGAATGCCTATTGACCTCAAATATTAACTGATTAACTGATAGCATTTCTTTCTACTGAAAATTCCAAAATATAAATAGGTTCACAGGAATATGTACAAATACAAGCCCAGTTTAAGAATTTAAGAAAGAGGAGTTCCCATCGTGGGTCAGGGGAAATGAACTGACTAGCATCCATGAGGACATAAGTTCGATCCCTGGCCTTGCTCAGGGGGTTAAGGATTCAGCATTGCAGTGAGCTGTGGTGTAGGCCGGCAGCTATAGCTCCAATTCGACCCCTAGCCTGGGAACTTCCACATGCCACAGGTGCAGCCCTTAAAAAAAAAAAAAAAAACACCAAAAATAAAGAATTTAAGAAAGAATAGGCGTTCTCACTGTGGCTCAGTGGGTTGAGAATCTGACTAGTATCCATGAGAATGTGGGTTCCATCCCTGGCCTTATTCAGTGGGTTAAAGGATCCAGCATTGCCAAGAGCTGTGGTGTAGGTCACAGACATGTCTTAGATATGGCATTGTTGTGGCTACGGCATAGGCTGGCAGCTACAGCTGCAATTCAATCCCTAGACCAGGAACTTCCATATGCCACAGGTGCAGACTTAAAAAGGAAAAAAAAAAATGTAGCAACATATCAAAATAAGCTTTGAAAAATCTTGGCATTAATGTCAATAGCCACCCTCCCATTCCCTACCCCTGCCCTTGAGTGGTCCCAGTGACACAAAGCACAAGCCTCAAGACAAGGTTTTTCCTTTAGCCACTGTGCTCTAGTCATTCAGTACAAACAAAGCTCCCAGTCCTCATGCTTCCTGTGACCAAGACCTCCCAAATTTGGGGATGATCACAGTGACTATTGACCCAGGATCCAATATCAAACTCCTTGTTTTGTTTAAGAGGAAACTGAGCACAGATTGGGTAACAGACACCCAGGTAACAGCCAGCAAGCCACAGCACCGGCATCTGAGCCCAGCCAACCATTTCCCATCCTGTGCTGCTTCTTCAACATACAGTTCTCCCCCTACACACTGACCCTCTGGAGCTGTCAGTTCCCAGACTCAAGCAGGGTTCACGAAGCCTCCTTCACTACCACTTACTGCATGACTGTTCCCAATGAGACCCACAAAGCAGAGGCCTCATCTGCTCTGGGGGGCCCCAAAGAGCCCACAATGCCTTTTCATAAGAACTGAGTTTACCTCATTCTTTGGTCTAAGACTCAGATGTCTTTCATCTTTTTCTTCAGACTAAATGGTTAACCAAGTTTCTTTTCTTCCTTCTTACCTCTTACCACTACTCTCGCTGGGATGTGCTTTGCAGATCATTCTTTCATGGTCTTCTAGGACAAACAACCCCAACAACTACACAACTGCTCAACTGCAAGAGACTGTAAGTCCTAGGCAACCAGACCCACAACTTTTAACTAATGTTCCAAATTGCTGTGAGAAAATCCAAGAAGGGTTTGTACATTTATTTCTGCTAACATAATGATTTTACTAAGTACTAAAAGCATGATGAAACTTAGTCAATTTCTAATTGTTTTAAATTTAAGATATCACAACCTGGGCCACTTCTTCTTGGCAGGTGATTTGGGGGAATTTCTCTAATCAACAAAACTTAATATTATTCACTGTTACATGACAAAACTAAATAGTAATCACCTATTTCCCTCAGCTTTTGAATAGGACCCAATCTCAATTAACAGCATTGATTTCTTTAAAATAAAAATAATCATCTTTTTTTATTCTCTAGTTCCCCAATTGTAAAATATGACAATCTCCAATTAATAGTGGTTTACTTTAAACAAGAACAGTAGCATCTTTTTCTTTTCTCACTCATTCCCAAAATTCATGTTACTTCAGTGCTTCCTCTAAGCCAAACCAGATGGCTAAAGCTCTTTTAAAATCTAGCATAGCAGATGCTATCAAAATAGATAAATATTGCAATCCTGATTTTCAAAGTTCTTACCTAGTAATAAGCATAATTTTCTTTAAAGATGTTTAACTATGATAGTTCCAGGTGAACATCTGTAGATTCTGATTTCTCCACCTAGATCTGACTAGTGTCAAAACACAGAGGGTGGGACAGAGAATATAAAACATCTGGATTAAAAAGTTTAAAAAGGCAGCAGTTCCCATCGTGATACAGCAGAAACCCATCCGACTAGGAACCATGAGGTTATGGGTTCCATCCCTGGCCTCGCTCAGTGGGTTAAGGATCCAGTGTTGCTGTGAGCTGTGGTGTAGGTCACAGACGTGGCTCGGATCTGGCGTTGCTGTGGTTCTGGCATAGGCCAGCGGCAACAGTTCTGATTAGGCCCCTAGCCTGGGAACCTCCATATGCCAAGGGTGCAGCCCTAAAAAGACGAAAGAAAGAAAAGTTTAAAAAGGCAGATTACAAGGATGCTTGGGGGTGTATAAGTCATCCAAAAGCCAGTTCATTTTTCACTTTTAGGAGAAATACTTGATGTTAGAGCTTCATCTGAGTTACAGAAAGAAGGCGTTGAGAAGGTCATACAGTACTACTTTCTATTTTAAAAAGTGACAGGCAACCTAGTGCTGTGGTTAAGAGCTCATACAGTGGGATTCGATGGTCAGGGTTCAAATCCTGACTCCATCACTTTCTATTTTGTTAAGCTGACCAAATAGACTACCCCTGAGAGCTCGGTATTCTCATCTATAAAACTGGGTAATAATGACATTTACCTCATTGGTTTCCTGAGGGTTAAATAAAATAATGTAAATATTTATTTGGGCTTTCGGAGGAACACTCAGAAAGAACCTATCATTTAGTAAACACGATAAATATTACATTTTTTTAATATAGATTAAGAAGGTAAGGCCAGAAAGGTTATATGACTTGGCCAGTATGACAACACAAAAAGTGCTAGAGTTTCTAATCTTCTTACTCCACACCCAGTGACCCTATTATGCCATCCTCCTGCTTAGAAATGTTGGGTTGTTCTTTTTTTGCTCTTCAGGGCCACTTGCGGCATATGGAAGTTCCCAGGCTAGGGGGTGAATCAGAGCTGCAGCTGCCAGCCTACACCACAGCTCACAGCAATGCCATGTCTTTAACCCACTGAGGAAGGTCAGGGATCGAAGTCACATCCTCATGGATACTAGTTGGGTTTGTTACCACTGAGCCACAATGGGAACTCCAGAAATATTTTGCTCAAGTGTAGACATGAGCTTACTTATAAACAATGTTTAGCATTAGAGCAACATCTGAGGCAAACACAAGTGCTGTTACTAAAAACAACAACATCATAGGAGTTCCCATTGTGACTCCTCTGGTTAAGAACTAAATAGAAGTCAAGAGGACTCAGGTTCCATCCCTGGCTTTACTCATTGGGTTAAAGGATCCAGCATTGCTGCAAGCTGCTGCTGAGATCTGGCCTTGCTGTGTCTGTGGCCTAAGCTAGCAGCTAGCCTGGTCCGCTAGCCTGGGAACCTCCATATACGGCAGGTGTGGCCTTAAAAAGACAAAAATAAATAAATTAATAACAATATCAGGAAGTTCCCTCATGGTCTGGTGGTTAGGACTTGGTGCTTTCACCACTGAGGTCTGGGTGCAATCCCTGGTCTGGGAACTAAGATTCTACAACAAGCTGCTGCACGCTGTGGCAAAAAGAAAGAAAGAAAGAAAGAAAAGATAGGCCCAAGGACGTATTGCACAATACAGAGAATATAGCCAATATTTTATAATAACTTTTTTTTTTTTTGTCTTTTTAGGGCTGTACCCTCTGCATATGGAGTTTCCCAGGCTAGGGGTAGAACAGGAGCAGGAGTAGATCCGAGTCACATTTGTGACCTACACCTCAGCTCACGGCAACACTGGATCCTTAACCCACTGAACAAGGCCAGGGATTGAACCTGCGTCCTCATGGATGCTAGCAGATTTGTTTCCACTGAGCCATGACAGGACCTCCTTGTAATAACTTTAAATGGCGTGTACCCTTTAAAAACTGAATAAAATTTTCTTAAATGACAAGGGAAACAAATGACATCCACAAGTATGGATGCAACTTGCATTACATTTTCTAATTGAAGGCATTGCTGTAATACTGCTCACATTCTCACAGCCAAATATGGTGACTCTGCTATTCCCATTTGTTGTTACTCTCACCAACCTCTGAGTAGAATGATTCATGCTGTTCCCACTTACAAAGGGAAACTGGGGAACAGACTTGATCACAGAAACTGATCTCCCTACAATCCTATAAGTTTTATGAAATTACACAAAGATTTAGTCAGGTTTTAACTTCTTCCAGGAAATGTGAACATTTAGATTCTTATTTTTTTAGTTTATATGACTGAGAAAGAAGGTCACTTTTCATGCTGCAAAAGACCAAAAGTAGCCAAACAAGTCTTCTAGAATCAGTTTGAGACAGAATATAATTCTATTACCATCAAACAGGGTAGCATGCCCTGGTTTAATAATTATTTTTTAAATCTCAGGCCATCTCATACATTGAAGAAATTTGGTTAAACTATATTTTATTTTTATTTCGTGATGAAAGGAAAAGAGACTATAAGCTTACCTAACCTTTGGTAGTATTAAAGAGGGTATTTAAAACCTCTCCTTGACAAGTACTCAAAGACATATGAAACAGGTTATTTTTTACAATGTTGTTAACGTATAAAGTAGATAACAACTTAAATACTCAATAAGGGGAAGATAAAGTAAATAAATTATAGTATATTACCATAAAGGAATACTATAAAACTGTCAACATTGGTTATAAGGCATACATTTGTCATGTAAAAAATTTTATATTAGTGAGAAAAGGTATTTATATATAGTAAACCATTATGATTCCATTTTAATGAAAACCGCATTTTACATGCATAGGAATACATAGAAAAGAAAGGTTAGAAGGGCACACATCAAAGTAATAATAAAGTTTATTTCTGGGTAGCAGAATTATAAGTTGGTTGTTTTTTCTTTTTTTATATTTTAAAAACATTCACTCTAATGTTTCAGTTACTAAAAAAATAATAAAATTTTGTAGTACATCAGAAAGAGCTTCATCCAAAAAAAAGGTTAACATTAAGAAATTGTTGGAGTTCCCATCGTGGCTCAATGGAAATGAACCTGACTAGTGCCCATGAGGACACGGGTTTGATCCCTGGCCTCCCTCAGTGGGTTAAGGATCTGGAGTCGCTATGAGTTGTGGTGTAGGTCACAGACACAACTCAGATCCCGAGTTGCTGTGGCTGTGGTACAGATCAGCGGCTACAGCTCCAATTTGACCCCTAGCCTGGGAACTTCCAAATTTAGGTGCGGCCCTAAAAAGACCAAAAAAGAAAAAAGACAGAAATTGTTTTCAGTCATGTGGTACCTTGCCTTCTGCAGCATACTTCATACCAGCCAAGTGAGAAGTTTCTTCACTTTCCATCTGTCCCTGGGTAAACTGAAATACCAACTAAAATCAGAGGCATAACTCCAAGATCAAAATACAAAGGTTCAGGATGTCAATTCTCATTGCTAAAGTTTACTTATGCATTTATTCAATAAGTATTTATTATGCAGCTAAAATTTAAGGAACATAAGAATGAATCATGAGCAGATGCTTCTTCAGACACCCCAGTTACTAAGAGGACTCTACTTAAATTTAAAAAGAAATAATGCCACAAGCGAGGTGTGTGTGAAGGAGAGTTTTGTTTTGTTTTGCTTTTAAGGGAATTAGGGCAGTATTATTAAACAATAAAATAACACACAATTGAGATGTGATGTTGAAAAATTGAATTTTGTGGTTATATTATGTGCATTACCTTCTAATAATGAACTCTATATAGTTCTAAATGAAAAAAAGCAAGCTCCAAAATAATATGTATTTGTAAAATACACATTTTACACTCACAGGCCCACATATACATGTGTATACCAAAATCTTAACAATCTTAATCTTTAGATAGCAGAATCACATGTTTGTTTGCTGTTTTGCTTTGTTTTTTTATCAACTTGCCATCTATCATGTCCTATTTTACGACAATAAAGCTGAGTGGTGTATTGCAAATCATTAAATGCTGAAAACTGACCCATGGTGACCAAATAAAAGCTTCCATTGTGCCGTGATTAGTGCTGGACTATAAAGGAGCTAGTGCTGACACATCATAGATTGTGACCAGGATGAAGGCCTTGTCCCACTCCTGAGATAGCACTTGCTGTGATTTTTTTTTTTCATCCGATAACATTAAATGACACAATTATTGTCTCTACTTTGGCTGTAATGATCAGAGAACTGAGTAGATACCTAAAGACTGAAAAAAGGACCAAAATAACCAGACTCTTGAGGGTGTTTGCAATTATATGATCATGAATAACCAATATGACTTCACAATGAACTTTTCCTGTCCTGGTAATATACAGTCATCTTCTTACATAGCAGAGTGGCAGGCCTGGCAGGTCACAGAAAATAAATTGATGAAACCTAGCTTGACTTTTAAGAGGGCTTTTGATCCTGTCCTATTAGACATACTGAGAAAATATGACCAGGAGCAGGTGAGTGTTCATTAGCTAACTACAGACTTTTTTTTTTTTTTTTTTTTTTTTTTTAATCTTATCCAGGGCTGCACCCGCAGCATATGGAGGTTCCAAGGCTAGGGGTCTAATCAGAGCTGTAGCTGCCAGCCTATGCCACAGCCACAGCAACATAGGATCTGAGCCGCCTCTATGACCTACACCACAGCTCACAGCAATGCCAGATCCTTAACCCACTGAGCAAGGCCAGGGATTGAACCCTCAACCTCATGGTTCCTAGTCGGATTCGTTAACCAATGAGCCATGACAGAAACTCCTAAAATAACAATTTAAGATAAAACTATACAAATATCCAGCAGCAAAATTCAGAATTAAACTTAGTATGAAAAATATGCTCTAAGTTTACCTGGATTGTGGGAGATACAGAATTAGACAGGACTTGTATAGAAATCAGACTACCAATAGACACTGCAAATCAGCTTAAAATAATATTCTGACAATGGATACAGAATTAGGATTATGACATATAAGTGCATGTTGTATGCACTCATGTTGGCAATAGCACACTGTATTGCCTTGATTTGTTGGCAAGTCTTTCTCTCCCTCAGATTTGTTTTTATTTTGCTATTTTCCCTAGCAGAGTCTGGCATGAGGAGCCTTCAACAAATCCTTAAGAACAAGTGAGATCATCTTTCCATCTTCCTCAGGATACCCCCTCTAAAACACTAAGCCCCCCTTTGGAGCTATATATTTAAAAATGGATATGAGTAATTGGCTGACCATTTAGGAGAGAATTTAGAAATGTTAGGGGGCTGATAAATGAGAATGGGATTATTTAGTTTATAGAACTGGATTATTCGATTTCTGTAAGAGAGAGCAGAAGGTTTATTAGCCACAATGCTCAAACTCTGAAGATATCTTACGTAAAGGACATATATTTTTCTTTTTTTTTAACTGATATAATTTTTTATTTCACTCTTGAGTTTTTACACTTTTTCTGATTATTCCATGGAAGGTGGAAACTGGAACTGTTTAAAAGACATACACAAATCTAGTATATCAATAACTGGGGTTTTTGCTTTTTTTTTTTTTTTTGCTATACTATTTTCACAACCATGGGTGTGCTTGTTAGGCAATATAACCATCACAGAAACAAACATGAGGCAGAAAACTGGTAAGGAAAAACAAAGCAAGAGAGAGCTACCAGATAAACAGACAGGCTCATTCCACATTCACTTCTGTATTTTCAAGCGCCAAGTATTAACTGCACATTCTTGTTCAGCTAGAAAGGAGAGAGTGATTTTTTTTTTCCTTTTTTTTCTTTTGGTTTGTTTGAAATCAGTGCATGAATGTTTCTTTTCTCACTTCACCAGATGGACAAACAGATGGGCACTACGGCTATGTGAAATGTTTGAGGAAGAATGGGGGATGCTGTGAGACTGGTAGGCCTGGCTGTTCTTGACTCTCCCCATTGCAGTGTTCATGCAACTTCCCCTGTGCTACAGAGTCTTGCTGAAACATGTCTATGAACTTGACTGGATGGGCACACTTGGGAAAGCTGGTGACAGATGCCAACAAGAATTATCAGGGTTGGTTGTAACAAGGAGAAAGCATGGACTTTTTTTTTTTTTTTTTTTTAGATTTTTTTTTTAGTTTTTTGTCTTTTAGGGCTGCTCCCATGGCATATGGAGGTTCCCGGGCTAGGGGTCCAATCGGAGCAGCAGCCACTGGCCTACACCACAACCACAGCAACTCGGGATCCGATCCTCCTCTTCGACCTACACCACAGCTCACGGTAACACTGGATCCTTAACCCACTGAACAAGGGCAGGGATTGAACCCGCAACCTCATGGTTCCTAGTCAGATTCGTTAACCACTGCACCACAGTGAGAACTCCAAAGCATGGACATTTAAAAATACTTTTTTGATTCAGATCTTGGTAGGACTGAAGAGCAACCACCATGCAAAGAACTGGAGGAAGACAAAGCTGTGACGCGGGAAGCTCTTTTCAACTCTTTGAAGCAAGGCTGGCTCACCCAAGTGCTCACCAATGCCTCTCACCCACTCCAGGGCCCCTGTCCATATAGTATTAAACCAAAAACAAAGGGCAAAGAGAGAACTCAGAAAGGAAAAAAAAAAAAAAAAGGTGTGAGGAAGCAAAAGGACAGAAATTTAGAGAGGGAAGAGAAAACCGAAAACCAAAGTCAACAGTCAAAAAGGACAGTAGGAAAGAAGGTTTCGATTTTAAATTTTAAAAGCCTGGAGCTAGGAAGAACCCAGACTGAGTACTTAACTCCTCAAATTAAAGGAAATCTCTGCAGAACATTATCCTTAAGGTATCACCCAGGAAACAGATAAGGCCATTCATAAAATACAGGGCTTTTTTTCTTCTCTGATTGCAGTTACAAGGAAAACAGATTCCAATACTGAAGCACAAGTTGCCAATCAGTAACACGCTGCTGTAGGAAAAGGGTTTGAATCACATGTGACCTATAAGCACTAGACCTTTTCATGGTGTCGTAACCCAGTTATCTGCCACAAAGAATGTTAATTTCTGGCTTTGGGTTTTCTCAGAGAAAGATAACTATGGCCATCTGCAGTCATGAACTTTTGAGTGGCAGCAGCCCCAACCAGTCAAGTACCTACAAGCCCTGACAGAACGGGCAGAATTTCTGTGAATTATTGTGAAACTCAAATGCCGAACAAGGTGTCTCACTTCAAGTACCACTGCCACTATATAATCTCTATAACTTTCTGTACCTATACAACTTTACTATGGAACTGTATTTCAGTGACTATTTTGTTATTGGATTAAACTTTCCAAAACGTTACACATAATTCAGGTCTATTTTTTTCCTACCAGTATTACAAAACCCCATAATTACAGAGTTCAGTTTTTAAAAAAATTAAATACACAGTAATACCATCAATGTTAATCGAAATCAAAACTTCAGAATGCCGTGGCATTTACATGGCCAATCTGAGTTTTAGATCCGAATACCAGCTGTTTATCCCATAGACCATTTTGCTAGGCTGAGGCTATGAAAAATTGTGAGTCAATGTAAGATTCTTTTTTTTTTTTTTTAATCGCACAAAGGGATATACATGGAGTGTAAAGAGTGACACTGAAGAGGTCATGAAGCATGACAGGAATTAGTTCTCTCCCTCCCCAGCATCTCCTTCCTCTCCCTGGTTTTCTGACATCCATGAGAAAGACTGTCCCTAAGCAACTGCATGATCAGGGTGTGCTGTCTTTGTAGGACTCTTCATTCGGGGTGTCCAATTCAGCAATTGCTTCATCAAATGCCTTTTTTGCCAGGCTGCAAGCATTTTCAGGAGAGTTTAGAATCTCATAGTAGAAGACAGAGAAATTCAGTGCCAGGCCCAGTCAAATTGGGCATGTAGGCTTCATTTCTTTCTTACTAATTTCAAATGCTTCCGGAGTTCCTGCTGGGGCAAAACAGGATCAACAGCGTCTTAAGAGTGCTGGGATGAGGGTTCAATCCCAGCCCGGCACAGTGGGTTAAGGATTTAGCATCTGTGGCTTACATGGTGACTGCAGGTTGACTGGATCTGATTCCTGGCCCAGGAACTCCAGATGCCATGGGGCAGCCAAAAATGAAAAAAAAAAAAAAAAAAAAAAAAAAAAGGTATGAATGAAGATGGTGGAGTAGAAGGACTGGAGCTCAACTTCTCGCATAAAAGCAACAAAATTACAAACAACTGCTAAACAACCTTCAACCAAATAGACTGCAAACTATCAAAAAAGACATCCTACTTCAGAAGACAAAGAGGAGGCCACATGAAGGTGGTAGGAGGAGCGATTACATGATATAAGCAACCCCATACCCACCAGGTGGGCAGCCCACAGACTGGAAAGTAACTGTATCATAGAGACTCACCTACATGAGAGTTCTGAGCCCAGGTCAGGGCCCCATGTCTTGTGATCTGGCATTGGGAGAAGGAGCCCCCAGAGCATTTGGCACTCAGGGACAGTGGGACTTGTACATAGGAGCTCCATGAGCCTGGAGGAAACAGAGACCCCATTCTTGAAAGGTGCACACAGGCTTTCATGTGCACTGGGTCCCAGGGCAAAGCAAAGACTCCAAAGGGACCTGGGTTGGACCTGACTGCAGTTCTTGGAGGATCTCCTGAGAAAACAGGGGATGACTGTGACCTGCTGTGGGGGAAGGACATTGGAGGCAAAAGTCTCAGGAATGATCATCAGGATATGCTCCTCTAGAGGTGGCCATTTTGGAAAAATCTGGCCCCACCCATCAGGGCTGAGAAGCCCCAGGCCAAATGATAATCCAGGTGGGATCACAGCCCCACACATGAGCAAACAGGCTACCTAAAGACCCCCCAGGCACACAGCTGCCTCTAATCTCGCCCAGAGACAAAGCCCCACCCACCAGAGATAATAATCAGCTCCAGCTACCAGTGGGCAGGCACCAGTTCCTCCCATCAGGAAGCTTCCAGCAAGCCCCCTACCAACTTCGGCCACAAGGTGGGGCAGACATGAGAAGCAAGAGAGGCTACAACTCTATTGTCTGCAAAAAGGAGACCACACCAAAAATCTATACAAAATGAAAAGGCAGAGAATTATGACTCAGATAAAGGAGCAAGAAAAAACCCCAGAAAACAAGCTAAGTGATCTGGAGATAATCAACTTCCATGAAAAAGACTAGACTGATGATAGTGAAGATGATTCAAGGCATTGGAAATAAACTGGAGGCAAAGATTGATAAATTACAAGAAACACTGAGCAAATAAATACAAGATTTAAGGATTAAGCAAGCAGAGATACAAAATACAATAACTGAAATAAAAAATTCATTAGAAGCAACAAACAGCAGAATACAGGAGGCAGAAGAACAAATAAGCAAGGTGAAGGACAGACTAGTGGAAATCACTAATGTGGAACAAAAAAGAGAAAAAGATTGAAAAAAAATGAAGACAATCTAAGAGAACTCTGGGACAACAGTAAAGGCACCAAAATCCCTATTACAGGTGGGCCAGAAGGAGAAGACAGGGAGAAAAGGCCAGAAAAAAATATTTGAAGAGATAATAGGTGAAAACTTCCCTAGCATGGAAAAGGAATCACTCAAATCCAGGAAGTGCAACGAGTACCATATAAAATGCTTCCTGATAAGCCTGCTGGGAGTTCTACACAGTGGTTTGTTTATTGTCTCCAGATGCCACCTCAGAAAGATATCTAAAATAACCTCCTTTCATTTTCAAGTAGAACACCTTACTTTCTGGTTATATAGCATTGGAAATTAGGTATTTGTCCAAAAGCTCCAGAGCATCATTAAAGATGTCCTGAGCTCTGCCTCAATCTTCTCACGGTACTCTTTGCCCATCTGCTGCTGCTCCTGGTTCCTCTCTGTTTCCTGCTCTATGCTGGAGATGACATGCCAAGAAGAAAGGTGGGCTCCAACGATATTCTTTAGGCAACAGAGAGCAGATTTCTCTCCTCATTGGAGAGTTCATACCCCTGCTCCATGACTGCCTCATGGCCTCAGCCATGTCATCATAGAGCTCTGCCTGCTCGGTGAGTTTGGCTTTCTGTACCAGCTCACTTTTATCCATGGCCATTCCCATGGGACGGGTGCAGGGGCAAAAACACTTTCATGTGGAGCTCTGGCAATGGTGATGGCTTCCTTCCCAAGCCCAGTCCTCTGGAGGCGGCAAGCCGCCATATCTTTTTCTACTAGAAATGCCCGGAAATGGCTGGGTCTGAAGTTTAGATTAGGGAAATGAACCATTAAAAACTGTAATAGTTAATAATAATAATAGCAACAATAGCAAAACTAAAATACATTTTGCTGAAGGCTTTCACAAAAGAGCTGGCTCTTCAGCTCTGGTGATGAAGGTTACATATGAGCCCCTGTTAATTAAGGAACTGGCCTCTCAAAAGCAAACCCCTCCCAGAGCCAGGACTCCAGAATTTCATGATAAATATGAGTAATCAGCCATCATCAGAAGCTTTGCACAATTAAGCTGAAAATGCAAAACTCAATTTTATTTTCATGATATTTATGTTCTAGGCATCATAGAGGTCTATATCGATAGATTATAAACTATCCTGTGGATATATAGAAAGTAGATTTCTGGAAAATGCCGTAATTATTCATAGATTTCAATTCTTTCCTAATTAGCTGGTTATTAATTCAGAATGTTTTAAATAAAATGATATTAAATACAATAAAGTTATTTCAGCTTCAAAATGAAACTAATATATCCAATATACACAGTAAATAGTAAGAATATATATATATTTGGGTAGAAAATAACCCAAATCTTGTTGATTCTTTTGATCTATTTATTGAAATATTATATTATTCTATTCTTTGGCCATTGTTTTTATTTGCAATCCATAACCATTCTAATAACCCATCTGTCACCATAAAGAGCCTCTTGGTTTCTTTTCCTTTCCAAAAAGCAGTGAAAGGGTCCCCAAACCTATTGATTTAGCACCAAATTTAAATAAGCCCAGAGACCCTCTCACTTTTCACACTGAGTAGAGCAAGGTCAGACTGGGCATCTTCCAAATGTAAAGGCTTAATTGGACTAATTCTTTCATGATAATAATGTATATTTAAGATAGCCACTAAAAATTGTCAATGCTAATTTAGTAGATCAATTCCATTAAATGCTTTGAACTTTTCACCACTTGCTAATCTCATCTATTAAATCTGCTGTTTTGTTGAAAATCTGAAGCTATAACTTAATATCAAACTATAACAATTTTAGCCAGACCTAAGAAATACTTCCTTATATGTAAAATATACACTTAAAGGATCTTAAGTTGTATTAAATGGCAAGATTCTAGTCATAAAATTTCCTGTGGGCAAAAGCAGAGTGATCTTATCACTCTTCTAGCAATTGATATTATGGTAAGGAGCATGCAGGGTGGTTTGTTTGTTTTTAATTTCAGAAATACATGTTTTTTGTGTCTAAAGCAAAGCTTTAACATCTATGATTATTGGTTATAGACTAACATTTATATAACTACATGGTTGAGATTTTGATACCAGCTACCATGTCATCTAGGTAACAGTTCAATTCACATCAATAAAAATATCAAGATTTTGCTCAACATTTTGATGAGTGACCTAAGCAATATAACTCATTAATGTAAAACTAGAAATATATTTGTTAATTAGATAATGAAGAGTTTCGAGAGAAGAGACTCCACACCACTATCAAATATCCACCATGTCTCATTTGTTTGGAACTAGCTTCTAAGGCTATTTTTATTCCCTGTGATTTACCACCAGTATCCTCTGGGTGATAGTTGAGGAAACAGATGCTGGGAATCTCTCTGCTCAGTTCCTGAGAGGAGAATTCTGACTCACAGCCGTGCCAGCTCCCTGCTTTGTACTCGCTCTTGCTGAGGGTGGTGGAGTAAAACGTAAATGACTGCCTGATTTCCAGTCTCTCACTGCCAGTTTCCTCAAAGTTTCCACTTACGCATTTGACTCCTTTACCAACTTCGTTTGAAGTTCCCATTTCAAAATCCTGAACGGCATGTTCCCAGGATACATTTAATTTTTTTAACTCATTCTGTGGGGATTTTCCAACTGAAATAAAAAATAAATTGAAAACTGGGGAAGGTTTTTTGTTTTTTAAGTTTTCCCTTCACTGTTGAGTGGGAATACTAATATCTGCATGAGGGAAGACGCAGGGGGGAAAAATTATAAAATGCTCCCTTCCCAGCTCCAAGCACACTTTCTGGTGGAGAACCAAAAACCTTTCCCAAATTTCTTGGACCCTGTTACTTACTGTGAAATGGTTTGAACTAAAATAGATCTGCTTCTATTTGGAAATTATATTTAAATCGTTAATTAAAAATAAGGAATTCCCGTCGTGGCTCAGCAGAAACGAATCTGACTAGCATCCATGAGGACGCAGGTTCAATCCCTGGCCTTGCTCAGGGGTTAAGGATCCCTCGTTGCGTTGCCATGAGCTGTGGTGTACGTCACAGACACGGCTTGGATCCCACGTTGCTGTAGCTGTGGTATAGGCCAGCAGCTACAGCTTCATTTCGACCCCTAGCCTGGGAACCACCATATGCCGAGGGTGCAGCCCTAAAAAGACAAAAATAAAATAAAATAAAATAATAAATTTTTAATAAAAAATAATATTTATTAAATGTCCACAAAGTACAGAGCTTTATTCATTCTTAGCACATTTAGGCTAATAAGAATATTGGGGAGGGGGAATAATCTAAGCAGTTTAAATACATTTTATAATGGATTTATAACGGAGGAACATTATAAATGGAGAATTCAGTTTCACAAGGCAATGTTTTCTATTAAATCTATTACATTACAGAGAAATTCACTGGCTAATCTATGTTTTTACAAAGCTCTTTAAAAAAAAAAAAAAAACCCTACTTTATTTTAAACAATAGCACTCATATAGGTGATTTTTGCAATTTAATTTTATGTTAACAATGGGATTTCCTTATTAAGCTCCACTGATTTACCTAAAGTTTTACTTATTAATCCTATTATTTAATGTGGTTTAACAATAGCCCAGAATAATTGATTCAGGCTATTTTTACATTAGGAAAACTTAGCAATTGTTATTGCGTTTCAGATAAAATGAGTATCGATGAATTAGGTCTCAAAACATAACTACAACACCTCCTGTTGGTATACATCTATGTGAGACTAAGGCAACAAGTCGATTTACTAATTTAAAGGAAATCTGTCAGCTCTTAGGGGTGGGGAAATGTGTTTGTTTATTAGCATATAGATCAAGCAACCAACTATAGACTAAATTACTGCTTTTCGATCCTAAAGACACCTACCCACATTCAAGTTTGCACCATATGATTCTTTGTGGAAGCCCTCACTGGTAGATTGGCTCAGCGTCTCCTCACTACCACCAAATAAATATTTCTTACCAGCCACAAAAATATATATATTGTGCCATATCAGTAACATTCTAATAGAAAATGAGGCACTTCGAACAAGGAAAACTACTTTAATGAAAAAATTTGGTGAGATGCCTATAATGAGCAAAGAACCTTAAAATGCAAGAGATTCTCCACTGGAAATCCTCATAAACCACTACACACGCCAGGCAAAATGTCAATATAAAAATCGACATTTAAAAAATCCATTTCCCAATATCTTGCTCAGATATTAAAAGAAAACTACACACACACATATATGATGCCAAACCACTTTTGTAGCTGCAACAAAAACTAATGTTTAACAGTTATATTCTTGTGCTCTATGTATATACAAAACACCAAAATAACCAATTGATTCAATCAGACATCTGAGCAAAGAAGTCAGTCAAACTGCTCGGTAATCTAAACTATCCGGCCACCCAAGCAAAGAGGTAAATTCATCACTTACATATAAACGAAAAAGTTAGGGTCAGCAATATATTTATGGTGAAATAGACTAGAAGAAGAAAAAAAAGGTTTTTAATTAATACTTCAGCTCTGGTTTATGAATCACAAAACTAAAATCTCCCCACTATACACAACTACAGTTGCCTAATTTAAAAGTCTCAGGCAGCACCAACAAGAGTGAGACATACTCTCATTTTAATGTATCCCTGATACCATCAAATGGCCTAATAAATGCAATACTGAAGGTCAAGTCAACAGCATCCCAAGGGTTAAGTTCTGTGTTGTGAATAATTTTGAAAAAGTATCCTAGTAAGAATCAGGCTTAGGCTAGCTCAGCAAGGGGAACTATTCTATAATGAGGCTTGGCCAGGACCAGTCCCAGCAGAATTAATTTTGTTCAGTAGAACACCTAGATAAATTAGTTTTGCTTTAAATATTGAGTCCTAAAAGAGTTAAAAGAGGGAGAATATCAATCAATAATTTTTAGATTAACTACTTTGTATATGACAAAACAAAATTAACTTTGGCATTACAACCCCTTCTTCTGGCATTTCAGATGAACCCCCAAGTTTAAAATAAATAATTGAAAATTTAAAAACTAACCAAATATGTGCATTTGTTTCTTGGTACAGAATACTCACTGCCTAGTTTGTGAAAAGAAAAGATCACTCATACATTTAGTTGAATTACAAATATGGTTATTTTAGTTATTAAAATAATCACATCTAAGAATTAAAAATCCCGAAAAAAAAATACAGAAAGATTTCTATAGGGCTTTTTAATGGAACTACTAAAGCAGTTAAGTTTTAAAAATTAAGTGAAAAATAATATCTGTTAACAATGTTAGATTCTTAAATTTTTATTTTAATAGATTATTTCTTCCAAGCTTATTTATTATTTCCCTTTTATAAAACTGATTTCTATTGAAATATTTGTGCAGAATTAAAATCATGTCTACAAATGGCAAAAATTTTTAACTAAAACCTCCTTGTGTTTTAATGACTGTTTCTAGTTTAAGGACTACCAAAAAGGTAAGTACAAGATTCATTTCCACGGGAGATGAAATCAGCTTTTAACCCGGCCAATTGCCCATATAAACAATCTTCAACATTATTTGGTCATCATTTGGTAATCAAAATGGCAAACCACAACCATACTGAATTTACATTCATGTGCCAAAAAGTTATTTAGCAGATAACTAGAGATAGATGAAATGTCTCTTTAACAGATTCTTTTAAGAATACATCTACAGGAAGCATCAGGTTTTCAGGCATTAAAAAAAAAAAGAAGCAGTTGAAGAGTGGCACCCAGAGGTGAAAAGTATATTACTTCTAGAGATATATGTGGTTAACCATAATCTGCTTGTTAGCCATCCTTTTTGTCACCTCCAGGTTTTTCACTAGTAATGCACCAGAAATCATTTTTTTCCTAGTTGCATATTGAAATACCATATTTTAATGAATAAAAACAAATGTTTATTTTAGAAAAAGTCCTCTACTTCTGAATTAAATTGCATATCAATCTCCCCTTCAAAACAATAAACAAAGTGAACACCAGGCAAAATACCTTCCAGAACTGAATACAATGTCCCATTTGTCTAATTCTAACCTATCAAAATTATTAACCAAAACATTGTTAAGAAAAAGATCTGTGACTACTACATAATTTCTATACACCCAAAACTATGTTTTTTCTAAAAATGTAAATGTTGAACTACTGTATACCCTGAACCATTATTATAATCCTGGGGAGATATTAAGAATTTAGTATTGAACCCTCCCATTGTTATGAGGGTAATTACAGCAGAGGATGGGAGTGGGAATAAGCAAGTACAAGAAAAGGAAATAAGAATTGTTTTAATTTATATAGGAAGTTTAAAAATAACAAAATCTATTTTGACCAAAATTAAAATGAGTCTGCCAATTTTTAACTAAAGAAGCTCCATACCTTTGAACCTGCCAACTAGCAACTGCATTATGCATTTGGCTGGCACTGAATTCCTAAACTGATCTGCGGAAAAACACCTCCCCCTGGGTCTAATCAACTTCAAGGAGCTTCAAATAAACCTCAGTTTGGGGGGCCAGAGCAGGTATGGTTTTTTAAGAGCCTCAGAAGAACAGAGTCCTATTTTTGCTTTTGTGCTGAAAGGCTCACCTGTACTTAGTAGAGAGGGTTTTCTAGGCCAGTTAGGCCTAATCTATCATGGATTTTCATCCGTTACTGGGTTTCCATTACCTTTTGTCAGACGTTTTCTCCAAGATCCCGCTGCTTCTTTTTAATCACCTAAGAAGCAACACTGATGTGACAAGCTCCAGAATAAGGCTCATCCTTTCTTATCTGCATCTTCCGCCTAATGATGAGAAATGGGCTTCCATAAACTTGAAAAAGGCAGGGAAATGCTGCCAAAGTCATTACCCACTACTTTGAATTGGAAAGAAGAGACCCGTCCCTTTTTAGAATATTAATAAAGTATAAAAAATTTTTACAAAGCCGTCAGCATTTCACATGTGAAATAAATAAAACTGCATGAAACTGCCCGGTGATATTTTGAAAGAAAAACAAAATAACCTCATTTCCTACTCTCTGAAATCTACATCAGAATATATCCTCGATTTTGCATATCAAGCAGTGTTCAATTGTCTGACAGAAATGAGAGGATTATGCTTGCATGAAAGCTCCCATTTTGATAACCTTCTTCTTGTCTCATTTTCCCTTTCCCATAAACAGCAGGGTTGTTGCCTAAATCAGTATTTTGGCATCAAGGAGTAGCTTCTAAATCGCCAGCATGCTATCTGCCCATGAATAGGCTGTGGATGCAGCTAATGCCGGCCTGTCTGCCTACTGCGGCTAAGTCTCAGAGCAAAACTGCAGGCTTTCTGATACTCAAAACCACACCATCATTGCCCATATTTGGTGGTTCCATTACAGTAACAGTCTGAAGGAGCATCAGGCTTATAGCATTTTGCAGCAGACCTTAAGGAAGCTGCTGAGCATGGATCATACTGATCTCCAGCCATTCTTAGAAAATCCACCGCTGTTCCCAGATCTGCTGCCAGCAAAGGCAAGACACAGCGGAAGATCTGCACGCCATCTAGTGGATTCTACTGATCTGGGGAAGTCACCAAAAGTGTGGAGGTTATATGAGATTTGGGAAACAATCCCCAAATCTTACAGCCAAACTATAAAATACATTTTTCTGCAAACTATAATTGAAGCAGTGAGAAAGGTGTTTCTAAAAACAGAGTAAGAGAATATACATTAAATCACTCTTAGAGGAATTTCACTACTGGTTTTTCAAAATGAACCTTAAGTCTTTGAAATGTCAAAGTACTTTCATTACTTATACACTTACTACAAAAAGGAAAATACGCAAAGTTTATTTTGACAAAATGTTACCATTTCCCTATAATCTGCCAAATTGGATACTGCACAATTACATTTTACCTTAAGGGTTTATAGTTCAGTAAGCCAATCGAAATAGAATTGAATCCTTATTTTTCCTGCCACCTAAAATACACATGAATACTAATGATGCTGCTCCACCAACTATTTCCACCTTCTTCACCCCAACATCATCTATTCCTAACGTCTCAGAAAAGAAGAGTTACTCCCTCTGTCCTTTACACAGACACGTTTTCTGGATGAAAGAACTTCAACTTTCTCCTTGGCAATGTTATCTACTACTTAGTTTAATATCAGATTCAAAATACAGCTCCTGGAAAGTTGTACCTCTGACTGATCCAAAATCATTTCCTATTTCCAAATGTATTTTATTTAACATTGCCACTTGTCTCTGATTTCCTAATGCTTATCTCCACAAACAGCACTTTTGTGTGACCCATATCCTCTAGCACATTACGAGGAGCCCACTATTAAATGTTGAATAAAAGCTATGACATAAGCAGATGACTGTCTCTGTCAAGATCTGTCAATAAATATTCTGCCCTTTTTGATGGGCTAAATGTATCATTAATGTCTCACATTTACTGAGCCTTACTAAAGTAGACGCTGTGTTAAGTACTTATACATTTTCTCATTGGATGCTTACAGCAGCCTTGTGAAATAAGTATTGCTACTGTTCTTATTTTATAGTTCAGGATAACTGAGTTTGAAATGTTGAGAAATTCACTCAGTTGACATAGGTAGTAAAAGGTAGACCTAGAACCTGATCTCAGTCTGTCTCCAGAGCGTATACTCTGAACTACTATACTACATTTTGCCTATTTTGTTATTTTGTTGTCTATGTTGTTATTAAATATATGATATAGTATGATATTATTACTGGTTGTATTATATTTCAATGATTCACTTCACATACTTATTTTATTCTGTGCAGAATCAGTTATCTTAGATAGTTGCTAAAAATTATTCAGGTTGTTCATATTTTTTACCATGTTTATTCTTCAAAGAATGAGCTTACTATAATTAAAAGATCTGTACAGAGGAAGGAAAAGAAATTACTTTGCTGATCAAAGGACTGATGTAGGAAAATATGCAAGCTGACTGCATTTAGCTAAGATTGCAACAATGAAGTGGAAGAGCTAGGGGAAATGGGAGATCTGGTAATAACTGTTTCTTTGTTTTTTCAGTTCACCTGACCTCTTTAAACATTTTAATTTAGAAATGCCCCTCACAGTCCTCAAGCTTGGCCTCATGAGTAAGCAAATTAGGAACCCCACAGGAACCACCTGTGGGATTTCATTTCAAGGGAATTGGAAAGGGCTCCCAACCCCCTGAAATATTTTAAAATATTTAAAAATGCATTCTCAGAGCTTCTTGCCTTCGACTTAGTCAAAAACGGAACAACATTGGCCTTAATCGCTCAATACTTCAAAGAACCCACATAACCCCAAACAATAAAATGAATAACAAGGTAAATCCATACAATGAAATATTATTCAGCATTGAAAATGAATGCAATAATGCCACACACAACACAGATGAATCTCAAAGTATAACTGTGAGCAACTGAAGCAAGACACTGAAGAATATATATAATCCCACTTACCAAAAGTGCCCAAACAAATCAAACTAAACTATGTTGTTCAGGGGCACATAACTCAAATGAGAAAACTATAGAGAAACACTAGGAAATAATGCCACAAAAGTCCAGCTAGCAGTTGCCTCTAAGAAGGGGGAAATGGGATAGAGAAGGAGACTGGGAAATTTCTGGAGGTCTGGCAATATTTCATCAAATTGTACACTCATGTGGTGTTCACTTCCATGTTTGTATGTTTCCTACAATATAACCTATTAAATGTAAGATTAAAGTTACACAATAAAAATGTAAAATGAACATATTCAATGATCACTCTAAAAATGAATCAGGCAGGGAGTCCCCATTGTGGCACAGTGGAAGTGAATCCGACTAGGAACCATGAGGTTTCAGCTTCGATCCCTGGCCTCACTCAGCAGGTTAAGGATCTGGCGTTGCCGTGAGCTGTGGTATAGGTTGCAGATACAGCTTGGATGTGGCGTTGCCGTGGCTGTGATGTAGGCTGGCAGCTGTAGCTGCAATTCGACTCCTAACCTGGGAACCTCCATATGCTATGGGTGTGGCCCTAAAAAGCAAAAAATAAAAATAAAAATAAATGAAAAATAAAAATGCATCAGGAAAAAGAACACATTAAGCTTTCTCCATCATTTGTGCTTTGATGAGAATAAGTTTATTAGCTCTGTGATGGCAAGCAGACTTGGGTGAAAAAAAGGGGGAAAAAAGCACAAAGATACTAAATTCTAGAAGAATACACTGGTTGAATTGTGAGCTCTGGAATGAGACCTGAACTTGGCCTACAGCCCTGTTACTTGCCAACCATGGGCCTTGGGCTGATGTATAAACCTCCCAAACCTCCATTCTCCACCTACAAAATGAAGGCTATAGTTACATCACAGGATCGTTATGAGGCTTATACAATGTACTGGCTTTTATTAATTACCCAGAAAGTGTTTTTTCTTCTCCTGAGATTGGAAGCAGAGGGAGAAATCACTATAGGGAATAGAAAAGGAGAAACCTCAGAGACTGAACTCAGTGTATTTCCTTTCCACGCATCCCTGGTCACTCCTCAACCTCACCACTTCTTCCTGAACCACTTACCCAAGGTTGCTCTAGAAAGTCACCAGGACCTACCTACTTGTTAATAAACCCAATGAACATCTCTTTTCCACATCATTTGACACTTTTGACTGTTCCTTTCTCTTTGAAATTCTTCTCTTGGTTTCTTCAGTACCCTGCGGGGTCCCCTTCTACCCAGCCCCTTACCACTACCTTTGCCAATTCCTTCCTGTCTTCCAAAAGTCTCCTAATTAGTCCTCTCCAGTGTGCAACGCCCCCACCCCAATCCTTTCCCCACACTTCAGTCAGGCTGTTGTCCTAAAACATAAATCTCATCATGCTTCTTCTCCAGAGCCTTCAAATGAACCTCTATGATCTCTAGCCCTGAACCACGTGGTCTGTCTGTCTTCGGGCTCATCTATTGCCATGCTAACCCTCCCAAACTCAGTTGGACCATCTTGCCTTTATACCACCAGTCCTCTCTGCCTGGAAGGACCCAATCTTCTGCCCCACCCTTCACCATTTTGCCTGCCTCACTTACACATCTTCGAAGTCTCCTTCCTACACACCACTCACCCTTTCTAGATTACCTGCCTGCCTTTATAATCAGTACACTCTCTGATCATTCTGCACTATTTGTGTGATGGCCTATGTCTTCATAAGACTGTAAACTCCTTAAAGGCTGGCATTATTGCTTACTTACCTTTGTACACCACCACCCAACTCAGGGACAAATACTTAGATAAGAAAATTAATGAATCAGGCAAATAATCGATGCTTACCTCACAGTTCTACAGGAGTACCATTGCCATCCCTTCTACTCTAACTCTCTCACCCACTCCTGAAGGGAAAAGGTGTTATGTATCATATTCTTGTCCCTTTAAGTCTTTAGCATTTCTTGCCTTATCATAATTACTATATTTTTGCCATATAATATTAACTAATCAAAAACTTCATAGGTAAGTTAAACCTCTCAATCCTGTTCAATACACTATGTGTGTAATTGGACAACCGTGAGTTTCAGTCCTAGCTCTGTCACTAATAGCCACAGGAGCCTGATAAGTCACTCAACCCAAATTTGTTTTCTCACATATTAAGTGAGAGTAAAAGTACCTAACACATGGCTTTCTTGTGAGGCTAAATGAACTAATGTACCTAAAGCACTTAGCACATTGCCTAGCACAAATAAGTATGCAATAAATATTAGCTATTATTATTAATGTACAATTAAGACACTCCACGGACTACAATTTATTAGTTATAAATTATAGTGTTCATTACAGCGCTCTGTACTTTTCAAAACTAATAGTCACTTTGTTTTTAAGAGTAAGGCTTCAACAATGAGAAAAAGAGAGATTTTATAAATATATATAGAAAAAAGCTAAAACATATGCTTGTATTAATTTGGGGGGGGTGTCTTTTTGTCTTTTCTAGGGCCATTCCCTCAGCATATGGAAATTCCCAGCCTACGAATCCAATCGGAGCTGTAGATGCCGGCCTACACCAGAAGCACAGCAACTCAGGATCCGAGCCACGTCTGAGACCTACACCACAGCTCACAGCAATGCTGGATCCTTAACCCACTGAGCAAGGGCAGGGATAGAACCCACAACCTCATGGTTCCTAGTTGGATTCATTAACCACTGCGCCACGACGGGAACGCCGTGTTAAATATTTTAACAGTATAACTACTTTGCTTATTTTATAACTGAAAAATATCCAAAGTAGAATAAATTCAGTGAAAATATAAGTAGATTCCATTCAGTAAATGTTAGTATCTTCACAGTGGAATCCATGTATTTTATTAAGTACATTAATCATATATATTATTCACTGGTGAAATATGCTTTAAGTATATAACATGAAAAAATCTGATATCACAAAACTTAACCTTTATTATTCCTATTTTCTGTGCTTAATATTGCAATTAAAATTTTGTTAAATTTCAAATTATGGTTTTGAAGAATGCAATCAGAACAGAAAAAAAAGAAGTGAAAGAAAATAGAATTGATTAGAAAGAACCATATGTGGACACTTGCATGGCTTCTGTAAATATGAGGACAAGATTTTTGAAAGATATTCCTTATCTTTACATAATAAATATATTTGTATTTTTAAATATCACTAATATAAAAGTAAAGGATCTGTTTGAGCCAGAAAACTTATTTTCCCTCTCTTAATTGCCCCCCCACAAAAAAAAGAAATGCCACACATAAGCCACTTTATTCAGAAAGGAGAATCTCATGACAATAGGATTATTATGACAAGCATTTTCCACACTTTATTCTTTATGCCCAGAACGACATTGGTAAGATAAGACATTTTAAAAGTCAATAGCACTTATTTTGAAGTTTAAACTATCATGTTAAAAAAAAGTCATTTCCTTAAACAGGAAATGTATTAATAATGGCACAAAAGACAGTACAAGTCTTACTGTAGAGTACAATGTTTCCCTTCAAAAAGAAAATAATATCCTTATCCTCAAAGGGTAGCAACTCTTTAAGTCGTTGTTTAAAAAAATAAATACAGGAGGGGAAAAAATCTTGGCACCCTTCACCTCACATTTGCATGTATTTTGCTGAGTTCTGATCATTTGATTTAACTAAAGATTTAAGTTAAGACTGTCTGAAATTTAAAGTTGCATCAATATTCTCTAGTTCTCACCAATCAAACAAGGTCTATTTGCTTTATATATGTATTTTTAATACAATCATCTCCCAAATTAGCATATTTTTCCAAGTCATCCATTCTCTTATGCATCCTACCCAGAAAAGCTCTGCAAAGAAAGACTTATTAAGATACATTTTATAGACTCCTAAAGTTTTTAGACTTACTTATTGAATTTTAAGTTGGAAACACTTTGGGCATTATTAATTTGTATTTTATTTGCAATTACTTTGGATTAGATAGTATGGGGTAGGAGGATTCCAAGCGATGTGCCTGGATTCAAAGTAGATTTTAATTACCTATTATCTAAAAACATATAACCTTATATTCTGCCTAATTCATTCACCAACAAGCCTGACTTTTCCATTCTTACCTAGATAAAATTTCCCCATTTGATTATAATACAAAACTTTAGTTTTAGTTTAGCCTATTAACTGAGTGTGTGTGTGTGTGTAGTCCTTTGTGTGTGGACCAGCTACTGGTCAATCAAAGGCATTGTCAAGTCCATCCTGAAATACAACAAACTAGATTGTGTCTGTCCACATCAAAAAAATCCATCAAGACACATCAAAATTAAAGGAGTTTGGGGAGTTCCTGTCATAGCTCATCGGACAACAAATCCGACTAGCATCCATGAGGATTCAGGTTCCATCCCTGGCCTCACTCACTGGGTTGAGGATCTGGCCTTGCTGTGGCTGTGGTGTAGGCTGGCAGCTACAGCTCCAATTGGACCCCTAGCCTGGGAACCTCCATGTGCCTTGGGGTGGCCCTAGAAAGACAAAAAAAAAATTAAGGAGTTTGGGTCAAACATTCTAAATTCTTTTTCCAAAGTAGCTGACAGATTTCCTGGAGTTAACGAAAGATAGTGGGGCCACTCTCTCCAGGAACTGAGTCAACTCATTGAGTCAGCATGTTTGTGAGTGAACGATTACTTGAAAACTGTGAACACAGTGGAAGCTCCTTATTTTCCAGGTTTAGATTATATGTTAGTCTCTGGAAAGAGATGGTTCCCTACTTGCTAAAACTAACTTTCTAAGATGGGACATTCCCAAGTCTCCAAAATTATTGCTTCACTTTTGAATTAGCATTCTCAGGATCCAGGATGGAGATTACTCCCGTGAAAATAACTTTTTACTAAAAACTAGTTTCAGCAGTGATTTAGAAATGCTTCTTCTTAAAAGTCTCATTTTTATGAGCAAAGATCTGTGTTGGCAGGGTAACAGAAGAGCAAAGATGGAATTTTTATTTTTCCATAAAGCTGGAGGTTGCATAAATATATCAACATGAAAGGCATATCTTTTTAAATACGAATTACCTAAAAATGTGATTTTTAACCAACTGCTGGGCAAGAGAAAGCATAGTAACATCAAATCCACTTATCTACTAGACCTGGCTTCATTTGAGTTGAGGTGGGGGGGGGGAATTACTCCATTAAGTTTATTTAGCAAAAGCCAAGAAATATGCCCGTGAGCACAGAGTGGGTGTAAGAATGACTCACTCTCCTACTGCTCTTGAACTGTTTTGTGGGCAAAGATGCTTGTTATTTTGTCTGGTGTGATTTGAGGGGGATTTAAGGAATCCAGGAGTTCTTCCTCCATTTAAAAAACAAATAGACCTTCAAAAAAGAACTTTTTCCTGTCCCAAAATATCTTCTCTAGTAATACGTAAAATTTCACAACTCTATTATAGTAAATAAAACAGCAATTCTATTTTATAAGAAGACAGAAGCCCGAACTGCCTCACAGTTCCATCTCCAGGACAAGACCAGTGCCTGGCACAGAGGCTGATTAATACATAACTGTTAAATGAACATAGTTCCTGATATATTTATGCAAAGGAGGATTTTTAAAATGTTGTGTGTTGCTTCTTTTAATCAATTCTCTTTCCAATCCATTAATGCTAGAACTTAAAGTAATTTCTGGAAAGCTAAGAAAGAGGGAACTTCAGGGTGAACAAAGTGTAATAATTATTCTTTCAGAATATTGGAGATGAGGGCAAATTTCTGATTTGTAATAATCTTTTGGCCAGTCTGGCTACAATCTAATAAATGACAGGGAAAAAATAAGTATTCTCTTGTACTACATGAATTTGGGCTCTTAATAATGGAGTCTATTCTTTATCATCAAAATTTTGTGATCCAAAAATCAGTGGGTGGTAGTTTGTCCTTGTCTTTATAAGTTCCTATAAATCTTAATTCTAACTTTATTTAATTGAGCAGTTGGAATAGGAGTGGTGGGTTAACCAAAAAATAATAATAATAATAATACCAGCACATAGATTTTTCACTACCTCTTATATTATCAGATTTCACAGTAGAAATATTTATTATTGGCAGTGAGCATTAATTCACTAAAGAAGGACCAATAATTGATGCTGGAGACAGAGTTTAATCTTCATGAAAATTATTACAAGAATAAAGGGTTTTTTTCCTCCCCCAGGGGCCTGTAGGCCTGTGTTAATTTGCACAGTTTGTAACCTAAAGTCTGCATAAGGCATTGGAATAAGTCAAGTAGAGAGCTGTGTACTGTAGTATTATGCCAACTATTAAATTACTTTTTAAAGAGAGAAAAATATATAGCAGGTTTCATTTCAACAGTTGAAAGAAAAGGCGGTAGGATTATGTTAAATTCAAGAAGGAAAATTGTTTAGTTGCATCTTTCCTAACAATTTTGAAAGTACCCATTGTATTACTTCTGTAATGTTACTGAGCTGGTTTTATTAAGGCAAATTTATAGCAATGTTAGAAATTAGTATCACTCTTATTTCCTCCACTGCCTGACTTTATTGAATGCCATGGGGCATATTAATCAGTAAAGCCAAGTAGTGCATGAAATAAAAGTATAAATTAACCTGTAACATGAATGTAAAAGGGGCTTAATAAAATAGAAATAAATAACACTTTAATGATAATCAACCTGCCCTGTCTGAGCCAAGCAAAAATTGTGATAATGCCAAACACAGGGTCTAAAGAGCCCTATATATTTATATAAAGTTAGATGGAAGTACACATTGACATGGAAGTCAAAGATGACAATTACAGCTGCATTAGCCAGAAATGATGTGTTGCTTGAATCACAGTATTACTGGTTCAACAGATAAACATATGTACTGCATTAAGGGATTTTGAACACTAAGCACAGCTAATTATTCTAAGTTCCCACTCTGTCAAGTGGTTTAGAAGAAAATGAGTCGTGGGCTTTTCTCCCACCCGCCCCCCATCTGCCACCCCAAATATATTCTGGTACTGTTAAAAGTATAAGTATATGACTTTTTAATTTATTGATATAAACTGTATTTTATGACAGTTTAAGTTTTTAAATACTGTATTTTACTAAAATTTTAAAAATCTATTCTCTGTCTGTAATTAAGACTCCCCTTTAGCTTTTTTCATGTTATTGTACCTTTTTCTTTCTGGATGAAGTAAAATACAGTATTAATATTGGTATTAATGTAGTATGTCAATAAATTACAAATATTTTTAGAAAAAGACAGTACTGAACAACACTTACATATTGGATTATACTCCAATCCATTTCCCTCTAAAGTGTTTCCTATGAGTATGTATAGTTGAATCAACCATACTATCACAATGTAAGATACCTACAAAATAAAATCCAAAGCTTACTTCAAACAAATAGCCATAGAACAATATTCTCAACTCCTGACAGAAAAACTGAAACAGCTATAAGCTCTAGCCTACATTTACACATGCAATCAAAAAGAGATCATAGGAGTTCCCGTCATGGTGCAGCATAAATGAATCCGACTAGGAACCATGAGGTTTCGGGTTCGATCCCTGGCCTCACTCTGTGGGTTAAGGATCCAGTGTTTCCATGAGCTGTTGTGTACATCACAGATGCAGCTCAGATCTGGTGTTGCTGTGGCTGTGACGTAGGCTGACAGCTGTGGCTCTGATTAGACCCCTAGACTGGGAACCACCATATGCCACGGGTGAGGCCCTAAAAAGACAAAAAAAAAAAAAGAGAGAGAGAGATCATGGGGGCTTATAATGGGAAGGACTTACAATGCCTGTATTAATACCTGTTATTGTTTTAAGTATCCATTAACTTTACCAAGTTGATGGAAGAACAAAACAAAGTAACATGTTAGCATTTAGAATAATAAAATATGCAAGATGTTATTATTAATATTCATGGAACAAAAATACACAGATATAGTTATACTCGAATCTGTTCTCAGACTTTAGCATTGACTATATTAATCAAGGAAGAGGATATAAAAACACTTTAAGTCATATTCTAAAATTACTTGAACAGTGATTACTTTTTCTTTTTGCAGCTGCACCTGCAGCATAGGGAAGTTCCTGGGCTAGGGGTCATATTGGAGCTTCAGCTGCAGGTCTACGCCACAGCCAGGGCAATGCAGGATCCAAGCTGCATCTGCCACCTACACTGCAGCTTGCAGCAATGCCGGATCCTTAACCCACTGAGTGAGGCCAAGGATGGAACCTGTGTCCTCATGGATACTAGTCAGGTTCATTACCACTGAGCTATGACGGGAACTCCAAATAGTGACTTTTAAATGATAATTTCTGGAGTTCCCGTCGTGGCACAATGATTAATGAATCCGACTAGGAACCATGAGGTTGCGGGTTTGATCCCTGGTCTTGCTCAGTGGGTTAAGGATCCGGCGTTGTCGTGAGCTGTGATGTAGGCTGCAGACGTGGCTCGGATCCCGCATTGCTTTGGCTCTGGCGTAGGCCGGTGGCTACAGCTCTGATTAGACCCCTAGCCTGGGGTCTAATCCATATGCCGAAGGAGTGGCCCTAGTAAAGGCAAAAAATAAATAAATAAATTATAACTTCTTTATTATACTGATGCTAAATAAATTTGACTAAATCTTCAAGGATCCTGTACCCTGTCACCCTGTCCTGGAATATTATTCCTATCATGTCTCCCTCTAAAATATCTCTGGTTTCCACTGCCTCTAGAATCTTTAAGCCCTAACTACTTAGCTGCACATCAAAATTTCACAGATAGCTTCCCACTTCCTGTAGGAATCCAAAGTTCCTGCTATCGGGGGCTCCTTAGTTTATGATCGTCTCTCTGCCTAAATAAGATCACCACTACTCACCATTACTATAGCCCCACCACCAAATCCATAAAGTCCTCTCCAACCTCAAGGCTCTGCTCAAACACTACTCCTCCCTAAAGTTTTTTGATCACTCTGAGATTGCACTCTTTAATTTCAACATGGAGGGAGCCAGAAATGTGAATCCACAGAACTGTCATTCTATCATAGAATTTAAAGTCTTATACTGTCTTAGGAAAAAAAATTAATTCTTTCTTAATTTTTAAAATATTATATGGCTTATAATAATATTCCATATCCCTAATAATGTCAAGTCAATGCTTAGTATTAAGCTATTTCAAAATTATACAATAGAGGGAGTTCCTATTGTGGGGCAGCGGAAACGAATCTGGCTGAGAACCATGAGGTTGCAGGTTCAATCCCTGGCTTTGCTCAGTGGGTTAGGGATCTGCATTGCTATGAGCTGCGGTATAGGTCGCAGACGTGGCGCAGATCTGGCATTGCTGGGGCTCTGGCGTAGGCTGGCAGCTACAGCTCCGATTAAACCCCCTAGTCTGGGAACCTCCATATGCCACAGGTGCGACCCTAAAAGGACAAAAGACAGAAAAAAAAATTATACAATAGACATTGTTTAAATCTACAAAACGCTTCTTAACATAATTATAGTTAGAGTCTCACATTATTAGGTGATTTTTCTTACAGTACAGGCAAAGTCACCAATTCAGGTATGGGTTGAGTTCCTTCCCCTCCAATAGAGCAGAATAACCTAGGATGGGCTATAATATATAAAATGTACACCCAGAGACAGTACAATGGCTGATTTAGAGAGTAAAAAGTCATTCACATATTGTGAATTATTTTATAGCAGTGAAAACCTACTGACCCAGGGACCTCATCAAGCATAAGAAAACAATATTAAAGGCCACTGGGCTTTTGCATTTTATTAACTTCCAAAGTGAAAATTAAGTCTGGGTCAAGCTAGAACATCCGTGATGGAGGTGGGACCTCCCTTTACCATCAGAATCTCAAAAATATGTCGGATGGTATATTTTAATTTCTATTTCAGGAAAAATTAAACAAATGAACAAACAAAAAAGGCTAAAAAGGCAAGAGAAGAGCCAGGAATTACATAAAGATTTTAGCTGATTTCATTTTTTCAAGAAATAAAAAAATTCTAAACAGAATTTTTCCCTGGATTAAAGACAGAAAACTCTTACTGCCAAAATCTTGCATATCAATTATTCTTAGTGGTATCCTAATAATTTCATATAATTAAAGACTAAAACTGGACCCTCTGTGACTTAAAATTGTAATAGTCTAGCACATGGTGATTGTCTGTATTCTAAACATCTATGTTATAAATGTACGTAGATTGCAAACATCTTTGTTATAAATGTAAAACAACTACAATAGTTATTATAATAATAATCCAGCCAGAGAAACTGCAGAGCATAAAACAGTATGGGCTCCCCCTGCTGTTTCTACTGCTAAACTTAACTAACATTTCCGGTTGCCAGGGCTTGGTGCCCTGATTTTAAGGGTGATTCATAAACAAAGGGTAAATAAAACAAAATTAAAATGCCATTACGTCAATAAATCTGCGGGTCGAGGGAAAGAGGAGAAATGAGATTGTTGATGCATTGAGTGTAATAAGTTAGCACATACAGGAAGGTGAGCATTGCCTGGAATTCCAAAAGCTATGCTAATGAGCTTCTGGGGAGCATCAAGGCTGTCCTGCCACTGCATTTATATTAAGAAGTTTTTCAAATCTGACTTGCCGTGGAACTTTGTCAAATATGAAAATCATATGATGCCCTTTGGCAAACTGGACACGGTGCCGCCATCTCAAATCTCAGCAAGTGAGACATAGACCAGCTCAAGCCCAACAGGGCACACTAAGGAGATTATTTTGGAGAAACCATAATGACATTGAACAGGAGGCTAGCTTAACATCTTGTCCAAGTGAGATCCCAGGCCTCCTCCGTGATGGCTGCTTGGAGTTCTGTAGGCTAATGAGGGGAACCATCTGTAGTACTTTGCTGGCAGATGTGTCCCCCCTCACACTGTGCCAATATCTCCTAATGGGGAGGTCTATAGAGGGCTCCAGTATGACTCTGTGAGGGAAGATTGTGCTATTTAGCAACCGTGTAATCTAGAGACCAAACCAACATTTAACTATTCATAAATATGCATTTTAGTATGTCTTGTCTTTTAAAGTGTGAATATCAGAATGAAGGGTGAATGCATTTATTTGTAAATTTGTTTTTACATTGTCACATTCAGGGATGCCCACAAATAAAAACGACATCCTACATTCCTTTTGTAAAAATTTTATAGACTATTTCAAATGAAAGGAGGATTCAAACTGAGTAAACTGATTATTTGCTGATGTCATTATTACAAAATCATCAGCAAACTCTCGAAAGAGGAAAAAATATATATAAATTCAGGTATGTTTTCCTTCCTTCCTTTAAATGTGTTCATTGTGCAATGCAGAGTTAATTTCTACTTTTATATCAAAAAGTAATAAGAAATTAAATTCAAATGATAAATCTTAAAACTTTATGAGTAAATTTCAAATTATGATGGAATAACATTTCAAAGCATTCACTTGGCAGCATATGGGATGTTATATAAGGATTATAGTAGGCATCAAAATATTTTAAGTCAACCATTAACAGTTTTAAAGATAGACCTAATCACATACTCAGCATTTAAAATAAGTACATACTTACATACCACAAAGCTTTTTTAAAAGAGCATAAATTATTTTATCTTGCTGTAATTCTCAAAATTTCATGGCAATTAAATTCTATCATTCATTTCAGTTTCAATTAATCTACTGTCATTGAAAGAGCCTTGTTTATAGTATGTTTCTTTTTTTAAAAAATGATAATAATACTCCTTTTCAAGTACTGATTTGAAACTCTTATTCAATTATATGAGCTCAGTTCCCATCTCAAGAAAAAGATAAAAGAGATACAGAGGAGACCCAATAACTAAAGATTTGAAGATTTTTAAGCAGGGCCTTATTATTCACCAAAAGTTACAAGATGCTTAAAACCAAAGAGAAAATGTCTACACTTTAACTTGGTTAACAAGTTTAGGTGAATTTTTAATATGAAATATGCAGCTTTTTGCAAAAGTATAAAATGAGCTTAAAATAGGAGTTTATGTAAATCTCACAGACTAGAACCATAACCAGCTATTTTATCATCTATGTAAAGAAGGTTTTAAATGTATTTCCCCAACAGCAGAATAACATAAATTAGACTGCCCGGTAATATTGACAATTCTTCCTGCTTGAAACCTCTTAAATTCCAAAATGTCTTCCAAAAATATTATTATAAGAAATTTCGGTTCAGATTATCCTTATTCTCTATAACTGACACAGATACATTCGATTGACATCTAAAAAGGAAAGTTCTTCTTCACAAGCTTCAGCTTATTTTCGTAAAAAAGTCCCGCACTGAATATTAATACTAATAATTGATTTTCATAATAAGTAATAAAGTAATAAACAGCTCCCGCTATTTAATGAAAGAAATGTCTCAGCTTCAGGTTTTATTTATTGGCATTTGAAGTCCCTCCATAACCCTAGTAAGATCAGTTATGGCTTAATTAAATGAGAAAAATGGCCTGCCAGAGATTCTTTGTTCTTAAAATAAGTACTGTATGTTTTCAGTTTTCCTGCAAATCATCAGAACCTATTTCAATTGGAGGATAAACTAGGCTTCAATCCTAAATTTACATACATCCCAAATAAAGTATCTTTTGCTTGGAATTTTTATATTTTTCCATAGTGTACCAGCAACAAATACACCTTATGAGGTTTCTGCTTTATTAACTATTTGAGAGTTATTCATCTTAGAGTTGTACCAGTAAGAAGGTAATAGAAATATTTGTTATTTAAAAATGAACACAAATTTAGACTTACAACATTATCTGTCCCCAGTGCTGTGTTTGTGGTGAAGCTCCATAGTTATTATATGTCCTAAGTATATACTGAAATATATCTACAAATGAAAAACAAAAGGCTGAATGTTCACTGGCAAAAGATTGAGCTGCTCCATCAAAATGGCAGGAGTATTTCAAATAAATGATCTCTTCTCAAGTCCTTTGGAAGAACAACAGCATCTGGCTTTTCCTCTCTCTGCCTCTGCTCACAACTTTCCTCTACTTTCATCTATAATCCCGTCAGCCCCTCTCTAGCCACACGGCAATGATCCTGCATTACAACTGGTGTGGGGGAAAAAAGTGAGGAAGAACGATGGCTAAGGGGAGGCAACAATATGACAGCCACTTTCTCTGATATGAGAGCGACAGCGTGGCTCTCCTCTCCTACCACTAGCTCGCGCCAGAGCTCTAAAGATGCAGTGATCTACAGCCTCTTAGCTTGCTAATTAACAATGTTTTCAAACTGACCAGTCTCCCTAGGAAAACATGGAATGATTTTAACTGTGAACAAATAGTAAAGCAGTAGCATAAGAGTTGCATTCCGATTAAAATAACCCATTTTATGCCTCCAAGTTTTTGTTTTCAAAAAAGAAAGAAACGCGTCATTAAAGAATTTGCAGGGTTTTTTCCCTTTATTCAAATAATAAACTAAGGGGAAGTCTTTTCCTCCACAAAGTATTCACTATATATATGTGTGTGTGTATATATATATATATATATATATACATATATATATAACTGTAAAATTTTTCCCAGTTATATAATGCTCTGTTAACCTAAATAAAGTGCCCTTTTTATTACGCTTTTAGTCTAAAACAGAAATGTCCAATGCATCAGGGTCACACACAGAAAGCGACTTTACTGCTTTGGCTCACTCTTACATCTTTCTCTCTTGTAACTAGCTTCAGCTTTCCACTTCCTGGTATATACGGTCCAAGAGACCAGCTTTCAGTTCTCTCATCTTGCCCTTCCAGATACATCCATGGCTGCAGATCTGTGGAGTTGGAACCAGCCAACCATCTAAATGCACCCAATTGGTCATTTTAGGGAAAGCCAGCCTCTGGACAAAAGAGCAGGAAACAGTACATTTGTTTGGTCCAAGACTGAAATTATCATTACGCAAATGAGATACGCTGAGATGTAGGTCTGGATGGGACAAAATCATATGCAGAAAATTCAAAGTGCATGCTGCCATTGAAAATATGTTTCATTTGGGAAATTTTCATATACATGTAGTTCATTTTTACAATTAGAAGACACTTTATTTTGTCAAGAGAAAGTGAATTCAGACAAAACTACAGTGAAAGGCCATAATTTCAAAAAGAAAGAATATATACCTTGACATGTGAACATTTTAAATAGTTGATGATACTCATTGGAATCACTGGCCTATTATCCACCCCATCCCCTCATTTCTTCCCAGGACAGTGGAGGTGAGGAGCTTGGAGGAAAACTGGGAGGGAAGGACCAGTTTCCCTGAGCTATCCACTGGCTTTAATGAACAGGAAAATGTCAAGCTTTCCTTCCCTCACCCTTACTCAGATTCCTCAAAGAAAGAAATGCTAAGCTTTATTTTGGGTGGACCTGCTTTGCCCTACACTGTGAGATAAATATGTTTTATATACTTAAAAGTGAGTCCCTCCCTGAGTCAAACTTACACATGTGGTACCCCACAGGGTGCTGGTCTAAATTCTTTCTGAAGTTGAGTTTCCTCACAGTGAATCATTGTCCTTTAGTTTCCAAATAAGGTCCCATAAATGAACGAGGATAGAGTGTGGTCTGTTATACCAACTGATATTTGTGTTCATGCCTGTTCAGTTTTCCAGTTGAAATCTTTTTGAATGCTATCTAAGGACACCTGAGGGACTGTGATGTAGGAGTGAATACTCAGAAGGTGAAAATAAAGTTTGAGGGACATGTCAAAAATTCTGTATAGCAAACACAACGGTGGAACTAAGTGTGTCTGCAGTGTAATGGAGAGTCAGATTTAATCCTTTCCTATCAGTCGTCGTTTTGCTGAGCCTTTCCAGGAGACATAATGACAAGGGAATTTTATTAACCATAATTTGGAATGCCCTGATCTTCATGCTAACTACAGTTATCTTTTGTTACTTACTGGCCTTGACCTATAGATGGACTGCATCCGTGGCTACCAAAACCAGCTGGTTCCTCTCCAAAGCCTAATGCAGGCCTGAGTCCTATGCACGGTTTAATTCATATTCCACTCAACATGCCCGTTTTATATCCAGTGGAAATTGCTCATTTAATTGCACTGTAAGTTTTATGGGGTATGCCCCAGGCTGCGTTCTTTATGCTAGGCATTTCAGTATTTATGGGCAGAGCTATACCCAAAACTTCAAACATAAAGTAAAACCAGCAAAATATGCTCTCCTCTGGTTCCATAAATACTTTTCACCAGTTTCATTATTTTTTCCAATGAAATTAAATGAGTATGTTAACCCTGTAACATAGACTGTTGCTTGCTATCTCCAGAGCTGCTTTAGTACTTCATATTCAGATCTGATACAGCTTTGCTTTTCTGCTAAAGAATGAGACTTCAAAAGAGCAAGCATGGTCCATTCTGTATATGGACTAGCTCTCCAGTAACCAAAAAAAGACTTCCTCTGTCAATGGTCTATAGAATTCTTATCCCTGTGACTAACTTGATTTTTTTTTTAATAAACTATGCCTGCTTCTAGGTGACAGCCACACATAGTAAATAAATACTATTCTCTAACACATGCATTAGATGTGTTGGAGAACAGGGCTGGCTTAAAGAAATAAATATCTTATGTCAGATTTCTGCCATAGATGGTTTCTGTGTTTGAGGGCAGAGAAGGACAGAGATATGATTTTTACCGCAGCAGATCAGAATACATTCCTAAACTACTCAAATGCTAATGCAGTTCTACTGTGTATAACTAAACCTATGATTGTTTTTAATCTACTATTATCTCATGACACAAAATATATGAAAGCATGTTTCCAGAGAATTCCAGAGTTTTACACAAACACTTCTGGATAAAGGCCATCAGTGGTTTTTTAGAGCAGTTTCAGTGAAATGGTGCAAACAGAAGCCTCCCTCATGGGAGGTTTAGAAAAGCTGAGCAGGGAGAAAATAAATACGATAGTTATAAATGACCCATTTGTCTATGTATTTGGAAGACGATTATGAAATTGAAGGGGATAAGAACACTTCTAGAGCCACTGGGAAAGATGATAGACCTCCAGGGCAAAGGTTTGAATATGGGAATAAGGCAGACTTAAGCAAGAATAGAGTTGTGTTTAATATATATATATATATATAATTAAATATATATATAATAAATACATACAAATATATATATACATGGAACATTTTCTAGATTTAGAAGGCGCTAGAGATGACAATGTAAACTATAGGGAATGCTTCAAGATTTGTCTTCAATGTACTAGAGTTTAATGATTCAGGGATGACTGTAAACAAGATTGGGGCAGGAAAGGGGGTTCTTCCAGAAAAACCCTAGAGAGCAAATGACCCCTGCAAATCCTGCAAAGTATAAGGGAGACACTCAGCAACAGTCTCTCTTATGTGACTTGGTTTAAACCTACTGGTCACAACAGCTATATGTTCATTGTTTCTTGGAAAGACCAGAACTAATGAAAAATCAATCAAGATGATCAGTTCCAACTTGTGGGAGTTCTTTCCCCACTGTGTCTGACCTGAAGCTGACAGCAGGAATTCGTGCTGCCATCTTTAAAGGTGCACACTACAAATGACCCAGTTTGCAAAACAGTCACTGAAGAGACATGGTTAAAGTGGTCACAGCAGAACTACATCATGCTGCAGAAAGAGGCTGTTCTTTTCACAGTGTAGTCAGTTCAAAGCAAAATAACAAATTCTTTCATTTGTTTTAGTTTCACATCTCAGTTTTTTTGGTCACCATTCCTTGTCAAAAATGTTTCTTAAGCATTTTTGGTGAGCACCATACCTAGGCCAGCAAAGAGCCTGACTCACAAAGTATTGATAATCCAAAATGTGGAGAGAAGAAAGGCAAACCACTGGCTGTACCACAATTTTTGTACCAAATGAACTATCAAACTGCAATTTAAAGGGAGACCTGAGGCAGACAGTGATACAATGTCCTGCTCTCCTTTCATTCTTTCTTTGACCTCTGCTTCTTTTCCTGCTTCCTTACTTTGTTTACATAGTGAGAAATCTATTATCCTCTGCTGAGTTTCAAGCATGCCTGGGCATGTTTGTCAAACTGACCTTGCAGTTTGACAAATGGGCCTGATGGGCCTCTGACTATGGACCCAGACTGGGTCTGCTACTTAAATTCAAACACATCCACACAAGTCTGGCAAATTAGTAGGGGGAGATCGGGGTATGTGTAACATTCAGAAAACCTCCCAACAAAAGAACTCATTCTCAGGGAAGAAAAAGAGCCTTATACAATGAGGACTGGTTTATTTTCCCTTCCCAAAATAATAATTTTTTTAATTGAGGTAAAATTGACATCCATTATATTAGTTTCAGGTGTAGAACATAATGATTCGATCTTTGCAAATGTTGGAAAATGATCACCACACTCTATTAACATCCATCACTGTACATAAAGAACTTCTTTCTTTCTTTTTTTTTTTTTTTTCATTATCTTTTTAGGGCCTCGTGTGCAGCATATGCAAGTTCCCAGGCTAGGGGTTTAATCAGAGCTGCAGCTGCTGGCCTATACCACAGCCACAGCAATTCAGGATCCATCCAAGCCACATCTGTGACCTACATCACAGCTCATAGCAACTCCAGATCCTTAACCCACTGAGCAAGGCCAGGGTTTGACCTCGAATTCTCATTGGATACTAGTGGGGGACGTTACCACTGAGCCACATCAGGAACTCCCAAGTTATTTATTTTTTAACTGGAAGTTTGTACCTTTTGACCCCATTCACCTGTTTTACCCCACCCCTGGCATCCACCAATAATGTTAATTTTTCCTGTATGGGTCAAATTTTAGTATATGTCTTGCTGAGGTTTGCACTCACAATAACTGTTTTTCAGTCCTGGGATACTGGGACACAGGGTTAGAATCTGTGTACTTAATGGAATCATCGCTATTAGAGGATTACAGGCCTGAAGAAACAGGCCTGAAGGGTGCCCTGCATCAGAGCCTGGCTGAAGGAGAGGAGGGGCAGGTAATTGCAGTTCAAAAGCAGACAGCCATTCATGGCGGCCCTTACTGTAATGATATTCATGCTTAAGCCAAGGGGCCCAAAAGTACCCAACTCCTGCTCAGCCCAGACATCTCTCCTCACCACAGGTCCTGAAGAAGATATTTAGAAGCAATGAAATATGAGAAATCAAAGGCCTGGTGCCTAAAATCCCCATGCAGAGCTCCCGGATTAACAGGCCAAGAACATGTTTTAGGCATATACCAAAATGAGCTCTCTCCCTCCCCTTATGCCCAATTTGCATCTTGGCATCGTCCCTCCCTTAAGCCAGCTAGCCTCATGGGATAAGAAACCAAAGTAAAAATAGCCCAAATAGTGACCTGAAATCTGACCTAACAAAGCCTGAGAAAGAAGCAGCAACTGGGGTGGGTGGGCTCGGAGAATTTAGGGAAAGTGGTTTAATCACCAACACTTGATGATAACGTGATTGACCATATTAGTTCTCAAAAGTGAAATTTTAGGGAGTCACTTCAGCAAACAGGAGAAGGAAAAAAAACTAGGGAGCCCAAAACATTGTGGATTAAATCAATACGGTATTTCAATACCATAACCCAAAAGGAACAAAAATGTTAACAACGATTTAAATATTAACATTGCTCCCTGGCCCATAATACATAAAGGAGTGGCATTTTTCTGGAACACATCCATTTTTGTAATTACTTAACTGACTAATCCAACAGAGCTATATTTACTAAACTCTAAGCTCACGACCAAGGGTTTTTCTTTTTGATACATCTTAAAACATCTCAAAGTACTTTAAACTGTCATTGTATGAGGATTTATTAGAAAGCTAATGGTATGTAACATAACTGCTATGGTTTTAGTAAATAGTAAAATCAATGCAGTCTCTTAAATACCCATGTAAATAATAAAATGATTCATAAGTCTTCAAATTATAATAGTCACTATGTATGTTACTCAGAAAAAAAAAGAAAATTTCCCACTGCAGCATGGTTTTGAAATTTCTTTGTGGTCATGAAACCTTTTTCAAGAGCTCTACCTCACACAGACATTCCCTATAATTTACTCTTTTACGACAAGTAAAAGCGGATCTGCTTCAGAGGTGTGCTAGTAAATATTTAACAAGGAGCACTCCAGGAAAAACTGATTTGGAGGTGTGCTGCTTTCTATGGAGTCAATGCTCCCACCGTGGCCATGACTGAAGGAAGGCACCTCATCTGCTCCTGTGAACAGCCCACCCTGGAGACCCCTGTCCCCCAGCACTCACTCTCCTCTGTATCGATACCCCCAAAGGGCCCAGTTTAAAAAGTCACAGTAAGATAACTTTGTAACAAGGAAACTTTTTGATGGTCATCTCTAAGATTGCTAAATTGCTGCTTATCAATACTTAGAAATCCTGTTTTCCTAGCGTTATCTTATGAGTCAATGATAGAGCTTTGAAAATACACAGTTAGGAATTTAGTAACCACCAATAGACAACTCCCCCTCTCCCTTTAAATAACCTTTCAACCCTGATCTTATGACATTCCCAGTCTATATTTTACACACATTTTGTCTCAAAGTTGGTCTTATATGGAATTCTAAATAGGGCATACAAATTAATTCTTAAAAATTTGCTCTTGGAGTTCCCATCATGGCTCAGCAGAAATGAATCTGACTAGCATCCATGAGGATGCAAGTTTGATCCCTGGCCTTGCTCAAGTGTTGCCGTGAGCTGTGGTGTAGGTCAAAGACAGGGCTTGGGTCTGGTGTTGCTGTGGCTGTGGCATAGGCCAGTGGCTACAGCTCCAATTCGACCCCTAGCCTGGGAACCTCCATATGCCGCCGGTGCATCCCTAAAAAAGGCCAAAAAAATTTTTTCTTGGCTCTTAAAATTATAAAAATCAGAGTACACAGACATCTGAGACCCACTACCCCCCCCCCACCTTCCTTATCTCTTTCTCTAAAATTCTCTCTCATCTCCCTCTAAACCCTTCCATCTCCTTCACTATCTCTTGGAAAGTTATAATATGTTTGGAGCCCGTCAGCCTGGTTGAATGAGGAATTTGTATGAGAATCCAGAGCCCATTCAATCCTTTACTTTACCCAGCCTTAGAGTGAAGGACACAGGCCTTTTGATTTGGGGTAGGCTAGAGAGAAGGCCAAAAGCAAATTACCCTCCTTCTAGAGTTTCTGTCTCAGACAGCCCAGCAAGTCACAACAGTCAGCTATAGTCACTTGACAGACAAATGCCAAGTTAGAAAATGCTGCCAGGGAGCATGACAGTCACCCATGGATAAAGGGTCAAGGAGGAAATGATCAGGAATCTCCCTTTTACATTTCTTAGCAATACCTGAATTTTCTCCCCTCCTTTCATGTTTGCTTCCTTGTTAGCAAATAACCATTTCATTTTTTTTTTTTTTTTTCTTTTCAGGGCTCTAAATTGTCTTCATCTTCTTTTTTTTTTTTTTTTTTTTTTTTTTTTTCTTTTGTCTTTTTAGGGCCTCACTCACGGCATATGGAAGTTGCCAGGCTAGGGGTCGAATTGGAGCTACTACAGCTGCCTGCCTACACCACAGCCTCAACAACATGGGATCCAAGCCGCATCTGTGACCTACACCATGGCTCAAGGCAATGCCAGATTCTTAACCCACTGAGCGAGGCCAGGGATCAAACCTGAATCTTTATGGATGCTAGTCAGATTCGTTTCTGCTGCACCACAATGGGAACTCCCTCTTCTCCTTCTCCTCTCTCTCCTTCTTCTTCCCCTTCTCCTTCCTCTTGTTTTCCTTCTTCTTCCTCTTCTTCCTTTTTCTTTTTTAAATATTGCTCTAGGAATCTATCAGGGGACAAGAAATCAACATCTATCTCCTCATACATACTAGGACTCCACAGTGAAATACTTACAGCTCTTTCCTCAGGCAGATCAAGTTAACCAAACAAAAGAAGGGGGTAGGCCAAGTTCCCAGAGTAAAGTACAGACAGGAGCCCTAGAAGGCCATCCTTCCCAGACTGCAGCCTGGTTGAGAGGCTGAGCCAGCTCAGTATTCCACATATGTGTAAGGAGCCCCTACTATGTGCTAGGCACTTGCTAGCTGCAGAAGCTCTGGAAATCAGTTCTACCATCCAAGAGGCCCAGCTTGCCCTCGTTTATGGTTTTAGTTGTTTTTTTGTGAGAGCAGACAGCTAGGTAATCTGTCCTCATTCCCCGCAATATTTAAATACCTTGCATACACCCCTCAGGGACTTATCTAAGAATCTGAGCTTAAGTCCACTGGAATGATAGTGCCCTCTGCCCCAGAGGGAATGAGGACAGGAATGTGGGGGAGGAGGAAGATATGTCCTCTGGATCAAGGCAGGCATTGAGCTTGGGAGAGGAGCTCATGAAGAGCTGAAGGCCTTCAAGAAAAACCGTTAAGAAAGGCCCCAGAATGTACTAATTTGGGGGAGAAGAGCCCCAGTAAGAACATGGGCAGGAGAGAATTTCCCATTGTGGTGCAGTGGAAATGAATCTGACTAGAATCCATGAGGATTCATGTTCGACCTCTGTCCCTGCTCAGTGGGTTAAGGATCCGGCGTTGCCATGAGCTGTGGTGTAGGTCACAGACAGGGCTCGGATCCCGAGTTGTTGTGGCTCTGGCAAAGGCTGGCAGCTACAGTTCTGATTCGACCCCTAGCCTGGCAATCTCCACATGCCACTGGTGTGCAAAAAAAAAAAAAAAAAAAAAACGGCAGGAGCGAACAGAAATAGAATGCTTGCTGATAAGAAGCTTACCGCAGGGAAACTGATCAGAGCAGGAACTTACATAACTAAGAAATACAGCTTAGGATATGCAGCTGACAGCCCAGTTAGATGGCTGAGGAGAGAACAGTGTCAATACTGGAAGGCAAATCTGGTGAACTAGAGAAAAGTCAGGAAAAAGCTCTCTTCTACAGGAACCAGAGACAATTCAGCCTAAATCTGGAAACAGAAGGGTGGTGGAATAAACAGCATAAGCTGAGCCAGGATAAGAACTAGAAAAAGAGTATCACACTGTGTGCCAAAGCATTTTTACGTATCAGCTCATTTAACCATCAACAAGAGCTCTGTGCAATAGTTATTATTATACCCATTTTACAGATGAGAAAATTGAGAAACAGAATGATTGATTTATTTCTGCATGTCTAGTAGGTAATATAATCTGGATTCACAACCAGGTAGTGTTGCTATAGTCCTAACCCAAAAAAGAGTAACAAAACAAAACTGGGGAGAACAAGTTAATATTTTCAAATGAGAAACACTAGATTATGTTTTTTAAAAAAAGACAAAAAAAGAAAAAAAATAGTGGAGTTCCCATCATGGCTCAGTGGTTAACAAATCCGACTAGGAACCATGAGGTTTCAGGTTCGATCCCTGCCCTTGCTCAGTGGGTTAAGGACCCAGTGTTGCCGTGAGCTGTGGTGTAGGTTGCAGATGAGGCTCAGATCCCACGTTGCTGTGGCTGTGGCGTAGGCCGGCAACTACACCTCCGATTAGACCCCCTAGCCTGGGAATCTCCATATGCCACAGGTGTGGCCATAGAAAAGACAAAAAAAAGATTGTTTTTTATAACTTCATTCATTAGTAGAATGTGCCCCAAATTTCTTTTTTTTTTTTTTTTTTAGGGCCGCCGCACCGAAGCATATGGAAGTTTCCAGGCTAGGGGTTGTATCGGAGCTTAGCAACTGGCCTACGTCACAACCACAGCAACTCAGCACCTGAGCCATGTCTGTGACCTACACCACAGCTCATGGAAATGCCAGATTCTTAACCCACTGATTAAGGCCAGGGATTGAACCCACATCCTCATGGATACTAATTGGGTTTATTACCACTAAACCATGGCGGGAACTCCCCCAAATTCTTTCATATCACAGTAAGGATATCTATTCACATGGCAGACTTTGAGCACAACATACAACAACAGACACATACATTCACCCAGCAAATATTTATTATCTCCTGTATTCCAGGCACTGGGGTAAAATGATGGGAATTCCTGCTTTCCTGAAGTTTACGGTCAAATGTGAAAACCCACTGGTCACAGATTATTACTGGAGAATGTAAGATTGAGAAAAACTTTTTTAAAAGTATCACGACTTTGGGAGTTTCATCGTGGCTCAGTGGTTAATGAACCCAACTAGGAACCATGAGATTGCAGGTTCAATCCCTGGCCTTGCTCAGTGGGATAAGGATCTGGCATTGCTGTGGCTGTGATATGGGCCGGCAGCTGCAGCTCTGATTCGACCCCTAGCCTGGGAACTTCCATATGCTGTGGGTGTGGCCCTAAAAAGCATTTAAAAAAAAAAAAAAAAAGTATCTCAACTTTAATATTAAATGCTACCAATTACTGATTCCCTATCATGCACCCAAAACTTCACATATAATTGCACAGTCCCTAAGTAACTCTGTACCTATTTTACAAAGAAACTGAGAAGACATTGAAAAGTTATATAAATTGTCCATAGTCACAGAACAAAAAAGTGGTAGCGACCCAAATATAGATCCCTCAGTTTGGAAAGTCTGTGTTTGGAGTTCCTGTTGTGGCTCTGCAGTAACTAACCAGACTAGTAACCATAAGGATGCAGGTTCGATCCCTGGCCTCTATTAGTGGATTAAGCATCTGGTGTTGCCTTGAGCTATGGTGTAGGCCAGCAGCTGCAGCTCTAATTGCACCCTTAGCCCAGGAACTTCCATATGCTACAGGTGCAGCTTTAAAAAGACAAAAAAAAAAAAAAAAAGGTCTGTATTCCTTCTACTTTATACAGAAATACACAGGTTCCATGAAAAGAATGAGAGTCAGTTATAGTTAATTAAAACCCCCATGGACTTTCTAAATCATAATCACACAATTTTTTTCAGTTGAATATGTGAATTTTTACAGTAAAATCCATGTGTGTACTGGGCAGGGAGTAGATTTGGGAGCAAGGGGATGTTGGATTAAAGACCTGTGAGTTCTGAAGTAGACTTTCAGCCTTAAGGTATGGAGGCACCTTTATCTAACTCTTCACCGAGTGCTAGGGTAGAATAAAGTCCCCTTAGTAACTTAATCTACTTTGCATTTTGTTAGAAAGCTCCTAGTTGGCAAAATGATCTCAACACTCTCTTCCCTGAAAGGTGGGAGAAAAGCCTGGGATGTTGAGAACAGCTGTGGGTGAAACTCTCACGATCCCAGTTCAAGTCAAGGATCCCGCATTTTGTCTTGTTCTAGTAGAAATACAAAGCAACCCAAGGCAAGTAAAGGTAATTCTAGCCTCAAAATGGATTTGCTCCATTTACACACACATACACCCCATGATCCAGTGGCCATGCATAAGCATCTCCATAGAAGAGTGAAAAGTGAGAAATAAATACAGAATCGACACAAGAAAAGAGGACTAAAAATGATATGAGATCATCATGAAGTGCCCCAATGATAATCCCTCTGGGATCCTTCAAGAAAGTGCCACTTTGTAGTAAGTATATCTCTTTAGTTACAAGAGCACCCCTTTGTCACTTTCCAAATTGTGAAAGAAAGGAGTTTTATGCAATGTGATTTCTTTCACAACACCTAATACACAGTATCTTGCCCTTACCAGATGTTCAGAAAATATTTGTTGCACAAATGTCAACACTTAGCTCCTTTACCACTTGCCATCCTGCCTAAAATCCCTGCATTTGTTAATAAATTCCTTGCATTAAGACAATAAAGGAGTTCCCATGTTGGTGCAGTGGAAACAAATCTGACTAGGAACCATGAGGTTGAGGGTTTGATCCCTGTACTTGCTCAGTGGGTTAAGGATCCAGTGTTGCCATTAGCTATGGTGTAGGTTGCAGATGTGGTTCAGATCTGGTGTTGCTGTGGTTGTGGCATAGGCCGACAGCTATAGCTCCGATTAGACCCCTAGCCTGGGAACCTCCATATGCCGTGGATGCAGCCCCAGAAAAAGACAAAAAATAAAAAAGTAAAAAAAAGTAAGTTTTGCTGAGGGGGAAAGGAAGGAGCTGAAATATTTTTAAGAATAAAGAAATATTCTTTCTAAGGGAATATTTTATAGTCTGGGAGCCTATAGGGGAGAGACTCTTCTTAAACTATATGTATTTGCTGTTCTCCATTCTGATATGGCTTACGTGGTATGTGGGGGACACATTAGTGAGATGTTACTAAAGGGAGAGTGCTGTGCAGGCATCTATTTCCCAGATGCTGGGCTTAGAAGAAAGAAGTTCCACGTAGAACACCAGGGAAAGAGCAAACATTATATTTTATTGTCCTATAGGATATTTACAGATATCTTTATCTATTCACAAATTCATTTCAGGATTTCTGACTGTGTATGTGTAGACATATCTGTCAATACAATACTGATATTTATTGATAAAAACATGTTTTCCAATTCTCCTTTGAATTGGTCTTAATATCTTCCTGGTTCCGTCATTAATATGTTAATGAAAACCTGGACACATCTTCATTTTGTATTTGTATGAAAATTATGTTTTTTAACTTAAAAAATTATACTTTAGCACCACAGATAAGTCTGGGGTTATTTTTACTGGTTCACAGGTCAGCAAGTTCAAAATTAAAGTGTTTTGTTTGTTTGTTTGTTTGTCTTTTTGCCATTTCTTGGGCTGCTCCCTCGGCATATGGAGGTTCCCAGGCTAGGGGTCGAATTGGAGCCATAGCCGCTGGCCTACTCCAGAGCCACAGCAACTCAGGATCCGAGCCGCATCTGCAACCTACACCACAGCTCATGGCAACACTGGGTCCTTAACCCATTGAGCAAGGCCAGGGATCGAACCCACAACTTCATGGTTCTTAGTCGGATTCGTTAACCACTGAGCCACGATGGGAACTCCCAAAATTAAAGTTTTAACTTTCCAAAAGACATCATTCCACTTTCAAAATGATATGTTTTTCAATAAATTTAATATTCCCAAATTAGAATTTTTAAAATGTACCCATCAGATAATTTCTAAGTGGGATTTGAAAATAAATATTATGTCACTTGCTGCAGCATATGGAAGTTCCCAGGCTAGAGGGTCGAATCAGAGCTGCAGCTGCCACACTATGCCACAGCAATGCTGGGATCTGAGCTGCATCTTCAAACTAAGCCACAGCAATACTGGATCCTTAACACACTAAGCAAGGCCAGGGATTGAACCCACATCCTCACTGATGCTTTGTCAGTTTCTAAACCTACTGAGCCACGAGGGCAACTCCTAAAGTCATATCTTTAAATAAAAAGATGGATTAAAAGAAGACAGAACAGGAGAGTGCAAAGATAATAAAATTGACGGAGGATCATTACTAAAGATGTATGACTTTAGGAGTTCCCGCTACGGAACAGTGGGTTAAGAATTAGGTTGCTGTGGAGGTATGGGTGTGGGTAATCCCCAGCCTGGCACAAGGGGTTAAGGATCCCTTGTTGCTACAGCTGCAGCACAGGTCTCAGCTGTGGCTTGGATTCAATCTCTGGCCCAGGAACTTCCATATGCACTGGCTGTGGCCATACCAAAAAAAAAAAAAAAAAAAAAGACATGATTTTAATACCAATTCTGGGCAAAGATCAACAGCATGATTAGTTATCAGGAGCTTCCTGGCCTAGCAGTTAAGGATTTAACATTGTTAGTGTTATGACATGGGTTCTATCCCTACCCTGGGAACTTCTACAAGCCTAGGGCATGGCCAAAAACCAAACCAACCAAAAAAAACCTCAGGACAATTAGTTAAATAATCCATTTTATTAACTCAAAAAATGCTTGTTTAATCAATACATTAGAGTAGATCATATACAAAAATGCTCTTTTATCCCTCCAGATCATTTACATTTCTTTTTTTTTTTTTTTTTCTTTTTTTTAGGGCCAAACCCATGGCATATGGAAATTCCCAGGCTCCAGGTCGAATCAGAGCTACAGCTGCCGGCCTACACCACAGCTCACAGCAAGGGCAGATCCTTCACCCACTGATCAAGGCCAGGGATGGAACCCGAGTCCTCATGGAAGCTAGTCGGGCTCATTAACCACTGAGCCACGATGGAAACGCCCTACATTTCTCCTTTAAAATGTAATCTGCAAACATCCCAGTATCTTATCTCTTAAAGAAAGTTAAAGCATCAAATAAAAAATTTTAAAAAGTAACTTAATCTATTCTGCATTTTGCCTCCTGAATATTTTATAATTAGATTTTTTTGCAATTTTGAGATAAATGTGGGTTTTATTAAATATATTTAATACATATTTTATTTAATTGTGTATTTTAATTAAAATATAGTTAATACAGTTAGATTTTATAGTGATTCAAAATGTCAGTGAAATAAAGTACATCTTAAATTGCTATGTATTGTTTAAGCCAAAGATAATTATTTTAGAACCCACCCCAGGTAAAATCCTAAGTAACACTGTTTCGTGCCCCATTTTCTCCATTTCAGCACCCCTTTCTATCAGAGATCCCCCTTTATTTTTAGCCAAGCCCACAGCATGCGGAATTTCCCAAGCCAGGGACTGAACCCAAGCCACCGCAGCCACCTGAGCCACAGCAGTGACAATGCTGGATCCTTAACCCACTGAGCCACACAGGAACTCCCAGAGATCCTGCTCTTCAGGCTTCTCCTCTATGAGTAGAAATCTTACTACACTGCCCTACTCACGCTTATCATTCCAACTTTCTTTTTTTCTTTTTCTTTTTTTTTTTTTTTTTTGGCCTTTTCTTGAGCCGCTCCCACGGCATATGGAGGTTCCCAGGCTAGGGGTGGAATCGGAGCTGCAGCTGCCAGCCTACACCAGGGCCACAGCAACGTGGGATCCGAGCCCCGTCTGCAACCTACACCTCAGCTCATGGCAACGCCGGATCCTTAACCCACTGAGTGAGGCCAGGGATCAAACCCCGCAACCTCATGGTTCCTAGTCGGATTCGTTAACCACTGAGCCATGACGGGAACTCCCATTCCAACTTTCTGATACTCTCACCTATAAGTTCCACCCTCACCAAAACCTTATTGTAATTGTAATTTGTTTCCTTTCACCCTCACCAAAACCTTATTGTAATCTGTAGGAAAGTTGGGAGGATTGCTCCTTTCTCCTAATTTCCTTTCTGGTTTTTGCCCAAACTAACTCTGAAGGGGAAACTTATTGATAATTGGTCTGATCTTAAGATATCAAATTAGGCCAATTTTGTACTTCCCCTCTGGCTCACATCAAATTAGGCCAATTTTACTGCTGAGCAGATTCACTACATGTTTAAGGGTCCATGTTACCCTCTCTCTTTCCCATGACGCTAGATCAGGAGCCTGATTCAGATTCCCAGCCACCTATCTCTGATTATATTCTTTTAAGTGGCCAATCAGATGATAAGATTTCACAGCAAGTTTAAGAACAGAATTATCACAACCCCGAAAGAATCTAATATTCCTCAACTTTGATTGGACCCTTAACCAGCAGTCTCAAGGGAAGTACCTAAGCAGAACAAATGCAAAAGAGCTATCTTTATTTTAGGTGTGATCCTGTTAGGTTGGGAGTGAAGTAGCTTGTGGAAAAAATGGATAAAGACAAATAAAAGGGAATTAATCTGAAAGTCACCTTTTTTTTTTTTTTTTTTTTTTGGCTGCAACCGACCATGGCATGTGGAAGTTCCTAGGTCGGGAATCAAACCTGCTGCACCACAGCAGCAATGCCAGATTCCTATCCTGCTTTGCAATAAGGGAACTCCAAAAGGTCACCTTTTATGATTACCTAATAATAAGTCGAATATTCACAAAAATCTTTCTCTATAAGGAAGGCTGAAAAGGTGCCTGGTTAGTGCTAGAAAGTTGTCCTGGGATGGAGTGAAGCAGCTACTATTCATATATTAAAATAATCTAGCAAAATTTCTTTGTTTACCTAGAAGATATGGGTTAATGAACTGAAGGGAAATAACAAGCAAAGAGGACATTCTGTTACTGAAAGAACTTGGTAAAGGTACACTATGAAAGGGAGGGAGCTATAGCTTCTGGTCTCAGTTACATGGACCTCAGCTGAGAAGCACTACATATAGGAATATACTACAGGTTCTTTCATGAGTATGTTCTTATTACTTTATAGCTGATGTTGAGCTTTTTTTGTTTGTTTGTTTGGTTTTTTAAGATAAAGCAAAAGGGGTAAGGAAAAAAATGGTGGGATTTTAACTTGGATTTTGCCCATGGTTAGCACTTCAACTTTTGTCAAACTACTCAAAGGAGGAAGCACTTTGACTGAGTTGGGAGAAAATGATAATAAATGGATTTAAAGCACTCCATCACTAAATACCAATGAGTTCAAGGTTTGGTAGTTCTTATTTTTTGTTTTTATGAATAAACGTAAATTAAGTGTTTAATTTCCTAACCTTGAAAACATAACATTTTCTCAGCAACATAATAGCCAAAGGTTCCTGAGTCCTACTGAGGCTGCCCATAGGCAACTGTGGAGAGAAACCAATTTAAAAAAAGGATCCCTCTGAAAACATCAAGGCATAGTTCCTATCAAAAGGATGGTGATATTTTAGGGAGTTCTCATCATGGCTCAGTTGTTAACGAATCTGACTAGCATCCATGAGGATGCAGGTTTGATCCCTGGCCTAGCTCAGTGGGTTAAGGATCCAGCATTGCCATGAGCTGTGGTGTAGGTTGCAGACATGACTCAGATCCTGTGTTGCTATGGCTGTGGTATAGACTGGCAGCTACAGCTCCAACTCAACCCCTAGTCTGGGAACCTCCATATGCTGCAGGTGCGACCCTAAAAAGACAAAAGACAAAAAAAAAAAAAAAAAAAAAAAAAAAAAAAAAAAAAAGGATTGTGATATTTAATTAATTTCAAGGTAAAAAAATTCAAACATGTCACTTTGGCATAATATCCTTTAGCTGCCTCCAAATCAGCCCAGCCAAACCATGCCTTTTATGTTTCTTCATCTCTCCTAACCCTTCCTTGTCTTTTTTTTTTTTTTTTTTTTTTTCCTGTCTTTTCTAGGGCTGCACCTGCGGCATATGGAGATTCCCAGGCTAGGGGTCTAATCATCTAATCAGAGCTGTAGCTGCCAAGCCTACACCAGAGCCATAGCAACTCGGGATCTGAGCTGCATCTGCAACCTACACCACAGCTCAAGGCAACGCCAGATCCTTAACCCACTGAGCAAGGCCAGGGATTGAACCCGAAACCTCATGGTTCTTAGTCAGATTCGTTAACCAGTGAGCCATGACAGGAACTCCGTAACCCTTCCTTCTTATCTCTACATTCTTAGGAGTCAGATGCAGATACTTCAACTCTTACCTTTTTTTTTTTTTTTCCTGTCTTTTGTCCTTTTAGGGCCGCAGCTGCGGCATATGGAGGTTCCCAGGCTAGGGGTCTAATCAACCTGTAGCCGCCAGCCTATGCCACAGCCACAGCAACCCAGGATCCAAGCTGCATCTGCAACCTACACCACAGCTCATGGCAACGCTGGATCCTTCACCCACTGAGCAAGGCCAGGGATCGAACCCGCAACCTCATGGTTCCTAGTTGGATGGGTTTCTGCTGTGCCACCACGGGAACTCCTTACCTCTCTTTATTTATTTATTTATTTATTTATTTATTATTTATTTATTTATTTTTTTTTGTCTTTTGTTTTGTTGTTGTTGTTGTTGTTGCTATTTCTTGAGCCGCTCCCGCGGCATATGGAGGTTCCCAGGCTAGGGGTTGAATCGGAGCTGCAGCCACCGGCCTACGCCAGAGCCACAGCAACACGGGATCCGAGCCGCGTCTGCAACCTACACCACAGCTCACGGCAACGCCGGATCGTTAACCCACTGACAAGGGCAGGAACCGAACCCGCAACCTCATGGTTCCTAATCGGATTCGTTAACCACTGCGCCACGACGGGAACTCCACCTCTCTTTATTTAAATCAGTTACTGACTCCTGTAAACTGTCTTCAAAACTACTTCTTATTTTCCTTTTTTTTTTTTTTTTGTCTTTTTGCCATTTCTTGGGCCGCATCTGCGGCATATGGAGGTTCCCAGGCTAGGGGTCTAATCGGAGCTGTAGCCACCAGCCTACACAGAGCCACAGCAACACAGGATCTGAGCCTGTCTGCAACCTACACCACAGCTCATGGCAATGCTGGATCCTTAACCCCTTATTTTCCTTTTATCCAACAGCTCCGTCCCATCAATCCTCCTCCCAAACCAATCCCTTCCTCTGCCTTACTCACCCCTAACAACAGGATATATTTAGCTGAAACAAAATAACTAATGTATATTTATAAACAAAGAAGCTTTAGATCTGATTCATCAGTTGTCATCTACTGAAAATATATTGGATTTTATAAGAACTTCTTTTTGGGGGGTGTCCACAGCATGTGTAAGTTACTAGGTCAGGGATTGAGCCCATGCCACAGCTGCAACCTGAGCCAGAGCAGTGGCAACACTGGATCCTTAACCCACTAAGCCATCTGGGAAACTCCTACTTTATATTATAAAAATTTCAAACATGTACAAAAGAAAGAGAAGGAATAAAGGACCTTCATGACCTATCACCAATCTCATGCCCCTCCTGTCCACACCTCTCTCAACTTTTTCCCCCTAGAGTATTTTGAAGAAAATTCTTTCATCATATCAGTTTATCAGCAAATACTTCATATACTGAATTTTTAAAATTTTAGTTAAATTCAAGAAAAGAGATAAAGGAGAAATCTGTAGTTGATAGTTTAAGAAAACAATTTGTCCCCCTAACAATGAGAGTTTTTCAGAGTTGTTAGAAAATTTTAATTTTTTATTTTCCTTCTTTTCATAAATTGCTATTTTATTTTATTTTATTTGCTTTTTAGGGCTGTACGTGGCATATGGAGGTTCCCAGGCTAGGGGTCAAATCAGACCCACAGCTGCTGGCCTACACCATAGCCACAGCAACGCCAGATCTGAGCTGCGTCTGCAACCTACACCACAGCTCACAGCAACACCAGAGACTTAACACACTGAGTGAAGCCAGGGATTGAACTCGAAACCTCATGGTTCCTGTCAGATTCGTTTCTGCTGTGCCACAACGGGAACTCCATAAATTGCTCTTTAATATGAGGAAAAGAATGTATACATATGTATGACCGGGTCACTAAGCTGTACAGCAGAAATTGACACAATGCTGTAAATCATCTAATAAAAAAATCATCTAATAAAAAAAATGCTCGTTTCATAATTGTATTGAATTCAATTATTTAAATTCAAGTAGGACTTGTTATGCTGAATTCTCACTTGTTATGCTGAATTCACTTGTTATGCTGAATTCTCACCTGTTATGTGAATTCTCAACCCATAAACTGTCCTCAAGTAAAATTAAACCCTCGAATTTTACTCTCAGACCAACAAAAATTTATAGGTTACATACTCAAATGTTAAATAAGGGCCTAGACTATCTTTTGTCAAAGAGCTCAATTCACTTATTCTCAGGATATCCTATAATTCAGTATTACTCTAAGGTGAATTATTGGAGTGTCCTTATGGCACAGCAGGTTATGGATCTGGCGTTGTGACTGCAGCAGCTCAGGTGGCTCCTGTGGCATGAGTTGGTTCCCTGGCCTGGGAACTTCCACAGACACAGCTAAAAAAAATAAAAATAAAAATAAAGTGAATTATTATCTCAGTTTTCAGTCTTGTGTAAATTATCCTATAGCCTGAATATGCTATTTATTTTTTTATTTGCTTTTTAGGGCTGCGCGCATGGCATATGGAGGTTCCCAGGCTAGGGGTTGAATCAGAGCTATAGCCACCAGCCTACGCCAGAGCCACAGCAACTCGGGATCCAAGCTTCGTCTGCAACCTACACCACAGCTCACGGCCATGTCGGATCGTTAACCCACTGAGCAAGGCCAGGAATCGAATCTGCAACCTCATGGTTCTTAGTCGGATTCATTAATCACTGTGCCACAACGGGATCTCCAGATACTATCCATTTTTTAAAGCATCATTCAGGAAGTCCCCGTTGTGGCTCAGCAGTAACAAGCCCAGCTAGGATCCATGAGGAGGCAGTTTTGATCCCTGGCCTTGCTTAGTGGGTTAAAGGATCTGGTTGGCATTGCTGTGAGCTGTGGTGTAGGTCACAGACAAGTCTCAGATCCCGCATGGCTGTGGCTGTGGTGTAGGCCAGCAGCTGTAGCTCCAATTCAACCCCTAGCCAGGGAACTTCCATATGCCACAGGTGCCGCCCTAAAAGCAAAAAAAAAAAAAAAAAAAAAAAAAAGTCGCTTAGAAGTTTCGTCTCCATCATGAAGTCTTCCTGGATATTTGAAACTTTCAATTATATCCCTACTTTTCTAAGGACAGCACTTTAATGTAGACCACACAAGTCAGCACTTGGATATTATCTCCCTGCTCTAACTATATTATGAAGATAGAGGACAGTAAGGGTTCTCAAGACCGTTAAACATTTCCAAAGCTTTGCACAGTGCTGGACATACACTAGATTCTCAATAAATTCTTGATTAATTAGGATAAAAGAGAAAGGTCTTAGGAGACTGAGGGGAAAAGAGACGAAATTTACATCTTAGTGCCACAGTGCTCCTAAAATCTTATTGAAGTAATTATCATGCAGGCAATCTGAAGACAGTATAAAAATAGGTCTATATCAGTTATTCCTAAGGTCACCTGCATCTGTACCTTACATACTCTGAGGAACTTATTTTTTCTGATTCATATAGCAGACTTATGTTTTAGTCCAGTTTACTAGAAAACAGAGTCTAAGGGAAATTGAATGTTCTTGGCTTTTTATTTGTTAGGTATAAACCAAGGGCAGTGAGAGTGAAGAAAAAGGGAGGAGAGGCAGGAAAGAATGGGAAGCTATGAATAGTTATGCTGTATGGAAAAACTGTGCCATGGGGTAGTAGGTTAAGGAAAAGGAGGAAGGAGGGTGATGATTGATCTGCCACACTCTACTATTTCTACTGATCAAAATTCATTCCATGTGAGTTAACACCCAGCCCACTGCATTGCATCATCCAGATTCTTTGGCAGCCATTTGGGAAGCCAGATATCATGCTCTTAAGCATAGTGTTTCATGCATGTCCCAAAGTGGTAGGAGGAGCCAGAAACTCCAAATGACTGGCTGAGCAGCAGCTGGGAAGAGCCAACATCCCAGATAAGCGACTAGTCAGCCCCAGGTAGCAGATTCATTCAGGCCCCAGGGTAGTCAGTCACTTGCGTCAGCTAAGACAAAGTAACCAGCTCTGCCAGGGGAGAAGGAATCTGATGAAGTGCATAAGGTGTCTCCGATACAGTCTATCATAAGGTTCAGAGGACAAGAAAACCATCTCTGGAGTTACCATCGAGGCTCAACAGAAACGAATCTGACTAGCATCCGTGAGGATGCAGGTTTGATCCCTGGCCTTGCTCAGTGGGTCGAGGATCTGGTGTTGCCGTGAGCTGTGGTGTAGGTCACAGACGTGGCTCAGATCTGGCATTGCTGTGGCTGTGGAGTAGGCTGGCAGCAACAATTCCAATTAGACCCCTAGCCTGTGAACCTCTGTATGCCACAGGTGTGGCCCTAAAAAGACAAAAAAAAAAAAAAAAAAGAAAAGAAAAAGAAAAAGAAAGAAAGAAAAAAAGAAAAAGGAAAAAGAAAAGAAAAGAAATCTGTACAGGAGAAGCAGAAAACAGAGTTTGGAGCAACCACAGGTAATGGGGATGAGGAGAGAAAGGAGAGAGCCAGAGTGAGGGACCACAAATCCTACCCAAGCCTCTGACTGACCTCTGAATGCTGTATGCAATGAGCAGACTCCAAGCTGCTAAGCAAAGAAGAGCTGAAGTTACATTCCAGAGGCCACCCACAATAGGGAACACAAAGTTTGTAGAATGGGTATAGCTAAGCTATGTGTTAAAACAAACAAACAAAAAACAAACCAAAAAAAAAAAAAAAAACCTCCCATTTTCTCTGACAAGTCTTTCCCTAAATTCTCCAAAGTACCATGATATATTAACTACAGTAATCAAATGGAATGCCCCGGCTTTCATTCTGCTTGTATAGCACAAGGATCTTTGCTCACTTAAATGGAAATATATTATAGTCTGAGAAAAAAGCAGCATCCCTTCTGGCTAGTTATACCACACAGGGGTGAGCAGGGAACTGGCTTCTCTGTTCCATGTAATGCATGATATATAAATAATCTGAGGCTTAAGTCAAAATATATCCTAGGGCAATTGTATAAATCTATCAGGGCACTTAAATGGGCAACTTCCACAAGAAAATAGGAGTATTAGCAAAATGGTTAATTAGGCAAACTCTAAGAGGGTGACAATTTCAGTTTCTATGTGCAGCAATCACTTTCCATCATAGGCCTGGTCCCTTGGGAGATGAAGCAAGCCCACTCTAGTCCCAGGCAGGGAAACAGGTAATATTTGCAGGGCCTGGGGGGCAACAGTACAAACGTAGGCCACAGTCTACTGGCCACCCCCTCCTCCTCTTTCCACCTCCTGCTCCAACCCACACCAAGAAGGGCTCTGGACTATTCTCCTGGACATTCCAGCCCATTCATCTAAAGAGCCTGCACCAGGGGGGTAGCACACAGTAGGGAGGAGACATTTAGGGAGGGGACACTGCATGTGCTCCAAGCTGTTGGGGCAAGGAATTCAGAGGTCCCAGGAAGCCAGAGCAGGGTCTAGAAAAGGACTTGTTCTCAGAAGAATCACAGAATTGCAAATCTTACTGTAGGTAGTTGAGTGAACAGTCCAGGTTCCGTTTAGGCCTGGAGGCCTTCTCATAAGCTTCTAGGGGTGGTGTCAGCAGTGCTTGTTGACCGAAAATGACATACTGGTATCTGGGGTGAGTGGCTACATACACCTCTGATGAGAGATCAAAGGCTTTGTTGTGCAGCAATTTTTGTTTTGTTACCTTATTATGTAATCTAACCAAGGAATTGATTATTGACATTCAGTGGCTTATTCTACAGAGATTTTTTTGAGCAGAGAAGTATCAAAGCAGAGTGGTATAAAGAATTATATGGCAAGGAATGGTTAGAAATTACATGGTGAGAGGTTACTGGGTGATAATTATAGCTTCATTTGAAATCATGTATTACAAAATACTTGCTTTGCTTCTCTTATTGATGAGGAGGTACAGAGAATTTGAGGATTTAGCCAATTTTCCAATTTAATTTCTCAGGGAGAGCCCTGGGAAGTAATTTATTCTTCTAGAATGAAATGATATCGTACACTATTTTGATTACAATTTATGCCATTTTGCTCTTCAGTTTGAGAGATATACTGTATCTTGTGAGGAAGTAGCTAGTGGCTTATTTTATACGCCTTAACTAACACATCTAATTAGATGAGCAAAACACAATTAGCATCTAAATTTCACACCACTTTGGGAGAAAAAAAGTCTTTACTGAAAGCCAGTTCTGAGTTTCAAGAAACAAATTGCCTGTTAATTGAGAGAACCAAATGGGGAATGGTTTGAAAGCCAGCCAGGCTTCTATGAGGTCACCAGAAGAGAGAGCAGCTCTGGGACAGGTGCCCCATGTGGCTCTGTAGAATAAGCCATACCAACTCCATATGGAGAATTTTCACTACAATATCTCCAATAAAAGAAGAAAGTCCATATCATGCCTTAAAATTTATATGGCATTTTATTTGAAGTATACTGGGAAGATCATGGCCTTTATTTCAAAAAATTAAAGCTTCTACTGGATGGTAGTTACCTTCGTCCTGCACAGAAGCCCAGAGCTGCCTAAGCTGTTGCTACTGCTATTGTCCACGTGGCAGGGCTCAGGAGAAAGATGGGGTACGCTGCTTACGGAGTGAGATATTTTACAGCACACTCTGTGTTTTTTTTTCAGATCTACTGCTCACTTCCTGTCTTTTTTTTTTTTGGTCTTTTGTCTTTTGTTATTGTTGTTGTTGTTGGGAGCGGCATATGGAGGTTCCCAGGCTAGGGGTTGAATCGGAGCTGTAGCCACCGGCCTACGCCAGAGCCATAGCAACGCGGGATCCGAACCGCGTCTGCAACCTACACCACAGTTCACGGGCAATGCCGGATCGTTAACCCACTGAGCAAGGGCAGGGACCAAACCCAAAACCTCATGGTTCCTAGTCGGATTCGTTAACCACTGCGCCACGACACGGGAACTCCTCACTTCCTGTCTTAATCTTAGTAGCCATATGATCTTAAACAAGCTACTTAGCTTCTCTGATACATAGTATCCTAGTCTCTAAAATGGAGACAATAAAGTTACTTTTTTTTTTTTTTTTTGCAATTTCTTGGGCCCTCCCATGGCATATGGAGGTTCCCAGGCTAGGGGTTGAATCGGAGCTGTGTCTACTGGCCTACGCCAGAGCCAACTTGGGATTCGAGCCGTGTCTGCAACCTACACCACAGCTCACAGCAACACTGGATCCTTAACCCACTTAGCAAGGCCAGGGATTGAACCCGCAACCTCGTGGTTCCTAGTCAGATTCGTTAACCACTGAGCCATGGGAACTCCAATAAACCCACTTATGACCAATAAAAGGATTAATTAAAATAAGGTATGCAAACACTTTTGGCAACTAGCAGGCTCTTAATCTACGTAAATTTCCAGCCTCCTCTGAGATTTTAAATACCAGTGGAGATGAGAAGCCATGCTGTTCTGACCTTGTTATCTTCATTGCCTAGAAATTGAAGCTCACAGAAGAGGAAATAGCACAGTCAAAGGCTGAAACTGACAGAGAGCCAGGAATGAGGGAGATGGCTGTACCTTTCTTATATGAGAATTACTTAACTCTAGTAAAACAGGTTCTCAAAGGAACGAGCAAAGGTTCTTGTGAAACTTTAGATATCTATTTTTTAATTTTTTTTTTTTTACTATTTAGGAATTTAACTTTATGAACATGTTTCAAAAATACTCTTTGCTTCACACATTAAAGGATATTTTCATGACACCCTGAGACTTGGCTAATACTATCATGTAAAGAAATGTGTTGGCTAGAATGTGATGTTCTTAACAACTAAAAATAGCCTGGTGTCTGTCCTTTCCATCACCATGCTGAAAGACTCTTTTCAGTTCTCAAAGGTGTGCCATCACTAAAACATGAACAAAACTGAAGTGTCTGACATAGAACTCTAGCCTGAGAACTTCCGAACACATATTCCTTTTAGCTGAGATGGTGTCTTGTCCATCAGAGCACTGCAATATCAAGGATTATATTATAGAAATGAGTATTTTATTACCAAATAGCATAAAGAATGTTCAAAAACTACAGCAAGACTTAAGCAAGTTTTGGAGTTCCCGTCATGGCTCAGCACTAACAAAACTGACTGGGATCCATGAGGACACGGGTTTGATCCCTAGCCTTGATCGGTGGGTTAAGGATCTGGCATTTCCATGAGCTGTCATGTAGGTCACAGGCATGGCTCGGATCCCACATTGCTGTGGCTGTGGTGTAGGCCAGCAGCTGTAGCTCCGATTCGACCCCTAGCCTGGGAACCTCCATATGCTTCAGGTGCCGCCCTAAAAAGACAAAAAAAAAAAAAAAAAAAAGAGAGAGACACTTAAGCAAGCCTTTCAGATTTGTCTACAAAAAACACTCAACTTCAATGATATATTTAATATCTATGTACATTTGAGACTCAACTAATTATGAAGGTAGGAAAATCACCCGAGTTGCTTTTTTTTTTTTTTTTTTGTCTTCTGTCTTTTGTCTTTTTAGGGCTGCACCCACGGTATATGGAAGTTACCAGGCTAGGAGTTGAATTGGAGTTGTAGCTGCTGGCCTATGCCACAGCCACAGCAAAATGGCATCCAAGCCATATCTGTGACCTGCACCACAGCTCACAGCAATACCAGATCCCCAACCCATTGAGCAAGGCCATGGATTTAACCCATGCCCTCATGGATACTAGTCGGGCTCATAAACCACTGAGCCACAATGGGAACCCTGAGAGTTGCTTTTATTTACTGTAATACAAACTGTAAACATGACCTTATTTCCTATGTGTGAATAGTATGATTTGAGTGATACAAATTAAAACAAAAATCAATCCTGCATAAATATTAATATGGTTAATAATTATGGTGTAAATGAAGGAAGTTTCATCAATAAAGATGAGGCCTCATTTGAGTTTCATCCTTCTCCAAAAAGTGCTTCATTTTACATACTCTCAAAATTTTCCTGTTTCTTTTTGCCACCTCAATAGTATGTTGTATCAATAATCAGAGGAGTTCCCATGATGGCTCAGTGGTTAATGAACCTGACTAGCATCCATGAGGACTCAGGTTCAATCCCTGGCCCTCTGAAAACAGAAAATAAATCTCCCATGTGAAAGGTACACACCCTGTATCTGGAGGTAGAGAGACATCCTTAACACCAGAGATAGGGAATTCAGGGCCAGAAAGCCAGTAACAAAGCTTGTTACTTCTTTACTAATTGACTACCCCAAGCTAAAACTGTCATATTCTTCACTAATTAAACACCCAAGCCTACATTTCTTTGTCTTGTCAATTCTTCACAAATTTATGTTTGTCTCAAAAGTATAAAAGCTGCCTGCTTTTGTACTTTTGGAGGGAATTCTATTTCTATGAGACCACCATATACACAAGTTTTTTTTTCTCCTGTTAATTTGTCTTGTGTCAATTGAATTATTAGACCAGCCAAAAGAACTCAAGAAGGGTAGGGCTGAGATAGACCCCACTGGATATACCTCAGTGGCCGCCTGCAGGGCTGGCTTGATCAATGATAGGCAGTCAATAAAAAGCAACACTGAAAAAGACTTCACAGACCACCTACAGTCTTGGTTTACAAGGCTCTGTGTTGCTAGTTTACTGGAACAACAATATGAGTACCTAGTCTGGAATTAACTGACCCAAAGTGCTTCCTGAGAGCAGAATGGATACGCAGGGTCATGGGGTCTGATTCAGTGGAGGGGTGAGCACCCACCAGCTGCAAATATGATTATCTACCCCCTCAGCTACACCATGTAACACTGTTTTACCTTTCAGTAAATAGCAACACTCATTGAGAGAGAGTCAACTTTTTGCATTTTAGAAACTTAACTCAGGTTAACTATCAGATACAATTCTAACTTAGTAGTAATACCAGTATGTGCCCAGTTTTTGTTACTTATTGTAAGGTCTAGACCAAGGAAGATGTAATTTCAAAATTGAGAGATCGAGGTCATTTTTTGGCAAAAGGAGAAAAAACTCAAAATCGTTTTAAATTGAGGGTTCAAAATTTGGGGTAAGTCAGAATCTCAGAATCAAGTGTTCTGAATATTAGCACATTTTGAGGTGCTCAGTGCAAAACAATTTTTTATTAGGCTCTTTGAGTCACTGTTGAACTGTTGAGTTCTGGAAAGAAAAATTATGTATTACTTCATTTTTTTAAATTTTGGATTTATCTTAAGCATTAACTATTACTATTAGGTATAAGACAATTTAAAAAACAGAAAGTGGAGTTCTGTGATAGCTCAGTGGTTAACGAATCCGAATAGGAACCATGAGGTTGCAGGTGTATTTGAACCTTCCCTTCCCCTGCCCCCAAAACATTTTTACTGCCCTACTATTTAGTAATAATTTCTGTCATTTATTTATTTATTTATTACTTTTTAGGGCCACATCCATGGCAATATGGAGATTCCCAGACCAGGGGTCGAATCAGAGCTGTAGCTGCTGGCCTACGCCATAGCCACAGCAATGGCAAGGATCCTTAACCCACTGAGCAAGGCCAGGGATCTAAGCAGCATCCTCATGGATGCTAATCAGATTCGTTTCTGCTGAGCCCAGCGGGAACGCCCCACTTTCTGTTTTTTATTTATTTTATTTATTTATTTTTGTCTTTTCCAGGGCCACACCTATGGCATATGGAACTTCCCAGGCTAGGGGTCTAATTGGAGCTGTAGCTGCCGGTCTACACCACAGCCATGGCAACTTGGGATCCCAGGCATGTCTTCAGCCTACACCACAGCTCACAGCAACACCGGATCCTCAACCCACTGAGCAAGGCCAGGGATCGAACCCGCAACCTTGTGGTTCCTAGTCGGATTCGTTAACCACTGAGCTATGACAGGAACTCCACTTTCTGTTTTTTAAATTGTCTTATACCTAATAGTAATAGTTAATGCTTAAGATAAATCCAAAATTTAAAAAAATGAAGTAATATATAATTTTTCTTTCCAGAACTCAATTAAAACTGCTTTAAATCTAAATCACAAGGTATTAGAATAATTATCCTTTTCATACAGTTCATATGGTATCATTTGATTTAAGGAATATCTCACCAAGACATAATTAACCTGCTAAAAAAAACTACATAAGAATATAACATGTAGATAATTAAAATCATAAAAATTAGGAGTTCCTGTCGTGGCGCAGCGGAAATGAAGCCGACTAGGAACCATGAGGTTGTGGGTTCGATCCCTGGCCTCGCTCAGTGGGTTAAGGATCCAGCGTTGCCATGAGCTGTGGTGTAGGTTGCAGAAGCAGCTCGGATCTTCTGGCATAGGCCGGACCCCTAGCCTCGGAATCTCCATATGCTGCGGGTGCGGTCCTAAAAAGACAAAAGACCAAAAATATATATATATATATATATATAGAAGAAATCTGAGACATAAACTGAAAAAAATTCATCTAGCTTCACTAGTATATTTAATAAATAGTGTTTAAAATGTTCTAACTACAACTTTAAAACACCTGTGGTAATATTTAGACTGAACATAATTCATACTTGATACTGTAAGCTTGAAGTAAATATACTATATGCTAGTTAGCAGGCTCGATGAATAAACAGCAGGATGTAAACAAGACCAAAGATGTGTTATCACTGTAGGTTCAACATGGTTAGCCCTACCAAATGGAGATTGCTTGCATTTTGCAAAAAGGAAATGATAGAGAGAGATCATTCAAGGTTCCTTATACTTCACCACAACAACCCTTTATCTTGTCCCTCCTATTATGCCAGATTTCTTCCTAATGGTCTTTCTTTGTTCTCTTACATTTACTCCCATGAATAATCTGAATTGCACTTTGTTTTCTACTTGCAGTTTTGTGACTGTCATAATTGCTGCAAGGGACTAACCAAAAGCATAGATTTGTCATATAAATGGCAGAATAACATTTGGATTTAATATTGCTCAACTGTAAAAATAATTCATTGACTCAGCCTTCACCCCATTTATGTCTGTCATTTCATATGGATTTAAGGTTGTTTCCATTGCATGAACTGGTAACACAACTGAAAGCATATTTATTCATCTATTAACTTTTGAAAGGATTATAGGCTATCACTATCTACATCATGCTACATCAACCTCTATGAAGAATCAAGATACACATATTTTCTAAGCCTAAGTAGATTCTTTAGAGTTCTATTTTTTGCAGCCATTTTTTCTACTTTGTCATGAGTTATAATAATAATATATAATAGCTAACTTATTTCTGTATCGTGTTTTAATTAATTTAATCCTTGTTTTAAAACCTTGTTAAAAAAAGACAATACATGATTGCAGGTAAGAAATCTGACATAATAGGAGAGACACTATACACCAAGCTGTAGGGACAAAGTAGAATCACACAAGCCTTTTTTTTTTTTTTTTTGGTTTTAGGCTGCTAGCCTACACCATAGCCACTCAGGACCCGAGCCACATCTGTGACATATACCACAGCTCACAGCAATGCCAAATCCTTAACCCACTGAGCAAGGCCAGGATGCGTCCTTATGGATGCTAGTCAGATTCCATTAACTGCTGAGCCACGACAGGAACTCTTTCTTTTTTTTTTTTGTAAGGTACAAGCATTCTCCACTTGGTTTGGTAGGACGAACCGTATCGAACTATATAATGAGAATATATCTCTGGTCCTGTTTACATCCTGCAGTCCTGTAGTCTGAGGCAGGTACTAGTATTGTCTTCTTCCATACACGAGTGATTAAGTAACTTGTCCCAGGTTACAGAGATAGCAAAAGGTAGGGCTGGTGCTCAAATCTGAACAGTTTGGCTCCCAAATTCTTGCTGTAAATCATCATACAATGTGGCCTCTGTACCCACATGTCATAAATTGAAGGCTAGAGCAAAGCAGAGTCCCTCTGAAACTGAAGACATGAGATGTGTCTCAAGGTACACATCTTCACCTGCTGCTACTCCCCAGAGACAGATCCCTCAGCAGCCCACAGGTCCACATCCTGTATCAGCGGTTCTGGTTAAGGCCTTTCCTACTCCCTTTAGCCCTATCTCCAGGCTCTTCAGGCAGCATGATGAAGAGATATCCAACATGTTCCCTTCCCACCTGTGGCTCAATTTCTGAAGGAAGAAGCCATTTCCCACACAGTTTGTGATAAAGACAGGATAAGACCTGTCTTAGCCAAGGTTATAAGATTGAGAACACTTCTTTGTTACATTCATAGTTATCAATATCCATTTCCGAGGCTCTTGATGTACTCAGAACATGCCCCTGACACCCAATCACCTCCCACAGGGTAGCCCTTGGGCTGTCCAGAGCACCCTGCTATGGCCTTCCACTCGGTACTCCCCTCCATCTTAAAACTACCTCCCTTTTTGTGCCAGAAAGTGCTAATTATCCCCAATATCTGAATGTCCCTTCTTCCATAATGACACGGCTCCCATTTTCTGGCCCCTTACAGTTAGTTATGGCCATGTGACTAAGTTTTGCCCACAGGATATGAACACACATTCTGTGGGCAATTCAGAGGAAGGGTCCTTAAAGGAAGGTGAGGTACCCTCTGTCCGCCTTTTCTCCTGCCTGCTAGCTGCAATGTGGATTTACTTTCTGGCATGAAGCACAGCAGATAGCAAAGCAGGATGAGCCTAAGTCTCAAGTCTCATGGAATGCCATGCCAAACTCGAACTGAAAACCTTGCAAACTAAAAGACCTCAAGAATGTGATAAAGAAACACACTTCTCCCTTGTCCACTGTTATCTGGAGTACTTTTATTACTTGTTGGCAACCTTAACCTAACTACTCCCCCTCCTTCTGCTCTTGAGTAGCAAGACTTTTGGCTTTGCTAATACAAACAGAAGAGTATCCTCTCTATGCCTCAGAACTTTGTGAGCTGCTCCTTCTTGATTCAGCCAGTAAATGGTAATGAAATTTGGAAGGATCCTCTCTTAAGATTAAAACTCAGCTTACAAGACTACTGACATGCATAATACTGCTTTTGCTTTCAGAAGCTTTCAGAGGTGAATATCATGTAGCTTTTTCTTTTTGTATCCTTTTCATCACAAACCCTAATTTCCCAGTTTTGCCAGCTAGATCAACACCTCTGCCAAGTAGAGCAAAGACTGTGTTTTGAGAAAGCAAAAAACAAAGTCACAATAATGGTTTTCAAAATGTTATCCCATTAAATTACCTGAGGAAAAAAAATGAAGTCTTGTTCCTGTGCATTCCTTAAGACATTCCCATCTGCATAGCCACCAAAGTTCACCTTTTATTTATTTATTATTATTATTTTTGTCTTTCCTAGGGCCGCACTCATGGCATATGGAGATTCCCCTGCTAGGGGTCTAATCAGAGCTGTAGCCACTGGCCTACGCCACAGCCACAGCAATGCCAGATCCTCACCATGTCTTTGACCTACACAACAGTGCATGGCAACGCCAGATCCTTAACCCACTGAGTGAGGCCAGGGATCAAACCTGCAACCTCATGGTTCCTAATAGGATTCCTTAACCACTGAGCCATGATGGGAACTCTTCAAGTTCACCTTTTGAAAAATGACAGATAAATTCATAGAGACAGGAAATGGATTAGAGGTTACCAGGGCCACAAGGAGGAGGAAGGGGGACTCATTGCTTAGTGGGTACAGGGGTCTGCTTACAGTAATAGGAACATTTTGGAAAGAGATAGCAATAATGGTTGCAACATAATTGTGAATAAAATTAATGTCATTCAGTTGTATGCTAAAAACAGTTAAAATGGGAGTTTCCATTGTGGCTCAGTGGTTAACAAACCCAACTAGGATCTACAAGGAAGCAGGTTCGATTCCTGGCCTTGCTCAGTGGGTTAAGGATGTGGCATTGCTGTGAGCTGTGATGTAGGTCACAGACATGGATCCTGTGTTGCTGTGGCTGTAGTGTAGGCCGGCAGCTACAGCTCTGATTCAACCCTTAACCTGGGAACCTCCATATGCCACGGATGTGGCCCTAAAAAGAAAAAACAAAGTTAAAATGGTATGTTTTATGTTATATACATTTTACCACAATAGAAATAAACAAACAAATAGGAGTTCCCTTGTAACAGAGTGGGTTAAGAATCTGGAATTGTCACTGCAGTTTCTCAGGCTGCCATTGTGGCTGGGGTTCAATCCCTGGCCTGAGAACTTCCACTGCCGGAAAAAATAATAATAATAAAATATATAAACAAAAGACCAGAAAAAAAGTCCATTAAAGGAGTAGAACATCATGTCCACCCATAAAGCCTCATCTGTCTCTTTCTAAACTACTTCTTTTTACTCTGTTTTCTAATTTTTATGTATGCTTTTGGCAGTCAAAGAATGTACCTAAGATAGATATGCCACATGGCAAACCAGCATATTTTGTTTGCTTAGCTGAATAACTGTAAATAAAAGCACTTTTCTTAGTACATGGTTTCTTCCATTTATATTTAATAACGTGGGAGCAGGAAAAATGACTGCTTAGTTATTCATACCAAGATTCCTTTTATAGGGAGAATTTTTATTTGAGCAGAGCTCTGAGGAGGAAGGGAACCCAAGCTGAGAAGTATGCCACTTCAGCTGCTCCATATAGCAAAGGAGAGAGAAGGAACACCTGAATTACATTTAAGACTGTCAACCCCTATTCCTTGATTAATTTACAAAGTATTTTTCCTCTAAGATTGTGCTTTTTTTCTTTTTTTCTTTTTAGGGCCGCCTGGCACATGGAAGTTCCCAGTCTAGGAGTTGATTTGGAGCTACAGCTGCCGACCTAAACCACAGCCACAGAAACTCAGGATCCGAGCCGCATCTGCAACCTACAACACAACTCACAGTAACTCCGGATCCTTAACCCACTGAGCAAGGCCAGGCATCGAACCCACAACTTCATGGATCCTGGTCGGATTTGTTAACAGCTGAGCCATGAAGTGAACTCTGTGCATCTGCAACCTACACCACAACTCACGGTAATGCTGGATTCTTAACCCATTGAGCAAGGCCATGGATCGAGCCCACATCCTCATGGATACTAGTCAGATTTGTTACTGCTGAGCCACGTTGGGAATTCCAAGAGAAGTTTTAAGAAAGGCCTCTGAAGGACCTGTAGTCTCTCACCATTTCCTTCTCAAGGCACTTCAGCACCTGGGGCAGAGGATGAGACTGCTCATCCTCTAAGGAGGAGCAAAGCCTCATTGTCTGTTTTGTTTGTTTTGGCCATGTCCACAGCAAATGAAAATTCCTGGGTCAGGGATTGAACTCACACCACAGTAGCGACCTGAGCCACAGCAGTGACAACACTGGGTATTTAACCCACTGAACCACCAGGGAACTCCAAATCCTCATTGTCTTGATGACTAACTTTTCACCTGAAAGATACATGCCTTTGATCTATTCCTGGGGTATAGTAGTTGGGGCTCTTTTGCTTGTAGTAACAGAAACCCAATCCAATTTGCTTAAGTACGAAAAGAGTTTAGGCTCTCGTAACTGAAACACCCAGGGGCTTGAGCCTACCTTGATCAAGGAGCACAAATGTTTGTCATCAGGACTTGGTCTTTTGCTTGTGATCTATTGGCTCTGCTTCCCTCCCAGTTGGCTCCAATTCTGGGGCTCCTCATGATGATAAGAAGGCGATAAGAAACTGTAGACTTCCTTCCTTCATTTCAACAGTCTGGCTTTCCAACTGTTTAAACAAAAGATTCAGAATTTAGATTCATAAATGCTTTATTTTTTATTTTTCATTTTTATTTTTTTGCTTTTTAGGTCCGCACATGTGGCATAAGGAAGTTCCCAGGCTAGGAACTACAGTTGCTGGCCTATGTCACAGCCACAGCAACATGGGATCTGAGCGGTGTCTGCAACCTACACCACAGCTCACCGCAATACTGGATGCTTAACCCACTGAGTGAGGCCAGGGATCGAACCCGCATCCTCATGGATACTAGTGGGATTTGTTTCTGCTGAGCCACGATGGGAACTCCTAGACTCATTAATTCTTTTTCTGTTTGTTTTGTCTTTTTTTGTCTTTTCCAGGGCCACACCCATGGCATATGGAGGTTCCCAGGCCAAGGGTCGAATTGGAGCTGCAGTTGCCAGCCTACACCAGAGCCACAGCAAGGCGGGATCTGAGCCACATCTTCGACCTATACCACAGCTCACAGCAAAGCCAGATCCTTAACCCACTGAGCAAGGCCAGGGATCAAACACGCAACCTCATGGTTCCTAATTCATTAACCACTGAGACACGACGGGAACTCCTAGACTCATTAATTCTATCTTTGAGTGTATTACCTCATAAATCACCCTTGACTCCTTTCTTTCTCTTGTCCCACATGTTCAACCTGACAGGAAATCCTGTTGGCTCTGCCATCAAAACATATCCAGAATTTAACTTTTTCTCATCAGCTTCTCAGCTATCTTCCCTCAGGTCTAAGATACAATCCTATGTAAACTTAATTACTCTAATAATCTAAGAGTATCCCTATTTCTATTCTCGTCCCCTTATAACCTATTCTTAACAAGCAACTAGAGTGATGCTGTAAAGTATAGCAAACAAACAGTTTTTAACCATCTATCTTCCTATGGCTCAGTGCAGAAGTAGCAGATAGAAACACCCATCTCTCAGACTTTCCCTGAAAGACGCCTATTTGCATACTTTAAGAGCTGCTGCCTAAAAGCCCAACATGCAATCAGCCTCCACTTTGGTGCTGACTGAGACCCTCCCCTTTGGGACACTGACAAGTCCTGGCACATCTGCAACCAATAAGGACAAAGATGGCTGTTTAGACCATCACAAAAGTTTGAGAGACAACCAAGAGCTAGGGTAAGCCAAAAGATAAGGTTCTCCTCCTACACAAGAACTACAAGAGGTGGCTGCTTTATGCAGTGCACAGAAGCCAACACAGAGAGTCATGGACAATGAAGAAACAGAGAAGTATGTTCCAAATGAATGAGCAAGACAAAACTCTAGAAACAGAACTTAATGAAGCACAGAGTTCCCACTGTGGTGCAGCAGAAACAATCCAACTAGGAACCGTGAGGTTGTGGGTTCGATTCCTGGCCTCACTCATTGGGTTAAGGATCTGGTGTTGCTGTGAGCTGTGGTATAGATTGCAGAAGGCAGCTCAGACCTGGAGTTGCTGTGGCTCTGGTGTAGGTCGGCAGCAACAGCTCTGATTTGACCCCTAGCCTGGGAACCTCCATATGCTGCGGGTTCGGCCCTAAAAAGACAAAATATATATATATACATATATATATATATATAATAAAAAAGGCAGAACTTAATGAAGCAGAGATAAGTGATTGATTTACCTGATAAAAGAATTCAGAGTGACCTATGAGAATTTAAGGCTCAAAACTATCCAGTGATTTCTCCCGTCACAGTAAAAAGCTAAATTCTTGCAATGTTCTATAATTCCTATAAGATCATAGCTCCTATTACCGCAGACCTTACTGCAATTCTCTTAACCTCTCACTCACTCTGCTTCTAGCAAACTGGCTTCCTTGCTCAAATATACAAGATGTGAATCTGTTTCAGGGTCACTGCACTTGCTATTCTCTCTTCCTTATTCCCTGTTCCCCAAAATATCTAGCATTCAATCCCTCATTTCCTTCAAGACTTTGCTCAAATATCAACTTTTTCAGTTAGGCCATCTTGGACCCTCCAAATGCATTTTCTCCTTCCTCTCCCAGCATTTCCAGCCAACTCCCCTATTTTGTTTTGCTCCACAGCATCCATCTATCACCTTGTAATATCCTATATTTATTTAGTTTATTGTCTGCCTCCCACAATTTGAATGTAAACTTCATGAAGGCAAAAACTTTTGTCTTTTTTTTTCCCCCAGTGAAGTATCCCCAGCACCTAAAACATTACCAGGCACATAGCTGGTGCACAATAATTATTTGTTGAGTGAATAGATGAATCAATGAATGATAAGACATTTGCCCAATCCTGAACCAATTACTGAAGCTAGAGGATACAATAGTCTAATTGGCCAGGCCTAAGTCCAATGCTGCCCCTATAGACAAGGGTGAGATCAGCTCTCTCTGAACCCATATGGCCTAAGAATAAGTGGGCAGTTCCATAAGATAGTGGTGCTATTACTTGAAGGGAATGAGATGCTAGGCAGACAAGATTACAGATATCCCTGTATTTCTCTAGTCACCCCAAAAGATGTGACTAGGGAATACAAGAAAGTCATTTGTAAAAGACTTATTACAAAGGTTTTAGCCCTTTAAAATTTCCAAGTTGGGACTTGCCTGATAGAGAGAATAGTCATTGTGTAGGATTCATTAATACTTCTAGTTTCAAATCACCTCCTCACCCCTTAAATCATCTGTGTGTGTGTGTGTGTGTGTGTGTGTGTGTGTGTGTGTGTGTTGGGAGGAGGGTGTGATCCATCCCATCATGTCAACACACTATTTATTTACCTATCTATCTATTTATCTATTGCCTTTTTTGTACTTTTAGGGCTGCACCTGTGGCATATGGAGGTTCCCAGGTTAGGGGTCCATTCAGAGCTGTAGCCTCCAGCCTATACCAGAGCCACAGCAACGCCAGATCCGAGCCGCCTTCTGTGACCTACACCACAGCTCACGGCAATGCCAGATCCTTAACCCACTGAGGAAGGCCAGGGATCAAACCTGCAACCTCATGGTTCCTAGTCAGATTCATTTCTGCTGTGCCACAAGGGAAACTCCTCAACACACTATTAAGATCTGACCACTACTTCCATCTTCCAGGAGGCATATACAAATTCCCTTAGGGTTCTCAGGCATGTACACCATTCACATCTTTTCCAGGGAAATTAGCCACTGCAGGGAGAGCAATGGGTACACTTCACAAAGTCCCTCAGGAAGTTCCGCAGCTCAGTGCTACAAAACCTTATGGGAGGGAGACGGAAATGAAAGAGGGAAGGATCTAGAAGAAAGCAGAGATAGTACTAAAAAAGAGGATCAATACCATTAATAAAGAGAGGAGAACAGCAAAAAGAGAGATGGGCAGTAAAGTTAATCCCTGGGATAGGTAGGTGTTATGGGCTGCATATTTATATATCCCCCAAATTCATTTACTGAAACCCTGCTCCCCAATGCGGTGGGCCTTTAGGAGGTAATTAGGTCATGAAGGTAAAGTCCCCATGATGGGATTAGTGTCCTTATAAAGAAGAAACACAGGGAGTTCCCGTCATGGCTCAGTGATTAACGAATCTGACTAGGAACCATGAGGTTGTGGATTCGATCCCTGGCCTTGCTCAGTGGGTTAAGGATCTGTCATTGCCGTGAGCTGTGATGTAGGTCGTAGACACGGCTCGGACCCTGTGTTGCTGTGGCTGTGGTGTAGGCCGGTGGCTACAGCTCTGATTTGAGGCCTAACCTGGGAACCTCCATAGGCCCTGGGAGCAGCACAAGAAATGGAAAAAAAAAAAAAAGAAGAAGAAGAAACACAGGAGTTCCCATCATGGCACAGTGGAAACAAATCTGACTAGGAAACATGAGGTTGCACATTCGATCCCTGGGCTCACTCAGTGGGTTAAGGATCTGTCGTTGCCTTCAGCTTGGATCACAGACATGGCTCGGATCTGATGTTGTTGTGGATGTGGCATAGGCCAGAGGCTACAGCTCTGACTTGACCCCTAGTGTGGGAACCTCCACATGCCACAGGTGCGGCCCTAAAGAGCAAAAAGAAAAAAAGAAAAGAAAAAGAAAGAAACACAAGAGCTAGTGCTCCTGCTTTTGCAAGTTCTTCTCCTTCTCCTTCCTCCATGAGGACACAGTGAGAAGACAACAGCAACCTATAAACCAGAAAGAGGGCTCTCACCAGACCCAGACCATACTGACATCCTAACAGATTTCCCAGCTTCTAGAACCGTGAGAAATAAATGTTTGTTGTTTAATTCACCGGTCCATGGTATTTTGTTAAAACAGTCTGAACTGACTAAAACAGGAGGATTAACAATGAGAACAGGGAAATTAATTTGACAGCTAAATAATCATTTGTGATTTTGGAAAAAGAATTTCCATAGCCTGCGGCAGATTGTGAATACATACGAAATGAGTGGCTGATGAGGAAGTGGAGGTAGATCACAAAATGAAAAATCATCCAAAGAGACTGAGAGCCTGCTCTAGATGGGCAGTACACTAGGTACCAGGGCCAGCATCAGGTTTGTATAGGGCCCTGCACTCAGAAGGGTCTTGGCTTGGCTTAATGCTCAGAAGTTACTGTCTTGAAATTCTAAATTCACCAGGTATGAGCTGCATCTGTAACCTACGCTGCAGCTTATGGCAATGCCGGATCCTTAACCCACTGAAAGAGGCCAGGGATTAAATCCACATTCTCACAGATACTATGTGGGGTTCTTAACCCACTGAGTCACAATGCAACTCCTTGAAATTCTTAATAATTTTTTAACAAGGGGCCCTGCATTTTCATTTTGCACTAGGCCCACAAATTATGTGGTAGGTCCTGCAAAGCACTGAAGGGGACCCAAAATAGTTCATTCATTGTCCATTCACTTATTTATTCAACAACAAATAAATGATTTGCTTACTATGAGCCCTCCTGTCTCTGGAAATATGATGAAAAAGGTAGTGAACATGACAGAGGCATGACAGAAAAATCTTTTAAGTAAAGGTTGTCACTTCCAAGAATATTAAAGTATAAATATAGGTATGACATGACATTCCACATTTCCTTAGTTTTAGAACCTATATGACCCTGGTCAATTCATTCAACTTTTTAAGGCTTAGTTTACTCACCTAAAAAAATTACAATAATAAGACCTACTGGAGTTCCCTGGTGGCCTAGTGGTTAAGGATCTAGTGCTGTTACTGCCGTGGCTCAGGTTTGATCCCTGGTCTGGGAATTTCTGCATGACATGGGAGGGAGCCAGGTAATAACAGTAATAATGATGATGATGATGATAATGATGGGACCTATCCCTAAGGTTGTTAGGGGAATTAAATGTGATCAAGAACATAAGGTGCTTACAACAATGCAAGGTACATGCTAAGTGTTCAATAATGTGAGTGACTTTGATGAGATTCCAGCACCTAGCATCACCTGGTATGTAGTAAGTGTTCAATAAATGTCTGGTTTGTGGAGTTCCTGTCATGGCTCAGTGGTTAATGAATCCGACTAGGAACCATGAGGTTGCAGGTTCGATCCCTGGCCTTGCTCAATGGGTTAATGATCCGGCGTTGCAGTGAGCTGCAGCATAGGCTGGTGGCTATGGCTCTGATTCAACCCCTAGCCTGGGAACCTCCATATGCTGAGGGTGCAGCCCTAGAAAAGACAAAAAGACAATAAATAAATAAATAACTGGTTTGTGAAGTGGGGGGTAAAAAGGAAACGTCAGATCAAATTTTTTTTTTTCTTTTCTCTTTTTCGTTTTTGGCTGCATCTGTGGCACACAGGAGTTCCCAGGCCAGGGAAAGAACCTGAGCAGCTGCAGTGACAATGCCAGATACTTAACCTGATGAGCCACACAAGATCTCCTGCATAGTTTTATACATTTTCTATAAACAAAACAGATATAACTACATATACACATTTATATATACTTAAAGCTTTGATTGGACATGGAAGAAAATGTAAAAGGACATACATACTAAGTTATCATATGAAATTGCAGCATTAGTCAATAAAGGAAAGGAAAAGTTTTAAGAGTTGCTATTCTTTAAATATAATTACACTTGTAAATTTTGAATGGCTGAATAAAATGGCTTTAAGTATTTTACCACCCACTTATGTGATCAGAGCCTCTCAGTGATACTCACTATTCAGAATATGAGTTTATCATTTAAAAGTCTAGATCAGAAACTGAATAAGCCTTTCACCCATAAAACCTAATATCAGAATATATTCATAGGAACAAATTCAAGTCAATTAAAAATGTGGAGAAATTTTATTTGAAACTTTTATCTAAATTCAATGTTCAGTTTCATTCCTAGTATACTGTATTTTATTTTCTCATTATTTAATTTTTAAAATATTGTGAATTTTTTTTAACCATCATTCATTTTTCATTTTTTTCTTTTTTTAGTCCTGCACCTGAGGCATATGGAAGTTTCCAAAATAGGGATAGAATCGGAGCTGCAGCTGCTGGCCTACTCCATAGCCACAGCAATGCCAGATCCAAGCCACATCTTCGACATACACCATAAGTCATGGCAACACCAGATCCTTAACCCACTGAGTGGGGCCAGGGATCAAACCTGCATCCTCATGGATACTGGTTGGGTTCATTACAGTTGAACTCCTTTACTATCATTTAATTGTGTTTAAATCTCTTCATTTATATAACCTAGTGTTCAGTACAAAAACTAGCATTTCCAGTATGTATTGTGATATGAAAGAAGTCAAGAGGCCCTAACACAGATTTATAAAGTCTCTCTGCCACTCCATTCCACCCTAGGACACAGATGTGCCCCGCACCCTACCCCATACACTCTCTTTCTCTCTCACATTTCAAAGATAGGGAGGGCTACGAGGATGGAGAGCAGCCAGGGTTCGTCTGTGTTCAACAGGGTCAAGAATTCCAATTTGTTATTGTTTGACATATTTGTTTGAGATACTATGTAGCCCCATAGCTGGAGGGTAAGATATTTGTTTGAGATACTATGTAGCCCCAGAGCTGGAGGGTAAGATATTTGTTTGAGATACTATGTAGCCCCAGAGCTAGAAGGTAAGATTAGACAAAAGCAGAGGAAAAAAAAAAAAAAAAAAAAAGCTAATTTTAAAAACCACAGAATCTGAATGAACAACAAATTTGGGAGGAATCCACATTTTACTGAAGGACAAAAGACCTTAATAAATGGAGGGACATTCCATGTTCCTGGATGGAAGTACTTGGTATCCCAGCCTTCATCATTTCTCAAATTAATATGAAAATTTAACACAACTCAAAGAAAGAATAACAGAAGTTATCGATTAGAAATAACTTGGTTAAGAAGCACCCAGACAAACATGCCCTGAAGTGAAGCCAAGTGATCAGTCTTCTTGATCACCCTTACAGTGTCTCATAGGGTACCTTGGTGTGAATACCATCTTCCTAAGGTCCTTAACTTCCCATCTTTCTTTATACTCAGAATTGTAGAAGTTATTCATGACTATTTCATAGTAATCAAAGTTGCAAAGCCTTTATATATTAATAAGACACTAAGGGTATAAATTTTCTCAAGTACTTGTGTTAGCTATCACTGAGTAACTGATAAGCAGAACACGTAATAATTTGCTTGTGATAAAAGAATCAGAGCAACCAGAGGATGCTTTGAGGCTTATTTCATTCAAGTTACATTAAGGCCTGGTGACTGTTTTTGCCCCAGAACAGAGTACCTTTTGCTCTTGTTTCCCAAATAAAACACTGTTCCACTTGGGCAATGCTAGATAAACATCAAAATCTTGATCTTTGTGTTCCTTTTTTTCCAAACTCTGAACCCACCATTACCCATTCATTAGCTAACTGCTTTTCAAATAATGGAGAATATAAATGATTAGATTTCTGATCTTTCCAAAGGAGGGCCAGATCAATTCTAAAGGGTTGGTACATTAAAATACAGGGCATTTCTTAGCATGGTAGGGAAACCTGCCAACTGTGGTCTCTTTTATCAGTACCTTGCTCAAATACGGATCCACAAATTATTTACAGCTGTCATGGGTGTCGGAGATGACCAAATCTCGAAAACACCCTAAAACTAAAGCTTAGCATGTAAATCAACTATACTTTAATTAAAAAAAAAAAAAAAAAAAAGCTTAGTAAGTTCAAATGACTTAAAGTTACTAGGTAGGGAGTTTACGTCTTGGCTCAGTAGTTAACAAACCCTACTAGTTGTGGGCTCGATCCCTGGCTTCGCTTAGTGGGTTAAAAATCTGGATTGCCATGAACTGTGGTGTAGGTCGCAGATGCGGCTTGGATCCTGCCTTTCTGGGGCTGTGGTGTAGGCGGGCAAGTGCAGCTCCAATTCGATCCCTAGCCTGGGAGCCTTCATGTGCTGCGGCCCTAAAAAGACAAAAGACAAAAAAATAATAAATAAATCTATTTCTAAAAAAAAATTACTAGGTAGGCTGAGATTAGCTCCATAGTATTTAACTCCTTAATTGATCTTCTACGTTATACTTCACAAATAAAAATAAGATAGAAATCACTCGCAAATAGGAAGCATATCTGGTGATCCTACTTTTCATCAATCTTGTAAATCATTCCTTAAATCCTGTCTGTGAGAACAGTTGCTTCAGTTCTTTCCACAGTAACTAGAAGTGTCAGAAAATAGTGCCAACAGATTTCTTAAGATCAGTGTGTACCTAATTAACTGACCTCGAACGCTCCTGCCTCAGCTGTTAAGGATGAAATTTCAGTGTCAGCCGCGCGTTTTAAGGTCTTTCCAAGGTGCTCAAGATACACACAATCGGTGTCACAGGAATTTTCAGTGCGCGCCCTCACAGTGGGCATCGCAGTCAGACACACACCAGTTTCTGGCATTTTGAAACCCGCGAGAAGACACCGAGGGGGCTTTCTTGCAACCATAAAGTACAAGAGAAAAGTGTGGTTTTATTCACGCACGGGAATGAAATGAATTTGGTAATGGAAAGCTAGAGGCCCACGTGGGGGAGGGGAAAAGGAGCGCAAGAAGAAAGGGAAACAAGCCTTTTTCTCCGGTGACGCGCGGTCACGAGGCGTTCCCCCGACGTGGGCGCTGGCCATTGGCCGAAACCCAGACGACGTCCTCGCAGCCACCCAGGCGCGAACGGCGGCTAGGGCGGCGTCGCACTGGAAGTTGGCTGAGCGCGCGCGCTCCCGGGGCCTGCCACGCCCCCACCCTCTGCCCGCCAACCCGCTCATCCAGTCCCTCTTCGCGCCCAGTTGGCCACGCCCTGCACCTATTCGCCCCTCCCCCCACTAGGCCGGCGGCGCGCGGAAGGCGCGTCACGTGGTCACTGGCCCCGCCTCTTCCTCTCGGTCCCATATTGAACTCGAGTTGGAAGAGGCGAGTCCGGTCTCAAAATGGAGGTAAAACCGCCGCCCGGTCGCCCCCAGCCCGACTCCGGCCGTCGCCGCCGCCGCCGGGGGGAGGAGGTATTAGGGGGAGAGTGGGGGGTTGATGGGTAATGGCCAGCATGAAGGGCCTGGCTCGGTGGGAGCGGGGAGGCCGGGCGGACCGGGAGGCTGTCCCGCGCTCTGCGTTGAGACGGGCGGTGGTGGGGGGAGGGGAACGGGCTTCAGAGGTTTTTTCGGGGCTTCTTGCCCGCCATGCCTCTCCTTCGTCTGCACAGGTGGTCTTTTGCTGCGAGGCGTGGCTGGGGAGACCTCGGGAGGGAAGTTGGTCCGCCGGCCGCGCGGCCTCGCATCCAAGGCCGAGGACGGCATGGCGGGCCTCGGCGGGAGCGGTTGGGAGGAGGCGGTGGGGGAGGGGAGGGGACGAGCAGGCACATCCGGGCGAGCTAGCAGGCGGGCGGCGGCCACACTGACATTGATCCGCTGCCGCGTTACGAAATGGCGCATTGGCACGCAATGGCCGCCGCCTGGCTCCGCCGCCGGGAGAACGTGGGATTGGAAGGGAGAGGAAGGAGGCGGCCCAGCAGAAAATGCCGCAAATGGCCTCGAAGCTTGGGGCCTAGTGCTTTCAAGGATGTTCTCCCGGTGCCTTAGGCCTTACATACCTCTCTCAGGAGAAGAGATTCTCTCGGCTGTGTTCTTCGCAACACTCAGTTGAAAATAATTTTTTTGTTTAGTTTGCTGCTTTAAAATACTTTTTGGTCTGCCATTTTTGCTGAACTACTTAGAATTATACGCAGATTTGCACCATGTGGGTTAAATACTGCATCTTAGAATTTGCATGTAGATGTAAAGTAGGAAATTAAAAACTTTTTGATACTCATGTTTTCTTTTTTCTGACGGGTTGGCTCACGTTGTAGTTTCTTGGGTATTTGTTTTAGAGGACTGCAGCTAGAGTCGAATTTTTTCTTTTACTTGAGATAATTTTCCTGTTACAGTTTCCGTCAACTTTGTGTAACGTCAAGTACATTTAATCAGAACTTGGAAAGTGAGACTAAGTGAAGTAGTACTTTAGGCTATTAATCATTTAACTTTTTTCCTAGCATGTCATAGTCTCTTCATATTAGATGCTTAATGTCTCTACTTTTAGAAGACACAGGAAGACCTTAGAATGTAAATGTGAACTCTTTTTAAGGACTTTGGATGCATATAAAGTGGCAGATCTTGTTTGTTAAATTGTGAAACGGTCAGGCCGTGTCTTAATTTTTTAGATTTCAATTTGTTTTATTGTGCTCCATTCCTGTCAAATAATATACTTAACACAAATCCTTTTTTGTGATCAAATAAAATGTTGTTATTGACATTTTTGGTGTTGTACAGCTGTGAATAGGAACTATTTACAGTATATTAGTTGTAACAAATCGATTACAAGAAGGTATCAAGCAAGATACGTGGTGGATTTTTTCATGTCTTTTTAGGAGTACTTATTTTAACATCTTTATTTGCTTGTAAGTGGTAAATTTCTCTAAATTTGGCATTCATAATGCAGGTTGTACTTCAGAGTTTTGTGGTTTAAAATTAAATGCTTGTTAGGGTGCAGACACAGGGGAAGACATAAAAAGAAATGGCATAGATGTATCACTGCATTTACAACACTTTGGTTTCTTAGGAAATGGTTTCTCAGTAGCAACTTCTAAAATAATTTGTCCCCAGACACTTGTAAATTGTAGTTCAAAATTACGGGACTTTTGATTGTGGAATTCTGTTGAGTTTCAAGTTTAGTTTTTAAGTGATGCTGGCATTTCAAAGTCTGGTTATAGGTTTTCTTGGTACTTTGGTCCCTTTAATCGCTGAATGTGTATGATCTTATTCCAATTTTTAACTGGACAAAGTGTTAACAGTACAAGGATTTGATGTTAAGTTTATTTGTAGCAGATTAAAAGGCTTGTGCATTTTTCTTAGCATTTGCCTACTAAACGAACTTATTAAAATGTATTGATTTGTTTATTCAGGGCCATGATCCAAAGGAACCAGAGCAATTGAGAAAACTGTTTATTGGTGGTCTGAGCTTTGAAACTACAGATGATAGTTTAAGAGAACATTTTGAGAAATGGGGCACACTTACAGATTGTGTGGTAAGTTATTAAAGGAACAAAAAAGGTTCTTAAAAAGGGTTAGAGCACCTGTGGAGGTGTTTCAGTGCTTTAAAATTTTTGTTTTCTAGGTGATGAGAGACCCCCAAACAAAACGTTCCAGGGGATTTGGTTTTGTGACTTACTCTTGTGTTGAAGAGGTGGATGCAGCAATGTGTGCTCGACCACACAAGGTTGATGGACGTGTAGTGGAACCAAAGAGAGCTGTTTCTAGAGAGGTGTGTCAATAATAACATGTTGTGTGACATGAAGTTGTAAACTTCTGGGGTTTTTTTTTTTTTTTTACTTAAATATATTTTATTTGAAGGATTCTGTAAAGCCTGGTGCCCATCTAACAGTGAAGAAAATTTTTGTTGGTGGTATTAAAGAAGACACAGAGGAATACAATTTGAGAGACTACTTTGAAAAGTATGGCAAAATTGAAACCATAGAAGTTATGGAAGACAGGCAGAGTGGGAAAAAGAGAGGATTTGCTTTTGTAACTTTCGATGATCATGATACAGTTGATAAAATTGTTGGTAAGTAGCAGTTTATCAGAATTTGAGAAAGCTGAAATGGCTTCTTTGCTATACTGAACTTGCTAAAAAGCTTATAACATTGTGTTGTGTACAATATTAGCATATAAAGTGTATGGTTCCGTTTTCATAAAGTGACTACACTTATATAGCCAGCATCCGGATGAAGAAATAAATATTAACATCTCAGAACACTCTTTACACCCTCAAAGTCACTACCTTTTTGATGATGTTTTAATGTTATATAGTGATAAAGGTTTTCATTTATATGTGCTTTTCCAAACTTCAAATAACTTTTGTTTGTTTGTTTGATTAAAATAAAATTTAGTTCAGAAATACCACACTATAAATGGGCATAATTGTGAAGTGAAAAAGGCCCTTTCTAAACAAGAAATGCAATCTGCTGGATCACAGAGAGGTGAGTAGTACCACATATACATATAAAATAGATGTAAATTGCGTTTGTAAAAATCTTAAAGATTCTTCTTGCCTGTGTTAAAGGTCGTGGAGGGGGATCTGGCAACTTTATGGGTCGTGGCGGAAACTTTGGAGGTGGTGGAGGCAACTTTGGCCGTGGCGGAAACTTTGGTGGAAGAGGTGGGACAGTTACCTTAATTCTAAGTACATGTCTGCCTAAAATTTATGAGTAAATTGAAGGTATATAATTTTAACTCACACTTTGCTTGCTTTTTCTTCAGGAGGTTATGGTGGTGGAGGTGGTGGCAGCAGGGGTAGTTATGGAGGAGGCGATGGTGGATATAATGGATTTGGAGGTGATGGTAAGTTTTTGTAACATTCGATTTTGCTTTTTAGGGCTGCACCTGCAGCATGTGGCGATTCCCAGGCTGGGGTGGAAACGGAGCTGCAGCTGCCAGCCCACGCCACAGCCACAGCAACGCTGGATCCTTAACCCTCCATGATTGAGGCCAGGTTTTGAACATGCAATCTCATGGTTCCTAGTCATGGGTTTGTTTCAGGTGCACCGCAAGGGGAGCTCCCTGATATTTTTACTTTATTTATTTATTTATTTATTTTTGCCATTTCTTGGGCCGCTCTTGTGGCATATGGAGGTTCCCAGGCTAGGGGTCAAATCAGAGCTGTAGCCGCTGGCCTACACCAGAGCCACAGCACCGTCGGATCTGGTGTCTGCAACCTACACCACAGCTCACGGCAACGCTGAATCCTTAACCCACTGAGCAAGGCCAGGGATGGAACCTGCAACCTCATGGTGCCTAGTCAGATTCGTTAACCACTGAGCCACGACAGGAACTCCGATGTTTTGACTTTATATACTTTATTAAGAATTAAGTATTTGTTGGAATTCCACTTGTGGGGCAATGGGATCAGCAGTGTCTTCGGAGGACTGGGATACAGGTTCAATCCAGCCTGGCACAGTGGGTTAAGGATCCATCATTGCTATAGTTGTGATCCCTGACCAGGGAATTCCATATGCCATGGGACAGCTCCCCCTGCAAAAAAAAATGAAGTATTCGTTTACATCCCCCCCCCCCTTTTTTTTTTTGGTCTTTTCAGGGCCTCAGCCACAGCATATTGCAGCTCTCGGGCGGGGGTTCGAAGCGGAGCTAGAGCTGCCAGCCTCTGCCACAGCCACAGAAATGCTGTGGCTTTGAGCAATATCTGACCTGCACCACAGCTCATGGCAACACCACTGAGCAAAGCCAGGAATCAAACCTGTGTCCTCATGAATGCTAGTCAGATTCATTTTCACTGAGCCATGACAGGAACTCTACATTTTCCTAATTTCAATTAAAACTTAACATGATTTGACCATTAAAATATGTTTCTAAACTAATAACCATGGAAGACAAGATTTTTTTCCCCTTTAAGATTTAATATTAAGTAGTTCTTCTTGGCTGAATTATTTATTGGTGGGTTTATTGTACTAGCAGTTGTTCATGTCTTAGAGGAAACTGCTGTTTTCCTTAGTGAAGTTTTTAAAAATTGAAAAAAAATTTTAATGTCAGAAGATACATAAGGTTATATATATAAGATATATAAGTAACAGTAGTTAGCAGCCCAGATTCTTGCTTTTCTATTCACCAGGTATTACCAAACTTTGGAGATATAATTCAATTCATTGGCCTGTTTTGCAGGTGCTTAAAAGTGATGGAAACTAGCATTCAATAACTTGACCTTTTGTACATTCGTGTTTGTGTAATAACTCGATTTATCTTTTTAGGTGGCAACTATGGTGGTGGTCCTGGTTATAGTAGTAGAGGAGGCTATGGTGGTGGTGGACCAGGATATGGGAACCAAGGTGGTGGATATGGTGGCGGTGGTGGAGGATATGATGGTTACAATGAAGGAGGAAATTTTGGAGGTGGTAAGCTTTCACTTGTTTTAAATATTCAATACTGTTTATAGTTCATTACAGGTGTTTGAAAACATTAAAACAGCATTTGGTCAAATTTTGTGTTCTGTAATAAAAAATCAAATGTTGGAAAATTTAACTGAGTATTCTTTTGCTGACTACATATAAATTGGCAAGATGTATTCAATTCTTATTTTGTGTATTGAAATGGGCATATATCAGTAATACTTGTTGCCTGAATTTTAACTTGGCACTAATTTTAAAGCTGAACAAATGGTTACTGTAAATTGAATCTGCAGGCATGTTGGAATGAATAGGATGTCATGGGGGTCTAGGTGACAAAAATGCTTTGACTCTTAATATGTCACAAGTATGTCAGTGACAGAAGGTTTTTCATAGCAGTCAATTTGAGATGTTTTTGTCAGTGGTTTAAAAGTTAATAGTGTTTTGATGGTGTTTAGTATTATGAAGAAGTGAATTAATTGCTCTAGGGTATAGCCTCCAATATAAACAAAATATGATGGCTGTCTGGACAACATAGTTTTTTGAGCCATCTTTCATTTTGTTTCCCCTTCTACTTATGCCTGAGGTCTGCTAGTGGGCCTCTGGTGGAGAAAGTTTTCAAAGAGTTGTTTGTTTAAAGTGTTGTAGAGCATGCTGCCATGATTCTCAAAAAGTGTGTATATTTTAAAAGGAAAGTAACTGTAGGTCAGCCACAAATAAAACCTTTGTAATTTCAGGTAACTATGGTGGTGGTGGGAACTATAATGATTTTGGAAATTATAGTGGACAACAACAATCAAATTATGGACCCATGAAGGGGGGCAGTTTTGGTGGAAGAAGCTCGGGCAGTCCCTATGGTGGTAAATAATTTTTTTCTATTAAAATTCATCATAGTGTTTTAAATTGAAAACACCTGTATATTTCTTTTAAAACTTTAAATTATGTTCCCAGGTGGTTATGGATCTGGTGGTGGAAGTGGTGGATATGGTAGCAGAAGGTTCTAAAAACTCAGCAGAAAAGGGTAGGTATCTTTAAATTTTTATTATGATGATAAAGAATATGTGGAACTGTTCACTGAGTGTAATAATTTTTTTATCCTGTATTATTCAACAGGCTACAGTTCTTAGCAGGAGAGAGAGCGAGGAGTTGTCAGGAAAGCTGCAGGTTACTTTGAGACAGTCGTCCCAAATGCATTAGAGGAACTGTAAAAATCTGCCACAGAAGGAACGATGATCCATAGTCAGAAAAGTTACTGCAGCTTAAACAGGAAACCCTTCTTGTTCAGGACTGTCATAGCCACAGTTTGCAAAAAGTGCAGCTATTGATTAATGCAATGTAGTGTCAATTAGATGTACATTCCTGAGGTCTTTTATCTGTTGTAGCTTTGTCTTTTTCTTTTTCTTTTCATTACATCAGGTATATTGCCCTGTAAATTGTGGTAGTGGTACCAGGAATAAAAAATTAAGGAATTTTTAACTTTTCAATATTTGTGTAGTTCAGTTTTTCTACATTTTAGTACAGAAACTCTAACAAAATGCAGTTTTGAAGGTGTTTCCTTGTGAGTTAACAAGTAAAGAAGATCATTGTTAATTACTATTTTGTATGAATTTTGCTAAAGTTAACTGTAAAGAAACACCTGCTGACTTGCAGTTTAAGGGGAAATTTATTCTCCCCATTTCCAAACCATGAAATGAGTGGGCTCTGACATGTGGAGAGAATAGATATTTGTATGTTTGCAATGTGTGTTTTAGATAATAGAATTGGGTATTTAAATTAGCATATTTGTGAATTTAATAGCATTAAGATTTACCTTCAAATGAAAAATCTCAAAATTCCTATTTGGTTTTTGTGCATTTTCTTTAAAAATGTAATCATATGATTTTAGTGTATTAGCTTTGCTGAGAGTCCTAGCTGTGTTTAGAACATCTCCATTCTGCATTCACCTTGGTCACATGTGAACTGCTCCCATAGTTTTATTTGGGTGTAAAGGATGTCTGCTGCCCTCTGTTTAAATTTGGGAAAGGGGTAGTGAATGTTTTCCCCTTCCTCCTATCTTATAAAACATTTTTAAAATTTTCAGATACAGGACCACTAAGCCTGCTACATCTGAGCAAATTAGTGGCTGCCTTTTTTTTCCTTTTTAAAGCACAAGAGGCCCTTAAATCTTTGGTTATTTTCCTTGGTTTAATATATATTTTTTTGATACAAGCTCTCAGAGCAAGAGAATAAAAATCATGCATTGTTGAACTCTTAACTGGCTGGCATGCTTTCCTGTTTGTACCCTGTGCATTTTACTGGATGAAACCAAGGATAGTCTAGATATAATCATCACAAATGACTTAACTGCATTAGAAGTGTAGCACAGTTGCTTAGTACAAATAAGCTTTTTACTTCCCAGAGACCTGAATTCAAATTTGGATAGTCAGAGTTGTATTCACTTAAAATCCCAAAGAACACACTGTTATTCCATGTGTATGCTTGAACCTAAATCATGTTGGTATGAATTAACAATTTGTTTGGAAGACCCTGGTTGAGAAGAGTTTTAGGTAACAAGGTCATATATATAAAAACCAACGTCTACTGTTTTGCGCCAGCTAGTGCTTACAATCTCATTCGAGCCCTAAGTATGTGCCCTGCTGTAATTATTTCTTTGGCAGTTGAACGTTGAATTTGAGATTCTTATTTTTGTTTTAAGAAGTACTAAGCAAAACAAGCAATAAAAGGGGGGATGGGGCGTGCTAGTGTTTGAATATGCTCTCTTGTTGCTCTAATTCTGTGCCTCTGTGCATTAATATTTGGCTGCATGCAATGCCAGCATGGAAATTGGTCTTCACAGACACTGCAGTTTTCCAGAAAACACTCACAAACCAATAAATGTAACAGACAACATTCCATTTGTTAATGGACATATGTGAATAAGCAGTGTAGAAAATAGGCTAATTATTAGAAAATGGTTAAGTCGTTAACAACTTCAAGTGTGGTTATATAAATGGACACTGTCAATGTTCATAACTTAAACCTGGGTACATGGTCAAAGTAATGCTTGGGAAACATTAAAATTAAGCTAAATTGTCTCAAGTTCTTTTATTCATATAATAAAGATTGAAGGAATGGGGGAGATTAACATTTCCTGTTTCTATGTTTGTGAAATTGTTTGACATAACCTTGACAGTATCCTTTAATGGAATATGAGGTTAATTGTACTGTTAACAAACTTTCTATGTTCTGGAACTAGTTTAATAGTGAAAATATTGTCAGTCAAGTTGATGTCTGCAACCTATAAGCAGGTGAAATCTTGTGTATGTGACCTGTTTATAAGTTGTATTAGCTTAGTTCTTGTGAACAGTGTGGAAAAGTTAAGCCATGAGGAGAGCGATTTAACCAGCTTTAAAGGACCTAAGATGTGCTTTTTAAGCACAGAGTGGATCAAAGGAGACTCACTAAGACAGGACTTCAGCAGCCTTTTGAGTATGGACAAGTCAGCATAAATAAAGAATGACAAGGCAGCAGCAAGAGCTTCAACTACAGAGAAGTGAAGGCATAAGATACTATGGTGATAGTGAGCAACTTTCCAAAAGCTAGTTAAATCTGCTTATTACAACTGAAATATCGAAGAAAGTCTAGCAGGAAGGAGCTCTTCGCCTTTTGGAACATCAATGAGAGATAGTTGGCCACAGTCACTAGGTCTAGCATTTAGACCTGCGAGGAAGGGCAATAAGCATTAGGTAAGGCTTGAATTTGAATTTTTTCACTAATTAAAGAGTAATTTTTTGTAAAGCAAGGTAAGAGTAATCTTTTTGATTTGCAGGTTGAATGAGAACCCTACTTGCCTAAATGAGGAATGTCTTTCCTACCATCTTAAATACGAAGGTTTCTGGCTGGGTAAGGTTTGTAGCTCACAGTAAAGCCTGATGACACCATTTGTTTCCCTATAAATTTATATTACATATTTTCAAACTATTAGGTACATTGGCAAAAAAAAGCTTTAAAATTTTACCTGCAATAACCATGAGCATTCATCTAGAGTCAGAGATAATTCATTGTTGGTGTCTCTAGGGTGAAGTCAAGAGAAAGAGTGACCAGATTTTTTTTTTTTTTTTTTTTGAAGGGTTTTTGTAATAAGCATGACTTGTAACAAGCATTAAGCTTCCAATCCTCTTCCTAGGGAAAAAGAATGAACTTTCACAATTGTCAGATCATACAGGTATTCAGGTGGCCTCATACATAAATACGTTCTCTTGCATATGACTATAGGGAATTATTTGGATTAATAGAATAAAATTTTTGGTTCTTTTTTTTAGTTTTTTTTGTGTTTAACCTGTTACCCAGAAGCAGTGGGAGCCTACTTACACTAAAGCTCCTTTCTAAAAGACAAGCTTTTCCAAAGAGTAGTTAAAATGTTACTCAATTATTATTCATACCAGATGCTGATTGTTCATAAGGGCTATTACTGCTGCCTTAGAAGGGCTTGTTGAAATTTGAGATTAGATGTTAAATCACTTTTTAAAAAAATAACACTTGGTGGGGCAGGTGATTAAAACTGGTTTCTAAATTAAAAATCAGTGAAGTTCTTACATAAACAGGAGTAGTTTGCCATAGACTTTATTTTCAGAAATGGTTGGGTCTCTTTCTGTACCTAAATGAGGGATGAATTTCTACACATCACCAGAGAATGAAGTGTTCAATAAGGTAATAAATAGCCTTTAATGACAAATTATTTACAACATGGTTTTTAGTAAAGCAATTTCCTAAGATAGAAAACGTTTTTTAAAAGCGTGGTTCTTTTCCAGTCCATCTCATTTCTTTATGAAATAAAGTGATTTTTATTTAAATGTAGTTCCACTGTTATTTCTGAAAAATAGGATGCTCCTAAGTCAGCACCAGTAAACAAAAGGATATTTTATACAAGGGGAGATGATGAAGGCAAACCCTAACTGATTTTGTCAAAGCAACTCTTAGGTTACAGCTTCCCACACATTTCTTTAGAAAAAAAAGGGACAAACTCAATTTACATTTCATTACTTTAAAAAAAATTGGTATCAAAGACAATTTGTTAAGGAACAGTTGAAATACACTTGGTTTTGAGAGTTCTAATACTAAGTCACAATTTGAAATATCTAATGCTGGTGTCTTGGAATTCCAGTACTGTCACAAAGTAGTGAGCATGCTAATGTGCAGGGGTAATAAGGATATATGAACAAGATTACTTTTAAATTTCAATGTTTTACTCTGATTTTTTAAGACTTAAGAGGTGGTCTGTAATGGATTCAAATGTTTCATTTGTAGTATAATGAAATGTTTACAGAAAGATAACTTTTTCATTAAAATATTTTTAGAAATGTGTGTGTTGTTTTGTCACTTCACAAGGTTCATGTGACATAAATGCTGTATAGGTGGACATTACATACATTACTAGCAAGTTAAAACAGGAAATTTAGAATAAGTTGTCACATATCAGTTTAAAGGATGTGGATTCTATTCAATATGAAACAAGTGGATTGCATGAGAAATAGGTGTGGAAAAAATCAGTTTATTACTACCTAAGGATTTAGGTCTTGAAGGATGTACAGTACATGAGATAACTTGGGTGTTAGGTGAGGAACCAATGAACTTGGAGGAAAATTATAGTTAAGGCTAATTAGGTGAAAAACAATTTGGGATAAAGATAAAAGGATCCTGATGTTGGAAGGTACTAGGTTGTTTTTTGCTTTGGAAGTGTTGGGTTCTTAATCTTGAGAAGGGTTCTAGCATTTTGTGGTATGGTGGTGGATTGGGGAAAACTTTAGTCTTAAACTGTTCTGCAGTTTAACCCATGTAAAGTGATAAAATCTGTTGGAGTTTGACAAATTGGTGAGGTATCATTTTAATGGGATTTTTTTATATAAGCACATGTATTTGGATAACATTGATGTTAACGTGAAAAGTTGTTAAAGACCATGTGAAATGCTTTGTGAACTGAAGCATTTCACAAAGGTTTTTTAGCTGTTAACAGGATTGTGACCTATTTTGCTTGTGTTCAGTGTTGATTTCATAGAGTTTATGCAGTGGTTTTCTGTGCAGCTCTTAAGTATCTTCTAATTCTAGTTTAATAGTTGAGTCGTAAAATAAAATTTACATTTTCTCAGAATGAAAATACATTAAACTGCAAAATTTTAGGGAATAAGATAAATTGGAATCTCCCCTGTACTCATAGACAGCAGTTATTATTTTGTTTTACTTGTATTTTGCAAAAGTGGGACTCTGTTAATACATTAGGTTAACAATTTAGAACTGAATAGAAAGTACTAAGGAGTTGGGAGAAGAGTAAGGTAACAGGTAAAAGTATGTCATTTTTATCACATTTTTAGACAGTTGGGTAATGGTAAGGTTGCATTAAACTATATTCATCTGGTAGAGGTTAAGTACTAAAAGCTAAGAGATGTGGATCTATACAGTTTTACTTCTCAGATTTATTGGTGGCAAATACAGATAAATAATATATACAAGGGTGGTGTCTCAACAGCTTTGAAGATGCAAAAATTAAGTTTCACTACATGTATATAGCCATCACAGTAGTTAAAAGAGCTTATCACAAGGATGAAGGGTTCTATCAAATTTTAACTAGCAGTATCCGGAGATTAAAGTGTATTTTTCTTTTTTCGCTGCCCTATATAGAGAGTTCCCTGCCCGGGAAACAGCAGAGCTGCAGTGGTCTATGCTGCAGTTGCATCTGTGACAACATGGGATTTCTTAACCTGTGCCAGGCCAGGGATCAAACCTGCAACCTGGCATTGCAGAGATGCTGCCAAACTCTTAATTTTCTTTCTTAAAAAAGCATTGTATTAGTCTAGTTCTGCAGACAAATCTGGAGAGAACTGCGTCAGAGAGAACTGATAAGTTATTTAGATTTAATCTCAGTTGTCATCTACTCAACACTTTTATTCAGTAGATACTGGAAGAGGATGCTATCAGGTTTTATCAGTAAAATTTAAATTCAGAACTGAAGGTTGACCTTGGTCAAGTTACTTGGGGTTTTTTTTGTTGTTTTCTTTTTGCCTTTTCTAGGGCCACTCCCACAGCACATGGAGATTCTAAGGCTAGGGATCTAATCAGAGCTGTAGCTGCCAGCCTACGCCAGAGCCGCAACGTGGGATCTGAGCTGTGTCTGCGAGCTACACCACAGTTCATGGCAGTGTGCTTTTTTTTTTTTCTCTCTTTTCTTTTTTTTAATGTTCCCCTTGGCAGTTTGGTGATGCCAGCAGACCTCTTAGAATGATTTTATATGCATTAAATACATAGAATTAACAGTTTCATTCAGGATAGTTAACAGAAGTTAAGTTTGACTCAGTAATATAAAAACATCAGATAAGGCTAGTGGTGGGTCTGACTTAAAATTTTGAAGTTGTGATTATAAGTGTTTTGAGATACTTCACAGTATCTGTTTTGTTTTGTCACACCCATGGCACATGGAAGTTCCTGGGCCAGGGATCAAATCTGCACCGCAGCAGGGAAGGGAACTTAGAAAATTAGGATTTTTTAACTAATGACAAAATCAGAGGTACTGCAAATACCGTTGTATTTTGTTGCTTGTAAACATTGAAGGAGATGTTTAATTTCATTAAATGTTAGTGAAAGAAGGAATTTTTGCTGATCAAGCTATTGTCAAGATTCAGAATTCTTGTATTCACATAGTTTGTTTTTGCAAAAGAGTTAATAGCTTGACCTCGGTAAGTCTGAAGGTTAAATATGATGATGGGTTTTGTTTTTTTCTTGGCTGTACCCATGACATGAAAGTTCGCAGGCCAGGGATCAAACACATGCCACAACATTGACCTTGGTCGCTGCGGTGACTTGTAGGATCCTTAACCTACTGTGCCACAAGGAAACTCCAATAACAGGTTTAAAGAGCTTATACTGGTGCCTGGTCCATGGTGCTTAAGGAGATAGTATTTCTCAACTTTAATGAGTGACAGTGAAGTTAATGCCAATGTGAGGGTTTTTTCCCTCCATGTAGCATTAAGGTTCTTACAGTCTTTTAAGTTTTCTTGTTCTCAAAAAGTGGAAACTGGCCTGGTAAATATTTTTAAAATAAGAATTAGAATTACTTTGTATCAGTTATAAGATTTAAAAACAAGAATGGGTATGGGAAGTAATATCAGGTACATTTTTATCCCCACCACCACCACCTTTTAGGGCCATACCTGCAGCATATTCCCAGGCTAGGGGCCCAATTGGAGCTGCAGCTGCCAGCCTACACCACAGCCATAGCAATGTGGGATCCAAGGTACATCTTCCGACCTTCCCCACAGGTCACGGCAATGCCGGATCCTTAGCCCACTGAGTGAGGCCAGGGATCAAACCCACATCCTCATGGATGTTAGTCGGGTTCGTTACCACTGAGCCATAGCAGGGATGCAGTTGAGCAGCCTCTCCATAGGCTATAGAATAAGTCCTAGCAAGAACATTTTTAATGTAACATGCACTAGCATGCTATATTAAGATTTCTAATAGAATGCTTGATATATCTCAATCCAGCAGGCACAGGTGCCCATTTTAAAACTAGAAACTTGAGTTCAATAAGGCTTAACAATTGCATAGCCAAATTTAATCTGAGGAGGCAGGTATAAGTGTATTGCACATTCAGATGGAGAAATTAAATCTGAGAGTTCCCCTTGTGTGATGGAAACAAATCCAACTAGTGTCCATAAGGAAACACGTCCAATCCCTGGTGTTGCCATGAACTGTGCTGTAGGTTGGAGACAGGGATCGGATCCCGGGTGGCTGTAGCTGTGATTTAACATCTAGCTTGGGAACTTTCACATGCCTTAGGTGTGGCCCTCAAAAGCAAAAACAAATCTACTTTAGTCATAGGGAAGTTGTTAGGATTTGTTATATTTAAAATTTAGTTCTGCCTAATTCTCTATGTTTAGTATTTGAAAGTGATATTTAGATATTGAAAGGCTCTATGGCGTTTTGTCTTAGAACTCATTTTGAAATCTAAATGCACCAACAGTGAAGGAATTTGCTGTTGTGCTAGAAGATCTGGTCTGCCCAGTGTTCTCCCCCTGTGTAGTAGGTGCCAGTTAATTCCAGGTAGGGGGTGGTAACAGATTGTTGCCTTTGCTCCCAATCTCCACCCCTAGTTTTGTTTAAGGGCACTTTATTCAAGAGAGTTTTCTGAGATAGGAAAAGTTTAGTTTCTTCCAGGGATGTCGTCACCACCACTATAGGATGTTTTGATCAGACAGGCCACAGCATAATCTGCGTTTGAATGCCTTGTTCCATTAGTCCATGAAGTTGCCTTCAAGCCTGAGCTTTCCAGCCAGCTGAGTCAAATTCTTTCTTTCACCATCAACCAAAGGGCATGCTGATACAGGACTAAAGAAAATGCCCAATTTATAGAGTGCTTAACAGCACTTATCCCTGCTTTACAGATAAGGAAGCAGCCTGAGTGCTTTGCCTCACTGGAGGTGGTTCTAGGAAAACTGCAGCAGCCTAGGCGATCTGGCTCTAGGGTATGTGCAGTGTTTTGGTCCTAACCGGTTGATAGGACTTTCAAGTGAATAGTTAGCACATGGTGCTTATTCTAAATGGACCTGGTATTTACATGTTTATCACTGGCTATGTCCCAAAGTGAACTAATTTGCCCACCTAGACCTTCGAACCATAGCCTTGAGTCTGCCTTCACCCTGAATCCATCTGTTGGAAAATCCTTTTAGTTCTGTCTTTAAAACAATGCAGAATCCAATGCTTTCTCACTACTGCTATCACTCTAAACCAGGACACCACGTCCCATGTTAATATTTCAGTCTCCCCATTGGTCTCCAGCTCCTACCATTACCCTTTAGACTACTGCCAACACCAAGGCAGAGGAAGCTTTTAACGCAGATGTTACTCCTAACACCTCCAGAAGCTCCCCACTAGGTAAAAGCCAAAGTTCTTAAAGGCTTAGCAAGGATCTTTGCCATGTCCTATTCTACTGACCCACCTTTTTTTCTCCCTCTACGGTCAACCATATAGTTACTCTTTCTCAAATAGACTCCTAGAACCTTTAGACTTTCCTGTGTTCCATCTTTGCTAATAGAATGGGTTTCCCACACTTTCCAAATGTTGCCACCTGGGTGCATGCTATATGTATGTCATTTTTTATTTTTTCTTGCTTCACTTGTACCTACTGCTAAAGAGGAAATCTTTTTGATACTCTCTGCCATTTTAGCATGCTTTTCATATTGTCACAGAAGATACTATGAATAAATGCAAATGAATTTCAGAGAAACACTTTAAGAGTCATATTCTTTATTAGTACCAACTTTTCAACTAAATTGTTTTTTGCCAGAGCTAAACAATTTAATATAAAAAAATGCCATTTTTGTTCATATGGTATTTATAAAAAAGTACATAGTGGTTAGTTTTGCAACAATTTGCTTTTAGCCAGATGTTGTATCGTATAAATCTGAACGTAACAAATGAGATAAGAATAGTATAAATAAGATTTTGTAGTATTTACACGTATACAGAAACTAGCCCAAATGGTGTTCTAAGAAATTAAGTTTGTAATTAAAGTGAAACTACTGATTCAGCATACTGATAACTTATTTTAATGCTTTTCAAAGTTTTATGTTTTCTACACTAGTTTTGACTATAATTTTGCATAGAATTACTTATAAAGTATATTTCTGCATTTCACATCACAGTAGGAGCTTTTAGTATTAAAAAAAAAAAATCCACTAGCTCAGAAAAGGTCAGATATGCCCAAATCTAGTTTTTCTTCACATCTGGCTTCTTACTTTTGGGAACAAGGAATACATTGCCATCTCTTGTTTGCTGCAGGGAGTACTCACTTGGAGAGTAAGGCTTTCCATCTTCATCACGTAACATACTGAAGACTTCAAGGTACAAGGTGCTGAGTTGTTTTTTCAGTAGATGGAGACTTTTGTCGTTTTCTCCTTTTTCTTTGAGCAATTTTTCTTTTTCATCTTTTAAATGATCTAAATCTTGCTCCAGTTCCACTATGTTTTCCAGTTTTCTTTTTCTGCAATTTTGAGCAGCCACTTTATTCTTACCCCTCCTACGTATATCTCGAATTAATGCAAGCTGAGCCTCATTGAATTGCTCCTTGGACATCATTTCATTGAAGTCATCAACTGGGAGGTTAATAATTTTTTCTACAGGGAATGGGATATGCAGAGCTTTTGCCCTTAGCTCATCTCTTGTGAGATGAGCCTCCAAGCGGCTTGAATGTTTGTCTTTTGTGAATGGGGTTTTTCGATGACCGGGACTTACAGGCACTTCTTTCTTTGGTGTGTTTTCAGACTGGGCATCACACACTGGAGCACTATTACCCTGAGGTGGTGACAGGGGTTGGACTGTATCCCCAGAAGGTTGTACAGGCTGTGTTTTAGGACTATTTTGTTTAACGCTTCCAGGGGCACTATCTAACTCTTCCATTTCAGAATCACTGAAGCCAAGCAGTGTGTCTCCATAGATAGAAGATTCCACTGAGTGTTCTGGTGATGCCATGCTGGGACTTGGGTTTAGTGAAATGCCAGAGTCAGAATCATTGAATTCTGCTGTTGTGCTTTCACGGTGGTCTTGGTTGAAGGCTTTACAAAGAGATAGATCAGAGAGATCAATGGGCCCATACAGAAGTTCAGACAGTGACTGGCTTAAAGTAGCAGAGGAGGGCATGCTGTTGCTGGTACTGGGCTCTGCTATGAAAGCAGAATAAAATTCATCACCAAAATCTGTGTTTCCTGTTGCGTATGAATTTAATGAGTTCACTGTCATCTGGCTTGAGTCTTCTGTGGAGAGGATGCTGCTGAAGGAATCCTCGAAAGCGCTGAGAAAATGTGGACTGCAGTTACCTACTTCTTTTTCCAGTGAGGGATTTGGTGAATAGAAATGATAGTTGTCAATTTCTGTCGGTTTGGTTTCTGGACTTGGAACCGTGCTAGTCTCAGCAAGGTTGTCATTTTGAATATTAAGACACTGTGTGGAAAAGAAGTTTACACTACGTAAATCAAGGTTAAATATTTTTAATAGCTGATAATCCATACCCAATGGAAAACCCCCCACCTATATTGTCTCCAAACTTCTCTGTAATTCAGAAATAATTCCCATTTCCAACAGATGTTTGTGCCTAAGCATATGTATTTTCAGAGTTCCCAGATCAGACTTCAGGTTAATTAATTACTTTTGCTTTTTTAGGGCCTCACCTGTGGCACATGGAAGTTCCCAGGCTAGGGGTCCAACTGGAGCTGCAGCTGCCAGCCTATGCCACAGCTACAGCTACATGGGATCTGAGCCTCGACTGCAACCTACACCACAGTTCATGGAAACATCGGATCCTTAACCCACTGGTCATGGCCAGGGATTGAACCCACATTCTCATGGATACCTTTTGGGTTCGTTACTGCTGAGCCACAACAGGAACTCCCAGACTTCAGGTCTGTAACTTTATTTGTCCTCAAGATACCAGTCCATTGAACTAACAAAAGTTCACTGAAGTGAGCATAGGCAGCTCTCAGGACTAAAAGCTCACTCTAATCCTTCATTTAAGTAGGCAGTATATAAATAACTGGGATTACTGAAGGGACTAAATATAAAATAGCATCTTTGGTATTTATTATGTTAGATCTTAGTTACCTGTAATTCTGGAATGGATAATAGCTCCTCCCAAACTTGCTCAATATCCTGTTGCATGTCGTCTACCTCAGTAGTGGCTAACTGACTGACAAGAGTTTCAGGGGACTGAGCCTGGTTAGGAGCAATGAAGACTGGGCTTTCGACGTGACTGGGAATATCAGGAACAAGTGATTGAAACGTAGCCGAAGAAACCTAAAATTGAGAAGGCATTTATCTACATGAATCTGCCACCCAGCAAAATGGGTATCCCATCTTAAACTGGAATAGGCTACAGTTCGATATTTATCTACTAATAATGGTGACTGTTTTATTTTACCATTTTATGGCCACACCTGCAGCATATGGAAGTTCCCAGACTAGGGGTCAAAGTGGAGCCACTGCTGCCAGCCTACATAGCCACAGCAACACAGGATCCCAGCCACATCTGACACCTACACTGTTGCAGCAAGGCAAAATCCTTAACCCACTGGCCAAGGCCAGGGACCAAACCCACATCCCCATGGAGATTATATCAGGTTCTTAAACCACTAAGCCACAAAGGGAACTCCCTAATAATGGTGACTTCTATTTCTAGATAATGAAACACATTTTTTTCCTTGTCCAACTGACTCCAGATTTACTCATTTTACTAGCTTAATGGCTTTATCCTGTACACTGAAGATAAACTTCAAAAAAGAACAGTCTTTAGAATTTAATGTGTATTTTTCTATGTAATACCTAGTATAGTGTTTAAACAATAAATTTATTAAAACTTAATTGAACAAGTCTTGGTTTACTACCTGGTAAGCTTGCTTTTTACACATGGGAATTTATTTTTAAGTACCTATAACAAATGTTTCTGCTGATCCATGCTTCTGGCTATGCAGGAGTAAACGTTTTTTGTACTATGTGGTTTTTGTTTTTGTTTTTTCCCCAATTGTAAAGTTACCTATAGGCCAAAGTTTCCATGATAAAATTTGCTCCTAAAATACTGTTTTTCATTCATGAAGACATATCAAAGGGATCAATATAGGATATATAAGGTGTGAAGATTTGCTGTTAACCAAATGTTAATACCTCATTGTCATCTACAAATGGGAATGTCTCTGCCAAAAGCTGCATGCAGTCAACAAAATACAAAGCATCTGGTTTGGGAATGTGGGCTACCTGCATAAAAGGGAAAGATATACAGGAAGAAAAAATTGTTCAGTGTCCATACAATGTTTACAGTCTAGTTAATCAGACATTTCTCTTATTGCAAAAGTCATTTTAATAAAGAGCAGACAATCAAACCAGACTATTTGGTTTCAAATCTTGGCTCCCCCAATTTCTGGGCAGGTCATTTAACCTCTTTGAGCTCCAATTGCTCATCTGTAGATAAAGTAGGATAATGGCAATTAATTCATATACTGTGTTGATTAAATGTTTCAATATCTCAAATGTTCAAATTACGTGATGTTTTTACAGTTTATAAATCTCTCTTCATGTAATTTATGTCCTAATCCTTATACTCTGAGGTAGGTCAGTCAAGGCTTGAACTTCATCAGGAGGCCAAGGTTGGGAAGTTGACTTATTAAGGTTGTTAACAGTAAAAGGCAAAGCTGGAACTCAAATTCAGATGTTTTAACTCCTGAGTCGCTATTTGTTCTTTAAACCCTGCCATGCACCTTCCCAAGAACCAAGTACCCTGTACCTGGGAATAGTCGGCAGATCCACTGGTTTCTGACGGGATGTGTTGTGCTGGCTGAATTGGGAGGAATTCGCCTGTCTCTTCATCTAGTTGTAACTGAGCGAAAAAGGCTTTCTCTTGCTCCTTTTGGAGTTGTTCTTGTCTTTCCTTCTCAAGTTTTCTCTGTTTTTCCAGCTCATGCTCCTTCCGTCGTTGACTGAAGTCAAATACTTCTCGACTTACTCCAAGGTCTATATCTTGCCTCCAAAGTATGTCAATCAAATCCATGTCCTGTGTTTAAAACAGAAAAAGAAGGAGAGAGGCCATAGTTAAAAATTTAGTTTTATTTTTAATTGATGTATATTTAATTTACAGTGTTAATTTCTGCACCAGCTTCACATTTGTTTTCTCATTACATTAGGCCGAAAAGAAGTCAGTTCTATCTCCTCTGTTCTAATTAATGGGATTTAGTTGTTCAACTGATTCAGTGGCTCCAGCTGATTTCAGTGGCAGAGAAGGTTGACCACTGTGGCTGGGGGCCAAGGTTTGGGGGAATTAAAATGGTTTTTAAATGGCGGATACCACATAATTTACACTGTCATTGCTGATGGTGGCGGGTAGGGAGATAACAAAATCTGAATGGAAACACAGATCACTTAATTCATTTTATCGTAGTAGTAGTATTTTGCTTTTGGGGCTGCACCTGCAGCATATGGAGGTTGCCATGCTAGAGGTGGAACCGGAGCTGTAGCTGCCAGCCTTCACCACAGCCACAGCAAGGCAGGATCCGAGCCATGTCTTTGACCTACACCACAGCTTTCCCACAACGTCGAATCCCTGACCCGCTGAGCACAGGCAGGGCTCAAACCCGCAGCCTCATGGATAGTTGGATTCGTTTCCAATGTGCCACAGTAGGAACTCCCTGTGTGTATTCATTTTTTTAAAAACCACTTACACAGCCATCCATTAATCACTTATTGGCTTATTAACAATTTGGGTACAGCAGAGACCACTAAAAGCAAAGTAACAAATTTTGCACATAAACGTTGAGTTAAATCCCACCCTTGTTTAACAGGATATAAAAATCAGTGCATACACACCAAGCACTGGTTTATTATGAGAAACGGTGTTTGGAAAACATGATTGAATAGGTGGAATTTTTCTAAACTTGCTCAGCAAATAGCCAATTTACAGGAGTGGGGGAAGAATCCAAGTTAAAGACTAGCAGTCAGTCAGTCTAGCAGTTGTGAAATATTCTTTTGCTCTTTCCTACAGTTGATTATCTTTTTTCTGTCCTTTCTTTTTACTAACTTTTATATTATTAAAAACCGTTTTGGGAGTTCCCGTTGTGGCTCTGCGGTTAACGAACCTGACTAGTATCCATGAGTTCGCAGGTTTAATCCTTGGCCTCACTCAGTGGGTTAAGGATCCAGTGTTGCCATGAGCTGTGGCGTAGGTTGCAGACATGGCTTGGATCTGTATTGCTGTGGCGAAGGCCGGCAGCCACAGCTCTGCTTTGCCCCCTAGCCTGGGAGCTTCCACATGCCTTGGCTGTGGCCCTAAAAAGACAAAAACAGAAAGCAAAACAAAAAAACCATTTCGTCTTGTAGTTCCCACTGTGGCGAAACTTAATGGGCGGCATCTTGGGAGCACTGGGTTAAGGATCCAGCATTGCTGCAGCCACAGCTTAGGTCATGACTGTGGTTCAGATCTGATCCCTGGCTTGGGAACTCTATATGCTGAAAATGAAAAATACAAACATTCCCTCTTGCTTTGACTTTTAGCTCCTGGGGTATGAACAAATTAGTTAAGTCCTAGCAAATGGTAATATGATGTGTGGGTAAGGCAAGAGATTCTCCAAAGAATTGAGAAAGGAGCAGTGTCCACTAGCCTCACTCTTGAGAAACAGTAAGTGATCCTCTTAATAATAACAAACCACACATGCTCCAAGGAAGGATGAAAGGTATTGACATTTAAGATATGAGGGGACTCTTAAAAGGGAATTGGTAGACACAGCATGCACAAACATCAAACTTTGTGCCGCGGTTCTGATCATGGCTGGCAGCATCAGACAGCCAATGCATCCACAGCTCTACTACTTTCAGGCTCCGAAGGACAAAAACAGCATGGCTGTTGCTGCAGTGAGCAGTCAGGCTATTTCTCCCAATAAAGGCTGAACAGACCTCCCAGCCAACTGGACTGTAGAAACCACTTGATTGAAAGTTGGTGTTAGAATCTCAGATGCTGTGAAAACCCTGCTCATGAGGTTCGTTAATCTAGCTTTAAACAGTTAATATACAGTACAAAGCACACAACAGTAGGTATAGTTAAAACAGTATCTGTAGCTCTTGAGAACTGGCTTTCTGTACATCCCAAGCATTGTTCTAAATACTTTAGATATACAAACCATGAAAATCACATAAAGATAACATGTATCCCTGTTTTACAGATAAGCGTATTGAGGTTTAAAAAGAAGAGATACTACTAGAAAGTGCCAGGCAGCCTCAAACCTGGACTCAGGCTTTTTTAACCATTAGCCTACACTAAAAATATGAAACCCGATCACTGGATGATGGTTCCTAAATTGGACAGGATATAAAAACCGTTGTATATACAGACTTTGCCTTGACATCTTGGTGGTGTGAAGAAGTGGTCACTTTACAGAAGGCTGTATAGAGCAAATATCCCCTGGCTTATTTTCCTGGCAACAGTAAAAAAATAGAAATCATAGAGCATTCAGTCATACATGGCTATCTTCTCAGGGGACTCCCCACTTTAAAAAAACCGTGAGCAGAATTCCCATTTTAAACATAATTTGTTTCCATTTTAATGGACATGTTTACCCAAAGGCCCAACAGAAAGGTCAAAGATATAAAGAGAAACCTACTTTAAAATTCTAATTAGGTTGGGAGCCATCTCTTCTAAGTGAATCAAGATATAGCTGAGTATCTTGTCTGGGCCCTTCTCCAGGGCCCTTCTCCAAACTGGAGCTAACAGACTCAGGTGCTAAGGAGACAGAGCATACTCGCCCCTACTTAACAAATGCTAGCGCTACAAATTAAAAGCATATTCATGCAGTCTCAGTTGAACTCCAGTGTCTCAAAGTAAGCAGTACCTGTTCTATCCCCTAAAAAACTGACATGGAAAGCACATTGAGTTCTTCGGAAGATCTACAATAGAGAAACCCAAATACTTGTTCGTGCTCCTGGGGGCCGCTCGGACACATCTCTCCTCCATGTTCTCCAGACTGCCTCGGCTTGAGGAGTCGTCTTAGGAGATCCCAGGATAAAAACCAGTACCCAGTTTTGACTTTTTGGCCACCCCAGCAGCATATGGAAGTCACCCGGCCAGGAACTGAATCTGAACTGCATCTGTGACCTACACTGTGGCAACACCAGATTCTTAACTCACTCTGCTGGTCTGGGGATTCAAACCCACACCTCCGCAGTGACCCAAGCCACTGCAGTTGGATTCCTAACCCACTGCACCACAGCGGGAACTCCCAGGTTTGACTTTTTCATAAAAGAACTGAAAGAGCACTGAAGAATTTCTGTTGGAAACACCTTACAAGTATGACTATTCCAAAGCATCCCTAGAACCCAGAACTGTCAGCTGAAGAAAAGTTTCTAATGTAATTTACTCTAAAATTATTGGTGGCAGTCACACCCAGAGTTGATATAACTGTTTTATCCTTTTCCCTTCCCTTTCTCCCCATCAATGAGATGTCTTGAGTGGATTCATACGATTTGGTTATAAACTCGCAACTATAACTGTTCTACCCCTGCTGTACAGATGTTGGTGGATCTAATGAGACATGTAGAAGAAATTTCTCTATAAATGTATATGCAAATGTTGTTATACACCCTGAACAGAGATGGGTCCCACCACTTATCCTTTTTTTTTTTTTTTTTTTTTTTTTTTTTTTTTTTGCTTTTTAGGGCTGCACACTAGGAATATGGATGTTCCCAGGCTAAGGGTCAAACTGGAGCTATAGCTACAGGCCTACGCCACATCCAGAATGACACGGGATCTGAGGCGAACCTGCAACCTACACCGTAGCTCACGGCAATGCCAGATCCTTAACCCACTGAGCGAAGCCAGGGATGGAACCTGTAACCTCATGGTTCCTAGTCAGATTCATTTCCCCTGTGCCACGACGAGAACTACCGCACTGCTTATCTTCGGTGAGACCAAACTCCAGGCCAAAGGATGATAATGAAGCTGCAGACCTGACTATAAGCTGGAGCCTAAAACAACACTCAGCAATGAAAGTACTTGGTTCCTCCTCAAGGAAGATCTGAAATTGACTGCTGGGCATGTGCCACATGTGTTGTAAATACAAACAACCAACATACACTTTTATGTAAACTTTAATGTACACAACACTCAGCTGCTGCTCAGTTCCTGATATGACTACCCTTCAAGCATAGCTCCACACTGTTTTAAATTTTCCTATGTTTTAAAATTTCCTATAGCATAATTAGACAAGGACACCTAATCAACAGGCAGGAAAAATAAAACATGAAATGTCGTTTGGATCAGGTCTTGAGAACCTGTTGCTATCTGATCTGAAATAACGCTAGACCCTGCGAGGTGGAGGGGCTCCTACAGCCCTGGCTAACTGTCTCCGCCAGGAATGCCACCAAAATGATGTTTCAAGTGACAACATCTAACTGTTCTTAATGCAGGTTGAGCAGTCTTCGATGAGATAATAGAAAAAAAAACAGGTTTCAAAGTGTTTCTCAGAGATTTTCTTCTGTATTTTATGTTTATTCTTGCAATGAGAGGTCTGTAAAAGAAACATTTGGGAGTTCTCTGGTGGTGCAACAGGTTAAGTATCCCACAATGTCACTGCTATGGCACGGGTTCAATCCCTGCCCCAGGAACTTCTACATTTCCACATGTTGTAGGGAGGGCAGAAAGGAAAAAAACAAAAGCAAAAAAATGTTTAAAAAAAAAAAAAAGCTGAGTTTTAACCGATTTTGAATTTCTTAAAACAGATATCCTGATCAAATTCAGGATGCACAATGACAGGCTGCTTGTCACAGCCTGATGTCATGCACCACGTTACTCAGATTTTCATGTGTTTCCTAAGAAAAAATTCACAGGGATTTGGTGCTGTAGGAAACACGCAAACCTTTATGTTGCAAACAAGAACAGCAGATGTTTGTCTGCCCTCGACTCACGACTCACGGGTAGGGAGCCCCGCAGGCCCGGGGCTGTGTTCTGTGCTGACCTACAGGCGGCAAGCTGTCCTGAAGGAGTCCTGTGACTGGGCACATGACCTACCCCACAAGTGACCCATCTCTCTGCAAAGCTCTCGATCCATCTAAGAGGAAAGAGTGGGGGTGGTGCCCATAACAAGCAAGAGCATGACAGTAGACAGCGTGGAAGAAAAATGCCCAAGGAAAAACTAAACTGCTCTTCTACACACAAACCTGAGGTGCTGAGCAAGCATGGCTGCCTCAAAAGAGGGCAGAGAAGGGTCTGGGGAGGGAGAGGAAATGTACAGCATTTCAACAGGTATTTCCTGAAGCTTCCCGAGGGCAAAGCAGGTGCTGGCTGTGAGCCATTACATGCCATATGGGGCAGATGCCACCTGCCACTTAGTGTCTGAGTTTCTGTTGTCCTTTTGTGATTTCTGAGTGCGTTCCATATAATGTTGCTTGCTTGGCTTAGGCAAAATAAGATAATATAATAAGAAACATAAATGTTTGACAATTCACATTAAATCACCATCTGGCCCAAAGGAGAGAGTCATATTGAAAATGTATATATATCATCATTTGCCATCTGGGTAATTGTTACACGTTTTATGGGAAATATGAAGTTGGTCTATTAACTCATACCACTTTAAAACAAACAGCTTTGTTCCAGGATTAAACAAAGAAAGGCCTTGAACACAGAATCCCATAGTGTCTTCTGCAAGCCAATTTTAGTGCTTTGAACAAACCCAGCATTTATCATACTCAGAAAAGTTAGGAGTTCCTGCTGTGGCGTGGTACGTTAATGGTCTGTGGTGTTGCTGGCTGGATCCTGAGTGCAGTGGGCTAAGGATCCAGCATTGTTGCAGCTCTGGTGTAGGTCACAGATCTGGCTTGCATTTGACCCCAGGAACTTACATATACTGTGGGTGTGGCCAAAAAAAGGGGGATAAAAAGTTTTGGGTTTTTTTTCTTTTTGTCTTTTTAGGGCCGCAGCCGAGGCATATGGAGGTTCCCAGGCTAGGGGTTGAATCGGAGCTATAGCCACCAGCCTACGCCACAGCCACACCAGACCTGAGCCCCACCTGCGACCTACACCACAGCTCATGGCAAAGCTGGATCCTTTACCCACTGAGTGAGGCCAGGGATCGAACCTGCATCCTCATGATGCTAGTCAAATTCGTTTCCGCTGAGCCATGACAGGAACTCCACCCCTCTCCCCCCCAAAAAAAGTGAAAGCAAAGATACCATAATCTTCTCCAAAATTAAGGCAATTCAGTGAACTAAGGCTTTGGAAAAGTATTTGAAATGAAAAATAAAATGGATTCTATTTTATGTATTCAGGTGTGTACCTGAAGCTTGCATTTCCCAATCCCATCCTCTATTTTGTCCAGAGGATGACAGAACTGTGGTGGGGGGGTTTCCTTCTAAAAAATAAATTTCACTAATAAATTGTTTTTAAAAAATTGCACACATAACCAACTTTGTAAACAGAAAACTGACCCTGACTTCCAATTTTACAGTATAAGTGTTAAGCATTAAGACAATGTCTCAAGTTATTCCTTCTTAAAATCATGTATTCCCATTAAGAAAATAATCTTTTACAGTTTATTCTGAGATCAATCTCTCCAGCCAAATACTAATTACTAGCATTTAGAGTCTAAGTTACACCTGATAATGCTTTTCTTTCTTATGTTTCAGTCTTTGTATTATGCTGACCTGGTTATATTATTCACTTAAAAGCTTAACCTGGTTTAAAGTTTTTTTCCATAGAAGCTGCTTGAATATTTCTGGACAAAACCGGATGGAACATGAATCACATCCTACCACCTGTTAGAGCGTAAACCAAATTAAGAGCTATAAGAGGCTACAAAAACAACTGAGGGCAGGCATGCCTGAATCTTGAAGAATGGATTAAACAACAAAAAAATAGCTTCTTGATTCATATGGCTCTACTTTGCAGTCACAATCCTTACTTCCAAAGTAAAATGACACCAAGCAGGTGTGCTTTTAAAATACATCTTGCTGATGACTATTCTATTTCACAAATATTTATCTGCCTATTTACTTCTCTTTGCTGCTCTTCTGCTGCTTCATTCCAAGAAGGTACACAAGACAATGCCACCTGTTTTCTCAGAATCTGAGAGATGGCACATTAGATGACAGGTTATTCTTTATAATTTGCCCCCATTCAAGTATACTGTTGATTCCACGGGACTGATCTGCTAACTTTTGAATATATTGCTATAATAAGTATGAAAGATGATTAAAAACAAAGATCACAAAAATATAAATTTATATAGAATCAGAGACTATCAGAGACAGAAGGGGCCTTACAGCCATCTAGACTAAGTGTAAATGTCCCTGGGTTAACTTCTGTGTAACTACAGCTCCATTTTTAAAAATAACTGGCCTAGCAACCAGTGTATATGTTAGCAGACTACTAATAGGTAATACTAGTTACCACTAATCCAGGTTTTCCTTCTAGAGAAAAGTTACCATGGATTGTTTCCCTCATCTTCAATAACTAGAAGTTTTTAACAGCATTAAAAAAAGAATCTTAAACACACACCAAGAGATGAATTATCAAGTTAATCCTAGATCACAAATGTGCGATCCCCTGGGTTGCAGACACATCCTTCTACCCTTCTGTCTTCCAACTAGAAAATGGTCCAGTTTCCTCACAGTCTGGCTTGTTACTGTGTACAGACATTTTCATGGGCTGCTTCCTGTTCACAAACAAGTTTCTCAGCAGTGACTCAATAAGAAATATGATCCAAGACAGGTTACTGGACCTCTCACTCATTATGCTTATTTGTAAACTGCAAAGCATGATGCAAAGATAAAGCAAAACTGGAAAGTGAAGAGAACAGGAAATAGCACTATTTATTCTCTCTTTTATTTTTTATTTTTTTGTTTGCTTTTTAGGGCTGCACCTGAGGCACATGGAAGTTCCCAGGCTAGGGGTTGAATTGGAGCTATAGCTGCCAGCTTACACCACAGCCACAGCAATTCCAGATCTGAGCCACATCTGTGACCTACACCATGGCTCTCAGCAACGCCAGATCCTTAACCCACTAAGCAAGGCTAGGGATCGAACTCGTGTCCTCATGGATACTAGCTGGGTTTGTTACCACTGAGCCACAATGGGAACTCCTATTTATTCTCTTAAAAGGCACATATGTGTTGGCCAAAAATAAATCAGAAAGGACAGCTAATTTCCAGAATAGCAGGTGATCCCACTTTCCCATTAGAAGTTTCAGGCTTGGCTGCCAAGAGTTAATTTTTGGTCCCTTGTGTTAGAGCAGGATGCTGTTGCTGGGCCTCAACCAAAGGGTTTATGCAAGGGTCAGTCACTGCTTTGCTAAGAGCATGGCTTGGTTTGACTTTAAGATACAGTTTTCTCCTCTCCTTCCCATTTTTTTGTTTTTGGCCACACCCAGGCCAGGGTTCAAATGTGAGCCACAACTGCAGCAATGCTGGATCCTTAACCCACTGTGCTACAGTGGGAACTCCTCTTCACCATTTTTGAACAAGCCATGAAATGAATGTATTGAGCTCTGGAAAGGAACTTTATGAATAGGTCTTTCATCATTATCAGAATGATTCTACAGGAAAATACACACACTCACTCTCTCTCTCCCCATGTTACAATTGAACCTTCAGGAGCATGGGATCTAACTCCCTAACTTACCTTACCTATCATACACTGAAATTAACCAAATGTGGACTAACTACTTCACTCAAATAACCACCTTGAGGTTAAGGCCACTTCCGAGCTGCGTCTGCGCCCCTGTGACCTACACCACATTTCATGGCAACTCCGGATCCTTAACCCACTGAGTGAGGCCATAAGCAAGGCCATAAGCGAGGCCAGGGATCAAACCGGCAACCTCATGATTCCTTGTCAGATTTGTTTCCACTGCACCATGATGATAACTCCCCCCCTCTGGGGTTCTTTACAGCTACTTCTAAACTCTCTGAATGATCCTGCACCCTGCATTTGTAAAAATCAATTATTTACTTTAATCTTAAAGCTCCTTTTCAGATTTAACTGCCTAATTAAAACACCTTTTAATTAGCTTTAAAAGACAAGAATCAGGACAGTCACCCAGGCTTGGGGGCTGAGTGAGTACTATATGCTGTTTATTGCTGCTAGCCAAAGACCTGTGTGCCAAATGGTGGTGGTGATAAATTTTAGATACATATACATTATATATTCTAATACAGGGAGGCTGCCTAAAACACATAGCCCTTTTTTTTTTTTTTGGCACATCACATTCTGTTAAAATACAATGCAAAAGGGAGGGTTCTGTTGTTTTTTAGTGTGAACTTTTTTGAATATGAAATACTTCTCAAAATAATAAGGTACTGATGGCTACAACATCACTGTACCAGAATGGTGATAGTTATAGTAAGGGTGGTGGTCAAGATTAATAAGATTAGGAGTTCCCGTCGTGGCTCAGTGGTTAACGAATCCGACTAGGAACCACAAGGTTGTGGGTTTGATCCCTGGCCTTGCTCAGCGGGTTAGGGATCCGGCATTGCCGTGAGCTGTGGTGTAGGCCGGTGGCGACAGCTCTGATTAGACCCCTAGCCTGAAAACCTCCATATGCTGCGGGAGTGGCTCAAGAAATGGCAAAAGAGACAAATAATAATAATAATAATAAAAGATTAGTGTAACACTGCCCTAAATGGGTCATTAATCCATCCCATCTTATACGTACAAAGAGCTCCTCTCTCAGGTGCCAGAAACTGTGCTAGGGACCCAAAGATAAATAGGGGATAGTTTCTGATTAAGTTCTGAGATGCAATGAGGAGTACATAGGAGCCAAGGCAGCATGGAAGAAGTGTCACTAAACTGCACAGAAAGACCAAAGAGGAGTGACAACTAGCAAAATATACCAGTAATAATTAAACATCCCACCCACTAAACATGGGTTAAGCAGGGTTTTTCCAATCATCCAGTTCATGAGAACATTTGAAAGCAAAGGAGGTTACGGAGGTGAACACAAACAGAGACAATGCATCTTTGCTCACTTTGCATTCTTAGTCTCCCCTTTTGGTGGCAGCAGTGCGCCCCCCCACCCCTACCACCATTGCAGGCCCCGTTTTTCCCCAGAAGCTCAGATTCTCCAGCACAAGGATAATTCTCAGAGACTTCCTCCTCACAGGTGGACTTTACAGTCAGAATGACTCATCTCACCAGAGACGGGAAACACTGCTAATGCCACCCTGTCACGAAATGCGACCACTGGAAGGGGCCCCAAAGACGCACACAGCTCTTTCATTTTTCAAACAGGGAAACAGGTCTCAAGGGTGAAATGACTTGCCCAAGGTCAGAAATCAAGGATTCCAAAATACTCTGGCCTACTTTTCTAATTTTACATCTGATTGTACAACTCCTGCCAACGCATTTGGCAGAAGGGGGAAAAGATACATTTTTGCTTCACTTTAATTGAAGAGCACTTCATGGTCTGCAGGAGGGTTCACCACATAGCATGAGGAAGGTGACTTATCTTCATCTATGGATGAGTAGAATGATGCTCTGGGCCTCAAGCAACCCTGTCCCAAATTGCATGTTCAGCAAGCGGCAGATCTGCTTCAGAGCCTGTGGGCTCTTCTCACCATCACAGGACAAGGTCCACAACCTGCTTTAGCCCTGGTGCCCTCTCCCCAAGGTGAAACACTAAGGTTTGGAAGTTGACCCTGTTAAAGTTCTGCCCTGCATGCCCTGTAGACTTCGGGCAAATGTAGTCAACTGCACATGGAGAGCTTAGCATTTAAATCAATCTTCCCATAAAGTCAATATCTACCCCATACTTTATATTTCTTACCTGGGCTTTCTTACAATGCTCTAACTAAACTGCAAGCTCCTTCAGGGCATAACAGTGTCTTTTGTTTTAAGATGGCACATGTATATAGAGTAAAATTTAAAAGCTGCAAAAGTAACCTCCCAGTTATCCTCCCCCAAGCCAATCATTGGCATTGATTTTTTGTGTGTTCTTTGGAACATATCCTATTAAATACACACACATATAGGCACACACACAAGTAGCATAAGCTCATAGCCTTCTACACTTATTTCTCCATATTTAATATTTTAAAGATGGTTCTATATTGGCATAGTTCCATTACTTTTAAAATTTTAAAAAGTTTACAATATTCTGTCAATTTCTGCTATTCCAGCATATTTAATGCTGAGCAGTATTTCACTATGACGATGTGTTATAATAAAATTATTTAATAATATAATTACTCAGTCCCTCATTGGGCTTTTAAGTTATGTTCTAATTTTTTACTATGACAAATGATGCTATAATGGATATCCCTGTACACAAATCATTTCACAAATGTTGCAGGATTATCTGTGGGATAGATTCTTAGAAGTGAAGCTGCCGGTCAAAGAGTATATGCATTTTAAATGATGGTAGATATTACCACACAGCTCTCCAAAGAGGCTATACTATACCATTAACACACCACCAGCAATGAGCAATGTCCACTTCCCTACTCTTTTCCCCACTCATTGTGTCCTTCACACCTTGAAGACAGTCTCCTGGCAGGTGGCAGCCACTCAGTAACTACACAATAACTGTTGGTACAAGGTCTCCTGTATTAATTCCAGAATCATTCCAAAGTCAGCCCTCCCATTATTTTTAAAGATAAGACAATAAAATTAAGGCTAAAGAAGAGACTAAACCATACATACAAAGTCAGTTGGCCAGCAAAGCTAATCTTGGCTGGTGGCTTTGGAGCTGGCAAAACATTTGCAGGGGCAAGAAACATAAAGGTCACGATCCACACAGACAGAGGCGAGGCAAAGTCTCAGCAGGTGAAAAAGGTTAAAATCAGCACCCTCAGTCCTTCTAACAGACAAGGAAAACTTCAAAGAAATGCCAAGTCCAACTAAAAACAGAACTACTGTATGATCCAGCCATTCTACTCCTGGGGATATATCCGAAAAAAACAAAAACACTAATTCAAAAGGATACATGCACTCCAGTGTTCACGGCAGCGTTATTTACAATGGCCAAGATATGGAAGCAACCAAAATGTCCATCAACAGATGAATGGTTAAAGATGTGAGATATACACGCACACACACACACTGCTCAGACATGAAGAATGAAACTTTGCCATTTGTAACAATATGGACGGACCTAGAGGGAATTATGCTTAGTGAAACAAGTCATATAAAGACAAATATTGCATGTTTTTACTTAAACGTGTAGTTAAAAAAACCCAACAAATGAATATAATAAAACAGACTCAGAGAGCAAACTAGCAGTTACCAGCGAAGAGAGGGTTGGGTGGGGAGGAGCAAGAGAAGAAGATTAAGAGGTTCAGACTATGAGGTATAAAATAAATAAGATACAAAGACGGACACACAGCACAGGGGATATAATCAATGTTTTATGATAACTTTACAGGAAGTATAATCTAAAAAAGAAAAAACAAGTCTGGCCAGGCTAGAGTTTGTGTCATGGCTCCGTGGTTAACGAACCTGACTAGTAACCATGAGGATGTAGGTTCGATCCCTGGCCTTGCCCAGTGGGTTAAGGATCAGGTGTTGCTGTGAGCTGTGGTGTTGGTCGCAAACGTGTCTTGGATCCCACGTTGTTGTGGCTGTGGAATAGGCCGGCAGCTACAGCTCCGATGTGACCTCCTGAGCCTGGGAACTTCCATATGCCACGGGTGCTGCCTAAAAAGACAAAAGACAAAAAAAAAAAAAAAAAAAGTCTGGCCAGGCTGACCCATCTACCAGCTCTTTAAAAGCCAAGAAAAGGCATTCTGTTTAGTGACATGTCTCTCAGGAACAAGTCTGTTGGCCATTAAATTACACGGAGTACATGCAATTGACTAAGAAGAGCTGACAGCGATCCTGCAGACCACAGACCAAACCCTGGGTTTACACATGAGGATCCTGAAGCCTGGGGATGCTAAAAGGGTAACTGGCCCTAGATCTCATCTGACTGAGCAGAGCTCAAGAGGGGTCATCTAGTCAACTAAAACAAATTAGATTAAACTAAACTTTCCCATTGCAATTTCTAGTCCTTAAATGAATGAAATATTAGGAATTACTTTGAAAACAGATGTTAGAGAATGCTGAGTGGCATTCAACCCTGCAGCCAAATGAATGGCCTATAAAACTCTTGTTATCTGACTGAAGTCTGACCTATATTTTTCTGCAGAGAACTTCCCTTTCCCCACTCCTGTTCTCTAAATCCTGGGTGGTTTTCTAAAGACTCTGCCCATGCTCAATACAATAGGACTAAGCCTCCCTGTTCTAAACCCTGACTTCAGGCAGCTCACCTGCACTACCAAGAGCAGAAGTGGCTCTGAATTAAAGTGGACACCGGAGAACTCCCAAATCATGGGGTCAATGGCCAGAAACCCAGGAGATGCGCATTCCAAACCTGACTCACTCATCCAAGGGCTCATCAAAACCAAGTGTGACTCAGGAAAAAGTTCTATATCTCCTTGGAGAAAGGGAGTCCTTCAAGACAGCAGCCCTACATTTGTAGTGCTTTCAAAGCACAAAGCACTTTCACTTGCATGACTGTGTCACTTAATCCTCACACTACTGTGTGAAGATTAGTGAGAGGAAGAAACAGGTTCAGAAAAGTTCACTATCAAAGGTCGCCTGGTTTGTCAGCAGCACCTGCAGCAGGAGCGGCCCGCTCTAAACCTGATGGGCAGACCATAAATCAAGTCACCATTTAGTAACTCGCAATGCCTCCCTTTCCTCCTCCACTCGTCAAAACAGAAATAAAGTTCTGGTTGCTCTAAGGGTGCTCCCTGTAGTTGCTGGTGGCTTCTTCCTTTAAGTCAGTTTTGCTAATAAGAAAGCAATACCATAAAGCAGGCCTCAATTTTTACCAAATCATCTCAGGCCACCTACCTAAATAATAAACATATGAAGAACAAAAGCTGTGGGTCTGGTTCAAAGACTCTGGCTTTGGGAAAAGAAGTTCTTAAATTAAAATAGGAAAGCCAGATGTATGGAGTTTTCCAAAGTAAATGTTCACACAAAGCGGGGAAATTATTTGTACCTTGTTACTATTCTCTGGGAAAGTATCGTTATACTACCCAACAAAAATACACATCAAACATGGAACTGATCAACCTGTCCACTGGCAGGCACAGCACAAAAATCCTTGCTCCTCACTGCCTACAATAAGTTCTTTTTAAAGCCCTTTTCTTCAGTCTGGATCTGGTGGAAGTTCTTTGCAGCCCTGACAACCACCATGTTTCAGATGCCAAGTTAACTCAGGACCCAAAGCTATAGGCTACAAGGAACATCAAGTTCCAGCCCCATCTAGGATCAGGGCATGCCATTTTATAGTAATTTGAACCTAGAAAAGATAGGGTGGGGTTAGGTGATTCCTAAGATCCCTTCTTCTAAATTCCTCGGATTCTATAAAATAAAAAAGTCTGTCTAAAAACCAGTTTTGAATTTGAAAACAAGCTAACTTCAGCTACCTATAACAGAAGCTCTAAAGCAGCACTGTCCAATAGAAACACAACGTGAGCCATGTGTGTAATGTAGCCTTATTTTTTAAAAAAGTGAATTTAAATAATATATTTATTTCACACAATATATCACAACAAATGTTTTAACAACCAAAATTTTTAAATTATTAATGAGATATCAGAAGTGACAAACATACTCAGTGTACACACCAAATCTCACCCAACATGATTACATGAATGCTGTCCCACCAGAATAAATTTATATATATAACAGAAAAACGTCTCATCCTGCTTGTTTTGAAATTTAAGTCATAATTCAAGTCACCGTCGTGGTGCAGAGGAAATGAATCCAACTAGGAACCATGAGGTTGCAGGCTCGATCCCTGGCCTTGCTCAGTGGGTTAAGGATCCAGCATTGCTGTGAGCTGTGGTGTGCTGGCCACAGATGCGGCTGGGATCCCGAGTTGCTGTGGCTGTGGTGTAGGCCGGCAGCTGCAGCTCTGATTCAATCCCTAGCCCGGGAACCTCCATATGGTGCGGCCCTAAAAAAGAAAAAAAAAAGAAAAAGAAAAAAAACATTTAAGTCATAATTCATTAAAATTTAAAAATGCAGATCCTCAGTTACACCAGCCCCACATCAAGTGCTCAAAAGTGACTAGTGGCAAGTGACAGTGTGGCTCTGGGAACCTAACAGAATAAGCCCTCCTGTGCTCTTCTTAAGGGGGAATTCTATTGAACGGAACTCTTCAGTTTTGCAAATTACTTCCTGAGGATACAATGGGAATATTAACCCTTCCAAAGGATGCTAGGTAGTATTTATACTGTTAGCAGTTATTTGCAAAAAGCTACTTCAAGGACCTGAAAGTGCTCCTGTGAGTCAGAGTTATTAGGCCAGCCCGGAATGCTTGATGTTACTGAGCAGGGTTATGGTCCAGAAGCCACACAATTACCAAATTATCACAAAGGTCAACTGGTAGTTCCCTGGTGGCCTAGTAGTTAAGGATCTGGCCTTGTCACAGCCAGCGGTGGCTCAGGTCACTGCTGTGGCAAGGGTTCAATCCCTGGTTGGGGAACTTCCACATGCCACAGGTGGGGGGAAAAAAAAAAGTCACCTGAAGAATGGGTAGAAATAAGGGGATCAGGTAATCTGAAAGGACTACTTGTTCCAGCTAAGGATATAAATTAATCTCGAGTCTGAAAATTACATTTCAACTGCTTTCAGTGTACACTTGAGCATGCACAGTGCCCACTGTTGTTGCCAACTGCCAGGCAGCAACCTGGATGTCTTACAGTGGAAACGATAATTAGTACATATGTCACACTTCATTCCCTTAAAAATCAGTACGGGAATCTTTTCTTAAGGTAAATCTTTTCAACTAACTTGCTAAATAAATATGCAAGGATAACGGTTAGGTGGGTTGGGGGTGGGGCTTATGATTTGAGAATGAAAGATCACAGTGTCAATATTTTACAGCCAGGTAAAGGCAAGTATGACACAGTCTAGCAATAATAACAGCCACCATTTACTGTGCACTTTCTCTGTGCTCCACCCTCTTCCAAGCACTCGTGGCCAGGGGCCAGGAGCTCACTTATATGCACCACAATCTGCAAGCAAGGTGGTGCCGCCATCCTCCCCCCTTTGGAGCAAGGAAACTGAAGCATGGAGAGGCGAAGGCACTTTGCCCCCAGACTCCCCTCTAATTAACAGTGACTGCGATTGCACTCCACCCCTGGTTTTCATGACCCAAGCACTCAGATAACAGAGGCTGGAAAGTACTCAGAACAGCCGGGGCCTCGTGAAGGAGGCTGCACAGTGCTGTGCCTGCGGGGCTCTGCTGCTAACTCGCTGGAGAGTTGCTCTGGGCTGTCAGGGAAAACAGACTCGCTACCTGTCCTCACAGAATTGTTTCTCACTTGGGAGAAAAGTATGTGAATGCCCCTCTAAAAATACACAGGACAAGCCAGGGGTGAGGTATTAAGGCTATTAATAGATTCAACTGCTGTTGCAGATGTCAAATGAACATGAGAAGCATCTAATTTGGAGGCTTCTGGGTCTAAGCACTATACAAAATGTGGAAGGTGAGCTCCTACTTTATTTATGGATCAGCCACTGCATGGCAACCACAAGGGCAGCAGGTGTAAAAAGTTTTCAGTGTTATCCTCTTCCTCACAGCACTTGTTTAAGGTCTGTCCCTTCACCATTTTACATCCTCCCCCCCCTTTTTTAATTTTATAATGATTTTTATTTTTTCCATTATAGCTGGGTTACAGTGTTCTGTCAATTTTCTGCTGTACAGCAAGGTGACCCAGTCACACATACATGTAGAGATTCTTTTTTCTCACTTTATCATGCTCCGTGTACATCCAGACAAAACATTTCACCTTTTTAAAGGCCAGAGTCACTTAGGGGTAGTTATTCCAAAGGAAATAGTTGAGTCTTCAGAGACTTAAAGATGGGTTGGGAAGAGGATGAGGCCACAGGGGTCAGCTCCGTTCATGTGTGGGTTTAACCCTCCACAACCCAAATTCTCCCACCTCCCAAATTCTTTCTGTTTGGGATTCTGGGCCTAAAAACAGAGCAGTGTCCACTGGCAGACTGTACAGAGTTAAGAAATTCTGCTACAAGCTGCAAACTGGAGTTCTGCACTTGCCATCTGCCTCTACCTGGATTTAATCACGAGCCACTGCAGCTGCTGACCCACAGCACCCCCTGAGCGGAGCTCAGGGTGGAAATCAGGAATGAAGCGCTCTGCTCTGGGGAAACTGGAAGAACAGGTCTTCAGATAGTCAGATATCATTAGAAGATTTTATGTGCCCGATTCTTGCATCTGCTCCTACCTAGAAAAACACTGAAATCCCTCATGGTGATGGCTGCTCCTTGTGACTAGGAGTACCTTCTCGAGACCAGCAACAAACTTCTGTGAAATGTGTGCACCTCTCCCCTCACCTTGATCACACATACCCTGATACGCCCCCTTTCCTGTTAAGGGCAGTATTTCAAGACCATCTGAAATACCTGGGCTGTAGTTAAGTGGACCAAACTAAGGATGCCACAGTCATGAGAATGCAGCCATCTCTAGCAGCCACCTCCAAGGGGGAGCCAGTGAGCCCCGAAGGCTGTGAAAACTCAGGATACAGAATGATTTCAGACCTCTTTTGCTCCTGCTCCCTGCCCTTTGTTGCAAAAACTCCTCTATATCCTATATCCTTTGTCTCCTGGCAGCGGTTTCTGGGGGCTACCTGGGATGCTGTCTCCTTATTTTGCCCCAAATAAAATTTAGCCCTCGGAGTTCCTGTCATGGCACAGGGGAAATGAATCCAAGTAGGAACCATGAAGTTGCGGCTTTGATCCCTGGCCTCCCTCAGTTGCCCGTTGCCGTGAGCTGTGGTGTAGGTTGCAGACGAGGTTCGGATCCTGTGGGGCTGTGGCTGTGGCCGGCAGATGTAGCTCTGACTGAACCCCTAGCCTGGGAACCTCCATATGCCACAGATTTGGCCCTAAAAAAAAAAAAAACTTAACTCTCAGCTTTCAGGATGTGCAATTAAGTCGACAAAGCAAAGGTGTCTGGGATGGAGTTCAAAAGATGGTTCATCCATCTGACTAAGCTGGAAGCTGAGGATCCTGTGGACATACTGGAGGGGTCTCCCCACAGAAGAGACCGGGCAGCGTGCGGCCCTCTGCTGTCCTAGGGCACATGTGGGGCCTGGTGGTGGATTGGTTTTATGTCTCAGGAGACTTCAGTCTCCACAGCAATCTGGCCCCGACATGAAGCCAGGACATGTTACAGGAGAATGAGAAGCTTACAGCAAAGAGTGCAAAGGGCATGGATTACACATTGCACAGGATTCAAAGGGGGATTTTTAGAGTGGGCCAAGGAAAGCTCAGATCCCACATCCCAAGCTTCCCTGACAATCACCACAGCCACCAGGTTTGCTGAATGTATAGCGTATGCTGGATCTTGTGCTCAGTTCTCTTTTACTTAATTCTAAGAACATGTGACCCAGGTAATTAGCCACATCCCATGATGACAGGACTGAAGCATTCCCATCGTATCATTTATCAACCTCTCTGGGCCTCGGCTCTCAGCCTGTAAGTCAGGGACAAGGCTCATTGCCTCACAGGGCAGAGTAAGAAGTGCACACGACAAAAATCAAGTATGTCAAAGCACTCAGAACCTGGTTGGCATTGGGAAGAGCCCGAGTGACTGCACCTGCCACCACCAACGTTGCGAGATGCCTACCTCTATTCGCTCAGGGCGCACAAGCAAAGCCCGTGGGAGAAAAAAAAGAGAGGATATTGTCTGTTTTTTTTGGGGGGGGTAAATAGTGCTAATCACTGGGACTGGAAGGCAAGGATGAAATAGGTCCAGCTGGATGAAGGCAGTGAGAGGAAATGGATCTTAGAGGAGGACAGGAAAAGAAACTCCCCCTGTGCCACCATAGAGAAGAAAACAGTCCATCCTAAAAGAGAAAGAGCTGTTTCTGGCTCCTTCCTCTCATCAATGGAGTGAAGACACTGGCAATGAGTTTGTTAAAACACAGGAATGGCAGGGCGCCCACGCTTGAGCACAGATGGGTTCAGGAGAAGACCATCGGAAGGAGAAAAATCCACTCCCTCGTTTGTTTGTTTGTTTGTTCATGCATGCATGCATGCTGCACCCACAGCACGTGGAAGTTCCCGGGCCAGGGATTGAAGCCGAGCCACAGCAGCAACTTGAGCCACTGCAATGACAACACCAGATCCTTAACCTGCTGTGCCACAAGAGAAATTCCTACTCCCTCCTTTAAAAGGAGGCTTAAAATTTTTCCTCTTAAATGGCTAACAGAGGTGGTACTGATCAGATTGACAATGAACAGATTCTCACTACTGTGCTGATGCCAAGGCAATTGAGTCACACCACAGCCATAGCCCCTCACCATCTCTTTGCCCCAACCTGCCCACCTTCTGGTACACAGACCATAATAACTTCCTGTCCACACCCAGCTCCTATGTCTTGCCCTTTCCAAAACGTTCTCTGGTTTCCAGATGCCTTTTATGAATGTGAAACCCCATGCGTGGGCACCAAAAGCCCTCTTCAGCCAGCCCCAGGTTCACCTTTCCAACCCTTGCAACCCTACGCGCTGCCCCAGGCCAGCTCATGCCTGCCCGCTTCCTCGGGCTTCCAACTGAAGTTTAAGCCAAAAGGAATCCTACTTCCAAAAAAGTCTAGATAATCTGCTACCTCCTTGAGATGTCCTCTCTGAGCAGCCCAGTTGGAAGAGACATTTTTCTCCTCTGTGCTGTCATATATCACAGTGAACCTAACTTGTATAAACACCAAGTTCCTAGAGGGCAGTAACAAACTCACACTCACATCTGCTGAGCAACTACTATTAAATAAACACTAGGCGTGGTGCCAGCCACCAGTTACAAAAATGACTGAAATACAATCCCTGCCCGAGAGGAAGTCCTACATTAAGCAGAAGAGATAGAGGTGTCATTTATAACTCATTATGATATGAAGCATGCCCTATAACCCAGGTGTACAAAGAACAAAGGGACTGATTGATTAGGAGGAAGGGAAATTGAGAAGCAAATGTCCTTCAAGGAGGACAATATTTTTGCTATGTTATCTTGAAGGATTGAAACGACTTTACGGCCTGAAATTCCTCAGGGCGTGTTAATACCTAATAAATGTTTGCGGAATGAGTAAGTTACAGATACTGAGTATTTTCACTGTGTATCTAAGGTGTCTAGGGTTGAAGGATTCTAATTAAATCCTTAATTAGAATAAGTTACAGGAGTTCCTGTCGTGGCGCAGTGGTTGACGAATCCAACTAGGAACCATGAGGTTGCGGGTTTGGTCTCTGCGCTTGCTCAGTGGGTTAACGATCCGGTGTTGCCGTGAGCTGTGGTGTAGGTTGCAGACGCAGCTCGGATCCGGCGTTGCTGTGGCCCCAGCGTAGGCTTGGCAGCTACAGCTCCGATTCGACCCCTAGCCTGGGAACCTCCATATGCCGTGGGAGCGGCCCAAAGAAATAGCAAAAAAAAGACAAAAAACAAAACAAAACAGAATAAGTTACAGATACTGCGTATTTTCACTGTGTAGCTAAGGTGTCTAGGGTTGAAGGATTCTAATTAAACCCTAGCGTAAATAACAAAGGTATAACGTTTAATATCATGTATGCCCCCACTACTAGTCATAGAAGAATTACTTAACTTCATTCATGATAACAACACTTCAAATTATTCTTTGGGTAATCTACTAAAAACAAAATATAATACCTTAAGAACTATAAAGGCATGCTCCTTCGAGTTAATAATAAAACTTTTTGAGTGTTTGAGAGAACTTTTGAGAGAACAAATGTAGTATTTTCAAATAGCCATTAAGGAATTTGGTAACCTGGATGATATGCTGATTAGTCAATAGTCAATTAGTCAATATAAATGTTGATTAAATGTACTTTCTTAAAGGATACTAGCTATTCCCCTCTGGTTGATGGTCAGAAAAAAAGACAAAAAAAAGTGGGTAACCTCACTTCCCCCCATTCTAGACTTTGTTTCTAAAGCCTCAGTCTATCACCACAATATCTCAACCTCTCCAGGTATTCTATAGCTTTCCCTTACTATCCAGACTTCTTCCAAAAAGTACCCTGTAAAAAACGGGCAGTCAAGACCTAGGGAGACAGGGCAAATGACTTTTAACTTAACCTTGAAAATTTAAAAAGTGGTTAGCTTATCTTTTTAGGACCAGTTCCTTGCAGCTCTAGGCTGCAGAAATGGTCACTATCAGCAGTAACAGTCACTGGATCGAATACAAATGCTCTGTGTTCAAGGAACTGGACGAGACATGCTACCTGAGGAAGTGAAATGTACCTGGTCCCTCTGGTTTCTAGAGCTTTCATCACTTCGTGTGTTCTCTCTCCCACCACCCTCTTCTAGTTTAGAATAAGAGGTGTGAACACGCTGCCATCGGAGGAGATGGTGGGCCTCCCTGCAAAGAACAAGGAATTCATAGCCTGAGGTTTCCTGAGAACAAACAGGAATATCCAGAACAAACAGGGACAGCTTCAGATTGTCCCCAGAAGTCATTGTATCACAGTGGTTCTACTGGGACTGGGAGGACCACCTAGAAGCAATTGGAATTGTGTGAGGGTGGGGGCAGGGGGAAGGGTCCTTTCTGATCGTCACAATGATGTTAAATATCCTGTAATGTGGGACAGTCCCCCACTCAAGAGAGAAGTCCAGGCCGTTTGCTAGCAGCACCCTCTTTGATGAACACTGAGTGAGCTCCCTGAGGTAGAGACATAGTCTTCATGAATCTTTGTAAAGGAGTCTCTCATTTGTCAGCATCTAACAAACACCTCCAGTCACTAAATAAGGAAGGAAAGAAAGGGAAGGAAGGAGGAGGAAAACAGGGAAGGGAGACCCGTGATTAGGGACTTTCTAAATCCCCGTCCTGCCATGGAGAGCAGCATGGCCTTGGACAGTCACTTTACCTCTTTGAATAGGTTTCTGCATCTGTAAAAAGAGGGTAACAGCCGCCATCACCAAAGATTGTCAAGATCAAGTGAGAACATGTCCAGGACCTACTACAGTACCAGCAGCTGTTCAGTAAATGTTAGTTTTTCCCCTTTGCTTGCCCATGAAATTGCCAGTTGTCTGTATTCTGATGTAACATCCAAAGGCTGGTTCTCTTTAAAACTTTGCAAGTGAGTTGGTAACAGAAAGGAAATGAATTGTCCCCTCTGTCTCCATGATTATCTCTGCCAGCACACACCCTGACATTGACGCTTGACAGCACAACCATGCTGTAATCAAGTGAACTTTGAAAACCTGCAGCAGCGGGCAAGAGCCGTGAACTCAGGAGCCCCAGGCTTCCTAGAGTCCTGCAGGAACAGCTACTCCTCTCTGGGGAGAAAAGGCTTTATTCATCAACATCAACAGAAGAGACACGAAGTTCCCCCAGCTCTTCCTGAGATGCTTTCCCTCCTTTCTGACACCGCCCCACCCCCACCCCAAGTTCAAGACCCAGAGGCCCAAGTCCTTTGGCAACATCAGAAACTTCCATAGATAATCAATCTGGCCCTGGCACCTCAGGGGACCTCATCATGGGGTGGGTACACAGAACCTCCCAACAATGGGACTGCTTATCTAATCTGGGCACTCCCCTGAAGGAGCCTCCATCTGCACTCCGGAGAGGAATTCCTAAGATTTCCTTATTACTGAATTACTCTGCAGTCAATACATGTGGGCTGCACTAACGAGAAGGAATATACAGCATAAAATGTTCCACGGACATAAGAATATAGTTGACCTCCGCTGTATGGGATTCCCATGCAACCCCCCACCCCCCACAGGTGTGACAAGTGCCCCACAGGCCAAGCACCAGGTCTGGTCTAAGGTTCCTGAAAAGAAGATGGTTTAAAGATAAGTACAAGGACTTTGATGGCAAAGAATGTTCCAGTCCTGGCTCTAGCTCTTACCAGCTATGTGACTGCTTTGGTCATTTGCCGGTGACCTCCAGATCCCTTCCCCATACTGCTCCTGCTCTGTCCCTGCTCCCATTCCACCAAGAGTCTGGGAGAGGGGGCAGGGACACTGGAGAAACCCTGGAGGGCAGGAGGAAGAGCCCCTCTCTTAGTGGCCCAGCTCCTAACTCGGTGCCAGCCCTGGGAGGGCAGGCCAGAGCTGGAATGCCACCTCCCCACTTCACCCCTCCAAGCCCTAAGGCTGGCAAGTGTCTTCCTGAGGCTGTTACTCTCTAGGTTGTCTGGTTTCTTGGCTGTCCCATCACCCATATAATTAATTTCCTATATAAAACCCTTCTGTTTGAAATATCTCATGTGTTTCCCGGTTCCTAAACCAAACTCTGGATTGCTTCTTAACCTCTCCAAAGAGTTTTCTTGACAGTGACAAAACCTACTTTAACAGGGCTGTTAAGAGAACTAAGCATAATGAGTGTAAACACAGCTCGAGGAAATACTCAAAAACGCCCGCCCTTTTTTCCCCACGGAGGAAGGATCGAAGGACCAGGGCATGCTGAGGAGGACAGGGAAGTACTTCAGAAGAGTCCAAAAAGCAGTAGCCTTCCTGGGTTCATTACGAGGAATCCTTTCTGCGAGTTTTCTTTTTTCCTCCTTTACTTCCAGCACCTTTTTTCCAAGTGAAAGGTCACCGGGAGTCTCCCCGCCCTCAATCCACTGCCCCAAGGATTCTCCCAAACAGGCAGCCTGACAAAGAAGTTTCAGGCGGAGCATGAACCTCTGTCTCTGGAGGAAAAGAGAGAAGCCGAGCCCACACTTTGGTTCTCATTCTGAGCCTGCTCTCAGCTTGGGAACCAGCGGAGGAAGAACACATGAGCTGGGGCAGGAGCGGCGCTGGGCAGCGCAGAGCAAGCCAGCTCTGTTCCCGTCCTTGAGGGTTGGTTTCTCAGAGTGCGTTTAAATTCTGTTTCCTTGAGAAGGACCAAGGATGAAAACAACTTCCTCAAAAATGGGCAATTTTTCCTACTGCAAGTCAAAAATGATAGTTCTTCCTTTGGGTGGTTTTCATTACCAGGATTGTAATGATTAAAACAATTCTCTTTTTTCTTTTTTTTGGCTAGGTCAAAAATATTCATGATTCTCTAATACTCTAGAAACAGCAGCAAGACTCCCTGGCTCCAGGACTCTAATACTAACCAGCAAAAAGTACAGGTTCTTAAGCCAACCCTCAGGCATCTGGAGTAGTGCCTGTCCCTCACGGCCACACCTCTGTTCCCATGCTATTCACAGAAGGCAACAGAACCCAATCAATCCTCTCCCCCTGGGTCCCAATCCCTTAGAATTCCCTGGAAATAGGTTGGATTCCACATCCATGTGTGATATTATAATTCTGTGCCGAAGCAGAGCAGACGAAAGACTGTCAAGTCTGGAGTAACGCAAATTTCTATACCATTTATCAGTAGCACACCGACACACCCAGTTAATGTCGTCCCATCTCTCACACAGACACTGGAGGGGCGGGGATGGGGTGCGGTGGTACTAACCTATGCTGAACATTGGCTACATTTCCAAAAAGTAGGGAAAGGGCATTTAATAGGAAAAACGACTCACTGAAATACAGGTACACACTGCATACAGCCTAAATGGTAACAATGAAATTCTTCTGTTTTAAGGTACTTTAAACACATGCTGTGTACATCATTCAGTACAAAACACAATAATCATAAGACTTTTTTTTTTTAAAGCAATAGAAGGGACAGGTTAAAAGAATTTCAAACTACTGATGACTAGACTTAGAAAAGCAAGCAGCTTCCCCACGGGAGATGGCCGGGAGCGGGTAAGGGGACAAGACTGGACCTGGACTTGGCAACACTGGAGAAAGGCCTGGGCTGCTGGGGGCACCCACTCCCTGCTGAGTCTGTTCTCACCCTGTCTGCAGGGCAGGGCTGAGACAGCTTCAGAAAGGCCCTGGAACTGCCTTGTGTACAACACACACACACACACACCCCACAACAATTCCAAAGTTAGTCCCAGTTTCCAAATATGTAAACTGGAAACCATCCAGGTAAACACAAATGGTAGCCACTGTGATCAGAATATAAAACTGACTTTACCAAACAGATGCACAGAATCAAAAAGCTGAGTTGCTAAGAGACCTTGTAGATTTAAGGTTTCTGGTTTTTAATGGAAGATAAAGAGGCCTAGGAATGCAGAGCACAGAGCTTCCTGGAGGAAACTGTCCAAGCCCCAGAGCTCTCCAATCTCTCAAAGTCTGCATCCTGTCCTCACCGCCTTTTCCATGTGATTCCCAAAAAATCTACACTGCGGGGTACTACTGGCCACACTCCTGACAAAACCTGGGAAAATTCTACTGACCTACTTGAGGGAAACCTTTTGATAACAAAATCATCAAGGAGAAGTCCGTAAGGGATTAAAGAGCTCAAATTATATTTACTGAATTGCAAACATTCACCAGGCCCCTTAAACACTGTCCCAGATTTAGGTATAATCCCAAGGTTGTGAAGATCAGGGATCAAATATAAAAACACTTCCTTTCATGAATTAGGTAACATCCTAACCAGAGTTTCTTTTTTTTTTTTTTTTAACTCAATGAATTTTATAGTATTTATAGTTGTACACTAACCAGACTTTCTAAATCATTATATAAATACCTCCCAGGGGTACCAAGCAATGAGCCAGGTTCTCAAAGGTGACAGCACTATGGAATTCCTTCCGAGGCTTGAAAAACTACTGATGTCTGGGTCCTACCCCCAAAGATTTTAATTTAATGAGGAAATGTGGCCTGGGTATCAGTATTTGAAATCCTGAGGGTGACGCTAATATACAGTAAATTTTAAGGGCTGTTGCTATAGGGAACAAAAACAAAGTGGAGACAACCCAAATGTCCATCAGTTGATGAGTAGATACATAAAATATAGTGTATCCTTATAATGAAACAGTATTTCAGCAATAAAGAGTACAAAGTCCTGATATATGCTACAACATGGCCAAAGTGTGTAAACATGTTAAGTGAAAGAAGTCATTCACACAAAACCACATACACTATGATTCCATTTACAGAAATATTCAGGAGGCAAATCCATAGAGATGGAGAACAGATGAGTGGTTACCAGGAACTAAGGCTGTTGAAGGGAAGCGGGGAGTGACTGCCAACGAGGTGTGTGCTTTCTTTCTGTTCTAAACTTGATGGTGGTGATGGCTGTACTACTTTGAATACACAGTCACTGAACTGTCCACTTTCAGTGGGTGGACTGTATAGTATGGTGACTGTGTTTCATAAAGCTGTTTTAAGAAAGAGCTAAATATAAATTCTATGGCCAGCTCTCAACAAACTTACAAACTGCAGAGGGGGGAGAAAAAGCAAAACACACAGATACACAGGTAAGGATCAGAGATTTTAAAATAGGATTCAAGAGAATTGCTGAATGCCAAAAATAGAAACTCTTAAGTTCAGAAGAAGGCTTCAAAGCCAAAATGACCTGATAGTTTTTCTTACCCAATCATTCTTCCCTGCTTGGAAGAAAAGCAAGGGAGAATCTGAACCTCGTCAGTATGCTGCTGATCACAGGTCTCAAAGTCTCAATTTCCAAGCTTGTGAGAAAGAAATGACTATTTAGCATTGCCAGAGAATTTTTTTAATCCTTCAGAATAAAGGCTGTTGATGGCTTATAGTGACTCTCGATTATCAACAGGGCCTCTGAAAGATGGATTTGGTGCTGTAAATACTTACGTCCTGGGTTTGTCTTCACTTATATCAGAGTTTGGGCCAAATACACTTACATGCTCACACAAACAGAAAGATTTTCATATATAAGGCTTTGCAACATACAGGTGCTATAGGACATAAGCCATAAAAATGACAGGTTCAAAGTACCCTCAGTGTTTCTAAAATTTTTTCACACTAAATTTTTTCACACTTCAAAAAGCATTCACTATGGCAGGGGCTGACACAGAGAAAACTCCAACTTTAGGCAAGACAGGATTTTGTGTAGCAATCTTGTTTCCTCTTGGCAGGGACGGTTAGTGTGAGAACGGAATTGGTATTTTTCTAATACTTTTTGGGAATGTTAAATATTATACATTTGAACATAATTTTGCTTTCACTTCCAGAAAACATACTGTTATCAATGAAAGAAGCCTTGGCCTATAACATAGAGCCCTTTCATGTGTTTGTTGCAGCACATTTAAAAGCAGGTAGTTTTTTAAACTCCTAGAAATCTCATTATCAAAATATAAACTCTATTCTCCATTTTATAGTAAACCTACAATAAACATACAGCCATAGGTGAAGGAAGGAGGCTGAATACTGCATTTAAAAATAAATGTGTCCTCCTTACCCTGGTATGCAAGATACTAGCAAACTTTCAGAAGTGGCTGGGCCAGGATTTTAAATACCCTGGGTTTACTCAGACTTTTAGGCAAATCATCCACCAGACCCTAAAAATCCTGCAGCATCCTTAACTCACACGAATAAGACAATAATTTTGAAAACAACTTGTTTAATGGTAAGAACTAAGAAATGAAGCATTTAATTTCGAAATGTACTGTTCTCAAAACCCCAAGAAAGCTTCAGTTAGATAAGACCTGAGCCTTCAGGCTTGCTTCAATTCAGAATTGCCCAAACCGGAGATTGGCCTTTAATTTGAGCTAACAGGTTTCTAGCAGCTCTTTTTAACTCAAATTCTCCCCCCTTTCCTTCAACCTGGTTTAACCCTATCTGTCCCACTCTTCAACATATATATAAACATCTTTACTACCAAACTTGTGACCACTATTTCAAAACAAAAAGAGCCAGTGGAACAGAAGGTACTAGCTAATGAGACACACAAAAGTAAACAGACTCCAGTAGCTAAGCGTTTTAATTAAGAAAAAGGAAAAGAGTCCTAGAAAAATGTGAGGCAGAATCTCAGACGCTGCTGAAATACAGAAATTTACAAAACACAGTTATGTTAAGCAGTCTTGCCTGTCTAAAGTAAACCCACTAGGCCTCTAAATCTTCCTTAAAAGGCCCCCACGCAGTGATTCCATGGACAGGCTGTATTCCCCCTCATGTACAGTTCTTAAATTTCTTGGTAAGGGGAAAAAGGTGCCAAAATTAATCTTTTAAATTCCTGCCTGTCCTCCTCCTATTTTCCCCAATGTATCCGTTTCTTAACATGTAAGTGTGTTTAAGGTTCACCTAGTCCTGGTCCAGTTTGGAAGTGGAGTCACTCTACCTAGGTTTGAATCCCACCTCTGCCACTCAATAGCTGGATCACTTTAACCAGGACTCTTGGCCCCCCTCCACCTCCTTCCTCACCTAGAAACTGAAGAGAGTATTTCCCACGGGGTTACTGTGAAATTATCCAGTTAAGCAATTATTATGCTGCCTGGCACACAAGGAAGTGCCCAGTAACTCATGTATGATCATCTTAGTGCCAAATTCTTCCTGTACCCAAGAGTTAATACTGAGGAGTTAACCCCAGATCAAGGAAAAAAATCAAAGAGAAAACATATTTATGCAAAAACTCCTTTTAAATGGGTTCAGCCAGTAGAGGAAATTCTCAGGGAAAAAAAAAAAAGTGCTTATTAACCAAGGAGAATTCTTTTTCTCATGCAGTGCTGTAAGTATAATTCTTCCTGAATAAAAAGAAATAAAGAAAAATAATGCATCTGGCTTTCAGTTCTTTGTGGTAATCCTAAAGAAAGTTGGGTTTGTTTGTTTGTTTTCCCCAGTGTTGGTTCATAAAAACCCAAGTTAACAAGAAAGAAAGAGTCCAAAATGGCCCAAGTTATTTTTAATGCAGAAAAACAGACGTGAGTTATGCATTTATCCTCCTACAATCTTCCACAATCTCTCAAGAGATTTTTCACATATCTAAAAAGTCAAGTTGCTCTTTGCTCAACATTCAGAAGATAAGAGGCTTGTCCTATTTTTCCTTTAAAAATAGTCTTATCAGTCTAGTCCAAGATCAACTTCATCCCTCATATACAAAAAGACTTTCCAAGACACCCTTTAAAAAAGTAATGGATGGTTCCTTTCAGCTACTGGAAATACAGAATCTAAAACTCTCCTTACTGCCTCTCATCAGTACCTCCTCTGCACAGAGGGTGTAGAACTGCATCCCAGTTCCATCTCACACCTGGAGTTTCCTTGACAAAAGGTTAGAATCCACTTTTGACTCTTTGTTCAAATCTTTCTGGACTACGAAAATTTAATATGGATCAGTTTTAGGCTTGAAATTGATTCTAAATTTTATTCCATTTTCTTTTTTTATAATCTTTAAATATGCAAACTGATGTCTGATTACAAAGGTGGAGAAGTAGTTACCTTAACAAACACAACTGGAAAATTCACATTTAAAAGAAAAAGTACAGACGCTTTATATACTTTTGTATATGGAATGTTAAAAATTACACAGAAAAGAAAACACTTAAAAAATAATACAACACTCTGGGCTACAATCCTCAATTTAGGAAAATTCAAGTCCATGAGCACCATATAGCCTTCAATCATATAGATTATTAAAGAAATGGCTGTATCTCTTGCACAGCAGCATCGGAACAGAATTTTGAACAACAGAATCAGAAAGCACAATTACTTCTTCACACTAGTGGGGACCGGGAAATACAATCCTAATCATTACTGGGGGAAAGTTCAAGACAAACAGCTTTAAAGAAAACAAACGCAATCAGTACACTGTCAACAGCTTAAAACCTTACTTTAGATCTTCAAGATAGGTCAAAAACTTCACATTTAAGAGCATAAATATTTATCATTCCAATTAAGTTACACATTTCCTTGAACCAAATACTTTCCAAAGAATCCATTTACCAGAAAAAGGAAATAAAAATACCTACTCCTTTAAAAGTTCCTGCACAGTATATACACAAACTTGTTTTCACTTTTGTGACAATTTACAAAACTAATAAAGCATTATGAGACACAGCCATCCCACCCTCTGCCCTCGCAAAAGAAACATGTTAAGAAATCGAGGCAAATACTCAAACAGAAAAACTGTATAAAGCACCCAAGGGAGAAATAATACATGAAAGCACAAAATTTAGTTACAGCCTAAAAACAATAGAAATTCTAATGTATACTCGAAACTCTTACCCTTGACAGCAAAGAACAGAATATCCTGCCTTACACATTTTGGAATTGCAATTCCGAAACGCTAAATCCAAAGACAAAGCTGCTCTGGGGAAAAAAAACAATTGCGCAACAGATCAACAGCTCCAACTTGTCCCTTGGCCCTAGCGCGGCAAGGTTTGCACGCTATAAAGCAGGAAAGGGCCAACTGAGGGCTGCCGTGACTGCCAACCAGCCACTGTCAGAGCGGCCGAGGCCACGCGTGGGCCACCAAGAAGCAGCGCGCTGGGATCGAGAAACAGAGGACGCAGCCGACTCTGACTTCGAAGTCCGCGGCCCGAGGTGGGGGACGGGGGGGGGGCGCACTTCCCGGCGTGTGGCAAGGGGCCGATCTGGGTCTTCAAGCCCTAACCCATACCTTGGCGCGAGGGGGCGGGCGGGCTAGGTTCAGTCGCTTCACGTCGGGGCAGCAAGAGGGCGCGGCACTTCGCGACCTCCTCCCGCCCCCACCCTGGGGGCTGGGCGTTCTTGCCCAGCTGTCTACGAGCAATCCGCAGGATGGACGGATTACCTCGCAAAGGAGCACCTTTAGACGGCCCAGAGGGGTCATGGGGCAGGGGGCAGAGGAGGAGACCTCAGTTCCCCCAAGAGCGGCCCCGTGACTAGGCACATTTTTGCCGGCTCCGAGGCGGGGGAGCAGCGCAGCCCCGGAAGGGCCGGGCCGCGCCGGCTCAGACCGCCACCGTCCGCCCCCTCCTACCCTGCCGCCTCCGGGCAACTCAAACAGGGGAAGGGCGCCGGCCGGGTCTCCAGCTTCTCAGCTGCGGCGGCCGGGGCGCGGCTAAAGACGCCCTTCGCACCGACACGCGTGGGTGTAGCCCCCAAACCCCAATCCCGTAGCCCTCGGGGGCCGCGGGCGTGTTGTGCAGTGCCCCGACTCCCTTCGCAACCCCTTGAGTCCCCACTCCCCTCCCCCGGCCCAGCGCAAGCGCAGCGGCTCCAGTGCGCGCGCGGCAGCAGTCCAGGCTCCGGCCGGACGGGAGGACAGGCTGGCTGCAGCTGTCCTCCCCGGCCTGGCTCCCTTACGCCCCCGCCCCCGTCCCGGCACCACCGCAGGGCCCCGAGGGCCGGGGCAGCACCTGCTGGGACGGCAGTCCCGGCGGCGGCAGCTCCGAGTCCATCATGCTGAGTAGGGGACCGTGTTCTGGGACTCCCCGACGGCTGCCCTGTCCCAACTGCCGAGGCAAGGTGCGGACAGGGCGGCACAGGCAGCGGCGGCTCCTTGGGGATCCTAGGAACTCGCTTCTCCCGAGTTGCCTGCCGGGCTCTTGCCCCGCTCCGCCTCCCGCCCCTCGAGGGCGGGGCAAGAGCCCAGGCCCTTCCTTTCCGCGGTCGGCTCGCGGGCCGAGCTTCCGAAAATCCCCCACCCCCGCCCCGGCTGACGCAAGAACCTGGCGGGCCGCGGGTGGGAATGGGAAGGGGCCGAGGGCGGCCGCGGACGGGCCGGCGGGGTGCCGGTAGGAGAGGTCCCTCCGCTCCCCAGTCTCCGCTCTGCATTTGCCCTCCCGGCAAATACAGTCAAAGCTCTCCGCCCGCGGGATTAAGAGTTATTTGCCGAAGGTCGCTCGGGTTCCGATGCTTTGAAACAGTTTAAACAGTTGGAACAAACACGCCTGGAGACCCGGCAAAGACGCTGGTATCAGAGCTGCGCCTCCCTGATTTGGACTTGCAGAACCTTGTCCCGCATTATCTCACCCCACCGCCCGAGAGTGGCGCCAGCCCGAGCGGCGGGGGCCGGAGGCCGGGACGCAGGCCTTGCGTCTCGCCCTCTCGCCCTGGCTCCCCTCCGTGGCTGGGGCCAGTGGGACTTGCCGGGGGAATGTGGACCGCGCGGGGAGCTTGTGCTCGCGGTCACCCGGAACGCCCTCTGCTTACTCCCACGCGTTGTATTCCTGCCAGGCTCAAGTCGCCGAGGGCCAACTGAGAAGTCTCTTGGTCGAGAGTAGTCGATGTCGCCCACTCAGAGCTTTCTTTTTCCACCAGAAAAAGGCGCACACACCACACTACAGATGGCGTGGTGTAACACTGTGCAAATACTACAACGTGCCGTGATCTTCACAAGCTTTCTTTTCACGTATTCACGATACAATTGTTAAAATAAAAATTCAAAAGGCCAAGTTATAAACTATTTGTCTAGTGTGGACCTGTTCTGTGAAAACATGTACCTCAGGTAGGAAAAAAAAAAGTCGTTCCTCGAGATATTAATAGTTGTAAGATCATGAGTGGTTTTTATCTTTCTCGTTGTTACTTTAAGTTATAAATCTACAATGACTATGTATTGCAGTCCACATTAAAAACAATTATTTAAAATTAATCATTGCCCTGAGAAAACTTCAAGTACTTGAAAACAAGAATGTTGTGAAATTATGATTTAAAAGAGAATAGATAAGTGGTTTGGGTTTTTTTTTTTTTTTCTCTTATGCATTAACAATCTTTCTAACTCTTTAACAAGCCTGATTTTCAATTTCTAACTTCTTGGAGTTATACAAAACCAGGTGAAATAGACAGTGCCTCTCAGTGGTTTTACTATTTCATTCAAAAACCTGACGCCAAAAAGAAAGAAAAACAGAAAAGCCTGACTATAGAAGACCAACGCCCAAATCGCTGCAAAGAACTTACTCTTGGTTGCATAATTTGACACTCCCAGGATTTATCTGTAAATTTATATGTTCAAATATTCCTTGAAGTAGGTGAAGCCTAAATTAATTGCTTGTAATTGAAGTAAGCTTCTTCAACTTGAATTAAACTCTTTCAGCTGTTATGTGAAAAGCCTGCAAACTGATCTGACACTAACAACAGCTCAGAAGAAATGATTTACAGTGAACCTGACAGGAAACATACAGAGACATAATCAAATGACGTTTCTGCGTCAAAGAAGGGCACAAGAGTATATTGTTAACAATTCAAGTTACTTATTAAAACTAGTACATCCGAGAAGGTAGACAATAAGTCCAGGAGGTAGGGGATAACAAGCTTACATACGACATGGTTGCTGCCTTCCAGGAGTTCATAAAGTGCTTGGTATTTCCTTGTTAAGCAACACATTTCCAATGAGTTTAAACTGAATGAAATAACCTTTACTTTTGCAAACTGCAATTGCTGGGAGTATATTATTTCAGGCACCTGCAGAGTACATATTTTCAAAGGGAGGAGAACAATATGATAAGAGTCCGAATGTGTTTAAGCAAAACAAACAGCTAAGGAAAGGATGTTTGGCACTGAATGGTGCTTCACAAGAACAGAGAACACCAATCTCAGATCATCCATGTTAAGGAGGTTCCTGGTCTTTGCAGAACTATGAAGCAAGAGCACGTTCATGTGAGAACCTAGGCCTGGCCCTCTAAACTTACATATTGTGCTATGGGGGCACAGCTACTATGCATTGAAAACCTGCAGGAGAATGCTGGTTTTTCCTTCCTGTCTTGGTGCCATCGGAGTCCTTTTACTGCCAAGCTCTCCTTGCTATTTTTCCCCCAGTTGGTTTCACATTCTATTAACCCTTCCATTGATGTCTGAACTCTTTGCCATCTTTGGAAAGAGAACCCCCCCCCATGTATTCTTGAAGCATGTCAGAATTATAATGTGCTCCAGAGTTCTCATAAAAAACAAGCATCATCAGGTAAGCCTTCTAAGTATACGAAGTTTGGATAGTGATGATGCAATGACATATTTATTTCACCTTCTTCTCTGTGTTCTAATCTGCCAAATGTGCAAGGCCCAAGAAAGTACCTACTATTTCAAAACCCTTCAGCACCTTGAGGACTCTTGCCTCTTCTTTTCACTTCCCCTTAACTGTAGTCCATGTTTGAGCCAGAAAATATCCAAACTCCCTTGGAATTCTTGTTGAAATTCTAAATTTGCCCAGCTTACAGCTGGAGTATATCTGGTAGCTCGTTTCCACAGATGGTACCCAATGAATCGCCCCTCCTGATATTGATGTGCTTGTTTGGTCCCCCCACATTGCATCAAGGCTGGCCCTGCTTTAATTACAGAAGGAGGCCAGAAGTGACACTGTGGCCAGTCTCCACCTAAGCTTCAGAAGGGCCTGACAACTTTTAATTTTACACTCTTAGAAGTCAACCATCATGTAAGAAGTCTGACCACATTTGTAAGAAGAGAAGCCATGGAAGAAAGCCCAGAGGGCTGAGACTCCAAGTGGAGAGTGGCTAAGTGAACCAAGGCACCAGACATAGGAGCCAAGAAACCAGCTTGGATCTTCTAGCCAACTAGCCAAACTCCAGAGGACTCCAGCCCCAGCTGCAGCCATATATGAGACTCCAAGCAAGACCAGCAGAAGACCTCCTGGCTGAGTCCTCGCTGCCAAGAATTGAGAGAAATTATAATAAACTGTTTTTAGCCACTACATTTTGGGATGGTCTGTTTTACAGCAATGGATAACTGAAACAGCCTATATTAAATACCAAAGGCAAGGTGTCTTCTGGCTGCTTTTTGTTCATTAACCATTATTGGGAGCACAAATGAGAGCATTTTGCTGTTTAATTAAATTCTCAAACCCTCTGGAGCAAATTGACCTTCCTATGAATGAAGGTGGTATCTTTCCTATAATACAGACTTGTTGCTAATACACTTAGGGAATACAGACATTTTATCAACTAAGTAGGTAAATGTATACAGAGATTTTTGGTATATGTATACAGAGATTTTTTTAAACTTTATTTTTTTATTATTGTTATTTTTTGTCTTTTTATCTTTTCTAGGGCTGCACTTGTGGCATATGGAGGTAACCAGGCTAGGAGTCCAGTCGGAGCTGTAGCTATCTGGCCTACACCAGAGCCCCAGCAATGTGGGATCTGAGCCGCGTCTGCAACCTACACCACAGCTCATAGCAACACCGGATCCTTAAACCACTGAGCGAAGCCAGGGATCAAACCTGCAATCTCATGGTTCCTAGTCGAATTCGTTTCTGCTGTGCCATGATGGGAACTCCTGACCACGTCTTTAAGTGTGGTTGTGGTAAGGGTCTAAAGATCCTTTGCTCTTTCAATCTACCGCTATATTTTCAAAGTTTCACTCAGGAGGATAAGTGCCCCCAGACAAAGAATTTTATGAGTACGCAGGGTGGAGACTAAGAATGGTAACTTCCGGAGTTCCCATCATGGCTCAGTGGTTAATGAATCTGACTAGTATCCATGAGGACGATGGTTCAATCCCTGGCCTTGCTCAGTGGTAAGGATCTGGCGTTGCTGTGAGCTGTGGTGTAGGTTGCAGATGCAGCTCAGATCCTGCATTGCTGTGGCTGTGGCGTAGGCTGGCAGCCATAGCTCCCATTTGACCTCTAGCTTAGGAATCTCCATATGCTGCAGGTGTGGCCCTAAAAAGACAAAAAAAAGAAAAAGAAAAAAGAATGGTAACTTCCAAGTGTTATGCAAAGTTGTATATACATAATATTGCTGTATAGGAAAAGAGTACAGAGAAACACATACCTAGTGCTATGTCTACAAGACTAATTACCAAATTTTCACTTTCACCTTTGTACTTTGATGCATTGTTCAAATTTTTACAGTATGCATTGTTAGAATTAGGGGGGAATCCACTAAACTGTTTTCTTTCTTTCTTCTTTGTTTAAGGGCTGCACCTGCAGCTATGGAAGTTCCCAGGCTAGAGGTCAATCAGAGCCACAGCTGCTGGCCACAGCCACAGCAACTCAAGGTTCAAGCTGAATCTGAGAACAACACTGCAGCTTGCAGCAATGCTGGATCCTTAACCCACTGAGCAAGGCCAGGGATCAAACCTGCATCTTCATGGATGCTTGGTCAGGTTCATAACCCACTGAGCCACAGCAGGAACTCCCTCCACTAAACTGTTTTCATTTGGGACAAACAAAAAGCAAAATGCAATGATGGAAGAGAGCACAGCATCACTCTTGGACAGGCCTTGCAAAGTCTTTAACACTCAGAGGCGGCAATGGGAAAAAAGGAAGATTTGCCAACATATCTGTCTTCTGGTACAGACTCTCACTTTGACTGTTGAGTAATACTAGAATTAAAAGAACTCTTAGAGATCTTCTGGTTGAAAGATCCCAAGTAAGTTTTACTTTGCTTGCTAATTCCAACTGACTGGTAGTGGCTGCCTACAATGCTTTACTGAAAAGAATTCAGAAGCAGCTTCCTAGTATGGCAGAAAAATTTCAGTGATAGATTAACGGTGTCTGCCGTGGGCACAGACAGATAGGAGTGATTACACATATCAGGTGTTTTCCCTCCCCAACCCAGTCTAACTCTTTTACATTTGAGGAAACTGAGGGTATGAAGTGGTTACCAGTGATCACAGAACTAGCTACTGGTAGTTCTCTAGCACAGCCAGGAGTAGAATAACATTTCCTGATTCTGGTATTAGGTTCTTCCTGGACAGCAAATTGATTTGAACTCTTAGAGGCAAACCTAGCACTGGGCCAGACCTAAAGTATCAGGTGTAAATTTTATTTATATGTTAGCACCTTTTTTTTGGAAGGAGGTTAATAACCCAGTCTACTCATGATAATTATTCCATATATTTTATAAACCATTCCTTACAAGTCACGGTGATGTGATTAGGCCCAATATTATAAATCAAAAGGCTGCAAAACAATGAAATGCATTGCTCAAAGCTCAAGAAAATTATTTCACCTGAAACTGGCTGGATCTAAAGCCCAGACTCCGTCCACTCCAGGTCAAGTCTCTGCAGAGTCCCTTGGCTGTGCTGTATTTACTGAGAGTACTCACAGAAGAGCTCCCTGAAGATTACATTTTTCCACATTTCGTTTAATTAATTCCCCACAGACAGCATGATAAAGTATTTTTCACTAGAGAGGAAACTTGCAAACAAATATGAGAACAGGATTTCCACATTTAAGAACCTCAAAGTGAAGGGTAAAGAGAAATTAAATGTGCTATTTGCAACTTCAGCCTCTCTGTGTAACAAGGCTTCTATGCTTCTGTTTTATTTATTTATTTACTTATTTATTTTGTCTTTTTTGCCTTTTCTAGGGCTGCTCCCGTGACATATGGAGGTTCCCAGGCTAGGGGTCTAATCAGAGCTGTAGACGCCAGCTACGCCACAGCCACGGCAACGTAGGATCCGAGCTGCATCTACGACCTACATTACAGCTCATGGCAATGCTGGATCCTTAACCCACTGAGTAAGGCCAGGGATCAAACATGCAACCTCATGGTTCCTGGTCAGATTCGTTAACCACTGCGCCATGACAGGAACTCTATACTTCTGTTTTAATGGAAAGGTCTAAGAACGAGGTATAAAATGTACTGACAAGACTATAAGCTATTGTAACCCTTGTACTTCTTCCAATAAATTAAATTTCTCTGGTTATATGCTTCTAAAAAGCCTAATATGCAGGTAACTTTAATGCCAGTTTGGAGCCCTCTCTCCAGGTAAGATTCAGGTACCAGTTCATCACATTTTCTTTCTCCTGATGAAAAATAGAGGATTTCGATCTTTGGAGTTTATAAACTTTTAAAAGTCTGGAATGGCAAATGTACGAAATCATTTGCCTTGAGTTTTGACTATGGGCCATGCACTTTATATGGATGTTTCCACTTAATCCTCTCAGAAAACCAGTGGCACAGGTATATTATTAACTCCTTTAGAAACAAGGAAAATGAGGCTTAGAGAGGCTAATTTTATCTATCGTCAAGCAGTTAGCAAGGAGCTGAGTGGGTCACTCTGGCTCTAAAGTTCTTAAGCATGAAGATGTGTTGCCTCCCATGGATGTTAAAAAAAAAAATGGCAAGAATTAATTAAGAAATGTTTTCTGAAATGTTTGGCCAAAAGTTATCCAGGTAATAAAAATAACAATTGATAAGGGATTCCATGCTGGGGGTTTAAGGGGAGACCAAGATGAGTTAAACTTGGATTCTGGGCAACGCTGAAACTTCAGTCCAGGAACTGGGGGTTTTCAGCTTCTCCACTGTGGCGCGGCGACTGGTAAGAGATGGAGACAGGCGCCGTGGGGGGAAGGTGTTCGGAAGGGTCCCAGAGGCGGCAAGACTTGGGTGAAGCAGAGAGGCCGCAGCTGTGCCAGGAAGCAGACAGCTCTCCCAAACACTCCTACGGGTTAGATCTCTGGCTGGTCATCCTCTTCCACTGGTGGTGTTGTTTTCGTGCATTTTTTGCCATGCTAGTTTTCCTGATATCTAAGTAAAGAATTTTGGCTCCTGTAGTGGATCCTGAAAGTGACGACAGACTTCATCAACAAAGAAGACAAAATTGTGCAACGGAAGAAATTCAAATTCTAAGGGACTTTCCTTTCAGGTCACACAGTCGGTTATTCTTTGGCGGCACTATATTAAATGGGTAATGATCTCATCCATTCAGAGCTGTTCTTTTTTTTTTTTTTTTTTTTTTTTTGTCTTTTTTTTTGCTAATTCTTGGGCCGCTCTCGCAGCATATGGAGGTTCCCAGGCTAGGGGTCTAATCGGAGCCGTAGCCGCCAGCCTACGCCAGAGCCACAGCAAGGTGGGATCCGAGCCGCGTCTGCAGCCTACACCACAGCTCACGGCAACACCTGATCGTTAACCCACTGAGCAAGGGCAGGGACCGAACCCGCAACCTCTGGTTCCTAGTCGGATTCATTAACCACTGCGCCACGATGGGAACTCCCAGAGCTGTTCTTAAAAGTAGACTCTGATTCATGTTTAAAAAGTTTTTTCAAATATCTGATAGCTTTACAGAGGCTGAGTATAAAAGTATTTATACATGAAGGTTCATTGTACTCATTAGGAAATATATTATTTTTTTTTTTTAACATTTTAAGGGTTGGCCAGGATTTAAATTAAGTGGACCTTTGTTATGGATGCTACTTAGAGCAAGTATATAATATCCAGTAATGGAAAGCTAGAGTGCATGTCCTCTTACCTGGATGCTTCGCCTCATTTCCTTTTAAGCTTTTGTGTGTTTCAATCCTTATTTTTTTTTTTTTATTATTGTGGCTGCATTAAGAATGCTTGTGGCCAAAACATGTTTTTACTAATGTCTGTAACTTTAGCAAAACTAGCATATTTACTCATTCAACAGATATGTGAGCAGATATTCGGACCAGGTACAACAGTAAACAGAATAGACAAGAAATTTTTGCTTTCATGGAGCTTACATTCTGATTTTTTATCTAAATTTGTTAATATGTTAAGTGTTATTCTAGGAGTGATCAGTTAGTGTTTAATCAGAAAGATCACACTCCCAAAGCAGCTACTCTAAGTCTTTAGAATCTATCCCTATTATATAACAATGTTAGAAATGGGCTGTCCTTGAAATTGGTGACATACTATATATTGGAATTGCTTAAATATTTTGGGGATATTCCCCTCCCTCAGAAACAGGACATAGATCGGATAAACTCTACATCTTCTCCTTTTATTTTTATGTATTTATTTATTTATTTATTTTTAGGGCCGTGCCTGCGCCATATGGAGGTTCCCAGCCTAGAGGTTGAATTGAAGCTACAGGTGCCAGCCTACACCACAGCTCACAGCAACGCTGGATCCTTAGCCCACTGAGCAAGGCCAGGGATCAGATTGGAGTCCTCATGGATACTAGTCGGATTTCGTTTTCACTGAGCCACTAAAGGAACTCCATGCTCTACTTTTTATTTTTATTTATTTATTAATTTGGTCTTTTTGTCTTTTAGGGCCGAACCAGCAGCATATAGAGGTTCCCAGGACAGGGGTCTAATCGGAGCTATAGCTGCCGGCCTATGCCAGAGCCACAGTAATGCCAGATCCTGGCTGTGTCTGCAACCTATACCACAACTCATGGCAACACCGGATCCTTAACCCACTGAGCAAGGCCAGGGATTGAACCCACGTCCTCCTGGATGCTAATCAGGTTCTTCGTTAACGACTGAGCCACAATGGGAACTCATATTCTCTACTTTTTAGAATGGCATTTAGGTTAGCATGAAAGCTGAAATGATTTTGGAGGATTTTAGCCTAATGCCAACTATAAGTTTAATAATTATGCCTTCAGAGTATTGTTGCATCTGTCTGAAGAAACCTTTTACGCAAAAATTGAAGCATCAAGAGAAAACAGAACTGGGATTTCACTGAGGATACCAAGAAGATTGTATTCTGTTTGGTAATACTTTTGGCCAATAAATTGTTTATTTTTGTGCTCCTTGCTAATACTTTTGTCCAATAAATGTTTATTGTACAGGCAAAATAAATAAATGAACAAACAAACTTGGATTCTTACAGTCCTTATAGTTCAGTAGTAAATCACTACAACTGACCATAGCCAGGAAGTGGTGAATGCCACAGAAGAGGCAGGCAATCAATCTACCCAACCTAATGACAGGGTCACAGCTTTCTCTTCATTCTTCAGAAAAATCAACAATGTTTTTTTGTAAAACAGCTTTATTGAGATATAATTAACATACAATAAGTGGCACATATGTAAAGTCTGCAGTCAGATAAGTTTTGATATACATGTGTGAAGCCATAAACATAATCAAGATAATGAATGACCTATCATTCCCCCAAATTTGCTTGTGCCTCATTTGACTCCTGCTTCTCCTTGTCCCTATCCCATCCCCAGGCAACCACCGATCTACTTTCTGTAACTATTAATTAATTTGCAAATTCTAGATAATTATAAATGGAATCATACAATATGTACTCTTGTTTTACCTGGTTTCTTTCCTTCTGCATAATTGAAATTCATATATATTGTTGCATGTATCAATACTTAATTCCTTTTTATTGTAGAGTAGTATTCCTTTTTGGGATATATCACAATTGATTTATCGATTCACATGTTGTTAGACATTTGGTTGTTTCCATTTTTTAAGTTGCTACACATTCATGTAGAGGTCTTTTTTTTTTTTTTTTTTTTTTTGCTTTTTAGGGCTATACCTGAGGCATATGGAGGTTCCCAGGCTAGGGGTCAAATCAGAGCTGTAGGAGTTCCTATTGCGGCCCAGTGGAAATGAAGCTGACTGGTGTCCATGAGGACGCAGGTTGATCCCTGGCCTTGCTCAGTGAGTTTAGGATCCGGCATTGCTGTGAACTGTGGTGTAGATTGCGGATGCAGTTCAGATCCTGCATTGCTGTGGCTGTGGCGTAGGCTGGCAGCTGTAGCTCCAATGAGACCCCTACCCTGGGAACCTCCATATGCTGTGGGTGTGGCCCTAAAAAGCAAAAAAAAAAAAAGAAAAAAAATATCGGACCTGTAGCTCTCAGCCTACACCACAGCCACAGCAATGCTAGATCCTTCACCCACTGAGCAAGGTCAGGGATCGAACCTATATCCTCATGGATCCTAATCAGGTTTGTTAACTGCTGAGCCATGAGGGGAACTCCTCATGTAGAAGTCTTTTTAAGGATATACATTTCATTCCTTTTGGGTAAATACCTAGGAGTAGAATGGCTGGTCATATAAGGTATATGATTAACTTTATGAGAATCTGCTAGACCTTTCTCTAAGTGTTTATACTATTTTACATTCCCACAGGCAACCTATTAAGAGTCTCAGTTCCTCCACACCCTTTCTAAGACTACTTGATATAGTCATCCTACTGTATGTGTGTGTGTGTGTATATATATATATATATATGTCTCACTGTCATTTTAATTTGCATTTAATTCATATATATCACTGTCGTTTTAATTTGCATTTAATTCGCACCCCCTAATGATTAAAGATGCTGACTATCTTTTCATGGCACAGCAATTTTAAGGTGTAATATAATGCTTTTATTTGTTGATTGAGAAGAAGGAATATGTCCCTACAATGTGCTTCAGTGTTAGAAACTTTGCTGTTACCTAAATCAAAGAATAGTTATGGTAAGAAAATATCATTAACTATTGATTTAAATGACATTAAAAATCCAGAATATATAAAATATGCACACTGGTGCAAATTTGAGTTTAAAAAAAAGAAACTATGGAATACTAAGATTTCAATTGCTACCTCAGAATTTCTTTCACTCACCAAGCACTTATGGACCCACTTCTGTTTCCTGAATTGCACTGAGAAAAAGTATTATCTGTTTCTTTTTCTTCCTTGGCTCTTCTCCTTTTGAAACTCTATCATGAATAGTTTTAAACAAATTGGTTAAAATCATCTACTATCTACCCTGAAAAGGCATTGCAGTTTTATTTTTTAAAAGGGGCCCTAAACCCCTAATAAACAGATATTTTGTGACAACACTGATTTATAAAATAGAGGAAGTTTCTTCTGTACACTATAGACTTCTCCTTAAAGGAACATCATGGAAACATTTTTGGCTAAAGTTTGCCCATTCCAGTTTCTTGAGGAAGTTAAGTACTGTATTGTCAGCAGCAAGAAATATGCTGTCAATTTCAGCTGTCTACTCCAGGGGGAAGGTCATATAATACCAACATTTGATCTTCTTATAATCAATTTGATTTAATAAAAAATCATTGTGTGTACTGTGTGAGGTGCCCCATGTAAGACTTGAGTCTACTGAGTACATACTATGTATGAGGTTTTACTTACAAACACCTTATATGTGTTATTGCCAATCTTTACAATAGTCTTTTTATAAGCGATAAACTGAGCTCAGTCTGATAGAATAACTTGGCCAAGTCACATGGTTCCATGATTCAGTAACTTGGCTAAGTTTCCATGGCAGACAGAGTTCAGGTGAAATCCTAGGTTTAACATATTCCAAATCCTTTGTTCTTTTCACTGAGCCAAGCTAGTCCCAAGATACGACCAAATGCTTTGTAAATGATTAAACAATGTAGGCTCTGTGATCTATACTATAATTTTTGCCACAAACCTCATTTGAATGTATGACATACTCTGAAGGATGGGCCATAATCTTTTTATGCTATTTGGACATAATAAAGCTATGCCATAATTTTCACACTGAACTTCAATTTAAGATTTCCAAGAGTTCCTTGGGGGCTCAGTGGGTTAAGGATCTGGTACTGTCACTGCAGCAGCTTGGGTTACAGTTTGGGTGGCGCAGGTTAGATCACTGGCCCAGAACTTCGACATGCTGCAAGCATGGCCAAAGGAAAAAAAAAAAAAAAAAAAAAAGATTTCCATGCATTTGTTTTTCTTTCTTGATTGCCACTTATCAACTCTCTACTATTGATCTAAATCTGTAAATACATAAAAAAAGAAATTATAGGGACCCCTAGAAATCTGTACCTGATTTGAAGAATATCATTCTAAGGAACACAATTCAGATTTTATGGTCTGACTTCATGGTCCAAGGTCTTTAAAGTCAGCTGTAAGTCAGTGCCATATTCTATTATGGGACTTGATCAAAATTACCTTTTTTATTAGAGGTCACCTTCACAACTGCAATAGTCTATACCCTGTTCTGAGTGACCTATGCACTGATCACTCACTATATAGTGAATGTCTTCCTTCTCTGAAGGCTTAAGTTCGGGAGTGTGGGCATGAGGAAGAGATTGTCATCAATGTGGCTAAAAGAAGAAATATCAGATACTTCTTAATAAATGTAATATATAAAAATATTATAGAATCTTTAAAGGTATAGCAGATTTGATATGGGTATTCAAAAGATGTAGAGCAAAGCAGTTCAAATAAATGAGTGGCTGTAGGAAAGTTCTAGGAAAAAAGGTAAAGGCATACAATGAGGAAAACGTTACTTTATTTAAACATTGATCATTTTAATGCAGAGTATTGTAATGACCAAAAGTAATAATGACGCAGTGTCATTTCATGGTATTAAGGCATTAATACTGGCATTAAGGTACTCAGAAGTACATTGTGTTTACCATTAGAGAGTGTTTTTCTCTAAGAAATACTCTATGAGGCAGTGAGGATTTAACAATCAAATAAAAATCATGTACTCTTTTTTTAAATTGCAGTTGATCTTATATAACTATATTATGTAAGTTACAGGTATACAATATAGCAATTCTCATTTTTTTTATGGCTGCTCCCATGGCATACAGAAGTTTCTGGGCCAGGGACTGAATCCAAACTGCAGCTGTGACCTATACCACAGCTGTGGCAATGCCAGATCCTTTAACTCACTGCACTGGGCTGGGGGTCGAACCAGAACCTCCAGAGCAACCCAAGAAGCTGAAGTCAGATTCTATTTTTTTTTTTTTTAGGGATGCACCTGTGTATTATGGAAGTTCTTAGGCTGGGGTTGAATGAGAGCTGTAGCCACTGGCCTACACCACAGCCACAGCAATGCCAGATCCGAACTGCATCTGTGACCTACACCACAGCTATGGCCATGTCGATTCCTTAATCCAGCAAAGCCAGGATCGAACTTGGGTGGGTCCTCATGGATGCTAGTCAGGTTCATTTCAGCTGAGCCACCATGGGTACTCCCTACAATCAGATTCTTGACCCACTTTTCCACAGCAGGAACTCTTTTTTTTATTTATTTATTTTTTTTTTGCTTTTTAGGGCTGCACCTGAGGCGTATGGAGGTTCCCAGGCTAGGGCTTGAATTAGAGCTACAGCTGCTGGCCTATACCACAGCCACAGCAATGCAGGATCCAAGCCATGTCTATAACCTACACCACAGCTCACTGCAACACCAGATCCTTAATCCACTGAGCAAGGCCAGGGATGGAACCTGCAACCTCATGGTTCCTAGTTGGATCTGTTTCCACTGTGCCACAACGGGGGAACTCCCAAGAACTCTTTTTTTATGATAGTGATTCACAATTTTTAAAGATTATATTCCACATAAAGTATTGGCTAAATTCCTTATGTTGTCCAATACATCCTGTAGCTTACTTTATAGATAATTGTACTTCTTAATTCCCTACCCCCATCTTACCACTTCCCTCTTCCTCTCCCTACTGGTAACCACTATTTTTTTTTTTTTTGTCTATATCTGTGAGTCTGCTTTTTTTATATATTCACTAGTTTGTTGTATTTTTTAGATTCTACAGATAAGTGATATAATACCCTTCAAGTCCATCCATATTGCTGCAAATGGCATTATTTCATTCTTTTTTTTTTTTTTTTTTTGGCCGTGCCTATGACACATGGAATTCCCTGGGCCAAGGATCAAACCTACACCACAGCAGCGATCTGAGCTCCTGCAGTGACAACACCGGATCCCCAACCTGCTGTGCCATAAGGAAACTCCTATTTCACTCTTTTTTGTGGCTAAGTAGTACATATATATATATATATATATACACACACATACACCACATCTCCTCGGACAGTTATATGTTTTTAAAGTGTTAGTACAAGTTACAATTTCTCTAGCCTGTATTTTGACAAATCTTGGTGAGCACTATCACACAGAGTATATAAGTACTAGAGACAGATAGGTCTGGGAGCATTTACTTACTAGCAGTGTGATCTTGGGAAAGTTGATTTATCTCGCTGAATCCATTTCCTTACCTGTGAAATGAAGTTTGTTGTGAGGTTAATTGGCAGTGTATATAAAGTTACTTGTGAAGACGAAGGAGTTAGATCCTCTGAAATGATAACCTCAGACCAAAAAATTATGATGTGAAAAGAACTGAAGTAATAATAGACCACTGCCAATTCATAAATATTAACTATTTAGTTCTCTTCATAAATGCTCAATATTTGGCAGAATGAAAAGAACAACTAGTCTGAACTTGTAAGACCTAGAAATTCTTCAAAATAACAATAAAAGGGTTGGCTTAGACTTAAGTTCCTCAAGGGTGAGAGACTGTTCTTTTGTTTCATCCCTACTGCTTTTTACCTAACTTGATATGGGAGACTCAAAAAAAAAATTTGTTAAATGAATGTATGGTTGCATGAATAGACTTGATTTCTCACCTGTCTCCCAACATCAACACACTGCTTTTATAAGAAGATGACAGGAAAGAGGGTGCATTGTATAAATACTGTTTTGTATTAGGGCATGTGTAAATATCAACTGCTAGTTTGACTAGAGATCTTGGTGTTTATGTTGAAATAGGGAGACTGCATAGGTCATTATGCGCTTTTTTTTTTTTTTTTTTTTTTTGTGCTGCACCTGCGGCATAGGGAAGTTCCCAGGCTAGGGGTCAAATCAGAGGTGCAGCTGCCAGCCTACACCACAGCCACAGCAACGTGGGAACTGAGTCGCGCTAAGACCTATGCCACAGCAACCTATACCATAGCTCATGGCAACACGGGATCTTTAACCCACTGAGCAAGGCCAGGGATAGATCCCGCATCCTCATGGATCCTAGTCGGGTTCATTAACTCCTGAGCCAGGAAGGGAACTCCTTGTGCATTTTTTGTTAATAGATACTTAAAACATTCATTTTCTACTCATCAAGGACTTTTCCGAGTCAAAGGAAAACAATCTTGAGGGAGACTCTAACACGAGGTTTGCTTGAAATTGTGATAAGGGAATGTCAGATTCTGGTTAGAAAATATTTTAAAATAACTTGTAATAATAGCAGTGGAAAATAAGAAATGATTCTTAGTGTTCTTTGTAACTCTTTATATTTCTAATTTAGGAGCCCTTGCTGGCTGAAATCTGTGGTACTACTGCCAAGAATTTGCAGACCGCAGAAACATTTTCATTTGCAGAGATGTTAATATCTTTTTTTTTTTTTTTTTGTCTTTTGCAATTTCTTGGGCCGCTCCTTCAGCATGTGGAGGTTCCCAGGCTAGGGGTCCAATTGGAGCTATAGCCGCCGACCTACGCCGGAGCCACAGAAACACAGGATCCAAGCCACGTCTGCAACCTACACCACAGCTCACGGCAACACCAGATCCTTAACCCACTGAGCGAGGCCAGGGATCAAACCCGCAACCTCATGGTTCCTAGTCGGATTCGTTAACCACTGAGCCACGATGGGAACTCCTGAAATGTTAATATCTTAATTTCAAAACTATGTAATACTTAGTCCATCAGAGCTGATGACCTCCACCATTTACTTTTATATTGCGACCTAATTCAGAAATATTTCCGACTCCAATTCTACATATAGGATTGAATATGCTGTATAAGCCCAGTGGCTCACTGTGAGCTGCAGAAGGAGATCAATATTTATTTCAAGTGCTGATCTTTGGTCTAGCTATATTTTGGCCTAATACTTTTTTTTTTTTTTTTTTTTTTTTTTGTCTTTTTAGGGCCATACCCGCAGCATAGAGAAGTTCCCAGGCTAGAGGTCAAATTGGAGCTGCAGCTGTTGGCCTACACCACAGCCACAGCAACACAGGATCTGAGCTGTGTCTGCGATCTACACCTCAGTTCATAGCAACACAGGATCCTTAACCCACTGAGTGAGGCCCGCATCCTCATGGATACTAGTCAGGTTTGTTACCACTGAGCCATGATGGGAAATCCTTTGCCTAATACATACTTTTAAAAAAGTCTCGTATCTGCTTCTCAATGACTAAATTGTTGACACTGGTTTCCTCTGAGTGGTAGGATTAGGAATAGGGGGAAGGTTTACTTACTACCCTCTGTGTTTCTGAATTGTTTTTTTAGCAAGTGCTATTTACATAGTAATATTTGAATAAGTAATATATGCTCATAACAAATATTTTAAAAATGTAAAAGGTGGAAGTCTCTCTTCCTTCCTGTATCTCCTATTCATCAGATCTCTTCCCTTTTTCTCCTCCCAACCCACTGTTTCTGGTATCTTGGATATCATTTTAGAGTAGTGTGTATATATGTGTACACATATATACACATATATACACACACACAAACAAATATATATATTTTCCTTTTTGTCACACAAAATAGCAGATAGTGCATACTGCTCTGCATCTTGCATTTTTCATTAAATATAGCTTGGGGATTTTCCCATATCAGTACAATATATAGCACATCCTCATTATTTTCCTTTTTTGCTTATTTCTATCTTTTTATGGCTACATAAAATTCTGTTAGTATATATGAGTGAGTCATGGTTTAATAGATTTTGTACTGATGGTCATTGGATTGTTTCCAGTCTTGCTACTACAAGAAATGCTGCAATGAATAATCTGTACCTAGGTCTTTTTATGTGTCAAATCTATTCATAGAATATGTTCAATTAGAAGGCATTGTTGGGGGAGCTCCCATCGTGGTACAGTGGAAATGAATCCAACTAGGAACCATGAGGTTTCGGGTTTGATCCCTGGCCTTGCTCAGTGGGTTAAGGATCTGGTGTTGCCGTGAGCTGTGATGTAGGTCTCAGACATGGTGGGATCCTGTGTTGCTGTGGCTCTGGTGCCTAGGCCGGCGACTACAGCTCCAATTTGACCCCTAGCCTGGGAATCTCCATGTGCCCGGGTGCGGCCCTAAAAAAAAAAAAAAAAAAAAAAAGAAAAGAAGGGATTGTTGAGTCAAAGGCTGTATACATTTGTAAGATTGATTGATCTTGCCAAACTAACCTCCAAGGATTTGTTCCAATTTACAATTACACAAAGATAATCAAATTTTTAGATTTTTGAATACCTGATCTGTGAAAAATGATATATTAGTATAGCTTTAATTTGCATTTATCTTATGCATGAAGGTTAATATCTTTTCATACATTTATGAACTTTTCTATAAGTTGTGGTATTTTGTTTTATAATAAGAAATATATATTTGGTTTTCCTCCACAGAGCTCTGAAAACCCTTGGAACTTCCTAAGTGATGAGAGCAGTAAAGGTGTCTCAAGGCAACTTCTGGAAAGCACTTAAGGTTGAGGACTGGTTGACCAGGGAGCCAACGATGTGATTAGAGAGCCAGAACTTTCGGTCCCATCCCCACCCCCACCTCCCCTGCCCTGGGAGGATAGAGGGGCTGGAGACTGAATTCAGTCACCATTGACCAATAATTTCATCAATCATGCCTATGTAATGAAGCCTCCATACAAACCCAAAATGAGGTTTAGGGATTTTGGGGGATTGGTGACACATGGAGATTGGGGGAGAGCAGTAAGCCTTGAGAGGGTCTGGAAGCTCCTCAACCTTCCCCCAAGGGGAAGGTTCCCTCAAGGGATCCATGCATCTCTTCCATCTGGCTGTCCCAGTTATGTTCTTTTATAATAAACCAGTAATCCAGTAAGTAAAATGTTTCTCTAAAATTTGTTTTGTTTTTGGCTATGCTCATAGCATCCTGGGCCAGGGATCAAACCTGAGCCACATCAGTGACAATACTGAATCCTTACTCCTAGACCACCAGGGAACTCCTGTATCTCTGAATTCTGAGGCAAGGGGGTCACTGGAAACCCTGATTTATAACATTCTTTAGAAGCACAAGCGAAAACATGGACATGCTACTGACCTGTGAAGTGGAGGGTGGGCAGTCTTGTAGGACTGAATCCTTAACTTGTGGGATCTGATGTTACCTCTTGGGTAGTGTCAGAATTAGCTGAATTATAGGACAGCCATCTTACTGGTACAGGAGAACTCCCTCCCACACGCATTGGAACTGGCTGGGTTTTTTTGTTTCTTTTCTTTTTAGGGTCACACCTGTGTAGGTGTGGCACATGGCTCGTGGAAATTCCCAGGCTAGGGTCCAATCAGAGCTGCAGTTGCTGGCCTACACCACAGCCACAGCAACGCAGCTGTGGCTGTGAGTGCGTCTGTAGCCTACGCTGCAGCTTGCGACAATGCCAGATCTTTAACCCACTGAGCCACAATGGGAGCCAGGGATTGACCCCTCATCCTGATGGATACTAGGCAGGTTCTTAACCTGCTGAGCCACAATGGGAACTCCCTGGAATTGACTGTTTATTCACTTAGTTGTTTAGTCATTTCCATTGCCCATTTTTTTATTGGGTTGTCAATTTTGGGGGATATATCTATATATATAGCCACACAGAAATTTTTTAGTTTTTACATAACTGAATTTATCAATTTTTTTTGTCTTTCTTGTATTTTTAGGGCTGCACCCATGGTACATGGAGGTTCCCAGGCCAGGGGTCCAGTGGGAGCTGTAGCAATTGAGCAAGGATCCTTAACCCACTGAGTGAGGCTAGGGATTGAACCCATGTCCTCATGGATATTAGTCGGGTTCATTAACCACTGAGCCACCATGGGAACTCCGAATTTACCAATTTTTAAATGGTTTCTGGGTTTTGAGTCATATTTATAAAAACCTTCCAAGGTTATAAAGAAATTCTTCCATGATTTTTTCTTCCAGTAACTTTAGTATGATTTTTTTACATTAAATACATGACTTCCTTGTAATTTATTGTACAGTGTGAAGTATGGATCCAGTTTTTAAAATTTTACTATTTATTTATTTTTGCTTTTTAGGGCTGCACCTGTGGCATATGGAAGTTCTCAGGCTAGGGTTGAATTGGAGCTGCAGCTGCCAGCCTACACCACAGCCACAGCAACACAGGATCTGAGCCACATCTGCAGGCTACACCACAGCTCATGGCAACACTAGACCCCCAACCCACTGAGAGAAGCCAGGGATTGAATCCACATCCTCATGGATCCTAGTCGGGTTCGTTTCTGCTGAGCCATAACAGGAACTCCCTGGATCCAGTTTTTATTCCAGATGGCTATGCAGTTATACCAACACCATTTATTAAATAGTTACTCTTCTCCCTATCAATACTCTTCTATCATCAGTATATGATAAAGGTGCAATGTCATATAGATATCATATACTAATTCTTTCATCTATTTGGGTCTCTATCAGAATATTCTCATCTGTTTCATTCACCATATGTTCATTTATGGACTAGTCCCACATTGTTTTAATTACTGAGGGTTTCTAATATATTTTAATACCTGGCAAGGCTAACAATGCTACCTTTTCTCACACACAAATGTACATATTTCTTTTTTCACAATTTTCCTGGCTGATCTCCTCCATCTCCAATATAAATTTGAGGATTACCTTGTCAGGTATGAAAGGAAAATAATTTGGTATTTTTATTGGGGTTGTGTGAAAATTTTAAATTAACTTTGATAGAAATGACATTTTAACAATTTTTTTTTTCCCACTGTACAGCAAGGGGGTCAGGTTATCCTTACATGTATACATTACAATTATATAATTTTCCTGTCCAGTTATGTCTTCTACTTGTTCAAATCTTTTTGGGGTCCTTTTTTTTTTTTTTTTTTGCTTTTTAGGGCCACACCCCCGTGGCATATGGAGGTTCCCAGGTTAGGGGTCCAATCTGAGCTACAGCTGCTGGCCTACGCCATAGCCACAGCAACGCCAGATCTGAGCGGCACCTGTGACCTACATCACAGCTCATGGCAACACTGGATCCTTAACCCAGTGAGTAAGGCCAGGGGTTGAACCTGCCACCTCATGGTTCCTAGTCAGATTTGTTTCTGCTGTGCCATGATGGGAACTCCCCTTTTTTTGTTCTTTTAAGTTTTCTATACGTAGGGCTTGTGCATATTTGTTAAATTTATTTCTAGGTATTTTCTCTTTTTTGTTGCTTTTTTTTGTTGTTAAAGTATAGTTGATTTACAATGTGCCAATTTCTGCTGTACAGCAAAGTTACTCAGTCATACATACCCGTCATATATATATTCTTTTTATGTTATTTCACATTCTTTTTTTAAATATTATTTTTCACCATGGTCTATCCCAGGAGATTGGATATAGTTCCCTGTGCTATGCAGTAGGACCTTGTTGTTTATCCTGTTGCTACTTTTTTAGTCATTCATCCTTCTATCTTCTAGTAGATTATTGTTTGTATATATATCAATTGGTTTGTGTATATTAATTTTGCATCCTTCTAATTTACTGAATTCTCTTATTGTTTATAATAATTTTTTCTTGAGTTTACAGAGATAGAATCTTATCATCTGAGTATTTTTTCTTCCTTTTCCACTTTTATACTTGAAGTCTTTATCATGTCTGATTATGATTGCTGGTACCTTCAGTAAAATTTCAACTAATAATGGTGATAGCAAGCACTCCTGTCTTATTCCTGCCTCTAGCGTTTCCCTATCAAGCAGAATGCTGGTTTAGGGGATGACACAGACGTATTCTATCATATTAAAGAAGTATTTATCTGTTCCTACTTTGAGTGCTTTTTCTCAAGTTGTTGAAACCATGAGCATTTTAATAAATACCAACTACCATAAAGTTATTCTTCTGACCTATCCGTCCTCCCACCTCCATCTCTTGCTGATATCTCACCTTACCTAGTGCTAACAGAAGACAGAGGGGACGGGAGTCCTAAGGGTCAGCTTCTGAGAGCACAGAGAAGGGCAGAGAAGAAGAATAGAAGACAGATCTGGAAGAGCAGACAGGATATATCCTATATAGAAGCCAATAACAAATAACAAAACAGCCTCTTTCTCTTCATTAGGTGAAAACAAAAAGGTTATTATAGGTGGCTAAAGCAGTTCTCTTGAAGCTAGTAAAATCACCTTTGTTTACAAAAAAAAAAAAAAATGTGAAAGAAAAGTGAGGTCTCAGTCTCAGGCATTTGTACATGGGAAGCTGCTGGTACTAACCTTTTCTAGGTCTAATGTTAGCAGGCCCAGGGATGCACTTCCTAGTCAGGACTGAGCTGCTGCTTCTTCCTTTTTTTAATTTTCTTTTTAAGGCTGCACCCTCAGCATATGGAGGTTCCCAGGCTAGGGGTTAAATCGGAGCCATAGCTACTGGCCTACGCCACAGCTCACAGCAATGCCGGATCCTCAACCCACTGAGCAAGGCCAGGAATTGAACCCACATCCTCATTGATCCTAGTCAGGTTCGTTAACCGCTGAGCAACGAAGGGAACTGCAGGACTGAGCTTCTTGAATGTAGTTTCTCTCTATCTGGCAACTTTTTTTTTTTTTTTTTTTTAATGGCCATGCCTGCAGCATATGGCAGTTCTTGGGCCAGGGGTCAAGTTGGAGCTGCAGCTTCAGCCTGCATCACTGCATCTAAGCTGGATCTGCCACCTATGCCGCAGCTCGTGGCAATGCTGGATCCTTAACCCACTGAGCGAGGCCAGGGATCAAACCCACATCCCCACAGAGATAACACTGGGTCCTTAATCCACTGAGCTGCAATGGGATCTCCTATATCTAATAACTTTTTTTTTAAACTCTGCCCATGGTATGTGGAAATTTCCAGTCCAGGGATCAAACCCATGCCACAGAAGTGACAATGTTAGATCCTTAACCCACAGAACCACCAGGAAACTCCCCTAGTACCTTATTTTTAAAACCTTGCCACTCCTTCTCCAGATCTAAAAATAATGTTCTAGTATGATGGATATCAGAGGGGTCAGTTGTCAGCACTGGAACCAGACACTGTATCTTCTGAGAAGGATCCAGCAGAACACTCCCTTTTCACCAGCACCTTGGCCAGTCTCCAGGGGTATTCCGCTCAGACCTACCTCAGATGCCCCCACACATCAGCCAGCCTGGCCCTGGGGGCAGCAATTTCACCTGACTGTACCACACAATGCCCTCTCCAATGGGCTGGTTCCTGTCTGCCAGACATTTGAAAACTCTTCCAATCTCCACAGCAATCCCAGCCTCCTACTGCACAGGCTGCATATTTGGGAGATACTGTGTGTCACAGGGTTGCCAGATAAAACACAAGACAGTTAAGTTTGAATTTCAGACAAACAATAGTAATTTTTTGTTTTTTGGCTTTTTAGGGCCACACCTGTGGCACATGGAGGTTCTCAGCTGAGGATCAAATCAGAGTTGTAGCCACCGCCGGCCTACACCATAGCCACAACAAAGCCAGATCTGAGCCATGTCTTTGACCTACACCACAGCTCTCGGTGATGCTGGATCCTTAATCTACCTCGTGAGGCCAGGGATTGAACCTACATCTGCATGGATACTAGTCGGATTCATTACTGCTGAGCCACGACAGGAGCTCCAGAGTAATTTTTGGTATATCACAAATATTGCATGGGATATCCTTATACTAAAAAAATTATTCTTTGTTTAGGTGAAATTCAGACTCAACTGGTACCCTGCATTTTTCTGTACTAAATCTGGCAATCCTCATCACAAATAACCCTCAATGCTTCCTATCCCCTCCCCTAGTTTCAAAATCCCTCCCCTGGAATCAGGTTCACTGAACTTTTTTTTTTTGTCTTTTTAGGGCCACACCCATGGCATATGGAGGTTCTCAGGCTAGGGATCCAATTGGAGCTGTAGTCACTGGCCCACGCCAGAGCCACAGCAGTGTGGGATGTCAGCCATGTCTGTGACCACAGCTCACGGCTACATCGATCCTTAACCTGCATCCTCATGGATGCTAGTCGGGTTCATTAACCACTGAGCCACAACGGGAACTCCAGGTTCACTCAAGAGTTAAGTCAACCTATGAGGGATATTAATTACAGAAGTCATAGTTAGGATTCACTTTAAGGCCTTGACCTCTGACTTTAACTGCTGTTAACAGTGACTAGTTTTTCCTACCAGTAAATTTGTTATTTGGGCACTAAGAAAGACATTTCAGTGGCAGTTGAGAACCAGGGCGGCACATGAAAAAATGAGATGCCAGCAGGTGTGTGTAGGAATAGGGATGGGGCTGGGGGTATCCAGGCACAGCTTAAAGGAATGCCTCAGGAAAGAGAATGTTGAAGTGAACTTGTACTATCGGACAATTTCTCTGACCTGAATCCTGGCATTATCCCTTCCTTGCTTCCCCCTTTTAATTCTTGTCTTTATTCAACAGCACTCATCCCCAGGTGCAGGGCATGAGCTCCTACCAGCAGAACAGAAAACAGCAGGCCTGGTGGAGGAAATAGCTATCAAGCAACCAAGGGCTTGGGGCAAAGTAGGCCAGGAGGAGAAGTAAAACCAAGAAATATTTAAACAGTGAGTGCTTGACATTTAAGGAAAAAGTCCAAAATTAGCCAAGAATATCTGCCTATTGCAGGATTCAAAACCTCTGGGTGACAAAACTTCTGAAGAAGGAAGTGATGGTAGCACGGGGCACCCTGCTGACCCTTCTGCCTGCCTGAGCACTTCTCCTTTCCCTCCTCCACGTGGCCACATGGAGGAGACACAAAACTCAGCGGCCCTCTCCTTGCAGGCTCTCTGAACCGCATGGCTAAGGCGGACCCTCTCTATGAAGTGGCCCTCTCTATCGAATGAATAAACCAGACCATAGCCTTATTTTCTGAGATTGACTCAATCCAACCAGCTTTCCAAAATGCAGAAGCTAAGAGTTCAGTCACGAGGCAGGCACAACCTTGCCTCACATGGTTGCTTCCATGTGGCATCCAGGTTCATGCCTGGAGACTGACCTTTCAGGGGAGCCAACCGTGGTTAAATTGTGCTGTGTAAGTGTATGTTTGCTGCTTCCCCACCTGGGGTTTTTGAGGTGTCCCAAGAAGTTATGGGGCCCTCACTACAAAGCCCTGCACAAATTTGACTCGCCCAGAGAAGCAGAAGAATTTGGGGCTCCCAATTGAGTAGGGTAGCCAAATCATCCTGGTTTGTCTGGTACTTTCCCAGTTTAAACACTGAAAGTCCCACACCCCAGGAAACCACTCAGTGCCAGGCAAGCTGAGCGACTGGTCATTCTACTATCAAGATACCAAAGCTTTGGCACCTGCATCTCAGTTTCCACGAAATGCTGGGATTGGCCAATACAGCTTCTAACATTACTGGTGCAGCTAATAGTCCATGATTCACCCTCAGGCGCCTGTCTTTACCCATCAGCTCCCAAACAAAATTCACCTGATCCAAGCCCTGAGTTCATGTAATCCAATGATAAATTAATCACTGGTGTGTTAACAGGGGAGGTTAAGCAGCATTTAATGATGGCTCTAGGAGGAAGGCATGTGGTCACCGGCTGAGTGGTGCTAATGGTGGGAGTTGAGCTGGGGAGATGGGGTATGTGCCTCTGGCCATCTCGAGAAGAAGATATTCTTTAGGCAGGCAGCTTTGGAGGCAGCCAGCCCAACAGAGCTGATTCGATGGGCTGGTTTTAGCTTCACAGCAAGAACTATAGCCACAAGGCAGGGCAGTCTTGTCTGGCTCCAGCCAACTTTCACACTGACGTGAATAAAGCCAGTAGTTGAAACCACAGACAGAGAAGAAAGGAAGTAGTCTACTGATAGCACTATTTATTTATTTGTGAACACATCTGCTCTGAGCCCTGCTGCCATCTGAAATAGAGACAGGCAGCCATCATTTTGGGGTTGGGAAGAGTTCAAACACTGGAATCACAACCTGCTAACTGGGCAGCTATTAAGTTGAATCATATGAACTTGCTGGTATTAGACCTTTTTTTGACCTGCTAAAACAGGAGTACCACATGGTTCAGCTTAGTAACCTATTGTCTCTTTTTCTTGGTTTCCTCATGAGTGAAATGCAGATAGGTACCAGCCTCAAGAAGATGCAGAGAGAAGACAGGAAGTGCTCAGACAGCCCCTGGCTCCCACTCTCTGCTCAGTGATGTCCACTCTACTGCAGCCACCTCCACCAAGACTGGGAGAGAAGACCATGGGGTCTATAGGCTCCATCAGGCGAAATCCAGGGGTACTGATTCTAGGACATGTGACACCAACAAACAAAAGCAGATAGGTCATCTTAGCTGAATGCAGAACTTCATCCTAATCCCAGGGTTAGGAAAAAAGAATAAGGTTCACATCACAGATTTTTCAGGTCATTCTGAGAACTGAAGATTTTGTTTTTTCTTTCATTACAGCACAATCAGTTCCAAAGCACAGCAAAGGGCTTTTATGATGGGATTTTGCTGTAACAAAACTGGGCCCTACCTTTAGCTTTACCTCTGTGTTTGTAGCAACCGCATAACACAGCCAACTTGTTCAGTTTAATTCTATACATACACAAATGCATACACGGGAAAGCACACACACAACAAATGAGATCACCTCATCACTATCAGAGCATAGAGAAGTTACCCTGGATTTCTTCTCTCAATAACTAACAGGAAGAAAAAAAAAAAAAAAAGAGAGAGAGGAAACACAAAACATTTTGCTATGGTATTATCATCACAATTAAATAAAATTTATTAACTTAAGCAAATTCACTTGGATTTTTATAGCTCCAGGAATCTAGGAAATAGCTCTGTTACATAAAATGAGGAAGTGCATCTTTAGGTCTCTTAATATGTTTCTTCCCTATAACACTCCTGTGTTTTGTCTGTTCTCTTTGAGTTCATTCCCTTGAAGCTACAGAAATCTGTTAACACATGAACAGGGAATACTACAATCCTTTAGTCAAATGACAGCCAAAGAAGTCTTTGGGCTCCAAAACTAGTACTTCCCTACTGTGTAGATCCCATAGACATGAGGTCACAAATCTAAAAAAGAAAACATCCTTGAACCTGGCTTGGTTTAAGTTCTCTCTCAAGCAGGCTTCTTTCAAATGTGAGAAAGTTCAATTCTCAACATGTATGAACAAAAGGTTTTTACAAAAGAATGCTTGATTGTGCCTAATAATGGCTTTGCTCGAATTAATTCCTTCCTGGTGACAAAGGCTGAGCTTTTGAACTTCTGGGTATGGCTAGGCAGGGCATTTTTGCTTGGTTTGGTTCTCTTAAATGGGGAGAAAAGCCTTGGTTGGGTACCTGGTATTTTGTGGCCAGTAATTATACTACAATTGTTACTGTGTATTATCCAAACTTCAGTTTTTGACCAGAAGCCAACTGTACACTCTAAAACAAACATCTTATGAAAGCCTATTGTGTATTGAAATGATTTTAAAATCCACTTCGCAAATAGGATTGGGTACAAGTCAGATTTTTTTTCAAATGATGCTTTGCTTTAAAAGGCAGCATTTCTTGGCCTGTCAGTTAGCAGCTCTCACACATGATCTTTCCACTTAAGCCATCTGACTGCTGCCTTCTCCCTTCATCACTGTGGATGTATGTACATGTGCCCCGGGGAACAGATGTCCTCTAGGGTGTATGCTCATAACTGAGGGAGAGAGAGTGATAAACATTTAAACATAGAGAGAAACAAATCACCTTTTCCACAATGAGACTATTGAATCACCTATAGACAGGCTTTCACAACTGTGGGTCTTCCTCTGGTAAGACCATGTCCTCAACTCTTAAATAAAAACTCAATCACTAGGATTGCTGGATCAATCCTCCAGGGGTGGAGCCATAAGGGACACGGTGGAAGAGGGAGAGTGATACATTTAGAGGCCAATCAGGCAGGAAGGGGCTTAATCTGCTAGTTCCCAAATATAAGAAATTTCATCAATGCCTCTTCCCCTCACTGTTGGTTTCAGGAAAATGACACAGAGACTTCACCTCACAAGGACCTGGTGACATTAATGTGATCCACATGTGACTGAGAAATGGCTTTTTTTTTGGTATTTCCCTGTCCCTACCTCCATGCCTTGGACAGTAGGCCCTTGATCATTGCCTTAATGTAGGGGGATGATGTGACAGGATGCAAAACAAGAATGAAAAAATTTCTCTGAGTTGTGTTCTGTGTTGCAAAAGCCCTCAGAGGACTGGAGAGGATCTGGAGTACAGTCAAAGGATTTGGAATAAAAAGGTTTGGGGAGAGTGGGGCTTCCCTGGAAGATGAGAAACACTTTCCTTCACTGGGGTGGGAGGAGAGATGGACAAAAAATGAGAGAGCAAAGGCCTGGGTGGGTCCTTCCCTTCTACCCTACCCTCTTTCCTCAGAAAGGCAGCAAGCCTGGGGAGAAGAACAGCTGCTGGGTGTGGATCTGCAAAACCTCCCAGACCCTGGACTGGCCCCAAAGTAGCAGGCAGTGGCTGGACACAAATGGGGCCGAGTGGCCAGGAAGGAGGCACTTCCTTCCTATTGATAGTCTTCCTTCTAGAAGACTAGAAGGAAGCGTAGTCACCTTGGTTGATGCCTCCTCGAAGAGCTGACCTGAGGAACAACTGGGTCCTTCAATACCTTGGCACTAACCCCCACAACCCCACAACAGCACCTAAATGTAGACACATACTCAAAGGCTGAGAGACACTAAAATGATGGGAGTCATGGCTGACACCTTCCAAAATAGATAGAGCAGAGGCTGGAGCTTCCACTGTGGCTCAGCAGAAACAAACCTGACTAGTATCCGTGAGGATGCAGGTTTGATCCCTAGCCCTCTCTTTGGGTTAAGGATCTGGCATTGCTGCGAGATGTGGTGTAGGCTGCAGATGCAGCTTGGATCCTGTGTTGCTGTGGCTGTCGCAAAGGCCAGCAGCTGTAGCTCTGATTCAACCCCTAGCCTGGGAACTTCCATATGCCAGAGGTGCAGCCCTAAAAAACAAAAACAAAAAACAAACAAACAAACAAAAAAATAGAGCTGAAGCTTAAAAGATAAATTAGGTTGATTCATAGTGGAATAAAAATATATTTATTGTGCACTTGTATCAGTGCCTAATCTAGTGTGAACTTCTGGAGTAGACAGTGTGGTGTAGTGGAGGGATCACTAACTTGAGAGAAAACTCTGTCACAGTTGTATGTGACTTTGGACAAGTCCTGTGACCATTCTGGGTCTCAAGGTCCTCAATCTATAAAATGTGTGTAATAACACCCACCTGACAGCTCACAGTGCTCTTGTGAGGAATGGGATGTTGCATGTGGATGTCACAGAATACAGCGCAAAGCAAGGAGGCAGCCTAAAAAGTATCAAATGCAAAGCACAATTAGAAGGAAAATACTGCATAATAACTAAACTTGCAAAAACTTGAAGGAAAGACTGGCTAGACACTTATCAATTTCATTTTCTCTTCCTGGCACATAAAAGACAGTATTTCCCGGCTCCCCTGCAGTTAGGATGGGACCCTGTGATTGGGCTCTGCCAGTGGGATGTGGCAAAAGTAGCAGACAGTGCTTGTAGACCTAGCCACAAGCTTTAACGTAGTCCCTTCTTTGATGGCAATGGTTGAGGCCAAATGTTGAAGCTGATGACATTGTAAGATGAAAGGAGCCTGAATCCCAAAGTCACCATTTGAAGGAATCACCCAGGAGAGCCCCCCTAACTCAAACTGAATTGTGATGTAAGATGTAAACTTTTATCATGTTAAGTCAATAATGTGTTAATTCAGCCTATCTAGCCTCTCTTGACTGGCATAGTATTGGAATTAACAGGATAATAACATAATATATAACAATAATATATCTTCACATATCATGTATAATACTTATTTTATGAGAGGACTCAAGGCAAGAAGAAGTGGCTCAGTCTGTATCTTTCCTTCCATATTATGAAGAACATAAAAGTTCACTTTGTGCTGTTCTTGGGTAAAGATATCACAAGCACAAGTTACAGTGACATTCAAGTCTGTGGCTTCCCCAGTGGAAGCACACTTACCTATAAACGTGAAGGAAATTTCTTACCTGGAGTTGAAAGACCCCAGGCCCTCTCCACCTCCTCATTACAGCTGCTGAGATTTTACCTTGTATGACTGCTGCCTGGTCTTAGCTGGGAGACAGCTCCCTCCCTCCTCAGCTCAACCTCCCCTTGGACATTCAGAATTCTAATAGGAAGGACCCAGGAGATGCTCTTGAACTCAGGCAATGAGGAAATCAGCTCTGCAGGGAGCACAGCTGTTACAAAACATCTCAAAGCAGCAGGTTACGTGTTTGCTTATTGCTACCTCCATTCCCCATACAGTTCCAGCATGCACACATCTGCAGCTTAACTTCCACTCAAGGCACCAGAGCAGGCGGTTCTACTGACTGTACTCAGAGACCAAAATTCACTGCAGCCCTGGAGGCTGTCCAACTGAAGACAGCAGGACAGTGATGCTTTTCCCAGAAACCACACTGTCTTTGTCCAGGGCTGGCAAGAGAGCCCAGTTATCCTGGAAGGTTCTGGGCTTCAGATTTCCTCTGCCTCAAGCCTGGTCACCACACTTTCTCTGGGTAAGGGTTTATTCAAATGCCTTTGAACCAGTGGGAAAGATCTTTAGGGAGCGTTGGTCCCTTAAATCCTTGAAAAAGACTACCCTCCTTTGGACTAGTTAGCTGGCTTTGATCCACGGCAAAGAATCCTGCCCCGTGGGCATGCAGACTTGGGCCACTGGTCACACGGGATGAACAAGGAGCTATGAATACAATGGGAAATTTGTCAGCATAACTCACTGAAATCTCAAAGCCCCCATATTGAGGGCAGATAAGTGCAACTGTACCATCATCTCTGAATAAATGGTACTGACCTTCAGAAAAAAAAAAAGCATTAACAAAGCGGGTGAAGGTTCCCACTTTGTCACTGCAGAGGCTTGGTTCGCTGCTGTGGCACGGGTTTGATCCCTAACCCAGGAAACTCTGCATGCCATGGGCACTGCCAAAAAAAAGTGGTTTAGTGAATAAATAACCATATATATATATACACATAATTTCTCTTGGTATTATTGTTATTATTGATGTAGGGAGAATTGGTAAGCTGAAGAATAAAGATACTTCAACTGTTTCTAATTGTTGCTTTTTAAAATAAACACTTAAAAACTAATATGAGTTTATTGTGGTAAATTTGCTAACTATGGAAATGTATACAAAATGTTTTAATAACATCTTTCAGCTTCTCCTTTGTGATATAGTTAGCCACGTACATGTCTATCACCCTTCTACAAGAAATATACAATATTCTTATCTACCTACCTTTGTGGACCAGAGTCTCCACAGCTAAAAACAAAACTTTAAAAGTAATGAAGACTACAGTGGTGCATGACTGTGGACTCTGAAGTCAGACAGACATGGTCTGGAACCCATCTCTAATCTTACTAGCAGTGTGTCCACAGGCAAGTGATTTCAATGCTCTGAGTCTCTTGTCTGTTGAATTGTGGTCATCCCTAGACCCCAGCTGATGGAATGATTGCTACTTGAAGCACTGATGCCTGGAGGTGTCCCAGTTTGAGCACTGAAAATCCCACAGTTGGGAAAATTCCTCAATCTTGGGCAACCAGGAAGGTTGGTCACCCTACAGAAAAGTAGGACAAATCACACACTGGCCCTTAAAGCTTTTGCGTAGAAGCAAAACACAATCCTTCTGTTTATTTCAGTGACTCAACAAGTCACGGGGCCACAGAGAACTCCAAGGGTTGGGGAAGTGCCATACTACTATATTCTAGGGAGAAGACCTGGAAACAATTTGGTAGGCAGCTGTAATGAACACTGCTGTGCCCTTCCCACCCCCATCAGGGTTTATAGTCTCCCTCGTGTGACATTCAGCTCTAGCACCTGATCTTAGCACATTTATTGCCAATGGATTTTCACTCCCCATGCTCCACTCCAAAATGGCATTAGTAGTAAGCTGAGCAATGGATGACAAGGACAGAATCAGCTTCTCCTTCAGTGACATCCATCCATTCATTTATTGATTAGTGGATTCATTTACTAGATAAATGCTGATTGAACCCTTATTTTGCTGGAACTGTGCTATGTGACATGATGTGATCTTTAGTACAAAATATTCAAGTTCAAGGAATGGTGAGCTGGTAATATCAGGTTTTTACTGTGCCATTTGTAGATCTCATTTCCTCTATTAAATTACTTTGTGGGTAATTTGATATTTTCTCTCCTGCCTCTTCTCAACATTCACTAAAGACTGAATTTATACGCTTAAAGTACGTGCTCAAACTAATACATTCCTACCTCCTTAGCCAAAGAGCATGACTCTGGCTCCTGGGTTAGGAGCTGAGTTTGGGGAAGGAGATAGGACTTAAAATTGGAAAGCTGTGATGCCCTTACATATTTGTTAGTCCCTGCACTAGATTTTATGATGTAAGTGTGCTGTTAGCCATTCCCTATGCAAATGACTGCTTCCAAAGATCTAGATCACACTGGTTGCAATAACCTGGGGAGCGTTGAAAGACCCATGCCCATCAAACCAATTAAATCAGAATCTCCAGGGTGGGGTAGGACTAGGGCATTGGTATTTTTTAATGTTTCCCAGGTGAAGCCACTGACTTAGGACTGTGGTTCTAAAATTTAAATACATACCAGAATCACCTGGAGAGCTTGTTAAACAACATCCACTGGGTCCCACCCACAGAATCTGTGATTCAGTAGGTCTGAGGTGTGGCCCAGGAATTTTCATTTCTAACAAATTCCCAGATGATAAGGTTGCTGCCACCAGGAGACCACATTTTGCAAACCACTGGTCTAGGAGATCCTCAGCATCTTTAGCACGAATGGAATGGGCAAAGGCTAGTGGTAGGGAAGCTATTCTAGAGGTTTATTACCTTTGGAGGATCTGCTTGGGTTGCACTGCAGATTCAGGTCTGCTTGTTAGTAATCTCTCTGAGAGAGAGAGGTAAAATAAAATGGCCTTGTAGACAGCTGTGAGGTCTAAGTGACATAAAGCACACCATGCCCTTAGTGCAACAGTGGCCACGAAGCAAGCACTCAAACGATACCAGCCTGCAAAGCTAAAATATGGCTCCCAGAAACCAGGAGGAAGCAGGGACATCAGAGAAGGGACCGAAACCACCATACCTCCCACAGAACTTTCTTCTTTCCTCTTTTTTTTTTCTATATTTGCCTTAAAATTTTATTTACTTTTATTCTTTCTCATATTCTTTTTTTAAACTGAAGTATAGTTTAAAAAAAACCTGGAGTTGATTTACAATGTCATGTTTCACATGTATGGCACAGTGATTCAGTTATACGTATATATATATTTATTTATATCTCAGATTCTTTTCTTTTATAGGTTATTACAAAATATTGAGTATAGTTCCTGTGCTATACAGTAGGTCCTTGTTGGTTACCTATATTATATACAGTAGTGTGTATATGTTAATTCCAACCTCCTAATTCATCCCCCATTTCCCTTTTGGTAACCATGTTTACTGTCTTCTTGCTCCCCCTTTTTTAAAATAATGTTTGAAAAGGCAATAAACATTTATGATTTAAAATATATAATTTTGCCTCCCCCAGAAGTTCTCCAATCCTTCAGGTTCTGCTTTTCAGAAGTAAGACTAGTTCCAGTTTCTTACATAAGCCTCTTGAGTATTTTTTTCACAGAACTAGAACAAATAATCCAAAAATTTTTAGGGAACCAAAAAAGACCCAAGAGGATTGCCAAAGCAATGCTGGGGACTGGAGGTGGGGGGACAACAAAGCAGAAGGCATAACTCTCTCAGACCTCAGACAGTACTACAAAGCTATAGTAATCAAAACAGTGTGGTATTGGTACAAAACCAAACATACACATCAATGGAACACAATAGACTCACATATCTATAGCCAATTGCTCTTTGACAAAAGAGAAAATAATATAAAATGGGAAAAAAGACAGTCTCTTCAGCAAGTGGTACTGTGAAAGTTGGACAGCTGTGTGAAAATCAATGAAATTAGAATACACACTCACACTAGGCACAAAAATAAACTCAAAATGGTATAAAGACTTAAACATAAGACATTACACCATAAAACTCCCAGAAGAGAACATGGGCAAAACATTCTCTGACATAAATCATACAAACGCTTTATTAGGTCAGTCTCCCAAGGCAATAGCAATAAAAACAGAAATAAACAAATGGACTCTAATCAAACTTACAAGCTTTTGCACAGCAAAGGAAACCTATGGAATGAGAGAAAATATTTGTAAATGATGCAACTAACAAGAGCTTAATCTCCAAAATATACAAATAACCCATACAATTCAACAAAACAAAAGCTAAACAACCCTATAAAAAATGGGCAGAAGACCTAAATAGACATTTCTCCAAAGAAGACATACGGATGGCCAATAGGTACATAAAAAGATGCTCAACATCACTAATTATGAGAGAAATGAAAATCAAAACTACCATGAGGTACCACCATACACTGGTCAGAATGGCCACCATTAACAAGTCTACAAATAACAAATGTTGGCGAGTGTGTGGAGAAAAGGAAACCCATCCTACACTGTTGGTGGGAATATAAGCTGGCACAACCACTGTGGAAAACAGTTTGGAGGTTCCTCAGAAAACTAAAAATACGATTACCATATGATCCAGCAATCCCATGCTGGATATATATATCCAGGCATATATCTGGACAAAACTATAATTCAAAAAGATACATGTACCCCTATATTCATAGCAGCACTATTCACAATGGCCAAGACATGAAAAGTCCATCAAAAGATGAATGGATTAAGAAAGTGTGTTATATATATATAATGGAATACTACTCAGCCATAAAAAGAACAAAATAATGCCATTTGCAGCAACACGGATGCAAATAGAGATTATTACACAAAGTGAAATAAGTCAGAAAGAAAAAGACAAATACCATATGAAATCATTTTATGTTGAATCTAAAATATGGCACAAATAAACCTATCTACAAAACAGAAACAGACTCATAGACAGAGAGAACAGATTTGTGGTTGTCAAGGGGGCAGGGAAGGGAGTAGGATGTATTGCAAGTTTGGGGTTAGTAGATGCAAACTATTACATATAGAATGGATAAACAACAAGGTCCTACTATATAGCACAGGGACTCTTAACTAATCTCCTGGGATAGACCATAATGGAAAAAAATATATAAAAAAAGAATGTAGGAGGTTCCCATTGTGGCTCAGTGGTAATGAACCCGAATAGTACCCAGGAGGATGCAGGTTCCATCCCTGGCCTTGGTCAGTGGTTAAAGGATCCAGTGTTGCCGTGAACTATGGGGTAGGTTGCAGATGTGTCTCAGATCTGGCATTGCTGTGGCTGTGGTGTCAGCTGGTGTCTGCAGCTCCAATTCGACCCCTAGCCCAGGAACTTCCATATGCCATGGGTGCAGCAGCAGAAAAATAAATAAATAAACATAAAAAAAAGAATGTATGTATGTATATGTATGTATGACTGGGTCACTTTGCTGTACAGCGGAAATTGACACAATGCTATAAATCAACCATTCCTTAAAAACTTTAGAAAACTTTTAAAATAAAAAATAAATAAAACTACAAGTAAGTGTGTATATATATGTGTGTGTGTCCCCCTTGTTTTAAAATATTAATGATAGCTGGAACACAAGTCTCCCTCTACCCTAACCCATGTACAAAATGGAGTGGTTAATGATTAGGGCAATAGAGTCAGAGACTCAGTGTCTGATGCACATTTCTAAGTTGTTTTACAGATACTATACCTGCCACCAGAAGGGAAAAAAAGCTAACTGCGTAATGACTAGACTATAGCCCTGACATAAACTTCTCTAACTTGAACAGTACTGAATCTACTGCTAGCACAAGTCCAAGAATTGGCCTCAAGAGAATGGGATTAAATTATTGCTCATAGTAATCTATATATTTGTGGGCATCAAAATAATTGTAGCTTGTCCTGCCTATATATGTAAGTGGGCAACTAAAATTGTCAGCAAAGAGATGTTACAGACCCATGTTGACATTTTCCATTCTGAGAATACAGTGCCCCTATGTCAGCATGAAGAAGTTAGAGATGATAGATCTTCGCCCCTAATCCCACAGAAATAGAACGATATTCTGACAAGAGGGGGTTTATAAGTAGCTCTTTGCAGGAAACCCCCCTCAACAGGAAGCCCCCTCTCTTGTTACTTTAGCTATATTGTAACTAACTTTTTTTTGGCTTTTTTAGGGCTGCACCCACCACACAAGGAAGTTCCCAGGCTAGAGGTGGAATCCGAGCTGTAGCTGCCTACACCACAGACACCACAATGCCAGATCCGAGCTGCATCTGTGACCTACACCACAGCTCACAGCAATGCCGGATCCTTAACCCACTGAGTGAAGCCAGGGATTGAATTAATGTCCTCATGGATACTAGCTGGGTTTACTACCGCTGAGCCACAACGGGAACTCCTGTAACTAAATTTGAAACCAAACATGTCCATGTTCTACTCATCTCTGGCCCAAACAAATCCTTCAAATCTTTTAATCACATAATACCTTGCCTAACTTGTTGGTTCTTTCTGTAAATCAAAGAATTAGAAATGAAGAATTAACAGATGACCAAATCTCTTTCTATCTTCCCCTTCAGTAATCTCAGTCAACTGTGTGACCAAACTGTGTGAACAAGATAACATCTAGAGGAAGATCACAAGGAGTGGACAACCCTGCACACTGGAGAGGATGGTGATGACCCTGACCCCCATCTCAATGATTAACTAAGACTACTTCCTTGTTTCCCTTTAAACACTTTCATGGCTAAGCAGAATCTTTTTTTTTTTTTTCTTCTTTTTTGTCTTTTGTCTTTTTTGTTGTTGTTGTTATTTCTTGGGCCGCTCCCACGGCATATGGAGGTTCCCAGGCTAGGGGTTGAATCGGAGCTGTAGCCACCGGCCTACGCCAGAGCCACAGCAACGCAGGATCCGAGCCACGTCTGCAACCTACACCACAGCTCACGGCAACGCCGGATCGTTAACCCACTGAGCAAGGGCAGGGACCGAACCCGCAACCTCATGGTTCCTAGTCAGATTCCTTAACCACTGCGCCACGACGGGAACTCCTAAGCAGAATCTTTGGAGATGGTTTTTTTGGAGTGTTGAATCCACCATGTCCCCAGATTGCTGATATTCTGACTAAAGGCACCTTTCCTTTCTATCAATATCTGTTAATATTGATTTTGTAAGCAGTGAGCAGCATGACCTGTTTATTTTGTAGTGATGTTATACACACTGTTTTTGCAATCTTTTAAAAATACACCTAGAGAATCCTAAAGACTCTACCAGAAAACTGTTAGAGCTCATCCATGAATTTGGCAAAGTCACAGGATACAAACTTAATAATACACAGAAATCAACAGCATTTCTATATACTAACAATGAAAGATCAGAAAGAGAAATTAGGGAAGCAATACTGCTTACCAGCGTATCCAAAAGAATAAAATACCTAGGAGTAAACCTACCTAAAGAGACAAAAGACCTGTACTCTGAAAACTATAAGACACTGATGAAAGAAATCAATGATGACACAAATAGATGGAAAGACATACCATACTCTTGGATTGGAAGAGTTACTATCATCAAAATGACTATACTACCCAAGGCAATCTACAGATTCAATGCAATCCCTATCAAATTATCAAGGACATTTTTCACAGAACTTGAACAAAATATTTTAAAATTTGTTTGGAAGCACAAAAGACCCAGATTAGCCAAAGATATCTTGAAAAAGAGAAATGGAGCTGGAGGAATCAGGCTCCCTCATTTCAGACTATACTACAAAGCAACAGTCAGCAAAACCATATGGTACAGGCACAAAGACAGAAATTTAGATCAGTGGAACAGGACAGAAAGCCCAGAATTAAACCCACACACCTACAGCCAACTAATCTATGACAAAGGAGGCAAGAATATACAATGGAGAAAAGACAGCCTGTTCCATAAGTGGTGCTGGGAAAACTGGACAGCCACATGGAAAAGAATGAAATTAGAACACTCCCTAACACCATACACAAAAATAAACTCAGAATGGATTAAAGACCTAGATATAAGAGCAGACACTATAAAACTCTTAGAAGAAAACATAGGCCAAACACTCTCTGACATTAATGACAGCAACATCTTCTCAGATCCACCTCTTAGAATAATGACAGTAAAAACAAAAATAAACAAATGGGACCTAATTAAACTGAAAAGTTTCTGCACAGCAAAGGAAACCCAAAACGAAACAAAAAGACAACCCACAGAATGGGAGAACATCTTTGCAAATGAATCGACTGACAAGGGATTAATCTCCAAAATTCATAAACACCTCCTACCACTCAATTCCCAAAAAACTAACAACCCCATCAAAAAATGGGCAGAAGATCTAAACAGACAATTCTCCAAAGAAGACATACAGATGGCCAAAAAACACATGAAAAGTTGTTCAACATCACTTATCATTAGAGAAATGCAAATCAAAACCACTCTGAGGTACCATATTACACCAGCCAGAATGGCCATCATCCAAAAGTCTACAAACAATAAGTGCTGGAGAGGGTGTGGAGAAAAAGGAACCCTACCACACTGTTGGTGGGATTGTAAATTGGTGCAACCACTGTGAAGAACAGTATGGAGATTCCTCAGAAAACTAAAAATAGAACTACCATTTGATCCAGCAATCCCGCTCCTGGGCATCTACCCAGAGAAAACCATAACTCGCAAAGACACATGTACTCCAATGTTCATGGCAGCACTATTTGCAATAGCCAAGACATGGAAACAACCTAAATGCCCACTGACAGAGGAGTGGATCAAGAAGATGTAGTACATATACACAGTGGAATATTACTCAGCCATAACAAGGAACGAAATACTGGCATTTTTAGCAACATGGATGGACCTAGAAATTATCATGCTGAGTGAAGTCAGTCAGACAATGAGACACCAACATCAAATGCTTTCACTAACATGTGGAATCGGAAAAAAGGACAGAATGAACTTCTTTGCAGAAGAGATACTGACTCACGGACTTTGAAAAACTTATGGTTTCCAAAGGAGACAGTTCGAGGGGTAGGGGATGTGCTGGGGTTGTGGGATGGAAATCCTATAAAATTGGATTGTGATGATCACTGTACGATTATAAATGTAATAAATTCATTGAGTAATTAAAATAAATAAAATATCCATATCTATGCAAGATTTTTTTTTTTTGGCCACACCCATCGCATGTGGAAGTTCCTGGGCCAGGGATCAAACTGGTGCCACAGCAGTGACCCGAGCTGCAGCAGTGACAATGCCAGATTCTTAACCTGCTGAGCCACAAGAGAACTCGTGGAGGTTTCTTTTTTTCACTTAAGCCTGTATCTTGGGGATAGTTTCATATTAAGGCATATAAATCTGCATTATTCTTCATGAGTCTGTATCACCCCATTGCAACTATGTAGCATAAATTACTTAACCAGTCTCCTATAAATGGGTGTTTACTTTTTTCTTTTGCCATGATAAGCATTCAAACAGCAAGTCAAACGGATCTATCAGATATACTCATTGAGTTGAAATCATCAGATCAGATTATATCAAATTTCTCTTTGATCCAAACTGCCAAACTCCCTGAGAATTTCCAAGGGTGGTCTAGCAGCAAAGGTTCTACTGCCCGGCTGCTTGAATTCAGTTACTTGTTGTAGAAGCTGGGCCAAATGACTCCATAGCCCCATGCCTCAGTTTCCTCATTCACAAAAGGATAAGAAAGTTCTCTCCTCACAGGGTTGTTAGGAGGACTAAATGCAAATAAGTGTGAAACAGTACAACACCTGACACAAAGTGAGTTCTCAGTAACTCTGACATGAAACAAAATAAAAAGTTAGACCAAGACAAGTAGAATCCCTGAGACAATGGTGGGTAAGCCACATTATCCCATCTTGGTTGGGCTTCTGCTTCTATGCAGCACAAATAGTTACTAATGATCCCATGTTTGGGGTACATATAATCTGCACTGATGGGGCTTGTGTTAGAGAGTGTGACATGCCCCAGGGGTCTAGCAATATCACCAGGACTGATGAGACTTTTCTGAGGACCAGGCCCTTGCCTTTGCTTTGCTCCTGTCACAAAAACTCACACAGACTAAACGTGGGGTTCCAACACCTGAGCTTCCAAAGGAGTGAAGTGCCAAGAATGAGATTTAATGCTGACTACTAGAATAAGAGGTTTACCTGGGGAAACCGATACTGAAAGAAGTGAAACAGCTTGCCCTCGATTACACAAAAGGAATAATGGAGGTGGAATTAGCATATTAGAAAGCATTGTCTTTCCATTGTGCAAAAAGCCTCCAGCTATCTCTCCCTCATTTAAGGCATGGTGTTGGCCATGTAAAGAAATGATGGTGATGATAATGATGATGCCTATGACAACAGTACTTAACTAACTTGTATTGAACCCTATCAGCCAGGTGCTGTGCTAAGCATTTTATTTTATTTTTTTATTTTTTATTTTTTTTGTCTTTTTTTTTTTTTTTTTGCTATTTCTTTGGGCCGCTCCCGCGGCATATGGATGTTCCCAGGCTAGAGATTTAATCGGAGCTGTAGCTGCCGGCCTACGCCAGAGCCACAGCAACTCGGGATCCGAGCCGTGTCTGCAACCTACACCACAGCTCACGGCAACGCCGGATCCTTAACCCACTGAGCAAGGCCAGGGACCGAACCCGCAACCTCATGGTTCCTAGTCGGATTCCTTAACCACTGCGCCACGACGGGAACTCCTGTGCTAAGCATTTTATATGAATTATTTTACTTAATTCACTCAATCATAGAGTTGAGTGTTTGCTATGTGCCAGGTTGCTCTTCTGAGCACCTTACACATTTAGGTTCATTTCATTGTCACAACAATCTCATGATGTGGATACTAATATTATCTCCATTTTATAAGTGATGAGCTCAGGGATGAGGGATTAGCTTACTTACAAAAAGCTAGTGTTTAGGGGATTTGCAGTTCTGACTCAGATACTCTGGTTGGTTGGTTGGTGTTGTTTTTTAACTTCAGGTGCAAGAGGTTGTATTGAGCAAACTTCTTAGTCTATAGGACCCTCTCTCACTGATCTCTGCAAGGCCCCTCTCTTGTTTTATCAATCAATCATCTCATTTTATTTGGGGCTCCTCCCACTCTCCCCCCTTTCCCTAGAAGCAACCATTCTACTGTACTTCAGGAATACCTTGTTTGTGTGAGTTGTTGCAAAATCTGCCTTCTAATACAGGCTGTCTTGTGTTGTTTGTGGTTTCTTACTTACTTTTCCAAGAGCAGCAAAAGCTTGCGTCATCATTATGTAAGACCATTGCTGCTAGAGGCTGCCCCTCAGATGCTTGAACTACTATACTAGAAAAGTAAATTCATGCACTTCCCTCTCTGCTGATGAGCATGACCCAGCAAGTGAGCTTGAGATCACAGAAATCATTTAATCTTGGTTCCATTTCCAACTAATACATTTGGGTTAATATAGTTATAATAGATCTGAAAAGGTCAGCAGGATGAAAGGATAAGCTAGAGATCAATGGATGTCCAAAGGCTGGTTGGGAGTTTGGCCCCCTATACCTCCATCAACTCCCCTAGCCCCAGATCACCCCAAATAACAACAATCCATATAAATATGATGGGCTTGCCATAAAACATGGCTTAGGACAAGTCCCCTAGACTCTCACTTCCAACCAGATTATCACCCCAAGTCTCTGCAGAGGATTGGGTCCATCCACACTGGAGCTTTAGTAAGCACCTAACTTGTATATCTGAGTTAATTCCACATGGTAAAGAAAAATGTTATTCTAAAGCTAGAGGTATAAATGTATATAAACCAATACAGTCACACAAACTCAGACCATTTGTGGCAAAGAAGCACTTTCACCATTCCCTAATGTTCAAAAATTCTACCTGCACTTCTGCCACACTGACCAGACCCCATTTCTACCCTCCTACCCCCACCTCACATTACTTTCTTTCCTGCCATCAGGCCCATTATTAAATTATGTCCCCCTACATGGGAATTTTGAAGTCCTAACCCATAGTACCTCAGAATGTGTCCTTATTCATAAACAGGGTCATTGTAGATGCAGTCAGTTACAATAAGGTCATTAATCCAACAAAACTGGTTTCCTTATGAGAAAAAGGCCATGTGAAGACGTAGAGGTGCATGGGGAACACCGTGTGAAAATCAAGGCAGAGATTGGATTAGATGCATCTGTCAGCCATTTAGGAACACCTAGGAATGTCAGCCATTAGCAGAAGCTAGAAAAGAGGCATGAAAAAGATTCTTCCACACATCCTTAGAAGGAACCAAGCTTGCAAACGCCCTTTTTTTTTTTGGACTTCTAAGGTCCAGAACTAGAGGAATATAAATTTCAATTGTCTTAAATTACCTACTTTGCGGTATTCTATTATGGCAGTCCTATAAAACCAAGCCTGGTCAGCACTTTCTAAGCCTGAGAGCCACAGGGAGACATTTTAGCAAGGCCTTGACCTGTATCCATGACACCACCATCCCTGTCCTCCCTGTGCAGTCAACCTTGCTGACCCCAACTCTGGATAGGACATGCTATCTAATTTCTCTGTTCTTGTCCACAGGCTATTAAAATGATAGCAAAGTTTATAAATTGGTTATGTTGCAAAGTCATTGGCTTCCTTTCCCCAACATGAATGTATCCCAAAGACTCACCCTTTGTCATGTTTTGCCCTTCTTTCTATTCTCCCTTGGTAATTTAGTCTAATCTCATGTTTCTCCATCTACTAGTATAATTGACACCTGGAAATCTTTCTAGCCCTGGGCTTTTCTCTCAAGGTCCATTTCTGGCTGCATCCTAGACATCACTGCCCAATTGTCTTACTGCTTTACATTCCACATGTCAAAGAATGAACTCACTGAGTTTCTCCCCCCAGAGCCCCTAGTCCTTACTTTTCTCTTCCCACTCACTCATGCCAGAGAGCCCTCCCTCACCTTCCACATGCAACAAATTATCATATTCAATAAATTCCAACTGCCCTGGTATCTCCTATCTCTTTTCTTTCTCAGTTTCCACCTTCCATGTTTGCCACAGTGACTCCCACCATATAAATGGACAAGTACGTTAGCACTCAGCAAATGGCAGCTGTTGCAATCACATGCATCTCTCTTTTTTTTTTTTTTTAATACATGTCACATCTGGTTGCTAACTGAGTTCTGAAAGCATGGTTGTGAGCATGCCACTTTCCTGCTTGAAAACCTTCAATGGCTTCCGATTGTCCAAATTATAAAGGCTGAACTCAATTGCCTGATACAGGCATACCTTGTTTTATTATGCTTTTGCTTTATTGCACTTTATAAAAACTGAAGGTTTGTGGCAACCCTGGGACAAGGAGGTCCATCAGTGACATTTTTCCAATAGCATTTATTTAAGATATATATATTGGGTTTTTTTTTTTTTTTTTTTTTTTCCTTTTCTTCTTTTCAGGGCTACACCAGTGGCATACGGAAGTTCCCAGGTTAGGGGTCAAATCAGAGCTGCAGCTGCCAGCCTATGCCACAGCCACAGCCACACCAAATCTGAGCTGTCTGTGACCTACACCACAGCTCACAGCAACACCAGATCCTTTAACCCACTGAGTGAGGCCAGAGACTGAACCTGCATCCTCATGCATACTAGTAGGGTTCTTAACTCGATGAGCCAGAATGGGAACTCTGGTTTTTTTGTTTGTTTGTTTTTGTTTTTGTTTTAGAAATAATGCTATCCCATACTTAATAGACTACAATATAGCATCAACAACTTTTAAATGCACTGGGAAACTAAAAAAATTGTGTGACTTGCTTTATTTTTATTATTTACTTTACTATGGTGGTCTGAAACCAAATGTGCAATACCTTCAAGGCATGTCTGTATATGCCCTGCACTTAACTCCAAACTACTGTTACAGCTAAATTTTCATCATTTCCCCTTTATATGCACTTCACACCAGCTAAACTGAACTATTTCTGTTACATTCCATACCTTCTGACTTCCTTTCTCATCCCTTTGTTCACAGCCCATCTTCCTAGAATACCCTGTTCCCCCATCTCTGTGTTTCCAAATCCTACTTATTCTTCAAAGCTCAGTTATAATACCACTTTCATAAAGCCATTGTTAAAAAATTTTTAACTGAGTAAATTTAAAAGATCTTTTTGTCTTTATTCAATGAATCATGAGTCAAGCATTATCCTATCTAGTAGAGAGAGAGGAGCTCCAATGAATGGTAGATAATGGAAGATTTTTACAGGCAAAAGGGAGTGGAACAAGGAAAGAGTGAACTACCTCATCTTTCAGAAAGAAAGGGTCTATCATGTGGATTACCTCACTAGTGATGACCAGGAAATTCCAGACTGACTGGTTAAGATTACATTCCTGGAGGAGCCTGAAACGGCAATTAGGTTAGGTACAAAGTCTTGGTTTAGTGACATGGTCTTAGCACAAGTGACTCCACTTGGGGTCTGTTGTCTCCTTTTTAATAATTCCTGTTCTTTAATCAGCTTAAGTAAGAATATGACTCCCCTCCCCAAAATTAAGGCATTAGTGCCACTCTTTGCTACTGCCCTGTAGTTCTCCAGCTTTTATTGAGCCTCTGAATGGTATTCACAGGCTCTTTTTTTTTTTTTTGTCTTTTTAGGGCTGCACCTGTGGCACATGGAGGTTCCCAGGCTAGGTGTCGAATCAGAGCTACAGCCACTGACCTAACCATAACCACATAACCACAGCAAATGCCAGATCCGAGCCACATCTGCCACCTACACCATAGCTCACAGCAACGCCTGATCCTTAACCCACTAAGTGAGGCCAGGGATTGAACCTGCACCCTCATAGATACTAGCCAGATTTGTTTCCATTGAGCCACGACAGGAACTCCAGGTCATTATTTTTTAAATTTTTAATTAAAAAAAAATTTTTTTTTTTTTTACTGAATTTCTCTGGTATTCACAGCTCATGAATTCAGGCTCATAATTTTTCACTTCTTGTTTTCATTCATTTTGTAGCATTCCAGTCTTAGGGAAGTCAACTTCTTGATGGTTAATGGCTGCAAACATGCATTGAAGGCTTTCAAGAGAATACAACATGCCAGGGAGACTACCATGACTACTATTAGTAGGATAATTCCCAATATCTGAAGTGCACCTCAGTGCCATGGTCCCTAAGACCCAGAACGATGAAAATCAAATAAGTCAAAGAAAGACCTAGTTGAAGGAGTCACCCTTTTAAGCAAAGTGACTTGCTGAGTGACAGTATGTAACTGAATTTCAATTTTCCCAGAAGTGTTAATCTAGGTGCAGAAGGTGGTATTGGCTATAGAATAGATACCTACTTGTTTAGCTAAAAGATAATCAAGGGCTATCCTACTATTAAGAAAAACTTTGGCTAGAGTGTCTAAGGACTGTTGTTGGACAGCTATTTTCTTAGCAGCAGATTCCACAAAACTTTCAAGAGTTAAGGAGAAGGTCCTTGATCATAGCCTAATTTACATTTACTACTAACCAGGGAAGTTAGAAACCTGTCAAAGGAAGCAAATTCTGAATCATGAAAAATGCCTGGTAGATCTCTCCCAATCTAATGATGTAAAATTCAAAGAAGTTGACAAGCAAAGTGTCTCAGTTTGACTGTGGACAGTTAGGGACCCAGTTAGATAACTGATTAACTAAGAGGCATTTTCCCAGCTATACATCAGCCATCTATGCATCCATAGACCCAATGAGAATAACAATCACAGACAGGAGTTCCCGTCGTGGCTCAGCAGTAATGAATCTGACTGGTATCCATGAGGACATGGGTTTGATCCCTGGCCTTGCTCAGTGTGTTAAGGATCCAGCATTGCCATGAGCTGTAGTGTAGGTCACAGACCCAGCTTGGATCCTGTGTTGCTATAGCTGTGGCGTAGGCCAGGAGCTACAGCTCCAATTTGACCCCTAGCCTGGGAACTTCCACATGCAGTGGGTCTGGCCCTAAAAAAAAAAAAAAAAAAAAAAAAAAAAAAAAAAAAAATCACAGACAAAGATAAATCATGTTAGGGCACAAACCTCATTTATTCAGGTGGCACTGTTAATGGATTTACTTGCAGAAATTGTTGCATTTGCATATTCAAGTCAGAGGCCAGTTAGGTTTCCAGTGTATTGGGAAGTAAATGCACTGAAAACATAGCTTGGAATAAAAAGTTGTTCTAAATTCAAGATACCCTCTTTAGCAAAGGCCTGGGAGATGTGGACAATGGCATTATCTTTCCAGGCCAATGCCAAAGTAAAGAAAAGAAGGAAAAAAAGAAAGGGTCTCTTGTTTAGTTAAGGTATGAAGTCTTTTTTTTTTTTTTTTTTGTCTTTTTGCCTTTTCTAGGGCCGCTCTTGTGGCATATGGAGGTTCCCAGGCTAGGGGTCCAATTGGAGCTGTAGCCGCCGGCCTACGCCACAGCCACAATGCAGGATCCAAGCCATGTCTGCAACCTACACCACAGCTCATGGCAATGCCAGATCCTTAACCCACTGAGGCCAGGGATCGAACCTGCAACCTCATGGTTCCTAGTCGGATTCGTTAACCACTGCACCACGATGGGAACTCCACCATATGAAGTCTTGATCCAGCATCTTGAGAGGAAGCAGTCTACCTTGATGTTGGCTACTTCTCTTCCTAGTCAATTTGACTTGGTCTCACAAGTCAAGACTTCTTCAGCTGTGAGAGGTATGCCTAAGATTCAAGTCCCTAAAGTTTGGTTGCTATCTAGGTAGATAGATAGTCCCTTCCAAGGAGATTCAAAGGCATTCTACATTCTTGGTGATTCCAAATCAGAGAGGGGGAAGAAAATTGGAAACATTAGTTCTAGAGAGTTATAGCCATATATTTGGGGGAAACTATAAGAGTTTAGAATCCAGTCCATTTCATAGGTATACAGCAAAACCTTAAAGAAACTAACAGGGAGTCCCTGTTGTGGTGCACAGCAGAAACGAACCGGACTAGTATCCATGAGTATTCAAGTTCAATCCCTGGCCTCGCTCAGTGAGTCAGGGATCTGGCATTGCTGTGAGCTGTGGTGTAGGCCGGCAGCTGTAGTTCTGACTCCATCCCTAGCCTGGGAACTTCCATATGCCACAAGTGAGGCCCTAAAAAAAAAGTAAAAGAAACTAATAGAACTGGAATATAATATCTACAAAGGTGCAAACATAATTTTTCTCTTTACAATTTCCCCCAATTAAAAAAAAACACAATCAAAATGAACCTAATTTGTTTGCCTTGAACCTGGCCTGATAATTTATGTAAGTGCAGCAAGAACAGCGATTGACCATAAAAGCTTTGGTCATATCTGAGTCCATGTATATCTTTCTCAAATATGACATCCTAGTCAAAATCTTGGTAATACAGCCAGTGTTTCCACTTATGTTCTGTTACATGGAGAACAGATTCATCATGATTTTATTCAAATAATTAACTCTATTGCTGTGGAAGAATACTCAAGAATTTTCTAATTATGTAGGGATAAAGTAGGGATAAAAAGTAAACATTTCATCTTTGTTTTCAAAGGTATACTTTACCAAATTACTGCATATCATATATAGATTAAGAGAATATGTTTCCTAAAGCTCTGCACTGGGACACAGGTTCAATCCCTGGCCTGGCACAGTTGGGTTAAGGATCTGATGTTGCTGCAGCTGTGGCTTAGAGCTAGACTTCGGCTCGGAGCTGATCTCTGGCCCAGGAGCTCCATATGCTGTGGGGTGGCCAAAAATGGAAAAAAAAAAAAAAAAAAAAAAAGAGGGAGAGAGAGAGGTTTCCTTAAACCTGAAAAAGAAAACAGGAAACGTTTCACATGAAAAGTCATAAAAAATTCTCATCCTCATCCTCAGTTCATTCAGTCTCATGTAATTAACATTTGTTTTACTTGAATCCAGTTTTTCCATTACTTCTGGAAATTCTTAGCTAGTTCAGTTTTATGATCTTAAAGAAATGAAGTATTTTTGCAGGAACATTTTTGTAAAAACATCAGAGTAAAACAATAACTTTGTAAATGACAAAAGTCTTAAAAATGGACATAGTTAAAAAGCTACTGAGAGTTTATTACTATGCAATTGTCAAGGAAATTTGGTTATTTCTGTGACACATACATTATTACATTATAAGATAAAAATTGTGACTCATTACAAAATATCATTTCATATCAGATTTCCAGGAATTTCGCTCAATTTCTAGAACACTTATGACATATACAGCTTAAAGAAGTCTTAATATTACTTCTTATTTGACAATGTTTCCCATGTAATTTAACATATCAAATAAGCCTAACTAATTTAACATTTCCTTTTTATAAGGAGAGAAAACAAATCTTTTGTGATTTTCCAGGGAACTTCTGAGAAATCCTAAAATTAGTTATAAATCAGAAAGAACTTTACTTCAAATTTGATTTGATTTTGGAAGGCTTGTTAAAAAAAATATCAAAAGATTTAAAAATGATTGGTCATATAGGATCAGAGGTCACTGTGAAACAATACTTAGTTATCCATTAACAATAGTGATAAAGACTTTGAATGCAAATGCAGATTACGTGATTCTGAGAAAAACTTAGCTCCTTTAATATCAAGAAGACTAGGTTTAAGAGTTCCTGTCATGGCTCAGTGGTTAACCAACCTGACTAGTATCCATGAGGATGCAGGTTCAATCCCTGGCCTCACTCAGTGGGTTAAGGATCTGGAGTTATCATGAGCTGTGGTGTAGGTGGCAGACACAGCACAGATCCCGCACTGCTGTGGCTGTGGTATAGGCCAGCGGCTCCAGCTCCACCAATTCGCCCCCTAGCCTGGGAACCTCCATATGCTTTGGATGGGGACCTAAAAAGAAAAAAAAAAAAAAAAAAAAAAAAAAAAAGACTAGGTTTACTCAAGTAATCAAAGGCCAGATAAAGACAACAAACAAGGGAAATTATTTTGATAAAATATAGAATCTTTGTTTTCTAGGCAGATCACTTTAAAAGTAAAGAAAAACTCTTGTTTACAATGTCTTTTTTGTTGTTGTTGTTGGTCCAGCCCCGCGGCACATGGAAGTTCCCAGGCCAGGGGTCAAACCCATACCATAGCAGCAACCCAAGCTGCTGGCATGGGCTGATAGCACTGGATCCTTAATCTGCTTAGCCATAAAAGAACTCCTACAATGTCTTATTAAGAGCAGACCAACAATCCCAAGAAACCTCTCCTTTCAAAAGTGAAAAAACCAAGTTTTAAAATTGTGCCAGCTTACTTTTGATATTAAAACATTAATTTAAATAAATTCATTTTAATCTTATTTAGTTCGACAACACATAGAATTCCTTCCCCAAGGTTCCTTTTCCACAAAACTTTGACAATTTTGTCCTACGTTTTTTTTCTTTCCCATGCTGAAATAACCAGTCTCAGTTTAGGACAAAATTTTCCCTCAATAAAAATGCATCTCCATTCCTTATATTGTCTTTTACTTAAAACATACACCCTACTTTCCTTGCATGTTAAAATGTTTCCCTTGGAGTTTCCACTGTGGCTCAGCAGGCTAAGAACCCAACTAGTATCCATGAAGATGTGGGTTTGATCCTTGGCTTTACTCCGTGGGTTAGGATCTGGCATTGCTGTGAGCTGTTTTGTAGGTCAAAGGTGCAGCTTGGATCTGGTGTTGCTGTGTCTGTGGCTTAGGCTGGCAGCTGCAGCTCTGATTAGACCCCTAGCCTGGGAATTTACATATGCCACAGGTGTGACCCTTAAAAAAATGTTTCCCTTATTATTTCTAGTAGCATTAATTATTAATTACTTATATATGTAAACAATTGTGAGCTTTCCTTTATATTAGCATTCTGTGGCTTGAAAAAAATTTTTTTAGATTTTAATTTTTTCTATTATAGTTGATTTACAATGTTCTGCCAATTTCTGCTCTACAGCAAAGTGACCCAGTCATACATATGTACGTATATATATATTCTTTTTCTCATATTATCCTTACATCACAAGTGACGAGATATAGTTCCCTGTGCTATACAGCAGGATCTCATTGCTTATCCATCCAAATGCAATAGTTTGCATCTACTAACCCCAAACTCCCAGTCCATCGCACTCCCTCCCCGTCTGTCTTGGCAACCACAGTCTGTTCTCCAAGTCCATGAGTTTATTTCTTTTCTGTAGAAAGGTTTGTTTGTGACGTATATTAGATTCCAGATATGTGGTATTATATGATATTTGTCTTTCTCTTTCTGACTTACTTCACTTAGTATGAGAGTCAATAGTTCCATCCATGTTGCTGCAAATGGCATTATTTTTTCCTTTTAATGGCAGAGTAATATTCCATTGTGTATGTATACCCATCTCAATCCATTCATCTGTCAATAGACACTTAGGTTGTTCCATGTCTTGGCTATAGTGAATAGTGCTGCAGTGAACACAGGAGTGCATATATCTTTTTCAATGCAAGTTTTGTCTGGACATGCACAGGAGTGGGGTTGCTGGGTCATATGGTAGTTCTATATTTAGTTTTCTGAGGCATCTCCATACTGTTTTCCATAGTGGTTGTACCAATTTACATTCCCACCAATAGTGAAGGAAGGTACCCTTTTCTCCACACCTCTCCAGCATTTGTTATTTGTTGAGTTAATGATGGCCATTCTGACTGGTGTGAGATGGTACCTCATTGTAGTTTTGATTTGCATTTCACTAATAATTAGTGATGTTGAGCATTTTTTCATGTGCTTGTTGGCCATCTGTATATCTTCTTTAGAGAAATGTCTATTCAGGTCTTCTGCTTATTTTTCGATTGGGTTGTTGGGTTTTTTTTTTTTTTTGCTGTTGAGTTGTATAAGTCGTTTGTATATTTTAGACATTAAGCCCTTGTCAGTTGCATCATTCGAAACTATCTTCTACCATTCCGTAGGTTGTCTTTTTGTTTTTTTTTTTTTACGGTTTCCTTTGCTGTGCAATGGTCCCATTGGTTTATTTTTGCTTTTATTTCTGTTGCCTTGGGAGACTGGCCTAAGAAAACATTTGTAGAGTTGATGTCAGAGAATGTTTTGCCTATGTTATCTTCCAGGAGTTTGATGGTGCCTTGTCTTATGTTTAAGCCTTTAAGCCATTTTGAGTTTATTTTTGTGAATGGTATGAGGGTGTGTTCTAGTTTCATTGCTCTACATGCAGCTGTCCAGTTTTCCCAGCACCACCTGCTGAAAAGATCGTCTTTTCCCCATTTTATATTCTTGCCTCCTTTGTCAAAGATTAATGGACCATAGGTGTCTGGGTTTATTTCTGGGTTCTCTATTTTGTTCAATTGATCTGTACATCTGTTTTTGTACCAGTACCACACTGTCTTGATTACTACAGCTTTGTAATATTGTCTGAAGTCTGGAAAGTTATGTGTCCTGCTTGTTTTTTTCCCCTCAGGATTGTTTTGGCAATTCTGGGTCTTTTATGGTTCCATGTAAATTTTTGCATTGTTTGTTCCAGTTCTGTGAAAAATGTCATGGGTAATTTGATAGGGATTGCACTGAATCTGTAGATTGCTTAGGGCAATACGGCCATTTTAACAATATTAATTCTTCCAATCCAGGAGTATGGAATATATCTCCATGTCTTTGAATCCTTTAATTTCTTGATTAATGTTTTACAGTTCTTACCATATACATCTTTCACCTCTTTAGTCAGGTTTATTCCCAGGTATTTAATTTTTTTGGGTGTGATGTTAAAAGGTACTGTATTTTTATATTCCTTTTCTAATATTTCATTGTTATTATACAGAAATGCAACTGATTTCAACTATTTCTTTCTTTCTTTTTTTTTGGTCTTTTTGTTTTTTTAGGGCTGCACCTGCGGCATATGGAGGTTCCCAGGCTAGGGATCTAATCGGAGCTGTAGCCACCAGCCTGTGCCAGAGCCACAGCAATGCCAGATCCAAGCTGCTTCTGTGACCTACCCCACAGCTCATGGCAATGCTGGATCCTTAACCCACTGAGTGAGGCCAGGGATCGAACTTTGCAACCTCATGGTTCCTAGTCAGATTCGTTTCCACTGTGCCATGACAGGAACTCTGAAATGGAACTGATTTCTGAATGTTAACCTTATATCCTGCTATTTTGTGAATTATTTGATCAGTCTGAGTAGTTTTTGAGTGGAGTCCTTAGGGTTTTCTATATATAGTATCATGTCATCTGCATAGAGTGATAATTTTACCTCTTTTCTTCCAATTTAGATACATTTTATTTCTTTTGTTTGTCTGATTGCTGTGGCTAGGATAAAAGTGGTGAGAATGGGCACCTTTGTCTTGTTCTAGATTTTAGCAGAAAGGCTTTCAGCTTTTCTCCACTGAGCATGGTATTGGCTGTGGGTTTGTCATAAATGGATTTGATTATGTTAAGGTATGTTCCTTCTATACTCACTTTGCTAAGAGGTTTTTGTTTGTTTGTTTGTTTTTTGTCTTTTTTTTTTTTTTTGCCATTTCTTGGGCCACTCTCGCAGCATATGGAGGTTCTCAGGCTAGGGGTCGAATCAAAGCCACAGCCACCGGCCTACACCAGAGCCACAGCAGCACGGGATCCAAGCCATGTCTGAAACCTACACCACAGCCCACTGCAACACTGGATTCTTAACCCACTTAGCAAGGCCAGGGATAGAACCCGCAACGTCATGGTTCCTAGTTGGATTCCTTAACCACTGAGCCATGACAGGAACTCCCTGGTAAGAGTTTTTATCATGAATGGATGTTGGATTTTGTGAAATGCTTTTTCTGAAACTATTAAAATGGTTTTTGACTTTTCTTTCGTGAATGTGGTGTATGATGTTGGTTAATTTGAGTATGTTGAACCTTCCTTTGTAAACCTGTGATAAATCCCACTTGGTCATGCCATCTGATCTTTTTTGTATGTTGTTTGATTCAGTTGGCTAAAATTTTGTTAGAATTTTGTGTCTATATTAATTGATAATATTGGCCTGTAATTTTCCTTTTTGATAGCATCTTTGTCTGGTTTTTGTATTAGGATGATGGTGGCTTCAAAGAATGTCTTTGGGAGTGTTCCTTCTTCTTCAATCTTTTGGAAAAGTTTAAGAAAGATGGGTATAAGTTCTTCTTTTGTGTTTGGTAGAATTCGCCTGTGAAGGTATCTGGTCCTGGACTTTTGTTTGTAAGGAATGTTTTGTTTTTTTTTTTTTTTTTTTGTCTTTTTGCCTTTTTCTAGGGCCGCACCCATGTCATATGGAGGTTCCCAGGCTAAGGGTCAAATTGGAGCTGTAGCCACTGGCCTATGCCAGAGCCACAGCAACTTGGGATCTGAGTCACGTCTGCAACCTACACCACAGCTCACGGCAATGCCGGATCCTTAACCCACTGAGGAAGGCCAGAGATTGAACCTGCAACCTCATAGTTCCTAATTGGATTCATTAACCACTGTGCCACAATGGGAACTTGTAAGGTGTGTTTTTATTACATATTCAATTTCACTTCTAGTGATTGGTCTGTTCAATCGATCTATTTCTTCTTGATTCGGTTTTGGCGGGCTGTAAGTCTCTAGAAAGTTGTCCATTTCTTCTGGGTTGTTGAATTTATTGGCATATAACTGTTCACAGTATTCTCTTATGGTTTTCTGTATTTCTGTAGTATCCATTGAGATTTTTCCTTGTCCATTTCACATTTTGTTAATTTGAGTTCTCTCTTTTTCTTAGTGACTCTGGCCAGAGGTTTGTCCATTTTTTTTACCCTTTCAAAGAACAAGCTCTTGGTTTTATTGATTTTTTCCATTTTTTGAATCTCTATTTTATTGATTTCCTCTCTGATCTTTATGATTTCCTTCCTTCTGCTGACTTTGTTCTTCTTTTTCTAATTCTTTTGGGTGGCGGATTAAGTTGTCAATATGAGGTTTTTCTTCTTTTTTGAGGAAGGCCTGTATTGCTGTGAACTTCCCTCTAAGCACTGCTTTTGTGGCAACCTATAGATTTTGAATGGTTGTGTTTTCATTATCATTTGTCTTGAGGTATTTTTTAAATTTCCTTTTGGATTTCCTCATTGACCCATTGGTTTTTTTAGTAGCACGTTGTTTAGTCTCCGTGTAGTCAGTTTTTTCTCTAGTCGTTGTGGTCAGAAAAGATACTTAAAATAATTTCTATACTCTTAAATTTGTTGAAGTTATTTTTGTGCCCCGGTAGCAGTCAATCCTTGAGAATATTCCAAGTGCACTTGAAAATAATTTATATTGTGATTTTTTTTGGATGTAATGTCCTAAAAATGTCAATTAAGTCTAACATTTCTATTGTGTCATTTAGGTTCTCTGTTGCCTTATTGACTTTCTGTCTAGAGGATCTGTCCATTGATGTAAGTGGGGTGTTAAAGTCTACTACTATTATTGTATTCCCATCAATTTCTCCTTTTATGTCTGCTGGTATTTGCTGTATGTATCTGGGTGCTCCTATATTAGGAGCATATATGTTGATGATTGTAATATCCTCCTCTAGAATGGATCCTTTTATCATTAAATAGTGTCCTTCTTTGTCTTTCTTTATGGCCTTCATTTTAAAGTCTATTTTGTCTGATACGATTATTGCAACTCCTGCTTTCCTGTCTTTTCCATTTGCATGAAATATGTTTTCCCATCCACTCACTTTCTTTCTTTTTTTTTTTTTTTTTTTTTGTCTTTTTGCCTTTTCCAGGGCCACTCCCATGGCACATGGAGGCTCCCAGGCCAGGGGTCCAGTCGGAGCTATAGCAGCCAGCCTATACCACAGCCATAGCCACAGCAACGTGGGATCAAAGTCATGCCCACAACCTACACCACAGCCCAGGGCAACTCCAGATCCCCAACCCACTGAGTGAGGCCAGGGATGGAACCCACAACCTCATGGTCCCCAGTCAAACCCATTGACCACTGAGCCACGATGGGAACTCCCCATCCACTCACTTTCAATTATGTGTTCTTTGCACTAAGGTGAGTCTCTTATACGCAACATACTGTAGGCTCTTGCTTTTTCATCCGATCTACTACTCTATGTCTTTTGATTGGAGCATTCAGTCCATTGACATTTAAGGTAATTATTATTTTTATTATTTTTGTCTTTTGTCTTTTGTCTTTTTAGGGTCACACCCATAGCATATGGAGGTTCCCAGGGTAGAGGTCTAATTGGAGCTACAGCCGCCTGCCTATGCCAGAGCTACAGCAATGCTGTGCCACAATGGGAACTCCTTTTTATTGATAAATATGTATTTATTGCCATTTGAAACCTTATTTTCCAGTTGAATCTATGTCTCTCCTTTGTTCCTTTCTTTATTTGGTTGGATGATTTCCTTTTATTTTATGCTTGTGACCTCTTTTTTTTAGTTTTTGTGAATGCAATGTTTGGTTTGGATTTGTGGTTGCACTGTTTTTGAAGTGTGTTAATTCCTTCCTATACCAGTTTGCTTTAGTGGATAGTCATATAGGCTCAAAGACATTCAAAAAAAAGAGTCTAGATGGAATTAAGATGGAAGAATAGAAGGACTGGAGCTCAACTTCTCTCCTAAAAACAAAATTTACAACCAAATGCTGAGCAATCTTCAACCAAATGGACTGGAAACTTTCAAAAAGATATCCTACCCCAAAAGACAAAGAGGAGGCCACATCAAGAGGTAGGGGGGTGATTACATGATATAAGCAACCCCACACCTCCAGGATGGGAAGCCCACAGACCGGAAAGTAACTGGTTCACAGAGACGCACCTTCAGGAGTGAGAGTTCTGAACTCCACAACAAACTCCTATGTTTGTTGTGGGGATCTGGCACTGGGAGAGAGAGCCCCTGAATCATCTGGCATGGAAGGCCAGTGGGGCTTGTGTGTAGGAGCTCTATGGGACTGGGGGAAATGGAGACCCCATTCTTAAAAGGCGCACACAGACTTTCATGTGCACTGGGTCCCAGGGCAAAGCAAAGTCTCCATAGGAATCTGGGTCAAACCTGACTGCAGTTCTGGGAGGACCTCCTGGGAAAACAGGGGTGAATGTGGCTTGTTGTGGGGGAAGAACATTGGAAGCAGCATGCCCTTCTCTGGAGGTGGCCATTTTGGGAAAATCTGGCCCCACCTGTCAGTCAGTGCTGAGAAGCCCCAGGGCAAACAATAATCCAGGTGGGATCACAGCCCCGCTCATCAGTAAACAGGTTGTCTAAAGACTCCCCAGGCACACAGCTAATCTCACCCAGAAACAAAGCCACAGGCACACAGCTAACCCCTCTAATCTCACCCAGAGACAAAGACCCACCCACCAGAGGGATAGGAGTCAGTTCCACCCACCAGAGGGCCAGCATCAGTCCCTCCCATCAGGAAGTCTACAGTAAGCCCCCATACCAACTTCAGCCACAAGGGGGGCAGACACCAGAAGTAAGAGAGGCTACAACTCTAGTATCTGTAAAAAGGTCACACCAAAAATCTATAAAAATGAAAAGACAGAGAACTTTAACTCAGATGAGGGAGAAAGAAAAAACCCCAGAAAAACTCCTTAAGTAATGAGGATATTCTCAGCCTCCAGGAAAAAGACTTTAGACTGTTGACATTGAAGATGATGCAAGACATTGGAAATAAACTGGAGGCAAAGATGGATAACTTACAGGAAACACTGACCAAAGAGATACAAGATATAAAACTTAAGCAAGAAGAGATGCAAAATACAATAACTGAAATAAAATATTCATTAGAAGCAGCCAACAGCAGAATACAGGGGGCAGAAGAATGAATAAGTGAGGTGGAGGACAGATTAGTGGAAATCACAGATGTGGAATAGAAAAGAGAAAGAAGATTGAAAACAAATGAAGAGAATCTCAGAGAACTCTGGGACAATGTTAAATGCACAAACATGTGTGTTATAGGGGTGCCAGAAGGATCAGACAGAGAGAAGGGGACAGAAAAAATATTTGAAGAGATAATAGCTGAAAAGTTCCCTAACATGGGAAAGGAACCACTCACTGAAATCAAGGAAGCACAACGAGTACCACATAAAATAAACCCAAGGAGGGATACACCAAGACACATATTAATCAAACTAATCAAAATTAAAGACAAAGAGAAAATCTTGAAAGCAGCTAGGGAAAAGAAACAAATCACATACAAGGGAACCCGATAAGGTTATCCGAAGATTTTCAGCAGGCCAGATGGGAGTAGCATGATATACTTTACATGATGAAAGGAAAACACCTCCAACCAAGATTACTTTACCCAGCAAGGCTCTCATTCAGATTTGAAGGAAAAATCAAAACCTTCACAGATAAGCAAAAGCTGAGAGAATTCAGCAACACTAAACCAGCCTTACAACAAATACTAAAGGAACTTCTCTAGGCAGAAAAGAAAAGGCTGCAACCAGAAACAAAAATACCACAAATGACAAGGCTCACCAGTAAAGGTATATATACAGTAAAGATACAAAATCATCCACACACAATTTTGCCACCAAAATCAGAAATCGTGAGAAGAGGAGGGTACAAATGCAGGACACTGGAGACACACTTGCAATTAAGAGACCAACAACTTAAAACAATCTCATATATATATATATATATATATATATATATTGACTCTTACATCAAAACTTCAGAATAACTGCAAATCAAAAATCTACAATTGATACACAAATAAGAAAAATCAACTCAAATACAACACTAAAGATAGTCATCGAACCAGAAGAAGGAGAGAACAAGAGAAGAAGGGAAGAAAAAAAGAGCAACCCAAACAAATCCAAAGCAATTAATAAAATGGCAATAAGAACATACAAATCAATAATTACCTTAAATGTTAATGGACTAAACGCCCCAACCAAAAGACATAGACTCGCCGAATGGATACAAAAACAAGACCCATAAATATGCTGCCTTCAAGAGACCCACTTCACTTCTAGGGACACATACAAATTGAAAGTGGGAGGATGGAAGAAAACATTCCATGCTAACGGAATCAAAAGAAAGCTGGAGTAGCAATACTCATAACAGACTAAATAGACTTTAAAATGAAGAATATTTTAAGGGACAAGGAAGGTCACTACTAAATGATCAAAGGATCAATCCAAGAAGAAGATATAACATTTTTATTTTTTATTTATTTACTTATTTTTGTCTTTTTGCCTTTCTTCAATGGCCACTCCCTTGGCATATGGAGGTTTCCAGGCTAGGGGTCCAATTGGAGCTATAGCAATTGGCCTACGCCAGAGCCACAGCAATGTGGGATCTGAGCCGCGTCTGTGACCTACACCACAGCTCATGGCAACCCTGGATCCTTAACCCATTGAGCGAGGCCAGGGATCAAACCCGCAACCTCATGGGTTCCTAGTCAGATTCATTAACCACTGAGCCATGACGGAAACTCCCAATATAACAATTTTATAAATATCTATGCACCCAACATAGGTTCACCACAATATATTAGGCAACTGCTAACAACCTTAAAAGGACAAATCAACAATAACACAACCACAGTGGGGGACTTTAACACCCGACTTACAGCAATGGACAGATCATCCAGACAGAAAATCAATAAGGAAACACAGGCCCTGAATGAAGCATTAAACCAGGTGGACTTAATAGTTATTTATAGGACATTCCATCCAAAAGCAAGAGAATACACATTCTTCTCAAGTGCACACGGAACATTCTCTAAGATTGACCACATCCTGGGCTACAAATTCAACCTCAGTAACTTTAAGAAAATTGAAATCATATCAAGCATCTTTTCCGAGCACAACCCTATATGACTGGAAATCAACAACAAGAAAAAAGTGCAAGGAGTTCCTGTCGTGACACAGTGGTTAACAAATCCAACTAGGAACTATGACGTTGAGGGTTTGATCCCTGGCCTCGTTCAGTGGGTTAAGGATCCAGCATTGCATGAGCTGTGGTGTTGGTCACAGATGTGGCTCGGATTCTGCATTGCTGTGGCTCTGGCATAGGCTGGTGGCTATAGCTCTGATTAGACCCCCTAGCCTGGGAACCTCCATATGCCGTGGAAGCAGCTCAAGAAAAGGCAAAAAGACAAAAAAAAAAGAAAAAAGCTGCAAAAAACATAAATATGTGGAGACCCAACAACATGCTACTAAACAACCAATGGATCACTGAAGAAATCAAAGAGGAAATTAAAAAATACCTAGAAGCAAAATGACAACGAAGATATGACACTCCAAAACCTATGGGATGCAGCAAAAGCCATTCTAAGAGGAAAGTTTATAGCAATACAAGCCCACCTCAGGAAACAAGTAAAAGCTCAAATAAACAAGCTAACCTTACATCTAAAGCAGCTCGAGGGAGAAGAACAGACGAGACCTCAAGTTAGTAAAAGGAAAGAAATCATAAAAATCAGAGCAGAAATTAATGAAATAGAAACAAAGAAAACCATAGAAAAGATCAATGAAACAAAAAGCTGGTTCTTTGAAAATGCAAAAAGACAAAAAAAATAAAAAATAAATAAAATAAAATAAATGCTAAAAGGGCTCCTCTATAAAAAAGAAGTAAGGAGAAATAGGATGGAGGAAATCACAATGGGAAAGCAATCACTTAAATAAGCCAGTATCTTCGTTGTCGTTTGCTTCTAGGTATTTTTTAATTTTCTCTTTGATTTCTTCAGTGATCCATTGGTTGTTTAGTAGCACGTTGTTGGGTCTCCACGTGTTTGTGTTTTTTGCAGGTTTTTTTTCTTTTTTTTGTCTTTTTGCCTTTTCTTGAGCTGCTCCTGCAGCATATGGAGGTTCCCAGGCTAGGGGGTCTAATCAGAGCTATAGCCACTGGCCTATGCCAGAGCTACAGCAACACAAGATCTGAGCTGTGTCTGCAACCCACACCACAGCTCATGGCAACACTAGATCATTAATCATTGAGTGAAGCCAGGGATCAAACCCGAAACCTCATGGTTCCTAGTCGGATTTGTTTCTGCTGCACCATGACGGGAACTCCTCTCCTTCTATTTTAAATAGTATTCTTGCTGGGTAGAGTATTCTAGGTTGTAAATTTTTCCCTTTTAGAACTTTGAACATATCTTGTCACACTCTTCTGGCCTGTAGTGTTTCTATAGAGAAATTGGTTGATAGCATTATGGAGGTTCCCTTATAATTAATTCTTTGTTTTTCTCTTGCTGCCTTTAGAATCCTATCTTAATTTTTGCCATTTTTATTATAAATGTCTTGGTGTGGGCCTTTTTTGGGTTCAAATTGTTTAGGGTCTTCTGTGCTTCCTGTATCTTGATATCTGTTTCCTTTAGATTTGGAACGTTTTCAGCCATTATTTCTTCAAACACATTTTCTTTTTTTCTTTTTTTTTTTTTTTTTTTGGTTTTTAGGCCTGCACCCATGGCATATGGAGGTTCCCAGGCTAGGCGTCAAATTGGAGCTGTAGCTGCTGACCTACACCACAGACATAGCAGTGCCAAATCTGGAGATGAGTCTGTGACCTACACCACAGCTCACGGCAATGCTGGATCCTTAACCCACTGAGCAAGGCCAGGGATCAAACCTGTGTCCTCATGGATGCTAGTCAGATTCGTTAACCACTGAGCCACAACGGGAACTCCCCTGAATATATACATATATATTTTTTTGTCTTTTGTCTTTTTGTTGTTGTTGTTGTTGTTGTTGTTGCTATTTCTTGGGCTGCTCCCGCGGCATATGGAGGTTCCCAGGCTAGGGGTTGAATCGGAGCTGTAGCCACCGGCCTACGCCAGAGCCACAGCAACGCGGGATCCGAGCCGCGTCTGCAACCTACGCCACAGCTCACGGCAAAACCGGATCGTTAACCCACTGAGCAAGGCCAGGGACCGAACCCGCAACCTCATGGTTCCTAGTCGGATTCATTAACCACTGCGCCACGACGGGAACTCCCCTGAATATATTTTTAATCCCCTTTTCTTTTTTCCACTCCTTCTGGAATCCCTATTATGCATAGATTGGCCTGCTTTATATTATCCCACAGATCTCTTATATTGCTTTCGAGTTTTTTCATTTGGTTTTCTGTTTGCTGTCTCAATTGGGTGATATCCACTATTTTATCTACCAAGTCACTAATTCGCTCCTCTGCATTATTCATTCTGCTCTTCACTGCCCTTAACTCAGCTTGTGTCTCTGCAAATGAATTTTCTAATTATTCTTGGCTCCTCCTTATATTTTTGAGTTCCTTTCCAAAGTAATCTGAATTACTGTTTATATCCGTTCTTAATTCCTTCATACTTGCTCTTAATCCCTTCAGTGTTTTCACTATCTCCTTTTTGAACTCTATGTCTGTTAGAATGCAGAGGTCTGTCTGTTTCATTGTTTGCTCCTTCAAGTGAATACTCCTGTTCTTTTAACTGGGCTTCTTCATTTTGCTTATATTTTTCTTATTCTGTGAGTTTAGGAAAAACAACTACTATAGTCTTGGAGGGCTATTTATATGTGTGAGCACCCCTGGGTATTTTGTGAGAGCTTACTTTTTACTTTTAGGGTGCTATGTGTGCTTCCAGGGAGATGGAGGCAATGGGCAGGGCTAGTAGATAGTGCCTGGTTGCTGGACCCTTGACAGTGGCAAGGACCGATGCAGGCTGCTCCTAGTTTCAGGGCCCTGGGAGGTGACAGTGATCAGACAGGTGTAGGTGGTGCCTGGACTGTTTGGCAGTGGCACAGCAGGGTAGGCACGTTCCCAGGGGATTGAGAGCAATAACGGTGGTGTTCGGTTGCAGTGCCCTCTTCTATGCTGACCTCTGAGGTGCCTGGGGCTGCGAGAGGTGCCTGTTCACAGACCCTTAGTGGTGGTGGGCCATGCCCACCTCTGGTGTCTGAGATGATTGTGGTGGTTTGTCCTTGCCACCTGTACACTATGCAGGAGGTGCTGAGTTGCACTTATTCCCCCCCCCCCCATTGCCCTTAGCCCACACAAGAGGTACCTGGCTATCCACAGCCTGCACAAGAAGTGCCCTGTCACCCATAGCCTGTGCAAGTGGCTCCTCGCCACCTGTATCCTGCACCAGAGGCGCCCTACCCTCTAAGAGTCCATGCCTGAGCAGGGAAAGATATTCCTCTGGCAGTCTGCTCCATGTCCTCCCCAACAATAGCGCTTTGCTTCTCTTACTGGCCCAGACCTCCTCCAGGGTTCCCAGCCCAGCCTGTGGCGCACCACTCCCTAGCTCCTCAGGCTATATCCACACAGCCATTCCTAGTCCTCTCCCCAGAACTGACCTCGGGAGCCCGAGTCCCAGCACCCAGTTCCTGCCCGAGCATCTCAGGCTGTGGTGTCTTAGGGCAGTGGTGCAGATGGTCTGTGAGGCTCTCACTCTGCTTTGCCCTCTCCAGTCCAGCTGCTGCGATTTTCTCCACGACTTTGAGGTCCCTCCATCTTGGCTGATCTCCCTGTAGGTTAGGTGGCTTCCCAGGGTGTGGTTTCCTTTCCTCCTTCACAGCTCCCTCTCAGGAATGCTAGTCCCGTCCTGATTCCTTTCTCTCTCTCTTTTTTCCTTTTGTTCTATCCAGTTATGTGGAGGGTTTCTTGCCCTTTTTGGAGGTTTAAGGTCTTCTGCCAGCATTCAGTTGATGTTCTGTGCAAACTGTTTTACATGTAAATGGGTTTTTTTCGATATGTTTGTGGGAGAAGGTGAGTGCCACGTCTTACTCCTCTGCCATCTTGATCTTTCCCTGACAAATTTATAAATACTTTTTATAATTTCTAGAAACATATACTTTCTCATAGTAAATTTTCCAGTGTAGCATGAAATATATTTACTAATAAACCTAGATGTCTTTAGTTCCTCTGGGAATGAAAACAAAAAGTAGATAAACCTGTGATCAGTAATTAAGGTTTCAGTATTTTATCTCATTTGGAAATGATCTAGATATTTAAATAATGACTATCATCATTTCATTTAATTTAGCACAACTTTAAGATTTCAGTTTGCCAAAAAGATTTGGGGAAACCATTTTTATTTATTTATTTAGTCTTTTTAGGGCCGCACCTGTGCACATGGAGAGTCCCAGGTTAGGGGTTGAATTGGAGCTACAGCTGCTGGCCAGGCCCACAGCCACAACAACACAAGATCCAAGCTGTATCTGTGATCTATACCACAGCTCATGGCAAGGCTGGATCCCTGATCTACTGAGCAAGGCCAGGGATTGAACCTGCCTCCTTATGGATACTAGTTGGGGTCGGGTTCACTAACCACTGCGCCATAGCAGGAACTCCTGGGGGAAAACATTTTAAAAGTTCACCTAAAAACTTGTATTCTGTTTATATCTATTAAAATTCACTTATTCTCAATAATTATGTTTAGACTACTCACAAAAATTTCATGAGACATTAGACAAAGTCAGCCATCATCTCAAGCTATTTTTCTTGCTGACAAATTGTATAACAGAGATTACATGAATTTATTTGGCCAATAAATCCAAATAGAATAAAATACGTCTGCAGTATTAATGCTGATAATTCTGAAGACATACCTATTTTAATTAATCAAACAAGCTTAAATTTGCCTTTATTTACCAAAGATTATCCCAGATCATATGAATTTGAAAAGCATTGGGTTAGTTTCCATCACACTTTTGAGAGTTCCAGGAATCCTTAATTCATACAAGTGAATTTTTTTTTTTTTTTTTTTTTTTTTGGTCTTTTTAGGGCTGCACCTGCAGCATATGGAGGTTCCCGGGCTAGGTGTTGAATCGGAACTGTAGATGCTGGCCTATACCACAGCAGCGAAGGATCCGAGCTGCGTCTGCCACCTACACCGCAGCTCACGGTAATGCTAGATCCTTAACCCATTGAGCAAGGCCAGGGATCTAACCTGCATCATCATGGCTACTAGTGGGGTTAATTAACCACTGAGCCATGATGGGAACTCCCATATAAGTGAATTCTCTTCAACCCAAATGAATACTGTTTTTACAAGTTAATTTTGGTAATACCATCAAAGGTTAGAAAATACTATACCTCTATTACACATACACACTTACACACAAATATATAGATAGATGAAGTCAGAGATCGTATAGCTTTCATTTTAAAATTACTTCCATGAGGAGTTCCCATTTAGGCTCGGGGGTTAAGAACCTGACATAGTGTCAATGAGGATGCAAGTTCAATCCCTGGCCTTGCTCAGCAGGTTAAGGATCCTGCACTCCTGCAAGCTGCAGCATATGTCAAGGATGCAGCTCAGATCTGGTGTTGCTATGGCTATGGTGTAGGCAAGGAGCTGAAGCTCTGATTTGACCTCTACCCCAGAAACTTCCATGTGCCACAGGTTAAAAATAAAATAAATAAAATAAAAATAAAAATAAAATAACTGCCATGAATCAGGTACAATCATACAAAACTCTCTAATTATAAGTTGGATCAATGTTTTCTGATGGATGAAATAAAGTTACGTGATCAGATGGCTAGAGTTTTTTACTAATGTTTGTAGAGAAGACATATAAGAGATTTTTCATTCGCGTAAGTTTTAAATGACCTCTTCCTCCATTTTTCTTTTCTTTTTTTTGGGCTGCATTTGCAGCATATGGAAATTTCCGGGCTAGGGAATCAAATCCAAGCTGCAGCAACATGGACCCTTAACCCACTGCACCAGGATGGGGATCAAACCCGTGCCTCAGCAGCAACTCAAGCCACTGGAGAGACAATGCCAGATCTTTAACCTGCTGCACCACAGTGGGAACTCCTCTCCCTCCACTTATTTTGTTCTAGGGAGAATTACCTCCAGGAAGTTGATATGTTAAAGAGATGACCTAAATAAGAGTTCTTGGAGCATTTCTGGTTTTATAGATTCATAAGAAAAAGATAGTTGCCTTTAATTCCTCAAGGAATGGGGTTGCAACGTAAAATGACATCATACGTTGCTCCACCCATCTTTAGAAGGTTTTCCTTTTTTTTTTTTCTTTTTTCTTTTTGGCCACGCCAGTGGCATGTGGAGGTTCACAGACCAGGGATCAAACCCATTCCACAGCAGTAATTACAGCACATAGCAGTGATGCCAGATCCTTAACCTGCTGTGCCACAAGGGAACTCCTTAGACGGTCTTTCTTTCTTTTTTTGCTTTATTAGGGTCACACCCATGACATATGGAAGTTCCCAGGCTAGGAGCTGAATCGGAGCCACAGCTGCTGGCCTATGTCACAGCCATAGCAACGGGGGACCCAAGCCACATCTGCCACCTACACCACAGCTCACAGCAATGCTGGATCCTTAACCCACTGAGTGAGGCCAGTGATTGAACCCTTGTCCTCATGGATAATAGTGAGATTCATTACTACTGAGCCTCAATGGGAACCCCCAGATGGTTTTTCTTTTTCTCTGTGTAAACAGTTTCATTTTAGTTTAGTGGAGGTGAAAAAGACATTTTATTTTTCTCTCTTTACTGGGAACTAGAGACAGAGATCTGGGAGAAATGATTCTGGTAAGAATTCTCACCCTTAGCTGGCTTTTGCCAGTTTTTCCAGGATCACATCTGTAGGCTCTGAGAGAGGTTTAAAGTGGAGAGTGTAGCCCCAGGATCTATCAGAATTTGGCAAAGTTTTCCATTAATTTTAATTTTAGTTTCCTTTGGCTGTTTAAGGGAATAACATAACAGTTTACCAGAAAATCCCTCAGAGCCTCATCAAACAGGCCCCTCCTTTGAGGGTTGATATGAGGGCACTCATATCTACAAATCTGTTGAAAATTATGCAGAAGCTTTTTGAGGACATTCTTTTTAAAAATTTTTTTATTTTATGATTTTTATTTTTTTCATTATAGTTGATTTACAGTGTTCTGTCAATTTCTACTGTACTGCGACGTGACCCAGCCTCACACACACTCAAATATACACATTCTTTTTCTCACATTATTCTCCATCATGTTCCATCACAAGTGACTAGATATAGTTCCCTGTGCTATACAGCAGGATCTCATTGCTTATCCACTCCAAATGCAATAGTTTGCATCTATTAACCCCAGATTCCCAGTCCACCCCACTCTCTCCCCCTGAGGACATTCTCTTTTCCAGTGTCCCAATTGATTACAAATGAGACAAAAACCCCTGAGTCAGCTTTTTAAAAATTCTCCCCCCCCCCATCGGTTCTTGGTGCCACACACAGGGCATATGGAAAGTTCCAGGCTAGGGGTCAAATTGGAGCTAGAGCTGCAAACCTATGCCATAGCCACAGCAATGCGGGATCTGAGCCATATCTGTGACCTACACCACAGCTCACAGCAATGCCAGATCCTTAACCCACTGAGCGGGACCAGGGATCAAACCCGAATCCTCATGGATACTAGTTGGATTCATTTCCACTGAGCCACAACAGGAACTCCCGAGCCAGCATTTTAATGATGGAACCCTAGAAGAGTACAACATAGGGATGCCCAGGCATTATTTTAGGTGACTGGCCTTGGAGCTGTTAAAACATTAAAGCCAGTAGCTTGATGGATTTTGTTTACAATCTTGTTCCAAAGTCCTCTGAAAATGTTCAGCAATGGTCAAGAGTTCAGTCAAATAGGTAGCTTCCTCTCTCTCTTCTATCTTTCTTCTTGGTGGTGGTGGTGAGAGTCTTTTTATCAATCCACTAACCCAAGGACATAATCCATTTACAAATAGGGTGGCTAGAGCAGGTTGAGTGACCTCATCTATTGCATGAAACTCAGAAAACTTTAGGAAGAGAGCCCAAATGAGCTTTGAAGTCTGCCACAGACATCTTTCTTTTGTTTGCATACTTGAATAATAGACCAAGGACAACCCTAGGAATAGCTCTTCAAAGATCAGTTTCTCTTTTGAGAGATTCTTCCGGTCCCAGCGGACCATGTTGAAGATTGAGAATCTTGCTCTGAGGAGCAAAACTCCTCAGAGTTTTGCTTTTTGGTGCCTTCATTTCTGTGCTTCACCAGACCCTACCAGCATGTGCACAAGCTGATAAAGATCTGTCAGACCAGAATCATAGGTCCTGATAATGACTAAATTCTTCAAAAACTTTTGAAGTTTTTTTTTTTTTGACCAAGGAGTGAAAGATACTTGCCTGTATAACCATGGGTGGTTTTGTTTTAGACTATTTAACAGACTCTTCAGAATGGAAAGGCAGTTCAGAGAAAGAATTAGTGAACATGAGCATTTGGGTGAAGGAGGATGGAGAGGAGCAGCAGAGCCATATAAGTCTTACTGTCTTTTACTTTAGGTACATCTTGTGTCCTTAATTTTTCATTAACCTTTTGCAATAAATCTTTCAGTGAAGTCATTCTGGAATCATGAAGCCTTGTGGAGGCTTCTGCATACCAATTAAAATAGGTATCCCATTCTGTTTGTTTACTTTGGGAAAACTGGCTTTCAAGCACACTTCTTAAATGAATGATCTTGTCTAATTGGAACATTCGAACATTCTCCAGAGTGACCACTATAATCTTAGCTTGTTTTTAGTAAGATTTTGCCATTTTTAAAAATATCTACAGTTTCTGGGTCATAGTTCTTAGACATAAAATAAACAAGTATGCTGGAAGGTGGCACACTTAACTCTTTAAAATTTAAGAGCGTTTATCATTATTTATTTATTTTAAAATTATTATTATTATTATTATTATTTATTTATGTCTTTTTGTCTTTTTCTAGGGCCTCACCCATGGCATATGGAGGTTCCCAGGCTAGGGGTCGAACTGGAGCTGTAGCTGCCGGCCTACACCACAGCCACAGCAACACCGGATCCTTAACCCGCTGAGCAAGGCCAGGGATCGAACCCACAACCTCATGGTTCCTAGTCCAATTCGTTAACCACTGAGCCACGACAGGAACTCCTATTTCATTATTTATTGATGTATTCATTTAGCTAAGCTTTTGGAGTCAAACTAATTCTTAAAGAGGATGTGCTGCCTGGTTGGGAATTGTGTGATATTTTACAATATTTTTCATGGCACTAAAATTTTCTTGAGGTTGGCTGGTGACCCAGTGTCAGTCCACCCATTCTGTGGACAAATTATCATAACACTTTAGAGTTAGGTGGCAAGTGCTCTAACAGATTTTAAGTGTTTGATCCATGCCCACTAAATTTCGAGGCTCTTTGGCTTCTGAGAGATCCTTGTCAGCAGTAGCCTTTCACACAAAACAAAACAAATATGTACACTTTAACATGTCAGCAGTAAGCAAAGAAATGTTACTGTAGACTCACCAATAGAAGGCATTGTGCATTCCCAATGTAGAACTGGGGGTCAGGGAAGGAATGAAACAGGAGACCCCAAGGAATGGGGACAACAAACTGATTCCAAACAAATGGGGAACTGCAGCTGCCACAACAGTTCCCAGTGTGTATTCTGAGTGGGAAGGATTCCAAGCAAAGGGGAATTGCAGACTAAACTGCCAGCAGCTCCTGGTCTGGATTCTAGGGACAGAACTAAGGGCTGAAGTTTCCTATCAAATGGAGAGTTGAAAACTGAACCAATTGGCTAGCTAGGAGCCTGGATTCTGGGAGGAACAGTCTGCCAGCTCAAACTGATCTGTTCTGGACTGCAAAGCAAATTAAATCAGGAGCTCCATGCAAAGGGAGAGAAACTCAGAACCGGAGGAACTTACCCATGGCCTTTGGAAATGACAAGGAAGACAGAGAACTCAAAGAGTTTGTGGAGTACGATGCCTGTGTTTCTTGTTGTCCCTGAAGCCATCAGAATTTCACTTCAGATCCCATGACTGCCACCAAATCTATTATAAAAAAAAATTCAACGGAGTAAATTTTGTAGATCTTGTTGGTTTTATTCAATGATCCATGAATTGGGTAGTATTCCATACAGCAGATAGAAAAGAGCTGTACAAAACAGAAGATTTTTCAGGCGGAAGGGGGCAGGACAAGGAAAGAGCAAATTATTTCATCTTTCTATGGAGGACAGAAGGGGTCCATCATGTGGACTACCTCACTAGTGATGACCAGAAAATTCCAGATTAATTAGTTAAAATGACATTGGGAAGGCTGAAACTGCAATTAGTTTAGGTATTAAGTCCTGAGTGGTGGCTTAATACAAGTGATCCATTTAGGAGTTTTTTAATGCCATCAATGAATGCTTTGCTCTGTCCTATCCTCCTAAGAAGTTACTGCTCCAGTCTCTTGAGTTTTCATGGCTCTTTAACATAGACCTCTTTTATGAAGCTGAACATTTCCTCTATGTATTAAAGTTATTTGTATTAATAGCAGTGGAGTCCTTTATTAAAAATGTAATGAATTATTTCATTTTATCCTCCTATTGTCTCCATGAAGTAGCTCCCATTATCCCTATTTTGCAGGTTAGGAAACTGAAGCATTTAACCTAAATAACTTACCCAAGAATGCCTAAGTGGTGGAGTCAGTGCTCAAATGAAGAGAATCTAGTTCTTACACTTCTAGCCACTACCACACAAGACACTATTGTGTTTTACTAGACTAGGAGCTCCTGGATGGCAAAAATCCTTGTATGCCCCATCTCCCTTCTCCCAAAGTACCTAATGTCATCTATTGCCCTTTAAAGATGCTCAGTAAAAAGAAGCACAGATCTTGTCAGATGTTCCCTTTCTCTCATCGACAGGTAGCCACTGTTACACGGTGTTTTATACAAATACTGCAGGTTCATTTCCCCACTGCTCCCGTCCCTGTTTCTCTCTTTTTTGCTTCTTTTCATCCCTCAGTCTGTGGAGAAAGGAATGCTATTGGAAAGGGCAGAAGGTGCTTCTTTCTACTCTAAGGAGACCTTAGAAGAGTTCTCCTGGGGACCAGTGACTTGTAGCATTCAGGCAGCAGCCCTCTTTAGTTGGCAAATACTCCACAGTTTGCAACCTCGGGTCATTCCAGAGAATGAATCTTTTGAAATAAACACAGAGGAATGGGACCTTTTATTATCTCCAGATGGGGCTGTGCGGCCTTGGAAGCTTTAGAAATAGTTCTGTTATGCCTGGATCACACTTCTCTTATCTTCCAAAAAGAAAGAAATTCCTTTCACTGGGAAGTGGTAAATTGTGTTAATTAAAAAGCCAGAATTCTGCAGATTGACCACCTCTACCCAATCCACACTTTTCTGGTTTGCATTTTATTTAAATTTGCATTCCTCTCCTTTTGAAATAAGATATTAGTTTAAATTGGAAACACACACATACACAAAACACTGTTGTTTTTTAGTCATTACCCCAGATTTAGATGTTGTTTGTGAAACAAGGATGAAATCCGTGGAATGTTTTTTAGGATATGCTAGAAAAGAAAGTATGCTGAAACATAGATATAGTGTTTTTATTTTTCACTGTTATTGGTGGCCAAATGGAAAGCTTCACATAGAAGATGACCAATAAATATTTATCGAACAAACTCATACTTAAAATTGGGGGCTATAAAATACATACATACATATATAATATGTATTTTACATATATATAAATTATATGAAATATAATCTCAAAAAATGATGGTGCCACCTATTGGTGAAGATATAAAATGTAAAATGATCACTTATGTAATAAATTACTTCATGTTTCCCAGTCATTTGTTACTTAATTCCCACAGAGATTCTAAGAGTAATTGAGGAGCCAGAAGGGGAAGTTTGCTTGGTCCATGCAGACATGAAGCACTAATGTTTTCAATTTGGCTGCTCTCTACTGGGTGTCTATTAAGTGCACAATACTTTGGAAGATGCAAGAAAAGTGAAGACATAGCCTCTATTTTCAAGGAGCATCTTATCTAGTTGAAAAGAGAAGACCTACCTACCAGGAACAGTCAATAAATACAACAAAACAATAAGGAGCCTGACATTAAAATGCATGATGCAGAGTTCCCGTTGTGGCTCAGTGGTTAACGAATCCGACTAAGAACCATGAGGTTGTGGGTTCAATCCCTGGCTTTGCTCAGTGGGTTAAGGATCCAGTGTTGCCTTGAGCTGTGGAGTAGGTCGCAGACGAGACTTGGATCCTGCTTTGCTGTGGCTGTGGCATAGGCCGGCGGCTATAGCTCTGATTTGACCCCTAGCCTGGGAACCTCCATATGGCTCAGGAGTGGCCCTAGAAAAGGCAAAAGGTAAAAAAAAAAAAAAAAAAAGCATGATGCTCATTCCATGTATATTGTTACGTTTTATTTATTACATGGTAACCATACTTTTTCAACTCATACTGTTTTGCTTACCACTTACCCCAGGACCAGCACATCACTTAGAAGGCAAATGATAAACACTATTAAATAACTGATAATTTAGGTCTCATGGTTAGATACATGTAGCTTAGAAAATATTTTAAATCCTGACTGGCAAAACAGATCGGAAAATACATGTGAACATAAGAAGTCATATGGAGGAAGTGGGGTTTGAGTTCTGGAAAATCCTGCAAGGGATTTATAACCTAATACAGATGAAGACATCAGTGTAGGGAGAACTCTTGTAATCTTGGATTTGTGTTTGAACTGGAGATTTTTGTGGTTTGCTGTGCCAACCCACACTTCTTCCTCAGTTAATGACTAAGTTTTTGCTCAATCCTGGTGAAGTCTGAAAGCAAAGAAAAAGAAGGCAGATAGTGAGTAGTTGCAAGACTGTAAATGTACATTTCACTCCTGGAGTCTACGGGCAGGTAGCCTAGAAAAGTTTTTTCTTTCTGCCTTTCTCAAACCCAGCTAAGAGTTTCAAAGTATTCCTCTAATATTTGGCAGTATGTATCAAGAGTCCTAAAATGTTTTGATCTTGTACTTTTCCTTCGAAGAAAGTATGCTAAGGAAATAATTAGGAATGTGAACAAATGTTTTCTGCAATAAAGGGAAAACCTATACTCATTATAGAAGCAGTTAAGTAAGTTTTGCTACAAATTTAAGATACTTCTCATGATATTAAAAATATGGCACAAAATTTGTATATATAGGTTATTCCTGAATAGAAGGATTACAGGTTTGTTTTGCTTTTACCCTACTGTGAGAAAATCTCTGAAATTTAGTGGGTGAAGTTTAGCTCATCTATTCTGGTTATTTCTGCTTTCATTGCCTTTGACTAGAATATCTTACAACTCAGTAGAGAGAGAGTTAACAGGCAGAAAATTGGTAGTAATGCAAATGTTTTCCTTCCAAGCTATATAAATAATTCCTATTAATGCAATGCAAATGAATTTTGTCTTATAGATAATATAAATCTCTGTAAATCAAATCCATTTGACCTGCCTAGAACATGTTACTGGTTTCCTCATTAACTAAGTAAAAAATTTAATGTGTGTTCGATTTGATATTTATGAGTCATTTTACGTTTTTTGAAAACTACACTTTAATACTGTATATTTCCTATATTCTGGATTTTCTACAGTAAACATGTGTTGCCAACTTTTTAGGAAACTTTTAAGTACGTTATACGTGCGAACCAAATTAAAATATGCATGTTTATACTAAGTATGTATACATGCATACATAAGTTTATAGCTCCACAAATTTCCTCAAAAATCAACACACCTATGTAATCAGTTTTTAGATTAAGGAATAGAACCTTATTAACACTCCAGAAATTGCCCTAGTGTCTCTCTACCAGTCACTACTCCTTCCCCACCAAAACACTATCCTGACTTCTAACATCAGTTCATTTTGGGGAGTTCCCTTCATGGCTCAGCGGTAAAGGAATCCAACTAGGATCCATGAGGATGCAAGTTCAATCCCTGACCTCACTCAGTGGGATCCTGCATTGCTGTAGGCTGGCAGCTATAGCTTCGATTTGACCTGTAGCCTGGGAACTTCCATATGCCGTGGGTATGGCCCTAAACAGCAAAAAAACAAAAAACAAGAAACCAAGAAGTTCATTTTGTCTGATGTATAACTTTATATAAATGGAATCACATGGTGTGTACCCATATGTGCCTGGCTTCTTTTACTCATCACCATGTTCATGAGATTTGTACATGTTGCCACATAAAGTTTTTCAGTTACTTCATTTTCACTATTGTGTACTATTCCATTACATGAATAGATTATAACGTATTAATTCTATTGTTAATGGGCATTCAGATTTTTTCCGGTTTGGGGTTATTACAAAAAGTGTGCCTATGAATATTTTTGTACATTTTTTGGTGAAAATATGAATACATTTCTGCCAACCACCGCATGTATTAATTTACAATCTGAAAAAATAAATCTAACCTACATTAAAAAATCAATTTTCAGAGTTCCTGTCGTGGCTCAGTGGAAACGAATCTGACTAGCATCCATGAGGATACAGGTTTGATCCCTGGCCTCGCTCAGGGAGTTAAGGATCCAGTGTTGCCGTGAGCTGTGGTGTAGGTCACAGGCTTGTCTCGGATCTGGCATTGCTGTGGCTGTGGTGTAGGCCAGTGGCTACAGCTCCAGTTCAACCCCTAGCCTGGGAACCTCCACATGCCATAGGTCCAGCCCTAAGACAAAAAAAAAAAAAATCGTATTTTTCTTTTTTCTCTACAGATCATTTCATCAATACAAAATTTTTTGATTACAAACTCGTTCTTGTTTTTTGTTTTGTTTTGTTTTGTTTTTTGGCTGTATGCGTGGCACTTGGAGGTTCCTGGGCAGGGACCCAAGCTGCTGCAGTGACAACCTCAGATACTTAACTTGCTGCACCACAAGGGAACTCTACAAACTCTTTAAAAATGTAAATGTATTCCTGAAGAATTAATCCTCACTTATGCCTTATTGTGAATTTCTAGAATCTGATATTGAGATCAACAGCTAGCTGAGAAGTTTCCGCTGGTGCTGGAGGGTGTGAGGAAATCTGGAAAAGGAAAAGGGAGAGGGTTATTTGGGTCTGATAGAAGGCAGTGAGTGTTGGGCCATGGAGAAACAGGAGGTGGGAAATGCACTGACTTTTCCACTTGTTCAAGTTCTTGGCTATTTCCCTTTGAAAAGAATCACTACAATGATGATTAACACGCTTTATCTGTTTAGTTTATAGTTGGCAAAGTGCTTTTATTATATCCATTGCCTCATTCGATGTTGCTCTCACAAGAAGGTAGGTATTTTCATAACTGTTCTGGTTTTAGATGTGTAAAGCTTAAAATTGGATACCACGGTTAGACTGGTAGGTTAGAGTACAATTTCTTCCCCACTGAAGCCAGCCTCCATAATCTAAGCACATCATCTCACGATCTCCAAGTCAATTTGGTAGGTACCCTCCATTCAGTCCCTATCTCAGAAGTAAGAAGGAGGAATTAAAAAGAAGGGCAAAAAATATATCTTCACCATCTATAAAGCGCCTCAGCAGCCCTGACGGTCAGATGACAAGAGAGGAGGCTGTGGTGTGGGTCTTTGGGCAGGGGAGACAGGCACAATGGGATTCACCTGAAAACTGACAGGTACTCTCTTGTGTCCTTTGCTTCAGTGCCCTGAGAAGGGATTAAGGCTGATCCATGCCAACCCCATCAGTGGGCTCATCTAACTTGGCAAGCATATTGTTGTTGACAGCTTCCAGGTGTGTGTTTTCTTAGAGATGGAGTCCATGTAAGAAAAATGCAATTCTTGTTGCCAAGTATTAACTTAGCAAGAAAACAAATTACAAAATGCTAAAGGGGAACATAAAGATGTTTCCAGGCTTCCCACTGGGCCCATCAGGAACTCTTGTCTGTCACTTCCCACATTAAAAGAACAACTCTGCTGTGGTTAGGGTGTATTTTATCCTTTTTTTCTTAAAAAACATTTTAAAGCTTATTCTTACACCTTAGGACCCAGCACTGTACACCCATAGGGCACCTCTCAATTTGCAGATTGAACAAAGAGTATGATTTCTATTTTAAATCTATTAAAATAAAGGAGTCTAGGAGATTAAATAAATTGTTCTGCATCACATAATAAGGTATTAAAGCTGGATCTTTAACTTGTAATTAGGTATCTATTCAAGTCGATATCCTCCACAGAGAACCTGCAGTCTTCCAAAGTCTCACTTTCCCCAGATCAGAACCATTAACTGCAACCTGGTCAGGCTATCAGTTTGGACATATTTCCACAAAAGGGCAGGGCTAGCCCACAGCTGCTTCTTATTCTCTCTACCTTTTAGGTATCCAAAGGATTTGGTTATTCTACAGGACTCTGAGAGAAATGCTTCATTTTCCTTTCGGATTTCGAAGCTGTTCTTTGGGGACAGCCCAACCCTGATTGCTCAATTTTGCAGGCAGAATTACCCTTGAAAATACCTTAAATCAATCAGTGTCAGAATAGAACGTTGCTTTCTCAATTGAGCTCTTTAATGAAGTAGCTGCATTTGTAAGTAATGTTATTCAAGTCTAAACAAACACATGAAAATAAAAGGGTCTGTTAATACTGGAATTAAACTCTACATGACCAGATACTATAGATATAAAATGTGCACAGGACCAGAAATGGATCTAATTTACAGCACCTCTTTCAGATTAACTTTGGCGTAAGTTGAAAACTAACTGAAAGGCAGGTCAGGCTGAAATCATGACACCATTTAAAACGTTCTCTCTAGCTCGCCTCCTCCTCTCTTTCTTCCCTTTCTCTCCTTGCTTTATTCTTTCTCTTTTGCCTTCTACCCTTACCAAGTTTAGGTTAATCCTTGTGAAACTAAATGCAAAATGGTGTGGTGCTACCGTATTAATACATTTGTGCCTATCCTTCAACAACGTTTAAAGTTACAAAAATATACTCATGCTAATTAAAAATTCAAATAGTACAGAAAGTATAAAATAAAAAGTACAAATCTTTTCCCATGCTCTTGTCTCACTCTTCAGCTTTTCCACTTCAAGAGATATAGGCTAGATTCAGAATTGGGTTGGGAGTAAAATCAGGGGGCCTTCCTAAATGCACTTTTATAAATTGTGTTCTTTGAGAATGTGTCTGATTTTAAAATCATTATGGTGGGAATTGGAGTGCAAGAAGAGATTAAATGCATATGCTCAGTCTACCACCTTGTGTCAGTAGCCCTTGAAGGGCTTTCAAAACCACAGTTACAATCACACATTTATTTTACAAAATGTAATCAATTGGTTGACTGGTCACCTGCATTTGTCCTTAATAAATTTTAGACAGCTTATCACAGGAATAATATTTATTTATAATTTTATTTATTTATTTTTTATTTATTTATTTATTTTACTTTTTTAGGGCCGCATCAGCAGCATTTTGGAAGTTCCCAGGCTAGGAGTCGAATTTCAGCTACAGCTGCCGGCCTACACCACAGCCACAGCAATGTGGGATCTGAGCCGTGTCTGCGATCTACACTGCAGCTCACGGTAACGCCGGATTCTGAGTGAGGCCAGGGACTGTACCCATATCCTCGTGGATCCTAGTCAGGTTTGTTAACCACTGAGCCATGAAGGGAACTCCCTATAATTTCACTTTAAATATAAATATTATAAATATAAATATAAATATTAAATGGGAACCATGAGGTTGCAGTGGCTTGGATCCTGCATTGCTGTGTCTCTGGCACAGGCTGGCCGCTGCAGCTCCGATTGGACCCCTAGCCTGGGAACCTCCATATGCTGCAGGAGCAGCCCTAGAAGAGGCATAAAAATATATATATATATATTAAATGGATGTATTTATTTAACTAAAAATCTTATTGTTGGCTACTTAGGTTGCCTTTACTATTTCTATGTGATGAACATAGCTTGGATGATCTGCCTAGTAGCTCAGTCTTTGTATGTGTGCTTAATTACTTCCTATGGATAGGATTCTAAAGTTGAAATTGCTCACCAAAAGACTGTGCATTTTTAAGGCCTTTGAGTGTATGGTGCACTTGCTGCTCTTAGATTTTAACTATGCAGTCTAGAGGTTAACAATGAATTTAGCTTCTTTTCTAGGGTGGGACACTCTTTCAAACTGCTTTCTTGTCAAGATCTGCCTCAGGCTTATGGGGGTGGAAGCATAATCCTCTCCTTCTAACAACTGGAGTGAGTCACTATCAGCTTTCCTTTCTCCACCCTCACTGAGTCCACACATATCCCTGCCTCTTGCTTTTTTTTGTTTGTTTGCTTTTTTTTTTTTTTTGGGTGAAATCCAGCCTAAGGGCTCCACTGGAGTGGAACTGGAAAAAAGCATCTGATGTAGGTCATTCTTGCTTCCAGATCAGAATTTACTTCATCTCTTAAACAGACCCATCTTAAGATAAATTATTATCTTAAAAGCTAACTTAAAAAAACCTTTTTTTTTTTTTGTGGGGGGAGAGTCTGTACTTGTGGCATGTGGAAGTTCCTGGGTTAGGAATCGAACGCAAGTCGAAGTTGTGGCCTGCACCACAGCTGCAGCAACTCCAGATCCTTAGTCTGTTGTGCCACATGGCAACTTTCAAAAAATCTTAACAAGTATGATGAAGTCAAAACACCTTCACAAGTCTTTGAAACCATTAGCAATACAATGGTTATTATTCTTTAAAAAGTGATAAAATGAATGGGATGGACTGTTATTTTGTCAGTGAGATAAATGTGGATTCCCTTATACCTGGTAGATCCCCCTGATTTGTGTCTCTTCCCATGTGAACAGCTTTCATAGACCTTCTAGGAATGTGAAGAAAACTCAGCACAAGGGCATGAACACCCTCACCCCCCAACTCCTCTTTCTGTCTGTCTTGCTATCACTACTACCGTATCACCACCACTAAAGTCTAACAATGGTTTTAAAATGTATAACCTGGTCATTCTGGCTGGTCAGGGCACTTTCTAGGTTAAAAAGCAAAGGAGGTATAAAAACGAGTTTTCAATATTGTAGTGGCATATATTGCTTTAAGCATAAAGCACTTTGACATATCTGATGTGATCTTATAATTCTCCTATTAAATAGTTATTAAGATCCCATTTCACACATAAAAAAACTGAGGTGGATGGAGGTTTAAAAATTCCTCAAGACAAAGCTAAGAGTTATCTTCCATTTTAGTCCTCTCTCCTTCCTGCAGGTGCTCTGTCCAGGAATCTCATCCTACAGAAATTGCTGTTAATCTAGGAGGAAGCAAGATAAACTGATCACTCTGGGGGTGAGGTATTTTATGATTCTTCTCCTGAAGCCCTGACATTCTGCTTTTTTCATCAGGCTCATGGACTGTTTCATCAGGCTCCTGCACCAAACCTACATAACAAAGGGAGAAAAAGGTTCCAATTTACCCTTCTCTAGGACTAAACTCTTGGTCACAGAAATCTAGGGTAAAATGTTCCAGTAAAACTAGTTCCCACAGTAGGTAATCTTACATTCGGCTAATTAGGGATTAATTTTCATCAGGCGAGATTTCAGATAAACAAGGGTAATTAGAACTTTGTAAAACGCTACTGTAAAGTCTTAAAATGACCCTTACCAGAGAGCTCTGTTTTCTCTGAAGTGGCCTGAGGCACTAATTTGCTCAAGTTGAGAACTGGTATCAGGACAGAGACATCTACCTCATTCTGGAAGAGTAAAGAATAGAGAAAACACCAGAAGTTCCACTTAAAATGGCCTGGTTTACAAGTTACCCTAGAAATGCAAAGAATGCAACATGGTTTGTAATCAAGGAGTGTAGCCACATTTGTCTCCAAAATTGGCGGGAAGGGAGCATGTACATATTTTTTCCATAAAAACCTTATATTTGGTAGTTAAGTCCCAGATTCATTCCTAAAACCTATCAAAACCATACTGACTCTAAAACGGCACTTTCAAAATAAATAAAAAATAAATAAAATGGCACTTTCAATTTCCCAAAGATTCTGTCTTCATCCCTCATCCCTGTGGAAGCCTGAGTGTATTAGAGAATATCGGGAAATTGAGACTTGAGACCCACTGAATCCTGAGGGGGGCTGTGGGTTGAGGTGGGCCCTCAAGTGTTCAATAATTGTCAGATGAGCATAAGAGGGAACTTACGCCACTTCTGCGAGATGACTCAAATAAAAGGGCCATCAAAAACAACATTAGCTGTTTATTTGAGTCCCAACTGTCAAATCAATGGTTGGTGACAAGCATTTAGGTTTCTTTCTAATTAAGCTAAATTATGTTTGTGTTTCCAATCAAAGGGACTCTTGTACTTCTTTTGCTCCCGAACCCATTCACTCATCAGAACTTGTGTTGGACGTGTAGTTGGTGCCCACAAATACTTGCTTCATAAATTGAATAAGATTTAAATAAGATAACTGACATGCCTTGGTGTGATGGATCTTTGCAAAGATAAATTCTAGCAGCAAGTGGAGATGATAAGAGGTTTATCTAAGATCTGGGAGGCAGAACAATGGTGGGCAAATGGATTATTAATGAACATTCACACAGAAGAGTAAAGAAAATCAATCCACAGCAAAAGCTTGGCCATTACTGAGATAGGAGGGTTTTTGGTATACTACCTAACCTCAGTGTCCTCATCTATAAAATATGGGTAATAATAGCAATTATCATATTGGGTTTTTATGAAGATTAAATAGGACAATGAATAAAGAATAATTAGAAGAGTGGCCTGGCAAATAGGAATTGGAAAAACCTAGCGGCAACAGACCTCTAGGGAACACAGAAACAACAGAAGACTCCTAAGGGAACGATGGGACCCCTACAATGTGTATCAGTCTTGGCTGAATCATTGCGAACTAATTAAGGACCAGCTAAGAGACACACCTTGTTTCAGAAGCCTTGGTACTATGTAAGATCCTGAAACTGTGTGTATAGCTTCGAAATGAACATTTCACTATGACCTAAAATGATCAGTGTTATTTTCCGAATGACCCAAAGATATGGGGACATGAAATAAAAATTGAGTTGAATAATAAAAAAAAGTCGTATTTTGCAACACACTTCAGCTACTATTATTAGGGAACCAAAGGATATATCCAAATGTCAAAGAAAAGAGCAGGGATTCAGGCACAAGGAGGTTGAGATGAATTTTGCTCTAGATACATTTTATTGTTCCAGGGGTTGTAGGTTTTTGGTTGTAGGGAAGCTAGGGAACTTGTTTCAAAACCTCCTTTGTATAATACCTTACATCAGATTGACACATCAGTTGTTCCACATGAAGAAAAATTGCCAGCGGTGTTGTGCCTCTAAGTGGGGAGAGGTAGGGTGATGGAGCTTATTTAACCCACCTAGGAGAACTCACTTTTCCTCAAGCCTTTTATTTATGTTTTCTAGTTTTATTGAGATATACTGATATACACCTATATAAGTTTAAGGTGTACAGCATAATGGTTTAACTTACATATATTGTGTAATGCTTACCACAATAAGTTTAGTCTGCATCCATCATCTCATATAGATACAATCAAAATAAAAAACATATTTTTCCTTGTGACGAGAACTCAGGATTTACTCTCAACTTTTTTCTAATATATCTATAGCAGTGTTTGTTATAGTCATCGTGTTGTATGTTACATCTCTAGTACTTATTTATCTTATAACTGAAAGTTTGTACCTTGTGATCACCTTCCTTGGATTGCCCTTCACCCAGTCTACTCCCCTCTGGTCTAATCTCTTATTCTATGAGTTTCTGGTTTTTTTTTTTAAGGTTCCACTTATAAGTGAGATCATATAGTTTTGTCTTTCTCTGACATATTTCACTTGGCACAATGCCTTCAAAGTCCATCCATGTTATTGTAAATGGCAGGATTTCCTCTTTTATGGCTGAATAATATTTCAGTATATAAATCACAGCTTCTTTATCCATTCATCCATAAATGGCTGCTGAGGTTGTTTCCAAGTATTCAAGCCTTTTAAAACAATGTCCTGTACTTGACCGCACTTTCTCAGATTGAGTAGTAAAGCTACAAATCTTTAAAAGTATTCTAACATTCACATTTACCCACCAAATCACACCTGGGGCTTCTTTCCATTTATCTGAAAGCAGATGATTCTTGCTATAATTTTTGAAAAAGAACACAGTGTTTTTGCAACAATGATGACATTGCAAGAGGCAGGTTATGGAAGAAGTGGCAAAGCAACTGCTTGAAGAAGTGGCAAAGCAGGAGTTCCCGTCGTGGCGCAGTGGTTAAGGAATCCGACTAGGAACCATGAGGTTGCGGGTCTGGTCCCTGTCCTTGCTCAGTGGGTTAACGATCAGGTGTTGCCATGAGCTGTGGTGTAGGTTGCAGATGCAGCTTGGATCCCACGTTGCTGTGGCTGTGGTGTAGGCCGGAGGCTACAGCTCCGATTTGACCCCTAGCCTGGGAACCTCCATATGCCGCTGGAGCGGCCCAAGAAATGGCAAAAAGACAAAAAAAAAAAAAAAAAAAGGAAGAAGTGGCAAAGCAATGGTTACCATTAGGTAGGGCGATGTGGAATGTGGGTAGGTAGGGAGATGTGGAATGTGGAAAATCGCTATCACAGAAAGTCCTCTTGACAAGAGGTTCAGTAAAAGTTGGAGTTCCATGTCTTAGAGTATAAAAACTGCATGGGTTAACTGTGTCCGATATGGTCTCTTGGCACTCAGCATTCATTTCCACCAATTTCTATGGATACCTCACCCCCACTGCATAATATTGTAGGAGTTAGAAGGCTCAAAACTGTATTTCCTACTTCTCATCATATAAAAAAATCAATACCAGATGAACTGTAAATTTAAATGTCTACAGTAAAATAACCTTTCCAAAGAAAACTTAGGAGAATAACTTTATTACCTTAAGTCAGTAGTCTTAAACTTGATACAAAATAAATAGGCCATAAAGAAAAACCTCTGATAAACTGAATTACATCAAAATTATGAATGTCTTCATCAAAAGACACTATTAAAGTAGTGAAAAAAACAAGCCACAGAGTTGGAGAAGGTGTTCTCAATGCATATGCCCTATAAAAGACTCACAATAAAGAACCACCAAGAACAAGAGAACCCAATAGAAAATTGGGCAAAGACTTGGACAAGCATTTTATGGCAGAAATGACCAAAAAACATAAGAAAAGTTGCTTCACTTGTTAAGACATCAGGTACATAAAAATGATTTAAATACACTGCATTAGCTGTTCAACAAAATGACTAAAATGGAAAATATGGAAAATACAAATTTTAGTAAGGATGTAGTACATCCATTACTTTGGAAAACTGGCAATATCTATTTGAATTAAACTTTTTCCTATAATCCAGAAATTCCATTCCTATACATTTAAATGCATACAAATGTTATTTTCATAATAGCACTATTTATAATAACCAGACTGGGAAGAATCAAATGTCCAATCACAGTAGAACACACAAATTTTGTTATATTCATTCAATATATTATTACAGCATACAGCAATGAAGATGAAGATATTATAGCATATGGCAATGAAGATGAAGATACTATTGCTACACACAAGGATAAATTTCACAAGTATAGAGTGAGAAGAGCCAGCCATAGAAGTGTATCATCCCACTCTGTATCAAAGTTCAGAAACAGGCAAAATTGCTCTGTGGTATTAGAAGCCAAGACAGCAGTTAACTTCAGGGAGGAGAATGCCTAGAAGAGAGCATGGGCAGGGGCTTCTGGCTGTTAGGAATTTCCATCTCCCCATCTGGGTTCTGGTTACATGGGTATGTTTACTTTATGAAAGTTCATCATGCTGACTTATTGTGATTTGTGCATTTTTCTGAGTGTAAGCCATCTTTTAATAAATATTGACTTACAGTTTAAAAAAACTCTAACTATATAAACTAGATTTTGCCAATTAGTATATTGATGTGAGATCTGGAAGGTAAAAGGATGCTATTTTCCCTGCCTGTTAGTTTTCTCTGTTAGTTGTTGATGTGTGTGCTACATCAGACATAATTTTCAGTGGTGAGACTTTCTGTGTCTCTATACTGTCACCACCTCCATTCACCAATGGAGTGGCTGTGGTGTTGGCAGTAGTCTCCACAGCTTTCTGACCTCTAGACTGTTGTTGCCATGTGGTCTGGCCTCGAAGCCCAAAGACAGCCTTCTTAATTGCTTTGCACATATGTGATTCCTTGTATTCAATACTTAGAGTGGTGTCTCCACTGAAACCCAGTTGATAGGTCAACTAATAATACATTTGAGAGGCAATGTAGTGGGGTTAAGGTTGATTTTAAGAGTCGTTGGAAAAAGAAATTACCATTGGTAATCCTACCACCTAGGATCATCATTCTCAAGAGAAAGTGCTGCTTTAGAGCTAACCTAAATCTATTCTGTTACAATATAAAGTCATTTACTGCAGAGATATGCTGGTTTCTGGTGCCATTCAAAATGATTCTTAAGGCATCCTTTGTCCTCTCTTCACAAGCTACATAATGCCAGTTCTTTGAAATTCTCTTTACATATTCTACAGCTCTTCCTAGTTGTGGATATTTGAATCAAGTATTCATCTAAGGACTGCCTATTCTGGTAGGATCAGCTGTCCCTTTCTTTGGTTATACTCCCAGGTTCACATTTGCTTATCTAACAAAAGCCCTACACTGCTGACTCATGTTTAGCTTATGGTCCAAGCCCAGTATCATATTATTAGCCAAAATTTCCCATGGATGGAGGTAGACTTGTAGAAGATTGAAAAATATAACTCACAAGCCACAAGTAAGAGTTTTTACCTGTCCTTCTAAGACAGAACAATATCTAATACAAGAGCTTATGAACAGTGAGAATTAGTAGCCTACAGAAAAATTAGTTAACAGGTGAAAAGGGATTATTAAATTGTGGAACTGTACGTTAGGAGGGACTTGTCTGAAACTCAAGCTCAGCTATGTCTCACAGTCAGTGCTTATTCTTTTTTTTTGTCTGTATTTTTTTTGGGGGGGAGCCACACCCGCAGCACATGGAGGTTCCCAGGCTAGGGGTGAAATCAGAGCTGTTGCTGCCTGCCTACGCCACAGCCACAGCAACATGGGATCTGAACCTACGTCACAGCTCACGGCAACGCCGGATCCTTAACCCACTGAGCGAGGCCAGGGATCAAACCCACGATTTCATGGTTCCTAGTTGGATTTGTTCCCACTGCGCCACGACAGGAACTCCAATGCTTATTCTTAATACTCTTGCTGCTCAGGGTATGGCCCTCAGACCAGCAGCACAAGTACCACCTGGGAACTTGTTACAAATGCGGGATCTCAGGCCTCAAGACCCACCAAATCAGAATCTGCCTCTTAAGAAGACCCACGGGTGATTTGTATGCATGTTAAAATTTGAGGAGATAAAGGCAACACACCATGGTCTCCTGTTCTGTTATTTAGAATCTTGCCTAAATTATATCACATACAAAACCTGATCTCTTGTGGGCAAGACCTGTGTTATGACAGGTCTTGGTCTAATAGATTACTTGAATAGCTGAATTAAAGAAAAAGACAAACTTTCTCTAGTGATCTCTGGAAAAAGAGGGCATCTATTTGAGCTGTGCTAGTTTTTAATGTACCCATGCAGATTTTAATCTACTAGAAAAATTAATAGCCTATTTGGTAGTAGCATGTCCTGCAAAAATAAGTGCAATAAAATGAAAGTATTTAAATGGATATTTAAACTATGCAGTCATCAGTGATTTAGTTTTCAATTACACAAAAGTAATTATACTAGAATCCACCTCATTCATCCTTCCGTGAGAAAATGCTGGAGTGTTGTAATAAGCTAATGCTTTCAGGCAATGACCGATCTCCACTCCTTGTTGGCCAAGACCTGAATTCATTTGCTTTAAGCAGTCTAGGGTGTATGCTAGGAATATAAATGATGGAAACACCCTATGTGACCCTTCCCACAAAAGAAGTCTCATCATTAAGGGTGTGTGTGAGGCCAAAGGCCCAGCCTCTCAGATGGGGAAGGGCTTACACAGCACGCAGACTGGCCTGAGTGTGAGAAAAGAGCAGGACTGTGACAAGGGAAAGCTCCACAGCTGGGCTCTTCCTATGACACTGGTTCTCAAAGTTTGAGTGCAAAGGGCTTCTGGGGTGCTGGTCATGTTCTATTTCTTGAATATATGAGTGTCTGGTGACATGGGTGTCTTCAGTTTATGAAAATTCACTGAGCTGTTCATTTATAATAAACACACTTTTCCATGTGTATGTTATACTGCAATAAAAAATTCAAAAGAGCAGAAAGAGTTGCATAAGAGCAGATTTCTGTCCTCTTTCCCTCCTATTCAGATGTGGGTGATTTGTGTTCCTGACTTTGAGAAACACTGCCCAGAGCAATCCAGGGGCTATACAATCAGGAAAAATTGATGACTAAGCTTCATCTACCCAACATATTCATAGACATGGATAGGTAAAACTAAACAAGTTATAATGCCTAGTGCAGGGTGAACTGTGTTCTAGGTGATATATAAATACATTCTTCTAGTCTTCATAACATCCCTGAGAGGGGTTATGAAGGTAACATCCCAATATTATCTCTACTGTACAGATGAGGCAAATGGCATCCATAGAGTAGAGTTGAGAAGCCATGTCAGGTCTAGGAGACCAAAGCCTATTTTATTTTTACCAGTACCACTGCTGGGTCAGTGTGATGGAGTAAATAAGTCACAGGGACAGCCTGAGGAAGTGAGAGGGGACAGAGAAAGAACATTAGATTCTTTACCAAGGTAGTAGATAGTCATTAAAGGCAGACTGCAAGTAGGGATCTCTGTTCTTTTCAGACTCTTCTGGTAAGTAGATAGAAGTTTCTCAGAGGCAATGCCCTAGGGCCACACCAAAGGAATCTCTTGTCCCTTGGGTCAAGAGATGCTCATGGACCATGTCCCAAACTTGGCTGGACATCAGAAACACCTTGAGAAAATTTGAAACATATAGATTTACTGGATCTACCCTAGAGATCCAGATTTAGTGGGTTTGAGGTGAGGCCTATAAAGCCCTTTTAAAACCATGCTGGGTAATTCTGATGATCAGCTGGGCTTGGGAACCACTACTGCAGTCATCCTGACCACATAAAGAGTCAGAACTGGACTAACCTTGGTAGTAATTCATCACAAGCTAACCGAGGGAAATAAAGGGGCCATTATGAGTGCCTTCAAACTGAATAAAGGTAACCAAGTGTTAGGCCAAGAAACAAAGCAGAATAAAAGGAGACACGGGATCATGAGATGGAAATGTGTGGCTAGTTTAGGCCTGTAAATAAAAGGCCTGCACCTGTTGTGCCCCAGCCATGACACTTAATTAGAGCTCCTCCCCTTAGCCTGTTCACAAAGAAAATATCTAAGGTTTAAATTTTTTTTTTAATTTTACCTTTTAAAAAATTATAATAGTTTTATGGAGTTCCCGTCGTGGCACAGTGGTTAATGAATCCGACTAGGAACGATGAGGTTGCGGGTTTGATCCCTGGCCTCACTCAGTGGGTTAAGGATTTGGTGTTGCCGTGAGCTGTGGTGTGGGTCGCAGACGCAGCTCAGATCCTGTGTTACTGTGGCTCTGGTGTAGGCCAGTGGCCACAGCTTCGATTCGACACCTAGCCTGGGAACCTCCATATGCCATGGGACCAGCTCAAGAAAAGGCAAAAAGACAAAAAAAAAAAAAAAAATATATATATATATATATATATATAATCGTTTTATTATATTTTTTATTATATTTTTTATTGTATTAGTTTTTTACATTATGCTAGGTTTAAAAAGTATTATACAAAGGGAGACAAAAGGTACAAACTTCCACTTATAAAATAAATAAGTCATAGGGATGCCACATACAGCCTAGCAACTACAGATAATAATACTGGAAGGGAGTCCCCTGGTGGTCTAGTGGTTAGGATTTGGTGATTTCACCACTGCAGCCTGGGTGCAATCCTTGGTCTGGGAACTGAGATCCTACATCAAGCCACTGTATGCTGCAGCCAGAAAATAAATAAATAAATAAAAATTTAAAAATAATAATAATATTGGAAAAAACTATGAACAGTAAGCAGGGAGTTCTTTTGTGGTGCAGCAGGTTGAGTCGTTGCTATGGTGCGGGTCTGATCCCTGGCCCGGGAACTTTCACATGCCACAGACACAGCCAGAAAAGAAAAAAAACAAAACAAAAAACAGTAAAGTAATTTAATATCTGTCTTCAATATGAAATACTTGGTCTAGTCTGTTTTTACTTTGGAAGTTTGAGAATTTTGAACACAGCAAAAATGGACTTTACAAAATTTTAGGAGACATTATTGCAAAGGTAGCAAGATCCAAGAACACCCTCCCCAACCCTGACAACCTGATTGGATTATTCCTTTTTTTTTTTTTTTTTTTTTTGTCTTTTTGCCATTTCTTAGGCCACTCCTACAGCATATGGAGGTTCCCAGGATAGGGGTCGAATTGGAGCTGTAGCCACTGGCCTACCCCAGAGCCACAGCAACCCGGAATCTGAGCCGCATCTGCAACCTACACCACAGCTCACAGCAACGCTGGATCCCCAAACCACTGAGCAAGGCCAGGGATGGAACCCACAACCTCAAGGTTCCTAGTCAGATTCATTAACCACTGAGCCACGACGGGAACTTCTGATTGGTTTATTCTATATTTAAACTATGACCTTGAGAAGTTCCCTGGTGGCTTAGCAGGTTAAGGATCCAGCGTTGTCACTGCTGTGGCTCTGGTTACTGCTATGACACGGGTTGGATCCCTAGCCTGGAAACTTTTGTATGCCTCAGGTGCAGCTGAAAAAAAAAAAAAAAAAACAAAACTCTATGAACTTGAACGACCTAGACTTCCATTTGACCCCAGTGCTCAGTGGTGAAAGTACAGAGGTGATTATGTACAGTCAATAACTTCCCTATCTCATCGGTTAACCAGAATAAACAGCTAAAACTGCTAAGTGATAAAGTGCTTTTTTTTTTTTTTATTGCAGAGTTAATAACTTACTCTAAAGTAGACTTTAATTACTGGACCTTGCTAACAACTGGCATATGAATTAATTATCTTAAATCACTGCCAAGTTTAATCCCCATACAAGTTTAAAGGAGAACTTCACAGCACTCAAAACAAGAGGAAATATTAATGATGTAAATGATTAAGCACGATTAAATCTATTATTCATCATTATAAATGAGAACAAAATAGAGTGAACCATAAAATAAGCCCAGAACTGGAGCTAATCAGGTTTATGAAAACCATCTCCACCTTAAACATATTCTCATCTTAAATCCCTGTCTCATTTGAGGAAACACTTGTTCCTCATTTTAAGATGAGAGTCCATGTTTTATTTCTTTCAAATGTGGAAGTGGGGTAAAGGGATCTTTTAGCCAAGAAATACATTCTAGGCCTAAACATTACACAGATGATCAATCACCATGAATTTTATTAAAAAGCTAGTATCATTCTTCCGGATTAAAAAAAAAAAAAGACTAAAAAGGGGAAAACTAGAACATATACCCAGAGATTAAGGCGATCCTTTGTGTAACCTCATTTCCCCAGTTTATTTAGATTTCTGTTTCTTGCCTGAGTGAAATGCCTCTAATGGGAAAGAATGGTTTTAGCTGCAAGTAGAATTTTCTAATGGTTCTAGGAGAAAAAAACACCTGTTGAAATGCTTCCATTCTGAACCATGTGATTTAAAAGTGTCATAGTAACCTTTATTTATCCCTTTAGAAAAGAAAGAAATTATAGATATTAGAAAAAAAAAAGGTATTTTTAAAACTCTTACACCCTCACACTCATGGTTGGTTGGTTTTGTTGTGTTTTGTTTTATTTTTATGGTCAGTTGATTTTTTTAATGATTTTAATTTTTTTGATTATAGTGGGTTTACAGTGTTCTGTCAATTTCTACTGTACAGCAAAGTGACCCAGTCACACATATATATACATTTTTTTCTCACATCCTCCATCATGTTCCATCATAAGTGACTAGATATAGTTCCCTGTTCTATACAGCAGGATCTCATTGCTTATCCACTCCAAAAGCAATAGTTTGCATCTATTAACTCCCAGTCCATCCCACTCCCTCCCCCTCCCCCTGGGCAAACACAAGTCTGTTCTCCATGTCCATGATTTTCTTTTCTGTGGAAAGGTTCATTTGTGCCCTATATTAGATTCCAGATATAAGTGATATCATATGGTATTTGTCTTTCTCTTTCTGACTTATTTCACTTAATATGAGCACCTCTAGTTCCATCTATGTTGCTGCAAATGGCATTATTTTGTTCTTTTTTATGGCTGAGTAGTATTCCATTGTGTATATACACCACATCTTCTTAATCCATTCATCTGGTGATGGACATTTAGGTTGTTTCCATGTCTTGGGTATTGTGAATAGTGCTGCAATGAACACAGGGGTGCATGTATCTTTTTCAAGGAAAGTTTTGTCCAGATATATGCCCAAGAGTGGGATTACTGGGTCATATGGTAGTTCTATATTTAGTTTTCTGAAGTACTTCCATACTGTTTTCCATAGTGATTGTACCAATTTACATTCCCCCCAACAGTGAAGGAGGGTACCCTTTTCTCCACACCCTTTCCAGCATTTGTTATTTGTTGACTTGTTAATGATGGCCATTCTGACTGGTGTGAGGTGGTACCTCACAGTAGTTTTGATTTGCATTTCTCTAATAATCAGTGATTTTTTTTCTTTTTTTCTTTTGTCTTTTTAGGGGCACACTTGTGATATATGGAGGTTCCCAGGCTAGGGGTCAAATCAGAGCTGTAGCCACCATCCTTCGCCACAGCCACAGCAATGCATAATCCTAGCCACATCTGTGACCCACACCACAACTCAATGCAATGCTGGATCCTTAACCCATTGAGCGAGGCCAGGGATTGAACCTGAGTCCTCATGGTTGCTACTTAGGTTTGTTACGCATTGAGTCACAACAGGAATGCCTAATAATGAGTGATGTTGGGCATTTTTTCATGTTTGTTTATCTTTTTTGGAGAAATGTCTTTTCCCCTATTCAGGTCTTCTTCCCATTTTTTGACTGGGTTGTTGGTTTTTTTCCTGTTGAGTTGTATAAGTTGTTTGTATATTTTAGACACTGAGCCCTTATCAGTTGCATAGTTTGAAACTATTTTCTCCCATTCCATAGGTTGTCTTTTTTTTTTTTTTTCCCATGGTTTCCTTTGCTGTGCAAAGGTTTGTCAGTTTGATTAGGTCCCATTGGTTTATTTTTGCTTTTATTTCTGTTGCCTTGGGAGAATGACCTAAGAAAACATTTGTATGGTTGATGTCAGAGAATGTTTTGCCTATGTTCTCTTCTAGGAGTTTGATGGTGCCTTGTCTTAAGTCTTTAAACCATTTTGAGTATATTTTTGTGCATGGTGTGAGGATGTGTTCCAGTTTCATTGTTACATGTGGCTGTCCAGTTTTCCCAGCACCACTTATTGAAGAGATTGCCTTTTCCCCATTTTATATTCTTGCCTCCTTTAATGAAGATTAATTGACCATAGGTGTCTGGGTTTGTCAGTTGATTTTGGACAATGATTCTAAGACAACAATGAGGAAAGAATAGTCTTTTCAACAAAAGGTTTGGGACTACTGGATATCATATGTAAAAGGATATAATTAGATCTTTATCTCATACAAAATAAAAAAAAATTAACCCCTCAAAAGCAAAGATTGATAAAAGCTAAAACTATAGAAGTTTAGGAGAAAACATAGGCTGTGACTTTTGTTGTTGTTGATGATGTCTGTACCTGTGGCATATGGAAGTTCCTGAGCTAGGGTTGAATCAGAGCTGCAGCTGCAGGCCTACATCACAGCCATGGCAACCCTGGATCGAAGCCTCATCTGAGACCTATGCCACAACTTGCAGCAACACTGGATCCTTAACCATTGAGCAAGGCTAGGGCTCAAACCCACATTCTTAGGGAGATAGTGTCGGGTTCTTGACCTGCTGAGCCACTATGGGAATTCCAAGTCCGTGACTTTAGTCAATGGTTGGTTTTATAACACTAAAAGCACAAGCAACAAAAGAAAGCAGACAAATTTGACTTTATCAACATTAAAAACAAGGACACCAGCAAGAAATTTTCAGAAGGGGAGAAAAGATATGCAAATCTGTATCTAGGACACAATAAAAAATTTAAAAAGTCAATAATGAAAAGACAACCCAATTTAAAAATGGGCAAAAGATCAGAACAGACATTTTTCCAAAGATGTGCAAATGGCCGATAAGCACATGAAAAGATGTACAACATCATTAGCCTTCAGGAAAATGGCAATCACAATCACAATTATTTCCCTTACACCCACTAGGATGTCCAGAATAAAAAAAAGCAGATAATAACAAGTGTTGGTGTGGGACTGGAGAAACTGGAACCTTTATGCATTGCTAGTGGAAATGTAAAATGGTGCAACCATTTAGGAAAACAGTCTTGTTTTCTCAAAAGGCTAAACATAGTTACCTACCATGTGTACCACCAATTCCCTTTTTAGGTATATAGCACAAGATAAATGAAAATAGTATGTTCACATAAAATCTTTTATACATATGCTCATAGCATCACTATTCATAACATCTAAAAAGTAGAAACAACTCTAATACTATCAATTAATAAATCTGCCTTGTGTCATTTAAGCACCTACTTAATCATAGCTCTCCATTAATCATAGATCTTCTCAAGCCTAGATGGTCTCTTGACCCTTAGAAACTGAGCCTCCCACTTCTCACATTGATATCCCCCAAATAAAGCACTGAGATTGGTCGGCAGATTGTAAACCACTATTGGAAGGTCCTAGCACAGATTCACTCAAAGGGTCATATCTCATTCCGAAATTCAAGATGTAGTAGAAGGCTTGTCTCAAGGTGCAAATGGAATGAGAATAGTGCACTCTGTCTGGCAATCCAGAGGCCATCTCCTCTCCCTTCTCTCAGTTTAATAACCAGATATTTTCAGCTTTACCTGATTCTACTCCTATAATTAAGATCTAATAATGAAAATGAAGGTATAAGGCATGGATTTGCAGGACAGGCCTCAAATTTAACATCATTCAGATTTAATGTATCAGTAAGCACCTGGAACGTAAGAAAAAGATGTAATACATAACATCCACAAAATCACAAGGGATATACTGAAGACATGTTCCAGTGTTTACCTGCTGGGGCTTATATTCAAGGCTGAGCTATGTACCTTGACAGCCACAGTAGGATAAACATTTACAGATTCTTTCTGTGCTTAAATATGGACATTAGTAAAACAAGGAAACATGTTCTTTTTTTTTTTTTTTTTTTTTTTGTCTTTTTAGGGCCACACCTGCAGCATATGGAGGTCCCCAGGCTAGGGGTCGAATCGGAGCTGTAAGCTGTTGGCCTACGCTCAGTTTCTAAGGGTCAATAGCAAGGCCAGAGATCGAACCTGCATCCTCATGGATACTAGTCAGATTCATTTCTGCTGAGCCACAAGGGGAACTCCAAGGAAACATATTCTATCAAATGACATAAAATGATATCAAAAATTAGGGAAAGGGGGAGTTCCTGTCGTGGCACAGTGGAAACAAATCCAACTGGGAACCATGAGGTTGTGAGTTCAATCCCCGGCCTCACTCAGTGGGTTGAGGATCGGCATTGCTGTTAGCTGTGGTGTAGTTCCTAGATGCGGCTCCAATCTGGCACTGCTGTGGCTGTGGTGTAGGCTGAAGCTATAGCTCTGATTAGACCCCTAGCCTGGGAACCTCCATATGCCACTAGTGTGGCCCTAAAAAGACAAAAAAAAAAAAAAAAAAAAAAAAAAAAAATTAGGGAAAGGGCTTAGGCTACCAAAACTTTAGAGAAATCCAAAAAGGATTTTAAATGGATTTTTATTTTTAACCATCCTGGGACACAATTTGGACCTAAATAAATGTCAAATAAACCTAGTATAATAATTTTTGAAGATCTATTCTTCACAACAGACAAATAATACACTGCAAGAACCACGGCTGCCCCTGACATTTGTGGGGCCGAGGGAAAGTACAAATGGAGGTCTAGATCCCATATCTAACTATGTAAAAGTTACAAATAAAATGTTCTATTTTCCTAACTCGATAACCCTATCTTCCTAATGATCCGAAGAACAAGTTTTAATGTGTAATTCTTGAACTTTTTGGAGTCCTGCAATAGGACATAGAGGCATGGGGTTTGCTGGACTCCAGGCTGCAGCTGCCCCTCTTCTCTTCTCTTCCCATCCCTGGCTCTGACCAAGAAAAGCCTCTCATGCAGGAGTGTGGCTGCCCCAGACCACACATCCACACATCCCCTGGCAACCCTCATGCTGAAGAGTGGGTGTACTGTTGGCATGTCTGCCCTTGAGAGGAGAGAACCAGGAAGGAAGTGTAGGCAGGCCTGGAAATTGGGCTTGGAGCACTGGGGCTAGGAAATGCTCCGAAGTGGTCCAAGGTACTCGGAGTGTGGTCTAGAGGGAACTGATGTGAGTTCTGATGGGAGTATTCTCTTGGTCCCAGTCTTTTCATCCTGTGGTGAGGGGCACAGCCAGGGAGGGTCAGAACAGGGCCCTCTAAAAGCTGAAAGGGTATATCAGAGGAGCCCAGAGCATTCTGGAATGTGATAATTAGTCTAAGACACAGAATCCTGGCACATACCTCAGGCCTGCTTTAGCAGGAGGCAGGAGGCCAGATCAAGCTTGTCCAGACAGGGAAGAGGGATCATGCCTCACTTGCCCTGGAGGGTTCAAAGAAGCTTATCAATTCCTGGCTAAGAAAAACAGCCCAACCTGGGAGAGACTGCCCAGATCTGAATGCTGATTTAGTTAATGATTTAAAGGGGCATTCACCTTTTTATTTTATGGGGAAAATATCTAAAAGATTCTGGTGTTACTTTTATCAGGACCATTGAACTCTGTCCTCCTTGCTGTGAGCCCTACCCCTCCCTGCCCTCCACTGTTCTCAGAGCACAAGGGACCCATCAGCCTTCAAGTGTCTTCCTCTTAGCATGTTATGAGTGTTAATGATTTTAGCAATAATCCTGATTACTGCCCTCATCCCTTTGGCCATTCATGGCCTCCTGTTTTCGTATTCCCCATCCCAAATGAAATCTACCATGTATGCACTTTCTGTTTCTGCTTTAAAGCAGAAGATGTTGCTGGGGAAAATTTAGAAATCTGATCCAAACCAATGTCAGCTGACCATTCCAGCTGAGCCCTCACCACCAACAGGCAATCGCTGGATTTTTCAATCAAGATAGATGCCTTCCGGGAGTTCCCATTGCGGCTCAGCAGTAATTAAGCTGACTAGTATCCATGAGGATGTGGGTTTGATCCCTGGCCTCACTCAGTGGGTTAAGGATCTGGCATTGCAGTAAGCTGTGGTGTAGGTTGCAGATGCAGTTTGAATCCCGAGTTGCTGTGGCTGAGGTGTAGGCCAGCAGCTGTAGCTCCAATTTGATCCCTAGCCTGGGAATTTCCACATGCCATGGGTGCGTCCCTAAAAAGACCAAAAAAAAAAAAAAAAAAAAAAAAAAAAAAGATAGATACCTTCCCCCCTCCTTTTCTACATCTTTCCTACTGCCCTCAAGCTACAATGGCACCTCCTGCATGTTGTTCTCATCTTGTAGGATGGAAGAGATCAAGACTCCATAACTTGAGCCTCCTCTTTCTGCGTATTCTCTGCCAAGAAATATTTACACAAGATAATTCCTTTTCTCCTTCCCTCTCATTTCAGAGGGAGAAGGGGACCCTCTCCTTTCTAGGTCTGTTTTCCTCTTAAGTCCTGGAGTCCGTGGATTCCTACTCTCTGCAAACCTACACATGGTTCCCTCTCTATTCTATATCTTCTGTTTCTTAGCATGCTAGTTTTCTTACTTACTCTTCACCATTTCAAAATCTCCTATTTCTTGGCCTCTCTTCTACTCCTCCTCCCAATCTATCAGTGCCTTCCTGGCTCGTTTCTATCACTGTTGAGCCTAGTGCCATTGCCTATCACTTCGAACATTTTTTTTTCATTGCACTGTCAATTTCCTTGGTGCTTGGTCCTTCTGTCCCATCTCCCAGCAAATTACAAGTCTTGGATCAATTGACCACCAATTTTTTCAGCTCTTACCATTAATACCCCACGTTATTAAAGAAAATCACACAATTACGTGGACTAGTGCCAATAGCAATTTTGATCTCTTGCTGGTTATACTCTCAAGAGGTAATAATTCTTCTACTTGCCCTTCTTTGCTTAATCCCCTCTCCTACTTCCCTTGGTAATAAATCTAATCCTATGGCATGCTCAATCCCTACCCTTTTATTCATTATCTTCCAATCATTTCCTTTCTTCTTTCCTTCCTCCCTCTCTTTGTTTCACATTCGCCAATACCTGAGATGTACCTTATATTCTTCTTTCTTTTCTTCTACCCCAATCCAGTCAGTAGCTACATCCTGTAGATCTCCCCTCCCATATATTTCTTAAATTTCACCCTCTCCTTTTAATTTTGTCATTTTCTTAATTCAGGCACTCACCATCTCTGCTGGCCCTTTTCAGTTGTCTCCTAAATGGTATTCACTGATATTAGCCTCATCTCTCTCCAGTTTATCTTGAATAGTTTTCAGGGAAGGGAAGGGTGAGTTGGGGTGGGAGGAGGAGGGACGAGTCAAAAGAGAGGAAGAATCAAATTTGGAAGCCAAAGAGGGACACTGACATGAGAAATGCTTGCACTGATGCAGAATTAACAAGTCGGACCTCTCAGAATTCAGCTTGTCCTGGGTGTGTCACATCCCCAAGACTCCTCCTGGGTCTCTGGAAGGAATGAGTTGGGTCTTGACTCCAGAAAAAAGCAACAGCTGAAGGCTGCTGGCTGGGAGTTCTGGATGGTGTGGAATGGCATAACCCTTGTGACCTTTGTAGACCAATTGCTGGATGATACTCAACATCCTAGCATCCTTGACTCCCTCATATTCTGCACTCAGTGCCTCTCTACCTGTTCATTTTAGGGCTTGGTTTTGATTGTAAACTTAGAGCCCAGGGAAAAGCATTCAGTAACCTTAGAGCACCAGGAGATGTTTTGGGAAAAACAGCCTGACTCACCATAGCATTAACTATTAACCCAACGAATATCAAAGGGTACTCCTTCAAGGAAAGATGTGGTGTTTAGAGTAATTTCTTGGAATGTGTGCTTTCATTAATGGGGGGGATTTATAAAGGACTTTTGTCATTGCAAATCAGTTTTTCTTAAATATGAATCATAGTCCACTTGGCTTCAGTTTGGTTTATTTATGCACTATATTTATTTTCACTCCTTATGATGAGGTTTTGTTTGTTTAAAACGCACAGGTCACATTTTAGCTTCTGTCCAGTTCACTACACATGAACAATTTACTGCTCTGGAGGACTCTCCAGCCCTTGAAATGCCATACATTGAGGGCTTTATCTTCCTTACATTTTCTCTGTCAGTGGATTTTGTTATGAACATCTTGCTGGTAAACCCCATTTTATTGTTTAACAAAGAAATTCAACGCCACATGAAAATGAAAGTTTTAAGAAGATCCTAGTGGGGCTTTGTCATAAGGTATTAAGGACTTCAGAGTCCATTCCACTCCTTTTCTCTTGCATTATTAATCAACCATACCTTGTAAGCTTTTAACAAAGTGTTACCTTCATGCTAGCTTCCTAAGCTCTAAGCTTCAGTGCAGCATCTGGTAACATGGCGATCATTTTACAGCACATTCAATACTGACCTGGTTGACAAAAGGGTCAGTACTTAGCATTATTACCTATCTTAAATTAATCCAATACTTATGGTAAACCAAGTGGCTTGGAGTTTGGCTGTATCAGATGCCCAGTGTACTAACACTTACATGGCACTGAATGTGCATGATCTGTGTGGTGTAAGAACATCAATGACATTATCTTTAAGGTACAGAAAACACAACTAACATGAGAGAGATGCCACTAAATGGTCAGTTTCTGTACTCACTGATATCTGTTTGTGATCAATTCGTTCTATTCCCATATACCTGATTAAATCTATTTGAAAAATTTAAGTGTCAACCATCACACCTCAGGTTCTGCTTCTTTTACAAAAAGGAAGGGTGATCTGAGGGTGGGCTATTGAAAGCTGTTAGCTGTAGCTGAGGCCAGCCTGCTCTGAGGTTTTCTGGCATTTTTTCATCTGTGCTGCCATCTAGAGAGGAGAAAGAGAAACAGAAATAAACTGCACATCCAAAATGGAGTTGGGGGAAAATGGACACTGTATACTTGATTTGTGGAAAACTGTAAGAAACATCAGTGCTTTGATGTTGAAAATTTTGTCCCCCACCCCCATCCCTCCCAGATACAAAACAGAATATGGATATCTGTTATCAGGTTTTATGACAGGCATTCCTAGGGAGCCATTTCCTGGATTCAGATTGAACAATTCTTACATAAGTAAATTTAATCTTATTAATCTTCTTGGACCTCTGAACGGCTGTCATTTTTCCATAGTTAAGACATTGCTGGAAATGCACATATTCTCAGTTTTGCAAGAATGGAGATGAAAAGGCAGTCTTTTGTGTGTATGTGTTAACAAGATAAAGGGGCTCTTTGAGACTGAAGGGAAGTTTCCTGAGGTCAGTGTATTCCACAGAACCTATTAGTTCTGTAGGATGTTTATAGGTGAAACATCAGTCACATAAATTTGGGGAATGCTAGGTCAAACAATTTAAAACAGTTTTCTTTATGAGAGTCAGGATTTCTAATAGTCTTATTTATTAATTTATTTATTTATACTTATTTATTAAAGTATAGTTGATTTACAACATTTTGTTAAGCTCTGTTGTACAGCAAAGTACAACAATAGTCTTTAATTTACTAATGTGCACTATAAACTTGTGAGAGAGGAAAACGCTGGGCAAAATTTCCCAAACTTATTTGATTTTGAAACCCTGGTCTTTTAAAAGGCCTGGTGCTGTATAGAGCAAGCTTTAGGAAATATTACAATAGGAAAAGAACTTGGCCTGCTGCGTACATACCACGTGCAAACATGCCAGTCCTCCCTTCCTCTAGCAGGAATGTTATAAGAATGGAATTTGTTTGGTAATTGCTATTTGTAGGTACAACAAAGTGTACCTGCAACTTAGGCCAGATTTTCTCTCTTGGCTTACGTATCAAATAGCATATAATAATAAATGGTCTTTTTACTTAGCACACATTTTGTGTGCTCTAATTCCTTGCAAAGTACCATTGGGCAGAGAAGACAAGGAGAGTAAAACATGATTCTTGCCTTTGTCAAACCATTAAATAGGTGAAGTGATCATGTTAGAGACAGTATACTAGAAGATACCTTAAATAATGGTCATACCAGGTTTACTCATCATGACTTAAATAACAGGCTTTGTTTCTATGGAAGAAGGCCATGTTCACCCATGGATAGAAAATAGCCTTAAAGAAATGCTTTTGGGAGTTCCTGTCATGGCTCAGTGGTTAATGAATCCGACTAGGAACGATGAGGTTTCGGTTTGATCCCTGGCCTCACTCAGTGGGATAAGGATCTGGAGTTGCCGTGAGCTCTGGTGTAGGTCGCAGACTTGGCTCAGACCCTGTGTTGCTGTGGCTCTGGCATAGGCTACACCTCTGATTAGACCCCTAGCCTGGGAACCTCCATATGCCATAGGTGCAGCCCTAGAAAAGACAAAAAAAAAGAAAAAGAAAAAGAAATGATTTTGTAGTAGCATCCATTGTTAGATGATTTCACCTTATATTTTAAAAAATTACAATGTCAATGGCCATGAATATTTTTCTGTGTTAATTCTGGAAAATGACATTCTTTGTGAAACTGAGTGAGCAATATTAATGCTTCTCTTTTGATAATTTATCTGCGTTTTAGGAAAAAGAATATGTAATCCATGCTTTTGACTCAAGCAGTAATGACTCTATGTAGGAATTGACAAGGATAGTGATAAAACATCATCCCTTACAAAGGATACATATTATTTACATTTTATAGAAGCAACTGGAGCTTAGAGAAGTGAATCAGTTTGTCTAATAGCTTATAAATGGTGGGATTTGGATTTAATTCCAGTCCGGTCTGGTTCCAAATCGTTATTATTTATTTCCTTTATGGTGGGGGCAGGGTAATCTGAGAAAATGTTTGCATACTACCTGATTTCCATTATTTCAAAATATGGCTTACCAAATGATGGCGTTCCTGTCGTGGCTCAGTGGTTAACGAATCTGACTAGGAGCCATGAGGTTGTGGGTTTGATCCCTGGCCTTGCTCAGTGGGTTAAGGGTCCGGCATTGCCGTGAGCTGTGGTGTAGGTTGCAGTTGCGGCTCGGATCCCACGTTGCTGTGTCTCTGGCATAGGATGGTGGCTACAGCTCTGACTGGACCCCTAGCCTGGGAACCTCCATATGCCGAGGGAGCGGCCCAAGAAATGGCAAAAAGACAAAACAAAACAAAAATCAAAATATGGCTTACCAAATGAAATGTGAATAACAGTTTTCCTGGGATTTAGAGAAACACATACACACATACGTAGGAGACTATAACCTTTATGAGAGCAGAAACCATGGGACCATATCTGTTCTCTTTACCATACTAAACCCAGTGCTTAGTACAGGCCCTGCATGTAGGTCCTCAATGATTTGCTCAGTGAAGTACATATACAAATGATAATGTTTGGGATTATGTGGTAAGCACACATAAACATCTTCAATATTCTATTGCCATTTTTTTGCAATAGAATTCACAGTTACAAATCTGTAAAGTCTTCTCTCTTCATGTAATGGTCTGAACCTCATCAAGGGCATGTTCTACATTTGCAAAAGTATTTTCTAGTCAAATCTCAAGAATTAATCACATTGTGAGTCAATTTGTGGATGACTGAAAACCCTCCCATGCATGGTTGTTTGGTCATTCTCTGCAAATGTATTGCTGAAAATGTGTTAAAAGGAGCAGGCTTGAAAGAAAACTAGACTTGAAGGCAAAGACTAAATATTTTTTATATTTGTATTCTTAGCACTCTGCTTCATAACATGTGCAGGTTTATGTTGAAAAAGGAGGAAGAAAGAAAGGGGAAGGGAGGGAGAAAAAATGAGAGTTAGGAATTTTGGATTTTGGTCTTTGGTTGGCTATGTAAACTTGGGCCAATAATTTCTATCTTTGTCTCTCAGTTTCCTTATCTGGAGCCAGAGATGTTGACCTTCTTGATCATTAAGGCCCCTCCAGATTTTAATTGCCTGTGGAAAAGACTGGAGTTTTCTTGGTATAAACAAGACCGTGTTTCTTTGGGTCCACTAGGGGGAACTGTAGTATTAGTACAGTGGCCACTGTCTTTCAATTTATCCAATTCTGTTGGCTTTTTTTTTTTTTTTTTTTTTCCTGAATTTACTCCTCTGAAAAACATTCCTTAATTTTAATTGTAGGACTCAAATTTATACTGCAAAGTATAAGATTTAACTCTGTAATGGAAGCTGGATAAACCTAGGAAGAATTTAGCTCAAGGATTCATATAACTTAGCAGGGAAATTAGAATCATTGAACTATTTGCGTAGAAAGATTAGGAGATGTTAAGATTTGCTTGGGTCAAAGAGGGGATCTTGAAACTCTTTTAAAGGAAAACAAAGTGGAATAAATTCCATCTACCCTAACAACAAAAACATGAAAATATATGTGCCTGGGGGTTTGGGATTGGCATATGCACACTGTGGTACATGGAATGACTAGCCAAAAGGGACCTGCTATATAGCACAGGGAACTCTACCCAATATTTTTGATAATCCCTGTGGGAAAAGAATCTGAAAAAGAATGGATGTGCAAACATGCATAACTGAATCACTTTGTTGTATGGAAGAAATTATCACAACGTTATAGATCAACTATAATTCAATAAAACTTTAAAAGACATGTGCCAAATCTACATGATGACAACTTATAACTACCCAGGAGTATAAAGGATGGGTTAAATAAGTAGAGAGCTATACCATGTTCTTGGACAAGAAGACTTATCACTGTAAAAACGTGAATTTATTCCATCAAAGTATTCATAAAATATAATAAAATTCTAATAAAATCCCAATTAGATATTCTTGGAATCTTGATAAGAGTTCTGAAATTCATTGAGAAAAACTAAGCTGAGAAGAGCCAAGAAAAAATTTTTAACCCTTTGAGAGGAAAGGGGATTTGAATTATCTGACTTTAAAAGGCTGATATTAAAACAATATCATAGTGGCAACAAAATAAACAGACCATTAAATGGAATAGCAAGTCCAAAATAAACTCAAGTATGGTGGGATGTGTGTGTGTGTGTGTGTGTGTGTGTGTGTGTATGTGTCTATTTTGGTTACCTAGCATATGAATGCTTTTCCCCGTATGAAAACTGATGAAGAGTAGATCCTCCTTCTTCTAAACCATAAAGGCATCAGCATATGACTGATTCGGTTTGTCAAAATCAGATTTGTCCAGTGAGATTCTGACACTGAATCCAGAAGGGGTGATGCAAAGGTGCAGGGACTGGCAAGTTATTTATAGCATCAATAGTGATGCCAATAATCCAGGAGAAACGAATGTCTGGTGGTAGCAGTATCACTGGAAGCATTCTGCCTGGACTCTTTCTATAATACGTCTTGGCCAAGTTCTGGCAGCATTCTAACCAGACTGTTTCTACAGAGGTTCTTGGATGAGTTTTCTGCTGTCAGCCTCTTTTGGCTCCTGTTTCCTGATCTTGGTTTTTAACTTTTCCATAGATTTTGTGAGCCATTTGGTATCCTTCCTAAAAATTCCATTCTGTTTAAGCTGCTTAGAGTTGGTAGCTAGCAACTAGGAATCCTGACTTGTACAGAAACGGGTAATGAGGAGTTGATTATAGACAACAGACTCTTAGGAAAATTAGAAAAATCTAGTTATCCAGACTCATTATGTTTGAAGGTAATAAAAATCCAATTAATATTCAAAGATGGGATGCTGGAAGCCCATGGCCCGTTACAGTGGAACAGCTAAAGAAATTAATGCCTTTGATTATTAGGACTAAGGTGGGTATTAAAGACAAGACCATGGAGGACCTATTTGTTGTTGCCATAGAGCAATGTGAGGGGTATGATGAATTCAAGAGCTGTGCGCTAAGGTTAGTTGCTTCAGTTGAAGAGACCAACAAATGAAAATCTCTAGATTATCATCTTAAAACATGAACCAAAACCTAAATTGGTTCAGGTGAAATTTTTTTTTTGTCTTTTTGCTATTTCTTTGGGCCGCTCCCACGGCATATGGAGGTTCCCAGGCTAGGGGTTGAATCGGAGCTGTAGCTGCCAAACCTACGCCAGAGCCACAGCAGCGCGGGATCCGAGCCGCGTCTGCAACCTACACCACAGCTCACGGCAACGCCGGATCGTTAACCCACTGAGCAAGGGCAGGGACCGAACCCGCAACCTCATGGTTCCTAGTCGGATTCGTCAACCACTGCGCCACGACGGGAACTCCTTTTTTTTTTTTTTTTTTTTTTTTCAGGTGAAATTTTTAAAAGAAACTTACAGCCCTAGAATTGAGAGCTATAAACCAATATTTGTTCTTACTGATTGCTGACTTGCATTCACCTTGAATTCGCCTCCTTACTTGGGGTCTTACAAGAACATACATTAAGGTGCTAATTCAGAAAGAGTTACAGCTTTGGAGGAGATCAAGATGATGGAGTAGGAGGACGTGGAGCTTACTCCTCCCCATGAACATATTAAAAACACACCTACATGTGGAGTAATTCTCACTGAAAACAAACTGGAGACAGGCAGAAAGGCTCTTTTATAACCAAGGCTGTAGAGAAAGATCCAGACGGAGTTCAGTAATAAAGGTAGAGAAGTGATGGTGTAGGGATCTGAACCCCTAGGAAGGGACACTGAAGAGGAGGGGGATATCACAGGATCAGAGATCCTCCTAGGAGAGTGAGTGCTTTGAAACACATATTAGTCACCCTAGCTCTGAGGTCTGATACTGGGAAGATAAGTCCCCTTAGCTGGTTTGAAAGCCAGGGGGACTAACAGGAGGACTGTAAGAAACCTAGACTCCACTAGTAAAGAGCCGCACAAACTTGCTTACTCTCAGGAACAAGGTAGAAGAAACAGATTGAAGCTGCCTGGAATTCTGGCCAGTTTCCCATGACAGACCTGGCATGTGCCCCAGCGTGCACCCCAGCCCATGCCAAGCACCTGCTCTGGGCCCTCTAGCTCTGGTGCAGCTCCCCAGCAGGGCAAAGGTTGCCATTGCCAAGCAGTGTGTATAGCTGTGGGGGATGGAGGGAGCTCAGACCTGCAATTGCATCTGAATGGGCTGCCATTACTGGCATTCACAAAGGCAGCAGATTGGGAACTATTTGAAATGCTGACGTGTCAAGACCACCTTGGTTCATATTCTGGTGCACACCAAGCACCACGCTGCCCCCTCTTATTCTGGTGCACCTCCCCACAAGGGAGCCAAACAAGGTAGGAAAAGTCATTGCTGGTGCTCACAGAGGCAGCATTTTGGGAGAAGTCTGGAACTCTGACTTGTACACTAGGACCACACCCATGAATGTCCCAGCCCACACTGGGCACCAGCTCTAGCCCTTCTTGCTTCAGTGCTGCTCTCCTTTGGGGTGAAGGTAACAATGTGGGGAGAGGTGAGAGTTCACGCTCAGAGGGAACAGAACTAGCTCAGACCTAAACTGCAGGGTTTCTGCTCTAGCACGTTGGGACCTGCCCCTGCCCCTTTAGGGCAATGTCAGCCACTAAACATAGGAAAAGCTCATACCTGGCTCTGGCTCTAGCTCTTCCACCTCCAGCTTAACCTGCGATGAAGGGGACAGCTGCCAGCACACTCTGTGGGGAAAGCTAACTCATGATCACATCAGATTCAACTCTCCCACAAAAGCCACTGGGCACAGAGACTGCATAGAGAGTATCTCACACCAGGATACCCCTTCAAGACTACAACAGATAACTGTTTCACTTAATTTCATAGAGACAAAGTTAAGCAAAATGAGAAGACAGAGGAATTTGTTTCAAATGAAAGAAAAAAAAAAAAAAAAACCACTCTGAAGAAACAACTAATGGTGGAGTTCTCTGGTGGCCTAGTGGTTAAAGATTGGGCACTGTTATTGTTGTGGCTCGAGTTTGATCCCTGGCCTAGTAACTTCTGCATGCCATGGGAGTGGGGAAAAAAAAAAAAAAAAAAAAAAAAAACTAATGAAACAGAGATAAATAATTGCCAGATAAAGCGTTCTAAGGATTAGTAATAAGAACCCTAACTGAATCAGGGAAAATAATATATAAACACAGTGATAATTTTAACAAGAAACAAGAAAATATTTTAAAAAGCAAGCAAACAAATCAGAGCTGCAGAAAACAATAACTGAAATGAAAAACACACTAGAAGGAATTAACAACAGGTTAGGAGATAGAGAAGAACATATAGGTGGTCTGGAAGATAGAATAATGGAAATCACAAAACAGAACAGTGAAAAGAAAAACAAATTTAAGAATGAGAACAGTTTAAGGGAATTCCAGGACAATATCAAGCATACTAACATTCACATTACAGGGGTCTCAGAAAGAAAAGAGAGAAAGTAAAAGGATCAAAAATGTATTTGATGAAATTATGGCTGGAAATTCCCTAAACTTGAAGAAGGAAACAGATATCTGGTATAGGAAGTGCAGCGAGTCCAAAACAAAATGAACCCAAAGAGACTCACACTAAGCATAAAATAATTAAAATGGTAGAAGTTAAAGAGAGAATTCTAAAAACAGTAAGAAAAAAATAAAGAGTCACATAAAAGGGGATCCCCATAAGCCTATCAGATGATTTTTCTGCAGAAACTTTGCAGTCCAGAAGAGAATAGCATGATATATTTAAAATGTTGAAAGAAAAAAACCTACAACCTAGTACATTCTATCCAGCAAAACTATCATTCAGAATTGAAGGAGAGACGAAGAATTCAGACAAGCCCAAAATGGAAGAGTTAATTAATACTAAACAGATCCTAAAAGAATTGTTAAATGGTATTTTCTAAGTGGAAAAGGGTACGAGAAGTAAGAATTTATAGGAAAGGAAAAGTTCCACTAGTAAAGGCACACAAATAGTAAAAGCTGTTGAATAACCACTTAAAGAAGCTAGTTCGAAGATTAAAAGACAAAAATTGTAAAATCAGCTATAACTTCACTAAACCGTTAAGGGATAAGCATGAATATGTAAAATATGACATCAAAAACACAAAATGTTGGAGAGGAGTGAAAGACATAGGTCTTTTAGAATGTATTTGAACTTACCTGATTATCAGTTTATAACAAGTAGATATAGTTATAGGTCAACATACATAGACGTGGGTACAAATCAAAAACCTACAATGGATCCACAAAAACTAGAGAGAAACATGCCACAAAAGAAAATCATCAAACCAAAAGGGAGGAAATTAAAAGGAGAAGAAAAGAGAAGAACCATAAAATCAACCAGAAAACAAGTGACAAAATGGCAGTAAATACATACCTATCAATAGTCACTTTAAATGTCAATGGACTAAATGTTTCAATCAAAAGACACAAGATGGATGATTGGCTTAAAAAACAAGATCTTTCATGTGCTGCTCACAAGAGACTCATCTCAGAGCTAAAGACATACACAGACTGAAAGTGAGGGGATAGAAAAAAGATATTTCATACAAATAGAAATAACAGGGAAGCTGAGGTAGCACTACTTCTATCAGACAAAATAGACTTTATACCAAAGTCTATAACAAAAGACAAAGTATGGCATTATATAACAATAAAGGGATCAATTCAGAAAAGGATATAACGTTTGTTAACAAATATGTATCTAATATAGGAGCACTTGAATATATCAAGCAAATATTAATAGATTCAAAGGGAGAAACTGACAAAAAGACAATAATATCAGGAGACTTTAACACCCCACTTACATCAATTACGGATCATCTACAAATCAACAAGGAAACAGTAGTCTTACATGACACTTTAGACCAGTTGGACTTAAATGATATCTAGAAGACACTCCATCCAAAAACACATTCAGAACACACATTCTTTTCCAGTGCACATGGAATGCTCTCCAGGACAGATCTACAAAACAAGGCAGAGCTACAGAACAGGCTACAAAACAAGTCTCAGTACATTTAAGAAGACAGATATTATATCAAGCATTTTCCCCAACGACCATAATATGAACCTAGAAATCAATTGTAGGAAGGAAAATGGGAAAAACACAAACACATGGAGATAAATAACATGCCACCAAAAAGTCAATGGGTCAATGGAAGAATCAAATCGGAAATTACTACTTTGAGAAAAATGCAAATAAAACCACAAATGTCCAAAAATCTATTGGATGCAGCAAAAGAAGTTCTAAGAGGCAAGTTGAATTAGTAATGGAAACATTACTAAGAAAATTCTCAAATAAACAACCATTTACCATCTAAAGGAATTAGAAAGAGAACAGGAGTTTCCACCATGGTGCAGCGGATTAGGAATCCGACTGCAGTGGCGTGGGTCACTGTGGAGGAAGGGGTTTGAAGTAGTGAAACTGAATCAGTAATCAAAAAATTCCATCAAACAAAAGTCCAGGACTAGATGGCTTCACAGGGAAATTCTACCAAATACATAATGAAGAGCTAATTCCTAACCTTTTCAAACTATTCCAAAAGAGGAGAGAACACTCCCAAATTTATTCTATGACACCACCATTACCCTGATACCAAAACAAGACAAAGACACTGCAAAAAAAAGAAAATTACCCGCCAATATCTTTGATGACTATAGTTCCAAAATCTTCAACAAAATATTAACAAACCAAATTCAATAATATATAAAAAGCACCATACAATATGATCAAGTAGGACTTAATACTAGGGATGCAAGAATGCTTCAACATCTGCAAATCAATCAATGTGAACCATATTAACAAAAATCAGAATAACATTACATGATCATTTCAACAGACACAGAAAACTCATTTGACAAAATTCAGCATCCATACATGATAAAAATTCTCATCAAAGTTGGTATAGAGGAGATATATCTCAACATAATTAAGACCATATATGACAAAACCACAGACAATGTCATACTCCATGGTGAATAGCTAAAAGCTTTTTCTCTAAGATCAGGAATAAGACAAGAATGCCTATTCTGACCACTTCTATTTAACATACATAGTATTAGAAGGAATGCTAATCAAGAATCAGACAAAAGAAAAAAGATAAAAAAGAAACAAAAGGTATCCAAATTGGAAAGGGAGAAGTTAATGTTTTCATAAAAAAAGAAATTTACTTGGAATGATAAAATTTGTGTGTGTGTATGTATTCCATAGCAATGAAAGGGATCATATTATTTCTGTAATATGTTATATTAACATATTTTAATATATTGGTATACATTTTTAATTGTTATATTAATAATTTGTACCATGTTTAGCTATATTCTCTTTTCCTTCATGCCAGATTCCCCACACTCCCAAGTCAGGCCTAAAGTTAGATCAGAACTTCGGTAATCAGTCATTCTTTTCCTAATCCCCATATGCGGAAACTGTGCAAGATGTGACTTGAGGGGGGTCACACCCTAGGCTTTCTCACTCCCTTCCTAGAACCTTGTATTCAGCTTTAAAGAGAGCCACCAGGCAAGGACACTAGGAAGCTATACAAGGAAAGAGGAAACATGTAATCAGCTAGAAAGAAAAGGAAGATGAGTGAATATGGGCTAACTGTACTGAGTCAGGAAAGCATATTGATACAAGTTCCCCAGGCCTTCCTGTTTTGGGTGGAGATGAAATCATTCTTTAGAGTGCATGTTAGCTTCAAGCAAGTTTGAGGCTCTTATTTGCTGGAACAAAACCCAGTACTAGGGCTTAGGCCTTGTGGTCTCCCAGTAAATATTCGTCGAATTGAAGCAAAGCAAAGTGGCTTCCCAAGATCTTGAGGGTTATAAATTCTCAGCACAATTTATAGGGTCTCCAACTCCTATCGTTTCATTATGTAAAGAAACAAATAGGGAACAGATAGGGGCTTGGTTACTACTGCAGAAAAAGGAACTTTGTGGCATATGAAGTAAGTTCTGGACCAGGAGTTTTAGTAATAACCAGCTGACTCCTGACAAGTCTCTGCCTCTGTTTCATGTTTTAAAATAAGGGGATTATTTAAAATGGGCTTTGGGTGTAATTTTACGTTTACTGTTGTATGGGAAGTAAGGCCCAAAACCTTACATAAATTTTGTGGGGGAAAGAAAAGAGAACTAAAGGCAATTAAGGAGTCTCCTCTGCTCTATTTAAATCTTAAAACTGAGACGAGTTCCAAATGTGGATTCCTCTCTCTGGGCTTCTGACTAGGAAGTGATTCCTATCATGTTTTAATTCACATCAGCAGCTGTTATTGTCTAAAATGAGTATCCCCCTTCACTAAAGTCCTCAGTTTCCCAGCAACTTTCTTCACAACATAGGAAACCCAGCAGCCTTGCCAAGGACTTGGTTTTTACCAAAGATTCTTCAACCCCAGCTTCCTAGGGTCCTTACCCAGGGTGGCTAAGCCTAAAGCCTCCTTTCCAGGCCCTTTAGTCTTTCACAGATAAGGAAAAAGTTATTATTTTTTAAACCCTAGAAATAAATATAATTTAAAACTTCTAATGAATTCTCTTCTCTCCATATGGCACTGAGGGTAGGTATGGAGAGGCTGGCCATGGTCTCCATGCATATCTGCCCTTGCAAACAGTGGCCTCTACAGTTAGTGAAGCTCACTGGGCTTTGGGCTACATGTCACAGGGAACTGAGGCCTGGCAAGCTTCACTGTTTCAAAAGGGGTGGGAACAACTGTTGGACCCCCTGAATGGTTTTTTTTTTTAAGTTTTTTTTTTTTTATTACAGTTGATTTACATTTCTGTCAATTCTCTTAATGTTTTAACCAAGATAGAAATTAAGGGCCAGTAGTAACATCTTATCATAATCTTAACTGATGTGAAACACTCATGGGCAAGTTCATTATCTTTTCTTGAAACTCAGATCAGAGGAGTCGGCAAGCATATTCTCAAGGAGAGATTTTTAACAGAGCACCTTTAGATAAAACATAATTATCAATAAACAAAATTTCAACAAAGGACCATTAGACACTGCACAATTCTCCTTCCTTATAAAAGATACTCAAGCTACTTCTTCGAAGGGCCTTAAAAGTCTTGCTTAAGAACAGTAGACAATAGTCATAGTCTCCTGATTTCATTAGTTGGAAAAAAATTGTGATTTCTGGGAATCTTTGGTCACAGCTCTTTTCAAAGTATCCTGTAGCAAGTGTTGACACAGAAACATGAAACACTTCTAGTAGACACAAAGTTAAGGAAATAAAAAAAGTATTACGTTGGTGTTACTTGGATCACTTTGAGGGCTAGGCTCAGGCCAATCGGAGTCTAGTTAAACAGCAATGTACTAGCTTGTGTTTCTCCAATAGGGTTTCCAAGGCAGTTCTGCAGATTTTCTGGTTTGTCAATAACAACTGCCTTTGCCTTGGCAACTAATAATTAACACAGACCTGAAATCCTGAAGACATATTCACCTTACTTGGATGAAGTTCTCTTGTCAGGTTCAGAATGGGTACTGGGCACCCAACCAGTTTCCATAAAGAATGATCTAGAGCAGTTATGTCCAAAATGATTTCCATTAGCCACATGAGGCTATTTTAATTAAACTTAAAAAAAATTAAAAATTCCATTTCTGAATCTGAAATGCCATATTTCATGTGCTCACATGGGGCTAGTGGCTACCTATTGGACAATGCTGTTATAGAGCATTTCCAGCATCATAGAAATTCTGTTGGAAAGCGTTGATTTAGAAGAGTCATTTATCTGTAAATGTTTCCATTACTAATTCAACTTCTAATTTGTTTAAATTGAGACATCTCCCCAAATTCTTTCAGGCTCACTAAAAAAGCAGAAAAAAAGCAAGCAATCTTCTCTTTATCTCTTGAAATGATTCTTTGATATTACATTTCTGTAAAGGCCTGTCATAACTGGGGTGGTCTTTCTGTAAATTGTTAAAAAGTTAAAACCATGTTTAAAAGTAGCTTCAAATGGGGAGGACTGGGGGAAGAAAAGTCCTTATTAGTGAAGTTTAGGGACTGACCCATATTAAAGACATAATCTACATTGCTCCCAAATTTGAAAGACTCCTGGACAAAGGCTCCTCATATCTGAATTTAGGGAACTGAAGAAGGTTGTCTTGCTTCTAAATATACCATCTCCACCTACTCATTTGATATATGAAATTCCTTCGACAGGGGAAAAATCCTTTTACTAAGCAATTATATAGAAAAATTTAGTAAAATATCCTTGGGAGAAACATGCTAAGCTATAAATGACTCATACTTATGACTTTCCAATAAGTTTTCATAAGACATGGAAGAGAAAATTCAAAGTTGGTGAATTCTAGATTAAGGTGGGCTGGTTGAGGAGAGAATAATCAGAATCAGAAGGAGAAAGATTTGGATATATTTTTACTACCCTATTTTGTGAAAACTTGGCTTTTGTTATTTAGGGAATATAAAATGACAACTGAATTGACAGAATACTCTGTCTGATTTCTGCTTGCTTTGAAAGTGGGGTTCTTCTATATTCTCAATAAATATACTGATTGTTCTTAGCATGAGAATGGTCACTATTGGTTTAGGGTGGTATCTTAAAGATGTATTTGATTTTTGGTGACACCGTATTAAAGAATTTCAGGGAGTTCCCTTTGTGGCTCAATGGAAATGAATCTGACTAGCATCCATGAGGACACGGGTTCGATCCCTGGCCTCGTTCAGAGGGTTAAGGATCTGGCATTGTTGTGGCTATGGTGTAGGCTGGCAGTTACAGGTCCAATTTGACCCCTGGGAGCCTGGGAGCATCCATATGCCACAGGTGTGCACCCCCCCCCCCCCGAAAAAAAAAAGACAAAAAAAAAAAAAAAAGAATTTCAGAGTCTGAGGAACTTTGAGTAGTATCTTGTCCACTCCTCTAAACCAGTAATTTGCAAATTATCTTCTTTTAAATTTTAGGGGGCATCCCATGGATATAAGAGAATTTTTGCCTGAATTTAGTTTCGAAGTTGAAAAACCTACTAGATTAGGCTAGAAGCTTCCTGCCTGCCATCTTAGTCTGCAGCATAGGGCAAAATACCTTATAAAGTTAGTGGAACTGGTGAGCTGCAGGCCCTTATTTTATTTTTTTTAATTAATTAATTTATTTATTTTTGTCTTTTTGCCTTTTCTAGGGCTGCTCCTGTGGCATATGGAGGTTCCCAGACTAGGGGTCTAATTGGAGCTGCAGCTGCCAAGCCTAAGAGCCGCGTCTGCAACCTACACCACAGCTCACAGCAACGCCGGATCCTTAATCCACTGAGCGAGGCCAGGGATTTGAACCTGCAACCTCATGGTTCCCAGTCGGATTTGTTAACCACTGAGCCACGACAGGAACTCCTGCAGGCCCCTATTTTAAAGAGGAAGAAAATGAAGGCTAGAGAAGGAAAATGATTTTCCCAAGGTCATGGAATAGGGTAACAGACAGCAGTAGGACAGAGTCTTCTGGGTGTTCTTTTTACTGCAGTCTGCTGATTTCTCTCAACTGCTTTATTTCTTGGAATACTTAGTTCTGGAGGCTGGTACAGCTTCCCACAGTTCAACTGGGTACAATTATTGTTTTCCTTTTATTTTTGTGTTTTTATTCATTTCTTGTCCATCAGTGCTGAAAGCATCAAATGACAATATTTTTCTTGTACTGAGCAAAAACAGTCTAGCATTAAGGAAAAAAAATAGTAGGAAGAAATACAACAAAATATTATAAGTACATCTCTCTGGATATAGAATTAGAAATTATTTTTTCCCTCTTCTTGGTTCATTCCAATTTTTGTATAATAAACATTATTTTTTTAAATTATGTATTTCTCATGAATTACTTTATAATCAGAAAATAACATTATATATAACCTCATTCTCCCCCTATTTCTACTGTTTGAAAGGATCCTGCCTTCATGTGACTAGAGTAGAGCAGTGGGCTCCTGTGATGCAAGGTGAGGGGTACATTAATTATCCTGCAGGTATTTGGGACAGTCAAGGAGGACATTCATTTGTGGCCCTCCATTTTCCATATTTTCAACTGAAAAGGGAAGACTGCTGTCTGAAATGATTGCTGGTCTTTCAGCTGAAACCAGCTCAGTCCCTTTTTTAATTTTTGGCAAGTGTCTTAGCTCTCTGCAAAGGGTAGCGTTGCTTCATTCTCACCAATCTATTGATTTTTTTCATATATAGATAGATAGATAGTTGTTGTTTTTATTTTTTTTAAGGAAAAAATCCTCACTTACCCACATAATTCAAGCCAGTAAGAAAATGCAAATTATTAATCCTAGGGGTAGACCTCTTACTTCACTTGGCAAGTAAAAGGTTATTAATTTAAATTCCTTAATATTACACCTATACCTTCTTTCATAACACATAAAGATGAGGCGTATAATCTTAGGCTTTTGTATATGAGAATAAAAACAAGCTTCAGAAACTACTAATGGGGAGTTCCTCCCTTGTGACTTAGTGGTCGTGAACCCAAGTAGGATCCATGAGGATGCGGGTTCAATCCTTGGCCTCGCTCAGTGGGTTAAGGATCTGGCATTGCTGTGGCTGTGGTATAGGTCGGCAGCTACACCTCCGATTCGACCTCTAGCCTGGGAACTTTCATATGCCTCAGATGTGTTCCTAAAAAAAAAAAAAGAAACTACTGATGATGTGTGAGTGTGTGTGGCCGGGGTGTGGGTGGGGGGGAGAGGGGATTGGGTCCTGTTCCTCTGTGAGTCAGTCTGGGTATGTTTTAAAGTGTTTTTCTGCATCCACCACCACTAACAACAACAAAAAAATCTATAAAATCTCAAGTTAAACACTGAGTTTCTTCCAAACAGGGGACACATGAAAAATTTTAATCTTTCAATATCTATTTGATGCATTTGTTTCTTTCCCCTTTTGTCCTTTTCTGAACCCCAACCAGCTTCACCATACTAGTTTCCCCTTTGCTAGTCAAAATTAAATATCTGACAACTGCATCTGAATGGCTACTTTTCTGCCTTGTCCAAATAAAGTCCCAATAAGCTGTGCCAATTTGCTCATTAACATTTTTCTATTTAAAAGATAAGGAATATATACTGTAAAATATACATTTTTCCCAAGGGACTTAATAAAAGAAAGACATTTCATTTAGACTTTGAAAAAAATGCAACCATAAACATTTTTCCCCCCAAGTTGGACCTCATGCAAAATAGTGGCTCACCCTGAGCCAGATAGACTATTTCCTTGCTCATTTAAAAATTTTTACTTTTTTTTTTTTTTGCCATCAACATTATCCTCTTTGATATCTCTTTCACCAAGGGCCATGTGCAAAACCAGAACCAACACAGTGGACTAGCATTTCAATGACCTCTTATGGAAAAATATCTTCTGAAAACCACCTCTTAGTAGCTCAGGCAAAGGGGGTTTTAGAAGACCAAAGGAAGGCTTTCCTTCTCATCTTCCCTATTTCTCTGGTGCTAGTGTTCTTTTGCCTCTTTTTCTCCATCTGCTCTGTCTCCCTTCTTCCTCCTCATCCTTTCCTCTTTCACTTATTTTTACCACCTTTTCTCTTTGTCTCTCTCTGCCCATTACTGAACCTAATGATGTACAAAACGCATGGGTTTTTCAATGCTCACCAAGATGCTAGTACTTAACCCCTGGGGATTATGCCATGAGACTGTGCAAAAATAAATTACTTCTCATTTAATGCTGTCATTAATAATAATTATTACTATGACTAATAAAATTACTATGACTATAATGATACCTTATTTTTGTAACATGACAGTCCTAAAATAATGTTCCCATCTAATATCGATCTGGTTTGATTCACAGTGCCACTGTGTGAAGAAGGGAAGCAGGTATATTATTTCTATTTTTTAGATGAAGAAATAGGCTCCAAGTGATTGACCTGCCTGTGACAGCACAAGCAGCTGCTAATGAGTTTGCGAATACAACTCGAGAGTTCTGGTGACTGTGTTCTCTTAGACAGAGTTGAAACTGGATCATGATACCTAATTTTGAGTTAGAACAAGTGGTGTCCAATAAAAAAGGGTTGTGTTCATGGGTAAGTGCAAAAGTAGATAAAGGAAGTGGTGCCTAACCAGGAATTCATCACATACATGGTGGATGTGGCTGAGGCGGCTTTTGCCGAGTTTGACTTCCAGGGGCTATTCCTAAAGCACTCTTGGGTTGCTGCCCCACATTTGATTTTTAAGGTGCAAGCTCAGGATTTAACCAGACACAAACATACACAGGGCTTGGAACTTATTACAAAACAGTAAAAATAATTTTCTTTTACAAATTTGTTACTTTTGAGTTTCTTTACAGTTAAAATAGACCTTTAGGGCAAGGACATGTGAGGTGATATCAGTGAGACTAAGAGAGCACTGCACATGAAGTATAATGACAGTAGCAGAGAGGTAGGACAAAAAAGTTAGAAGCTAGCACTGGTGCCTGGGGCCTTGCCCAATCATCTTGACTTTGCTACTGAACCCAGAAAATTTTTGGAAATAATTTCCTGCAAGGCTGGATCCAGGCAAACTTGTGAAAAAAGAAAACCTTGCTTTTAAAATTGCTCCAGGTGCTACCTCCCTCTGTGTAATAAATCTTTTGCATATCATTTATGCAATCCTTGCTCCATTGAAAGGGTCACATAAGTGACTCCACCCACTCCATGCCCTACAAGTAACCATGGCTTTTTCTCCTCTTCCATCCTGGTCTCATTGCCATAGAACTCTGCTCTTGCGCTCGGCAGTACCTTTATATTATTTTGATCATAATCTTTCTGCCCTGATTTATGAGAAGACTGAGACAGCTTTGTGAAATCTTTCATTCTCTCTGTGAGCCAGCAATCTGGTGTGTGAAATCTTAAACTATTACCTTTAGACGATAATGTCCAAACCTGAACATTACAGTAGGCACCTCAAAATCAACACATCTAAAAATTGAACTAACACATTCCCCCCAAGCTTGCTCTTCTTTTTTGTACTTTGTCAATTCATTTCTCAGCAAACCAGGCTTGAAATTTGCTCGATTTTATACAGCAAGGCCTAGTTTAAGTTTTTCCCACACCCTCAGATGTCTCCAGTTCCCTCAATCAGAGTGAATCTCTCTGTACCTTGGCAGCCCTTTGCTTCTATTGATAGGAGGGAAACGACCTTGAATCTATGAGTGATCACTTCTGGGAAGTATAGGTCTCTTCCCAAAGAGCCTACAATTCTCAACCTACTTTTCCCCAATCCTCTTATCTAGGCCCTGGCATAGCAGGTTGGGGTGGGGTGTCACAAAACTGTAGGAATTGAAGTCTCTACTAAATCATGTTCCTCAACTTTAGCTGAGCTCACTACCGGGTCCCTAGTTAGCTCTCTTTCCCATTCTTCTCCGCAGCTATTCCAATCATGACTGCCCTGATCCTCAGCTCCTTTACCTTGCCACCATCCTGGCTCACTCTTCAGAAACAGCCCGGCCAACTACTTAATTCCAAAAAACTGAGAACACTTAAGGAAGAACTTTCTTCCTATAGCAAGTTTTTAAAATCAACTTTGCATCCTGACTCTACTATATGGATAAGAAACTTTCTCTCCATATTGCAATTTCTCCAACTGTAAAATTGGGATAATACTGGTGCTGTCCTAAAAGGTTATTGTAAGGATTAAATGAGACAGTTTATATAAGTCTCTTATGCCTGGCACAGAGTAGGTCCTCAGTGAATATTAATTAATGTTCTTAATAACTTTCTCACTGCTTACAACTTTCTCTGTCTTAGCCTGTCTTTTCTTTTCTCTCCTTTTTTTTCCCTGCCCAGAAGATAAGGTCACCCTCTTCCTCTCAGTGGGTAATTCCACCTCATCTGTGATTCATCCCCTCCTCTCCGTTTCTCAGCTATCTATCTAGCCTTACCAGGCACCTCTCACCCAGTTCATCCATATCTTAACCTTCTTCTCTACTTGACTCTTTCCCTTTAGTATATAAAGAGATTCAAATCTCATCATGAAATAACCCTCCTACAAGGCTCTTACTCTCTTTCTACATCAATCCCAATTCTTCACAGCCAAATTTCTTGGTAGCTTACATTTACTGTACTTCTTCACAGCTTCATTTCACTGCAATCTCCCTTCCTTCCAACGTTTCCTTGATAACACTCTTGCCAGTGCCCCTAATAATCCTTTGATTGCTAAATCCAAGGGATACTCTAACATCTTCATAAAGGACTTTGGTGTTTCTGGCCACACCTTCCTTGAAATTCTCTCCTCTCCCTCTGTTCCTGGTTTTCCACTTTTTTTGGGGTTTTTTTCTATATCCCTCATCAGTTCATCTTAATCTCCCTGTGCTCCACCCTTTTTCTTCTCCTTGATGAAATGTTGGTATTCTCTCCATCTGTGGTCCCAATCCTCTGTTCTCCATCAGTCCCTCAGAGACCTTACCTATTCAGAAGGTTTCAACCACCACTTTTCTCTTGAAGACTGGGAAATCTCTATTTCACAAGTTTCTTTTTTTTTTTTTTTTTTTTTTTTTTGTCTTTTTGCCTTTTCTAGGGCCTCTCCCGCGGCATATGGAGGTTCCCAGGCTAGGGGTCAAATCGAAGCTGTAGCCGCCAGCCTACAACGTGGGATCCGAGCTGTGTCTGTGACCCACACCACAGCTCACGGCAACGCCAGATCCTCGACCCACTGAACAAGGCCAGGGATCGAACCCGAAACCTCATGGTTCCTAGTCGGACTCGTCAACCACTGCGCCACAACAGGAACTCCCACAAGTTTCTTTATAGAGGTAATGTACTAACAGGCTTTGTGCTTGACTCTTTGGAAGAGGGAGTGACAGCATCCAGGTTTCCCACATTTATTTGACAATTTTTTTTCTTTCTTTTTTAGGGCTGCACCTGTAGCATATGGAAGTTCCCAGGCCAGGGGTTGAATGGGAGCTGCAGCTGCTGGTCTACGACACAGCCACAGCCAACACCTGATCTGAGCCACAACTGGAACCTATGCCGCAGCTTGTGGCAACACTGGATCCATAACCCATGGAGTAAGGCCAGGGATCAAACCCACATCCTCATGGATACTAATTAGGTTCTTAACCTGCTGAGCCACAAAGGGAACTCATGTTTTTTGTCTGTTTTGTTTTGATGGAGAATTTTGTAAGACTAAGGCTCTGGGAAACACACTATGGACAATGATGTTCCTTTCTTTACCATTCCCAGTCTGACTTAGTTGTGTTTCCTCTGAGTGCACATAACACTTACACATACTTAGATTCTAGTTCTCAGAACACTGTACTTGTCTGACTTTCCCACAAGCTCCTTCAAGGCAAGGCTTACATCTCTTGTATCCATTGCCAGAGTTTGCTTGAAAATGTCTGATGAGTGAATGAATACAGGAAGGAATGGTAACTTAGCTCTTACGAGCATAGCACAGGATATTCTATGGCACATTTAAGGGAGTACTAATTGGGCAGGACTTGACCGTTGAGTTGATCATGAAGAAGTCTTGTGTTAGGGCTGAAAAGTCTTGTGTTAGTAGCTGAAAAGAAACATGAGACACATCATTCTTTTTTTTTTTTTTTTTCATCTTTCTGCTATTTCTAGGGCTGCTCCCACAGCATATGGAGGTTCCCAGGCTAGGGATCTAATCAGAGCTGTAGCTGCTGTCCTACACCACAGCCACAGCAACACAGGATCCAAACTGCATCTGCAACCTACACCACAGCTCATGGCAACGCCGGAACCTAAACCCACTGAGCAAGATCAGGGATCGAACCTGCAACCTCATGGTTCCTAGTAG